>NW_023416326.1:9606857-10950607 GCF_014108235.1 Myotis myotis | reverse complement strand
CTGCGTCTGGCTCCCTTCCAAGGGTAGTGGCCTTTGGGATCGGGTTGAAATCGACTCTCCGACATCCTCGAGGGGTCCCGGATTGCAAGAGGGTGCAGGCCAGGCTGAGGGACCCCACCGGTGCATGATCGGGCCGTGGAGGGGCAGCGGGGGGGCTCCAAGGCCTGTCCAGCCCATCTCGTTCAGTATCGATCGGCCAGACCCCAGCAGCAAGCTAACCTACCGGTCAGAGCATCTGCCCCCTGGTGGTCAGTGCATGTCATAGAAACTGGTCGACCAGCTGACTGCCCCCTAGTGGTCAGTGCACGTCATAGCGAGCAGTTGAACAGCCTTAGCATATCATTAGCATATTAACGCTTTGATTGGTTGTTCGGTTGTTCTGCTGTTCGGTCTATTTGCATATTACCCTTTTATTATATAGGATATATGTGTGTGAATTATATATAGATATATATAATTCATTTTAAGTTAAGATTATATGTGTGTATCAACTATATATATATAAAACATAGTTTTTATATTGTATAATATTAGGGCTAATTTCCTGACCCTCCCCCATGTTGATAGATCCTGAATTTTATCATTTGTCAGGTATCAAGTGTTGACTCAGCAAAGAATTACCAGTATGACCCCTTGAACAAGAAAAGTCCAATTTACCACCAGCTGTAATAAGGACGGTCATTGTACTTAGTGGAGCGTCTGAAGGGAGAGGTCACAGGTAGTATTTTATGGCCTTGGCACCCAATTTAAGGTGGCTCGTTCAATGGAGAGATGCTGGTTAGGCTTGTGCAAAATGGGTTAGGATCAGTGGACACAGCCATGTAAACAGGTGACTGAAAGTAGACAACTGTTTGATGGGGCTAGTTGAGTGAGCTGCTGCCCTGAGAAGGAACTTTTAACTCTGATGAGCTAGCTGAATAGTCTTTAGAATAAATTGATTTTTAGAAAGTTTCTGCAACAAGCAGTAATGTTTTTTGTAATCTCACTTCCCAGGCAGCTGGACTACTAAACGTGTGGTAATAGAGAGAGTGAGTCTGGCTGTAGATGATCGTAGTTCTCGTAGGTCAAACCCGGCTTATATTTCTACTCCTCACGTTAGAAAATGAGATGCTGATGTTCTGAATTACATATAAATTCTATAATAAACTTATGTTTAGCATTGCAGTTTATTTAGTATTAAGGGACTACTGCACTTTTTTTCATAGTTTATTGAATTAAAGATGGATGCTATGAAATATGTGATGTCCAGAAATAGTATCTGAATAGTAGGCTTTTATAAAGAGCTAGAATTTAGTTTGCTAATCTGACTTTTGCAAATCACGAGTTGAATAAGAAGCTCTGAAAAAGCATTTTAAGCATTTAAGAACCTGATTTTTAATAATAATGTTAAATGATGAAAAAACCGTGCTTCTTATCCTTGTCATTTATCATGTTTTATAAGGCAGTATAGTTCTGGTTTGCTAAACATTAATTAAAATCACAAATGTAGTTCCTGCTAGTGTTGATGATGCTATAGTTGGTGAACTATTCATGGTAACTAATAATGGTTTTGTTGCTTGGTTTCTCTCTATTTATTGTACATATAAAACATCATTTAGAATTTGGTCTTTCCCAATTAAAATCCACATTTACCTCTCAGCTCTTTTTTAATAATGAATATTTATTTCTTGTTTGAGAGGCCTCCTGGATGACTTTATATATGATCAAAGCAGTTTGTTCAACACTTTATGCTATACAGTTCTGAGTTTATGCTAATTTATGCTAACACCAATATGTCCCTCTTGTTATGAATAATAACACAACAAACTTGATTACAAGTAGCCAGAACTAGCAATACAGCCAAGAAGAAAGAGTTGGAAGGCATCAGGTTGAAAAGAGGTGTTGTCCACCTGGTGTAGATGAGTGGTTGAGCATCGACCCATGAGCCAAGAGGTCAACGGTTCAATTCCAACTTATACAGGGTTGGAAACGGGGCAAGAAAGTGGCCAGAGGGCTTAGGAAGTTAAAGTACATACATTGAACAGTAGGGACAATTCACCTTTTTGCTTTTTAAAAAAATATATTTTCATTGATTCCAGAGAGGAAGGGAGAGGAAGAGATAGAAACATCAATGATTAGAGAGAATCATTGATCGGCTGCCTCCTGCACACCTCCACTGGGGATCAAGCCCACAATCCAGGCATGTGCCCTGACCGGGAATCTAATGGTGACCTCCTGGTTCATAGGTAGACACTCAGCCACTGAACCACACCGGACAGGCTATGCACTTTTTTCCTAATCAGACCAGGTGACACAATGTGCTTGTCTAGCAAAATATTAATTGAGTAATGCTTATATCTTGATAGCAAAATGCTTTTAACAGTGCTGTCATAGCTTTCCCTAAATTGTGTCTGAACCTCCATCGCTGTTGCTTGACATGACATTTAAGGAAAACTAAATGGACATTGATGGAAATAATCTTCTAGAAACTGTCAATGTAAAAATCTTCATCCCCTAAAAGTCATTCTGCTTCAATATGTGATCAGATGACACCTGCAAGCAGAACCCTTCTCAATGTATTTCCCAGAGGCCCTCCTTTCTGCTCCAAGTGATGTCATTGCCATGTTCGCCCTGAATCGGCTCTGCTCATTTACGGTTTTGTTCCTTTGGTGACTCGTCTGTCTGCTTTGATCGCTCGGTCACCTCCCCTCTGTCCATCTGGCGAGCCAGCTCGTTCAAAGTCATACTATTATTTTCTAGCAAATCTACTGAGGACCACAGTGTAAATATTGGTAGGTCAAGTTGGGCAGTGCAGAAATGAAGTACTTAGCATCCCTCCTCTAAAGTGCATTTCCCATCATGCCCGTGAAGAATAAAATCTGAAATCTCAGGCACATGCATCCCTTAATATCTTCCTCAAACACCCTACATTGCCCTGATCTTCCCCTTTGCAGGAATCCTGTCGCTTGTAAGCCTAGCGCGAAGGATTCAGGACTTCGGCAGGCATTGCTTGGTTCCTTCTTTATTTTTGCATGCCTTAGCCAGGCTTCTGCAATTAGGTTTCTTGAGAACAGGGAATAAAAGAAAATGTTCCTTCATATCCCCATCAGTACATATCTCAATGTCAATGACAGATACTTCATAAATAGTTCTTCCTTCCATTGGTGATGGATCACGGGCTTACCAACCAAGGCGGCGATTTAAACTGCTCACTTTATTATTCAGGAGCATCAGGCATGGTGATGGGTTTTGTACAGAAACCAAAGGGTCTGGATCATGCTTGCAATTGCTTCTCGGTGAATAAAGCCGTCAGCTCTAATTCAGCAATGCTTAGCTCTACTTCGGTATGCGTTTTACATATCATATCCACAGGGCTTTCCATATTATTTCTTGAGTAGAAGAGTCAATATTTCAGGAATAAAAATTCACCTCGTAATTCAAAAATGTGTTCTCACAGTCTTCAGGGGCATGTCCTGCATTTCTGACATGCATAAACCACATCAGAATCATTTGGAAGCTACACATAGAAATGACAAATTGCATCAGTGAGCTGAATAACATTAGGCTAAAGCCAATAGAAACCACTGGGCACACTGAGCTATCATAAGGAAACAGGAGAATATGACACTTTAAATATATATATATGTATATATATGTATATTTTTAAATATATTTTTTATTGATTTCAGACAGGAAGGGAGAAGAGAGAGAGATAGAAACATCAATAATGAGAGCGAATCATTGATCGGCTGCTTCCTACACACCCCACACTGGGGATCAAGCCTGCAAACCCAGGCATGTGCCCTGACTGGGAATTGAACTGTGACCTCCTGGTTCATAGGTTGATGCACAACCAATGTGTCACTCAGGCTGGGCAAGAATATGACACTTTTGACACTTTCTTTGGCAAGGAATACGAGTATGCAATGCTAAAATATTCTATATAATAAAGAGGTAATATGCAAATTGACCCTCACGCCCTCACAAGATGGCTGCCTACAACCAGGCCTGCAGGGGGGTTAGTGAGGGATGACCAAATGCCTGAACAAGCAGGCTGCATGGGGCGACCAGGCCAGCAGGGGGGTTAGTGAGGGATGACCAAACTACTGAACAAGCAGGCTGCGTGGGATGACCAGGCCGGGAGGGGGTGCAGTTAGGAGCGACCAGGCAGGCAGGCAGGTGAGCGATTAGGAGCCAGTGGTCAAGGATTGTAAGAGGGATGTCCCCCAAGGAGTCCCAGATTGGAGGGGTGCTGGCTGGGCTGAGGGGACCCCCCCATGCATGAATTTCGTGCACCAGGCCTCTACTTTAATAAAAAATAATACATTTTTATGAAAGTCAAGTCCCATATGCATACATTTTGCAATGAAAACTGTAGCCCAGCATTATAAGGAATTACTCATGTTGTGTAGACAACATCTCAACCTAGTAAAATAATCCCAACATTAAAAGCATTAGGTCCCCTTGCAGGTATGGCTCCTTTGGTTGGGCATCCCCCCATACACTGAAAGGTTGCCAGTCAGGGCATAGGTTCTGTTGTGAGCTCAATCCCCAGTAGGGGGCGTTCAGGAGGCAGCCAATTGAGGTTGCACTCTCACATCAGTGTTTCTCCCTCTACCTTCCTGTCTCTCTAAAAAACAAAACAAACAAACAAAGCATTGATTGTATTTTCAAGAATGGAAATTCTGTGGTCGATACTATGCATCCCTGGCAGTCTTTTTGTAGTAACAAAGAACAATGAGATTGAAATACTGTTAGGTTGGCCTGCTATTATTATAATATTATGGGAGAAGTATTTTATAACTAAATATAATTTCATGAGACAAGTTCAGTGGAATTCCACTTTTAAAAAGTGAAAATTTCAAATTTAAATGTTAGTTAAAACCTATAATTTTTAAATGATCTCATAATTTATCAACATTCTTTTATTCTTCAGACTAATTACCTCGAATTTTGGTTTCTCTATTCTTTTCTTGATTGTGTTATTTTCTTTAGAATTGTCAAGAGATGGAGATTAACCCCCCTACTACATTAACATTTTCTACTCAAAGGGTGATTGCAATATTATGCAATCTTATGCAAAATAGAACTTACCAAAAATAGTGGAAAGACAGAGAGGGCACTAAATAATTTATCCCAAATCACTCCAGATGTGGTATGCTTCCTTTGAAGTGCCAAATGCATGGTTCTGAATGCCCTATTAATGTATACTGAGCGGGTTGATGAGCTATATTATAATATAAATTGTGAATTGTTTGGTGTTAAAACTTCAGTTTTAATTACAGCGTAGTTAACTTCTGATTAGTCATTGTAATGGGGGCGTGAATAGTAGATATAAACACAATCCACAGATTTTTTTCCACATTAAAATAATATTTTGATTTCTTGTTACATATGAACTTTATCTGCCCTCCATATTCTCTTATTCCCATCTATCTTTAACTAATATGTAATGGAATAAACTAAAATCTGTGACAGGTATATGTTAGCTTACATTAATATTTGATAAATGGTATCTGAATTTTTAAGGCTTATCTGAAAATTTCTATGTCCTTGCAAAGAGATGGCGATGTGAAGAATTAAAGGAATACATTTCAGTTATGATTCCACTGTACACTTGTGTAAGAATATTAAGTATTCAGAGGAATCATTAAGATTGATTATTCAAGACACATTCATGATGTACATATCGATTTGCCCTTTTACATAGAGTAATAGATTTGGATGTGTCTAGGTCTGTACCCCAAACCATTTCTTCTTTTTGTTGTTTGGGTTAGTTGATCACCCAGGGTGCAAGCTCCAACTCCAACTCTAGGGGTTATAGGTTTAAAGGAAATAAATATAAAAATGTCCATATATTTTTCTTTCTTTTTTTTTATTGATTCTTTTTCCTTCTTTCATTCAAAACTGGACAGCTACTGAGAGTAAGAAATAGCCACAAACTGAGATTTTAATCCCAATATTTTTCAAGGGTTAATGACAGACTTTTTTTTTTCCTTTGGTTAATCCTCACTTGAGGATATTTTTCCATTGATCATTTTTGAGAGAAAAAGGGATGGGGAGAGATAGAGAGAGAGAAACATCAGTGTGAGAGATTCATTGATTGGTTGCCTCCTGCACGTGCCCCAATCAGGGCCAGGGATCGAGCCTGCAACCGAGGTACATTCCCTTGACCGGAATCGAACCTGGGACCCTTCAGTCCTCAGATCAGTGCTCTATCTATTGTGCCAAACCGGCTAGGGCTAATATCAAACATTTGACAAATACTTTTAGTAGCCGGGAGACTAGGCAGGCGACAGTGCGGGATCCATGATATTGTCATCGGCTGAGAGAGAAGATCCAGATTCATCAGAGGAGACAGGAGCTGGCCAGGTGGGAGCTGGGCGTGTAGGTGTTGTGTTCCTGACAAAGAGAGGTCGGGTCCTCATGAGGAGGGGCCGCTGTGAGGACAGGAAGACTGATATCGGTGCCAAATCAAAAGCAGTAACACTAATCACGGAAACAGATAACGCAGCAGTGTCATTACAGCCTGGGTATAAGTCACCGCTACAGAATTGACGAGGGACCTGTCCGCTTCTTTCCAATGTCCAACACCTGGGTTCCTTGTCAATGATTTGGGGCCAATGACAGCTAGTTCAGACTCTTGCTGTAATAACCGCATCATGAATAATAGACTCAAGCATTAACTGGAGGGCTTGCCAATAGTCAATGGCTAGTAATTGGTAGTGGTTGATATTTTTATCTACTTGATTTAAAAAGTAATAGGGTATCTCATTAGTTTTTTTTTTTTAAAGATTATTAATTCTAATCCCCAGGAATACCCTACAAAGTAAACACTGTTATTCCTATTGTATCTATAAACAAAATGATTCTTGGAAACATTCATTCCTGGTCCAAATTTGTAAAGTGAGTCAGTAAAAAAAAAAAAAAATCTACCTTCAAACTCAGGTCCTTGTAACTTAAAAGGCTGGTAACTATTTGATTCTGCTGCATTATTGATCGTATTGAGAAAGCAGTAGTTTATTAGGTGAACGTAATTGAGTAAATATGAATGATTTCATCTTTTAACCCACCAATTCTCTGTTAGTGTTGAGTCTGTTTTTAACACATTAATAAAGCCGGTACACAGAACATACCAGTACTATAACAACTGCTTTTGATTAGGATTAGGGTACCTGATATTAATCAAATAGTATCTTATCACTGAGCAAGATTATTGATTTAATAAAGTTTTAACAAGTTAATGTATTTCTATTGAACATCCTTGCTTCAACCTTTTACTGCTATTTTGAAAATCTTATGCCGGTAAACTTTTACTTTCCTTCAGAGACTTGATTCATCTTGTGATTGATGGCTATGGGTTCAGATGCCACCCTGTCACACTGCTAAATGTTATCTTTGACACCGGCATGCCTATCTTTTATTTACACATTATAAATACGGCTTTTCTTCTCTGAAATGAAAAGAATATGCCATTTGATCCCATATATTATTCATATTTGGGTGAGGAAATATTCTCTAAGGTTTGATCCTCAGGAAGATTGATTCTTTTTACTGAAAACCCGTTGTTTTGCCAAATAATTTTTTTCACAGGTCCATTAAATAGTCCATTAAATGGCAATCATTCATATGCATTTCAGCGAGGACTTAAGTCTGCCAGGTGGTTTATAGCACAGTTGACTTCATACATTTAGAATGCGATTCGTAAACATTTGTCATCTTCAATCTTGTCATGAATCTCGTTCAGCAGGTATTTTTCTTTGCAGGGAATCAGTTAGTGACAGAGTCCTAATGCTTTCCTAGCTGCTTCTTCCTTCCAGAAGCTCATTCGTTTTCCTAAATAGACCCGCAGAGAAAATTCAAACTTCCTATAAAAACACTGCCCTGTACCCTTAAGCCAGCTTCATCCACCTGTGGTTTAGTAAACAATAGCCTCAAGAAGGCACAGACTCAGTGGTTGAGTGTTGCCCTAAGAACCAGGAGGCCACAGTTCAATTCCGGGTCAGGGCACATGCCCGGGTTGCGGGCTCTATCCCAGGGGACATGCAGGAGGCATCAGATCCATGACTCTCTCTCATCATTGATGTTTCTGTCTCTCTCTTCCTCTCCTATCCTCTCTGCAATCAATAAAATATTTTTTAAAAAAGAAGTCAAAGATAGAAGTGACAGGAATTAGATTTTCAAAATGAGTAAAATCCCATTGTTTATAAAAAGGCTCTGTTCAACTCACATGAAATCCTTTATAAAAACGTGCCAGTTAGAGAAAGACATCTTCACGTAACAACTCCTTATACACCTGAGGTCAGTTAATTATACTAGTCGAATCTGAGGTTACTTTTAGGCAAGAGAAGTGTTCAGATTTATTTCCTGAAAATTCAGCGTCTGTGATAGCCAACATGTTTAGCATGCAAGTCAGCACCGTCAATGAAGTAAAATGTGTTTTAATGAAAAATGCATAGTTGCTGATTATAAATATACAGCCAGTAAATGCACTATGTTGAATTATGGTTTTATTGGAGTCCTGAGAACCTGAATTGCAAACATTGATGTACATAATGCTACCTTGTGTTAAATATGACAGTACATAGAGGATACATAATTGGTGAGTTCATAGTCTAAAGAGTATTTCCCAAATCAGTATATTTTGTGACAAATATTATATATGTCTTTTTAGAAATTTTTTGATGAATGAATAGGATGTGTACGGACAAAAAGTTTGGAGACATGTGCTTGAAGAGATAAGCAAGAGAAAACTTTGCCTGTCCTTTGTGTACCTGGTCGCTTTTGTTCAGGGAAATTGCATCTCTAATCCTCCAGGTTTCCCAAGACACATTATAGAATATGCATATCAGCTGATAAAATAATCATACATTTTAATATTTTATAGATGCATACAAATAAATACTGCATAAAGGAATATTTTAATAAACTTCAGCAAACATTTTATCTTCAATATTTAGCCCAGATTTTCCAATTAAAAGTTTAAAAATGCTAAGTATAGATTTTAAAAAAAACTTTCAGAACTACTTTCTTCCCCGCCCCCCCCCCCCCAAACTGTGGACTTTCCAACTGGCCTATTCATTTACTGGTATGTGTGCTCCAAGTTTGATATCGTTATCTATATATATATAAAAGCCTAGCCCTGACCGGTTTGGCTCAGTGGATAGAGCGTCGGCCTGAGGACTGAAGGGTCCTGGGTTCGATTTTGGTCAAGGGCATGTACCTCAGTTGCGGGTATACCCCCAGTGGGAGATGTGCAGGAGGCAGCTGGTCGATGTTTCTCTCTCATCGATGTTTCTGACTCTCTAGCCCTTTCCTTTCCTCTCTGTAAAAAATCAATAAAGTATATTTTTTTAAAAAGCCTAAGTGACTGTTCGACTGGTAGCTATGATGTGCACTGATCACCAGGGGGCAGACGTTCAATGCAGGAGCTGCCCCCTGGTGGTTAGTGTGCTCCCACAGTGGGAGCACCACTCAGCTGACCAAGGGGCACCAGATGCCGGGCTCAAGGCATGAGCCTCTCCCACGGACAATTCCTGTGTGCCCCTCTCCCATCCGGTCCGGGACCTGGATCAGACTGGCATTGGGACTGACTGGATGCGAGCCTGCGACCACTTCTTGATCATGGGCACGCCAGCGTCACCCTAGGATGGGTGCTAGGAGACCGCAGCAGAGCGCAATGAGCCTCGCTTCACGGACTACTACATCCCTGAGGGACGTTGGACTGCCAGTTTTGCCCAATTCCCCCCCCCTCCCCCCAGGGACCCCACCGGTGCATGAATCCGTGAACTGGGCCTCTAGTTTAAGCATAACTTTACTGATTGGAGTTCTCCAAACATTTTCATGTTCTTCTTCCTAGATTGGCAGCCGGGCCGTTTTCATTGCTCTTCTACTCGATTAACAGGGAAGTGTGTGTAGGCATGGTCCTTTCCCAATGTTCCAAAATTGTACTCCTTTTGTATATGTGGGAACATTTTTCCAGAAGAAAGAAATATTAAGTTGATCTTATTATAGTTTCTTTGAACGTTGCCCCCATTAAAAGTGATGTCATTGACAGAAGTGATATCATAAAATATTCAACAGTATTTCCCTATAACACGGCTACTCCCAAATCAGAGATAACACTCACTGTAAACACTTGAATGGCTATAAGTGTTTAGCTGAATAATAGTAAAAGCTATCAGACATAAACTCATGCGTTCAGTATAGCACCTCTAAGTATCAGTGGCTATGAAAGCCTATACCCGTACAATGACATCAAACATTTATGCGTTTCTAATTGTTTGCTTGTTTGATTTTTTGAAGAGGATAGAGAGATACTAAATTCCAGATAAAGAAATCAGGCATAATTCCAAATCCTCTCCAAGTCCTCCTTTTTTAATGTGCAGAAGAATAACTGGATAGTACTTTTGCCTGATCTATTTGTATATCCCAGTTTCTTATTTAAAAAAATCAGAGATCTGTCAACTTTTGACATAGGGGTAATTTATATGGTGTAGACTTAGTTGCTAAGTTGATCTTCAGAGTCATTGTTTTGAAACCACAGGTATAATTCAGGGAAATGATTTTCAATGTTGAAATTGCTCTTCTTACTTATTTTGCTACTGGTCTTTTTATTTTTCCAGAGGATACTAAGGATATATAGTCTTCAAAGTTAAAGTTATATTATTGATGATTAAGTTAAATGTTAAGTAGACAGAAATAAGTGTAGACATTTAACAAAATTAAGTAAACAAATTTTTTTTTTATTTTGCGTTTCCCCAGCTTTATTGAAATATTATTTGATATGTCACCTATGTAAGTTTAAGGAGTATAATGTGACGATTAGTAAATACATACCTATGTTGAAAAATGAAGATCACATTAAGGTTAGTTAGCGCCTCCATCTCAGGTGGGATCACTTTTAAAGTAGGTTATTAGAAGTATAGTTCAGTATACCCATTTAGTTCAGTGTTGAACTCTTAGGACTAAATGAGTCATTGGGCCATGGATAGCAAGTGTCCACTAAATGATAAAGCAAATAAAAAATAATGAACACTTTCTCTACATGGTGGATATCAAAATGTGTTTTTGTGTGTGTGTGTGTGTCTGAAATAAATGTGAATGTGTGTGTGTACAAAACGGTTTCAAAAACAAAAAATAAAATAAACTGCTCATGTGATATGTTGTTCACTCATATGTGCAGATCCTTTATCAGGCTTTATGTTCAAGATGCATTCATTTAGATAGATTCTAGAAGTATGTTAGCAACCTCAAGTTCTACAATATTGGATTTAGGACATTGTATAAGCTTTAAAAATGGGGGTGTATTACATTCCATTTATATCCTTTCAAGTGGTAAGCGGATTTTCAGAACTCATAGAACAGATAATACAGTAAAGAGCCACCATTTATTGAAACTTATCCTCTAATCTTAAATCACATGCAAGGAACTATTGTAAACACATCTATACAATGATTAAACATTTATGTGAACATCTATATGTCACCGAAACTATCATTATTAAATCATTTGAATAATTCACATCTTCAAGAATGTGATAATGTTGAAGTATAAAGAAACAGACACATTTTACACACAACTAGCAAATAACAGATGTCTTTTTATTTACCATTTATCCTATCTCCACGGAAGAATAAGATACTCCCTGCTTTTTCTGCTTATCTGATGAGTTTCATTTCAAGTCTCTTATTACTGTGGCTTGTTGCTTGGGAGTTACTTTATTTTGTACCAAAATAGAGTTCATTTGAATGTATAATCTGCTGTGCCTAAGAATTTACAATGGACACCCACACTCTCACTGGTCTTTATTTTACAGGAAGAGAGGCACAGGTGCTTGGATCTGAAGTTCCTCCCTAGACTGTACATAGCTCCATAATACTCCCGCCGATTGCAGGGTAGACAATTAAATGTAAGGCGAATCTGATTAGGGAAGTCACATTCTCATTCTCTTAATTTCCAGTGTCCTTCGTGGGCAAATCGTATCATGCAGTATCCCTTTCGAGACTCATTTTTATATTCAAGAGAAAACAGTGGATTTAGAACACTTTTAGAAAGCTTTCTCCAAGCCAAGAAGACAAACAAACGTATTACTCACAGCAAAATATTTTTATCTTATTTTATGAAACTTGTCTTTTAACCAGAAGCAAAAGGTTTTCTAAAAACCGCCTCCTCCCCTTTAATACACCAACTTCATCAAAGAGCTCTTTGGATGGAATGGGACCTCAGGGGCTTGCCTCTCTGCAGGTGGGCCTGGGAGTTAGGCTGTTCCTGGGTAACAGACAGAGACAGTTCCCTTGGTTAGTCAAGAAACAGCACTTCCTGTCTTGATTGACCCCCATCCCCCTCATCAAGTCGGGGTTAAATACCCTTTCCTGCTGACCCTTGAGTTCGGTTAGGTGCTCTATTCTGTGCTTCCGTGTTACACTGAACTTATCCTGTTACGCCATTTCTAACGGTGAGTTCTAAGAACTCATTCATCAACATTTTATTAGACACTGAACATCATGGAAAGGAAAAGGCAGTTGTTCCATAATAAAGGACCAGAGTTCAGCACAAATTACACATAATTTGATAAAATTATTAGACAGGCTAGTCATTGAATATGTTTCCCAGAAAAGAAAGAGGGAGTGAAAAAAAAAACAAAAACGAATGAAGGGCAATTTAAAATACTTGGGACACTTTAAGTACTTTCTTACACATTTTTGATTCTCTTAGGTTTGTTTCTTTTTCTCTTTACAAATTAGCAAAACTTTGAAAAATAAAAAAAAATAAGAGATTTGCAGAACCTAAAAGTTTTTTAGTTGTAGCTGAGGAAGCATATTCTGAAATAAATTGAATTGAGAAATCAGATATATTCTGGGTTTGAGTTCTGGTTTCAGGTCTTATTTAAGTGGATAATAGAGGGACCTAGCTCGTAAGGTTATTATAGAGAATAAGTGAGATAATCCCTGTTAAATATTGGTTAATATCTCTAATACTAGGTAAACAATAATACATGTGAGGTGTTTTTTAATTAAATATCTTTTTTTTAACTTTTAAGACAGCTGATTATCAAGGCAGACCCAACAGTGTGAATAGAAAGTGTACCATTTAGTAATAATTATATTGATATTATTTGTCTAAGAAACCTTGTTTTTCTGTTTTTCACTTTATAATGGCAAACAACTGAACTGAGGGCAAACTCAGGATCATTATCAATGATATATCTTTAGACGGCCAAGAAGAATAAATCATGAGGATTAATCAATTCTTGAAGTTCTAGACTTAATTGTAAATGATTTGGACAAATTGTACATGAGTATTGCTTTTTCTTAAACGTAAATATATATTTATGACAACATTTTTTTTTTTTTAGGTCCAGAAAGCAGAACAAACATAGCGTGTGGGACTATGAGCCAGGCAAAAGCACAGAAGACGAAGTTATGAGGGAGCAGGAGAATCGTGAGTTAACAATTTGTTCTTTTATGGCAAAACACCACATTGTTAAAAACTGAAGTCTAAATATGTGTTGAATACACATTTTCCCAGGAATGTTTGCATCGTTAATTTAAATTTGCTTAATTCCATTTGCTTAATTCCATTTGCTCCATTCCATTAGTCTCACTCAGTAGATCTGAACAAGTTAAATGCTTTCTCCTTCCTTAGCAACTAAGCAAGATGCATGAGTTGTATACATTCTTACTGGTTTAAGTTACTCAGTCTTTCTAAAAATGACTTCACTTGCTAAAATTTACTTTTTTCGCACTCTATTCTGTTGAATGTACTCTTGCTAATATTATCCATGCCCTCAGTGGAGAAACCGTTTCATCATTTCCTATATTTATTTATCTCTTGAATGCATCTTAGTCTCACCTGGTTGAACCATGACATGGGTATTAGAGAGAGGCTATGAATTAAGGCCAGTTTCTCATGGTTATTGATTTAGTCTTTTATGCCAGCTTGAAGCTGTAAGTCATAGGTTTTCCTATGCATAGGTATCTTACAACTTTCTAAGGAACAGTTTGGGAATTTGGAAGATGTTATTGTCATTACAATAATTGAGGAATCTAGTGGCAGTGATAAGAGGGGCCCTGGCTATAATAGGGTTCATAATAATCCTTCACACGATTTGGTTGCTACAAACTAATTTTAAATACCCTCCTGAACATTCATCTACATGTAAAAACCTTCTTCAAGTTATGAACTTAGAACCTAACCCTTTTTGACATGTACTTTTTATGTTTTTAAGATATACTAAATGTCTAAGGAATATGATAATGATGTACTTTGAAAGAGATTGTATTTGATTTTGTTTAGTGCTTCCAAGAGCTGTTCACCATTTTACCAACAGCAGCACCACTATGGAACTGTGTATGGGTTATAGTACTTCCCAGCCAGTCTGCACTTAAGTTGCCGCATTCATGGTCCTTCCTCTCTCTCCTCTGAATCAGCCACCCTGTTCTCATCTCTTTCCAGTTCTAGAAACCATGCACAAGAAATGAGGTAGGGAAAAAAAACACTAGAGTTTGAGGAGAATTGACTGAAATGATTAAATAGATGGGCAGGATAGCCTGTGGGGAAAGATGAAAAGATTTAATTCTCCCCTTAGAAAGTGAACCTTTATAACATGAACCTGAGGTTACAAAGCCATAAGACTAAATGAAAGGGTGGGTGCTTTGATTCCTATAAAATCTTCAAGGAGAATAGAGTTTGTGATCTTTCAGTGTGTGTGTGTGTGTGTGTGTGTGTGTGTGTGTGTGTGTGTGTATGTGTGTGTGTGTGTGTGTATATATATTTTCTCTCTAAAGTGGAAAATGGGACCTAATCTGTTTATACCATTAGAAGAATTATGATTTTAAGAACTTTGCTTAACTCTCCTCCATCAAGTTCCTACTGACATCATGCTCTTCAGAAACAATTTCATGACCTTAACTAGGCTTCCTAGCTGGGTTTCTTCTAATGGGAAAGGAATACATCCATGGGAAGCGAGAGGAGGGTTATCTAGGTGGTTATAATTCCGAAGGTAAATGAATATATTGACCTGCTCTTAAGCAAATTAGTGTTCTGTGAATTTGGTTAGCCCAGTGGTCGGCAAACTGCAACTTGGTAAACCGCGGCTCACGAGCCACATGCGGCTCTTTGGCCCCTTGAGTATGGCTCTTCCACAAAATTCCAACTTCTGCGCATGGGCCATGAAGTTTCAATCGCACTGTAAGTGTGCGCCTGCACGTGGTATTTTGTGGAAGAGCCACACTCAAGGGGCCAAAGAGCTGCATGTGGCTCGTGAGCCGTGGTTTGCCGACCACGGGGTTAGCCTATGTCAGGCGTTAGGGCCCAATAAACCCTTCAGTCCTGGGAGAAAAAAGACTTGGATCTGAACTAATTGTTTTTAAGATCCTTAAGGACAATGATATATGCCCCCGACAGAAATCTGAGTATGTAGATAATCTAGGACTTGCAAATATAAGTTATATCTTACCTAATAATAGACAAACATGTAAATTGACTGTCCCTCTGCTACCCTCACCAACCAATCAGGGGAGTATGCAAATTAACCCAACAAAGATGGCGGTTAATTTGCATATGTAGGGGGTGAAGCGGTGGAGCGAAGACTGAAGGCTCCATCCGGAGCTGCAAAGACTAAAGGCTCCAGCCAGAGCGAAGGCCTGGGTCCCGGGTGCTGGAGGAAAACCGGTGCTGGCAGCCAGGGGAAGGGAAAGCCTATTGCACGAATCTCTTCGTGCAACGGGCCTCTAGTTATTCACTATAATCTTATGTTGGTTATTGGATACTGATAGGAGACATACTGACCTTGGCTTATTAATGGTGCCCAAACTGTAACACAACTAACTTAGCAAAATCCAATTAACTGAATGGATTACTAATATAATCATTGCTGTGGGCATTAATTAAGGTGAAAATTAATTTCATGACCTGGTATAAGTAGACATCTAATCATATAAATGATCACTGTTATAGAAAAATCTCCACCTTATAAAGCCATATCTTTAAAAGGTTGGGAATCAGACAGTTTATAAAAAGTGTTCTTCATAGCCATCTAGTAATGGTACATGAATATACATTAAAGTATTATAGGACTTTGCATGACATGGTTAACAGTGACATAATGTTAGTATTTAAAATTCAAACTCTTCATTTAAAATATGTGGAAAGCTGACTAAATTATATCCTACATTAAAACACTAAACTTTTATCATTTACAGTTAAGTTTTTTTTAAAAAAAATATTTAAGAATTCTATACTACTTCTTCAAAATCATTAGTTTCTAAGTGGATAGCAAACAACCCAAAATAGAGGACAGAAAGATAAGGTCAGCCTAATGCAGCTTCTCATAGAAATGTCGACTCTTCTGAGAGAAAAAAAAAAAATTGGCATGAAATGTCCTTATCAGAATTTTTCCTACGGCCTGCTGGAAATGCTTTGGTTAACCATCTGAAATGCTTTGGTTAAGGAGACATACAAATAAAGCCTTCATTCAATCAAGTGGATCGCTTGGCAAGCAGGGCATCTGGTGTTCTAAGAATCAGGACACGCTGGTTTTCTCTCTCTTTTTTTTCTCCTTCAAAAACTTACCTCGTTGGGCCATAAAGTCTCTTCTTGCCCAGATTGGGTACATTTGTCATCTACCTGATGCTTGAAAGGTCTTTTCCGTCTAGCCCGTGTTCCCAGCCTCTGCCGCCCTGTTACACATGCTGGCTGCGTCCTGGTCTTTGTTATAAGGAAGAGTAATTAGACTGTATTAGAAGTCATCATGTTTTTATAAGTAACAAGAAATTAGACATGTCTGCACCAAGACAATCCGCAACTGAAAAGCCAACAACTCAGTTGTGTCCATCTTTGGTTTCACGGAACTCACAACCGAGAACACGAGAAAGATCACCACACAGCCTGGTAGACTCTTCTTTGGCTGTTCATGAAATACTAGAGGCCCGATGCACGAAATCCATGCAAGAGTAGGCCTGCCTTCCCCTGGCTGCCGGCACCAGCTTCCCTCCAGCACCCGGGACCCGGCTTCCCTCGCAGCCCTGGCTTCATCTGGAAGGTTGTCTGGAAGGATGTCCGGTCTAATTAGCATATTATGCTTTTATTATTATAGATTTCTCCTTGGGGAGCGAACCCAGATACTGAAGGGCACCAATAACCCAAAGAAATCACAAATCTTTTGTCCTTCTAGGAGAGGAATTCTCCCAGCCGAGGAAGCCTGTTTTAATATGCTTTAGGGATAGCCATGCAGAGAAGTCAGTGCAGAAATGTCAGTGCCTCAGGGGCGGACGTGCTGGTCTTGCACGTGCTCAAGTGGATCTGAAAGGCTTCTATGTGTTTCTGCCCATATCCGCTGTGATGTTCCCCCGTGAAATTCACACGCGGACCCCTTACACAATCGTAATCACATTTCTAGTTCTCCCTTCAGTTTTCTCTTCTCTCTTTTCAATATGTGGCTGAAGTGGGCGGATTGAGGGGGGGTGACTTCAAGATCCAGTTCTGTACTTTCAGCGAAACCTCCCTTTACAAACCGACATCTGCCACTACCACCCACTCCCTGGGCTGAGAGTCCTGAGTTTCAGGAGACACTTCAAGACGCCTCCACTGTTGTCTGTTTATATGTACTGGAGAGATTCATCCGTTCATGTTCATCAGTCACCAATCTTCCAAAGCTTTCTGTAAAACTCCCCCTCCTTGTCCTTCTTCTCTCTCTCTTTCCTTCCCTCTTCTGCCTTTCTATTCTCTCTCCCCCCTCCCCCTCCCTCCTCCTGCTTCTGGTGTATTCTCCACTGATGACTAATCGTCAGATTCTTGGGAGTGAACCGAAGTAAATCAGATGACCAACTTTTTATCTTTGAACGTCCAATTTTTCTAAAATTCTTCACCAATTATTACCTCACTGTTTTAATATTGTTATTCAAAGAGAGTAATGATGAACTTGTGTATCTAGAGAGACTGCACAAAGCAGAAAGTGGTGGATTTCTTAGATATTGGGTGAAGGAACATAAACAATGACTATAAGCTGTATGCAGTTAGATTTTTTTTTCTGTGCCCCCTTTTCCTTCATTTCCTGAACTTTTCACATTACTGTTTTCCCCTTACTATTGTTTTTACTCAGCCACCCTTGCCAGACATTGTTCTTCTACCTATTTTTGTGCAGATTCTACACATATGATTTTGGATTCCTTTGGGGGAAGGCATAAGTACTGTGTATCCTTTTTATATTAATTCAAAAATTTTTTATTAGTAATATATTGTCAGTATGAAAGACTGGCTAATGGTAGTTTTCAGTAAAAAACCTTTCCAAATATACAGATAGTATAAAGACTGCATATGATGGTTTTGCTTCAAGTGCATGTGCCAAGTTCAAAATGACTAGCACACATTCTATTTAATGTGACAGAGATATAACCTGACAGAAGTATTTAATATGATATACCAAAAGGATCATTAATATGGAATGAGGAAGCTTGGATATCAGTGTTTTATATGCCACATATGTGATCCTGTGAATTTGGGCAAATTATTAAAACTCTCTGAAACTTACATTATTGATTTATAAAATGGGGCTTAGAATACATCCTCAACTGGCTATTAAATGAAAGAGTTTTGGAAACCTTAAACGTGCATGAAATACTGTACAACCTTAATTAGAACCTGAAATAATTTTATGTCAACATTGCTCTTACTAAACAAATGGACTTCCCACCTTGTTCATAAGAAATAGTCTTTAAATACTTCAAAATGCATTTGACGAACCTCTCTTTGATGGGAATCTATTATTTAAATTTGAAAGTGCTTCCTTTAAGAGCGCTTGAGTAATTTAAATGATTTTCCTTTCATATAGTGTGACAGGTCTGTAAATTGTGGTATCGATCTGCAGGAGTTCTGTGGATTCTATAAGCTGTTAGATCAGACAATACATACAATAAATCTGGAGGGTATTTTAAAGGGAAACACAGAAACCTCTTTCATATGTTTACTGCTAGGGCTATTTCGTTGATTAGTTAGGTCTTCAGTAGGTGGACTTATATGCTGTACTTTTGAAATAGTAGCTGTGGTGGATCATTTTCTCTTATGCAGATGAAATCATGTGTATAAAACAGTGGTGCAGAGAGGACGAGCAGCAATATTGCAGCTCAATGGTTTTCAATTAATCAGCCCAGGAGAAGGTGATATGAATTGGAAACGCATAGGTCCGAAGAATATCTGATGAGTTTTGACACAAGGCCTATTATCTACTAAATATTTTTAGCACCCAACTCAGATACCATGAAAGCAATTACTTATGTAAATCAAAATTGTGGACTTATTAACAACAAGGAGAGGATATTTTTATGATGCTTTAACATTTCATAATATGTTTACTATATAACTTATGACACTGGTGATGAGAGAACAACCTTAAGAGAGTTGTTTATGCCCTAGCTGGGTTGGTTCAGTGGGTAGAGCATCAGCCTGCAGACCGAAGGGTCCCGGGTTTGATTCCATTTAAGGGCATGTACCTCGGTTACAGGCTCCTCCCTGGCTTGGGCCTGGTCGGGACTCATGCGGGAGGCAACCAATCGATGTGTTTCTCTCACATCGATATTTTTCTCTGTCTGTCCCTCTCTCTTCCACTCTGTCTAAAAATCAGTGGAAAAATAACCTCAGGAGAGGATTAAAAAAAGAGAGAGAGTTATTTATTATTGCTAGTAAATGCTAATGTCCAGTTGCATTATTGGTTCAGCGATAATTTTACTCAACCCAAGTTTTGTTAAATGTAATGTCATTTCCTGCTACCCATCCTGACATTTTTTTAAAATATATTTTATTGATTTTTTACAGAGAGAGGAAGGGAGAGAGATAGTTAGAAACATCGATGAGAGAGAAACATCGATCAGCTGCCTCCTGCACATCTCCCACTGGGGATGTGCCTGCAACCCAGGTACGTGCCCTTGACCGGAATCGAACCCGGGACCCTTCAGTCCACAGGCCGACGCTCTATCCACTGAGCCAAACCAGTTTCGGCATCCCATCCTGACATTTTTAATCGTGCTCTTGTCACCTGACCAGGAGACCACAAACATTTCCTGGAACCCAGTGCACCAAAGCAAGTCACAGAAAAGCTGTTTATAGGTCACACAGGATACAATGAATCTCAAGCATCTTATAACAAAACTAGAGGCCCGGTGCACAAAATGCAGGCATCAGTAGGGTCCGCAGGCCTGGCCTGTGATCAGGGCTGATCTTCCCTGGCTGCCAGCAGGGTGATTGGGGCCTGCGGGCTGGTGGTCAGTGCGTGTCATAGCCGACCGGTCTTTCTGTCTCCTGGTCAATTTGCATATTATGCTTTTATATACATAGATTTTCAAAAATATAGGAACATTTCAGTGATTATCTATTCAACCTTGAATTTAGAGTCATTGATAAGATGACATGTTCCTTCCCCTTGCTAGTGGGGGGGTAGACATGACTGAGGTCTCACCGTGGAAGGATGTGTGCTTATAGGGTCTAAATTGTAAATCTCCTACAGGGGATCAACTCCACCTTCTGGGTAGCTTGATAGATGATGATGTTCTTGGGAAAATTTTGGAAGACACATATAGAAAATGGCATAAATTTAGTTGTCATCTGGGTCCCTAAATGACTGCATGGCAAAGGCTGCCCTTAGTTTTGTTCAACAACCCAGTATCATTAGATGAGTGAGAAATTAACCACATTGGGTTAAGCCATTAATATGTTGTAGCTCACCGATCATAGAAACTAGCTCTACCCTAATACACAATCCTAAAAATCAAAGAAACATAACAAAGTATGTGAGCATGTATCAAAAGGGACATGCCAATCAGCATTGAAGGTGGTGGCAACATTCTGGACACAAGATCATATCTTCCAATAAATTATATCAATGTTATGTCACAGGTTATTAAACAGAGTGAAGGTAAATGATCTGGAAAATAGACATGATTGATTTTTAATTACAGATAGATTCTTCACATATAGATGTTGGTGTATGTTTATATGAGTAAGGTGATTTATTATTAATGGCTACCTCAGGGTGCAGGAGAGGGGGATACTTGATACATTGATCATTCTATTAAAAATTGGTAACATAAAGCAACTTTCTAATTGGTTCACCAATATTTATGTTCTTTCTTCTCCTATTAATTTTCTTGGGACTTTATCTTCCTGCAATGGATTCTCTTATGGGTATATTGCTTTGGAGGAGAGAGGTCAACTAAACAAGTAATCTGAATATTTTGTCTCTATTGATGTGTGTATTGGATTTAGGTAGTTCTGCTAGGATTCATTTTTTTGGCAAAATTACACATTTTTGTCAAGATATATGAAGTATATCTTATGAAGTATATGAAGTTTCTGTAGGTGAAACAGATAATATATCTGGACACGGGTGGCTTTTCTTCCATTAAAGAAAGATAATTAAATGATAATAATAATGCTTCTATTCATCGCATCAATTGCATGTACCCGTCAAATTGCAGTTTTCTAGTTAGCTGAACATAATATAGTATATAATAAGCCCTGTTACGAACAGTAGGATTCTAAATTAATACTTTTATTTATACCTTGTATTACCGAGAAGTACATATATTTCCATAAAATTAGTCAGCCATTAAAAAGGGCTATGTTTAACTAGTTTTACAATGTCCATTTGTCCATTTTAACAGACAGCAAAATGGTATTTTGATTTAAAATACACAAATGGTGTCTTCCCTCTTCAAATGAAAATCTTGCCCCTTTTCTCTTATTTGCCTGAATATATCTTGGTTTCCAATTAGCACATCCACATAAAATAGCAATTTAGGATGAGGCCACTTCATCATGCTGGTAGCTGCTAAGCTCTCTTAAGGTGTATAGTTTGAATCTGGAGTTGTACAACAGTATCTTTCCAGAACGCACGTCAGAAACAAGATTGCAATCATCATTTGAATAGTTTAGACCAGTGATGGCGAACCTATGACACGTGTGTCAGAGGTAACACGCGAACTCATTTTTTTGGGTTGATTTTTCTTTGTTAAATGGCATTTAAATATATAAAATAAATATCAAACATATAAATCTTTGTTTTACTATGGTTGCAAATATCAAAAAATTTCTATAGGTGACACGGCACCAGAGTTAAGTTAGGGTTTTTCAAAATGCTGACACGCCGAGCTCAAAAGGTTCGCCATCACTGGTATAGACTCCCTTTCTGTTTTCCTTTTGTCTGTCTGTCCCAGTCCTTAGAAATCTCTTTTTTACAAAGACTGGATTTGCCTCACATGGTCTGCAGTGGAGGCTCCCAAAATGGGCTAGTAATACTGCCCAGAGAACCAGAGGAGGAGCTGTTACCTCATGTCACCAGTGCTATGTCCAAACTTGTTAGTTACAGTATCTGTCAGGTGGAAACCATCACTGTGGTGCATGTGTTTGTGTGAGTGTGTGTGCGCATGTGTGTGCATGTGTGTGTGCGTGTGTGTGTGTGTGTGTGTGTGTGTGTGTTTGGGTGTTAGTGTATTTAAATCAGGGGTCCTCAAACTTTTTAAACAGGGGGCCAGTTCACTGTCCCTCAGACCATTGGAGGGCTGGACTATAGTTTAAAAAATAACAACTATGAACAAATTCCTATGCACACTGCACATATCTTATTTTGAAGTAAAAAAACAAAATGGGAACAAATACAATATTTGTATTTGCATGTGGCCCGCGGGCCGTAGTTTGAGGACCCCTGATTTAAATTATCACAGAGGCATTCAGCAGATCTGAGGCAGGCACTTCAATCCTTGTGTGCGTGTGTGTGTGTGTGTGTGTGTGTGTGTGTGTGTGTGTTGTTGTTTTTTTTTCATACACTAATCTGAGAAAGCAGAAGAGAAATAGAGAGGAAATACACACAAACGAAGCAATGTTTCAATGTTATTTAAAACATTCCTACATCTTACTTCTGAAATACCATTGAAGTCAGCAATCTCATATGAGGGAGAGAAGTACATACATGTTGTTGTTGCTTTCTGCCAAACTTAAATTGATTTCAGAGAAATCTAAAATTCAGAAGAACCTGAAGGCTCTGTTGGAAAGGGGGGAAACCACTATACAGACAGTAGTTTGGTCCTATAAGAAAGACCTACCTGCTGAGTTCATACACTGGAAAGAAGCAAAGTCTCAGGAAGTAACATTAACCTGTACTTGAACCCAGCCTTCTGCAAGTGTGAATATAACTTAAGAGGGTTTCCCTAATAAAACCCAGTGAGCACCCAGGGTAACAATGAGTTTTGGAAGTCTAGGGGGTCCCATTGGAAAAACACAAAAATTGTAGGAGAGAAGAGATTGTCTTGAGAACAAGAAGTAGTAGCTAAGCCCTGCTGGCCCGGGGGCAGGTAAGTTAGGTCCACATGACTCATGGGTCGAGCAGTGACCCAGGAGCTTGTGGTGCAGTGTAGACCTTCTCTGAGGATTAAGACGCTGCTGGTCTCGAGCCTGTGTAGACTCTTGGGGGAGAATGTTCACCCGGTTATGTCAGACCATGTGCATCTGCAGAGAGAGAGAGCAGGGCGGCCAAGGACAGCCTGAGGCAAGAGGAGTGCAGCATCAGGCAAGGATATGATAATTGTATGTGGGACTGTACTCACGGATGCTCATTGATCCTACAGGACTTTGGAGAAGGAAGGTAGATAGAGGGCTCAGATCACACATAGACCTAGGCCAGTGATGGCGAACCTATGACACGCGTGTCAGAGGTGACACACGAACTCATTTTTTTGGTTGATTTGTCTTTGTTAAATGGCATTTAAATATATAAAATAAATATCAAAAATATAAATCTTTGTTTTACTATGGTTGCAAATATCAAAGAATTTCTATATGTGACACGGCACCAGAGTTAAGTTAGGGTTTTTCAAAATGCTGACACGCTGAGCTCAAAAGGTTCGCCATCGCTGACCTAGACTGACTGTGTAATCTACTGTCCGGTCTGGCACTGAGTTCCACAGTGAAAGAGGGCACCAATAATCCTCACCTGGAAGCTGGTTCTCTTCCAGGTCACCTGTGTCGCCTAGGTAACAGTGATGGAGCACCTATTGGCATAGCAGACTGGGTTTCAACTTGTTAAAGTGACTGACTGCTAAACTTAGTATTCTAAACATAATGAAGCTATGGTGTATTTGAACATAAATATAACTAGGGAATTGCAGTTATTGCTTATAGTAATGATGAAAAGGGACCTAACAAATGACTATAATAGCCCAGCTGGTGTGTCTCACTGGTTGAGCGTTGACCTATGAACCAGGAGGTCACGGTGCGATTCCCGGTCAGGGCACATTTCCCAGGTAGCGGGCTCGATCCCCAGTGGGGGCATGTAGGAGGCAGCTGAACAGTGATTCTCTCCTATACCAGGTAAGTGATGTTTCTATCTCTCTTTCCTTCTGCTTTTCTCTATGAAATAAATTAAAATATTTTTTAAATGACTATAATAAATATTCAAAATCTGTGAACACACAAAACAAAACTTTCTAGAAATCATTTGTTCTATGACGACTTGTACAGTTGTCTAGTTTTTATTTTATTATTCTCTAAAGTACTACATTTTGCCTGCTGGGAGTTAGAAGGGTCAGTATCATGCCCAGGTGGTAGGAGGTGGGCATATTAAGTAGACATTTAATATGCATAACCTCAGTATTTATATTTGTTTTTTAAGTAGGCCACTATAGCCAGACTACTTTTCCATCACCTGAGGGTGTTGGGGGAGTAGGGGTGTATAATCACTCATTCGTGGTTTGCAGAAAAAAAAATAGAAATTGTTGCTTTAAGATAAGCAAATTGAGACTGTAAAGTGTTTAAAAACTGGAATAATGCCAAGTAGCATAATTATTAAATGTTTTATTAATTAAAATTAATGATCTTTTATTAAGCTGAGGTGGGAATCTAAAAACAAAAGAGCAAATTAAATAATCATCAGTGAGAATTTATATCAATATTAAGATTCTTATCAATTGTGATCATAAAGTACAAAACAGACACGGCTTTATGACAGAACACTAGGTTTTCTCAGCCTTGAAACTGGCATATTGCCAAGGAAACCACAAAATTGTCTGTAGTGAAAAATAAAAACAACTGAAACCACTAGTTCTGATTCTATCAAGAATGAACCAGCCAATCCATGGCTGTTTTGCCTGAAAATAAGTTAGGGTGTCTAGTGCATCATACTATTTTAAAAAAGTAAGCAATGTATTTTTTCTCTCATTTTTCTAATTTTTCCAATTTTATTTATTTGGATCATATTTCAGAATACAAATGTCAAAATGATTAAAATAGTCTGTTATCATAGATACTCAGTGTTTTGTTTAGATGGGCATTTAATTACATTGACTAAGCAATACAAAGTTTTATATTACAAAGAAAATACCCAAGGATATACTGAAGATTAAATATAAAACACCAAGAATTATCTTACATTGCACAGAACTATGTCCAAGCATATTATAGAATAGAAATGCTTAGTTACAATAAATTATGTTCTAAATAAGTGCTATTTTTTCCCCAAATCTATTTTTATTGATTTCAGATAGGAAGGGAGATGGAAAGATAGGAACATCAATAATGAGAGCAAATTATTGACTGTCTGCCTCCTGCACACTCCCTACTGGGGATCGAGCCCCCAACCCAGGCATGTGCGCTAAGCGGGAATCTCACCATGAACTCCTGCTTCATAGGCCAATGCTCAACCACTGAGCCACATCAGCCCGGCTAAATCAGTGCAATTTTTTTTATTGAAAAAAATTTCCCTCCATTATAAACAAAAGTTAAGTTTTGCAGAGATATTACGGAAAATACCATGGGCTTTTGTTTTCACAAATGAAAGAGAGATCTCAGTTGGAGGAAATGCATATCTGGGAAACAGACATCTCCACGTGATATGTGGATTCCTGTGATAATCAATATTTGATAGCATTTTTATTGTAGTGCCAGTGAGAATACCAAATGAAAAAATATTTTTGAAGGAAACATCTCTAACTGTCAAATCAGGTACTGGGAATGAATTCACTTTTCTTAATTTCTGAAGGCCTTTTGTTTCAAAACCAGATTCTCTCTCAAGTCAAAGAGTAATTTATGGCTTACTGCCACTTAATTAGCTTAGAACTTGATTGTTTTCATTGAAATGAAAGGAAACAAGCTATTAATTATAGGCTTAGACCCAAGCTGATGGGAACATCAATACTTTTACTGCAGTTTTCTCAATAAATCCCAGATTATAAAACCCTACATATGCATTCTGGATGTGGGACAAGTTTTATGTCCATTAACATGGAGACAACACATTGATTGCCCGCCATGACATTATTAAAATGAACTGATGAGACAGCTCCAGGGCAGGAAAATGCTCCAATAAAGTTAGCATTCTCTGACATCAACTGATCCTTTCTTAAAATAGGATGTAGACTATTTGAGCCATTGTTATGCATGTTAAAGTAATATAATTTTGACTTTAAACCCTCAGTAGTATAGTTTTTAACACAGACATTACATTATTTCAATACAGACATTGTAAACTTAGCAGTCAAAGTTAATAGCTCTTTGATCCACTTTATTACCTAATAATTATTGCCAATAAATGTGTATTCACTTCTTTTCAAATGCATTTATTGTGAGACTAATCAGCACCATAAACTCTTCCTTGACTGAGGGAGAGGGAAATTGCTAGCCACTCCAATTGGTTGAGTGACAGAAGATAGAATCTGGTGTAAAAATGGCAGGTGTGGCATTATGGCATTAGAAATGCAATATTCATACCTAACTTTTGGGGAGAAGGTAGAGTCCAGGAACAGATTGTTGAATCTCAGAGGGAAGGCAGGGGTGGGTGGGGGTGGATAGGAAGAGACCAACCAAAGAACTTGTATGTGTGTATCTGCATAACCCATGGACACAGACAATAGGGTGGTGAAGGACTGGGGTAGGGGTGGCAGTGAGCTAGATGGGGGTCAATGGGGGAAAAGGGGTGCTATATGTAATACTTTCAACAATAAATATTTTTTAAAAAATAAGTAGGTAAATTCAGTAGTGGTAGCTTTGGAATGCTTTCATCTGAGGATTATTTCCTTCATTAATTGTGGGAAAAGGCCCATCATTTGATAGTGTCCTGGTCAAGTAATGCGTAAAGTTGGTTGTTTTGAATTTAACATGGATCCAGTGAGTATAATTATATGCTTTTGCCCAACCAAATACCTGAGCATGAATGCAGGCACAGAATAAGGGCTTTTATCTAGCAAGAGTTGGTCTTCTTCCAGATAATATGAGGGGAAAAAGAAGAGAAAAAAGGGGTTTGACTATACACGCAGGAGTATGATTAGGATGATCGGCCAAATGATCAAATTTAGGCACGGAAAGAGAGATGATATGCAAGTGATAAGCAATAGTGGATATCGGTCATGGAGTCCTTGGGGTATTTGGGGGAAATTGGACAAGGAATTGTTGGAGTGGTGGATGTAAAGGGAATGAAATGGAGAGAGAGCATTGAGTTATTGTAGAGTATTGCACAACTCAGATTATAGAAAAGTTCAAATAATGCCACTAGTGGGTTTTGAGATAAATTTCACGGGTCATGGCTACCGTTTTGGAAATAGAAGGAAAATTTGGGAGTAGAAAGAGTGTTTTCGATGACCCATTTTTCACACACACGGGCCTGTGTGAGTGTGTTGTATCGCCATATACACCCCGGTCTCGAGGCTGCCTTACGGGGGCTGTAGTAACACATTGGAAAGCCTCTGGCAGGTGTAACAGTGAAATAGCTGAGGTAGGTTGGAGGAGATAAAATCATGGAAGAGAGAAAGCGGGAGAAGGTGGTCTTATCTGTGGTTTTTGAAAAGTCCTCTATTGCTACTGCTATGTTTGTGTCTCCCAGCACTGCACCTGATTCACATAAATATTGATATTTAAGAAGGTGTGGCTGTCCTCCAGGCCCTGGCTTGTAAAGTCCCCATTGATGTTCTTCTCTCTCTTCTCTCCCTTCCCCTCTCTCTAAAAATCAATGGAAGGGATGTTCTTGGGCGAGGATTCACAATAACAACAAAAGAATAAGCCTGCCTAGCTTCTGCCTCCTCTCCTGTTCCCGAAGGCTCTGAGCTGGAGTGGGGTCCGGGGAAGGTGTCTTTTCTTTGAAGACTGCTGTGGCTTTGGCTTGTTGAGAACAGCTTTCAGTTGAGTGACTAAAATAGGCTACCCCGCTGTTCTAAAGAACTTTTCTGTGTTGCTCACAGGTTTCTGCTGTTAAATACTTCCTCACATCCCAAGTACCCGAGGGGTTTTCACTTAAGTTCTTCATGTTTATTCATGCCCCGGCTCTCACAAGCATCAGCTCCAATTCTTTTCCTCTTAATGATTTACCTGATATTTAACGGGAGGATGGAAGCTCTGTGATTTTATGGGAACGATAGAATTAAACTGCCTCCCACCACGTCCCCACAGGTGGAAGAGATAAAAGACACACTTGGAGAACAGATCTCAGGAGGATGCGTTGTTATGGCCCATGGGGAATAACAGACAAGCAGCGGAATAATTGGGATTAAAATGCCCACTGCCGTTGTGATGGGTGAGTGCCAATGGCACGTTCCCAGAAAGAGAAAAAAACACACAGGGAAGATGAAAGAAACATATTCAAATCGTAAAAAGAAAGCTGATGAAATTCTAAGCACATTGGCGAAATTAAATAAAAGATCACTTTTTTATTGTGAGCGTCTGTCTCTCTACAATTAAAATTTAAAATCCCTGCTAAGGTTAAAGATGGAAATCTTTTCCATCAGTTAATTCTCTTCCACTTTTATTATATGTTTTCATCAGGAATTTAGTTTAATTATTTTAATTAATATATTCTAATTAATCACATTTATTTATGTCACCTATTAAATATAAATACTTAAATAATGAGAACACTCCTGCAACACTAATAATATATTCTATATTAATTGACCATGTATGGTGATTTAGGAAAGAAATCTATATTTTGGAGGTTATTAAATAAACACTACAGATTATTTTATTACAGTTGTAAATGCATATTATGTAGATGGCTTGATACTATGAGAGTATAATTTATATACATATATAAGTCTAAGCAACTGTTATGACTGATTGACCGAACACCGGTCTACTGGTTGTTATGACATGCACTGACCACCAGGGGGCAGGTGCTCAACACAGGAGCTGCCCCTGGTGGTCAGTGTGCTCCCACAGCCAACCTCCCACTGTCAGCCAACCTCCCGTGGCCCCTAACCCCAGCTGGCCAGCCCTGATCAGCCCCGATGGGCCCCGACCCTCGCCCAGGCAGCGGGACCCCACCCATGCACAAATTTGTGCACCGGGCCTCTAGTATTCAAATAAGATGCTAAATAAAAAGACACAAAGTTAAAACATTATTCAATTACATGTAAAAAATGTTAAATTCTTAAGCTTAACAGAATGCATTTGCTCAACAGTTTTTCCTAATCTTAAAGACAAAGAAACCTGTTATACCTTTTGTGTTCTGCTGATGGACATGGGTGTAAGATGCTAATTTTAAACAGCTTATCAATCAAGAATGTCATTCAGGATATGGACATTCTCTTTTCAGAAATGTTTTTTGTTTTTTAAATATAAACAAATGCTAACACGCATATTGTATATGCTGGCACACTTATACAATAATTGCGTTGAATTGTACTACATACAGATAGCCATTAAGGTCTAGAGGAGTGGAAGATCTTTCTAGAATATAGTCACCTTGATTAGCACAAGTTTTAAATGTCAACTCAGTGCATCCTTTTCACACGGGTAATTATGATGTGACGGCTTCTCTCAATAAACTGTGATGCAAGCTCAGTGCATGTATAGGTAGCATCGGACTTTTATCATATTGGCGACTGGGGTTCAGGAATGTAACCAAAAGATGCTCTGTGAGTGGTGAACACCCTGTTCTTTGACCCAGAGGCCTCCTGGACTCGGTCAGGACAAATAAATAAATATAGACAGAAAAATGTAGCAGTACTGAGTTAAAATGACTTTATAATTTCTTCAGTGTCCTTTTTGGCTTTTAAATCATGAATTTAGTGTTCAGTTTCTACCAAAAATGCTTGAGCACTTGTATGTGCCAGGCACTGTGCTAAGTTCTTTCACATGCGTTGTCTCCATTCATTTGATGCTCCGAAGTTGAAGACCGTAATTTAAATAATGCAGTCAAATTTATACTGATTTGTACCATTTCAGAGTATATTTTGGAAATCATCAGCATGCTTATCACAAAAAACCTTATGTTTAAAATGTATTATTTATATTAGTCTGTACCCACTTTTAAATCCTTTGCCTTCAACTATGAAACACACCAGCAGTTTCTTTCTCTCTTTTTTTATCTACAACAAAGCCCAACCCCATCAGTATGCCAGGAACACTTTAACTGGGAAATGCCTTGGTTCATAGACTAAACAACCAACAGTGGGCTGGTATGTGAAAAACAAACTTGTTAATATTTACACTAGTGGACTTCGCTGAAAATTTCCTTTGAATGCATTATTAGGTTGGAGCCCTAACTATATTCACACATGGAAACATACCTTTTTTAATATTGAATTTATTGGGGTGACCTTGGTTAATAAAATTATACAGCTTTCAGGAGGTAAAAGAGGGTAAAGTGGGGGATAGATGGTGATGGAAGGAGACTTGACTTGGGGTGGTGAACACACAGTACAATATACAGATGATGTATTGTAGAAATATATCTTTTGATGAACTCAGCTGTATTCAAGTTCTTGGAAAATTTCAGTGGTATTTTCCCCCAATGAGTTAAGAATGCTTTAGTTGCTAGAAATAAATCAAACACTTTTAGGAAAAAAAAAATAACGTAAGGCATACTCTCCCAAGTTCTCTAGATTCAAGGAGATTGGCTGAGCTGAGCTCATGCTAATTGGACGTGTAGAGGGCATACCTTTGGCTAGTTGGACCCTCTCTATTGTAAGAAGAAACACAAGTCTCACAAATTAACAACATTTTAAGGTAGACCCATGAAACTCAGTAGAATGAACACAATTTAAATATGAAATTGTTAGGCATTTTTTTTTCCTGGACAGTTTATAAATGGAAAATGAAACCTGAGAGATTTGGGCACAAGCAGACACACCAGTAGCATACATAACTCCACAGCCCTCCCAATAGTACTCACAAGTTCACGATCAGCGTGCAGCTTGCCATCTACTTGTCAAAGCAACCATCAATCCTACACTATATTTTCATATAACATTACAAAGAAAATTTACAGTCAAAATAGGAAAAAAATCCAATTTCCCCGGGTAATTATATTCACCATCTTTATAAAATAAAACTTCAGAAAAATTATCCTTGTCAAAGTTTCCTTTTTATTTTTTTCCCTCCACTCTGGTGACTTGCTAACAACTAACATTGTTATTTTCCTTCATCTAATTTAATAAGGAACATTAATCATCCATTAGTTGGTTCTTTAGCTTAATGTTATTTGCTCTACTCCACAAATAAGACAGCTATGGCTTGAAGTTGTTAGCATTGGAATTCTATTAGGATATAGCATTTATCTTGTCCCTTCATATTAGTTCAGTTAATTGCATTTGATTTTTTATTATTCTATTTAATGAAAAATATACACTGTTCTATGTAGGGCTAGCCCTAGGCAAAAAGAGTTAAGCATATTAATGTGTCTTCAGTTTCTCTCTATTCATTGTTCTTCCCTCATATTTAGGAAGGATCTCACACACAAAAAAAGTTAATAAATAAAATGATTGATTACAGTGTTGGCTTTCAAACATCATTGCAAGTGAACAGCCAAGAGCCTGGGGTAGCCAAACCTTCCAGAAGGCTGTTGTTGTCTGATGTGTTTGCAAATTGGCCACAAATGTCTAATAACCTTAGTGAACTGAATTTGCTAATAATCTGATTCAAGACAAAACCTGATGCACACATATCGATATATGAGAAGGCAAAGGTAGCGGAAGGAATACATTAAATGTCTTCTATCATAAATTCGATAGGCCAAGCAGACTGTGGGAGAGAATGAGTTCCCATTAATGGCAATGTGGTAGAAAATGAACCATGAACAGCCCTTCTATGAGCCCATTAGCAGTCAGTTTTGTGTTGTCACAAAAGGCAGGATTTTCTGAGGCTAAAAACAATGCAGAAGTAGGAACTCTGGGAGGTAATCAAGCATCAAGGCTGCTTTTACTAAAGATTTTCTACTGAGAGGAGTGGGGGTGGGGGTATCTCTTTTTATATGGGGACTTTGATCTCATGACTTAATTACTCTTTCGAAGACCCTATGTCTAAACACCATCATGTTGGGTGTTTGACGTCAAGATAGACATTTTGGGGAGACACAAACCTTCAGTCCACAGCACCCAGAAAGCAATGCTGTTTTGCTTCCTGCAGGCATTAGCGAGGAGAGAAAATAATCCCAGGGCCATGCACGGTGGCAAGTCTAAAGGTAGACGGCCACCTAAAAATTGGAATTCTCTAATTTTGAGTTTCTTGCCATGTTTTGCTTTACAAAATTTTACTTTCTTCTTCTTATTTTTTAATCTTTATTGTTGAAAGTATTACATAGGTTCTCCTTTTTCCTCCCATTAGCCTCTTCCAGCCCGCTCCCATGCCCCCCTCCCCTCCCCACCCCATTATCTGTGTCCACGGGTTATGCATATATGCGTACAAGTTCATTGGTTGTTCTCTTCCCACCCACCCTCCCCTGCTACATGCTGCCAGAGGTGGGATTTTCCTGTTTTACAACGAATATGCCCTCCCTGGGGTGTCTGGGATGTCCAAGGACTCACAGTAATTGCCACCTTCAGTTACCAGCTGAATATAACCTTTGAGCCACGGCCTTCTTCTGGGGAATGTCTCCCATGGATCAGATGCTGCCTAACGCTCCATCTAAATGGATTTCCTGGTCTCGCAGGGAAACCACGAAATTGCCAGGCCTCCAATCGCCAGGCCTCCATTTGTCTCCCTTTTGACCATGCTACCTTCACACACACAAACAAATGGAACACGTTGCCTTCCCCCTGGAACCGTAGTTCTGTGCGCTGTGGTCCCAATCCTCTGATTAAACAGCTGATGAGAATGCTTTCCCTCTGAGCGTTTCTTTATACTGACTGTTGTTGTACTTGTTGCTTTTCACTGAGTGAAGTTCATCATTTCCAAAATGTGAGGGCTGGGAATGCGCTCCAGGGCCATGTTAACTTGTCCGAGGGTGATTTTCCCTTCTCCTACAGCAATGATGTTTAGCCATTGAGTGTAGTGTCACTTTATGCAGTGCGTTCTGCAGATTCATCTAGTCAGCAATTGCTTTTCTAATTTTTACATGCACACATCTGCCTACATGTGTGCAAATCATTAAATATCATATTGTTTATATATATTATTTCATTCACCTTAAAAACGTAATTACTTCTTTGATTTTTATTTTGAGTAGGATTTTATTATTTAAAAATTTTCCTTGACCTGCCGGCGTGTCTCGATGGTTGAGTATTGACCTATGAACCAGGAGGTCAAGGTTCCAGTCTCAGTCAGGGCACACGTCTGGGTTGTAAGCTCAATCCCCAGTAGGGGGTGTACAGGAAGCAGCTGATCAATGATTATCTCTCAGCATTGATGTTTCTGCCTCTCTCCCTCTCCCTTCCTCTCTGAGATCAATAAAAATATATTCTAAAAAAATTTAAAAAAATTTTCCCCCTTAATTTTAGTGCTGTAACAACGTGTGGTGATCAAAATAGAATAAGTGAAAAAATGTAAGGTAGTAAGAGGGTCAATTTCAATTTTTATTTTTATTAAACTTTTTTCACAGGCACCTTCCAATTTCTGATGCAGTTTTTCTTAACCTCTTTTCCTTCTCAGTCCAGGAAGCAGCTTGTTTAGGCTTTTTTTCCCATTCGTATCTCCCATTCTGTCCAGAGATGCTGTTTTTGTTGCTTATGTACTGTGATCCATTGGGGGACAACAAACTGCAGTAATATCTAAGATTTTCCCACCACTCCCAAACCAATTTTCACTGGCTTGTGGTTGATATTACTCCTGCTGAAAACAGGATAGAAGAGCCTAATATTTACCCTAGAATTGTCCCTACAAAGGCCTTTTCAGGATTTTCACACACAAAAATAAATGAAGTCTATGCTTCAGACATTTCCATTCATTTTCTTCTTTACAGCTGTCTTGTTTGTAAAATTCTTGTAAGGTGTCCCACTTCAGTTAGCCAAACATTACAGTAAAAACAGCCCTGCCTGCATGGCTCAGTGGTTGAGTGTCAACTTATGAATCAGAAGGCTATGGTTTGATTCCCAATCAGGGCACATGCCCGGGTTGAGGGCTGGATCCCCAGTAGGAGGTTTGCAGGAGGCAGCCAACCAATAATTCTTTTTCATCATTGATGTTTCTCTCCCTCCCTCTACCTTCCTCTCTCTGAAATATATATATACTTTTTCTGTGTTAAATCCTATATACTGCCTTTGAAAAGTGACTCACATTTGCTATGTACTCAAGAATAGCTGTAGAATGAATGGGAAGCTATACGTCATGTTACTCATTTTTATGTGTGCAGAAAGATTGGGGGTCTAAAAGGTTGTCTACCTTAATCGATCTTCTCCATTGACTTCCCTTTGAAGTCTCTAAAATATGATAAAAATATTGAACATGTATGTTCCATGTGAACTGTTAATACCTTTCTTATAATTAGTGTGTCATGCTTATTAGATAGTCTCATCTCAAGTATATTCAGGTCCTTAGAAAGAAATTCCTACATATTATTTACCGTTATGCCTAATATTAACAATTTACTAATGTTAAAAAAAAAGAATTAGTCTTTTCCTGGCCTATTTCATCTCTGCTAGAGTCATAGCATAAAGTATAGGGTTTATCTGTCAGGTCCTTGAGTTCAACAGTGATTCTCCTCTTTCTTATTCTAGAAGACATAATTCTGAAGTTTGACAGCTAGAGCGACCCGGAATCTTGCTCAACATTACTAGTCTGCTCTTGTCAAGTCTTAGAATCATGCATGCTGGGAGCTGAGGCAGGTAGGACTCCACACGGGCCTCCAGGAAGGCTAAGCCACTGTCACTTTCATAAGGTCTCACTGGCGCCATTCATCAAGTAGAGTGCAGGATGCAGAGACCTGAGAACTCTCATTAGAATGTATTTCCCTGTACACACGTGAAAGCAGCTCGTCAGACCTCCAGTGAAAGACACACATCCTAACCTACAAAATAGGCCACGGCTAGATTTTCTGTTGACAAAAACGAACACTTGGGTAATTATACTATCAATCAATAGAAAGCAAAATTGAACCCTAGGTTAACTCAAGGATAAACAGAACTCATTTGCTTTCCCTCTGCAGTGCCACTGTCCTCTGCCCGAGCTGAGTGCTGAAATGCACTGTTCAGACCAAAGCCTGGCCCGTGTGGAACAGATGGCCGCTAGGAAGGATTTTATTAAAATACTAGTAGGAAGTCCTTGAGCTTTACTAAGGCATTACGTGTTACAAAATAGGAGTCGCCTTCATTTTTATTATCCCTTTAACCCTCATTTCCAGAAAGGAATAGGAAGTGTTTGTGCAGCTACCCAGCTGCTGGGGCTCAGCTCCCCCAAAGAAGTGGAAATTTTGGGGCGTTTGCTGTGTAGGTGTCATCCTCACCCCCTGACTCGGCGCCTCTCTGTGCTGTTACACCTCTGATTATGAAAGGCCCAGACAGTCTGTGGAAGGCTCAGGAGAGGACCGACAGGAGGAAAAGAGAGGGATGGAAGGCTGAGGGGAAAGAGGGAGTCTTACATTTTGTATTATTTAATGAAGGGCGTTGAGATGTGCATGGGAGTCATGGAAGGGAAGCAGAATAGGAGAGCGAAGAAGACGGAGAAGAAAAGGGAAGGGAAGGAAATAGAGAGAGAGGGGAGAGAATGAAAGGGGAATTTAGAATGCTTCTGGAAGTACCTCCACGCCTGTAACCTGTAGCAACTATCTCACACACGCCCCGCCCCTGATACAAGCAGGGACGTATATTAAGCCAACAACCAGAGGGCGGCTTGCCGGTCTGGATTGTATTTCTGTGGATATTTTAATAACATTAATAACTTTTATGCGACACAGTAAAAGACACTCCAGCTCGAATTGCATCATTAAACGCTTAGAAGGTTTGGGGACAGCCCCGTTATTGCTGTCCATTAATTCAACAGCAACCAATGAGGACCAGACCCACCACGCTGAAACGTTGATTTTAATTAATATCGTTAAAATAACAATTAAATACGATGTCAAGGACATCCATGGCTTTAATGGTGTCCAACCCAGCGATTACTTCTGTTTTATTTTATTTGGCCTGTCAGCAGGCTTCAATGATATGGGCCTTGTTCTTTATCTCCAGGTTCTTCAGTGAACTTCGATGACAGCGCTGTCCCCTACTCCCCTCCCACTTCTGGCTTCCTTTCCTGAATCTTCTTCCTCTTCCCATCATGCCATGGGAGAGTTCCCAGAATACTGTCTCAGTCCTAGGCTCTGTGTCTGTCTAATTAGGGCTCTGAAGTAATCTAATCTTAATCTAATCCACTCTTTTAGATTTAAATAGAACACATGCTGACCACACCCATTAGCAGGTTACTAAAGATGGCTGTTCATACTCAGCGAGTTAGGAAAGGAATAAGAATATAAAATATAAAATATAAAATAAAAATTAAGGAAATACTATATTGTCAAAAAAGTACATTCATTTCCCTGAGTAAAAGGTAAAGGTCCTTTTCTCTTGCATATCAATGATATGCGTTGACTTCCCTTCCCCACAATAATTTTGAATTCAGCAGTCCGTTTATGCTCTTATAAGGCTGTTTCTTAAGTATTATTTTTTAAGACATGAAGTTGTTTGCATATTTGACACTGCTCATTAGTTGTTATCCATACCTCGTACTGCATGTAAACATTATAGACTCCCAACAAAAACATATTGAATGAATCAATGTAATGCCATTTACAACTATACCCAAAGCGGCAGTAGTACTAAAACAGTACCCCAACAGCAGAGGTGTCTAAAACCAGGAAACCTACATTGCTCATTGGTTTTAATATTTCAAAAGTTGTTCATGAATTATTTGAGCGGAAATTTGTTGTGTAGCACCAATGAATTCATTACAAGATAATACTTGAACCTATAGATATTAAACCTCTCCCATACAATATATTTTTTAAATTAAAACTAGAATCATATTTAGTTTTAGTGGAAACCTAATCAAATTAGAAGCAGTGCACAAAATGGATTAAGACCATAGAAGGGGAAGGGAAATTGGAAGGCTTACTTTTCATCCCAAGGTGTTTGCATTCTACCTTCCCACTAATAGCACTCCACCAAGGATATGACTGTCTTATAAGAAAGTGTTAAATAGAATGAAAATATAGATAGTTTCTTAATGGCTTAAACTAGAAGACTTTACAGGAAGTCGAGGATGATGGTCAAGCAACTGAGGGGATTTAAATCAGAGCAGCTGGGAAGACCCCAGGAGAACCTCATCTTTATAGCCAGCCCTTGGCTAAATTACAGAGTAACACAGATTTATTTGGAATGTCTTAAACTATAAAGTTGAGCAACCTTTGTGAAGCTCTGGAGAGGACAATATTTTATTTTGAGCCTAACAAATTAAAGATCAACCTTGGCCATCTGGGCCTGTAATAAGAACAAATAGCAGAAGCATGGTTAGCAAATATCATAGCGTGGTTAAAGGGACGTGCAGACATAGCTGTCTATAGATGCTGTGATTTACAGACATTTTTTAATTCCTCTGATGATCAATTCCATTTATCCCTGTAGCCCTTTATTTTGGATAAATTTCCTTTTACTTTATCAATACATTTCCAAGGAGTACAGAATAGTTGAAGTTGTGTATAAAACTCAGGGATCTAGTGCATTGTAAGTAACACAGTGCAGTTCTCATAAATTTGCTACAAATAATTTTCCCTTCTAGATTTATTTAAGAAATAAAGGTTATTCAAGTGAATTATAAATGGGATATTTCTAGCTTATTCATTGTCTATTAGATTAGCTTGGAAGGATTGGGGGGGAAAAAGATACCGATTACAGGCATTTTTCACAAGATAACACTAACCACATGAAATATTTCCAGAAAGACTACCTATTTTAAATTGCACCATAGAGTCACATTTTTATTTTACTGTGTCTTTCTACACTCGCAGTATTTTGTTTTTCACTCTTATGTCACATATTTCATTCTTATTGGCAATTCAAAGTAACATGTAAGTGAAAAGATGAAAATGAGATGCAAGGAAAATGCTTTTTGACAACAGCAAGTTGATAATGAGTTGCTTATGCTTCATGAGGAGAGGTCTCTGCATTCTTGATTTTGCATTTGATTATTTTATATATATTTTTTTATTTTTAGCTAAGAACCACTGCTACTAGTTTACTATGTTGAAATAAAAATATTTTAAAGTGATAATGAACTGGTTTGCTATCCTAATGACTGGTTGCAATAGATGAACTCTGAAATGAAAAGACAGGATTTAATCCTAGGAGGATTTTTTAAAAGTTGGACAATCTGTCTTTATGCAAGAATTTATTAACATTATTGACAGAAATCAAGTAAATTCTTAATAATTCAAATTACCCCATATTTAAAACCTCTCATTTTAGAGATATCTCATTGGCCACATACTTCTCTCCATCTATATTTTTTATATACTTTCTCCAATTAAACCTATATTTCTTCTTTATCAGTAGCTGAGAGATTTTTTAATCTAAAAAATTTTTATACTACTTTTTTTTACAGTCCTAATTCCTTCCTTAACTCAACCTTCTTCTTAAGAATTCAGTTTAACCTGTCATTTATAGAGATATTAACATATATCTAATGAATTATTTACTCTGTTCATCTTATTCACCCTACCAATTATTATCTTTATCGGCTTCTCTGTTCTCAGATGAAAATGATTTGGTCTCTGCCTTCTACTATCTCAACCACCCATATCATTGACCATAATACTCCCACCCATTTGTGATGTAATTTCACCTAGATCTTAAAAAAAAAAATCTCTCTCTATAAGTCACCTAACAATGTTTCTGATAGGATTACACAGCTGTGACCGAAAGAAAACTACTAGAATGACTTTAAATCTATGATATTATACGGCAAAAATGGGAGGAGAAATCATGGAAGCCTGTCATCAGAGTGCGATGTTATCATCAAGGGACCAGGTTGCTTCTGCCTCTTTAGTCCTTTGTGTTCTGCAGGTTACTCTCATGATTATGATAACATCATATGGCTGCTGAACCTTGACCTTCGTATCGCCATACCTGGAAGCTGAAAACATCCTTCCCCTTATGATAGTTTATCTTTTATTTTTGAAGGGAAGAACCCCCCAGGGGCACCTGCATATATCTCCTTGGCAGAATTGGGTCACATGGTCACCCTTAACTGAAAGTTTTGTATGTTTGGCTCCCCATTCTTCATAATCAAGAACATACAGGATTTGGAGGGCTGGTAATAGGCCCCAGATATACATTCGACAGTGTCAGCCACAGCATTTAGCTACATACAACCTCATCATCTATCTCCCAGCCTATACTGTCATCTTCCGTCTCAGTGATTTTCACCACCTCCTTTAAGGGCATGTGAAAATTGATGGGGGCATTTCTGATTGCTGAAGACTGAGTATTGCTGCCAGCATTGTAGAGCATTCATGCCAGGAACCATCAAAGCCTGCATTGGGTGGGGCATTGTCACCTGTCATGGCATTCCCATCAAAATTGGTGGCGGAATCCACTTTGTTAAATAAAATCAGCTTCATATTTCTTTTATCGCCAAATTCTAATTATCATATACTTTATTTGCACCAAAGTAAACATTTTCACTGCCTCCTCTTCTACTGGATTAGTAAATAAATAACCTCTCATTTCATTATAAACATAAGTTTTGTTCTGAGTAGTTGCATTTAATGCATGTGTCAAAGCACAAGAATAGGGTAGACTCTCATGCCAGAATGACCTAGAAATACAGAAAGATCATTTTGTTTGTACCTTTTTGTATCTACTTTTATCAAATACCAGATGGTCTGGAAAGGTAAGATAATGCCAATGAGTCTCAAGGTATTACACAGCAATTAGTTTAGCAACCAAGGTCAAGCTGCCATTGTTCCACTCAGTAGAACAGTTTAATTTATAAGTAAGTTATGTGTTTTCCCCAGAAAAGAAGAACACTCCTCTCTTCTACTTAGAATTACTGTATATGAAAAGATGTCATGAATAAGATATTGTATACATTGTTAAATATTATTATATTAAAGATAAGGATTAAATGTCAATTAGACAAGTTACATGCTTTATTTTACTAAAAAGAAATGATTCTCATATATAAGAAGAGGTGGTAGTGCAATGATAATTACAAAGGTGATGACTTTTGTAAGCTACAAAGAATTAGAATAAGAAAAATGCATCAAAGAGAAACGAGGATACCTGTGCAATATTCCTGGTCAACATTTCAAACAGAAAATAGAGCCTCATTTTACAGGGCACAGGCAGTGCATGCAACTTTTGCCAATAATGCAGGATAGATCAATCAGCTTTCTTCATAATTCATTTTTGATGAACCACTCATAAATACGTTATGTTTTCAGGTGCAGATAACATTTTACTGAGGTCATAATTTTAGCTAACTATGATTAGGAGTATTTTCTGAAAACAATTTATTTTTCTTCAGACTTCACTGAAATAAAGCAAATTGGTAATTACAGAGACTAAAGTATCTCATCCTATTTTACCATGTATGCATATATGTATATACATACATAAACAGTAATTAATCATATGAGATCTTTGTCATATCCTTCAGATGCTCAGCTTAGAAGACCAGCCTTGTTTTCAATTTTAGGAATTCCTGTGGTTTTTCACATTCACGTTCTCCCTTTCCATGTTATTTCTGAACAGAACAGTCAATACTAAACTACTCTTTCTATTGCTTGTTTGGAATATATTTGCTATAATATATAACGTGCAGCCTAGAGTGACAATAGTGGGAGTGAATTTTGAAAATGTGGCTACTACTTGAGTAATTTCACTGGGTGAGAATGAGTCAAGTTCAGCCACAGCCACTTACATTTGTATTTACTAAGAGATTCTTACTCAATTTACTTAGTCAGTTCTACCTTTATGTAATTTCTTCCAAACTGAGAGCCCCAAATGATCTTAAATTACCCAGAAACAGAATCTGGCACAGAGGAAACACAATAATGTATTGATGGAATGAATTAATGCCATAGTTTTTTTTTTCAATATCAAATTATTACGAAGGACCCAGCTGAACTTCTGGGCATAGGCTGGCTGTCAGTATATGTAGGCCTTGGCCCTGAAGAGGGCATTTGATCAAGACTTGGCCTACTGGTCTACCTTAAATCCCACTGACAGTAATTGGGGCAGAGTGGGTGGTACAGACACAGGAAACAACCTTGCAAAAAATATATATCCTCTGAAATCCTGACAATGAAATTCACTCTTTTGTGTTATCCGATTATACTTTCAAAGGAAAATCATCTTGTGATAAGTCATTTATAACAATTGTTATTATGATCGAAGTGTTTTCTTCAAAAGGAGTAATGTTGTGTTAAAATATAGAAATTCTAAGAGAGGAACAAATCCTTTTCTAATACATAAACCATATGGAAGATTTTGTATCCATGTAGATCTTCCCAAAGAATATTCTGCTCACTGATAGCATACCCACGGTCGGCAAACTTCGGCTCGAGAGCCACATGCAGCTCTTTGGCCCCTCGAGTGTGGCTCTTCCTAAGCCTTAGGAGTACCCTAATTAAGTTAATAACAATGTACCTACCTATATAGTTTAAGTTTAAAGAATTTGGCTCTCAAAAGAAATTTCAATTGTTATACTGTTGATATTTGGCTCTGTTGACTAATGAATTTGCCAACCACTGGATAGCCCAATAGACCACACATTGTGTTCTTGACTGTAGAGCTTGGTTAAGGATAGGGAATATACATTATTTTTATACTTTTCTACATGTGTGTTTTATTTCACAATAAAAAGTTCTATAAGGGTAAAAATTCTATATGCATTTTAAAATTAATCTATACTAAGTATATTATCCAGTTCCCTTAATTCTCATTTATTTTGCACTGATTTTCTGCTGAGCGTTGACTTGTAGAAACCTCATTCCACATGCTTTCCTTTAATAAATATTTTCGAGGGTTTACTATAACTGTATCTGCCAGGACTGTTGTAGGTGATCAAGATTCACAGGAGAAAAAGGTAGAAACTGTGCTCAGAGAGTTTATAAATATTCTTCCTAAGTGTTTCAGTGCTTACAATGTATACCGATGAAGTGGTATTTTGCTCAGGAGGCTCCGGCTAATTCAACTTTATTGAAATTGGACTGATACACATCATATTTTAATTCTTCTTGACCAGGGAATTTTTATTTATCTAGATTTAGCACGGTGTGAGCCCAGAAGGCATTAGTGTTGTCTGTGTATTAACTTATCAGTCCCAAATCTGGTGATTTGGAGAGCTCTCTCCCTACCACAGAATCTATTCTGTCAGTTTTCCTTATGAAATGTTTATTTTCTCTGTAATCAAAGAGGTCTGTTTATAGGGAAATTGTCATCTTTTCTGTATGTTATATTTTTCTGAAGTGTGATCATTTACAAAGAGTCTCTGAATGTTATGCAAATCAGGACAGTGTGAAGGACACTGGGAGAGAAAGTTGCCTGTAAGACATACTTCAAGTGACTAATATTAATACAACTTTGACCTTCTTCCCTTTATCCTTGCACTGCAATGTGAATTTGTGGGGAATGAACATTATCTGTTAGTTGTGAGTGGTGTGTATTTTCTGACAAGCTAGAGCATTTGCTATCTTCCTGACAAAATATATTCCAAGAGTTTATTCTCCTTGAGCTCCAAAACAGAGAATGGAAAGTCGATTACTAAGCTATAATAATATTATGATTTTAAAATAAAAATAGTTTATTTCTATAAATCCATTCAAAAGGGCCATGTATTTGAACAGGTTTAATCATCTGCTAATCTTCTTCCACTTTTCTATTTAAACGTAGAAATCCGAGCCAAATCAGCTCCGTTTGTAACCGCAACCACAATTGGTTTGCCGTTAAAACCGTCCTGCTGCTCATTTCCGACCAGCCATAAAACGCATAAAAACAAGCCACACATGCCTGGGAAGATTTCTAAGTCAGGCAGCTTGAATGCTTAAATGTTTATAAAAGAACAATACTATGTGGTGTAGAGGTATATTAGAGTAACATCTTTAAATCATAGGAAACCACTTGCTATGGGATTCATAACCAAGTTCCCATAACTATAAATCAGAAGTCACTTGGAGCTTATGCAAAATAACACGGAAACATGTAATGTTTACAGCTGGGATACAGGGAAAGAACAGGCAGGATAATGATGGGTAGACTGTGTTTTGGAGAAAAAATGGGAAGAAACGCATAAATCGTTGATTGTAGGAATGGAAGAAAACGAAACACCGAGCATTTATTTAAACTTAAGATGATCTCACCCAAGACATTTGTCATTAGCACAGTCTGGAAAGGTTACGATGTGACACGGTGACATGGAGATGATGAGTCTGAATTTCGGGTTAGGGACTGTAGGGCGAATGCATAAAATGCTGAGAAGTCCTGACAACAATACAAGGCTTCCAGGGAAGTAAGTATAGGGTGTCCCAAAATTCACGCAAGAAGTAATTTTGATAGAAAACACAGGTTTCTAATTAAAAATTGCAAATTCTTTATTGATTCATGAAGGATACAGTATAGGGTTATGCATGGAGTAGCACATCGGGTAAATGGCCTCCACAGCTTTGCTGGCACATACGCAAAGCCATGGTCTTCATTGGTCTTCATTGTCCCTGCTCCTGGGCCAAAATTGGTACTTGGTCATGCTTATCAAATCGAAGGGATTGAAATCAAAGGGGTTGAAATCAAAGGGCAACAGATATTAGAATCTGATTCAATAAACCAAGTAAAATTAGGCTTTCATTTGTTGTTGTTAATGCTCACGCAAAATTCAAATCTTGCGTGAATTTTGGGACACCCTATATTTGGGGGTTATTTTGTCCATAGCTGTTGGTTTCCTAATTCTTTCTTTCTCTCTCCGCTTTGTGGTTTCACGTCCGATGATAGAAGAGATAACCGGGGAATTAGGTGCAATAAACTTGGAGGCGTTACTATCTAAAACGGTATGTCAGGATTTTCTGTGAATTTGTTCTCCAACATCCTCTCTGGGTTTAATTTCCATGGATTAAAAACGTGGCGCGGACTATCTTACACAGGTTTTCATTTCCTCTTGTTTACTCTAACGAGTCGCCAGGGCATCCTGGGTTATTAGTTTTCCCTGCTATTAGACTTGATGACTTCCTTTTTCATTTATTTTATTTTCCTCCTTGGTCCTCCAGGAATACAGCTTTCTAAATAATCTCCTTTCTGCATGGAGCTTCTTCCCTCTGGGTTGGATTATTTTTAGATGGGTCAGAAATATGTCTGGCAAAGCATGTGTCACGTGCATTTTTTAAAATTTATTTCTTTGGTGGAGATACTTCTGGTTTTGCTATCAGTATGGGTCCATTCCAGAATCTCAGAGGCTTGGCCTCATGGTCATTTACAGAATTGCTTTATGAATACGTAGTTCATGCTGCTGTTTGGACAGTTTGAAAATAAGGACAATTCTATTTTAAGGTCTCTGTCACTTAACTATTGAAATCTACCTGCTCCTGTTTCCCATGTCGATAAGATGATTTTGAGGAGTTTTGTCAGCTTTCAGCTACTCTTTACTTGATCTGTGTATTTACTCATATGTGGTGTCCATACCATGGATTTTAATAAATATGAAGAGTCCAGAAAGAAGACCTGAAGCAGGGAGGTATGAAACAGACTAACATACCTCCATGTGGGGTTGGGGGGGACAAGAAGAGATAAACCAAAGAATGTATATACTTATATGCCTATCCCATGGACACGCAATAGGGTGGTGAGTAGGGCTGGGATAAGTGGGGGTAGGGGAGGAAATGGGAGATATCTGTAATACTATCTACACTAATAAAAGAGAAAGATGCAAATTGACTGTACCTTCACAATGCCCACCAGCCAATTAGGAATGTGTATGCAAATTAACTCAACAAAGATGGCGGGTTATTTTGCATACACAGGCGCCAAGCTGCTGGGGGCGGAGCGGGATGCTTGAGTCGTCGCTGGGCCTCTGGGCAGCGTGGGAAGGCGGAAAGGCGGCTCCGGGCCGGCAGCCAGGGGAAGGAAGGCCCATTCTTGCATGAATCTTTGTGCATCGGGCCTCTAGTCAAAAATAAGAATATATTTTCAAAAAAGAGTCCAGAAAGGCAGAACACTAGAACTAGAAACAAATGGTCTAGGAACTCTTTCTGATTATTACTTTGAGCTCATTTCTTTGGGTTGTTTTAGGATAATTGAGTCATTCTATTTTAAAATTCTTTGCAGTCAGTACAATATGTGAGTTATATACTGTTTAATCTGGTTAATAGTTAGTTTAATGCATCACCCCCAACAAAATCTGTTCCATTTCACTGATATTAATGGTTTTTATTTCAGATCCTAACTCAAGCTTGGCTATATATTAGCTCTTTGGGCATTCTGGTAGGCACAAACAAAAATGAGAAACGGAACAAAACTATTTAGGAAAAAAAATCTATATTTTTCCCCTTTTAAATGGCCTGTATTATAAGCACCTTAAATTATTTTTGTTTTGCCCAGCATGGCTCAGTGGTTGAACATCGACCTATGAACCAGTAGGTAAGGGCGCATGCCAGGGTTGCAGGCTCAATCCCCAGTGTGGGACGTGCAGGAGGCAGCCGATAAATTATTCTCTCTCATCATTGATGTTTCTATCTCTCTCTCCCTCTCCCTTCCTCTCTGAAATCAATAAAAATATATATTTTTACATTTATTTTTGTTTTAACGTAAAAGGAGAAATGTTGATGTAATCATAGTTAATTTTCAGAAGCTGTATGTGACATTGAAATAGTTACCGGGGACTGATATATATATATTTAAATATGTTTTATTGATTTTTTACAGAGAGGAAGGGAGAGGGAGAGAGAGTTAGAAACATCGATGAAAAAGAAACATCGATCAGCTGCCTCCTGCACACTCCCTACTTGGTATGTGCCCGCAACTAAGGTACATGCCCTTGACCGGAATGAAACCTGGGACCTTTGAGTCTACAGGCCGATGCTCTATCCACTGAGCCAAACCGGTTAGGGCTGATATTTTATTTTTATCTCAATCATTTTATCAACACTTTATAGCATACTGAGCAGTTGCATTTTAGAATTCTGTTCCTTTAGAAATTATCCAACTGGTGGAATCTTTATTAATGCATCCAAACTGTCTTTGGAGATTTTAAACTTTAGTCTTCTGTCCTTTCAATAAGAAATATATCCTACTGCCCTAATCGGTTTGGCTCAGTGGATAGAGCGTCGGCCTGTGGACTGAAAGGTCCCAGGTTCGATTCCGGTCAAGGGCATGTACCTTGGTTGCGGGCACATCCCCAGTACGGGGTGTGCAGGAGGCAGCTGATCGATGTTTCTCTCTCATCGATGTTTCTAACTCTCTATCCCTCTCCCTTCCTCTCTGTAAAATATCAATAAAATATATTTTAATAAAAAAAAGAAATATATCCTACTAATCATCATAATAGTACCTCGCAGAGTTAATTCAGGAAATATGTGTGTGCAGGTTCTGTATATAAATTGTGGCTCAATAGCAAACCAGAAACTGAAATAAAGCACTGCTCCTTGTGTCCTCAGCATCAGTGGGGCACCGGAGGACCAACCGCTGATCTTGCTTTTGAAGAATCCAGGGGCTGGGGTGATGGGTTTGGTCCGTGCAGGAGGCGTGAGGGGTCAGCGTGTTCACTGTGGGCATTCCCTGGAGAGTCGTTGGTCATCCCTTCTGAATATGGTATGTCTCACCTACACTTGCAAATGAGAACAATCCTTCAAAACTTGCGTATTTCCGTCCACGTTGGGATATTTTTACCCCCCATATACAATCTTTTCTCTTTGTTTCAACAGGTAGAAATCAAAGACTTGTTGGGGGGATAGTCCCCCTCCCCCCAACCCCGTCATGGCTTTCCATGCTATGTTAAGATAATGATTGTGTACTAATACTTTGGCTGCTCTCTGACCAGCACACTTGGGGCTAAGACAAGGACCCAATAAATGTTGTCCCTTCAGGAAATCAATGATATGTAGATATTCTAGAACAGTGGTTCTCAACGTTCCTAATGCCGCGACCCTTTAATACGGTTCCTCATGTTGTGGGGACCCCCAACCGTAACATTATTTTCGTTGCTACTTCATAACTGTCATTTTGCTACTGTTACGAATCGTCATGTAAATATCTGATATGCAGGATGTATTTTCATTGTTACAAATTGAACATAATTAAAGCATAGTGATCAATCACAAAAACAATATGTAATTATATATGTGTTTTCCGATGGTCTTAGGCGACCCTTGTGAAAGGGTCATTCGACCCCCAAAGGGATCGCGACCCACAGGTTGAGAACCGCTGTTCTAGAGACAGAATATCGAGTGCTAGTAAGAAAATAATAGGGATCGCAAATTTAGTCTAGGATTTATGTAGTTTAAACCTAAATGAGATTTAAAAAATATGTTATTTCTGTTCTTAATAGCTCTCATACATCTCCTGGGAAATGAAAAATGGTAGCACATTAACTGCCTTTTAATTACTTTTCGAACCCCGATGAGGCCTGATGCTTTACACCTCTTGCTCAGCCTTAGCTTGTAGCCTAAGATCATTAAATCTTGTGTCATGAGATTTGAGGACTAATATTTCCTGCCCCTGGTCCCTCACATTAAAGCTTTTCCTAACGAGCATCTAATCACCTTCAGGTCGCCCTGTCCTTCTAGACCTAATGAGAAGAAAGCAAGTTAGAATATTAATATAGGCCCAGCCCCAATGCATCAGACAACTGTGAAATGTTATTCCTGTTTATTGCCTGAGACTGGGAGTATCAGGTGACAGTCACTCCTCTGCATAGCATTACAGAAGAGCCAGGCCACCTGCGGGGCTCCCCTGTGATCATGGCTTTTGCTCCCTGAAGTAGCCCCTTGTCCCATTACTGAGCAGGCACAGCCTGCGGCCCTGTACCCAGCCTTCTGACAACGTCTCCTTTTTTCTGTTGTACTTAAATACGCAAAATAACCATTGTTCTTCCGTAAAGAAGATTCTCTGGATGGAAACTGCCGATTGGTACATAGCTTGCAGGTGCCACTTGTTGCAAAGAATGGAATTTCATGCAGCAGCTTTGAGAAAGCAGCTAAGCATTATAGATTCCTAATGGATCTTGAGGTCTGTTATATCCATGAAATTAGTTCAGGGAATAACAAAAACACATTATTTGGTTAATGACAGGTATTTAGCAAAGTAGCCCGAGCGTTCACAGATGTGGAAAGCAGAATAAAAGACCCTGAAAAAGAGATCTGAAGGGTACACTTGGCGAATTGTCTAACACACCGACCAAGTGCCTGAGAGCGTGTGCATTTCACAGACACAGAGAGGATGAGAAATTAACAGAATACCTGCAAGGAAGGTGCTTTCTAGGGTAACTCTGACGTTATGACTACAGTGAGGAATTGGGATTTCCTTACTGATTTTTTTCAAAAGGGATTTTCAGTGTATTTCATTAAATCAAAATTTCAGAAAATGAGTTAAGCTGATACCACATTTTAAAAATCTTTTCCAAAAAGAAATCTTTTCAGATAAACTCTATATGGAAAGTTCTGTGGCACTGAGGTCTATTAATTGCTTAGTTCTGTTAATTAATTAAAGTTTGAAGTGATTATGCAAATGAGGAGGGGTTCCCAAAGTCATTCGTTATAAAGAGCACATAATGAACATATATGATTGTGTAAAGTCATCAATTACAGGAACCAGTTGGACAGAAAAAAACAACTATGCCACAGACTGTTAAAGTTCCCCAATATTCTACAAAGTCTGTAATATGTGTTGAATAATGTAGCCAGAGTCTGGCTAAAATAGACAAATAAACCTATTGTAAGAGAGATGGCCGAGCATCGTATGTGCTCCTCTCACCCTCTTCCCCGACCACTTACGGGTATGCGGGCCCAGCTCTGCCTTTAGTATCTCAATGTGTATCATCATTATGCTGTTGCACAGTTTTTCCCTAAGGGCAAGCGTCCCCTCAGAACTCAACTCCAACGCAGAGGCTGTTTATTATAGACAGCACAATAGAATTCTACTGAAAAAGGGAGAAAAAAAAGAAATAGAACAGATGAAGAAATACAGAGATGCCATTAAATGATTGTGAAAGCATCATTTTTCTGATATTTCTGCTTCTTCCTTGGGCTGAATCATTTTTATGATCTAATTCCAATCTCCCAATGACTTTTAAATGCAGGTTTACATACATGTAGGAACAATTAACGCATTATATAAAATTAGCTTAGAAACGAGGCAAAAGCAAGTAAAACAGAAAAACAAAGACTTTGATGCTCTGTCCAAAGATAATGATCAGTCAGAGCCATCAATATAGGGTTATTGTTTTATAATAAAAGGAAGAAAAAATATAATTGATAATCTTTCCAATAACCTAAAACCAAAGATGTATACAGGTTTCGTGTGTTGTTTTTTTAAATTGATTTTAGAGGCGGGAGAGAAACATGGGTTTGTTGTTTCACTTATTTATGCATTTGTTGGTTGATTTCTTTAAAGTATGTTTTTATTGATTTCAGACAGGAAGGGAGAGGGAGAGAGAGAGAGAGAAACATCAATGATGAGAGAGAATTATTGGTTGTCTGCCTCCTGCACACCCCACTCTAGGGATGGATGGAGCCTGCAACCCGGGCGTGTACCCTGACTGGAAATCGAAAGGTGACCTCCTGGTTCATAGGTCGATGCTCAACCACTGAGCCATGCTGGCTGGGCGGTTGGTTGATTCTTGTATGTGTTCTGACTAGGGAGCAAACCCAAAATGTTGGCATATGGGGACAACACTGTAACAAAGTGAGCTACCCCACCAGCGCCCAGGTTTAGTTTTTGAAGAATATTCATGCAATTTAAAACTATAAAGTCAGTATCGTTGCTTGTTATAAGAAGTGAAGTGTAAGAACAGGCCCAGGGCATTCAAGGTAATTGTACTATAGTGTCATAACATTGGTTAAAATAAAATGGTAAAAGTTAACAGTGTGTTAAGTCCTTTCTCCATCTCTAAGTTTTTATTATTATTGTTGTTTACCTTTAAGCCTTAGAATACAATGTTAGCGATTTATTTTCCTTGCTGGTTAAAATGATAGTTGAGCCTGTTTTATTATTGTCACAAACTGTATCTGACGTAATCAAATGTGTAGAGTTGATAAATTTGTTGAGCCAGGGCACATTCATTTTCCTTCAAGCTATAAAACACATTGCAATTTGGATATTATTTTTCAATTTACTCTCAACTTCCCAAATTTATTCAGACTCTTGATGTATTCCATGTTCAGCTATGTTGGCTCATATTAAAGGGTGTTAGATGCCATAATTAATTGTGACACTTAAAAAGAGAGAGAGGAAGAAAGAAATAGGCCGTATCACATTTTGAAACATGCGAGCCAGCCAGCTCTAGCCGGGGAGGCCTTCACCTCTCCCTGACCCTGGGTAATGTGCCCATAAATATCTCTGCCTCCCAGCCTCCCAGCAGTGCTGCCCGTTACGTTTTATTCTTTTATTTATTTTTATTTTTACTTTTTATCGGTTGTCATCTCCTGACTGCACCATGGTGGCTGCTTTTTCATCATCTCCTTAGCTTCATCAAACCCTCATGGGCTGATGGGCGCATTTCCTCCTCGTTTTCCGGTGCACGGTGTTGTCCATCCATCAACACCGAACTCACCGCCCGCATCCCCAAAAGCTTCTCGATAAGTATCTGCCCCCATAATGGATAGATACACTAATACATAAAAAGTCAATATGGCCCTGGCTGGTTTGGCGCAGTGGATAGAGCGTTGGCCTGCGGACTAAAGGGTCCCGGGTTCGATTCTGGTCAAGGGCATGTACCTTGGTTGCAGGCTTCTCCACAGCCTGGGCCGTGGTCGTGGCTCGTGCAGGAGGCAACCAATCGATGTGTTTCTCTCACATCGATGTTTCTCTCTGTCTATCCCTCTCTCTTTCAGTCTCTCTAAAAATCAATGGAAACATATCCTCGGATGAGGATTAAAAAAAAAATCAATATGTAAAACAGGAAACGAAATGTACCAAGATGAAGACATTTATGTGCAGTTCTTGATCCATGAGGAATTGCGTTGTTTACGCTTCTCTGTTCTTTCTAAACAACTTGAAATATCCACTTACGTATTTCAACGACAAAAGAACAGAGTGAGGTGATGTAGATTATTAAGTAGACTGAGAGTGATATTTGCAAGTTTCCTGCTGGGTTTGGAGGCAAACACTGCCTGGCTGATAATCACCCTGCTCTCCACTTTCCTCTCAGAGATTCAATTTACATGCCATTGTTTATGAAACGAATAAGTGAATTGCCATAGTGCTTTCATGGGAAAGCTATAGAGTGTCTCTATTAATTGGGATTCCAATAACGAGTGAAAGCTTTCATTGGCTACTTGGAACTTCAGCTGCTGTGCACAGTAGTACTTTCCTTTATCTATAAAATATATCAGATTGCAAAATCTGCATCACTAGACTGACCCCAAAATGTAATTTTTTCTGACCCCATGTGGAGTCCCAGTGTGATGGGAGAAAAAAAGCACAGTGGTCCCTTTATGTCTCTTATATATTTAATTGGCATATTTCAGATAAATTTCAGCAAATGTGACTGCAAGAGCCCTCTTCCTTTTAATGTGCTGTTCTTCCTATTTATAGTCAAGGCTTCAGGAAAAGCAGGCAGTGAAGAGAAATGCAAAATGTTTCATCAAGGTAACTCTTAAAGAAAAAGCCCTAAGAGTATAACCAAATGCAGTTAATTGGTTCTCCTTCTTGCCCTTTTTTATTTTATTTTTTTAATTTCATAGAGAAAGGGAGAGGGAGAGAGAGAGAGAAGCAGCGATGATGAGAGAGAATCATTGATCGGCTGCCTCCTGCACGTCCCCTACTGGGAACTGAGCCCCCACCCCAGGCATGTGCCCTGAACAGGAATCAAACCATAACCTCCTGGTTCATAGGTTGATGCTCAACAACTGAGCCACACCGGCTGGGCTGCCGTTTTTTTTGTTTGTTTGTTTGTTTTTAACATTTCCAGAGTTAAGTAGAAAATCTGTGCCAGCTATGTGTTCGCTGGCTCTGTTTCTTCTTTTTTCTTCTTTTAAAATCCAGAACTTATTTAGACTCTTCTTTTTAAACTTCAAATGCCATGATTCTAAACAGCACTCAGAGTACCTGTTAAAACTAGTTTATCTCTCGAGATCCTACTTTAAGCTTCTAGAAGCTACTAAAAGTAGGGTAGGTTTAAACATTCAATTTAAGAGAGGTAGAATAATGCTCTAAGAGAGAAAGAAAAGGAATTAAGAAGACAGTATAACTGGCCATTGCAAGAGAAAGACCAACACATTTTATGTCTCTTGGCCACCAGCATCCCCTGAGGAATTATAGGGTCACAAAGAAAGCTTATTTCTTGTAACCCTCCCTCTGTTTTTACGCATCCAGAAATTGGCACCAGCACCACGCAGAGGTGCTGCTCTAGAATAAATGCACAGTCTTCCATTAAGTTGATCAATTTTTTAAATATATATATTTTTATTGATTTCAGAGAGGAAGGGGGAGGGAGAGAGATAGAAACATCAGTGATGGGAGAAAACCATTGATCAGCTGCCTCCTGCAGGCCTTCTAGAGGGAATTGAGCCTGCAACCCAGGCATGTGCCCTGACCAGGAATGGAACCATGACCTCCTGGTTTAGAGGTCAACGTTCAACCACTGAGCAACACCGGCCAAACCAAATTGATCTCTTTTTGATTCAAGTCATGAGGAAGATGCCTAGAATAGTGATGGGTGGTCTTGAAATGTCTTGTAGTCGTAGGACTGGGAGAGGTTTCTGCCTGTGCACATAGTTTACTTAGAAAAATAGACCCCAAATAGTATTGTTTTAAACTTGACACCAAAGAGTTTGTGCAGCAGCTGGAGGTGCAATTTCTTTAGGTGATATCACCAACTAGTGACATTTGAACAGTCGGTATGGGGCTTTTGAAGAGCAGTTAGTTATGTGCCTATTGCTGATATAAATGCGTCAATACAGCACCTCAGAAACAAACAAACAAAAAAAAAACACGCCAGTAACAAAATCGCACGTATGCCAATTGCACTGGTCACGTACTGCAGAGAGTCAGTGCCATTTCATTTAATTGTACCCAAACCACAATGTTTGATTCCCTTTGGAATCTGAATAAGAATTTGTTACTCTATATAAATCGATCTTGAAATGGAAACCATGAGAGGTTTATAGCTCTTCTTTAGAATTTCTGGCCTGCCCATACTTTGTAAATGGAGGGAAATTCTACTGACCAATAAAATATTTTACTTTCACAAATTTTGAGAAAACAATAATAGACCAAAGAGAGAACGAACATGCATAAGGTATAATTTTATAACCTTAATGTATGTACTTACCTTTTTTTGTTTCATTTTACATATAAAATATTCTCAAAAGTCAACAAGATAACACCCTCAATTTTGCAGACTTGAAGACTTGTATTGTTGTTTCCTGGTGATGCTATTTGACTTCCTACTTATTCTCTATAAATTGCCCAACCTCTGTCTTTTTGGTTGGCCCCTCCAAGAAAAGAGAATTTCTTTTCACCTAATTGCATTGTCAATGATTTGTTTTTTAGTGGTTTCATTGCTTGGGAAATATATATTCAAATGTTTTACTGGGATCAATTATTAGGAAAAAAATACGCCTTTTTTTTTTAGCATTGATGGCCAAATAAATGTCTATGAGTTGCGTGGGTTTATTTTACTTAAAATTTTTTTGGTGATTCTAGGAGTTTTGTTATTTTCACTCTGCCAGTCGAATTTTTGAATTACCTGCTGGATGAAAAATAGGGCACTAGCACGTCTTAGACTGCAGCTACGATTGTATCTTGGCACTATTCTCTCTCTGGGAAGATGCTTTTTTCCTCATATGTTATAGTGTATGTTTCCTTATTCTTATTTTTTAAGGAGGTAAAGCATTTCTTTTTCTTATCACGTCCACGGACACGATTTCATTAGAGAAGAGATTTAATTTCCTGATCCGCATTCTATTGAGAAACAGAGAATTCATGGGTTTCTTGTATTAGAGGAAGATTGAAATGTGAATTTTCCAGTAGATTTTGGACACTTGTTTTTTGCGCTTCCCTCCCCGCCCTCCCCCCCCCCCCCCCCCCCCTCAGTATTTTGTGAAAACAACATTCTCAGCCTCCCACACATGCAATGATTACTCCTCTGCCCCCTTGCATTTGTAGGTAAAGCATCCCACACAAATGATACTAATCTCAGCTCACTGGGGGGTGATTTGCATAAGAAGTTTAAGCAAATAAATGAATTGAGGTTGAGAAGTTTCCGAACATCAAATAAGTAGTAAAAGAGTGAAAGATCCACAGTGATTCATAAATTTGTCCAAGGTCAGTCAACAAGTCAAGACTAAAACTTGAACCTATTAAGATTAACCTTAATGGAAATAAATGTGAAGGCACCATTTGCATTAAAGTACAAACACGGAAGAAGGGTAATCTTAGGGCATTAAATCTGCCATTCTTAATTATTCCTTGTTGACTTGTAAGATGTAATTTAACGTGATAAGGAAGCATTTGAGGGGCGGGATGGTTTTACACAAATATTAAAATTGCTACACTAATAACTGTCCCAGTGCAGTCATGATGTTCGGAGCAACATCAGTGGTAAATTTCTCATCCATAATTAAACATCATTCCTATTTCTGGGGGGAAAAACTATAATGAGACTTTTGACACAGTGAATAATATACAAAGTAATGAGCAATATGCAGATTTAACTTTGAAATGGGAAAAGCTGTATTCTTAAGTTTATGGGTTAGCACCTCAAATGAAAGAGGAAATAAATTTATGTTGTTTACAACACAGAATGGAGACTAAGGGTAGAAATCATAGGAAGATTGAGATTTATCATTAGAGAATTGCTAAACCATACACTGAAAACTATGAGAACCTGTAGAAGGCAGACTAATATATTAGAGGAGAGATGAAGTCAGGTGTGGGGAAAATGAAGCTATATGCTGATGAAACTCAAGATAATAACCCAACTGTAGGCTAATGTATGTGTTCTGAGCTTGTGTTCAAGATAGGCGAGGCTGAGCTATGCTTTTTGGTTGGGTAGAGGTATTAAATGCATTTTTGACTTACGGTATTTTCAACTTAGAATGGTTCATCAGTCTGTTTTCGGTACCTGCGAGTCTGTTTTTATTTTGTTTGTTAGTTTATTTTATTCATTAGATTCCACGTATAAGTTGTATCTTTATTTGGAGGCCCAGAAGCCGAAGTAGATGGCCATGAAGGTCGAGAAGCTCAAGTTCGGAGCCCATCCCTAGAACAGACCCCTTTGATTGCTGGGAGTTACTGTTAGTTGTAGGTCCTGCTAGGAGAGGCAGTGAAGACAGATTGCAAGCAAGAAGCATTTCTCTGTATGCAGTTCTGGTAAATTGCCTAAAGCAATTGCACAAGAAACGGACCTTGAACTCCAGGGCTCCAGTAATTATGTATGCTCTCGTTCCTTATTCTAAATAAATATTTACGTTCAGACCTAATTTCCTATTTATAGTTTTGTAATCTTTTTCTTAAAGAAAGCTCCTTATCTTTTATAATCTCCAATCTCCTCAAAAGAGTGATTTGCCTCCGGGTAGGGCATTGTAAACCCTGGAGTGATGCCCAATTGTCGGGAGAAGTATGCTTTTCTTTATTGAATGTGAGAGAATGGTCAATCAGATAAGGGAGGTAAGACAGAAGACGTGAGGTAATGTCTCAACAAGAGGCGTTCTCCCGCATGGTCTACATTTAATGTTTATAAAAGTGGAGACCATGAAAGATGAGTATTTTTGAACAGTCTCGCTTATTTCCCTTTGCAAAATCCTCAGGTAATCTCCACCATGAATATTCCCCAGTTTGAGGACTGCTCTCTTGGGCAACCTTATTTGGTGATTAGCAATCCTTTTAATGTGATTATTTGAACAGCTTAATCATGTCTTGGTACTGTGATACACCTGTGTACCATCTATATGTTGCTTTTCATTTCGTCATGGAGAATCTCATTTGTGTTCATCAATTCTCAATAATTTTTCACTGACCAACATTTTGGTCTCCTTTTTTCTTTTTTAAAGCAGATACCTATTGTTTTGTCTTTAGACCTATTTATATCTCCTTTATTTCTCAATGAAAAATACCTAGCATGATGTAGATGGCAAAACACTCAACATAGAGTGAAAACAGCCAGGGTTTGTGACACCTCGATCCATTACTGTGTGTCTTAGAGTGAATACATGTCCCGAGTCTCTATTTCTTCACTAGAATGTTATCAGTATGACTTTGAGGTAGCCACATTCACTCATTTGTACACACATTCTTGTTTGTTTACTATATGCAAAGACTCAACGAAAGGGTAAAATACAAAGATAGAAGGCGAAATATTCACATTTCGCCTTCCAAAAGTTTTTACAGACACTCATTGGTAGTTGTTCACTCCCACTCAGTTTTGATTCTGTACTTTTGTATCTTTTCCCATTATTTTTACTACTGTTGTATTTCTGTCTTAGGAGAGTATTGACATAATATTTATGTTTACCAGCTGACTATTAACAGGGATGAATTAATTATACAGGGCCCCTCAGTTCATTCTGTTGTATGGACATAAAAGCATTAAGTGAGAAGCTGACATTAAAAGGCATTTGATAAATGCAAGTCGCCTTTTTGCCTTTCTTATTGGAGATGTAAGCACTCTGTTAGGGTTGATGAAGTAGCTGCTAATGGGTCCTGCATTTTTCTATGGCTCCTCTCCTGACATGAGCAACTTAATGCATTAACATAAAGCACTGTGATTCCTCTGGATTTTGATGCAGGAAAACATACCAGTTGATTTATACTCTGTTCCATATCATCTCTAATAAAGCCCTGTGTCAATTCACATAAATGCTTCCAATGGAGTATCTCATTTTGGGGCTGAAATCATAATATTCTGTAAATTTGCTAACCAAATTGTTTCTGTGCATGACATAAATACTTAACATTCCTGTAATGAGATGATAACAGGTCAATGAGAGCCTAGCACATTGACGTTGGTATTTTCTGAAAAGTCTCATAAAGATGATGGCTCAGAAGTACAGGTAAAAGTTCACAACGTTTTCACAATTCTGAATTCCAGCACTGCACGCTTAATTTTTCCTGGATAACAAGGAGTATGTTTTTATGAATGTAGGACGCATAAAGGGGATTAGGATTCCATCCCCGTATTTCCAGAGACATGGATTGCTACGTTGGTTTCTCCATTTGTTCAAAGAGCAACCCAATTAAAATTATTTATTGCAGTATTTCAGAAATAATAAAACAAATGGGATTCATCAAGCAGCACTCCTGGAAGAGTTATTTAAATTCTACGTGATCCTCAGAGCTGAAACTTTGAGCTGGATTCTTGCCTTATAATCCAGTTTGTATGAATGGCACATAGAAGCTAGAAAACAATGGGCTAGGATGTAAAATCTTATGAGGAAAGAGAAATGACTTTTATCCAGAACATGAGTAGAGGGACCCCTCATATCCTGTGGTCCCACAAGAAGTGGACACCACAGGACCACATTCTGGGACTCTGAGGAAAGATTTTGGTGCCTAGATTGCTACTGGGGTCAGAGGGAACTATTGCTATGGCTTTCTATTTTTTTAAAATATATTTTTATTGATTTCAGAGAGGAAGGGAGGAGGGAGAGGAAGGGAAGGGAGAGGGAGAGGGAGAGAGAAACATCAATGATGAGAGAGAATCGTTGATCGGCTGCCTCCTGCACGCCCCACACAGGGGATCGAGCCCGCAACCCAGGCACGTACCCTGACCTGGAATCGAACCCTGACTTCCTGGTTCATAGGACGACTCTCAACCACCGAGCCAGGCTGGCCAGGGTGCTGTGGTTTTCTAAGAGGAGTCTCTATGACAAAGAGCAGAGGGGTAGGTGAGCACCACTCCATGGATAAAAATAGACGACCTTCACACAGAGGGGTTACACCAGCAAGAGTTACCACCAACAGTCAGGATCCAGCCACGGCCCAGAGAGTAGTAACTAGTTATCTATTTCTGTTGCCTGAAATCTTGAGAATCTTGACACTCCAGAGAATCGTGAAAGAGAGAAGTGGATGGGAAGTATTTTAGATCCTGGTCTACCCAGACATTCTTTGTATGGCAGAGCCTATTTGTAACTATTTCTGTGGTATGGAAGCTAAGAGATCTATGATTAAACTACAGTAGTCCGCCCTTATCTACAAGGCTCATGTTACAAGGCCCCCAGTGGATGCCAAAAACTGTGGATAGTGGTAGCAAACCCTGTACCTACCATGGTTTTTTCTGTACATTCACACCTATGATAAAGTTTCATTTATCCTTTAGCCACATGAAGAGAATAACAGCAATCACTAATAATAAAATGGACCAATGATAACCATAGACTGTAATACAAGTTTTGTGAATGTTGTCTCTCTCTCTCTCTCTCTCTCCAGTGATTTTTTACATTTTTTCAGTCCAGATCTGGGCCTCAGTCTGTGTAAGAAGCATCCCTTACAGTTCATGGTGTGAGGTCACTTGCTCCAGGGCCGTGGTCGGCAAACTGCGGCTCGCGAGCCACATGCGGCTCTTTGGCCCCTTGAGTGTGGCTCTTCCTAAGCCTTAGGAGTACCCCAATTAAGTGAATAACAATGTACCTACCTATATAGTTTAAGTTTAAAAAATTTGGCTCTCAAAAGAAATTTCAGTCGTTGTACTGTTGATATTTGGCTCTGTTGACGAATGAGCTTGCCGACCACTGCTCCAGGGTACCTGGCTAAAGTCGTTCTATAGACTTACTGCTTTCTGGGGCAGCCTGTTGCCACCAATCGGAACACGTTTCCTGTTCACGTCTTCTGCCCATAAATGTAATGCCTTTTTCGCCTTAACCAAGCCCTCACCATGCATATGAGTTATTATTTTTTTTTTGGCCTCACAGTATCCGGGTTGGGGCTTTACCCCTGTAGATTAATTTGTGGCGTGAAAGACTTGACACAAAATGGATTTGTGATGAAAGAAATCTCCACTTTTTACTTTGTTCACCTGTGCGGGTATTTGCGGGGAAAATATCAAATCATATAAACCTTTTGCGTGTGCATGTAAATCACACACTATATTTTCTGCTTTTTGCATCACGACCAGCAATGACTGGCCATTAACAACAACAAACCAACCAAACCGACAAGAATCCCCAAACTTCACATTTGAATCCTTGCTGTTGTATCATCTGTTTTAGTGATAATTCCTTTCATCCTCACTGATGGAGTGTTTACTGGGTGAATGGATTTCTTTCATTCACCACTAACTGATTTATCCTGAAGGATGCAGTGTATGTATTGATCTATTGTCCGGCCTTACATAGATCGAACTGGAAGAGCTAGAAATATCTCGAGTCTATGATATGCACTGTTAAGAATTTAGAAGACATATTTCTTTAAAAAACAACAACATCTATCTCTCTCCCTTCCTCTCTGAAATCAATAAAGATTAAAAAAAAATAAAAATAAAAAATAAAAAACAACAACAAACAATTATGATTTTGACATCTCACAAAAGCACTCTAGTCAAAAAGGAATTGGGAGAAAAAAATGTATATAATTGTAGAAAATTTGGGGCAATTACAAATTAAACTGCTGTAGACATTAGTGTACAATCTTTCACTCACATTTTTGGGGGATTAACATAGAATTAGAGATTGGATCACGTGATACATGTATATTTACATATAACTGCTGGACTGTTTTCTAGAGCAGTTTTAACTTCATAGCAAAATGGAGCAGAAGGTACAGACATTTCCCATGCACCTCTTGCCCCCACATATGCCTACCGCATTATCAACACCACCCCCCGCCCCAGAGTGATGCCTATGTTACAATTGATGAGCCTATGTCAGTACATCATAATCACCCAGTCTCTATAGGTTATATTAGGGTCCACTCCTGGCGTTGCGTATTCACTATATTCACCCCTGGTTTGTACAGATGTGTAATGATGGGCATTCACCATTAGAGTTCTATACACAGTAATTTCACTACCCTAATAATCCTCTCTGCTCTTCCTACTCTTCTCTCCCTCCCAACTCTGACCTTATTGTTTTTAAATATGTTTTTATTTACTTCAGAGAGAGGAAGGGAGAGGGAGATAGAGAGAGAAATAGAAATATCAATGATGAAAGAGAATCATTGATCAGCTGCCTCCTGCATGCCCCAACCCCTGCATGTGCCCTGACCAGGAATTATGATCTGGTTCATAGGTCAATGCTCAACCACTGAGCCACATGGGCTAGGCCCAACTCTGATCTTTTTACTGTCTCCATAGTTTTACTTTCTTCAAGAATATCTATATTGAAAAAAATTATTTATCATATAGTTGAAATCATACCGCATATAGCTTTGTCAGATTGGCTTCTTTCACTTAGAAATGTGCTCTAAGTTCTCTCCATATCTTTCTGTGGCTTCATAGCCCATTTCGTGTAACTACCGAATACTATTCTATGGTCTGGGTGGGCTGCTGTTGATTTATCCACTCACCTATTGAAGGGCATCTTGGCTGCTTCCAAGCTTTGGCGATTATGGATAGAGCTGCTACAAACACCCCCATGCAAGGTTTTCTGTAGACACAAGTGTTTAAATTCCTTGGGTAAATACTGAGGAGTGTGATTGCTGGGGCATATGGTAAAAGTATGTTTACTTTTCTAAGAAACTGCCCTTTGTGGTGAATTCCTTCGTGGAGCATGACTTTGGCATTGTGTCTGAAGTGACATCACCAAGCCCACGGTCATCTAGAGTTTCTCCTATGTTATCTTCTAGGAATTTTAGAGTTTGGAGTTGTACCACATTAGATCTGTCGTCCATTTTTCAATTAATTTTTATAAAAGATGTAAGCTCTATGTTTGGATTTTTTATTATCTTGACAAGGTCTTTCAAAGAGTAGACATTCTTATTTTGATGAATTGAATTTGTTGTTGTTGTTTTATTCTTTTATGACTTGTGCAACTGCTGTGATATATAAGAAATAATTTTGTGGTTACAAGAGCAAAAAGGTTTTCTATTATGTTTTATGTTGGAAGTTCTGAAGTTTTGGGCGTTATAATAGACTTTTAGTACATGGTGCCAGGTATGGATCAAAGTTCTTTTTTAATTTTTGCATATGATATGGGTTTCCAATATTTAATATGTGTTGAAAAGACAAACATTTTCAGATTTTAATTTTAAAATAAAATGCAACGTATTATTTGAACAGCAAAAGTAAAATCCTCAATTCAGAGTTTAATTTAATGGTGTCAGTTCAGGAATAAGTAGAAAAGATATAAAACAGCCAAAACAACACAATATCATAATGCTATGTTAATAGCTTGACCGAAATACTGAGGGAAGGGGCAGAAGAGGAGAAGTTTACATTACCTATGTGATTGGAAGGCCCCACAGATGAGGGAACATATGTGGTCAGTGTTGAAACATGAGTAAGAATTTATCAATTGAATTAAGTGTGAGATGGTTGGCATTTCCAGGAATAAAAAAGAAAACACTTGTCAAACAGCATTTATATAACCATTTCTAAAACTGCCAAAAATACTATTTGTAGGACTGGCAAGAAACACCTTGTGAATGAATTCTGGAGTTTGTCGGGTTCCTGGTATGAAATGAATTGGGAGCCAAGGAGGGAGTTTGTGAGACATGAGGGAGCTTGGATTTTATTTAATGGCTCTCCAAGGATCATAAAAATGACAATAAATTATATCATTTGGAAGGCTTTCTCTTTGGGAACACTCAATATTCTATGTCCTTTTAAATTTTAAAAGAATGTCAATTACCTTTAACATGCAATCCCTACATGGAACAAATGTCCGGAGATAAAACATTATGTCTATGATCATTCCAGAACAAAAACTGTACAATGTCTGTAGAGGGAGGTATTTCTTCTCAGCCGCAGGAATTCTCCTTAAACTTCATCAGCATGCTGAAATTTGACAATAACATACAAAAATGAACATTGTATGAAAATAATTTGCAGGTTATTGTTGGAGACGCAGAGTAATGTCAGAAAATGTATCCGCTGTTTGGTAAGAAGGTTACAGCCATTTTGCTCGTTTAAAAAAAAAATAAAACTTTTAGTCAGTAGCATGAATCATTTTGTATTTATTAAGAAAATTGACACTTTATGATTCCTCCTCTTTTAAACGGAATCTTCATTCACTGACCCACAGCTAACTACCCTAGATATTAGATACACATTGCAAAACTCATTAATATCACCATTCATTCTGCTCTACCATTCATTAAGAAGGAGCTGTGATTTATTTACGTCTCTGATGGTGCAGATAGGAGAGGACGTGACATCCAGGGGTAACAATTCCCGCCTTACAGTTGTGAGTTCTTGGGTGTATGCTTTTTTATGAACCCAGCTTCTCCTTTGCAAACGCAATGCCACTTTATTGGTCACTGCAGTTGCAAAACGAATTATAGGGAAACAGAAACATTTACTATCGAATATATTGTGACATTTTTTCAATTAAGCTTTCTGATAATGTCCCGATTAATATATATATATATATATATATATGTGTGTGTGTGTGTGTGTGTGTGTGTGTGTGTTTTCCTAATCAATGCATCTATACAAGTTAGATTTTTTAAACAGAAACCTTCTGTAATACGGATTTATGAACCGTGGGAGAGCTGAAATTGAAAACCTGAAGGCACGCCGGGCTTTGTGGCCCTCCCAAGACTAGTCACTGTTTGTGGCCATCTCTCTTCCCAACTTTATTCGTGGATAGTTTTGAACATCAACCTGGGCTGAGACGTCAGCCACAGGGGACTTTAAGATATTAAAAGCAGGAATTCAAGGAGAGCTAGTACCCAAATGGTTCAGTGTTCACCAAGTAAGAGAAACTCATCTCATCTCTGTCAAAAAAGAGGCCGGGGCATGCTTAGGCTGCCACATAAGAAATGGTATCACTTGGCAGCTTTAAAAGGTGTAAAAGTATCAAGGTTCCTCTTCAAATTTGTTTTAAAATTTTTTATAACAAAAACATAAAATGGTACAGATGTAAATATGCAAAAGCCCTAAAATTAAATTTCTACATTTCAGTCCATTAAAAACAATAAATCCCACTCAAAGATAATGTAGCTCTTGCTGTAAGAATTGTTACATTTTAATAGCATGAATGTTTGCATAAAATTAGTTAAAGTAAAATAGCCTGGTTGATATTCTCAGAGGTTAGTGTCGACTCATGAACTAGGAGGTCACGGTTCAATTCCTGGTCAGGACACATGCCCTGATTGCAGGCTCCATCCCCTGTTGGGAGCATTCAAGAGGCAGCTGATCAATGAATCTCTCTCTTATTGATGTTTCTATCTCTCTCTCCCTCTCCTTCCCTCTCTCTGAAATCAATAAAAACATATATATTTTTAAAAAGTAAAGTAGAAGTCTACAACTTAAGTATCCAAGATCTTTGCTTCATCATCTAAATAACAAAAACTGAGAAACTTTTCCCACTAAACACTTCAACAAAAACTCTGAGAATAAGTGGTAGTATTTTGTGAAAGTACTAGAGTCTTCATATACTTTTCAATATAATTTTCTTTTATAACGGTTACTAGAGGCCTTGTGCATGAAATTTGTGCATGGATAGGGTCTCTAGGCTTGGCTGGTGATAAGATCCGATCAGGGCCTTCTGGCTGCAGGCCAGGGCCTTCCTTTGTTCTATGCTTCCCCCTGGTGGTCAGCACACATCATAGCAAGTGGTTGAACTCCCAGTCAGTCCAACTCCCAAGGGGACAATTTGCATATTAGCCTTTTATTATACAGGATAAAAGAACTTCACTTGAAACTAGAAATTGATGTATTTGAATTATATAATGCATGGAATCTCAGAAATGGATTAACAGTGTGTTGTAATATCTAACTTGTATGAATATTACTAACCTACCCCAGATATTTAAGGGCGTGAAATCATGTGCACCTGGATAATGATCAAACATAAACTTAAAACACACTAGGTGAGCCATCCAAAGATCATTGTTGTAATTTTTGTTTTCTCAAAAAAAAAAAAAAAGATCTTTTTATTTTCTTTAAATCATGCCCAAATAATGCAATTGCCAATTCCTGGGGTTCTCTATCTCCAAAATGAAGTTTTCCATATCTCTAGTGAATGCTTTACAGAATCTTCCTTATATTTGAAACATAAGAAGTACTTACAGACTGCTTATATAGTCGTTAAATAAAGCTACTGCTTATGTAGCAGACGTGTACTTGCAACCTCTGACAGTTTGTCAAGATTTCAACTCTCCATTTTTGTACAATGAAAGTAGTGGATTTTTAAGATTACTGAGACTAATAGTCAATGCGAAATGTGATCTTTCTCCCAAAATATACACAGTTAAGCCTATACATATTCTTAACAGCTTCACCTAGGAATGTGAAAGTAAAAATAATTTATATTTGAGATTAATGTTTTTATTTTAAATTTAGGTTGATATCATGTGAAATTCGTACCAAAAATGACTGAGTTCAGTATTTTTATTTTATCATTCTTCTTTGCAAACTTATTAGTGACTTTTTCTTCTGTCGCGCATCAATTTAAATGTCCCACCTTTTTATTTTAAATGATACTTTCATAGAATTAGAAGTTAGGTGTTTTGTTTTTTAGCCCATCAAGCTCTTTATATCTTGAGGAATTTGAGCACCAGTATAGTGTTAAAAGTGTATGCTGATGATGGGGGAGGTTTTGTCCATTTTTTTAAAATGAAAATCTTGTTCTCATGGCAAGATGGAAACTCGAAAAACAATAATTTTCATAGTTGTATCCATATACGTAGTGATAGTAATAAAAAGTGGGGCGGTGATATGTTGGTTATAGGGTAGCCAGTCAATGGTATTTTTTATAGCAGCCCAAAGGATGCTTTGGATTTTAACTTTGGGCAAAATGGCACAGTTTGTGAAAACTTAATGGAAAATACAGGTGAACCCGTGTTTATATATTTGATCTCCTCATTTTACATGGTACTAGAACCTTTGCTTTAAAACTTTTTTAAATTGATTTCAGAGAGGAAGAGAGAGAGAGAGACATCAATGATGAGAGTATCATTGATCGGCTGCCTCTTGCATACCCCATACTGGGATTGAGCCCACAACCTGGGCATGTGCCCTGACCGAAATACTAAGCCAGCCATGCAGGCGAACCTTTGCTATTTAACTCTTCAACAAGTGTTAAATCCCTGTGATAAGGCAGTTCAATGAAACAGGAGCTGAACTCATAGAAAAGCCTCAATAAAGACTTTTTAACTCCGCTGATTAAGAACCACTGGAAAATCAGAAAAGCTAGAAAGCACAAGAGAGTAAATACCCTTCTCTCAGTAAGAACATTCAGAATAAATTGTCTCAAAAATATGTATACACTTCTGAGAAACTGAAAGACTTGCTTGGGCCAATGTTTCAAAACTTAATGGGATTATTTGAAAATGAAGAATTTAACATTCAAAATGAGAACTTGAAAAATAAAACTTAATTGATGTTCATTAATTTTCTCCAACTGTTTACTTAACTCCATACTATTTATTTTTAATGAGCTATGCAATGGTTCGCTTCATATATGAATTCATCATTAGCTCCTGCTAAGGACATTTTCATCAAAAGATTAGATTTTTTGAAAATTAAATTAAGAGTTAATTAATACACATTAACAATAACAACAACAACAAACTCAAAACAGATTTGATTGGATATGATTTTGGAACCCTTATTTACAAAGCAATGATGGTGGTACTTTATGGTAAGAAGGCCTTTTTGTTCCTGGAATACTCTTCTTTACATTTAAAAAATAAATGACGTGCGCATTAGGAACGAATATTTTCTTAGGAGTGCAGGTAATGTACTTACTGGAAGATACTGAAAGGGAAGTTGAGGTGTTGTCAGGTGGGTTCCTGACTTGACCTTGGGAGAGTTTCAGAAGGTCCTTGCGCCAGCAGCTGCCCTGTGCCCAAACTTCGATCCTTCAGTTCGGCTGCCATGAATCAGTCTAAAGCAAGGTCTGAGCTTGGATTCGTGTGTTTGATTCCAACGGATGAATTTATATGGTTATCCTCGACTTTGTAGCCAAATAGGTTTGTTCCCCTTTAAGAACATTAGACAGTCTTTTCATTGAGTAATTGGTCTTGATAAAGTCACTCCATTTGTTCCCTTTTAAACTGCTTGTTATCTTGCTCTTCCCTTCGGGTTTGCTCTTGTCTGTCCCCTTGAGCCAAGCTGTATTCTTGTTTTTGTTCTGGATGGTCTAGAAAGGACTTAATACCGAATTTCGACTTAACATCATTTGTTGGTGACTTTTATATTAGAAATAATAATTTTAAAATACCAGTCGTAAAAAAAAATCCGACTTCTAATCAAAATCCAAATTGTTACAATGACTGAACTGTGGCCTTCTGTAGGGAATAGAAAATTACTAAAATAGAAAAAATGTTATAAATCTACCCAGTATATATATTATATAAAGACATATAAAAATATGCGTGTATACATAAATGTCTGCTTTGTGAATAATTCACTTATTCCAAATGCTATAAAAACAAAGCTTGCTTAATTTAAAATATAAACAGTCAGTGTGAATTACCTAATGTAGTCACACTACCCAGAATACTATGAGAGAAACATCATCATCGGCTGCCTCCTGCAGGAACCCCACTGGGGACGGAGTCCACAACCCAGGCATGTGCCCTGATTGGGAACCAAACCAGTGACCTCTTGGTTCCTGGGTTAACACTAAATCACTGAGCAACACCAGCCGGGCAGTAGTACGGTAATCTTAACCCCTCAATGCAGAGAAGACAAAATAGCCTTCGATTTCACTTGGACAACTAGGAGTCTCTGATGCTGCTAACAATTAATGTCCTACCTGGACTAAAACCACAGGTGAAATTCCTGATTACAGCGAGTAGACTCAGGAAGTCATAGAATTTGGGTTGTTGTTCATGACTGAGAAAACTTGGAACATTGTTCCAAAGTAATTTTATCCATTTAATAATTTTATTATAGACACATCCTATATAATAAAAGCCTAATATGCTAAGTGTCCGACTGTTCATTCCACCATTCGACCAGTCACTCTGACAAGCACTGACCACCAGGGGGCAGATGCTCCAACCTGTAGGTTAGCTTGCTGCTGGGATCAGGCCGATGGGGGATGGGCCGGCCATGCCCTGGAGCCCTCCCATGGTCCCTCCTGGCCCTGACTGTACACCAGTGGGGTCCCTTAGCCTGGCATGTGCCCTCTTGCAATCCAGGACCCCTTGGGGGATGTTGGAGAGCCGGTTTCGGCCCAGTCCCCACAGGCCAGGCCGCGGGACCCCACTGGTGCACGAATCTGTGCACTGGGCCTCTAGTTCTATAATAAAATTATATTGTTTGTTGTGCTATTGTTTGATATCTGTGATCCAGAGTCATGAAGGCAGCAACACTATCATGGTCTCAACAGGTGACTCAAAAAGCTAGTCAAAGAATAAAGGAGGTTAAAACCATACTGATTAATGTGCCAAACAAACCCAGATCTGCACAGGTGAAACTTCATTGTCATTAAAAATTAACTGTGGTTGTGAAGATCAGGATCAACTTTGATGTTCCTCTCTTACCGCATTGACTAATGAGTTCAAAGGGCTTCAGAAACATGAAAAGGACTCATTGGTCCGTAGCCATAGAAACCCGTAGTCACCAGAACGAGACTTAACCCTGTTCAACAGGTAAACTCACCTCAGTGAACTCAGTTTTGCAAGCAATTAATGTCAGCGCCTCACAGCTGACAGACTCACTCCAAAAAACAACTCCCAGCGACACTTAATCGATGACAATCTCATCGGAGCCAACGCTTTTCTGCAGGTGGTGCCAATCCACTTACGTCTGAGAGTCCACCAGTCCCCAAATTCAATGCCTCCTAAGTACCTTAGAGAGGACGGGCAGACTTATGTTCTCAGATAGACTGTGCCCGACCACCATCTCTCCCCCGTAGGAATATAGGTTAACGGATTCTTTTGGCTGGTTGTTTAATTGCTGAGTTTGCCTGATATTTTAATGATCCTTTGATGTGAAGGAAATCTTTTCCCTAGATTTCTTTTTAATTTTTTTTTTATTCTTTGACATTGTGTACATCAGAAAGTCACTGGTTGCAATTCTAAATGAAACTCAAATATATATGAATATATATGTATGAATATATATATATATGAATTCATATATATATGAATATATATATGAATATATCTAAGAAACATCAACATTCCCATGCTACTTTGCTCTTTTAGGCAAAAACACACTATTGTTATTTTTAGGATCTAGTTTTATATCTGCTAATACAATTTTACATATTTTCATAAAGTTTCTGGTTTCTCGTCAAATATGTATTTAATTATTTTATCTGCACAGTGGTAATTGAGCTATATACACTTTGTGCCTATTCTTTCTCACTTTTTAATCTATATTTTGATAATAATTATCAATATCTTCTAGGTTTCATGGAAATATGTCTCAAAAAAATCAAAAAGAAAGAAAGAAAGAGAGAAATGATGAATCTAATTCTAATTCTGGAGGGCAAGTTTTAGCACGGCATGTGAAAGTTCCTTAGATAATTTCAACAGTATTGGTACTCGATAGCTAAATCAATATATATTGATTGCAAAGGAACCTGTGTTCTAAAGGAAAATCAAGGGGAAATTTGAGAGATAAACAGAAAGAGGTTAACAGAAAGGGTAAATGAATAAATATTTCATAGAACTTTTTAGTTACATGAGAAGTAAGCTTATTTTATAGTTATATATATTTTAACAAATCTAGATCTGTTTTCTTTCAACTGAGCTCATGCTATTTAATTACATACATCCACCTCTAGGGCCACCTTCCCACAGGGGGTAATTTTAAAATTAAATATCTGTTACTCATTTTCACTCTTCACTTTTATAGATTGTATTTATGTGACAATAATTTTCCCTTTTGGCCTGTTTTAAATTTTAATAGAGTTGGAAATATAAATTATTCTGTGACATTCTTCTCTAAACTCAATATTGTGATATTGAGATTCAGCCATGTTGATGAATGCAGCTTTATTTCTTTTATTTTTTCAAGGTAAAAAAATTCATTTTTACTAAAATAGCGCAATTTACTCTACTATGTATGGATATTTGGGTTGTTCCATATTTGGGGGGATTGGGCCACTCTATGAGAAACATTCATATATGCAGATTTTAGGGTAATTATGCAAAGTGCTTATAATCTTTTATGAATGAAATTGTTCTACAATTTTACCAACATTTGGCATTTTACTATTTTATTTTTGTTCATCAGATAAATGTGAAATATTTCACTTTCATTTTAACTAGCCTTTCCATAATCCCTACTTAGTTTGAGCATGCCTTTACCTACAGATGATTATTCATAATTATACAGAGTGCCCCCAAAATATATATGTATACAATTTAACAGCTGGTAGTTCAATTTTGAAAATGAAATTTAATTTAATAAATACTGCCTTCATAATTAGTCAAAGTGTGTGTGTATACATTTTGGGGGACCCACTGTATTTATGTCAAATGCATCTTCATGTTCATGTTTCTTATTCATTTCTCTGTTGAATTGTTAGTTGTTTTCTTAAGGACTTTTCATTGTTTATTATATATCACTAGAAGTCGAATGCACTAAATTCGTGCATGGGTAGGGTCCCTAGGCCTGGCTGGCAATCAGGGCTGATCTGTGGGGCAATGGGTGGGGCGGTTGGGGGGGCCCCCCACTGGTACCTGCCTTGGCTGGCCTGGAGCTGCCCGTTCGCCAGCCCTGCCCCCCGCTGCTGCTGCCAGTTGCCTCCCTCTGTGTGTGGGGGGGTGCCCACTGGCACCCACCTTGGCTGGCCTGGGGCCTGTGGGCTGGGGGCAGTTCCTGTGTTTCGCATCTTCCCCCTGGTGGTCAGTGCGTGTCATAGCAACTGGTTGCTCCACGGTAGTGCTGCCATTTAGTTGATTTGCATATTAGGCTTTTATTATATAGGATGAATACTAAACTGTTTTTGGCTTTGTGTATTAACAGTGTGCATATGTTATATAAATATACCATTATTATATTTTAACTCACATTATGGGTATTTTTTATAAACAAACACTCTTATTGTAATGTAGTTTAATTTGCTTATCTTTTATTATATAGTTTGTGCTTTCTGTGCCTTAAAATTTTTTTTCTTACATTAGTTATATAAAGATATTCTTGTATGCTATTTTTCAGACACTTTATATTTCTTTTATATATTTAAGTCTCTGATCTCTCTATTAACAGATTGTGTAGACTATGAAGTAGAAATCCAGTTTCATTATAACCCAATATGGATAACACATATTTCCAATAACTTTTATGGATTATTGTTATTTCCCAGCTGATTAAAAATGCTTCCCCATGACATATCAAATTACTATATATGAGTTGCTTCGTTACTTTGGGTTTTTCTCATCTCCCTTAGTTTATTTTTGATTCCGGCACTAATGTCATGTTATAACAACTTGGGTTTGGCAGGGGGTCTATTTTTGTCCATAGTCAAAGAATGGAAGGATGGGGGATATTTACCCTCCAGTCCTCCCAAACCCTGCACAGACCTCAAGACGCCAGATTCCATCCATTTGTGAAAATTCTGATCGAACCCTTAGGTTCTGTACATCTCTGAATTTATTTTCTGGTAGAGATGTCTTCCGTTTGGATGCTGGCAATTTCCCTTCCTTATTTTCCTGGGTGGAGCGTCATTTTGGCATATTTGAAATAAACAGGAGAGAGTTTCCATAAATGCTCAATCATCATTTTTAAAGTAAAACCAAACTTTCATCCGAGTATATATAAATCTGATTAAAACTTGATTATACGTATAGAATAAATCCAAGTATAATTTAAACATATTTTTAGTTGATACATGGCGATACAACTGCAGTAATAAATCACTATTTTCCTTAGTATGTTTTTTCCAAATATGGTTGAACCCTGCATAACTATTATTATTTATGCTTTACGGTCATATACTTTTATTAAAAATAGTCCTATCTGGCTTAGTCATTCACTTCATTAGCCTTCCTTTTTCAATTTCTTCCATCAACAGTTATTGAACCCCATGTTTAAATGTCTTTAGATTGTATCAAAATATTACAATTCCCACAAAAGACACATTTCTAGCCCCTGAATATAAGCACATACTATACTAAGAACAGTAAAAACATGTTCAAAGTTTATTTTAATTAAGGTTACCTCATGGCAACATTATATAGCATCTTACATGTACTACTTTTCAGGGGCAAAATCTATACTTAGGCATATAATCTCAAATGTGGGACTTTTTAATTTGTCTTTATAATCACCATTCTAAAAATAATTGGAAAGAGCATCAGTGTTTTGTTCAGTCTTTGGCCACTGTGTCAAAAGGAAATGTGACTTGCTTAAGATTGTTATTTTCTCAGAAGGAGCAAAATGGTTTCAATCATTTAAATCCAATTACGTGTATTTTACATCTAATTCATCCTCCAAATAAAACAGTAAATTAGAGGTATTATTGTAACCAGAAAGAGATTTCTCAGCCAGTGAGGGACAGCATTCTGTCACCCAGGGTAAGAACTATTGAGCGCCACTTCCAGGTAATAGATCCGGTATTCTTCAGATCAACCTGGCACCCGCTTGACCTTACATTTATACCCAAGCCACTGGAAATGAAAATCTCATTTCTCCCGGAAAGAGATGTGAATTCAGTGTGTGCAAAATGTTCAAATGGAATGTCATGGAGAGTAAAAAATATTGTTTTTGCAAAAGAAAATGATCATGCATAATATATGTTTTGCTAACTTGTCACCGACATAATGGGACACTTTTACTGACAGCTCATTTATATGTAGTATTTCTATTTAAAATGGTTAACTTATTAAAATTTAATAGTAGAGCCTGGCCAGCGTGGGTCAGTGGTTGAGCATAGACCTATTAACCAGGAGGTCAGGTTCCATTCCCGGTCAGGGCCTGGGTTTCAGGCTCAATCCCCAGTAGGGGGCGTGCAGGAGGCAGCCAATCAATGATTCTCTCTCATCACTGATGTTTCTATCTCTCTCTCCCTCTCCCTTCTCTGAAATCAATAAAAAAAATATTTTTAAAAAAATTAATAGTAGAAATTGTCATTTATGGCCACAGAAGGCTCCAAATTTTTCCTAAGAATAACCCATAATGCCATATTTACTTTTTTTAAAAAATATGTTTTATTGATTTTATACAGAGAGGAAGGGAGAGGGATAGAGAGTTAGAAACATCCATGAGAGAGAAACACCAATCCAGCCGCCTCCTGCAGGCCCCGCACGGGGGATATGCCCACAACCAAGGTACATGCCCTTGACCGGAATCGAACCCAGGACCCTTGAGTCCACAGGCCGACGCTCTATCCACTGAGCCAAACCGGTTCTGGCTACTTATTTTTTTGTAACTTACATTTGAAGCTGTATTGATAGGCTAATAAATAAAATGTGAACATTATTTTTATTTCCACTCATGTAGAAACACATCACTCATCTGAAGGTTAGTGATGGAATAGTCTTCATTACATAGTAGTCTTTCAAGACAGAGCTAAAAAAGCTGCAAAGAAAATGGGTGAAGAAACAGCCTGTACGGTATATGCATAGCAGTCACAACGGGGTTAAAGCCATCGTATTCCTTGTGGCTATCAGAGGCACTATTAAATGAGAGAGCGCTTTTTCATTACTGGGCAATTTTTATCCCAGGAAGAAATAGAGATATTTTAGAGTCAAGAAACGGCTGAAAAAAGGAGGAGATAATATTTCAGGCAATAATCTATCCGAAAGATTTGTATTCTGTGTACTCAACCAATAAAACCTCTCCAGTCCCTCTCTGTAACTCAGGGCGGGCGACAGAGGGAGTAAGTTGTTCGCGAAAGTTCGATCACCTGAGGTCCATCTGTCACATTGATTCTGTTGCGGGTAAGGGATTATCCCTATTATTATTTTCATTAAACGTCACAGATCTCTGACAGCTGGATAATGACCCCTCGCACTCGCTACATGCATCACCTCACACAGCATTGTCCCAGAAACCTCGCCCCCCTATGTCATAGATACCATGATTGCCTTCCTCTTACAGGGGGGCGGAATCCACCTCTGAAACATGCCGTCATTTTTCCAAGTCACATGGCGAATAAATGTTGCACAGGGACACCATGCCCAGGCTAACTCCAGAGCCTGGCTGCCTCGCACTGTAGAGAAGTGCAAGAGCAGCTGAAAGAGGAGTGACGGAACTTCGGAGACATGCGGTATCATGTTATGGGAAGGCAGTTAGGCCCTCGCTGGTTTGGCTCAGTGGATAGAGCATTGGCCTGCAGATTGAAGGGTCCTTGGTTCGATTCCAGTCAAGGACACATGCCTGGGTTGCGGGCTCGATTCCCAGTAGGGGGCCTGCAGGAGGCAGCCAACCAATGATTCTCTTTCATCATTGATGTTTCTCTCTCTCTCTTCCTCTCTGAAATCAATAATATCCATATAGGCAGTAATGAAAGAGATCTGTATAAGTCTGTGGAAGACCTACATAAACACAGGAATGAACAGAACAGCCTGCAGTTGACTCCAAATCCCAAGGCAGCGAAAGCAAAAATAAAAATGAAGGGGGACTACACCAAACTAAAAAAGCTTTTGCACAGGAAATAAAATCAGCAACATAAATAGAAAAAAAGTCTAGTTAAAAAGTAGGCAGGAGATCTGATTGGTGGACACATTTCCAAAGAAGACACACACAGGTTCATGAGAGGATGTTCAGCATCTCTATTCATCAGGAAATTACCATCAAAACCACGATGAGATGCCACCTCCCACCCATTAGAATAGCTACGTGAGTATATTTAGTTTTTGTAAAAACTCTACGTGAATGCCAGTATTTGTTTGAATTACCATCAAACAAATGCAAACTGGAGGCAAATGGCTAAGTTTTAAAAGTCAGCTGACCTTACACATATTTAATATTCTTGCAAGGGGCAGGTCAGTGCAGATTTGAACTACTCTCCTTTTTCAGTAACTTATTTAAATCACATATTAGGTTCCACGCATTCTAAGGAAATGCCTCAGTCCAGCCTGAAGTGCTGTGAATTATTTGATAGCGAAACTCTTAATAAACGCTGTTCTGACCCAACGGTCAGGAGTTAATTGGTATTCAAATCTCCTTACTTGCTCATCTACCAAGAAAAATAATCATCATTTTGCTCCTCCTCTTGAGTAGGGGACACGATGTTTAATGCTCATTCCAATTAATTATTCTCCACATCTTTAGTCTTTGTTTATATCCAGAGAAAATGTATTTGTCCTTTTTTTTTTCCTGCAAAAAGAATAGGACTAGAATTTGTCACTGGGATTTTATGCCAGTTAATTAAAAGTCTGCTTAATCTTCAACTTTAACCTTTTTATTTCTCTCCAGGCTTAGTTAATATCCATTATTTTGGTTGGGTAATATAGATAACACTAAAAGCATCCTAACACTAGGCATAGAATTCATTTATTAAATTGAGAAATGGATGGGCATGAAGGTGAAATGGGGCTCAACATAATTGTCCTTTCTGTCCCCAAATTTGATTAATGTCCTCAGGGAAAGAACCTTAGAGCTCATTTTCCTTTGCAAGGGTCTTTTTTGGAGTCTCCGGCCTCCTGGTATTTGTTGCTTCAGAATCTCTCAATTTCCTTTGAGTAATGGCACATTTTAATTGGCATTTCTAGTTGTTTTTGGCAAGAGTGTTGCTTTGCTCCCAGCTGGTCCATCCCAGTGGAAGCGAAAGGTTGATTGGAAGAAATTGGTCTTAAGCTGGTTCTCCAATGGAAAGATCATTGAAGTTCATAAGCAGAAATAAGGCTGTTTTTAATGATGAATCTTCCCGCTGACTTAATGCGGGAATATTCCAGGTAAAAAAAATGATAGTGATTGGGACAATGTTTTACAAACAGTTCTTTAACCTTAATGAGGAACACGACTTGGGTCACTGAATGATTTTTTAATGTAGTTTGGGTACTTTTTATCAATAGTGACTAATTTGGAGTTTTATTTTCTAAATTTTCCTTTTTAGGTTTTCTTAATTTTAGGTTTGTTGCCTGCCAAATTGAGGAAATTCAGTCCAAGAGAATGCATCATGTTTTTAATGTTGCCTTGCTTAAGTAGTATGAATTTCGAAGACTTAATGAGCGACTTTTTGCTGTGCATTCTCATATTTTGTTCACCTTCACGTATATTTATACTCAGAAAAATACTCTATAATAATAGAGTATTATTAAATTCAGCAATACTCCTGAATTTTGAGTTTCTAGCATTTGTCCCATATTCAGATGAAGTATCCCTTTGAATATACTCTAAGGAAATTACTTTAGCAATAATGCGGCATCTTCCTTGTTCTCTCTGAATCTTCTATCCTGCGGGAAAAGAGCACGTATTGAAATGAGTCTTCTGTGTTTTTTGGGAAAACCTCAGATTTCCATCCATTCTTACCGGCGATCATCCGTTTTATAGCTTCATCTGTCCGTATCCTCACGGTTAAGATCACACACCCTGGAGTCCTACTGCGTGTATGCAGAACATCGTTTTGACAGTTATAACCTGGGGCAAATCACTGAGCTTTTGCTTGCTTCTTACCTCTTCCACGTGATGGGAGAAACTAAGGGTATCTAGTACGTGGGTCATTATGAAGATTGTCTGACACATGATCTGAACATAAGTAAAATGTCTTAAGCGGTCCCAGCCTCTGATGCATTTTTAAGATCTGTCCCCAAGGTGACCTCCAACCTGCAAGGGTATAAACCTCGGACTCCCAGTGCCCGGAATGCTTGTGCATACGTCCTCCTCCTGCATTTCCTTTCCCTTGACGCAGGCATGGCAACGGCTCCTATGGCTACTCATGGAAACATCGTTGCTTGTTTGTTTTTTGCTCCTTCAGCCATTCAATAATTGTGTAATGAATCATCTGTAGTATAATTACCTCTCTTTCAAATAACTAACACTGTTGTTTTTTCTTGCAGATTAGACCTTGAGAGATACATGTGTGCTCTCTTGTTAAACTATCTCTTAATTTCCATAGCTTGAGTCATGTGATTCAAATATACTTTTCAAATTGTTCAGTGCTTGCGATTCTTTTTCACGGATTAATCTGCACTTAACCCATGACTTACAAGCGTGTTCATAATTGTGTGATTCTGGAGGAGACATTAAATGTAGATGCCCTGAGTCAGCAACTATCCCCGATCCCAGGTTTTATGACCCAGTCTCACTGGGATTAGTATGCTAAGAGATTCCTCTAGTGGGCTCTTTTCTGCATACACACAGTTTTTATTACATTTCTGTGTCAGACCTGAAAACCGCCTTGAAGCGCCATCATTTTCATACGTCAACACTTTGATCGATCCGTCTGTAAAATATGTATTTCATGGGAAATTTGCATTGTTACCCTAGAAGATACTCATTCTGTTAGTGCGCTCACACCATATGGAGCACAATCAGAAACCACTTTGTATGAAATCATTGACTCAGAAATCGCATCTGCTGGCTTAAAATGGAATATAATGTAAAATATACATCTGTTTATGCTGGGGATGTGACCAGAAGTTTCTAATTAAGAATCGATGCTGCATTTATAAAGCTCATGCAACAAAACCATCTAGAGTATTGTCAGTTACTCAAATTGGGAGGAAGTGTGCTTATTTTTATCACATCGGTTAAGTGCATTAGCTGTGGACGAAACTACACCCTGAAATATCTGGATGAGTTTCCCAGTATCTACAGGCTCGATGTCTTTGTGTTTCTGAAATAATGACATTCAATAGGGTTTAAGGCATGTGAGCTGCAATTTTCTCAGACTTGTAGCAAAGCTATCTCACTGAAATCGGTGAAATCCTTTAGAAGAATATTAATTATTGGTAGTAACAGCAGCCATGCTTGTCATTTTAATTCAATCTTGAAAAGAATTGTTAATCAGAAGTAGATGTGAACATTTATCAATTGTGTTTTTTAAAATATGTTTTTATTGATTTCAGAGAGAGGAAGGGAGGGGGAGAGAGAGACAGAAACATCAATGATGAGAAAGAAGCATTGATTGGCTGCCTCCTGCACGCTCCCTACTGGGGATTAAGCCCACAACCCAGGGATTTGCCCTGACTGGGAATTGAACCGTGACCTCCTGATTCATGGGTCGACACTCAAACACTGAGCCACATCTGCCAGGCAATATTTTTATTTCTATTACATGATAAAATAATTTTTAGTTAGTAATCCATTGTATCATTTTAAGTAATATCACAAAGTTGAATTATATTCCTGTGGTAAATCTACTTGTTTATGATTACTAAGGTTATTTTAATATACTTCCTGAACCAATTTAATATATTAGTTAATAGTCCTTATCTGCATGTGTAAGATTGGGTAAGAGTTACTTTTTGATGCTATTCATTCCTCCTCAAGTAAAATGCACCAGAAAATTTTATTTAAAAAAATATCAAATGCCAAATAATTGTCTATCTTTCAATAGTATGATTATTAGGAAAGTTAATATAGAAAAATATATTTGCACAAGTACCAAAATTCAGTGTATATTTTTGTACAGTGATGTAGGGATAAAACCTCAAGATTATGAAAATGTAATTGAATGTCATAATTAACTTCAGATGTTTTAGGCATAGCATATATATGTTTATATACATATATATAGTGAAATGTATACTTTAGAAATGTATAGTTTGATGCTTCAGACAAGTTTACCCAATCACCTAACCACCAGCCAAATCGATATACAGACTAGTTCCCTCATCTCACAAGACTGCCTTACTGGCTTCATCGTCAGTTCATTTAGCACTTGCCTTAGGCAAACATTGATTTCTCTCTCAGTCATCGATTTCTTTCTCTTTAGAGATTACTAGTGGCCCGGTGCACGGATTAGTGCACATTGAAAGGAAATTAAGAAGGAGAAATATTTTAATATCGCTTTTCACCCTTTCTCTATAATAGAAGTGTCATCCAAATTCATGATTGACAATGACAGTTGGAAACACACATGTGCGATTGGTGCCAGCGAGAGCTTTATATGTATCGTCCATGCGTGAGTCAATTTAGCCTTTTATAGATACGGAATAAACTTGCTTAATTAGACCTGCTCTCTGATTTAGCTAAACCTTTTCCAGACCAGTGAAGCACCCCAACTTCTCTTTCAGGTAATTGTCAGCAACACAGCAGTAACTATCAACACGAAACAGATTATTATTGTAGATCACGCAGGGAGAACAAAGGGTAAAATATTGAACTGCAGCAGTGTTTGACTGTAACCTGTGCAGTGAGAAAACCTGAAGTCATTTTCAAGGTCTACCATTTCTTACTTCTTTTCAGTTGGGTCAAGTTTCTAAGCTTTCTAAATCTCCATTTTCGGGCTAATGAAAAGAAAATAGGATTCCATTGAGTCTCCTATCTTTCTACTCCAGGTCTTCTGTGAGGATCAAATGAGATAAGGCACAGGAAAACGCTTCACAGACATTAGGTTAAAGGATAAAATGTTTGCCGAAACCGGTTTGGCTCAGTGGATAGAGCGTCAGCCTGCGGACTGAAAGGTCCCAGGTTCGATTCCGGTCAAGGGCATGTACCTGGGTTGCGGGCACATCCCCAGTAGGAGATGTGCAGGAGGCAGCTGATAGATGTTTCTCTCTCATCGATGTTTCTAACTCTCTATCTCTCTCCCTTCCTCTCTGTAAAAAATCAATAAAATATATTTAAAAAAAAAAAAAAGGATAAAATGTTTCCACTTGGGCATAAAGCAAGCCGTGTTCCTGGGCTGAAGAAACTGCAAGGAGGCTGGTTGCTAGGGAGAGGAAGCCAGGCATTGCTATGTGATGTCATTACCCAGACTGACATTTAGCATATTAGCCTTTTCTATATATAGATAGATTTTTGCCTCTTCAAAATCTTCATGTAAGTTTAAAAAAATACACCATATATACTCTTTTCTGTGTGACTTCATTTATTCAGCATCATGCTTTTAAATTTTCCCCTGCTGTGTCATATATCTGGGGTGAGCTCCATTGTACTGCCAAGAACCATGGCCTTATGCACAGGTACCTCAACTTTCTTACCCATCCATCTGCTAAGAGCTGTGTGGATTGTTTCCAGTTTTTTCTCCTAGGAATGGCATTGCAAGAAACATGTATATAGTCATTTCTCTGGATTTGTAGTTTCATTTTCTTGGGTTAATACCTAGGAGTGGAATTGTTGGGTCATGGGGTATGCTGGTTATCAGCGTTAGAGATCTGAAAAAATGAAATTCTCAAACAAGCACTAAAAAAAGGGGAAAATTAGAGAAAAAGACTGTGACCAATAAAATGATTCCCTTTTCCTGTTGCTGTGAGGGTGAACGTCCAGGGCTGTCAGCATGTCCGTTCTCACCACGCTTCTGAAAATCTTGACAAAACACATTTTTAAAAATCTTCCTGCCACAATGTATCATAAGCTGTAAAACATCTAAAAATGCCCATTTTCACAAACGGGAAGCATCAGGATGAAAGTGTTGGGCCGCAGCACTGGTAAATATTTGATGCTATTTTCTACGAACGTTACAGTTATGGTCAGTGCAACTGCTAAGTGTTCCGATCCAATAAGACATCACGTAGCGAAGTGGGCTCTGGGGGGGAGGGAAAAGCATTCAGGTCCCATTCAAGGAAGTTTGCGGACGCTCACAAAACCTTTAGCAACGCAGCCTTCACTCCCCAGTCACATATTTCCTTCCCGCCTCCTTCGCCGTGATTTCTGCCTCAACAATTCCAGGACTTACTGATTCACGCTCTCCCCTCACCCCTTAACCTGTTTGTTTGCAGTTGGTGCTGCTGAGCACTTTAAAATATTTATCTCTGTGTTACTCCCTGCTATACTGCATCTTGTTGGTATTTCTCCTTTCTGATTCCATTAAATGAAAAATAAATGCAGAAAAAAGTGAGTCTTCTAATTAGACGTTATTTCAAATAAATGAAAAGCTCTTGAACTGAAGCAATACTTTCAACAGCAGAGATAAATTTTTAAAAACTGCTTGATGTTAAAATTATTAGGAGGTTGCCCTAACTGGTTTGGCTCAGTGGATAGAGCATCGGTCTGCGGGCTGAAGGGTCCCAGGTTCGATTCCGGTCAAGGGCATGTACCTTGGTTGCGGGCACATCCCCAGTAGGGAGTGTGCAGGAGGCAGCTGATCGATGTTTCTCTCTCATCGATGTTTCTAACTCTCTATCCTTCTCCCTTCCTCTCTGTAAAAATCAATAAAATATATATTTAAAAAAATTATTAGGAGGTAAACACAGGGGTGGGGAACCTTTTTTTTCTGCCAAGGGCCATTTGGATATGTATAACATCATTTACGGGCCAAACAAAATTATCAACTTAAACACTTGCCTGCTCTATTTGGTCAAACATTTAGTGAACTCACTCCTAATGTCTTGGTGGGGCCAGACCAAATGATTGCACGGCCTTATACGGCCCTCGGGCCAGACTTTCCCCACCCCTGAGATAAAGTATGTGATAATGCAGTCCTTTTGTTTTAAAATAATTTTTACTTTAACTAAGTGCACACATGCGATCAGTGCTAAAATACACATTGCCTTTGTTGAATTTTCTTAGAGAAAGTTCAGGTTATGTGGAAGATAAAGTGTTAGCGGCCACTTCGTGCTGTTATACTTCAGAGGTTGACCTTTGTGATGTCTGCTTAAGGAATGCGATGTCATTTTACTCCTCAGGAAAGAAATCATAAATCATTCTTTTTTAATATCTTCTGAGGCTTCAATCTATATTATCAACATTTGGGCATTATCTCCGTTGGTCCTGTATGTGGGTGTACACACAAACTAGAATACTAAAACATATGTGATCCTCTACATTCTAATGTAGAGACTATTCTTGCCCTTAACTTGCATGACACAAGGAGTGCCAGTGATCGTTAATTAGATCTCCTGTGAGTTGCTTTTTCAGGTGCTTCCCTAGTAACTTGTACAGGGCTGTTGAGGAAGCTGCTATAAGATCCGGATTGCCTGAGGCAAGTGTAAGAAACCCCACCACCTGGAGAACAGGCGCTTTTAGAGGGGGAAAAGGTCTCTATTTCATAAACTTTTATATACCTGACATTTGCTTAGGAGGAGAGAGATAGATCAATATCATTAGGATACTTCTGTGCATGAGGGAAAGACCGTAAACTCCCATCTTTGCAAACACATCACAGTACCTTTCCGGTGTGGATGGGGCTCAGTATATAAACTGAACATGGAAATGAATAGGTATGTTCCCTCCTTGACAAAAGAGGCTAATGGAACCTACCCAGCTCAAACTTCTCACATTAAATTGAAATGACACCCCTAAATCGTCCAGATGGTGGAAGCGAGGCATACCTCTTCCATGTTAAGACATTGCAAAAATATTGGCTGAAGCAAAGATTTAAACGATGTCACTGGAAGCATCAGCTCTCACACTAAAGAAGACAGTGGATGGGGAAATGATGGTTGAGATTCAAAATAAATCACATGGCACCACAGTAATTCCGTAGCACTTAGGTCTCCCTCAGCACCCTGCAGCTGGCGTCCCATAAAGTTGTATTTTAAGGGAATTGTTGTTCTTCACAGGTTTAACAGTTTAGTGTTTAGACTTTGAAGTTACAAAGAAATATTAAGAAAAAAGTTCACACACAAAAAAGGAAAGATTCAGCGAGGTAAATGCACTTTTTAAAAAATATGTTTTTTTTATTGATTTCAGAGAGGAAGGGAGAGGGAGAGAGACAGAGATAAAAATATCAATGATGAGAGAGAATCATTGATGGGCTACTGCCTGCACGCCCCCTACTGAGGATTGAGCCTGCAACCCGGGCATGTGCCCTGACTGGGAATCAAACCATGACCTTCTGGTTTATAGGTCGATGCTCAACCCCCGAGCCAGACCCGCCAGGCAAGGTAAATGCACTTTTAAGTTTTAGAGAGGACTGATACTATGTGAACGGATTCTTCAAAAGGAAACAAAACACTAAACAGAGCGTGAAGAACATGATTGATTGATTGTTTGTTTTTTTCTTAAAATATATTTCATTGATTTTTTACAGAGAAGAAGGGAGAGGGATAGAGAGTTAGAAACATCAATGAGAGAAATCGATCAGCTGCCTCCTGCACGCCCCCCACGGGGGATATGCCCATAACCAAGGTACATGCCCTTGACCGGAATCGAACCTGGGACCCTTCAGTCCGCAGGCTGACGCTCTATCCATTGAGCCAAACCGGTTCGGCGATTGATTGTTTTTTGCTAGGAAAAACTAAGAATTGTGTGAAACAAAAATTGGTGATCAGAGCTTGTTTGTTTTCAATGATCGTGGACTTTTCTTTTGATGATAATGATTATTTTTTTCACTCTGAGAAGGGAAAATGAATCTAACCATGATATTGACGATTCCTTCCTCTGCACATGGATGTTTCTGGTTAAGTCTCCTCCCTCTAGCCTATGAGTCCTTTCTGCCCATCAATTGCAGGTAGTCTCGAAACTTCATGGAAAGAGAAGTTAGCCTATCACCTACCCTCTGTCTAAATGCTATACACTTAGCTCTGTCTTGTATATATGTATCGTTTAACTTTATAGGAATCTGTAGGTTAGGTGTTTTACAGTTTAAAAATGGCTGAGCTTTTAAAAAATCTTTATTGTTGAGATTATTACAGATGCCCCTCCCTTCCCCCCCCCCCCCCTTTGCCCTCCACCACCCGGTTCCTGCCCCACCCCAGGCCTCCACCACACTATTGTCTGTGTCCATGGGCAATGCATATATGCATGCAAGTTCGTAGGTTAATCTCTTCCCACCTCCCCTCCTTCCCTCTGAGATTCATCAGTCTTTTCCACGTACCATGTCTCTGGTTCAATTGTATTCATTAGTTTATTGTGTTCATTAGATTCTACATAGAAGTGAGATCATGTGATACTTGTCTTTCTCTGACTCTCTCAGAATAAAATTTTAAGCAGAATTTCTGTATGATTTTAAGATTATCTGGACACATGGGGCATTGTTCTGAAGAATAGCACGTAAGAAATTATGTTTTAAAGCATATTTTACATCTGAGAATAAATCGTGTGTCAATACAAAGAGGAGCAGTGCCTCTCAGATCATATCTTAGACATAAAAAGTCAGTCGCTGATAATTCCTTAGGCGCAGAGCTCCGGTGAGATGGGGCCACCCGTCGTTTACTGCCTGTGGGGCCGTAAGGCTCCGTCCGAACAGGCGAGGAGGAGAGTACTTAGCACTTCTGGAGATGAAAGCTCAGGGACTGTAATCGCTCTGAAAATCACTCTGAAATTCACTCCATCAAAGTGTCATGCTGTTCATTACAGTTCAAAGAATTAGCATCTGGTTGAAGGTATAGGGGTAGCTTTGAGGAATTGGTATCACAGGAAATGCATTTAAAGAATCTTTAATCACATCATGAAAAGGTCTCAGCCCGGCCCTGGGGACCTTGTACCCAGCACACCCAGTAAACACGCCTGGCATTGACTAAACGTGTCGGAGTATAAAAATCAACGTGTACTGTCGTTTCTTCGGTGGGACAGGAAGACAGTGGCAGTTAGCATTGTAGACATTATGGTCCTTAAAGGACAGTAGAATTGTGGAACCTTGAATGAAGTTTTAAGTTCCAGTGACATTGAAGGTGTTACTGTTATGAGAGTTTGGTCTGATCTATAATCAATATGTTAAGTGTGATATGAAATTAACCAAGGGACATTAAATGCCATTAATTTTTTATAGACTGAGCCAAAAGTGCCAAAAGTGTTTATGAGAAGACTTTGCTAATCCATTGATCCATTGGAAAGGAGGCATTTCATGGTGTGTGTGTGTATATATATATATATATATATATATATATATATATATCTATATTTTTTTTTTTTTTTTTTTTTTTCAGAGAGGAAGGGAGAGAGGGAGGGAAAGAGAGATAGAAACATCAGTGATGAGCGGGAATCATTGATCAGCTGCCTCCTGCACATCCCCACTGGGGATCAAGCCCAAAACCTGGGAATTGCCCTGACTGGGAATTGAACTATGATCTTCTGGTTCATAGGTCAATGCTCAACCACTGAGCCACACTGGCTGGCTGGATTATTCTTGGAATTTTGATTTGGAAGTTGTTTGAACAAAGCAGAGAGAAGATCCATAAACAGACTAGCCTGTTATTTAATATGTAACAAATGCAGCATTTAAAACCAGTGAGAAAGATATAATTGTTTTCCTGAAACTGTGTTGGCACAATAGGCTAATGTTTGGGAAAATAATTATAGATAGATTAAAAATGTAAAAGCAAACATTGAATCATAAAAATAAGGAACAAAGTATGGGTAATTTTTTAAAGATAATTTTTTAAGAAAAAATTAAAAATGATATAAATTTGGACTCAATGAAACAATGTGAGTCTTGGATAAAAGGTAGGGCCCCTGTCTCCCAGGGTCTGTGGCAGGTGAACCTATTGCCAATAGCATCAGTTAGGAAACACTGATGCCCTAAGCATAGTGAGATGACCCACTTCCCCCAAAACTTCTTCCATGAGCTCACCCCGGAGTATAAGATTCTCCTGCCCATTGTCTCAGTGGCGTTGGGTTTCATCGCTCCTGTTGCAATAGCTTCACATGATCTCTTCCTTGTTTAACTTCTTCTAGTGCAATTTTTCCTTGACATGATATGTAGGTTATAAGGAGGATCTCAAAAATATATGTAAGGAGTCCTAGCTGGTTTGGCTTAGTGGATAGAATGTCAGCCTGAAGACTGAAAGGTCCAGGTTTGATTCTGGTCAAGGGCACATGCCTGGGTTCTGGGGGTGTAAGGAGGCAGCCAATCAATGATTCTCTCTCATCATTGATGTTTTTTTCTCTCTCTTCCTATCTCAAATTAAAAAAAAAAAAAAGTGTAATGAGAGTCCCACTCCCATGTTATATTATTTACACCACATTATATATAAACTACTAAGCAACATCATTAACCTGAAGCTTGAAGTTATCTTTTCAGATGCAATTTCCATGTGAGCTTCACTTTTCTGGCTAACTTGTACATTCGGCTATGAAATATATACTTTAAATCGGATACTATTCAAATTCTAAATGATTTGTAGCATGTAGTAGTGAATATTCAATATTCATAGCTAGCCATAATTTTAGCGATAGCCTCATTATAAAATCAGAGCATTAGTGTGGTGGATTTCTATTTATGATTATGCTTTTAAGACTTACTATATGTATTAATCATATCCTCCAGTTTATTTTAATTAATAGGGCAGTAAATATTTTCGAGAATATGCACATTGCTTTTTAACACATTGAAACTTAACATGGGATAGAATGGCCTCCCATCTTTAAAAAAAAGATATTGCTTAGAAGATATTAATGATTTCCGTGTTTCAGCCAATGTAATTCCATTCCTGGAAGTACTTTCACGTTGATTCTGCTGATGAAGGCAACAGCCGAGAGGACACAGTGGCCACATTGGGGATAATGGTCGCGTGCTAACTCCCCCTGCACTATTTAAGCATCACCCTCCACTGTCCATGTGTAAGCACCGCACGCCTATTCGCACTCAGTCACGCACTTTTGCAATTCTGTTACGCTGTCGATGTGTTGCACCTCTTTGGTGAAAGTGCGCTAGAGATTGGCATGCAGACATAGAAACTACTTTTCCATGATGTCAGTGAGAAAAGCAAAAATATGGGTCATAAAATAGAAATGCCATCAGGAAGAAAACAGAAAGCCAGAGACTGCTCCAAAGGGCTGGCAAGAAAAGTATTAACACTTTATTCTGTTTAAAAATACATATTGGGAAATGCAAGCTCATGTGAATCATGGAAACCAGATTTTTCATGCCGGAGCTGCTCAGAGAATAGGAAGCCATGCAGAATGTTTAAAGTGTGGTGTTTCTACCACCTGTACGGTGGTGACTCAGGAAAAGGGTATCACAGAAAAGAAGAGTAGAACCGCCCTAGCCGGTGTGGCTCAGTGGATAGAGAGTTGGCCTGTGGACTGTAGGCTCCTGGGTTCGATTCAGGTCAAGGGCACATACCTCAGTCATCATGTGCTGGAGGCAACCAATTCATGTGTCTGTCTCACATCGATGTTTCTCTCTCTCTGTCTCTCTCCCTCCCTTATACGATCTCTAAGAATCAATGGAAAAATATCCTGGGGTGAGGATTAATAACAATGAAAAAAGAACAAAGAACAGAAGGACAGAAAATCAAGTGCTCTGGATCTAATGTGAGATAAATATAGGATTAGTCAAACACAGTATGCTAATTTCATTCATTTGGGGAAATGCATTTGATTAAGGATCAATTTGGGGATCAGTTACTATAGATTTATTTCTAAACTAGGGGCCTGGTGCATGAAATTTGTGCACGGGCGGGGGGGTGGGCGGTGCGCTGAGAAATCCCCCCAGCCCGACATGCACCCTCTGTCACATTCTGGGACCCCGGCTGCTCTGGGCCTTGGCGGGGCCTATAGGCTCAGGATGGCCTGGCTCCCAAGGATGCCTGTCCCGGGGACACGGGCCTTTAGGCATCATCACGCTCGCAAGCAGCCATGGAGCGAGAACCCCTGCCTACGCCCGCACACACACTCCAGTGGGGTGGGAGGTTCCCCCATGTCGCCATGGCAACACGGGGGAAGCTTCAGGCCCCGCACCCTACTTCCGCATGTGCCGCCCCGCCCCCGGCTCCTCCCGCCTGTGTGCGCTGACCAGACCCCGGTTCCCCAGTGCCTGCGCACGCATGCCAGCCAGGCAGGAGCTTTCCTGTGTCACCATGGCAACGCGGGGGAAGTACCTGCCACGTCCCTGGCTGCCGAGTTCCTGTGTATGCAAATTAACCCGCCACGTTTGTTGGGTTAATTTGCATACACACTCTGATTGGCTGGTGAGCATAGCAGAGGGACAGTTAATTTACATGTTTCTCTTTTATTACATAGGACTAGAGGCCCGGTGCACAAAAATTTATGCACTCTGGGGGAGGGGGAGTCCCTCAGCCTGGCCTGTGCCCTCTCGCAGTCTGGGACCCCTCGGGAGATAATGACCTGCTGGCTTAAGCCTGCTCCCGGGTGGCAGAGGGCAGGCCCAATCCCTAGGTGCAGGCCCAATCCCTAGGTGCAGCCCCTGGTCGGGCTCAGAGCAGGGCTGATTGGGGAGTTGGGGCGCCACCCCCTGTCATGCACAGAGCAGGGCGGATCAGGAGGTTGTGATGCCACCCTCAGTCACGCTCAGGGTAGGGCTGATTGGGGGGTTGGGGCACCACCCCCTGTCTCACTCAAGGCAGGGTCGATGGGGAGGTTGCGGCGCCACCCCGTCACGCACAGAGCAGGGCCCATCAGGGGGGTTGGGGCTCCGTACCCTGTCACACACAGAGCAGGGCCAAGCAGGGGGTTGGGGCGCTGCCCCCTGTCACGCACAGAGCAGGGCCCATCAGGGCAGTTGGGGCTCCGTACCCTGTCACTCACAGAGCAGGGTCAATCATGGGGTTGAGGAGCTCCCCCCTGTCACTCACAGAGTAGGGCCGATAGGGGAGTTGGGGCACCGCCCCCTGTCACACTCAGGGCAGGGCGGATCAGGGGGTTGGGGCACCGCCCTCTATCACCCACAGCGCAGGGCCGATCAGGGGGTTGGGGCGCCACCACTGTCACACTCAGGGCAGGGCCGATGGGGAGGCTATGGCTCTACCCTGTCACACACAGAGCAGGGCCCGTGGGGGGGGGTGGGGTTGGGGCGCCGCACCCTGTCACATACAGCCGCAGGGCGATCAGGGGGTTGGGGAGCTCCCCCCTATCAGGCACAGAGCAAGGCTGATCAGGGGGTTGGGGCGCCTTCCCCTGTCACGAACAGAGCAGGGCGGATAGGGAGGTTGTGGCCCCGCCCTCTGTCACACACAGAGCCGCAGGGCGATCAGGGGGTTTGGGCGCTGCCCTCTGTCACGCTGATCCCGGTGTCGGGAAGCCTCTCGGCTCCGCTGATCCTGGTGCTGGGAGGCATATTACCCTTTTACTATATAGGATAGAGGCCTGGTGCATGGGTGGGGCTGGCTGGTTTGCCCTTAAGGGTGTCCTGGATCAGGGTGGGGGCCCCCACTGGGGTGCCTGGCCAGCCTGGGTGAGGGGATGATGGCTGTTTGCAGCTGGTCACACACCCTTCAGGGTGGGGGTCCCCACTGGGGTGCCTGGCCAGACTGGGTGAGGGCCTGAGGGCTGTTTTCAGGCTGACTGAAGATCCCAACTGCTCCTTTTTTTCTTTGTTTTTTTTTTTTATTCTGGGCCAGCTTTAGCTCTGGCTCCAGCTCTGAGATCCCCGGCTTGCTGAAAGCAGGTTTCTGGGGTTTTGTTTAGCTTCTGTATTTGTTACAATGTTTCTTAAACTGCAAGCTCAGAGTCCGGCAAGGCAGGCGGGGAATGTTGGAGTCCTCCGTCACTGAAGCAAGCAAGCCTCATGTTAGTTTCAAGCTGCCTGGCTGCCGGCCACCATCTTGGCTGGCAGTTAATTTGCATATCTCGCTGATTAGCCAATGGGAAGGGTAGCGGTTGTATGCTAATTACCATGTTTCTCTTTTATTAGATAGGATAGATGGAAAAGGTATTTACAAAGAGGCTTATTGATTAATACTTGTGGTGACGACTGGGACTAGAAAATGTAGCACTAGTGATATTGCTGATAAATGTTTAATAATAAATTCAATGCTCACATTGTGAATACTATATCCAGAATATATATTATAATATTGAATACTCCCTTATAATTAGAATTATTTTATCCTAATTAAATTTTGGTGTAGCCCTAGCCAGTTTGGCTCAGTGGATAGAGCGTCGGCCTGCAGACCAAAGGGTCCTTGGTTCGATTCCAGCCAAGGGCATCTGCCTAGGTTGCAGGCTCCTCCCTGGCCCGGGCCCTGGTTGGCGTGCATGCAGGAGGCAACCTATTGATGTGTTTCTCTCACATTAGTGTTTTTATCTTTGTCTCTCTTTTCCACTCTCTCTCTGGAAATCAATGGAAAAAATATCCTCAGGTGAGGATTAAAATAACTAACTAAATAAATTTTGGTATAAAATTGTGAAGAAACATGGAACAAAGTAGTTCAGGATCATGATCATTGCTAAACATGCACATGAGAAAGAACTTACTCTTCTATGTAACCCTGTACATAATCCTATAGAGAAGTCCTATCTGAAGTTCCCCTTTACTCATTGACCCTTGTCAGTGCTCGGCACATCTCACGCATGTCCCTACACGGCACTGCCCACGGGTTTCTAAGGGACACTGGGGCTTCCCAGGAGTCCCCCGAGTTGCTCCTGGAATGTTTCTCATGACCACATACTCTGCAAAGCATCTCTGAGCCTTCTGTGTTCTTCTGGGGATTTGTTACGGGGCCTGAAACGTATCAAGCAAATTAAACAAAGCTCATCGTTATAAATACATAAACCAGGAGATACTGAAAACAAAAGCCCCGTGAGACCATTTATTGTTTTATTCTTTGTTGTTTGTTTGTTCTATTTTCCTGGAAGAATACAAGATGCATTGCCTTTTATTCTGCACATAAGCATTGTTTCGGTAACATTCACCAATGACTACATTGGGAATAATTGGTCGAAACGAGTACCTTCCTAATTAATGAATGCAAAAAAAGTGCTGCGATATGCTGTGAAGGCACTTAGAAGTCCTTGCAAACATTTACATTTTGCAAATGCTCTCTAAAGGACACGCTTTTATATCAAATATATTGCTCTAAAATACGTAAAGTATCTTACAGTAGTTTAATGACATTAAAATGCTAATTAATGATGCTTAACAGAAATCAAGGGCTTTCACATGATGGGTTTAAAGTGGTAGGAAGATCTCTAATTTATTAGATCATAATTTTTTTTTTCCCTAAAAGCTATTCTGTAACACATTTGGGTGGAATGTGGGCATGCTCTGAAGTATCAACAGCTCCTACAAATCCTTATTTTCCTAATCCCCTTACTACCTTTCTCCATGGGAACTTTTTTAAAAAATTGCTTTTTAAAAAAACAAAATTATTTTCACATAGTTGACCTTTAGCTCAAATTACCTTCCCAACTATTTCACAAAGAAATTAGATGCCTTCGGAACTTGTGATGTAACTTCCACGCACCTGCTTCTGGAGCTATCTCCCTCAATAGAAAAAAATCATCGTGTACAAAACTCTAAATAACATGGATTTATCACAGCTTCAAAAAACTAAATGTTTTCAACATTCAAAAGTTCAAATTCAGATTTTTTTATACTTTTTTTAACTGAAACATTAATTAACATGAAGTGAATTTGTTTTCTATTTCCTGGGGACTCAAGATGAAATTAGATTTTACCATCCAAATACCATATTTTAATTAAATAAGTAAAAATAAAAGTAATAAAGTATTTTTATGTGCAGAAATTGATCCATATATTCAGTGGATTACAAATTAAGTGGGTCATATAAAAATAATTTCATCCAAATGGTTGGAGTATTTTATCAGATGTTAAAGTTATGTTAATTGAAAAATTAGGACTTCAGTTAGCTAAAAATGTTTTGCATTTTTGCAAAGTTTAATTAATAATTTTACCAGTATCTCAACTATACAATATTACTTGAAACATATCACCTATACATTGTTACCAGTACTAACAAATTCTACTTTATAAAATTCAGTAGGTGGTGTGTGATTTGTCTGTATTTTATGCATTATGAAAACTGCACACCTCAGAAAGGGAATAGGAAGTTGTCTTCATGTATTTGTGTCCCTATATATTAATATAACCTCTAGGAAATTCTGACAGTCATCATTTTATATCTATAATATGAAGCCTTGAAGTTTATTGACAAAGACATTGACAGTTGACCAAGGGGAAAAAACTGAATAGGAAACTGAAAATGTTTTGAATGTTTTAAGTACTACTAAAGTCAGTTATTTTATAGATATACTAGAGGCCCAGTGCATGAAATTCGTGCCGGGGTAGAGTCCCTAGGGGCTGTCGGCTGCTGTCCAGGGCCTCCTTTCTCCGGCTTCCGGCTGCCAGCCGGGGCCTTCCTTTGTTTCGCACCGCCCCCTGGTGGTCAGCGCACATCATAGCAAACAGTCAAACCCCTGATCAGTCAAACTCCCAAGGGGGCACTTTGCATCTTAGGCTTTTATATATATAGGTATACAATTATAACATATACTAGAGGCCTGGTACACGAATTCTTGCATGGGTGGGGCCCCTTGGCCTGGCCAGCAATCGGGGCCAGTCAGGACCAGCTGACTGCGGGGGAGGGGTCACGAGAGGTTGGCTGTGGGAGTGCACTGACCACTAGGGGGCAGCTTCTGCATTGAGCGTCTTCCTCCTGGTGGTCAGTGTGCATCATGGCGACTGGTCAACCAGTTGTTTGGTCATAACGGTCACTTTGGCTTTTATATATATAGGCACTATATATAGAAGTACATATATATTTATGTAACTACACAAAATCTAAGGTAATTCTGTTTATAAAAAATAATTGTTATTATTATCAAAGGAAGTGGCATGATGTAAAATAATTATTTTTTTTGGAGTTTAAACTTTATCACAGGGATTTAGGTATGACTTGAGGGGGAAGGGGAATGCTACTTGTATTTTGTTTAGGAATACCTCAGTTACCTTACCAGGGCTGTCACTTATTATTTGGGTGATCCTAGGCAAGTTCTTACAGCTCTCTGACCTTCAGCCTTTTTGTTTTGTTTGATATTAATGTGTGTAATGGGGAGTGTGAAGCCAGTGGAAAAAATATGCAGAAAATATCTGCCACAGTAGACAGTCTGAGTTAGTCCTTTATGACTAACATGGGGATACAGGGAGGTGACAAAACTAAATAGAAACATGAATTCCATCAAACCATTATTTTATGTTCTCTGCCATGGTATCTATTCATAGTGAGTTGTAATATCTGTAACTGTTATTATTCTGATCATACTAAGTGAGGCTTTCCCCGGCGGTTCATTTAATTTCTTGCATTGGAATTATTGTAATTAATCACTACGCAGGCAACATTTGATCTGTGTTTTCCCGGTCTCCCTTCTTGAGTTCTAGAAATGCTCAGCCACAGCAAAATGGATATGCTCCCTTGAATATTGGCAAGCATCTCACAGTTAGAGTGTCAGAAATATGTGCATCCTGATGCCTTTCAAGCTTCTTCTCCCTTAGTTCTGTCTCATAAAACAGCGACAGCCTACGCCCCTATTCTCAGCCCAGAAATGGAAGTCGATCATAAATCATGTTCATCTGACCTGTTTATGTAAACCCCCTCCATCCTCTCTGACACTATCCGAGTCCATAACACAACCATTTGTCTTCATTTCCCATCTATTCTTCAATGCTACCCTGAGTTACAGTCTGAAATGAATACCTGATGATGTCATTTCCCTCTCTCAGGCTCCTCCGAAGTTTCCCATTCTCTTCAGCTAAAGTAAGAAAGTCCTTCCTGTCGCTTGCAATGTCTCATGGGACCTGTTCTCCGCTCCCTCTTCCATTTTTATCTCCTGTCAAGTAGGAAACTGTCTCACACATTTACGATCGGCTTTGGAATGAATGCATGTGCCCAGCCAGCAGAGTTCTGTAATTTTATTTGGAGGACTTCTGCTCATTTCTGGAATGGGTACTTTTAACATTTTAGTCATTGAAAGTAAGTTCAGCGAAGATAGCGAAGGAGTGACTTCATTTTTACAACGTCATCTCAGTGTGACACCTCTCTAAGCTGGAATATAAATAAGTGAGCCTACCTATGACAGATGTGTATTTTTAAGATATGCATCACTGTTAAGGACAAACTAAATGTGTCCTTGGTTTGACAAATGTTCTGTATTTAGTTTCAAACTCCTTACCTCAACCACATTTAGAAGAAGCTCAAAACATGATCTAAAAAGCCATTGAGCCTTAGCCAATTTGCCTGAGTGGATAGAGCATCAGCCTGTGGACTAAAGGGTCCCTGGCTCCATTCTGGCCAAGGGCAAAAGCCCCGGCTGGCTCAACCCCCAATGTGAGGTGTGCAGGAGGCAGCCAGTCAGTGATTCTCTCTCATCATTGATGTTTCTATCTCTCCCTTCCTCTCTGAAATCAATAAAAATATATTTAAAATAAAATACAATACAATAAAATAAAAAGCCATTGAATCACGGGAGAAGGGAATTGGTCAGAATTGCTTAACTGGTCCATGCACACATAGGTGTTTGTGTAAGTAGACCACTGTCCCATATGTCCAGTGTCAAATTAGAAATAGATGTATATTTCTGTGAGGAGAGAGCTCAAAATTTATCTTGGGGGAAAAAAATCTTAGGTTTGTACATAAAGCATTAGCATCAATTGATTAATGAAATTCCAATAAATATGAATTGACTGACTACCTTCATATATACTTGTCTTCTTTTGAGAGAAAAAAGTTATTTTATTATTTTACCTAAAATATCCAAACTCTTATAAAAGACATTTTTTTTTTAATCAGGCACAATAATAGGTATACTAAGACATGGACACCAATAAGTAAAAATGAGTCCCACCCCTGACCTCCTGGGGGTGGTGGTGGCGGCGGGGAGAACAGACGTAGGAGATTGGATGAACAGGAAGTGATTTAATCAATCATGCCTGGGTAATGGAGCCTCCATATAAACCCAAAAGGAAGGGATTGGAGGTCTCCCAGGTAGGTGAACAGGTGGAGGTGTGGGGAGAGCAGTAAGCTCGGAGAGAGGAAGCTTTCCACCCTTTCCCCGTACCTGGGCCCATGCATCTCTCCTGCCTGGCTGTTCCTCAGTTAAATCCTTTTATAATAAACCAATCATCTATTAAGTACAAAGGCCAAGGAAAGGAATGCCCTGCAGTGAAATGACAGAAAATATGGCGACAGAATGTTAATTACCTACGACTTTTAGGAGGTGGCACTTTCAAGAATCATTGGGTAGAGCTCATGGCTACCTGAGCTCCATTATGCTTCACAGAGGAAAGTCCACTCATAATGATTCTGTCACATTTATTTTAAAAGCTACAGTGAGTATTCTGTGTAGTTCATGATGAAAATCTATTCAGAAATGACTTCTATTGAAAATAATGTGTGCACAAAATATTAGGAACACATTATCCTATTATTTCCATAAGTACCAATTTAAGTCCCATTAGGTATCACTTGGAATCTTCTCTTCATGAAATATAAATAAACAAATGGAAAATTAATAAAGTGTCATGTGCAAGACCTGCTGAGTAAAAAGGTGTGCTTTCCCTATTTAACTGTATTTTAAAAGTAAAAGACATTTAGTTCTATAATTTCATATAGTGCAAAGAAATAGCTTGCCCCTAAAATAGCATGCTTCAAATTATGTTCTTCAAATGAAATGATAATAAGTAAATATTCATAAGCAAAGAATGTGATTACCTTAACAAAGAATATTCTGCGACGTACAGTTCTTTTTATAATGTAACTCCATAGTTAATTCCACCAAAAGATTATTATTAAGCATTATTTATTTCTCAGGTTTGGGCGTAATGAGGGGAAATCCAGAGAAGTATAAATAAGATTCCTTTCCTCATTAGTTTAGCATGCTCTTGAATAGAAAAGACTAATAATATGTAAATATGAAGATACAGATAAAACATGAACAGAATACATACTCCAGATGATGAATTGCAGAATCATCTGTCTTGTTGACTTGATCATAATACAAGGTATTAAATTCTGTAGAACATAACCCTCCATTGAAAATAACATCTTTTCTCAACCAAAGGTTTAAGGACAGTTTAGCAGTTAGTATAAGGAGCCTGGAGTTTTAAGGAAAATTAAGTAGATAATATCTGAATGGCCAGCAATTCCTCCTCTGACTCTGTTATCTAAGGTCTAGCTGGAAATCAACCTTTGTCTTCTTGGGCAGAACATGGTTTACCCCAGATTCAAATACAAGGATAACTTTCCCAATTACCACTTTGCAGCTTTCAGATATTATTTGGAAAAAAAAATTATCTACCCTGTTTTGAAATTGGTAAGTAATCTCAAAATTTGTGTGTGACCGACCTATGGTGAGTTAGCTAAGGACAAGAGTGGAGTCCTACGTTGATGCCTTGAGGAAAGGCATTATGAGGACGCTTATCAATACGTAACTGTTTCCCAACATGCAGCTTATTTATGCATGAATCAGCCTTTCAAGATAATTAAGAATATCTGCAAAGAGGAAATTTCAGAAAATGCAAAAGATACCGTATCGAGGTCAAGCATGATTTTTTACTTAAGATTCTAGATCATGACTGGAAGCCATCACATACACATATAAATACACCTTAACCCAAGATAAAGTCTTCTGTGATGTTTTTGACCACCCAGTGTAATTGCAGTTACATATCTTGTCATCAGTTCCTTGAAAACCAATATCATAACATGTTTTTTTAATGTGATATTCTATACCTGCCTCTCCAGATAAATTTTTTTCCACACATCAATTTTCACAAAATATGTGATAAATTTTTCATTTCTGTTACAGTGGAATTTAGAATTTCAATATAAATTATACCAGTGAAGAATTTTACCATTTTGAATGTCACTAACAACTCTATTTTTGGATTTCATAAAATACGAGATGAAAATGAGGTTCTAAAGGGGCCTTAAAAATCTTAGCAGAATCTGAGCAATAAGAAAAGGAAACTCATGAATTACATGAATTAGCGCAGGATCAAATAATAGTTGTAAAGGGAGTGGGTGGGCCTCTCTCTTCTCCTGACTAGTCTGTTTCCTAGGAAACAAAGGCTGAATGATTGCACAAATGACCTTATGCCTGTGGATTTAAATTGATGAAATTATATAGGACTGTACTCTATGCAGAAGAAGAAAAGCTAGTTGGTAGGATGAATTTATTAGGTAAAATGGAAAAGTTTTAAATACTTATTTTACTTTCCAAGAGTTTTTTAAAAAAGATAAATTCTTGTTAAAAACCTTCTGTCTACACTATTAAAGTCCCTATCCTATCAAGTCCCAAGATTGTAATACAACAGGTCAACCAGCATGCTGATTAAACACCTCTGTTTCATCGTATCCAACAGGAAGCCGTTCACTAACTCAACTCTGGCTCCTACCAGTAGAGCTAAATTTGATTCCAACAGACACCCAGATGGTATCAGTGGGATGTCATTTTGACTAGCAGCAAAGTGTTTATTAAATGGTCTCTGTCTGATGGACTTCCAGCAACACGAACCCAGCACAAGGATATTAAATACGAAAGCCTTCACAGAGTTGGACAAACACAGCTTTCTCAGAGAGGAGCCTGGTGATGCATTGCCTATGATCATTAGAATCACCCTCTGTGAGAGTATCTACTCGTCACTAAAAGGATAAAAGCATTGCCTCTTCCTGACCAAAAAAAAAAAAAGTAACCTTGGACTCCCCATGGATAGAAATTCTTGCAGCGTTTTAAAGAGCATGTCTTTTCATGTAGGTGAATGCATTTACAAGTTTGTTGCTACAAGAATAGTTCGTAGGTCTAATCTGTCGTTTCCTCTCGGAGCTCTGTGTGTTTTATTATACTTGAACAAAGCTTTGTGGGAGAAGTCACTGTACACAGCCCATGCCCAAGGAGTAGGGACATTTGCTTTACCTCCTTAAGAGTGGAGTATCTTTTTAGGATTATTTAAAATTCTTCTGCATGGGATATTGGCCCATATTTCCTCATTTATTGATTTTTCATCATTTATTTATATTTATATTTTTACGAATTTGTGCACCAGTGAGGTCCCTCGGCCTGGCCTGTGGGATTGGGCTGAAACTGGCTCTCCGACATCCCCTGAGGGGTTCCAGATTGTGAGAGGGCACAGGCCAGGCTGAGGGACCCCACTGGTGCACGAGCCCACCAGTGATTGGGGCCAGGGAGGGACATGAGAGGGCTCTAGGGTGTGTACAGTCCATCTTGCTCAGTCCCCATCGTCAGGACTCCAGCAGCAAGCTCACCTACTGGTTGGAGCATTTGCTCCCTGGTGGTCAGTGCATGTCATAGTGACCGGTCAACTGGTTGACTATCTGTCCCCTGGTGGTCAGTGCACATCATAGCGAGCAGTTGAGTGGCTTCAGCATATCATTAGCATACTAGAGGCCCGGTGCACAAATTTGTGCATGGGTGGAGTCCCTTGGCCTGCCCGGTGATTGAGGCTGATGGGGGTGAGGGAGCAGCTGGCCAGGGGCAGGGGCCGCTGGAGGTTGGTTGGCTGGGGGGAGGAACTGTGGAAGGTTGGCCAGAGGGGGAAAGGACCACAGGAGGTTGGTTGGCTAGCCGTGGGTGGTTGTCTGGCCACGGGAAGTTGGCTGTGGGAGCACACTGACCACCAGGGGGCAGCTCCTGCATTGAGCGTTTGACCCCTGGTGGTCAGTGCACATCATAGCAACTGGTCAACCGGTCGTTTGGTCATTTGGTTGCTTAAGCTTTTATATATATAGACTAGAGGCCCAGTGCACAAAAATTTGTGCACTCGGGGGGAAGGGGGGCCTCTCAGTCCGGCCTGTGCCCTCTCACAGTCTGGGACCCCTCGGGAGATAACGACCTGCTGGCTTAGGCCTGCTCCCGGGTGGCAGAGGGCAGGCCCAATCCCTAGGTGCAGCCCCTGGTCAGGCTCAGAGCAGGGCTGATTGGGGAGTTGGGGCACTGCCCCCTGTCATGCACAGAGCAGGGCGGATCGGGTCACACTCAGGGTAGGGCCGATTGGGGGGTTGGGGCACCGCCCCCTGTCACACTCAAGGCAGGGTCGATGGGGAGGTTGCGGCGCCACCCCTTGTCACGCACAGAGCAGGGCCAATCAGGGGGTTCGGGAGCTTCCCTGTGACTCACAGAGCAGGGCCCATCAGGGGGGTTGGGGCTCCGTACCCTGTCACGCACAGAGCAGGGCCGATCAGGGGGGTTGGGGCTCCGTACCCTGTCACGCACAGAGCAGGGCCGATCAGGGGGTTGGGGAGCTCCCCCCGTCACTCACAGAGTAGGGCCGATAGGGGAGTTGGGGTACCGCCCCCTGTCACACACAGAGCAAGGCGGATCAGGGGGTTGGGGCGCCACACCCTGTCACACTCAGGGCAGGGCCGATGGGGAGGTTATGGCTCTACCCCGTCACACACAGAGCAGGGCTCGTGGGGCGGGGGGCGGGGGGGTTGGGGCGCCGCACCTTGTCACACACAGAGCAGGGCCGATCAGGGGGTTGGGGCGCCGGACCCTGTCACACACAGAGCAGGGCTGATCAGGGGGTTGGGGCACCGCAGCCTGTCACTCACAGAGCCGCAGAGCGATCAGGGGTTTGGGGAGCTCCCCCGTATCAAGCACAGAGCAGGGCTGATCAGGGGGTTGGGGCACCTTCCCCTGTCACGAACAGAGGAGGGCCAATAGGGAGGTTGTGGCCCTGCACCCTATCACTCACAGAGCCACAGGGCGATCAGGGGGTTTGGACACTGCCCCCTGTCACACTGATCCCGGTGCCGGGAGGCCTCGTGGCTCCGCTGATCCCGGTGCTGGGAGGCATATTACCCTTTTACTATATAGGATAGAGGCCTGGTGCACAGGTGGGGGCCGGCTGGTTTGCCCTGAAGGGTGTCCCGGATCGGGGTCGGGGTCCCCACTGGGGTGCCTGGCCAGTCTGGGTGAGGGTCTGAGGGCTGTTTTCAGGCTGGCGAGTGACTGAAGCTCCCAACCGCTCCTTTTTTTTCTTTTTTTTAATTCTGGGCCAGCTTTAGCTCTGAGGCTTGGCTCCAGCTCTTAGGCCTCCGCTGCTGAAAGAAGGTTTCTGGCCTTTGTTTACCTTCTGTATTTGAAACAATGTTGCGATCTGCTGGCTGAAGCCCGGCCGACTAAAGCAGGTTTCTGGGGTTTTGTTTAGCTTCTATATTTGTAACATAGTTGCTTAGAGTTACAGCTCAGAGGCCGGCAGCGGCAGGCGGGGAACGTTGGAGTCCTCCGTCACTGAAGCAAGCAAGCCTCATGTTAGTTTCAAGCTGCCTGGCTGCCAGCCGCCATCTTGGCTGGCAGTTAATTTGCATATTGCCCTGATTAGCCAACGGGAAGGGTAGCGGTTGTACGCTAATCACCATGTTTCTCTTTTATTAGATAGGGTTATGCTTTGATTGTTTGAATGGATGACTGGATGACCAGACACTTAGCTTATTAGGCTTTTATTATATAGGATATTTATTTATTTATACTTACATATTTATTTAAATATTAGCAGTCTTTTCATTGGCTACTGTGTTCCATTGACATAACCATCATTTTATTTTTATGCACAGCTGTCTTACTTTCTGGGACTACCCACTTTGTACAATTTCTGGTGCTGTTATATATGGTATTTATTCAAAGTGTTCATTGCTAGTATTTAAGAAAGCAGTTACAGTTTGTATACTCGCCTTGGATCCTGTGACTTTGCTATATTCTCTTACTATTTCAAGGAGTGTGTTGATTTGTGGGGTTTTTACATAGACAAGCCTATCATATATGAATAAAATAATTGTATTTCTTTCTTTTCAATTGGGTAGCATTCACTTGCTTCTCTTGTTCTATTGCACTAGCAGGAACTTCCAGTCAGGTGTTGATTGGGAGTGATGAGAGGACATCCTTGCCTTGCTTCCAATCTTACACTGGAAGCATCTCCTGCTCAAGACAAAGCATGTTGTCAACTACAGTTTCTGTTGTAGATATTCTTTATTAACTTGAGGAATTTCTCTATTCTTAGGTGAGGATTTTAATGTTTTAAGTCATGAAGAGATGTTGGAGTTTGTCAAATACCTTTTGGCATCAGTAAACATAAATATATAATTTTTCTTCTTTATCCTGTTGCTGTAGTGAGTAACCTTATATGAATTTCACGCTTTCAAACAGCTCTGCAGCCCTGAATTAAATTTCACTTGATCGTGGTATATCATTTCTGTATACATTGTTGGAGTCTATGTTCTAATGTTGTCTTGACCTTTGCATCTTTGTTGATGAGAGATATTTGTCTGTAGTTTTCTTTTATTGCAATGTCTTTACCTGGTTTTGTTTCAATGAATGAGTTAGTGAGTTTTCCCTCTGCTTTATCCCCTGGAAGAGACTTTAGGAAACTGAAATTATTTCTTTCTTTAAATATTTGCTAGAATTCACCAGTGAAACCATCTGAGCCTCCATTTGAAAGGTTATTTCTTTGAAAGGTTATTGTTTGTTGATTCAATTTCATGCACAGATATAGTCATATTTAGATCTCTATTTCTCTTTGTGTTAGTTTTTGCAAGATTTTTCATCTCACATAATTGACCCATTTTATCTGTTTTCATTATTCATACTATTCTGTTACTATTCTTCTAATGCCCACGGGCTCAATAGTGCTGATCCCTTTGTAACTTATGATATTGGTAATGTGTGTCTTCTGTCATTTCTCTTGGTTAGTTTGACAAGAACTTTATCAATTGTATTGATCTTTCAGTTTCATTGATTTTTCTCTATTTTTTTTTCTGTTTTCATTTCCATTGATTTCTGCTCTCATTTTGATTTTTCTTTGAGTCTGTTTGCTTTAGGGTGAAAATGTATTTTTCCCCTCTAGTTTTCTAAAGTGAAGCTGAGGTAATTGATTGAAGATCTTTCCTCTTTTCTGTGGTGCATATTTAATGCCATGGATTTTCCTTTAAGCATTGCTTGTTCTGCACCCACAGGGTTTGGTGTGTTGTAATTTTAGTTTCACTTAGTTCAAAATTTGTTTCTTAAATGTCACTGAGGACTTTTTTGGTGATGCATGTGCTATTTAGAATTGTCATGTTTAATATCCAGCTATGTTTTTGTTCCTGATTTACACTTTAATTTCATCCTGGTTTGACAACACACTTTATGTGGTTTGTCAGTCAGAAATAAATCTGGGCTTAAGTAAGGAGACATCTTACTTGAAAGCATGATTGTAAGAGAGGGGAAAGGGAGTTACACAATGGGGACAATGGGATTATTGCAATACGGAAAAGGTTCCAACTGAGACTGTAGGAGTTTCGAAGGTTAAGTTGACTCCAGAGCCCTGAGAATCAGGAGAACAGATGGTGTAAGTTTCAGCAGGAGTCCAAAGGTAGGAGAAGACCAATACCCCAGCTCAAAGACAGTCAGGCAGAGAGAATTCTTGCTTACTCTGCCTCTTATTCCATTCAGGCCTTCAGTGGAGGGCATGAGACCCAGTTACCTTTGGAGGAGGGGGCAATCATATTGCTCAGTATATTGAGCAAATGTTAATCTCATCCAGAAACATCCTCTGACGTACCAGGATATAAAGTCTGGTACCCATCGGCCCAGCCAAGTTGGCACATGCTAACCATCACAGGAATTGAATCGTGTCTTAGAAACAAGACGTATGTCCTGCGAGTAAGAGCAGAGCTAACACAGAACTAAACTAACAAAGAGGAACGCCACCGAATGGTCATGTCTAGGTGATCTGCAAGCAATTTAACCACTTGCTAGAAAGAAAACAGAGCTTTAGGACAATGTCACATAATAAAAAAAATCTACAGTGATCACCTACAAAAGCCAATAAAATAAAAATAAGCTGTAACATAATAGGTAAATGTGGCCTTAGTGGGAATGCTTGCTTCCATCTGGTTCCTGGCTCTGTTTCCAATAAAAACCATTATTTAGAAAAGAAAATTCAGAAACAGTGAATCCATATTTCCCCTACAGTAGTCTTTTGTTTTATATATATAAAAAACTAAACCGAGAAACTTACATAACTTAGGTATTTTTAAAAGGTAATTTGAAAGAATTCATTGAGTCTAAGTCAACCTGATATGTGTTTGCACACTTAAATCGTATCTGAATCTTTATATCTGAGCTAAAATATATAAAGAATTAAGGGGAAAAGTGAGTTATTTGGAGGTTTGACAGCCAAATATTTTTCTTTCATTTTATAAAATAAAAATAGTTTCAAACATATTAAGGTATTACAAAGTGCATGCATTTAAACTCTAAATAACAAAACACATTCAAGCTAACGATGTTTTGTGCACATAATCTTGTTTTCCCAAGTTAGCAAAGTGCCTTAATTCTTGTGGGAGATTTGTACTGCCTCCGATGGAGTAAAACGCATAATTTACGGTGTGTGCTCTATTAGAAGAATGGGTTAAGTGAGAGACAAGTCAGAGATTTGTAACTTTTAACACAGTACGTATCAAGCACAGAGGCTCACAGATTAATCCTTTCCAAGATGTGATTATTACTTTCGGAAGGTCCAAATCAGAGGGCTTAGTCCAGTCAATCACAGATGACATCTAAGAAAGACCACGGCCTTTCAGAGTGATGAACTCGGGGTCTTTCTGACTTATGTTTCAATTTTTTGACTTTTATCTTATAAGAAGTGCAGAACCTGTTGTCAGGAAGTAATTAACCTTAAAGTGTGGGTGGTCTCATTCAAGAGAGAAAAAAGGTGACCTTTGCTACCTTAAAAGCCCGGAATACTATTTCAAATTCAGGAAGAGTTCTTCTTTTTTCTTTTCTTTCTTTACTTTTATTTATTTATTTATTTATTTTTTTCTTTCACTCTAAGTGAACAGTCTAAGAAACTTTACTTATTGAAATATCCACTCAAATTCTATTTGGAAAAAAATAGTAGATCTAGTGAAACATGCTCTACATAAGTGTGAATAAATAAATGATTGCCTATGACAAAATACAGTATATTTTTAAGTTAGTATTGTATAAAGTGAATCTGTATGGGAGGAATATTTGGACCCTGATGGTAGTTTTAGTAGAAATTAATTATGGGGTCACTGCGAGACCTTTGTCAAGTTTTTCTTTTTTTCTCTCTTTTAGAGTTTTAGAGATTGAGGCAATAAAATAATCTTGTGCCCATGAGTTTATGCCTTTTCTTATAAGATCCTGGAACCCACTGAAGTATTTGACCAGAGAGATGAAGTAATCAATGCACTCATTGATTACCGTGAACATCGATGGATAGGTTAGAGTAGGAAAATTCACACTAATGAGACCAGGTGGGAAGCGGGAACAGTCTTTCCTACATGTGAGGGAATGAGGATCATTTCTTTCAGTAACATTTAGTGTCTTACATCAACTGAAGTTATTTTGCAAAATTGTGAATAGCTTTGTAATTTTTTTTCAAAGTCTACTTTTAATAACAGAACAATGAATCTACTTTTAATATAAGTTTTCTTCAAGTCTTCTAATTCAACCCATTCTTGAATTTTCATAATATATTTGGCAGGGACAATCATCATCATTATTTTATAAAATAATGCTCAAAAGAGAAAATTCAAAACCCAGTTACATTCGTCTTTGAAGTGTGTCCATGCTGTTCTATGGGGATTCTGTGGTGGAAGATAAACTCAAGTTTATGAAAAAGAAAGAAAGGAACTGAGCCATTTAATCTTCTTATATTGATAATTGGAAGCTATGAAAATTTTTACATGGTGTGCTCCTAATACTGCCACATGGTTAAAATGCAGTTTATACTGTAATGAGTGTCTGTTTTGTGACCAAGGTGGCATTTTTATTTTGCCTTTTAATGTACATTCTGTATCCCCTGTATTTATATTCTCAGATGGTTATTTTAACACAATACACACTTGGAATATTTATATATCCATTTTCATACCTCATGTCCAGATTATGCGGAAGCTGGAAAAAATTTTCCAGTCATGGGTTTTAATGAGCAAGGCTGAGAAATCAAAGTTCTTTTAAGGATTAGGAAAAGGATTCAGTATGTATAGTATTAGAAAAGCTTACTGATTTGCATGTAAAATATAGGGCTTAGTTTGGTATTAAAAGTATATTTTATAAAGAATAATAGAAAATGTGTCTGTGCTGAGAAATGCAAAAAATGGAAAGGGAACATCTGGTAGAGATGGAAATTATCTCTACAGTCATTCACATTTTAATATCTGTATTAAAGAAAACTTTATTCTAGAAATGTATTTCATTCTCAGAAGCATTTGTTAGTGACAGGAATAATGAAGCAAGAAAATGAGTCCATTTTAGAAAGTGAAAGTGAATTTTTGTCTTTACAAAAATTGTAAAGGACGCCTTTTTATTTTTTAAAAATATTTTTTTATTTATTTTCTATCAGAAGAGAGAGAGATAGAAACATCAATGATGAGAGAGAATCATTGATCAGCTGCTTTCTGCATGCCCCCTACTGGGGATTGAGCCTGCAACCTGGGCCTGTGCCCTGACTGGGAATTGAACCTTGACCTCCTGGCTCATAGGTGGACACTCAACCACTGAACCATGCCGGCCGGGCTGAATTTTATTTTTATTTTTATGTTGTTTATCTTTTAGTCGGCGTAGTCCACATTTTAAGAACAGGCAGGAGTACAAAAAAACTGCCTCCTTGCCTGGAAGACACTCATCCGAACACTGGTCCAGACCACTGTGACTGCGGCATTTGAAAAGCCATTTATTTAACCGTTACAGACTTGACCCAGCCTTCCCGGAAATGTTAAAAAGCTCTCTGCTTCTTTAGGAGAAAGGCCAGTGACATTTTTCAGCTGTAGAATTTTTGGCATAGCTCATCTGTAAAGCAGTCAAAACTCAGGGAAATTCTGCTACTCCCACTCAACGTGCAAGAACACAAATTTTAACAAGAAGTGAAATTTCACAGCCAACAGTGAGGGGTGTGTAGAGAGGAGGCTATTGCTAATTATTAGACCTGTCATTTATATTTCCACTCCCACCTCAACTCCTTTTTTGGTCTCAGTGAAGCTTGAGACAGTATCAAGGGAAAAGAGTTCCTTGTCATCATACAAGTACCTGAATTTAATATTTTCTCGGCTTCCACTTTGAGTGTGCCTACATAACATGGCACAGTTTATTCATTAAACTCGGACTTCTGGGAAAATAGCTAATTAAAAAAAACCACTTCTGATTCAGCCATTACATATCATATAATAGATGCAAGAAGGCTCTAATAAATGAAACAGATAATTCTCATAAGTTAAACTTAAAATCATAAAAATGTGCATATTAAATTGGAAGTAAAATTTTCTAACTCACTAAATACACCTTATCCAAGGACTCTGATTTTCAACGCTGTTGTCCTTGACCTACAAGCATGTCACTAAATATATATGAAGAGCTCGGCCTGTGTGACTCAGTGGTTAATCATCGACCTATGAACCAGGAGGTCAAGGTTGATTTCTGGTCAGAGCACATGCCCGGTTGTGGGCTTGATCCCCAGTGTGGGGCGTGCAGGAGGCAGCCAATCAATGATTCTCTCTCATCATTGCTGTTTCTCTCTCTCTTTCCCTCTCCCTTCCTCTCTGAAATCAATACAAATACATTTTAAAAATGAAATATTTATGAAGAGCTTGGCTCAAAGGCCAGCCAGAGCAGAATAACGCCTCTCAAGTAATTTCAAAGTGAAAAGAAGAAACAGTAAGCACAGCAGCTGGTGGATTGGAGGCTGGGGGAATCCAGGTTCAAAGGCAAGACTTCTTACCCAAATGCAGAGAAATGAGGGACCCACAGCATCACAGACAGACCGTCTTGGTGTAGGCAGATCTCTTTGACCCCTTTATTCCCCCATCACTGAGATGTGTCATCAGTCATAGCCATATCATTGCTTCTCTGTTAAGTAGACAACATTTCAGGTAGGTGACAAATGTATGTGACACACTCTCAGTGTCACTTAGGAACAGAATAACACTCCGTGGGCATTTCCCCAGCCGCCATTCAGCGAAGTCAGCGTCAGTTGACTTCAGAATGGAAAAATGCTACCTCACAAAAAGTCAACATGATTGAAGAAAAGTTTTCCTGGTAGCTTATTTATCCGTACAGAATACTCAGGAGAGGGTACGTCTGTGTGCTGTGCTCAGCACAGCCAGGGGTGAGCCTGAGGTGGGGAGGTGAAGGATCAAAGAAGACAGACAAGAGAATAAAGCTGGGGCTAGGTGGGATGCTGCTCTCGGATGGAGAGACAGTGCCACAGCCTGCAAGCCGAGTCTTTATTTTATAGCCAGATTCCACGAGGCAAAGTAAGGGCGTGGTCAAGATGTTTACAATGTTCTCGAGGGTTTGGAATCTATTCAATTACATGTACCTGAACTCTGTCAAGCTTTGTTTTGGCAGCACTTGCTGCATCTCCCACAGCCTACCTCACTTAGCCACCTGGGACCACAGGTTTGGACCATAAGGTCAAGTTACAACTATAGGTTTTGGCTATAATTGTGCTGGGAGGGCTTTGCCCTCCAAGCTGGGACTTGCACGTGGCTTTGCCACGAGAGGACAGTGCCCTCTCATTAGTCTGAGGCTTGGACCTGTGCAAATGCTATAGCCGCTCTCCACACTTCTGCATAACGGATCCAAATTAAATCCATGCTTTAAACCTACAGCTAAGCTGTTCAATAAGAATATTATACCTTCAAAGCAAATGGAATTTTAAATTAGTATTGAGTACTAACTGTGTCATACTGGGAACAGGTTTCTAGGAAGAGGTTCCCATTAAAGTGGGTTTTGCGGCCTGGAAATGTCCTCAGAAATGGCCATTCAATTTTATCACCAATTTTGGAAGTAGAGTGTCTTCCACATTACAGTTCCAATTTTTTCAACTCACTCCTCTTGAGTTAACACAGCGGTTCTCAACCTGTGGGTCACGACCCCTTTGGGAGTCGAACAGACCCTTTCACAGGGGTCACCTAAATATAACCTGCATATCAGATATTTACATGACGATTCATAACAGTAGCAACATTACAGTTATGAAGTAGCAATGAAAATAATTTTATGGTTGGGGGTCACCACAACGTGAGGAACTGTATTAAAGGGTCGCGGCATTAGGGAGGTTGAGAACCACTGAGTTAACAGTGTCGCGTAGCTGTTGTGGGTTCTTTGTCGTCTTTGAAGCTGTAAATATTGTGAGGACTTCTTGATTTCTATGGGAAAATTGACATTTCATAGTGAATATATTACCCAAATATATTCATGTTTTGGAAAGATATGTGCAAGGAGGCTAAAATCTCCAAAGGAAACTGCATTTGAGATATTTATCAGAGTTTCAGAAATAATGGGTTAAAAGAGAAGTTAATTAAATAATAATGAACCAAGGTACTCACCAACCCGGTACTCCATCCACTGGCTCAGCCAGTTGAATCTACCAGTATTGTTCAGAATTGTTGTCTAAGCATCGAAGCAGCAAATTTGATTCTGACTAATAAGGTAGATCATAGCATAAGGGACATCTTTAGATCTCTTGATCTTGACATCACAACTCTCTCCTACCCACCTTTATCTCCCTTTCTGTGCAGAGGGAACGACAGAAACGATAAGACTTTTTTTTTAAAAAAAGAATGCCATGAACACACACTTTGCAAGTATTATAATGTCTGTTCTGCCTCTGTATCATTCTATTTACCTATTTATTATCTATTTGTCTATCAAAAGATATCTATTTTCTCTCTTTTATAGTTTAATTTGTAAGTAATTTTGCCAACTCATATATCAATAAAAAAATACCTAAAATACTGTTTTTGTTTATTCCTGCTGTGCTTCTAATTCTTATTTCTCAATGATGGTACATATCTCGTGATGAAAGAGGCATATTTAACTTTATGTAGAATTGCATTCTTTAGTGTTGGTGAACTTGGAATTTTGTTAATCAGATCATATGCTCAGTGCAATTAAATAGGCAGTTCTTTAAATACCTTTGTATAATTTTTTGTAAGGAGGAAAACTTTTCATTTCTGTAATCAACCCATGCTTTCATAAATTTCAGTATTGATATCTTTGGTTCTTTTTTTTAATCTAGTGGGACACTTAGTTAACAGTCACCAAAGAAAAAGTACATATTGAGGTTCTACTGCTAAAACAATATATTGGGACATATGATGGAAAAATAAATACATATAAAAATGTAAGATATGGATACTATCTTAAAGGTTATAATCTAGCTATGAAGAAAATAATCAAACATACATAAATATTAGCAAGAATTAGCATTCTTCACCCATTTTTTAATTCATACCTTCTAAATAATTACCTATACTCCAATTCTCCACAATGCTGCCCCTATATTTTCTTATTACTAAAGACAAAACTGACCATTGTCTAAACCAGGGGTGGGCAAACTTTTTTGACTGGAGGGCCACAATGGGTTCTTAGATTGGACCGGAGGGCCGGAACAAAAGCATGGATGGAGTGTTTGTGTGAACTAATATAAATTCAAAGTAAACATCATTACATAAAAGGGTACGGTCTTTTTTTTTTTTTTTTTTTTTTTTTTTTTACTTTTATTCATTTCAAATGGGCCGGATCCGGCCCATGGGCCGTAGTTTGCCCACAGCTAGTCTAAACTAATTTCTAAACTAATTTGACTTTGGGTGGTGGGCACACAATGCAACGTACAGATCATGCATCATGGAAATGTACCCTTGAAACCTATATGATCTTCTTAACCAATGATACCTAACAAATGTAATAAAAAAAATATTCAAAAGAAAAAAAAAGAAAAAAAAAAGAAAAAGGCGAGCAAAAGCACTTTTAATTCCTACAAAATACGATGGCTTTGAAGTGTCCTTGACTTCATATATTCATCCCTTTCCTGTTTATCTTTATGTTAGTGTCACAGCAGGAAAACAGTTCCCTGACTCCCCAGGCAAACTCAGGGGTTCCGCCTATGTGGTCCATGTCTCTCTCACGTCCTCATCCATTATGACATTACAGTATCATCAGCAGCTCTGGCCAGTAGACTGGACGCTGTCTAGCCTATTCCCATCTTACACATCGTAGGCATTTCATCGACATTTATTATTGACTGAATCATTGAAAAAACACCACCACCCATTCTGATTTAGTGTAATGCCAATTACAGGAGGAAGTTGCAGTATTTCTCAATTTCAGTAACATTACACTGAAGTGCTAAGTACAGTGCCAGGCAAGGTGAGCCATGCAGAGAGCTGACACTGTGCCAAGTTCAACTGGTCATTGCTCAAGAGATTTTGCAGAGGCCGGACCTCAGCGATCCTGTCATTACATCATCCCTGGTGCACCATGTGAGCCAGGGCAGGAGGGGACCCATTTTTCATAAGGGTCCTCACTTCATGCTAGCTCAGAAGAGTAATGTATTAAGTCAGTGGTTCTCAGCCTTCTGGCCCTTTAAATACAGTTCCTCATGTTGTGACCCAACCATAAAATTATTTTCATTTCTCCTTTATAACTGTAACGTTGCTACTGTTATGAATCGTCATGTAAATATCTGATATGCAGGATGGTCTTAGGCGACCCCTGTGAAAGGGTCGTTCAACTGCCAAAGGGGTCGCGACCCACAGGTTGAGAACCGCTGTATTAAGTTCTCAAATCCGTTTATTTCTTTGTCTTGAGAAATATAATTGTTTGCCCAGCTGGCGTGGCTCAGGGGTTGAGCATCAACCTATGTAGGAACCAGGAGGTCCTGGTTTGATTCCCGGTCAGGGCACATGCTGGGGTTGCGGGCTCCATCCTCAGTGGGGTGTGTGCAGGAGGCAGCTGATCAATGTGTCTCCCTCATGGATGTTTCTCTCTCTCTATCCCACTCCCTTCCTCTCTCCCTAAAAACAATACAAAAACATTTTAAAAAATCTGCCTTCACTCTGTCTTTCCTGGTATAAACATCAATTTTAATTCCTTATAGAGAAAGGAATGTATAATAAAGGAACATAGAAAGCAGGAAAAGTAGCAAACAAGGTATCTAGAATAAACTAAATGCACGTTTTTACAATACCACATTACAGGCAAGGTGCTTTCATCTACATAATGGTAATTCGATAGCAGGTACGCGTCTGATGAATATTATACGTCGCACTGAGTTATTAGTGCGCAAGTGCAGGTATAGACATTGTCTCCCACTTCACGTTTTATTAAATAACATGGTTACAATTCAGCTACATCAGAAATGACCTCAGACTCCAAGATGCGAGTGATTTGGCAAACGGAGCTAGAGAATAGCTCAGCGTGGTTAAATGACTTGTGAGCAGACAGAGGGAGGAGAAACAGATGTTTAATGGGGGCGTGGAACATGTGGAAGGGAGATTTTCTGTTCTTTAAAAGCACTGGAACACTTGAGAACTACAGTGATGGAAGAATGCTGTTTAATTCAGCACTTGAGTTTTAAATTACAAGATGGAAATCTGCCCCTTACAATAATGTAATCAATGCACTGTATGTAAAGGGACTATTCATATTCCTCTTGTTCTCCAAGTCTAATTTTATTCCATTAAAGCACTATCGATAGTCTGGTTTGCATATTTCTATTATCATATATATGAATATATCATGCACATATATACATATATATAAAACTAAGAAAGAAGAAATATATATATGACACGAGAATGTATAATGTATGACATGTACCACACGAAATACGAAAAATAATGAGTAGCTATTTTCCTAATAGCTAGTGTACAGGTAAAAAATGCATATAGTGGGAGAGACCAGGTTTATCGTTTGTTGAGATGAGGAAACATGATAAAAGCTGAGAGTTGATTTCTTTTTTTGTTTGTTTGTTAAAGTATTACAAAGAGTATTACATATGTCTCCTTTTTTTCCCCCCTTGACATTCCCCCGGCCTCCGCTACCCCCCAGTGTCTTATGTCCATTGGTTATGCTTATATGCATGCATAAAGTGATAATTGATTTCTTAAACACGAGTTCTTAGCCTCTGACCAGACAACCCCTAGGAAAGGTCTACTCTAGACCAGTGGTTGGCAAACCTTGGCTTGTGAGCCACATGCGGCTCTTTGGCCCCTTCAGTGTGGCTCTTCCACAAAATACTGGCTCTTCCACAAAATACCGACTTCTGCGCATGGGCCACGAAGTTTCAATCACACTGTACATGTGCGCCCGCATATGGTATTTTGTGGAAGAGCCACACTCAAGGGGCCAAAGAGCCACATGTGGCTCGCGAGCCACGGTTTGCCGACCATGGGTCTAGACAGATACCAGAGGTGCACCTTCTTTCTTTTATCCCTCACACATTTCTTTCCACTTCTTCTCTCTCTCTCTCTCCAGACAATATAGCTCCTCTTAAAATATACATTTCTATGTTTGCTGCCATTACTTTTGTGGACAGAGATTTCCATTTGACTGGGGGCAATAGCACTGATTCTGTGGAGACCTGAAGGCAGTGAATGAAAGGGAGACCATTATTGGAAATAACCACAGTTATTAAGAAAACATCCTAAATACCTCATGATTCGGTTCCTTATGCATCATTTTAAAAGGTTCGAATAGAAGCTGAGTACACAGCTGAAGAATTGGAAGGTGTTTTTGCTTTTGTGGGAATTGGGCCAGTTGCCTGCTTTGTACTCCTCCAAGCCTAATATTCTAAAATTGTAAGATTATGCTATTTAGTACACTTAGTCAATTTAGTACATTTACTTGGTGTTTTAGAACGGGTAATTTCTCTAATGCAAATCGCATGTTTTCTAGGCAAGTAAATTGAGACATAAAAAGATTTAAAGAATAGAACTGAATTTGGACCCTACTGAGAGGAAATTGACACTTACATCACCAAGTTTTGGTGGGAAATGGTGATTGCTCCATACCAATCACCCTATGTAAGATTTTGCACAAAGAATAAATTTTTACAGTGTTCAGATATCTTTTTTTCCCCCATAGCAAATGGCATGGTTTTTCAATACTAAGTGATACTTGAGTTCAGTAAAGAACGTGCACTAGTTTTTAGAAATTGCTAAAATCTTAACCTTTTACAAAGTCCACAATAGCTTCATCTAAGTGTACAGCTGATAACATGCATATACAGATAATGTGACACTATGTTCCATATTAGGAAAAGAAAAATGTTCCCAAATAATCATCTCTGAAATCAATAATCCTATATAATAAACGGGTAATATGCAAATTGACCCTAACAGCAGAACGGCCAGGAACCACTGGTCGCTATAAAGTGCACTGACTATCAGGGGGCAGATGCTCAATGCAGGAGCTGCCCCCTGGTGGTCAGTGTACTCCAACAGGGGGAGCTCCATTCAGCCACAAGCCTGGCTGATGGGTGTGAGCACAGTGGCAATGTTGGGAGCCTCTCCCGCCTCCTCAGCAGTGGTAAGGATGTCTGACTGTGACTTAGGCCTAGAGGGTTCCCAGGCTTCCAGAGGGATGTCTGACTGCTAGCTTAGGCCCAGTCCCCTGGGGAGTTGACATCCCCAGGTTGACATCCCCCGAGGGGTTCCGGAATATGAGAGGGTGTAGGCCAAGCTGAGGGATCCCCACACCTTCCCCAGTGCATGAATTTTCATGCACCGGGCCTCTAGTAAAATAAAATAAAAATGTCTCAGTGAATGAGACTGAAAACTGGGAAAACCATTTTAAATGGGGAAGTTTATTTGTTTGTCCTTAAAACTTTACCAGAAATCTTCATTGGTAAGTCTAACCAAGTAGGCATCATTTAGCTATCATTGCTTTAAAAAAAAAAATCCCAAATTTAGAGGCTTAAAATAACGTTTGAAAAATTACGTTATAGGCTCATGAGTCCTGAGGAAGGAGTCAGGTAACTGGGGAGGCACAGGTGACCTTGGCAGGGTACAATCTTGTATTTTAGGGGGGGTTTGTTTGGTACATTTTGAGACTAGAAGCTTCCCTTGCCAGAGTGGAATTGGCTCAAGGTAAAGACCAAACAAACCAAAACCCAGCAAATTTGTGAAGAAAGAATAAAAGCACCCAGCCAGCATGGGTCAGTGGTTGAACATTGACCTATGAACCAGATCAGAGCACATGCCCAGGTTGCAGACTCAATCCCCAGTAGGGGGTGTGCCAGAGGCAGCCGATCAGTGATTCTCATCATTGATGTTTCTCTCTCTCCCTTCCTCTCCCTTCCTCTCAGAAATCAATAAAAATGTTTTTAACAAAAGAAAGAATACAAATGAGAGTCAGAAAGCAAGGCAATATATGACACACACTTATATATATTTTTTTACATTTGCATATATGCCAGAACTAGGTATTTAAATATATAGGAGACTCTACTTTTAATAAAAATAACATTACTTAAAGTTTATACACTTAGTATTTAAGAGTAGCTCCCTTGTTTGAAATGTCGCTTTTGGGAAATAAACTAAGTAAAAATTAGATTTTTTGAAATCCTCAAAAGACTGAAGAGATTTTGTATTTTATCCTTAATTCTATCCCATGGCCATATTTAATTAAAAAATGTATCCTGTATCTTTCTTTCTTTAATAAGCATTGCATTCACAAAGCGTGCAAACACATTCATATATACTTAGAGGCAGCACCAAGATTTTTATTTCCTCTGATAGATTATACCTGAAGTCAAAAAGTACAATGTATTATCAGAACATTTTGTAAAGATAAAGACTTTGAATTTATGTTAATTTCTTGAAAGAATAATTTTCATCATTTTCTGGAAGAGTAAGTCCCCGGTGTTCTTCCTCTTAAATGCATCTATCCCCTTAATATTCTCTTCAAAACATAGTGAATTCAAACTACTATTTACTCTACTCATGATTCATAGGTTATTTTTTCCAGCTTTATTGTGATATAATTGACCCAAAACAGGCAGACTCGGGACCTTAGACATCTTATATTCTCTGCCTATGTAAATGCTATTTTCCTGGATCAAATGGCCTAATCTCTGATTTTATTTATCTCTGTTTAAATCTCACCTTTACAGAAAGAACTTTTTCTGACAGCTTTTGTTTATCATTGGGTAGGCTACTTATCCTACATGGACATTATCACTTCTCTTATCTATTTTTTAAAAAATATTTTTATTGATTTCAGAGAGGAAGGGAGAGGAAGAGAGAGAGAAAAGCGTCCATGGTGAGTGAGAATCATTGATGGGCTGCCTCCCACAGGCCCCCTACTGGGGATCGAGCCTGCAACCCAGGCATGTGCCCTGACTGGGAATCAAACCCTGACCTACTGGTTCATAGGTCAACACTCAACCACTGAGCACCATGGACAGGTGTCTCTCTTACCTGTTATGTAATTTCTTTGCATTTTCTATCTCACCTCACTATGAGCTCCTGAGAGATTTCAACTCTTTTGATCCCTGTCGTGGGCCCAGGGACTAGAGTGGTGTTGTGTACATAGTAGTCACTCATTAAGTCATTTTAGAACAAAGGATGAGTAGTAATTTGGAGTTTGACATCCGGGAAAGTTTCTTGTCCATGACATATGGTTAAGTCTCTATAACCGTCAATACCTGCTTTCTTTCACATTTGATTTAAACACAAGGTTTGTCTATCTACATAATCCACAATATGGCCAAAGTAAATTATTATGAAGTAACATCTGTACCATTCTTACTGATATTTTAAAAATCATGAATATTTACATATTTTACCAAGGTCCTTAATTATCCTGAGCAGGTGTTTGTAATACACAAACTCTTTTACATCCCATATTTGGAATTTTATGACTACGTACACACTTTTGAACATTTGGAGAGAATTGAATACCACAGGGCATGCACAGTTGTGGCTCTGAGAGCTTTATTTGAGATCTAATTGTATTCAGAATTGTTAAAGAATAAATGGTCACTGATTCAATTTAGACCAATATTCCAGAGACATACTTCTTCTTAATTAAGAAAAGTAATTCATCCAGACCATAAGAAATTAAGTTTTGTTTACAAGAAGGAATTTGTGACATTTCCGCCTACAAAACATTTTAGAGTATTATGAACATGGCATTTGATATATTTATATCTATATGTGTTGATATAGATATATCTGCTAAGGAATAGATGATTTGTGCTGAATAATATGAAAAAAAATTAGTTAAAGGGATATCAAGTAGCTACAGAAATTTAGGGAGAAATGAGGAAGCAGGCCTAAGAATCGGGTTGGGTATATTGAGATAGGAATGTATGGGAAGATGGTTGTGAAATGGATATTGAGCTTCTAATTTCTGATGAGTCTTCTTTGTCCATGGAATTGGCTTCCCCAACCCTGTGTCATTAGTCCCTCTACCCACAGTGGTCCCTTAGCATTTCTGTGTGAGGGAATGAGCCAGCATTGCCTGGAGACACTGTGACAATATCCCCTGGGGCAGTGGCCATACAAGACAATGATGAGCCTCCTGAAGACCTAGCCCCACCTCCCCTCTTTGCTTCTAGTCTGGATCACCAGACACAATTCCCTGTGGGGCTCTACAGGTGAGCTGCAATATCGGACCCATAAGGACGTATGGTCTTCAAAAGAATGATTTGCATTTTCTAATTTATACAGAAAAAGCCAAAGGAGCCTGTGTGGGGATGGACAGTAGGGTGTGGGATAATAATCTACACTAATAAAAGAGAAACATGCAAATTGGTGTCACTCCGCTATACCCACTAGCCAATCAGGATGAGTAAGCAAATTAACCTAACAAAGATGGTGGTTAATTTGCATATGCAGGTGCAGAGCAAAGACTGAAGGCTCTGGCCCGAGCGAAGACTGAAGACTGAAGAGACTTGGCTTCTCCGCTGTGGCCGGAGGGAAGGCCTGGGTCCAGGGGGCCGGAGGAAAACTGGTGCCAGCGGCCAGGGGAAGGAAGGCCTATTGCACGAATCTCTTCGTGCAACGGGCCTCTAGTATCTATAATAATAAAAGCATAATATGCTAATTAGGCTAGACGTCCTTCCGGACAACCTTCCGGATGAAGCCAGGACTGCAAGGGAAGCCCAGTTCCTGGGTGCCAGAGGGAAGCCAGTGCCAGCAGCCGGGGGAAGGCAGGCCTGCTCTTGCACGAATTTGTGCATCGGGCCACTAGGAAGGCATATAAAGTTGTATGCGCCTGATTTAATCACGCAGGCTCACCAAACAGAGAGTCTGCGAGTAACCTTGCAGCTCAGGGAGGGAGAATGGGCTCCCACAGTGTGGTTGGGCACCTGAAACCGAACCAAAGGTGCCCATTGCAAGTGAAGCGGAAATGCCCAACCAGCCCTGGTTGGACGTTGAGAAAGGGGTTCGAAGGCTTGGGGAGTTCAGACTGTGAGCATGTACTTTCCATTCCAGACCTACTCACTCGTACTGTGAAGGTCCGGAAAACATACCTTTCACCTGTCCTATCAGGAATACATTTGGGAGGGCAGCCCTGGTCCCCTTGACGAGCTCTGGGTTTAGTAATATATTATTAAAATTATTAGAATACATAATAATCTGTACACATAGATTCTTTTAAATAAACAAATGAGGAAACAGGATCCAAAAATAAACGTGAGCCCAGCCAGTGTGACTCAGTAGTTGAGCGTTACCTATGAACCAGGAGGTCATGGTTTGATTCCTGGTCAGGGCACATGCCTGGGTTGTGGGCTCAATCCCCAGTAGGGGACATGCAGGAGGCAACCACTCAATGATTCTCATCACTGATGTTTCTATATCTCTGCCTCTACCTTCCTCTCTGAAATCAATAAAGACATATTTAAAATAAAATAAAAGTGAAGTGTCCAAGGTCATAAGGGAATTAATGATGACACAAGCACTGTCTCTAGTTTTTTAAATCCAAAAATAGTTTATTTAACCTACATACAACATATATCTTGTACTATATATATAAAAAGTAACAATTTTCATTATAAAGTGAACATACAGAGTTTTCACCTAATTAAGGACCATTTCATTTCTTCAATGTGAGATTTTTTTATAATATATTTTATAAATATTTTATAAAATATCTAAAAGTTTTTCCACAATTGGGTTATGCAAAAATTTGAAAATGAATTCTTCAAAAATACAAGCTCAAGAAGAATCGAAGTTGAGCAATGATGCTGAAAATATCATGTTTAGTGCTATCATCAACATAAAGCATAAGAACATTACCTGCCTCAAGCAATGCTTATTATTTTCCAGTTTTATTTGGTAATGAGCTAAATGTCATGGGATCCATAAATCATTACTTCCTGTTATGTAGAAAAGAATACAGTAGTAGATGACATTTCTTACTTGGGATTTTGTTTTTTAAATAGCAGTTATTGTTTTTCCTCTGATTTAATTATAGGAAATTTGAAATATAACATATTTCATGGGGGAAATCAGCATCATACCGAACTTAAATGTGTAGATTTTGGGATTACATTGCTCAGGTAGAAATTCAAGGTTAAAATTACTAAGAGTAAGATCTGTCATTATTTTACAAGCCTATTGCTTTTATCTGTAAAACTAGAATAACAAGAATACATACTTCTAGGATTGGTCGTTCATTTGAATACTATAATCAACACAGTAGTTCTTTCTTTTTAAAAATAATATTTTATTGAATTTTTACAGAGAGGAAGGGAGAGGGATAGAGAGTTAGAAACATCAATGTGAGAGAAACATGGATCAGCTGCCTCCTGCACACTCCCTACTGGGGATATGCCCGCAACCAAGGCACATGCCCTTGACTGGAATCGAACCTGGGACCCTTGAGTCCGCAGGCCGATGCTCTATCCACTGAACCAAACCGGTTAGGGCAACACAATAGTTCTTAAAGAACAAAGTTTGATATTGTATATGTTTTTCAGAAAATGTTGGCTTGTATAAAAAAACTTTTATTTTTATAAATAAGAGATAGATGTCTAAATTATTTTTCAGTATTATAATAATTTTAAAAAATGTATTCCTTTTTGTTTTACCACCAAAAAATGTGGTACATTATTTTCAGTTGCTTAATTTTACATATTAGAATTCATTTGTTCTCACTCTGTTAATTATTGCCACTTTCATAAAACAAACTCGGTTGCACAATTTTATGGTTTTTAAGTTGGATTTCAGACCCACAAACATTTAGTAGCTAGGGTAATAAAGACTGGAGTTGATATTTTAGAATTCTGCCTTGTAATTTCCTGACCCAGTAAATTATAGCTAATTACCGTAAATTTACGCTGCTATACTATTAGATCATTGATTATAAGAAAATTAAAAAATTGCCACTATTCATTTGCTTTGTGGATAGAAATCATTGAAAACTTTATGTTGACCTCTATTTTTTGCATTATTTTTATTAACATGAAGTAATTGTCGCCATCATCATCATTCTCATCATTACCAGTGACTATTATTTGCTAAAACTTAATGAATCCAAGACCAAAGACCACCAAGCCAAAGCCTGTATGTCGCCTGACAAAGTTCGATTTCTGACCTGATACAACAAGGGACGGAACTCCAAGGGAACCATAAAATACTCTACACAAGAGCGATTTGGGGAACATCCTTTCTAAGGTTTGGCTTCTCGCCAATGATTCTTTGGAGTCTAAGGGAGGCAGGAGCCGATTCTGCATTGGCCCGTATCTGCAAGGTGGACGTAGATGCTGTCGTGAGGGAAGGGGAGTTACTCATTAGGGCTCCCCAATAATCGATGGGCCTGGCAACGTGGCCAGATGGTGTCATTGATAAGAAAGCAATGGTCATTAAAGGAGGGCCATTAGGGGATTTTATAGTCGCTGCATGAACTTGGGAAAGATAACACTTCCGGTGAATTTTGGAGTTGGCTTGACTTGTGTCTATTCTGCCCTGTGATTAACGGCAGGGCTGCGGTTTCTCCTCTGCAGCCCAAGTTCATTTCCACTCTTTTAATCCCCAGACTGTTTTTTACTCATTCATTATATACTCTGAATACAAGTCGGTTATTTTATGCAGTGAGACCATCACCTCCCCTCCTCCGGCTTTCCCTTTTCTTCTCTTAATAATGTCTTCTGGTGAGCCGAGATCCTTAATTTCAATGACGTGAAATTCACCCGTATTTAGTTTGAGGTGGTGTTTGGTGTGTCCTTGCTAAGAAATGTTTGCCTGTGCACAGGTCATAAAGGTATTTTCCTGTATTATCTTCTAGAAGATTGGTTCATTTAGCTTTCCCATCAAGTCCACAATTCACCTGGAATTGATTTCTGTGTACAGTGTACAGTAGGAATCTAGATAATGAAATTCATTTTTCCCTCTTTGCATATAAATAGCCATATTGTCCAATAACTTTTATTGGAAAGATTCTTTTTTTGCTGTGTTACAATGGCTTTTTCTTCACAAATCAGATGAATATGTGTGTGTGTATATATATATATATATATATATATATATATATATATATATATATTAGAGGCCTGATGCATGAAATTTGTGCAAGGGGCTCAGCCCTTGCCGCCCTGGCTTCATTTGGAGGGTCATCTGGAAGGATGTCTGGAAGGTCGTCCAGAAGGTCGTTCAGCTGTCTGGTCTAATTAGCATATTATGCTTTTATTTTGTAAATATCTGTTTCTGTACTACATTGCTTCCCATAAGTCTCCTTAGCTATCCTTTTACCAGTAACACATCATTGTATTTACTGTGGCAATATAATAACTCCATGTTTCTCTCTCTTTTCCTTTCTCTCTGAAATCGTTATAATAATAAAAACGTAATATGCTAATTAGACCAGACATCCTTCCGGATGACCTTCCGGATGAAGCTGGGGCTGCCAGGGAAGCCTGGGTCCCGGGTGCCAGAGGGAAGCTGGTGCTGGCAGTCAGGGGAAGGAAGGTCTACTCTTGCATGAATTTCGGGTATCGGGCCTCTAGTAAATACATATTCCTTAAAAATAATTGCCTAACGAATTCACACAGGTCAGCTTATCTTGATTAAAATGGAGAAACAAAAGTATGCAAGGAGCCCAACTGGTGTGGCTCAGCATTTGAGCATCAGCCTATGAACTAGGAGGTCACTGTTTTATTCCTGGTCAGGGCACATGCCTGGGTTGCTGGCTTGATCCCCAGTAGGGGGCATGCAGGAGGCAGCCCATCCATGATTCTCTCTCATTATTGATGTTTCTATCTCTCTTCCTTTTTCTCTGAAAGCAATCATTTTTTTTTTTAAAATAAAAGTGTGGAAGGAGATAAGACAGATTCCTTTCCCATCTCCCTTAGAACCTTCATTCCTGGATGTGTATACTCACCTGGCTTTCCAAAGGCAAGGGCTGCCATATCGAATGCCTGAATCTTCAATGAGAATAGGCGAGAAGAGAATAGACTTTTCTGTTATTATTTTTACACTGCACCAGCTCTCTTTCCAGCCCAAACTTCAGCCAGTGAACTCTGAACCACAGTTTTACTGTATCTCTGTCCTATAGCTGGTGCTCCCTCTGAAGCTAATCCTATATAATAAAAGGCTAATATGCAATTATCCCCTTGACTGGGAGTTTGACTGGGAGTTCGACCAGGGGATGGGGCCAGCCAGCCAACAGCCTGCAGCCCCTCCCCTGACTGATCCTGCCCCAATTGGTCCCTCCCACCCTGATGGGGGTGGGGCAGGCCAGCCAATCTCCTGTGTCCCCTCCTCCCCGGCCGGCCCAGCCCAATTGGTCCCAATTGAGGTTCAATGAGCTTCTAGTCTACATATATGAAAGCTTAAGTGACTGTTATCGCCAAATGACTGTATGACCAGCAAGTAGCTATGACATGCACTGACCACCAGGGGGCAGACGCTCAATGCAGGAGCTTCCCCCTGGTGGTTAGTGTGCTCCCACGGCCAACCTCCTGCAGCTGGCCAACCTCTGGTGGTCCCTGCCCCTAGCCAGCCTTGATTGGCCCCAATATGGAACTGGGCAAGATGGCCCTGATCGACCCCATTGGTGCCCAGGCTGAGGGACCCCACTGTGCATGAATTCGTGCACCAGGCCTCTAGTTGATGAATATTCTTCACTCCTGAAGTGATGAACTAATCCATTCATTAGTTCTGAGTCAGTTTACCTTTACTGGCCTGGATAGGGTTGACAAGACCTAATCCTTTCTTTTTAAGTTTAATGTTTAATCACATTAGTTGAACTAGAACGTTGTCCCATGTGCCTTTACTATTTTTCATTAAAGCAACAACTATTTATTGAACATCTTCTGTTCTCAGGCTTTATCCTAGATGCCAGAAATGTGAAATCATCTATGCTAGCTCTGACAAGTCACAGCTTGCTGAAAATATATTTGTCGTCAAATGGAGGATAAATATACCATCTTGTGGAAAAATATACTCTAAGCCTTTGTACATTTGTATTTACCAGATTTTTCAAATTTAATGAAAGGTTATTGAAATTAAATGATAACCATTAAAACTCAGGAATCATTCTGTAAATCAGGCATAATTTGGACTCAGTAAGAAGTCTTGCAAAGAAAACCACTCATTCTTTATGTTCCAGTGACTGAACTCTAACGATAACAAAATCATTACTGGCAGAAAAAAATGAGTTAACATTAACAGTGGTTTTAAAACCACTGACCTGGTTAATTCTACAGAAGCAAGTCTGTTAATTCACTGACTTACTCTTGTGTAAATAGGGTATGAATTATTAAAAGTGTTTATAGGCCTTGAATCATGTATTATTTGATAACAAAGTCACAGAAAATATTAAGAAGTTATTTCCACCAATTAACCAGTTATATTAATAACATTCAAATGTATGTACATCAACCATAAGAGGTAAAGTGAAGATCATTCTACATGTTACACATATGGCTTCGAAAATACTAACCCATGGATTTGTAAACAAACTGATCATGAAAATGCGAATACTTTTTAAAAATATATTTTTATTGACTTCAGAGAGGAAGGGTGAGGGAGAGAGTTAGAAACATCAATGATGAGAGAGAATCATGGATGGGCTGCCTCCTGCACGCCCCCTCCTGGAGATCAAGCCTGCAACCCAGGCATGTGCCCTGACTGGGAATCGAATGGTGATCTCCTGGTTCGTAGGTCATTTCCCAACCACTGAGCCACGCTGGCCAGGCAATGCTAATACCATTTTATGGCGAGATAAAAATAATAAAGAAACATACTGCTTAAAAGTTTTTAAAACTTGTTATGAATGTACATTTCAAGTTCTCTTCTATTTCTTTTAAAACTGAGACATCAAGAGCGTGGTCATTTTCGCAATCAAGGAGCACATGGGCCATCCGCCTCTTTACTGTGGTGCATCAGGGGGCCGAAAGGACGGCCCCCACTCCCCACTGCTCCTGGCGATGGCAGTTACTTTCATTCTGGGCTCACAGGGCATCAACATCTCAGCATATATTTTGACAACTGAAACTTTGCCATTTAAAGGTCAAAATCTCTTTTTCGAAAGGAAAATAGAGATGCCCTTCCATCTTATAAGCTCTTATTTAACTTCACCAAATATGTGAGAATATTATTAAATCATAAGACCTGTCCACTTAAGATATCGTAAGTTTTTCTGTGTTTTTGTTTTCCCAACTGAACCTAATAATTCAGTTATGTCCATTGCCAAAAACTGAATTATGAAAAATAGATCCCCAAATATGGACAGGTTGCAGGGCTGGGTGAAAAGGGTGAAGGGATTAAGGAAAATAAAACTCATGGACACAGACAACAGTGTAGTCATGGAGTTGGAGGGAGGTAGAAGAGGCTATAAGGGGGATAAATGGTGAAGGAATGAGACTTGACTTGGGATGGTGAACACAATATACAGATGATGTATTGTCCACTGGAAACCTATATAATTTTATTAACCAACGTCACCCCAATACATTAAAATAAAATAAAATATTTAAAAAGTTCTTTTACTGGTAAAAAAAATAAAAAATAAAAATTTTAAAACAAAACAGAACAAAAGTAAGAACATAAAATTTAGAGAAGAAACTCAAAACACTAACCTCTATGTAATGAGATACTCAAACTCATCAGTATTCAGGCAAAATATAGAAATAACAGATATTATTTTGCCCTTGTTGGATTGGAAAAAATTCAAGAGCTGAATGGTGCTAAGTACTTCTAAAGATGTGGTGATATTGGACCCTCATACACATTAAACAGGAGGGAGTCTTTTAGAGGCCAGTAATAATTTAATATGTTAATTAGCTTAACTATGGTAATCATTGCACAAGGTATACTTATATTAAACCATCACATCATTGCCCATCCAGTATGGCTTAGGGGTTGAGCATCAACCTATGAACCAGGAGGTCACAGTTTGATTCCCCTGTGCAGGAGGCAGCTGATCCATGATTGTCTCTCATCATTGATGCTTCTATCTCTCTCTTCCTCTCTGAAGCCAATAAAAAAAAATATTTTTTAAAAAATCACATCGTACACTTTAAACATATAAAATTTTTAATTTGTCAACAATACCTTTTAAAGCTGTGAAGAAAAGAATAATGTTCCTTGAACTGCATAGTATGGCTAACTTAAGTCTTAATAATTGTGTTTCAGAAAAAAAAAAAATGGAAAAGAAAAGGGAAAGTAGTTTGTTAGGAAATTCAGAATTATGAATAAGGCAATAGAGATTGAATACAAGATCAGAATATAAGATCATACTACCAATGTGCTGTGTTTGAAGAATATATCAATGCCTGTTCAACATTGTGTTTATTTTTCTTTATACAGTGAATATCTTCACTGTAAGGAGTTAGTGTTAATGATGATACTTGAATCGTCATATGTCTCTTTCCTTCCATTGTTCAAAGATTTCTCTCGATAATGGTGTTTCCAGCTCACTTGTTTTACATATTAGGCTCTGCTGTGACTAATTCCACAGCGTTCAATCGACAGCCCAGCACTTCTCCCTCTTATACAGTTGGAGGAAAATTAAAATGGAGTTTTATGGGTTCATTTTGTGTCTAAAACAGATTTGAATTCTCAGTAGGAAGCATATTTCGTATTTTATTTTTCATCTCTCATATCCTCCATGTTCACGGCTTTACATCCAGATAGTGACACCACCGTGTAAGCCGATGGTCAATTTCTCTGTAGAAAAGTTCATGAACTGGTATTAGTAACGCATTTTTTTCCCTTCAACTCAGCACTCAAGGAGTCTGTAAGTAGGACTCCAAAAGTCTGCTTGGTAATAATATTTTATTGTCATTTTTAATGCCAGTTCATGCACATTTTTTTACGGCCCCGCTGAATTATAAATTCCAGTTCATCCGGAGGTTTAAACATTATATTTTCCAGATTGTGATTCACACTGCGCCGCAAACAGCATTATGCCTGGTGCAGCTGTCATAATGGGCGTATTATAAAGTGGCGAGCAGATATAAAATATAAACTTAAACTCTGCAAAATTCCCCGACATTAAGGGTGAGCAAGGAGAAAGTTAATATTAAAATGTTGGCTAGAAGACAGTCTTTCTACACATACATATAGATACACAAACATATATCTGTAGAGATCTTATGCATTCAGCATCCCATTGGGAGCTCAGGGTCATTCATGTACTCATTACCAAGTACCCTAATGTTCTGTGCATACGACAGTGAACACAGCAGTCAGATTGCTCCCCACATGCTGCTTGTATGCGAGTGGAAGGAGACGGACCTGAATAATTAAACATGTCAACATATAACGTGTCACTCACTGATAAACTCTATGAAGGATAGCAAAGCTGAGCAAGAACCATAGGGCTTTCTGGATATGGGGTGGGGAGAGTATCTTGTTTGCTATGTAATAGGAAGAAAGTTGAGCAGAGACCTGGATGAAGGATCTCAGCGAAGCAGACAGCTGCAGCAAGAGCGTTCCAGGGAGAAGGCACAGCAGGTGCTTTCTGAGGTGGGGACAGGGACAGTGACCTCCAGGAGCCCTGCAGAAGCAGGTATGGCTTGGGACAGACCAAGAAAAGGGCAGGTGGTAGAAGATGCCGAGAGAGAGAGAGAGAGAGAGAGAGAGAGAGAGAGAGAGAGAGAGAGAGAGAGGGAGAGGAGAGAGAGAGAGGAGAGAGAGAGAGAATCTTGTCAGTGTCATGGAGGACTTTCTGGACCATTTTAAGGTCATTGAAGTTTTTATTTTTATTTTTTTGCAGATTTGTATTGTCAGAAAGTTTCAAATTTATAGAATTGAAAAGAGAATAGAGTTGCCATATACCTGCCCCCCAGTTTCCACTCTTATCTACCTATCTATCTATCTATCTATCTATCCATCCATCCATCTCTAAAGAACCCCTACAAATTATTAAGGGAAACAGCATGAACTTCTCAGAAAAATGAATAGAATGTGTGGATAGTTATTTATAGAAGAAGAAACTGAGGGTCATAGTGCTCACCTTCTGTGGTGGAAACTGCCAGATGTGGCCCCATTTCACCCCGGATCAGTGCTCTCTTTTGGAGTGTTGTCATGGAAACCACTGAAGTCAGAGTCTCATCATGGTCCTGACTGTTCACCGGGATCCCCAGCCCTTCTTGCATCTTACTAGTAGGTGAGGTCATGAGACCAGCAGCTTAACAAAGAGCTGTGAGTGGCAGAACATGTTTGGGTTCTGGGTTGAATGCTTTGAAATACAGAGGCTTCTTGGCATGCTGTTTTGCTTCCTCCAGCCTTCAACTAGGGCTGTGAGGAAGCTGCATGAGGTGATGGAGCCACAAGATGAAAGGAGCCATGGACCCCCTCATGGAACAGACCAAGGTCCCAGGACCAGCCGTCTCTGTGGTGAGCATTCTGGCAGGAAGAGTCAAGGCCTCGCTTGTTGGAACCACTCAATCCCATGTCACAGCACCGGACTTAATTAATCGTCAGCACTGGACTTGGAAGTGAACTACAGTTGTTGGCACGTGTGATGCTTGCATGACAAATCACTTTCGGTGAAGTAACGGGGCAGGTAGACAAGATATCCACTGAGCCTGCAAAAAAAAAAAAAAAAAAAAAAAAGTCCAGATATTGGTGTTTCCTTTGAACTTCTTCCTGCTTTAAGAACGAGCCAGATGAACAAGTCAGAGCAGGAGGGGAGAGCTTCTGATACAGCTGCCATCGCAATTGACTGACAGCCCACTCACATGGAGTCTTGCAGGGATATAAAAACCAACTGCTTTTGTCCACCGAACAGCAATGGATAAGATTATGGAGCCCACATGTCCGCATGCTGGGACATAAAGCGGTAGCCAACCCAGCTGCAGAGACCAGATTATGTATATGGTTTGTCCACTGAGCCCATTATTGCAAATGGCCTGCAGGTAGCTGTCTTTGAAAGGAGTGTAGATGTCAATGAATAAGAGAGAGCCATCCAGGCTTCGGTGCTGGTCCAGGCAGACATTGCACTGCACTGTAATTTCTTTCACATGGAACTGAAAGGATGCAACTAAATCAGCAGCCTCCTGAGTTTTTGAGGAAATGGTGATGCCCCCAAAACACTGTGGCTTCAAGGACTGGGGTTGTTCAAATACTTAGGCAAACCCAAGTCTCAAAACCTAAACCATCCCAGCCGACATAGCTCAGTGGTTGAATGTCAACCTATGAACCAGGAGGTTGTGGTTCAATTCCTAGTGGGGGCACATGCCCAGGTTGCTAGCTCGATCCCTAGTAGGGGGCATGCAGGAGGCAGTGATGAATGATTCTTTCTCATCATTGATGTTTCTATCTCTCTCTCCCTCTCCCTTCCTCTCTGAAATCAATCTACACTAATAAAAGAGAAAGATGCAAATTGACTGTACCTTCATGACGCCCACCAGCCAATCAGGAGTGAGTATGCAGTTAACCCAACAAAGATGGCAGGTTAAATTGCATATGCAGGCACCAAGCAGCCGGGGGCAGGGTGGGATGCTTGCATTGTCACCATGGCAACAACACAGGTGTTCTGCACCACTCCAGCTGCTCTGGGTCTCTGGGCATTGTGGGAAGGCAGAAAGGCAGCTCAGGGCTGGACCGAAGACAGAAAGGCGGCTCCAGGCTGGAACGAAAGCAGTGCCAGCAGCCAGGGGAAGGAATGCCCATTCTTCCACGAATCTTCATGCATCGGGCCTCTAGTAAAAATATATTTTTTAAAAAAACACAACTAAACCAACAGGGAGTCACCTATTAAAACTCTGCCACATCAAGGAAGGAACAATCTCCACTGTTTGTTTTGGCTGTGGGCATAAAGTACAGAAAATTTCTGATAGAACTCAAAATAATTTTGGTACTTAACCTATCTGTTGCCCCGAGGCCTGGTTATTTTATATTCTCAGAAAAAGTATAAGTGCAATATCCTTGTGAGTGACTGAAGAAAGTAATAATAAACTTGAATTTTGCAGCCTCATAAAGTTTGCACATATTCAACCTTATATTTCTGGAGGCACAGGGTTTAGCTACTTCCCTGGAACACTGTAGGTTCCGGTGACTGGACTACCCTACACCTGGTTTCCCGAGGATAAGGTTCTGAGCCACCTCATCAGTCATCCCCCCAATATGTCTTCTCCACTCTCACATGTCCAGTTCACTTTATGAGTTCATTGTTCAAAGGCTCTTTATCTCACCTGTTTCAGAAAAAGCTTCTAGAACGGCTGTCGGTTACTTTAAGTCACTTTCCATTAAGTCACTCTATGGCCGCATGAAGGATGTTGAAAAGGCCACCTGCTTCTCTTACAGTTGGAGACTGAAATGCCAAGGTGAAGGCAAGCCCTGCCGAGGCCAACGTGTGTTGGCACTTGTTGTCATTCCCCCGCACGTGTCTCACCCGGAGGCTGGCAGGCTATTCCTGGAGAATTCTCTTCATATGGTTTCACAGACACTGAAGTTTATCATTCACTCGGATACAGTGAGCTTGTAGACCCAAATCGATACTGAGGCTTAAAGTGTCTCAGCGACTGTGACTGGTACATGGCTTGCATTTGGGGCACTTACATCAAGATTTGAGTGGTTTACTTTGCCTTTTTAGAGGAATTATTACTTTATATTTATCTTAAGCAAAATTGTTGTAAAAAAATTACACCTCTTTCTAGTTGCAGGTAAATGAATATTCTAGGATTGGAAAAAATATCACAGTCCATGATTTAAAAATAAATTATCCAAGTCACCTATAACTCCTAAAGCAGAATTTTGGTCCCATCTCTTGAAAAAAATTCTCTGTGCTTTAAAATTTAAAACTGATATTAAAAAATCATATCAGAGAATGGAAGTGCTGTGGTTACTATAAGAAGCTAACAATTCATTGATCATTCGTAGTCAATGGTAATATTGATTAAATAGAAAGAAAATAAGAAAACCACAAATCATTAAATGTAATTTGAAATTTTCATATTTTTAAATTATTTAAAAATATTATAAATTCATTTTCTTACACTGGAGATTTAAGGCACCTGGATTCTAGATTGATTGTAAACATATAAGATTTAAGAAATTCAATGGAAGAGCAAAACATACTAACATATAAATGAATTGTTGTAACATTTAGATATGGTATATCAAAGAATTAGAGCATACAATAAATGGGATAGAAATTACGTCTAAAATCTAATGTAAATAATATTATTATTTTAAGATTCCTAAAATGAATATAAGGTACTGAGATTCCTTAAATGAAAAATAAATTGAATCTCTAATTAAGGTGGTATAACTTGTTCTAGGATACAAAGTCATTGGTGAAGAATACAGTGAGAACATTATTGATCAGCTTGCCAGTTCCTAAGCAAAATGAGGCATTTCACAGGTATCAGGAATAAATCTATAGAAATTGGGGGGCGGGGGGAGACAGTCTAAACACACATGTGAACAATCATGCTGACCACCAAACTTACAATGCCTAGTTGAGAGAGAGAACTGACATTTTGAGGCAAAGGAGTGTGACCCGTGGCATTCTATTTCAGAGTAAATTACCCTTGAGTAGAAAAAAAAAAGCGAGGGTATCATAAGAACTATCAGACCTCAATGTATTTTTTCTATGAACTCCTTCCCACCCCCTTCCAGACTGTGTATACACACACACACACACACACACACACACACACCCACACACACAATAAATCTCAGCACAGAAGGAATGGCTCAAAATAAAAGAACTAAGAAATTGGGACATTCCTGTAGGAGAGAAACTATCCTCGTTGTAAAACAGAAAGATGGTTTATGTGTTGTATGCGGTTTTAAAAAAGAATATTTTAACCATTTTATCACAGTACCTTGAATAGATGATCTTTAATTTCTAAAGAATTAATTCATTTGTCTTCAGCACCCAAAATAAATGACCCAGTTCGCATCCCACAAGCCATGACATATCTATACCATTGCTGCCCTCAAAGTTTCCCAAATTAGCTGCCGGCAGGGAAGATAAGGCCCGAATATATTACAGAATGGGATTTGCAGAGTTGTGATTTTTCCAAATACTAGGAAGAGAGGCTCTTATAGAAAAAAAAGAATTGTAGTCAACACATTTTCCTGGCATATAGGAAAGGGGCAATATTTCAAGTTTGGCTAAGAAAAGAGATCATCTTTCTAACTTGTGTTAAAATAGGAAGAACAAAAACCCCCACAAAACCCTAGAAGCTCTCAGTGGCCTGGTTTTATTTGCTGGAAAAGGAGTCCAGATAGGTATTTGAAAGCAATTCTAGTTACAGATTTTTTTTTTTCCATTGATGGCCTCCTTATGTACCTTCTCCTATGGTTCAGTAAGTGAATCGATGCCCATAGGTATAAATTCAAATTCTGACCATATACCCAGGACAACCTAAGAGAAGTGCTTAGCAAATGGCATTGGAATTAATTAATATTGTAAACAAACTAGAGGCCCAATGCATGAAATTCGTGCAAGGGGCTTGGCTCCCACTGCCACCCCCTCTGCCTCGCCCCCGCCGCCACAGCTTCGTCTGAAAATTCGTCCGGAAGGACATCCAGAAGGACGTCTGGTCTAATTAGCATATTATGCTTTTATTGTTAGAGATATCCCTTCTGTATGACATACTTGTGTAAGAAAAACATTTTTAATCTGTTGTTTTTTAAAATCTGAATGATCCTATTCAGTTCTTATAACTTTCCTACCTATTTAGACCCCTATCTTCTTGGATAGTGTTTGAACAGAGGGTGTGAGCCTACTGAAAGTTATTTGCATTTTTCTTCCCAAACATACCCAGTATATGTGTCAATACATTACCTATATTTGAAATTCGAAATAACCACAAGATATTTATCAGAAACTCTATGACAAATAAATGGTTATCTTTAAGACACACATACAGTGGTAGGTCTATTTGATTTGTTTTAGAATATTCACTCTTTTGGGTTCATGGAACCACAGATTTAGGAATTCAACTCTTCCTGTCAAAGTATTTTGTTTAATTTCTGCATGGACCGTATGGAGAAGCCAGATAAAATGATTTATCCAAAACCAGTTCTTGGCCGACACTACATGCTAGATTCCCTCCCTGCTCCACGCCTTGCTCTATCCCAGCGGTTCTCAACCTGTGGGTCAGGACCCATTTGGGGGTCGAACGACGCTTTCACAGGGGTCACCTAAGACCATCAGAAAACACATATATAATTACATATTGTTTTTGTGATTAATCACTATGCTTTAATTATGTCCAATTTATAACAATGAAAACACATCCTGCACATCAGATATTTACATTATGATTCATAACATTAGCAAAATGACAGTTATGAAGTAGCAACGAAAATAATTTTATGGTTGGGGCTCACCACAACATGAGGAACGGTATTAAAGGGTCGCAGCATTAGGAAGGTTGAGAACCACTGCTCTATCCAATCACCCTCAATTCCTTGCTTTGGATTCCAGTGTCAAGGAAATATAATCCAATGAGAACTGACAGATAACTCGCCTCCTCTCAAATACGTGTCTCAAACAGGAAAAGGGGCACATGGAGACCCATCTTTCTCCTCTTGTGGTTCCTTTTCTCTTATCTGGTGTACAGTTCTGCAACACATCATCCATATATTGTACTGTGTGATCACCACCCCAAGTCAAGTCTCCTGCTATCACCATTTATCCCCCCTTTTTCTTCTACTTCCCCCGACTCCCCCTTTTCTCTGGCAATCACCGTACTGTTGTCTGTGTCCTTGAGTCTTTCTTCATCTTCTTTATTTTTTTGCTTAATTCCTTCACCTTTTTGTCGTAAGTGTTTCCCTCCACGTCCTGCGTGGTTCAGGGTTCGGGTCTGGAAGAGGAGCCGCACAACAAATGAAAAAGAAAAGACAGGAGATAATTTGGGAATATTGGGGGGCCAGGCCGGCAAGTCCAACTCAAGAGGAAGGACTTCCACTGTGCTCAGGCCTCACCAAGCTTTTTATAGTGAGAGGTAAACAAGGTAGTGGTTACCAAAGTTACACTTTTCTTGTGAGTTTCACTTGTTTTTGTTCTTGTGAGTTTCACTTGTTTACACCATGGTTATACTTCCTGCACTTCCTCAGCCCATTAGATTCCCAGATAAGATCTAGGGAGTGTTATAAGGTCAAGCCTAATTATGCTAAGAGGACTGTGCCCTCTAAGCTAGGACTTGTTTGTGACTTTGCCAGCAGGTCAGTCCGAGGCTTAACCCTATATCAGTTTCCTTCACCTTTTTTTTTCTTTTTTTCCCTAATGAAAAGCATGTATTACCCCCTGAAGCACACAAGTTCCCCTCACCTTACACTGTTGCCTAGAACAGGCTAAACGGAATATTCCTAGTCGCAAGGGAGACTCAGAGACTAACCAGTACGACCCATGGGATGACAATGTCAGGACTGCCTTTAACAATCCTGACTCAGACCTGGGGCTCTGCCCTGAGCAAAGTCAGAGTGCTGACAGCAAAGGAGGAAGAAGAAATAACTCGTAGGAACAACAAACAACCTCTCTGCACATGTATTTTTCTTCAAACCCCGGCACTCTGAACTCAATCCATTCATACAAGCTTTATTCACCTAGTGGATGATTGAAGAATAATTTTTTGATGTAGTTGCGACTCTTCTCTGTAAACTGTGTGTTCAAATGACATCCAACAATTTGAATATTACCTGAATAACATTTAAAGTATTGCTAATATTGCCCAGCCGGCGTGGCTCAGTGGTTGAGCATCAGCCTATGAACCAGGAGGTCATGGGTTGGATTCCCTGTCAGGGCACATGCTGGGGTTGTGAGCTCGATCCCAAGTAGGGGGCGTGCAGGAGGCAACCGGTCAGTGATTCTCTCATCATCATTGATGCTTCTCTCTCTCCTTCCCTTCCTCTCTGAAATCAATAAAAATATATTTTTTAAAATGTTGCTAGTATTAGGTCGCTAAGTATTTTTCATGTAAAGTTATGGAGTCTGTGGCTGGTAGCAAACCTGTTGAATGAAGGCTATTTCCACCTCTGAGGATAGGCCCCTGATTTCTGGGATTGGTATTTTCAAGCCCTCACCTTTTGCAAAACGATGTGTCTTTTGCATAGCCAATTTGATGAGCAAATCCTTTCGTTACATCCAATTAAATTGCAAATACATACATGACTATTGCTGATATGGCAGTGTAAGTCAATGCTAATTAGATTTATCTGTCTACGGTAAGACACACAAACCGATCCCTCCTGCCACCTTCTTGGAAAAAAACACACAAGTATCCTGTCAAAATGGCCGCATTTATTAAACTGAAGCAAGACCCCGAAAATGGTTGTGTGCTTTTAAAGAGATGACTCCGGCTGCCAGGGCCTCAGGTGCTTCTGATGCATATTAAAGAGGGATCATTATCAGCATCATCAATTTCTATGATGTATTTCTAAGTAAGCGTTTAATTACATCAGCCCCAGCGCAGTGTTAGGGTTCGTGTCAGCTGTGGATTCCAGAGGCAGTGAATAAACAGTCTCCGCAGACGAGGTGACATTTTAGCCAACAAGGGATCGGCCGCTGAACAGCGTGGTATTTCTGCCTCCTGTTAAGATCAAAGTGACAACTGTGTCCTCTCATCTGGATGTACAGGCCAGGCGTAGGTGGTGATCCTTAGCCTCCTGCATTATTTACAGGGAAAAGGACAGTACCATGAACAGAGGATGAGGGCGCTCTGCCTGCTGGTGATGTGGCTGCATCAGACTCGCCTTTGAATTTCCTTAAAAGAATTTTACATTTGATTGTTTCAGATTAATGTATCTTCATACCAAACACACTAGCGCTGCAAGTAACAACGCACCTTTCACCGTTTCATAGCATATTTATTCTTTACCTCCTGGCCTATAGAGCCACTAAATAGACTTAGTAGCCCTGGCTGTTTTTGCTCAGTGGTTAGAGCATCAACCTGTGGACTGAAGGTGTCCCAGGTTGAATTCCGGCCAAGGGCACATACCTCGGTTGCAGACTTGATCCCCAGACCCTAGTGGGGCACGTGCAGGAGGCAACCATTCAATGTGTTTCTCTCACATCGATGTTTCTCTCTCCCTTCTCTTCCACTCTCTCTAAAAGTCAATGGAAAAATGTTCTTGGGTGAGGATTAACAACAACAACAACAAAAATAGACTCAGTAAAAACCTAGTGATTAGGATAGGAGAGACTGTGCATGTATGCACACCATGCCATTTCAGAGCTCTGTGAGCTGAGGAGTTTGTTTAACCTCTTGTAAACTCCCTCTAAAGAGCCTTAGTTAATGCACATAACATAACGTTCACTACCATAAGCATTCTTCCATGCACAATCAAGTTCAGTGGCATTGAACTCATTCACATCATTGAACCACTTTCACCACCTCGCATCTCCAGAATCTTTTATTTCTTGCAAAATTGAATGTTTATACCTGTTGAACATCTACCCCTCTTTCTACTCCCCCACCCCCCAACCCCTGGCCACCACCATGCATTCTACTGTTTCCATGACGATGACTATTTTAGAAACCTCCTGTAAGTGCAACCACTCAGTATTTGTCAGGATGTGACTGGATTCTTTTCTGTAGCAGAATGTCCTCCCGGTTCGCCCACCAGAATGGAAATTCCAAATGGAAGCTCAGTGCATTTTAGAAAAAAATAAAACGTGTCATATATCTTGCTTTTGTGGACTGAGAGAGTGGTCCGGCCCTAACTCCTGGCATATATCTTGCATTTGTGTAGGTACAAGAGACAGTGGGCCTACCAATGGACTTTGGTGAATTTCCCTTAAGCTACTTTAATGTATCAGCCTACATTTGAATGATTTGCAAATGAATAATCAGTATAATTTCTGGATTGGTTTGAATAGAATTCTTTGAAAGCCAGCAAGAGGAAATCTGGTGTGAAGTCACCTGTACATGTGCTAGCCAGCTTCCGGTATTAAACTTCAAGATCAAATGAATGATTTATGGCCTTTAGAAAAATGCCACTTTTAGATTTCAGATGTCACTTATGCTTTTCTGCCCATTCAATTTATTTTCCTCTTTTGTCCTTAAATGCATTATTCATCTTACCGCCACCTCCTGTAAATATCATGGCTTTCTATCACCATTCCAAGCAGTTTCATAACACCATGGGAATTACTTATAAAAAAATGTTTTAAGGAAACTACTGAATTCACTTAAACTTTTTATTGAAGAGAAGATCTGGCAATAGATCTATTGATTCTCAGCTAAGAGGCTTGAGTGGGGAAAGGTGCTGTTTGATTGATGTGGGTTTATGTGTATTTTACCAAAAAAATTTAGAAAAACATTTGCGCTTTGTTACTTTAAAATGTACTCACTTCTTCTCTATGAAAGTAACTACTTTTATCAAAGTGTCTATGAGTGAAGGCATCAGGAATGGAGGTCCTCTCTGGCACACTTCTCTAACCCACTGCCCATCCTAATGGTCCCAGCATCCTCTTCTCTACAGGTGTTCACCTTCTTCCTGGCCAAGCCTGTTCCATCTTTAATGGTTGTTTAGTTAATCCTCACCCAAGGATATATATTCCGCCCCCCCCCCCCATTGATTTTTAGAGAGAGTGGAAGGAAGGGGGAGAGTCAGAGAAACATTGATGTGAGAGAGACACATTGATTAGTTGCTTCAACACAGGCCCCTACTAGGGCCGAGGATAGAGCCTGCAACTGAGGTACGTGCCCTTGACAGGAATCGAACTTGGGACCTTTCAGTCAGCAGGCCGAAGCTCTATCCACTAAGCCAGACCGTCTAGGGCTGGTTTCCATCTTAGAGCCTTTGTTCCAGCTACTCTTTTATCGCCCAACATTTTTTGCCAGCCTTTGCATGAGTTATTTTGTCCTGCCAATTAAGCTTCGGGTTGAAAGTGTTTTTATAGAGGGTTTCTCTGACACTTGGATCTAAAGCAGAGATTCTTCCTTTGTCTGGCTTATAAATTTCATGTGGACACGAGCTTTGTGTGGACATAGCTTTTGATATCTCTTGGGTAAATATCTGAAAGTTGAGTCGCTGATGGTTTATAAGCATATATATTCGGTGAGCAGGAACAATATTTATAGTTTGCTATCATCTCAGTTATAGTACTAAATAATCATTTGTTCCCCAATCTCAACGAGGAGATATAAGAGCATTTAAGAGCCACTGAAGAACCAATTGTTATAAATATATATGTACATTCTGAGCATTCATCATTGTTGTGTTACGATGGTAAAGACTCAGTAACCTAAGTTATTGTGCTCAAGTTCCGTGTTTCCTAGGAGGTAGAGCTGAGAGGAGTAAATGTAGACAGCTCTACCTGAGAAAGTCAAAGCTCACCTTCTCTATGTTTGTTATCAGTAGCATTTTAATAAAGCATGAGCTAGTCAGTAGAGACTGTGTACTATAAATTCATGTGACTAATATCTGTAAGCAAGCCTGTGGTTTATGCAGATGCTAGAAAGTAAACAATTCCTTTGTTACGTTCAGACAAGTCACTGCACATTTCTGTATCAATAATAATAAGACTATCTAGTGTCTTGAGAGGTTATGTGGGTTGAAGAGACAAGAGAAATGAATGAAGAGACAAGGGAAATGAAGATTATGTGGCTTGAAGAGACAGGAGAAAAGGAGAAATGTGTTCCCCTTAGAACACAAATCACTTGCCTGCTCTAAAAATAAATACATAAACAGGATGTGAGGAAGAAAGTAGGATTCCTTAAAGCAAGCATGTCAAACTCAAAGGCTAACATGGGCCAAATAAATGAGGCATGTGGCCTGCGGGCTGCAAGTTTGACATGCTTGCTCTAGAGAGACAGGTTTGTGAAAGTCAACAAAATCAATTCCTTTCCCATGAATTAATTTGTGAAGTGATACAAGGAATTTTGCAGCTAGTTGGCCAGAGAACATAGTGTAAATCAGATGTATCAAAATTTTTTGACCACATAAGTTGTTTCTTACATGCATATTTCTTACATATTTTCAGAATATCGCCTTCAGGTTTAACACCTTGGGAACTGGGAGGCCTGATAAACTTGTTAAAATCTTATTCGCACTCCTGTTTAGGCATCGGCGCTGACATTTTTATCATTGTTTGTATTATTTTATGCTGAACTTCTTCATGGCTTTTTATGACGCTGTCACTTCAGTTTGGTCTTGTGAATTCTTGTTACTACATTTGTTGAATTTAGTTGCAGCTTAAAAAATTTTTTTTCCATTTGTTTTGTGAAATATCCCATGGAAACCGTCTAGTGGTATCAAAAGAGAACCCTCGTAAGAACGTGCAGAATAGATGTCAACAGTTTGGGAGAAAAACCGGAAGATAAAAGTGGAACACGTTAGATCATGTTCAGTTACTGGCACTACAACCATCCAGAATCTAGGCAGTCTTAGTCAAAGCCAAGCAAAGCATTCAGTGGCCAGGATGAGTATATAGGCAGGGGTCCTCAAACTACGGCCCGCAGGCCACATGCAAATACAAATATTGTATTTGTTCTTGTTTTGTTTTTTTTACTTCAAAATAAGATATGTGCAGTGTGCATAGGAATTTGTTCATAGTTTTTTTTTTTAAACTATAGTCCGGCCCTCCAATGGTCTGAGGGACAGTGAACTGGCCCCTTGTTTAAAAAATTTGAGGACCCCTGATATAGAGTGTTTGTTTAGGAGGGATGGGAAGAGAGAGAAGGCCTGAAGGAGATGGGCAGACCTTGTTGGTGCACAGAATAGAGAAGATGAGATGAAAAGGAAGAGATGAGAGGGATTTCCTGCTGACAGCCAGAAGGGAAACAGTCACACAACCACAAGGATCTGAGTCCTGCCGAGAGCCTGAATGAGCTTGAAAGGAGCTCCTTCCCCACAGAATGTCCGCCCTTATGTGTCCTGGGCCCCTTCCAGTCCATTCCCAAAGCAGATGTCGCTTTCTTCCAGGCCAGCTGGAGCACGTCTGATGATTTACCTTTTTTATTTATTTTATTTGATGAAAAAAAATATTTTTATTGATTTCAGAGAAGAAGGGAGAGGAAGAGAGAGATAGAAACATCAATGATGATGAGAGAGAATCATTGATCAGCTGCCTCCTGCACACCCTCTATTGGGGATCGAGCCTGCAACCTAGGCATATGCCCTGACCAGTAATCGAACCTTGACCTCCTGCCTGGTTCATAGGTCGATGTTCAACCACTGAGCCATGCTGGTGCGGCTTTTTTTATCTTTTTAAGAAAAGCGTCCTTTAAGTAAAACTTTTCCAAGATGATCTCCACTTGGATGAATTGAAAGCCGGTTGGTTGTCAGGCTAATCACAGCAGTGCTTTTCACTTATGTTCACAGGGAATGCCCATATTCAGGGGGGGTGATCGCCTGGGACATCTTCACAAGGGAGCTGTGACCTTACGGGCCACCTTAGATTGCCGCGCCCCACCCCCACCCCCAAAACACACATCTCCCCTAAAAGCTCTCATCTTGTTCATGCTAACTTAGGGTAATGCTACTGGTAACACCAATTGAACTCATAGCGTATGAGTCCTGATGGGTTTCTTCATTTGCTTCCTTCCATCTGCAGTATTTCTGGTAGAACTAGCCAACGCTTTAGTAATATTTCGTTATGAAATTACTCACTGAAAAAAAGGCACTTACTAGCCATCAGAGAAGAACTTGACCTTTGTATAATTTCCATTAAGCCACATTGAAGACATAATGTACCATCGGTTCCAACATTCGTTGGAAAGAAGGTTAAAAAATAAAAAGGAAATTTCTTGATTGAAATTCAATATGCACTTATATTTTTCACAGACCCTGAGATTAATGAGCGTATGTGATTTTGATAAATGGTCTATTAAAACAGAAAAAAAATGACATGGGAAGAATGAAAGACAGCCATTACTGGGAACAAGCAGATGTTTTCTTTGCATATCGTACGGCGGGCTTTCATCAGACACTCCTAATTACAGTCTGCACACTGGTATTCTTGCAATTCAGTCCATTAACCTTCATCTGAAGCATTCGTTTCTGCATCAAGTACATTGTCATCGCACTGCTCCTTCCTTCTCTGTGAGAATGCATGCCGGCCTGCAGAGTGAAAAGACAATTGGATGAACGTGGGGTTTGTTTTCTGTTCCAGTGCTAAAGAAAGAGAAAAATAAAGACAGAAATCCCAACTCCCCCTCCCCAACAGCTCAGAAGGGGGCCTAAGCTATTTTAGCCATTTTCAAAAAGAAACAAAAAAACACATATATATTTTAATTCAAGAATCAGTCACAAGATATTGCTGAAAAATAGTTTGGCTAAAAACAGGGAGCAATACAAAGACAGAATTAGAGGGGTGGTTTAGCAGTTCCAAAAGGAATGACATGCGGGATAATGCACAATTAAATCCAAGCTCGCTCTTCACAGAAGCAAAGGAGAAGTGGCCTGCCCAAGTCACGGATGGTTTGTTTGACACGTAGCTCCGGGTTCCTTAATTACTACTTAAGATTTGATTTTCCTGATAGCCTTATAAGCACAAATAATCACTAGTCCCTCTTATTTCTATAACATAAGCTTAATAAGATGGTGGAATGTTGCGTGGGATTGTTTAGGAGCAGGAAAATGCCTCGATTCCTGTTGTCTCTCTCTTAACCCTTTAAATGCTCTGAGGAAGAATTGGTGACGAGAGCAGGGCAAATTGAGATTATTTTCTTGCTGAAAAGGGTATATAAGTCTATTATGATGGTATCATGCGGGAAAAATAATTTCATATATGTAAATGAAAACATGTCTTCTCTATTATGGATTTGATATAATTTATCTAATATATTTCCCCCCAAAATGAAAGTAATTTCATTTTTTAATAGATTTCTTTGAATGTATTCCAGATGAAATGCTTTCAGAAATATTTATCCCAAACATCATTAACCAGTTCTTCAGATTATAAAGTACCTTTGGAAACTACAGAGTACATAGAGTTTTAGAGCCAAAAGGGTCCTCAAGAATCATCTAAGACCAGGAGCTCCAGTGGCGCAATCGGTTAGCGCGCGGTACTTATAAGAATCATCTGGATGTGAGGGCGATCTGGCTGCGACATCTGTCACCCCATTGATCGCCAGGGTTGATTCGGCTGATCTGGCTGGCTAGGCGGGTGTCCCCCTCCTCCCTCACCGATCCATGTGCGTCCCTCCCGAAGCTGCGCGCTCGGTCGAAGAGGACGACCTTCCCCCCCGAGGAGAGGACCGGTCTTCGGTCAAGGGTATACGAGTAGCTGCGCTCCCCTGCTAGAACCTCCAAACAAGCTCTCAAGAATCATCTAAGACCATCCTTTAATCTAAATTATGAGATAAATTGCCTAAATATATTAAGCGATTTGTTATAACACTTAGCAAATAAATAAAATAAACTGATTAAAGTCCCTACTTAGCTAGTGAACAAGTAGTGATTTCAAAACAACACAGTTTCCGGACATCAACTGCAATCTTTTCTATATTAAATAGTCAATTTCATTAAGAACTGGCTCCATAACTACTTTCTGTAAAACTTGACGTGTCTTTTTTTAGAAAATGCCTTTTAAATGCGTAATTTGGGGGGGGGGGATGTTGGTCAAAAGTTTAACCTTGATGGATTATGTCTCAGAGGGATTTAAACATTTGGTGCCCTGATTTCACTGAGTTACTTAGACGCTACTGTTAACTTACATTGGAAGAAATAACCTCAATATATCTGCCACAGAGTTGTTTCTGTGTCACCTTGAATTCTTTTTCCATATCCCACACCATGAGTTTGCGTTTTATGCAATTACACGTAAAAGCCGTTTTCAATAGCTGTCACCTACTTACAGTAACAGACATGCAGGCTTGGAGTATTAGGAATATTTGATTTTATTATCTATCAGAAAAGTAAATAATCAGTCATTCTTTTTGACTTGATAGCATTTAATGTGTTACTCTAAACTTCAAATTGTAAAGTATTCCTTTGAATGTTTAATAATTTATTTAAATCTCCTTCTTGAATTTGTCATTTCTACTTAGTAACACATTTGCTGACTATTTTTTGGTTTTTACCACCATGTGGAGCAGGTGGATATGACAGAACAGCCTTAAGTTACAATCCTAATTCTCAACTACTTTACATCATAGCTGGGATATATATATATATATATATGGAAAAGAATCATATACAATAAAGTATTGAAATCTTAGATTTTTACATTGAATCGATAATAGTGTCTTCCTCAAAGATTTCTGTACTAAATGAATTAATGCATGATAATAACTTAGCTCAAAGCCTTCATATAGCAGTCAGATAATCTATTATCGCTATTAGGTCTGATAATATGGAAAGTGATAATGAATGGAATATTTAGTTCTCCAAGTCTTTTACTGTGGAAATGCATTTATTAGTCCATCAATCTTGAAAACTAATGTTTTCTATGTTAAAAACCATATCCATTTATTGACCTTATGTAAGTACAGTCAGTTCAGTGTTGGTTTTTTTAGATCAGAGACAAAAATGTTGTCAATAAATCCTGTCACCTTAAAGCAGTGTGTCAATAAACACAGAATGTCAGTGTTTTAAGATAAATGAAGCTAAAATTCAATTTCTTCAGAGTGGTGGAGTTTTCTCCTTCCTATGAGTCATGGACCTGCCGCAGATCTCATATTCATTGTATGGAGCCGCCTTTGAATCACAAGCCATGAGTCATGGTACACACGCTTTAAGAATCCTCCCGTACAGTTCAGCTCAGTGTACACCACGGGCACAGTACCTACATTTAAATATTCAATAACTATTAAAGAATGGTCATTAGGTGTAAAGATGCAAAATTAAAAGTTCGGCATTGCGTGCTACAACACAATGACAGACGACAGAATACATGAAAAGAACAACACATCTTAAGGTAATGCATCAAGCACATTGGTGATTTGAAAAAGCTGACAAATATAAATTTTGTAGACAGAGAACTGGGAGTTTATAGAGCAGGCAGGGCACACTCCTATGTCATTACGTGCTCCCAGGCCATCCCATCCGCCAAACCTAGGACAAGAGCGAGCATTTAGGAAGGTGTAGCTCTAGGCTTTGTGCATAGTAACTTAGTTCCTCCTGCAACAGTCCTGGGGCAGGTACTTTTGTGCGTAGAATAAAGTTACTTCCTAAATATTTTTCTCAGAGTAATGCAGTTCACACAAAAACATCAAGATATGTCACATTTCTCTTTAAATTATTAGAAACTAATAACCTTATGGGGAAAAGATAAGATGTACCTCTGTGTATTATCTTTGAATTAATATTAGTGTGTTTTTAAGAGCAATTGATGTTTTCCCACTGTAGGTATGTAACATTGTCTCTATTTAGGAGTTGCTACTCCTAACTCTTCTCTTTACGCACAACTCCAAAACTAAAATATACCCATTACCAGAATGTCAGTGCAATTTGTTGAGGTTAATAAGTCAGAATAAAATATGACATTAGTCTAATCTGCCGTTTTATTTTTTGTTCTTTTCAAAACGACAACATAATAATGACAACAAAAACAGAGCAAAAATGGTAAAAACCAATCCATAGCCCTGGTAGAAACGGCAGGTGGGATGTTTTCAAGTCAGATAGCAAGCATCCGGTCTTCGTCTGAACAGTGCTGTGTGATGGAGCAGGAGTATTCGCATTAGTGCTGTTTTTCCTTGCCAGCAGCATGCTGTTCTCTCGGGCATTACATACAACGTGGTGTATAATGATTTCTCTTGCAGAAACCCCAGGCGCGGAAACTGAGCTGAAACGTGCACTTTTCCATCCTCAGAACGCCCCCCGGGCAGGGTAAGTGGAATGTCTTCGTGTGGGTTCGATTTATTCTGCACCGCGAGGCTGCACCTGGGAGTATACATGAGGAACTGTTGCAAGTCACAGTGGCCAAGGCAGGGCTTTCTGTAGATAATGGCCATACAGTAGAAAGGACTCCAGATATCAATGATAATTCAGTTAAATGAGTAAAAGTGATTTGGGGATTTTATTTTCTTAAAGTCTCCATAAGACAATTTTTAACAAACTCCCCGCCCTCCCTCCAGTTGAACAAATAGGAACATAAACTGTCAATTTGGTGAAAATCAGGAATATTTCAGCCAGAAGAAGTATATCAAGCACTGATTTCTTAATTAACAAATTACTTATGAACTAGAGGCCTGGTGCATGAAAATTCATGCGCTGGGGGGGGGGGGCGGGGGGGGTCCCTCAGCCCGGCCTGCCCCCTCTCACACTCCAGGAGCCCTCAGGGGTGGGAGGCGATCCGGCGATCAGGGGATGGTGATGCCCCATCACACTTCTGCTGCTACCACTGCCGGCAGTGCAAGCCTCGGCCAGCCCTGGTTACCTGAGCCTCGGGTGGCCCTTGGGGGTTGGAGGGCTGAGGGGACTGGGGTCTCTGGAGGCAGGCATGCCTGCCACCCCAGGGGAGCTGAGGGGACTGGGCACTGCCATCTTGTGGCTGTGGGCTCTGCCATCTTTGACTGCGTGTCAGTCAATTAGCATATCCCCTCCTTATTGGCTGTGAGCACTGCCATCTTTGTGACAGCGTGAGGGTCAATTAGCATATTCCCTCCTTATTAGATAGGATAAGGATTCCATAAAGCTTGAGGTTGCCATAACGTACACCTGCATTAAGTATTGCAGTGGAGTGGTTAAAGCAGAATTCTATTAAGTTTAATATCATCAGGTATTGATCTGTATTGTTTCTCCATCTTACCTTCCCAAATTTGGAATTTTGCAAAAGGCTCAACGTCTCAAGAAAACGAAATCGTTCTCCTCTTCTTCAGGGGATTGCGCCTCTTCTTTCTAACCAAGTGGTTCACGTTGGGTTGCTACCTGCATCAAACATTGTTGACTGTCTAGAGAGGAGCTGTTGACAGGTCCAGAGATGGGTGTTTCCTGGCCCAGTTGAGACCAACCACAGCCTTTCCCTAGATCTTTGAAATGATAAGTAAGGAAGCCAAGTCTCCCTGGTGGGAGGAGTCCCAAGTGTTTAATTATGAACCTACAGACGGTTGTGTTTCCCAAGGTGTTCAGAAGCCTGTTCTCAATGAGACTGGGAACCTTGCCACTGGAACTTGAGATTATGAAGGCTAAGCCACCCAGCAACGGCCCAGGGACATAGCTTTATGACGTTCAGAAATGGAAGCAAATATTTAAGTGTTTAAAGATCAGACACATTCACAGAAATTCAAAACCCAGGGAGACATCAAAAAATGAATTGATGAAACCCTCAAAATTAATGAGATTTTACAATGCATCAATTCATATCAGGAATGTAATTTCAGATACTGGGCCCTGAACTGTGAGCAAAATAATTAATTATCAGCAAAATAAATGTATAATTTTAGATGAAAATTACATGGTATTTTGTGTGAGGCCTGGGCACAAAATTGATGACACCTTGAGATGAAATCACTGAGAGACCTACCAGTGTCCCATTGAGTTCTCTCAGTATCTTTTCTATTAAAACACAGAAAATGGAAACAGATGGTGATCTTGGTAGGAAAAGGCGAATTCCACTTTTCTGCCTTAATTACCTCTCTCCTTTCTGGTGTATAACAGGAGTGGAATTACCTATTGGCTTTCTTGTCCGAAAGAAGTTATGGCCATATGAAAGGAGAAATCAAGTTTGCAGAAAGGAAATGTAAGGCCTCTTGTGTTGCATAGAATATTTCTGCAGCCTTCCCTCACCTTGCAGAGTTGCCAGACACAGCAGGCCTTGTTGGCAGCCCTTTGGGGGATCACAAAGTTCCCTAGTGAAGACGTCACCAATGTAAAAGGAACATGGAGAGTGTTTAATGGACAACCGATCAGAAATAGTGTTTGGAAGATGTTAGATTCTCTAGTCAAATGTTCTTCCACGTGCACAATTTCCCTGTGAAAGGCCACGGCCAGCGTGGCTTTCAGGTTCAAAGGCTTGGAGAAGGAGCTGACGCACAAATTGACGCACAAGATGAAATCTTAATTTTGAAATTATGGGGGGGAAGGAAGCCAGGGGAAGACTCCACTGGAGAAGTCAAGTTCCACTAAGTCTCTGTCTGCTTTTATTTACTAGAATACACAATTGCCTTTTAGGAATGCAAACAGACATATCAATGGTAATGTTTAGTAAACAGTAAGATTGTCAGGTTTTGGGGGAGTTTGCTTTAGGCCATTGAGTCAGCAGTAGGTAATAAAATGTAAATATTCACCCTGTGAATATCAAAAGGAGTCCCGGCCAGCCTTCTGCAGGACTCCTCACATTTATATTAATTACTGTTTTCTTGGTTTTCAGCATTTCCCCAAAGTGCAAAGCTGTTATTAGAAACTTGTAATGACAAAGCATATTCCAAAATATATTCCTAGGATATTTGTAATCATCACTGTAAGTCCCGTGACATGTGGTCAATTCTGTAACATTGATCTGTGGACAATAACCTCAATCACTTCGGTAAGCTGTCTTCATTATTGCAGTGTATCATTAAGTGGAAAAATAGACAGGGTGGGGGAAAAGTAGGTTTACAGTTGTTCAGATGGAAAATAGCAATAACTAATAAATAGTAATGCAAGAATAAACTCTTGTACTGCATACTCACAGCTGTAAACCTACTTTGCCCACCTCATGTTGCTATCTTTTTTTTTTTTTAACTCATCATTGGAAAATGTAGTCTGTAAAGATAAATACACTGAGTGGCCAGATTAATTATTAAGACCACCCTGTCAGTCCAATGAAATGAATTAGTTATGCAAATAATAATAATAATAATAATAATAATAATGAAACCTTGAGAGTATTTCCTTAGGAAGTTTTCAATATTCAGTATTTTTGGAAGTGTCAATGAAGTACTGATGGGGTGGTCATAATCATCTGGCCACTCAGTGTATATCCCCCTTTAACCTTCAATGTTTCTGCTAGCGGCTCAGAGCAAAGGTCTTGGAGAGAGTTTGTCTTTGCCACTTTTTAAAAACGGACTGACCTTGGGCAATTTCTTTAACCTCTTTAAGCCCAGTTTTCTCTATTTATGAATATCAATGCTAAAACCAATTTCATAAACTCGCGCAGGAACTGGAAGAAATAACAAAGTGAAGTTCTTGTTCTGATACCTGTCAGCAATTACATTATCTCTGCGGACAGGATGGGAGTCAATAGCTCACAGAACCTGTGTCGGAAAGATAAGCGTAGGGTTCATATTTCCAAGTTAAAAACTGCCTATATTTAAATTCCGTACTGCCTTATCATGTAGCAATAAGAGGTGGTGTTAACTAGGGTTAATTTTGAAGTTTCTTTTTAAGATCTTGATTAAAATTATATGTTGTTTTCAATTTTTAAAGAAAGTTCCATTAGAAGAGGTGGTTTTTTCCCCCTTTCTTTTTCCATGGTTAGCATATGTGTAGCTAGTTCAAGGAAATGAAGACAAAAGTTTAAAGTAATTTCTTCAGTATAAGTCTAAAGTTAACCTTGATTTTATAATATCTATGTTATTATGACATCAAGTTGATTCCTTTTCTTTATAAAGGTAGTGTGGAGGAGACTTTTAAAATTTTATTCTGGCCCTAACTGGTTTGGCTCAGTGGATAGATCGTTGGCCTGCGGACTGAAGGGTCCCAGGTTCGATTCTGGTCAAGGGCATGTACCTTGGTTGTGGGCACATCCCCAGTAGGGGGTGTGCAGGAGGCAGCTGATCAATGTTTCTCTCTCTCATTGATGTTTCTAACTCTCTATACCTCTCCCTTCTTCTCTGTAAAAAATCAATAAAAATATATTTTAAAAAAATAAAAATAAAAAAATAAAATAAAATTTTATTCTGATTTTCTATAGTAGACATAGTAAATGTAGAGAGATGATTTAAAATGCTCCTTGAAGGCCTAGTGAATAAAGAAAAGAAAAGCTGTTATTTGCACATATTCATCAGGTAACAGGCTTAATTAATGACTTTTTACCTAATTTTTAAAGAAAATAATGTATATACAAAATATTATTTTATATTCAGAATTTTTTATTTTATTGTTTACTGCTGGACCAATTTCTTTTTTTATTCCATAATCAAACTAAAAGTCACAGTACTCCTATTTTAAAAACAAAATGAACAACACAGATGAGCACATTGTGAGACGCTTATATCTCTTCTCAGGTGACTTAGAAATATGAGAAACTAGAATTCTGTGAAATTGTTTCCATTTCTTAGCATAGCTTTTCTTTTCTTCCTATTTAGGAACTTCTGTAGGAAGTCCAGCCTCAGTTTCAGTCCTAGGGAAATGAGGGAAAGGGTTATCACTGGGCTCAGTTTTTTTTCCAAACAATGGAATTCTTGCCTCTAGTCACGACCTTATGGTCAAGTTTACCCTATCGCCCTAGCAACGGGCCTGAAGCGATTCAGACACCGATTTCCAAGGGGGTGCCAGAGCTGGCTGAAGAGCTTCCCTCTGCCCCTGGCATACTCACTGGGACACTGTTCAGTCTGACAGTGTGACATTTGAATATATGCCCATCACGGGGCCAACATTGTTGGGGAAAAAGAAATCACGGCGCAGAAAACATAAATTTAATCCAAGCATTATTCTAGAGATGATGTTGACAATTTTTTTTAAAAATATATTTTATTGAATTTTTACAGAGAAGAAGGGAGAGAGATAGAGAGTCAGAAACATCGATGAGAGAGAAACATCGATCAGCCGCCTCCTGCACATCCCCCACTGGGGATGTGCCCGCAACCCAGGTACATGCCCTTGACCGGAATCGAACCTGGGACCTTTCAGTCCGCAGGCCGACGCTCTAGCCACTGAGCCAAACCGGTTTCAGCGATGTTGACAATTTAAGATAGTGTTACACTAGCCAACGATAGGCTGTCCATTAAAATTATGTTAGGATTTAGTCTGAATTCCCCTGTAATAGGACAAAACATTTGTATTAATTTCTTTTTTTTCCAGATGTGTTAGAGTAAACACTGTAAGTAAACACAGTTTCTCTGTCTTTTTCCTCCCTCTTTCCTTCCTTCCTCTTCTCACTTGTCTTGTGGACTTTGGCATGTCGTCAGTCTATTGTTAATATAATCCACAGGTGGCATCACTGAAGTACATGCTGTTTGGTTTGTTCACTTCAGAAGCAGTCTTCCTACTAGGGGGGGGGTTTAATGGAAGTGTCTAATTGTCTAACATCTGTACTATTTTCACATTTCTATGTGCCTTGGCTTTCCTTGTGAACTATAAACAATCTAGGCTGTAACCGATTTGGCTCAGTGGATAGAGCGTTGGCCTGCAGACTGAAAGGTCCCAGGCTCGATTCCGGTCAAGGGCATGTACCTTGGTTGCGGGCACATCCCCAGTAGGAGGTGTGCAGGAGGCAGCTGATCGATGTTTCTCTATCATCGGTGTTTCTAACTATCTCTCTCCCTTCCTCTCTGTAAAAAATCAATAAAATATATTAAAAAAACACAATCTAGGAAATATAATCAAACAGTGATGTGTTTACACATATGAAACAGAGTCCCCTGATTCATGCTGCTGTCTTGCTAGAAAGGCCTGAAAGAGAAAGCACTGAGCTGGACCATTAAAAAATGGGACTCAGTCTTAATATTTGCTGGAAGAACGGCGAGACTGCCAAACTTCTGTGAAGTCAGACTTAGAATTACCACTCACAGAGGGTAAATTTATGGCACTTAACGGCAGGAAGGCATTTTTAAACTTGAATACATCACGGTAGCCCCTTGATATTGAGGCTCACCGTGGACTCCTTAAAAAATAGCCTGGCCCAATTTTAAGCGGGCTCTGTGACCTTGGCACTTTGTCTTGATGGATCAAAATGTCACCACCTAGACGCTGTCGCATTTCATCAGGCCCAACTCGGCCCCCCGTGCGAGTTCAAGAGGCTCACCTGGGCCTGTAACGATTATGAAGAGGCATTTCACCACCTCCATTGCGAGGAGAATAATAAATGGAGAGCCCGGCCCGGCTCCTAAACCCTCTTTCTGAGAATGAAAAGGATTGTATTAAGGGGGAAATTGATCATGAATAATCATAACCCTAAGGCAAATAAGGATCGCAGATCTAGATGAGCAAAACATACTCAGAGTGATGTTTTTAAACATCAAATCAGGGAATGGCTAGTCAATCAATCCAGTGCAGTGGGAAGACCACGTAGGACAAAATTTATGACTTTTCTAATACTAATGTACACCTCCAACTCTAGTGGTGTTCTGTCACTGTAATTTTGATGGTTCATGTTCAAAGGTGATGCATTTTTAACCTGTGTAGGTGTGATGTAAAGCCTTCTGCCTTGTCAATCGGTCTTCCTATTGGTTGAAGCAGAGTGAGCAAAAAGAATGTTGGTAGAGGAGGAGAGCAGTGTGGCAGCCAGGGCCTGGATCATGTAGAGCCCCAAGGATCATCCAAAGGTGTCTGGCCTTTATTGCGACTGTGACAGGTGTATGTTTAGCCAAAGGTAAAGGACAGTAAATAAGAAAGCAAGGGAATCAGTCAGAAAGTCATTGATGTAACAATGAGAGATTACTATGGCTTCAAAATGATTCCAGCTTCATTTGGTGACCTGGAATTTCCAGTTTTAGTATTGACAGGTAAGAATATAGTCTCATCTACTTTCACACATACCACAGACGGAGAGATGGATAGGTGGATGGATGGATGGATGGATGAATGGATGGATGAATAGATAGATAGATAGATAGATAGACAGACAGACAGACAGACAGACAGACAGACAGATAGATAGATAGATAGATAGATATAGATAGATGCACAGACAGATAGATAGGATACATAGAGAGAGATAATAGGGAAGAAAAAGAGATAGGTGATAAAGATGGACAGCAGGATGGGTGGGTGGATGGATGGATGGATGGATGGATAGATACACAGGCAGATAGATATGATATATAGAGATAAATGATAAAGATGGATAGAGGGATGGGTAGAAAGATGATGTATTGATTAGATTAGATAGAGGATATGATCTAAAATTTTTCCACAGAAAAAAATAACCTCTTAAAGAACAATAAATTATGAAATTATAATCATATATGCATAGATAATCCACACATAAATAAACATGCATGTAATTAATATTTGAATATGAGTATCTATCTTCTCAAAATGTACAAACAGGCACACATATATTTCTGGAAGTCCTTCTGCAGAACAGTTATAAAATATTCCAATAATTTTTTTTTCATTCAATAAACTAGCAAGCAATAGACTTTTCTGGGCATTGTGCCAAAAACCGATGGTAATGCTGATTGGAAACACGAAGCCCTCTTGTGGAAAGTCCGCTCTGTGCTCATCTCTTTCCCAGAGCGTCACAGGGAGGAAAAAGCACCCTAACAGCCTCTCCCCCTGCACTCATTCATGCTGTGAATCCATCAGGGCGAAGCATCCTGCACACTGACTGCCCTCGCTTTGTTTGCCTTTGTTTATGGAATCTATTTAGAAGCACTTGGAGAGAGCATTTGCCAATTTTTTAATCACTTATCAAAATTCCTGGTAAGCGGAGTGCTTTCAAACACTAACCATCTATAAACACAGTTATAAAATCAACCCAAATGATATAGAATCAACCTGACAACAGGGTAAGCGCTCCAGCCTGATGGTTGGAATTAGTCCTGCTATCAAATGCTTTCAGCTAAGAAAAAGAAAAAGGAAAGGGAAAAAGAGCAATCTCTCTTTTATTTAATTTTTTGAGCTACTTAGAAATGGCAGTAAAGTTCAATATAATCTTTGAGACTGAATAATAATAAATACAATTTTATAGAATATGCTATTTCTAACCATGCCCTTTATTAACCAACTAGAGGCCCGGTGCATGACATTCATGCACTGGAGGGGGGGGGGGAGGTCCTTCAACCCGGCCTGCACCCTCTAGGCAATGTCCACCTGCTGGCTTAGGCCCGCTCCTGCTCCATGAGCCTGGCTTCTGGCTGAGCAGCACTCCCCCTGTGTGATCACACTGACCACCAGGGGGCAGCTCCTGCGTTGAGCGTCTGCCCCCTGGTGGTCAGTGCACGTCATAGCAACCGGTCTTGCCACTGTTCAGTTGTTTGCATATTCGCCTTTTATTTTATAGGATTGCGGAGACATAATATCCCTAGAATGAACATGTGAAAATCTGAACTTTGAATATTGTGGAGGGCACACAGGGTTAAGCACTCACTATAAAGTCAACACTTATATATTCTACATTGTAATTTATGGATCTGTTTTGTAATTCTCACTGTGGATGTGTGGTCTAAGTACATTGCAATGAAAACAAAACAAAGAGCAAGCATCTATCTTCATATATGAACTTGGAAACCACAGAGAAATACGTGTATCGTGAGGTTTTGCATTCTTTTCTGTTTTGCATCATTATGTGTTCATCATCCATTTCTCTCATTTTCCTAAAGATCTCAAAGAGGAATTTTACTTTATTGAGTTACTGTGTTCAGGATCATTTAATCCAAATCAATCTTAAAATACTTAGCAATGCATGCTGTAATAGTGTTTTATAGAGAAGGGTTAACTATCAGGAAAGGGGAATTCCATGGCACTTCTATTGGGAAGTTGAGAAAGTTCTAAATATGAATGATGCTCCTAAAAATGTGTGGTCTCTTCTTAAAAAGATAATATGTTTCAGAGCACAACTCTTCCAATTTTGACCAGTAGTATTTATTAAGAATGTAATAGCCGAAACCGGTTTGGCTCAGTGGATAGAGCGTCGGCCTGCGGACTGAGGGGTCCCAGGTTCGATTCCGGTCAAGGGCATGTACCTGGGTTGCGGGCACATCCCCAGTAGGAGATGTGCAGGAGGCAGCTGATCGATGTTTCTCTCTCATCGATGTTTCTAACTCTCTATCTCTCTCCCTTTCTCTCTGTAAAAAATCAATAAAATATATTAAAAAAAAGAATGTAATAAAGATGAAACATGTAGTCACATACTAGTATAGTAAAAGTAGATATACAAATGAATATTAAAATCATATTTAACGTAGTTTCATAAATATCTAAGAACTTGTGGAACATTATAAAGAACTTTGCATACATTTAATAAAATCTTCAGAAAGAAACTATGATATATGTACTGTATGTGTGTATGTGTATATGCACACATGCACTCACACACATATACACACACACACATATACACACACACACACACATACACTGAGTGGCCGGATTATTATGACCACCTGACGTTTGTAGGCAAATTAACTGTACACTGCATCATATGGGATATGGAAGCCGGAGGCCTGTTTGAATACCTTTGCTGTCTGCAGTTACCAAGATAAAACATCACCAATTCGTACAGGAACACAAGGATTGGACAGTCGAGCATTGGAAAAAAGTCATGTGCTCCGATGAATCACGTTTCCAGTTGCATCATGCAGATGGCAGAGTGAGAATTTGGCGGAAACAGCATGAAAGCATGCACCCCACATGCATGAGTACAACCCTTCAAGCTGGTGGGGGCAGTGTTGTGGTTTGGGGCATGTTTTCCTGGCATGGTTTGGGCCCTTTAATTCGTGTGAAACAGCGTCTGAATAGCACAACATACCTAAGTATCGTTGCTGACCAAGTTCATCCTATCATGTTGATGGCGTATCCCAGTGGAGATGGCTTCTTCCAACAAGACAACGCGCCATGCCACGGTGCTTATATTGTGCAGGAGTGGTTTCAAGAACATGAGGGAGACTTTACCTTGCTTAGGTGTCCCCCACAATCACCAGATCTCAATCCAATTGGGCATTTGTGGGACGAAGTTAAAAGAGCCATCAGGCAGCTGGTTCCACAACCATCAAATCTCACAGAACTGGACAGTGCTATTCATCAGGCATGGTGTCAGATTCCTCGCATCACCTTTCAACATCTCGTGGAGTCAATGCCAAGAAGAATCTCCACAGTCTTGAAGGCAAAAGGTGGCCCAACAAAGTACTGATGGGGTGGTCATAATAATCTGGCCACTCAGTGTGTGTGTATGTATATTGAAATATATATATATTGCAGATAAGTCAACAACAATTTCAAGATAAAGCTTTTCTATTTCTCCTTTATCATTTTTACTGATGTTTTCATAGACATTGTGTCTTAGGATTGAATGCTATACATTTTTGGACACCACATGGAATAGTGTTTCTTGATGCTGCACAAAGGTACTGTATCTAAATGGGTGCATTTGCACCGATCTTAAATTTCCCACTAGGTGCTTCCGTCTTCCTAACTTGGGCGACCTTCCGGCATTCACAGGGATTCTAGGGAGGAGGCCAATATTTCCTGGAATGTCCTGAGGATAAGGGTCGGCTCTGGGCAGCAGGGGAGTCTTGACATCACCACAGGGAGTACTTCCCCTGCAGCAATAAAGTGTGACCTGTGGCACCTTAGCTCTGCCTGAGATATTTTTACTTTCCCAGATGAACAGATGGGGGAATTTTTTAAGAAGGCGGGAGCTGGAGCGTAAAACACCTGCTTGCCAATTTGGGGCAAATACTGAAATTGTGCTTATAAAAGAGATGCCTAACTTTTTGGCCCTTTATTTTACTATCACGATTAGGATTTCACAGCGAAACGCTTGAATTGGCCCCAAGAACCTGTTGACTGAAATGTTCTCCCAAGTCTAGATTTTACTATTGATATGAAAGGATCCGCGTTATTAAATCCACAGGTTGCCCTTCTGTCTGGAGAAAAACGCAAACCTTTCTCTCTCTCTCTGCTTTGACTGTGGCTATGAGAGTTGTTCCAGCAGCCAATCACGTCTTAGGACAGCTGCAACGATGGAACAGTCATTCGGAGCTACACTATGCAAACCAGCATATGATTTATCTGTCATACAGTTTAGAAACAAGTGCAATTTTAAAAAATTGCCATATTGAAAACCTAGCCAGCGCTGTTAGGTGACATTAGAGGTTAGATTGATGTGATGTTAAACTAAGAGTTATTGGGCTCTCTGTAGGATCGGGGAGCCTCGAGGAGGGGTTGTTTTCAAACTGGATGGTATAATTAGCTCCTGGTTGGATGAAACATAATTACATTTTACAACCAATCCCAACATTTATGATCCCATGCCCAGAATTGACACACCATTAGTAGCTTTGGGAATTGCTAAAATCATCTTATCTATGGATTTATGTAAGCGGTATTGGCAAATAGCCTTGCATGAAAATTTAGCCAAAATGGAATCTGCGTAGTGCATGTGATGCACGCGCTCAGTAGAATGTCCTTTAGGCTGAAGGAATTCATCTTGTTGTTGTTGTTTTTTTAAAGCAAGTTAATGATTTACAGGGACTTAGCGCTCCTCTAAATGTATCAGTAAGGGTTATTTTAGTTAACACTACATAAGCATCAGAAACAGTTTATGTGAGTGCCAGAGAAGTCACAAAGTTAATGGACTGTGAAAACCTTGATGAATTCTAACCCAAGGTTTTAAAATTCTAAGACCTAGAGTATAAGGTGGAAATTTCTTATAAAAGAAACCATCTGTTGGGAATAAGATATATATACAAAAAAGATATACTAGGTTCTTTGGTAAACTCATATGATAATGCGGTTTTGTTTTATTGTTCTTTTCTCAGTTTGTTCTAAAACTAATAAAATGTATAGATCTCAGACGTTCTTATTAAGAGGAATTATTATTACCAGTTTTAAAAATCCATGCCCCTTGGGGTAGTAAACAACAGTACATTATAAAGAGGATGTAGTAAAGAATTGTATACCTGAAACCTATATAATTTCATTAACCAATGTCACCCCAATACATTCAATGAAAAATAAATTTAAAAATAAAAGAAAATCAATGCCCTTTTCAGACTTTTCACTAGATGTCCAATATTCTTGCTACTATATTTGATAGGATTTTTTATGACTTAAAAAACATCGTTTAAAAGCTCCTTAATGGGTATTTGCAAAATATGTATTTGCCTGACATCGGTATTTTAGGAATCTTTTTGGTGGGGAGTAAACTTTGTAGAGTGTACAGATTATGAACATGTTATACAGTAAATTACAATTTAACTTTAGAAATAAGGTATAGATATTGAAAAGAAAGTGAGAATGATGGAACATACTTTTCTGAAATAAAATAGTACATACTTCTTGAGGATTAGAAGATAGAGTTGAGGGTAAGCAAATGGGATTACCAAAAATTATTAAACATAATTTAGATAGCTATATATATTATATCTACTTGCCTTATACACTGAACTACATGCCAATATAGTATACTATATAATAAAAGCCTAATATGCAAAGTGTCCGCTCATCGGGTTGGCCGTTCAACCAATCAAAATGTAATATACTAATGATATGTTAAGGCTGCTCAACTGCTTGCTATGAAGTGCACTGACCACCAGGGGGCAGACACTCCAATTGGTAGGTTAGCTTACTGCTGGGGTTGGTGATCAGGACTGAGTGAGATGGGGGCGGGGGGCAGGGGGCGGGCAGACACGCCCTGGAGCCCTCCTGCAGTCTCTCCCAGGCTGGCCAACCTCAAGTCCCTCCCCAGTCCTGACCATGCACTGGTGGGGTCCCTCAGCCTGTCCTGTGCCCTCTTGCAATCTGAGATCCCTAAGGGGATGTCAGAGAGTGGGTTTTGGCCTGATCTCCCAGGCCAAGGGACCCCACTGATTCATGAATTTGTGCACCGGGCCTCTAGTTTTAAATATAATACTGTATTTACATTATTATCTTATGAATGGGAATATATTTTCTTTCTGAAAGCAATTTAAAAAAATATTTTATTCATTTTTAGAGAGAAAGGACGGGAGAGAGAGAGAGAGACAGAGAAACATCAATATGAGAGTGAACCATCAAAGTCCACAACCCACTGGGGCAAGTGCCCTGAACCGGAATCAAATCAGCAACCTTTTGGTGCATGGGACGATGCCCAACCAACTGAGCCACACTGGCCAGGTTCTGAGAGCAATTTTTGATGCTTCTCTTGAAACAGCCGGTTATAAAATCTAGACCTGATTTTCAGCTATTGTTAGAAAGACTTGAACATCTTTCATAGCTGCATCTTTAATGACCAGAATAGTTGCTAGAACGGCCTTTTACACATTTTTTGTCATCCTTAAAAAGTGTGATATTGCTTCATTTTTATGTTTTAGGAAATATAACAAAGCTTAAGTTTTCCTTCAACTTTCATTTCTTTTATTATTGTGGGAGAAATTGCAGGATTGTCTGCAGGGCCATTAGGTACCGTCTTTGGCAGGTGTGGTGTTACCCTGAAGGTATCCCTGTCATTAGCTGTCACCGGCTAGGAGAACAATTACAATATTTGTTGCTGTGGTGACTGAAGTCACCAACAATAACCCAAAGGCAATTTGACAAGCAGCTGTAGAGTCAAAAGGAAAAGATGCCTGAGTCATACACAAATCTCAGGAAGCCTTTACAGTCTTAAAGAAGGATCTAAACTCCAGGTGTCAAAGCCAGGGGGTTAGGCGCTGCGGACTAGAATGAAACTGAGAGGAAATGCAGACACAGAATAATTAAATGTTAGTAGGAAATAATCTTAACTATTTAACATATGTTTTTACCTTGCTCTATCTGAGAAGAGGGTAAGAGAGATAGGTCCTCAAAGTTCATTACGTAGGTATTCATTAAAACGTGTGACTCAAGAAATAAACAAACTAATTATAAATATGAAATGCATGCAAGAATAAGCAGCGAAATTGTTGAAAGTGGTTATATATGGGGTTGAGATTGTGGGATGGGCACTGGGAGACCCTGAACAACTTTTATGAAATCCGACACTTAGTCACTAATGGATGCTTTACGGTCAAGTACTAGTATTACTACATTGACCGGATTAATAATTTTGAAATCGGGAGACTTCTTTACTCTTTCACTTGGGACTCTGGGAAGCTGACTGCAAGTACATTGCTCAGAGGTGCTTGTGGTCTGCACTTCCTTCCTGCCCCCGCCTCCCGCGTTGATGTTATGGCCTAGTTGGCACTGATTTGGGTTAAATAAAGGGTGTCCCAAAATTCACGCAAGAAGTAATTTTGACAGAAAACACAAGTGTATAATTAAAAATGGTAAATTTTTTATTGATTCCTAAAGTATACAGTATAGGGTTATGTATGGAATAGGATACATAAAAACTGGATTATCATGTCGTGATAGTGAGCACCATTAACGGTTACTGCCTGAGCAGCCGCAATTTCGAAGAAGAATGGTCCGATGATGCCTCCAAGCCCCAAATCCGCACCAAACAGTGACACGTTGTGGATGCATTTGTTTCTCAACAATCTCTCGTGGGATTTTCTGAACCCCACATGCAACAATTTTGTCGATTAACCAAGCCATCAAGATGAAAATGAGCCTCATAGAAATTCAGCCACATTTATGCAAAAACGGTCATGGAACATTTCAGCAAAAGAGTGCGCATGTGCCAGCAAAGCCGTGGAGGCCATTTACTGGCTATGCTTTTCCATACATAACCCTATACTGTCTCCTTTACGAATCAATAAAAAATTTACAATTTTTAATTATAAACCTGTGTTGTGTATCAGACTTACTTCTCGCGTGAACTTTGGGACACCCTTTAAATAGAGGGGTGACATTTCTATAGATATTTTCACTAAAAGCAAATGGTTGATTTAAGTTCCTCCTGATATGAGTGTAAACCCCAAGGGTTTCACTGTTACATAAAATGCAGTTTCCTGCCCGGCCTGCTGACTCACTGGTTGAACTTTGACCCATGAACCAGGAGGTCCTGGTTCGATTCCCGGTCAGGTCAGGGCACATGCCCAGGTTGTGGGATAGATCCCCAGTGTGGGGCGTGCAGGAGGCAGCCGATCCATGATTCTCTCTCATCATTGATGGTTCTGTCTCCCTCTCTCTCTCCCTTCTGTTCTGAAATCAATAAAAATATATTTAAAAAGAAAAGAAAAGAAATACAGTTTCCTGTATCTGATAAGGTCCACCATGAGTAAGATGGGTCAGCACCTACCCACGAAGCCCTATTGAGTGGCTTGGGGCTCATGGGGCCCCAGGTGAGCAATGTAGGATGTGTTTCTCCACTGTTTGCCTTTCTCATCAGCTGCTTATTCTTCCTATTTTTTTATTATTATTAAATAGGGGACTTGATCCAACAGTGCAGTGCCTGCATAGATTGTTCTCCCTTTCCTAAAGGACATCAAACTCATTGCTACATTGTTCTGTCATTTCTTACAGGAGAGGGGAGTATGCATAGAAAGCGTAATTTTGTTTTTGTAAAACCATGTAGCTAATGAGATGCACAGATGGGATTCTACCCATGTCTCCCCGTGCTGATTTGCAGCAAATAAATTGACCTCAGTATTTTAGTTGGGCAAAGGACATTTGGATGTCAATCATCAAGGGAGCATTTATACACCCGTGTTCTTAGTAGTAATAGTTCCTAATAATTACTGAATTTTAACAGTCACAATTATGTTAACAATGAAATGTATGCATGCAAATACACATGATCTTGTACCATAGAAACACACACCTGAAATCTGTATGTTCATGTTGACTAATGTCACCCTGTCAATTTAATAATAAAAAAAGAAATATATGCATGCAATTTACTGCAGTGTTGGTCTTAACAGGTAAAATTTTGAAACTATTAACGGATAGCAGAAAAGATTTCAATAAAAACATCTTCAAAATTCATGCAATTATGTTATGTTATCAAATACTAGTAGGTTCAATTGTCATCTCTCTGGAAATTGTTAGAGATAGTATGGCAAACATGTGATGATCATTTCCCTCTTATTTACTTCGAGGCTGTGACCTTTAAAGAAGAATATATTGAATCTTTTTTATATTAACTGGACAGTGTATCTCTCTCAGGCATCATTATCTTAGTTTAGTTTTTCCCATTTCCGTACAAACAAATCTGTTTTTAAAAGAACTGTGTTCAGAAAAGTTAAAGTGTTCATGTCAAATATTGAGCATATCTCTTATTTTTGTGATAAGGCCTTAAGATCATGCTAAATAAAATTAGAATGAAATAAAAATAATTCCTCTTGTTTCCAGCTCCTTACAGATGAAGGAAACACAAATACCTATTTCAAGGGGAAACATTTCAGTTGCTAAACAAAATACATAGTCTTCCTTTAGTTCCTTTTTTCAACTTAAAATGTGTTTTTTATATTTAATACTTAGGGAAAATACCTCAAAGCCAAGCGCAAGTGAAGGACTGATGGACGCTTGTTCAAAGAGACCCCCAGAGCAGCCAGATATGACATGTACTCACGCTGTTCTGTTTAGACCCGGACTCTCTTATCTCATCCCACTTAAGATGTCAGAGAAATATTGGCAAACAAGTTCTGAAACATGCCCTTAATCGTTTCCTTGCAGTGGTGTGCAGAATGCTGGAAATAATCAGAAACAAACTGTATCTCTCTGAGCAAAAGGCCCAGTTTGCATGCACTTAAATACAGCAATTGAAGACAATTTTACTTCCATCTGAAATGAATGCTTGTCTGTGGGGATTGTAGGCAATGAATTTGGCCAGTTCATGTGAAAGAAAGAACTGATATTGTAGAGTCACCAAAAGGGGGGAAATTTATTCATAAAACTTACATTGATCAGAAAATAAAATAATTGTTTATAAATTGAAAGATTTACCTGCTATGAAACTCTCTTTTTTTAAAAAAGAATATATTTTATTGATTTTTTTACAGAGAGGAAGGGAGAGGGATAGAGAGTTAGAAACATTGATGAGAGAGAAACATCAATCAGCTGCCTCCTGCACACTCCCTACTGAGTATGTGCCCACAACCAAGGTACATGCCCTTGACCGGAATCGAACCTGGGACCCTTCAGTCCACAGGCCGATGCTCTATCCACTGTGCCAAACCAGTTAGGACTGAAACTCTTTAATATGCAGTGAACTAGTAATAAATTCCATGAGGTGATTAAAAGCAGAAAGAATTAAGCTCACAAGTGTTACTGGGCAGGTACTTCTAAATGATCATCCTAAATTACTAGTGAAACTTTTCAATCTGTAAATCAGATACTGGACTGCAGTTAGCAAACTTATTTCCTTGAATTTTAATATCCATTATGCTTTTTACTGTGTTCTTATAGTTTATGAAGTCAGTATGAATTACAAAGTGAATTATAACCTTCTGTTTTCTCTGGCAAAACTAAATATCCCACATAAGAATAGATAAACCTGTGGACATAAATTTCACAGTTTTTAAGCTTGTTCATATGCAAATAAATGTAAAGTTATGGAGACAAAACTAAAATTGCTAAAATTAAAATCTCTCATTTGAAAACGTTGTGACCAGCTTTCAGCATTCATTGTGATTTGACTGGAGAACAATAAAATGTTATTGGGGCCTGCTCACATTTGAAAAGCAGTTATGTTGAAGCAATCCTCAGTCAATTAGGTTCCATTCAGCTTCCACGCCATTATACACAAAGACCACTTGTAACCAAGGCATCGCAAAGAAATTTGTAATTTATCAAAGGGTGATTAAGTTTTATATTAGTCCAGCTTCATTTATCACTCTCCTTGGACTATCACCATTCCCTTAAAAGCAGACAATTGAATGTAATTTTAAAAATTAGTACTTTGCTCTGTTGAAATTGATCTAATTTTGACTTCTACTGCCTAAAGAAGGAACTCCATTGTAGGAATTTCATTAAACTGCCCAGTCTTTCCCAATTTTACTTAACAAAATTGACCACAGGTATTTTCTTTTGTCAATTATTAAAAGCTTTTTATCGTTATGATTCTAGCTTTATGGGACATAAATATGTTATCCATGTCTTTATTCAAAGTATATTGAAACAATTGTTCTCTTGCTCTCAGTTCAATAAGCAATAATTAAAGGCAGATGAATAGGAAAAGAAAAACCAACATTTTTATTATTAAAAAATTATGTAACTCCATATTAAGAAAAAAACAGTCTACATGTAAATTATTGGGATTAATAAGTAAGTTTTGTAAATTTTCTAGATAAAAAGTCAGTATTTGAAACCAATCATGCTTATGTACACCAGCAACAAACAAAAAGAAAATAAAATATAAAGAGGATGATGAAATTCATTACAGCCTAGTACTTAGAGAGATATATAAATATTAAAGTATCTAGAGGTAATGGGATACAAATTTCACAGCTTCTCCAAATTGTTTTTTGAAAGCATTTAAAATATCAAGAAGATATAGGAAAACCATAATCTCTCTACATTACTAGACAAAATTTCAAATAATTTAATTTGCTCTGAGTCAAATTAAGAAACATGGAGCCTAAAAAAACATTTGAAACTCATTGTTGCAGCCTGAGTGTTCAAACACCACACTTTATGTTTGTGAACATCTTGACCCTTCTTAAATCCAAAAGTGAGTAAGGTTATGTAGTTAATTTTCATTGGTTCTTGTCATATACACTAGAGGCCCGGTGCATGAAATTCGTGCACAGGTGGGGTCCCTCCACCTGGCTGGCGATTGGTGCCGACAAGGCCATCTCACCCAGTCCCGATCGGGGCCTATCAGGGTTGGTGGCCAGGGAAGGACTGTGGAAGGGCTCTGTGGGCGGCTCTAGGGTGTGTCTGTCCTTGCCTCGTCCAGTCCTGATCAGCCGGACCCAAGCAGCAAGCTAACCTACCAGTCGAATCATCTGTCCCCTGGTCAGTGCACAGCATAGAGACTGGTTGGTCGACTGCTCGGTCGGACACTCAGAATATTGGGCTTTTATATATATATATAGTTGATTTTAGAAGGTTTAAAACTGTAGATTTATAAGCTTTAAAATTTTGTAATTTAAGCACATTTTTTTATGAACAAATATATCTATTTTTAGTTGGTAATAAGGTGGGCACAAAGATATGGTATCTGGTTACTCAGCAAAGGTAAAAGGTGGTAAAAGCTTTATTTCAGGGCTTATTGAAGTTATATTTAAGGGCTCTGCAAGCATAGTGGCCCTTCACACAAAATTGATAATTTTGATAACTAAGAATCATATACACTGTTATATTTTGTTATTAATCAAGTAGAGTTATTAATTACTACTTGTTAGATTTATAGACTATTATGACTGCTTTGTTAAGTTTCATCATGTGTGAGAAGTTGAATAGGTATTAAAATCTAATACTGAGGAAAAACAAGAAAATATCATTACTTTTTATATCTCTCTAGCCCTATTTACTATAGTCTCTTGGAAGCATAGCCACCCAATTATACTGATGTATATCCCTAACACTTAGATTTTTATTTCTAATATTATAGCCTAAACAAGGAACTTGGGCTCCTCAGGAAATCACTGATTCCTGTATGAATTAATATTCAAAGCATAGGGCCTAGCACAAATAAACAAAATATATGGACAAGTAAGAAAAAAAAAGAAAGGAGAAACATCCTATGTAATAAAAGGCTAATATGCAAATCGACCAAATGGCAGAATGACCAGTCGCTATGATGTGCACTGACCACCAGGGAGCATATGCTCAATGCAGGCCTAAGCTGTCAGTCAGACGTCCTCCAAGGGCTCCCAGAGCTGTCAGTCAGACATCCTCCAATGGCTCCCAGGATGAAGGGGGCAGGCCGGGTTGAGAGACCCCCACCACCTGAGTGCATGAATTTCATGCACTGGGCCTCTAGTCTATATAATAAAAGCCTAAGTGGCCGTTATGGCAGAACGACCAGAATGACCGGTCACTATGATGTGCACTGACCGCCAGGGGGCAGACACTCAATGCAGGAGCTTCCTCCTGGTGGTTAGTGGGCTTCCACAGGGGGAGCGCCGCTCAGCCAGAAGCCTGGCTCATGGCTGGCGAGTGCAGCGGTGGTGGTGGGAGCCTCTCAACTGCCAGCTTAGGTAAGGAGTGAGGGGTCCCAGACTGCAAGAGGGATGTGCAACTGCTGGCTTAGGCTCTCTCCCCAGAGCCCAGAAGCTGGCAGGTGGACATCCTCCAAGGGTCCTGGACTGTGAGAGGGCGCAGGCCGGGCTGGGGGTCCCCCCTCCCCTCCCCGGGCCAGGGCATGAATTTTGTGCACCGGGCCTCTAGTTTATGTGTAATAAAAACATACAGGAGATTGCAGACTCGTAAATAACTTGGGGATTGCTAATTAAATCCACGATTAGATGCCCTTTCTTCACTCATAAATGGATGAACATGAGAAAGTTTGATATAAAGAAGAGTTGGCCAGGATCTAGAGCAAATGGAAATCTCATTCAACTCCATGGGCAGTTACTAGAGTGTGAAGGTGCCATAGAAAAGAGCTCCCTGCCCCTAAGTAATTTAAATATTAAAAATAAAGGTCCAGCCCGCAGGTGTGGCTCGGTGGTTGAGCATCACAGTTCTTCGATTCCCTGGTCAGGGCACAAGTCCGGGTTGCGAGCTCGAACCCCAGTGGGGGGTGTGCATGAGGCAGCAGATGCATGATTCTCTCTCATCATTGATGTTTCTATTTCTCCCTCTCCCTCTCCCTTCCTCTCTGAGATCAATACACACACACACACACACACACACACACACATATATATTTTAAATTCAAGGATTATATTAAGTGGGGGTCAAAATATCGGCACCAGGGTAAGAGAGAGGATGTTGGCAGAAGAGGCCTTGTTGTAATCGTAGTGCTCTACAATGCTGTCCCTTTAACAATTCCCACTTTCCCATCTGCGCATGGGAGATGCTTTCCATCTATGAGGTGCTGGTTGCCCAGGAGGACACCTGGCTCCTCTCTCCCTTGCTGTCTGCTCCTCATATACGCTTCTCACTGTGGCGGCATGACCTGCATTGGCCTTGACTTGCATAATTTTAAAAAGTAGCCTGGAAAAGGACCATGCTGAATATAAACAACAGTTAACATTTGTCGAACTCCTGGGGGTAAAAGAAAGCAGTCGTGTTTTTTTGTTTTGTTTTTTCTAGTGGACAGAATCCCCAACTTTTTCTTGTTTGCACGGGAACAGGGACTTGCTGGAGAGCAGTGGGAAATATATACAATTAGGAAGTTTTAGATTCCATTTCAATTTCGGCCAGATCCTATGCTATTTTTTTTTCTTTTCGTTTTTTGTCTGAATTGCCCTGTAGCTATGAAAACCAGTTTCTCATTTGAAGGCAGCTAGTAGCCAGGAAGTGATTTGACGATTGAATGCATTAGGAAACTGGCTTTATTAGTATAATTATGGAACTGTGCATAGCCTGCGGATATTTTCTTTTTTCAAGGAAAACAGTATCTCTGGGAGACTCACGGATAAGCATACAATGAGTTTCAGTAGTAAATATTTGTGAAAGATGGAAAGCTGAAAACTTTGGGATGTGAGTGTAAGAATTGTCCTTGAAATGCTTTTATCTTGTCTTTGTTGACTATTTCTCTCTAAAATGTAAAACATAAGATGTGGTACAAATAAGTTTTAATTTTTTAAACAGTAGCAAAGGAAATGCAATAATTAAGAGAGGCAGAAAAAGTAAAGAATTCAACATAATAAAATTTAATATTATCTGTATTAATTATTGTATTATTTTCCATACAACTGTAAACCTACTTTTGCTCTGTCCTGTATACACACACACACACACACACACACACACACACATACACACACACACACACACATTAGAAATTACACAAAAGCTCCAAGTGATATGTGATTACATGAAACTTAAACGATTCCCTTATACAAGAGGAAAATAATACAACAATTAATAAATAGTAATACAAGAGTAAACTCAGTGTTTTGCATGCTCACAACTGTAAACCTACTTTTGCCCCACCCTATATATGTCTATAAATAATTTATATTTATATTTAAATGTCATAGCACTCCTTTCTTTATACTATACGATGTGGTTTCAATTTTTTCTGCATTTTTTGGGGTGGGGACTTCTCTCAAGACACGTTGATAATAGCTACTAATAATAAGAAATCCGTTTTGTGACAATACAGATGTGTCTTGAGGGCATTATGCTAAGTGAAATAAATCAGACAAAGACCAACACTGTATGATCTCACTTATATGTGGAATCTAAAAGATAAGAGAGACCAGATTTGTGGTTACCAGAACAGAAGCTGGGGTGGGGGTTCAATGAACGTGGTTATAAAATACAACTTAGAGATATGCAGTGAACAGGTGTTGGGGATGGAATGTACAACAGGATGACGGTCGTTAGCAACACTATAAGGTCTGTTTAAAGTTGCTAAGAGAGCAGATTGGAAAAGTTCCCGTCACAAGAGGATAAAGTGCTTGCTTATCAGGGCAGGAAGGCCAGTCCTGGAGATTAAATTTATGGCATATATTTCATGATTCGACACTTACCTGAAGAAAGGCAAATCAAAAGCAAAACGCTAGTATTCATAACCTTCAGGAGTCAATGTTGATTGACCTAATTTAGATATCAGAAATGAAAAGGAACATCAAATGAAGAGCAATAACATCTTTGTGCTGCTGTTGAAAATGTATAAAAACAGCCCGGCCAGTGTGGCTCAGTGGTTGAGCATCGACCTGTGAACCAGGAGGTCATGGTTTGATTCCTGGTCAGGGCACATGCCCGAGTTTCTGGCTCGATCCTCAGTGTGGGTGTGCAGGAGGCAGCCAAGCCATGATTCTCTCTCATCATTGATATTTCTATCTCTCTCTCCCTCTCCCTTCCTCTCTGAAATCGATTTTTTAAAAATAAAAATAAAACAAAGGGCTACTGCTTTTTCTCTCAATTGGGATAAACTGGAAAGACACAGTCTTTTCCATCGAATAATCACAACTGTATCATATCCATAACCATTGTTTCGCTCAATCTCACTTCATCACTGAATTTCAAACTATTTCAATCCTCTTGTTTTTTTCCCCCCTCTTTTTTTAGAAGTCATTTGTGCCATGTGAGGCTTTAAAGTGCTATTATAATAGTGTTTTGTGTGGGTTGATTAACCGTGAGATTATTCATTTATTCATCTACATGGATATACTTTAATCAAAACAATTATTACTTTCTCAGACATTTCAAGACTTTATAATGATGTGTGTCTTCAATGATAGCTTCTAATTTAAGCTAAAACCACATTTATCTGTTTAGGAGGAGAGTTACATGGAATGAAAAATAAAGGTAGCTAAGTTACTTGTAAATATGTAGTTTTTATCAGGAGTTTTAAGAGTTGGACATTCAGCATTAAGAATTCCAATGAGGGAAGAACACAAATATGTAAATTGTAGATGCTAAAAAAAAAAAAAAAAAAGAGGAAAAAAAAGAACTAAAAAAAAAGAACTCTTAGACCATTTCATAGGTGACATGGAGAATTTTAAATTAAATTTGTTACTAAATTATATAAAAAGGTTTTAGCATTGACAAATCATGTATTTTTCCACATTACCTTTTGTGCAAATGATAAGTAAGTCTGGTAAACAGACCCTTTTTACAATTTTGTTCTTCATGGGCACAGATCTGAAGACAATTGTCCAAGCATTAATTTTCTCATAAAGTAGTTGCTTTTCACTTTTAAAATTCTGTTTGCAAATATTTATTAGTAATTGCAATAAAATGTGAAAAAAGCTAATAATCTGTGTTCTAATGCAAACACATTAGTTCAGGTCATCATAGATCTCAGTTGTTTGATATACCCTGGTAGTTAAGATGTCTGATAAACTCCACTATTCAAGCACATTCTTCACTGTGCAATTTTGTCATTGAAATTTTATAACCTTTAAAGTTGCAGTTTACTTTAAGAGTTTGCTAATAAGTGGGATGATAGGAACAAATGGAATTTTAGTCTGGCAGAATATTGTGAAAGCTGATATAATTCTTCATTCAAATAAATGGGCTTTTTATTGATAGTATATAGAATTTCATTTTATGCCTTCAGTATATAAATTATGTTGTTGATTTTTTATTTTGAACAATATTGATCTGTAGATCAACTTAATAGAAAACCAGAATTATACTTATCTGAATTTTCTGTATGTTCCTGAGATAATTCTTTTGTAAGAGTGATCACTAAATTGGCTTTGAAAGAATTAATGGAGTTTAATTTTCCTTAGGGGTTTATTCTGGTTATGAAAGTCTGATTAAGTGTTTAAGAATTAAATAAATCAAGTAGGCTAGTCTGTTATAATTCCTGTGAGTTACCCACCTGTGGACTGGCAGCTCAATAATAAATAATTCCTCCCAAATTTTAAAACATAAAACTCTTACCACCCAGGAAATGCCAATGCAGTAAAAATAAAATTTCAATTATTTTAATGTCTTAACTGTGCCTTCAATTAAAACCCAAGAATTAATAGTTGGCAAAGTTATGGGCATTGAAAAAAACGCAATATATATCTTGGTAGAAATTGGTTTCAAGATAAAATAACTATGGTGTTTTGATGGAAAAAATTGGGGGAAGTCTTCTTCCTTCATTTAAATGCATTTATGTAGTAATGAGAGAGTAACTTTGGCACATTCTGAGTAATCTTACCAGATAAATGCTTGAAGTACTTTGTAAATATCCCTATAAAATGTAAATTATTTATTATTATTATATTATTATTAATTGTGTTAATAAAAGCATTTACTGTAAAACATGCAATAATATTACAACCATTCCGACATTTATTAGATAAACTACAGGGAATTCCTGCTACTTCTGAATGCCTGTAAGTTATAACTCAGATAGAACTTACCTACATTCTCATTCAAATACACAGCATATCTATCAATAATTCTAGCTAAGAAAACCTTACCTGTTCTTGATTTTAGTAAATAGTCATTGAAGAATGCTTTCATGAAATGGATAATTTTTTTTACAAAACTATTAAAAATTAGATCTTATATTGCAAGATAAAACCAAGACAATGGTAGAGCAATAATTTTTCTGAACCTTTAGTTTTCTTAAAGATACATAGTTTTATCCCTGTAATATACAGCCACATAATGCAATTCAACAACTACCATTACTACAATGGCCAGATAATGCTTTTTCCCCCCAGTGTTTCATAACTTAAACAACATTTTACTTGTTTCAAAGAAATTTCACATACAAGATCTTCTTTGATCCCATCAATAATGTTTTTAGATGGACAAGGTCAAGTTTTTTAATTTTTCATGCTTCTCTTTTAACATTTAGGAAAGTAAGAAAGTTAATATAGACACACACACACACACACACACACACACACAGACTGTAAGAGCTGTAAACTCTTGTAACATTGCAGATTTAGCTCTTTTATCAACTATTATTGAAGTCATCAAGAAAACATCATTATCTTTTCCAGGGTCAGAAGAAAAGTGAACTACAGGGTAGATTCCGTCCAGCTCCCCAGTTGTGAAAAGAAAGGTATAGTAGGCGATTTATTTTCACTTCTGTAAACAGTTACACACTTGGTTTCATTCTCTTCTTGAAGAATCAGCAATTGTCATATCTGAACACCAAGTTCACGTAGCACTTTCCCTGACGAAGTTTATCCTCCTTCACCTTGTCCAAGTCCGGTGTTTTCTGCTTGGTACTCTCAGAGATCTCGGTGAGTCGCTGAGCTGTTACCGTATTTTAAAGCAGCTCGTATTCCAATGAATGTGCTATTGATCCCATCTGGCTATCCAATATGGGAAGGGGATCTGAAAGTTCTTAGATGGTAGCTATTGATCAGAAGAAAACATAATTCATTCATGATGCCTAAATCTTCTAGTATATTCGATTGCAACTCATTTCCTTTAATTGTCTGTGTTTGCATAGATTGTTATGACATATCATTTTTGTGTGTGATTTATTTTGCCTTTTTAATTTTGCCAGAAATTTGAAAACATACCTTAGTGTTGACCTCGTGTTTTTCTATAAGGGGAAGAAAAAGACTGGTCCCAGACACTCTCTTATATATAATTATAAAATCGAACTTCTAAATTCTTTGGTTCATCTGTTTTTAGTAGGCTTAGAGGGTCTATAAGGGAAACCTAGATTAAAGGGATAGGACTCTAGCTCTCAATCGAATAAAGTATTATTTTTATGAAATAGTATAGTTTTTATCGTAGCAGTTGCCTAGAACTGGAATAGTATGCTAATTTATAAAATAGTAGACACAAAATAGGAAAACAATACAGTAAACACCCATGGAGACAAGTGGAATGATTAATAATCAAACACAGGACTCTCGCATAATGTGCTGAATTCTTTACAATAATAGAATCAAAGGATTGAACTCTAAAGAGAATTGAAGGAGATGCTCACCAGAGGTAGTGGTAGAAGTAGAGCTACGTTTATTCATTAAGTATGCACTGAGTGGAATTCCTGGAAACGAAGGTAGCAGTACAGAGGTTATATAGACAGTCTCAAGCCCTAGCCATTTAGCTCAGTGGATAGAGCACAGGTCCACAGACTGAAGCATCCTGGGTGCGATTCTTATCAATGACATATACCTCCATTGCAGGCTTCATCCCTGGCCCTGGTCTGGGAGCCTGCGGGAGGCAACTAATGGATGTGTCTCTCTCACTTCAGTATTTCCCTCTCACTGTCTCTCCCAGTCCCTTTTAACATTTCTAAAAAATCAATGGAAAAATACCCTCGAGATAGGATTAACAACAGCAACAATGAGAAAAAAATACAAAAGAGTCTCAGATTTCAGGCCAGGTATGAAAAACCTGAACACAGCTAAAGATTATGCATGGCACTGATAGATGAGTTATGTAGAAGTTTGTTTGAAGAGGGAATAAAGGTATGAAGAGGGAAAATCAGAATTCTATTTTTCCCCAATATCTCAAATTGTTAAGCAGAGGAGTCGAATGATGATATATTCAGTTTAGAAAGGCACTCGTGACAGCAGAGTGGAGAATATATTACGAGATGAAAGGACCGAAGGCACAATGTTAGGAGTTCATTTTATCAGTTCATAAAATAGGTAATGAAGACTCAAACCACACTATTGGCAGTGGGAGTGAAGAGGAAGGGGACGTTTGAGAGGCATTTATGAGCTAGATTTAACAGTCCTCTATGACAAATGCATGAGATGGAGATGAGAGAGAAGTGGAGAATTCAATCAAATTTAAAAACATCTGCCTTTAAGACTTCTGCTAGGTGTTTCCATATCCAGCGGTTCTCAACCTGTGGGTCGCGACCCCTTTGGCGGTCGAACGACCCTTTCACAGGGGTCGCCTAAGACCATCCTGCATCTCAGATATTTACATTATGATTCATAACAGTAGCAACATTACAGTGATGAAGTAGCAACGGAAACAATTTTATGGTTGGGTCACAACATGAGGGCCTGTTTTTAAAGGGCCAGAAGGTTGAGAACCACTGATATACACCATCTCATGTGAATTTCCCTGTGCCTCTGTATTGTAGATCTTTTTATCCTCACTTTATAAGTAGGCATGTTGAGGCTTGGAAAGGGGGAGTATTAGGCTCAAGATTTTATAGTTAACAATTGCCAGAATCAGTACTTGAACTCTAATTGTTTTATGCATCTCTTCCTCGCTGGGTTCCTCATTTCTACTTTAAATTCTCTGACTTTCTCAGGGACTACTAAAATCCTAGATGGCTCAGTAACCCTGAGACTATTATCAATTCAGTTTTGATCCACCTTCTTGTATTCTTGTCACCATTTCCCTAGAAATATCTGTCTCCCTTTCTCTGTTTTTCTTCCCTATCCCCTCTCCTCTTTCTCCACACACACACACACACACACACACACACACATACACACACATACACACACACATACACACACACATACACACACATATACACACACCCACATACACACACATATATACACACACACACACACACACACATACACACACATACACACACACATATACACACACACATACACACACATATACACTCACACACATACACACACACACACACACACTTAATTCCAAGTCACAATTTTGTGACTATGATAATAACACTTGCTCTGAGCCGTGGAAAAAAAATCCCAAGCTTAGATTCAGCTTAATGGCAGAACTTATAAATACATCTCATATCTCAAAAGTGGTTAAGTGTTATTTTGCTAGCACAAGTAGTTTCTCTGATTACTCTGACTCCAGCTTGGAAACAGAAAACTCAGATTTTTGTGCTTCAGATTTTTTTCGTTCCAGACAGTAATATTGAGAAATATGTTTATGAAATGAGATCTTCTAAATTATGGAGCAACTTTTTATATGTAACTCAAATGCAGTTGGATTTTGAAGGCAACATAAAATTGCATTTTCTAAATAGACGTAGAAAGCAATGTGAAATTATTCCAACTAAGTTCTAATTCAAAATCCTGCCCAAATTTATTGTCAGTAAAATAAATCCTGTAGAGCAAGAACAAAAATATACTATGGCAAATATATATATACTTCTTGGACCAGCTTTAATTTAATTGGGCTGCTTTAATTTTAATACAGAAATGCTAGCTGGAACACTCTTATTTTTTAAAAAATATATTTTTATTGATTTCAGAGAGATAGAAACATCAATGATGAGAGAGAATCATTGATTGTCTGCCTCCTTCACACCCCACTGGGAATGGAGCTCACAACCAGGGCATATGCCCAACCTGGAATTGAACCATGACCTCCTGGTTCATAGGTCAACGCTCACCCACTGAGCCACGCAGGCCGGGCCTAAAATGTATTTGTTAAACCTTCTTATGTTGTTCGGTTATTTTGCCAGTTTTCAAAACAGATGAACATATGCATCCATATGCTAGTATAGGAATTTAAAATGTTTAATTATGGCATAGTTCATATCACAAACAGCTTCTTACATTTACTATAGTTTGTAATTCTGTTTTTAAGCACATTTTATCTCTTTAAACAATCTCTTTAAACACATGTCCTGGCTGAAGAGGCCAAAAAAGACCCTTGGAGTTATGGGTCCCTTCGAAGGCCAGCCAGGCTGTAAACATAACGGGGACATAAAATTCAGGGGTGTCATGGAGCGTTTAGTGCGCTCACATCTGGGAGTCCTACAGCAGCGATGTAACTGTCTTTCCAGCTGGGAGCAGAGCTCAGTAGCTACATCTGCGAGATAAAGAACCAATGTTGTCTACAGGCGGCTGCAGAAGCGCTCAGCGCTGCCTTAGTCTGCTGGGGAGCGCTCTGAGATGCTGCTCCCCAGGAATCCAAAGCAGCGGTACCCGGGGTCTAATAGGAAATCCATTCTCACTTAGAGCCACGAAGGAAATGTGTCCTTACACTCCAAGGAAACTTAAAACGACTCCGCATCACCAGAGCCAAGTGGCCTGGGAGAGAGCCCAGCTCCAGCTTCTGGGGGTGCGATGAAGTGATAAACCTTCAGTGAGTGGTACCCACACTAACAAACACAGCAACGGGAATGTCCCCTGAGAAGCCCAGTGATAATCCTTTAAGGCAGGAACACATTCAGACGCAGATAAATTAGACGCTGAGTCCAAAGGGCTTCGGGAAAGCAGTGGTGTTTTCTCCTCTTTGAGTCTACATGAAAGAAAAGGCCCGATCCAGGCAGCCTGGGGTCAAGTTCCCGCTCTGACCTTGAATGACCTACCAGCCACGGGCCCAGCAGGCAGCAGAGAGTAGCTCTAAAGAGTTTCCCTGGAAGGAACTTTTAAAAAGCGTTCTTTTCAGAAGTGGAGGCAAGGCTACCTTACAAAATCAATTGTGGCTCTCTGTGTTAGCACTGAATGGCTGGCGTTCAAAAATTTAAAAAGCAGCTCTACTTACAATAGACCCAAAATGAAATATTAGTTATAAATGGGCATTTATTTGCTTGTGTTTTTTTCTTGTCTCTCTGAGGAGCATAAATATAACTCTTTGATTAACTGTATTACTATAAGGTGTCGGTGTAGCATCTTGGTTAACGTCTTGTACAAATGGCCCTGTAAATACTTTTAGTTGTTGGTATTAAAAATACAAACAGACCTGTCCGTCTCCTTGAAGGGAGCTGCAGTTAATTTCATGACAGTTTTGTATGCTCCCAGCTACAAACCACTGAGGGAGTGGAGGAAGTCATTCCAGAGGAATCCGGAAGCTGCAAGTCAGCGCTTCTTGCTTTCTTTGCAAAATAGAAGTTTATATATATATATATATTTAATATATTTTATTGATTTTTTACAGAGAGGAAGGGAGAGAGATAGAGAGTCAGAAACATCGATGAGAGAGAAACATCGACCAGCCGCCTCCTGCACACCCCCCACAGGGGATGTGCCCGCAACCCAGGTACATGCCCTTGACCGGAATCGAACCTGGGACCTTTCAGTCCGCAGGCCGACGCTCTATCCACTGAGCCAAACAGGTTTCGGCTAGAAGTTTATATTTATGTGTTTTGTCCGACGTGTGTCTTTCCCGTGAATTAAGTCACAGCAGCACGGGAATCCATTGACCATGTTCATAGAGCACTACTGTTCAAGATCTGCTAAAAAAGGGGGAAAAAAAAGAAAGAAAAAGGCATCCAAGTAGGCAGGGCTTGGGAGCACCTGCTTCAATTTGACCGATACCGGCTGTCAGCCTCATATTGTTTTTATCTTTCCACGTATTTCTTCTTAATGTCGTCACGTTGAAAACACTGCTTTATTTTGGCATTCCGGTTAGACCTCCATCACAAACAAGGGAAAGGTTGGCGTCTTTAACTGGAAGAGAAAATGAAGGGGAAATGGTAGCCACGGGTCAAAGTGTGAATTGCATTTTCTATAGCTGGTAAAAATAAAAGAAGATGGAGAAAAATGGATATATAGAATAATTATCAGACCAGCTTACATGTGTCTGAAAAGGCATATTGTAGTAACATTAACTGCTAAGGAATTCAAGGTGAGAGGGGAAAAATATATCAATTCCTCCTCAAATGCGAATAGGGTCAGCGAGAAGTGCACTTAGCGTTTAAAAAATTACGTTAAAGACTGGACTTGAGCCCTGAGAATTCTGGAGTTCACAGGACAATCGATCCAGATGATAAACAGGAAGTCAATAAGGAAGCAAAAGGAACAAGAAAGACAGGAAGAGCAGTAGAGGCAGAATTGTATAATAATAAATATAATAAACTGTCTCAAAATACAGAAAACTACAAAAAAGAAAAGGGTAAATTAAAAATACAAATATAGGAAGCATTTTAAAATGTTGCCAAAAGTGATCAATCAAAATAAATAATAATTTTATGAAAAAATGTTAATGAAATCATAGCATGTCTTAAATGAGAAGAATTGACAATACCAGAAAATATAATATTACTCTGAAACATCATTCTATGCAGTAGAAACTCATAAAACTTTCACTGTAATTTTATACTGAGTATTTGCTTTCTGAACAGTGAACAATAGTGTGAAAAAGGCTTTCTTTTCCAATGTGGGTGGGAAAGATGTGAAACAATATTCTGTAAAGAATATTCCCAAAACAACACACTAAGATGAGTTTTACCCCTGATTAGCTAGACCAAGGTGATGCAATCATGGCTATTTTAACGTACATCTTCTAAAATAGAGAATTAATTGATTCTATCACATTAGCAAAGAAATGCTTAGAAGGGTGATATGTTGAGCAAAAAGGAGACTGTTCTGCTCAAATGGAAAGAAACATCCACAAAATAAAATAAATTGCTCTGAATAAATTTAGGTCAAACATACAACAATTCCAATAAGATTATTCAGAAAGTCTTTTCAATAGAAAAACTCTGAAATGTGTATCTTCCTTTTACTTAAGAATCAACGTTTCAAATAAAGGAAGGGAGAAAAAGAAGGAGGGAGAGAAGGAAATAAAAAAACAAAAAAACCTGGTGGCCTGGTGCACGGATTTTTGCACATTGAAAGGAAATTAATTAGAAGAAATATTTTAATATCACTATTCACCCATTTTCTATAATAGAAGTGTCAGAGATGAAAGAAAATTACTAAAATGTATATGAAAATAATATATAAATTGATTATTAAACAATAACAACATGATATAACAACAAAGACATGATACAAAAACAACAAACACATGATATAAAAACAACAAAAACATGATATAAAAACAACATTAACAACAATGACTGATAAATTGGTTAAACTTATTCCAATATCTCCCTGTATAACACATTAAGAGTAAAATGACTAATTTCCCTTGTGATGAAGTATTTACAGCTTTAACTTTAATGTCACACGCTCTTCAAACTTGAGAGAAAGCAACATGTAACTGACCATGTCCGAAAATGGGTTCAGGTAGGAATATTCCTACTCTGTCTAGAGTTTGTCCTCGTGATTTAGTAATAATCATCTCAAATGCAGGCATCACGGGAAACTGTCTTCGAATTAATTTAAATGGGAGAAAAGTGTCAGATGGGGACAAATCAATTCTTGGTATCATTTGGAAAAACTTTGCCTTTGCTACAACATTGAGTAAATTTTCCATCAGATGGTTTTTCACTAGAGAAGTTTAGTGATTGGCAAAATTGACATGTAACAGTCATTCCACCACAACTACATTCGATAATTGCATCCTAATTTACTTCATTTTCACTATGAAGGCATTTCCTACCAGCATGGGTAGTACTTGTCGATGACTGTTCTTTAGAATTATTCTGTCAACACTTTCAGCCTCAGAGGTACATTGTGCCAATAGTTCGTCTTCAGACGTATTCTGTCAATGATGTCTTTCAGCTTCAGAATGTCAACAAAAACAACCAAATTCACGATTCACAATGACAGGTCACAACGCACGTGTTCGATTGGTGCCATCAAGAGCTTTATATGTATCGCACATGTGGGAGTCAACGTTTATTTTTAAATTGCCAGTGTGCATCATATGTACCCACCGGTAGATTGGTCAGACAGTCAGAGAGATGTACGGTTGGCCACTTAGCTATATATATATATATATAGACTAGAGGCCTGATACACAAAATTCATGCAAGGGGCTCGACCCTCACAGCCCAGCTGTCTTGGCCGGCCCTCGCAGCCCCGGCTTCGTTTGAAGGTTGTTCGGATGGTCCGGACCATCGTTCTGCTGTTCGGTCTAATTAGCATATTAGCTCTTTATTATATAGGATAGCTTTCTGGTATCTTAGTATCTAGAACAAAACTTTTTCTTTGCCCACATCTTTAAGATTAAATAAATGTTTATTGGTAAGCATATCTGGTAGATGGTAGTTGTCCTTCCTGTTTTAATATTTTTACAATATCCACTAATATAATTAGGGGATAGAAATGGAGTACTAGATAGCTATAGTGATATATTGTTGGTAGAGTAACTTAATTCTCCTAAAGGTGAAAGAGGTATACACAAACCTAGATGTACATATGAAGAACCTACAGAATTTAATAATAGCCTAAGTCTAAATTAAATTAGCATTTTATGTGTAGACTCATGTTCAGTATTAAGTCTGATTGTGTATAGCTTTTGGAATGGTCATTAGGACATAGAAAGCATTCAATGAATGTTAGCTATTATTGATGTGATTCTTATTTCAGGTTTGAATTATTGATTTTTCTCAGATTCAACCTATTTTGAAAGAAAACTGCTTTGTGGGACAAATCATTCCATGTATTTAAACCTATTTCAGTTTATTCTTTGAAGCCCAAACATGTCATTCAGACATCATTCATTCATTTATTCACTGTCAAATTGTTTTTCACCACTTTGTTAAAGGCACTTTTCTTAAGTTATAAGGATACAAAAGATGTGACGTTTCCATTTTGCATTAAATAAGTTACAGTGAGAATGTGGATGTACAGAAAGAGTCATGCAAAACTATTGTTTTAGAATACGAGGCAATTTTTTTTAGCAATGCTTTATGTGATCAAATTTTCCTAAGAATAAGAAACAGCATTTTCTTTTCGCAATTAGAAATGCTTTATCTTCAAGTTTCTCATTTTTCTGCTTTTTTTTGGCAAACACACATCCATGAAAAGAGAAGAGATTTCTCATTAGGTAGCACCATGTTAGGTACTCTATACGGCCATGTTAAGTATGTCCATTCTCTTTCTCTCTCTCTCTTCCATGCCTTGTGAAAATAATTCCAAATAATCGCACTCTCTCAAATCACTTAGCTCACACTTAGATCAGCTTGCAAGAGGCATAAGTAAAGTAGAAGTGAGCGTAGAGGGGAAACCATCATTCATTGAATTATTAACTCTCTATAATGGACACTTTCTAATAATAGTTTGCTCTCAATTACCTGGTTATTCTCATCTCTTAAACTCGCATTATGTGCTGGAGTAATCTCTTAATTATGAAATACATGTATGACTGTGGTCTTTGTTTAATAACTGATAATTGAACATAATGTATCAATCGTTCCATATACAATCATACCATAGGATCAATAGAATTTAATGAACTCTATCTGGTCAGTGAAATAACGATAAATTATTCATGTCTGAAAATGTACTGTATTAAGTTAATCAAGCCATTAGGATCATTTTCTAAAATAAATTTTGAGACAAAGACAGTATATCTTTTTTTTTAAAAAAATGAGCAGTCTGTATAATAAGATCTGGCACTCAATGTACTAAGGGCATTAGGTCAAATAAAACATTTTCAGTTACGTTTTTAAAGAAAAGCTTCAGTTCAGATTTATTACACAAGTGCATGTTGTTTTTATAAAATATTTTATTAAATGTATTGAGTATTTCCATTCCAGTTTCCCAATTTTTTAGAGTGAGCGTGTAGAAAAGGAGACTTATTTTTCAAATTTATATTCGGTGTGCTTATAAAAAATGCAGAAAATATTAGAGTTTGCTGAAAGAATGACTTTCAGCTAAAAGTCAATTTGTGCTTCCTCACAGCTACAGTATTGATGTAAGAGTTTGGCATCTTAGATCTTATGTTGAAGCGCCCGAAACCAATTCAGGGTTAATCAGAAAATAAAGGAATTTATTATGAATACACAGGTGTTTAAACATAAAGCAAGAAAAAGAATATAGTGATCCCACAGGGGGATACTGCGATTAATATAATTTATATCCTACACTTTTGTAGAATATAAAACAGGGGATTCCTCACTTTCTGTCTGGGTATTTTCCAAGCTACACTATGTAAATCCCTTGGAAACTGGTTAGTAAGATTTGGATGACCTGTCTGTCCGAGTCTGTTAGGGACTAGGGCAGTGGTTCTCAACCTTCCTAATGCCGCGACCCTTTAATACAGTTCCTCATGTTGTGGTGACCCCCAATTTCATTGTTACAGATTGAACATAATGAAAGCATAGTGATTCATCACAAAAACAATATGTAATTATATTTGTGTTTTCCAATGGTCTTATGCAACCCCTGTGAAAGGGTCATTCGACCCCCAAATGGGTCGCAACCCACAGGTTGAGAACCGCTGTAATAGGGGTACCCTGTGATGTTAGGACTGAGCCATCTTCTGCCGGCGGCCCTATGTGATTAGTTCTATTTGAGAGAAGGTGGCTTGAAGAGCTAAATGATGCCATTTCAGTGCAACAGGCTTGAGGGCTCAGGCCTGCGGAGGGGAATGATGGAGTGAGTTATAAAAAGGATTTAGTAAGTTTCCCGGCAAAAGGACGGCTGGCTGTACGACGCAGGGATATCACCTACCCACTGTTCCCCGCACTGCTATCCAGACATACTGAGAGACACCCATCACCTGCGCGACTGACAGGCACCATAAAGCTAAGCTGCCCTTTCCCAGTGAATAAAAGAAACCCAGGTGGGGAATACACAGTGCATTTAAAGAGATGGAGTCTTTTTTCAGGAAGAGTCTATGAAGTTCACATTTGTTTAACAAGTGAAATGGCAACGATGCGAATCTCTGTTAAATTCATAGGCTGGAAGACTTTAATAAGACAGGTATCCTCTATAATCAAAGGCTAATATTCAAATAGACCAAATGGCAGGACGACCGGTTGCTATGATGCACACTGACCATCAGGGGGCAGATGCTCAATGCATGAGCTGCCCTGTGGTGGTCAGTGTGCTCCCACAGGGGGAGCGCCACTCAGCCAGCAGCCAGGCAGCGCACCACGACAGCGCTAAGGATGTCTGACTGCTGGCTTACGGGGAGCGGGCCTAAGCTATCAGTTAAACATCCCCCGAGGGCTCCCGGACTGCAAGAGGGCACAGGCTGGGCTGAGGGACACCCCCCCCCCAAGTGCACAGATTTCGTGCACTGGGCCTCTAGTTTAAAATAATGTTGCTGTTGACGATACTGGTGATATCCTTGTATAATTATTTTTCTGAGAAACATCCCAAACAACATTTATATAGCACAGAATCCACTTGCATATTGAGTAAGTCCGAGCCACTTTGCAATTAGTCTCCTCATATTAAAGCCTTAACCTATGGGATGTCAAACATCTAAGTTTAAAATGCTTCATAGCCAAACTGGTTTGGCTCAGTGGATAGAGTGCCGGCCTGCAGACTGAAGGGTCCCAGGTTCGATTCCGGTCAAGGGCATGTACCTTGGTTGAGGGTGCATTCCCAGTGGGGGGCATGCAGGAGGCAGCTGATCGATCTCTCTCATCGATGTTTCTGACTCTCTATCCCTCTCCCTTCTTCTCTGTAAAAAATCAATAAAAAATATATATATATATATAAAATGCTTCATATCTAGCCCTAGCCAGTTATGCTCAGTGGATAGAGTGTTGGCCTGCAGACTGAAAGGTCCCGAGTTCTATTCCCCTCAAGGGCACATGCAGGCTTCAACACCAGTAAGGGGTGTGCAGGAGGCAGGAATCAATGATGCTCTCTCATCACTGATGTTTCTATCTCTCTCTCCCTTTCCCTTCCTGTCTGAAATCAATAAAAATATATTTTAAGAATAATAATATGCAAAACTTACAGAGTGAACTGTAGTCTTTCCATGGGAAGCACAACATTTCAGAGTCTCCATGCTAGAATCAGTACTTTTGATCTCTGTGAGTCCCAGAGACCAGAGGCTTAGCCAAAAGGCAGTTGGATCAAAGCCTGTCTCCCTGAACTATGTCAAAAGAGAATGGTCAATGGTGTTTACTTTAAATGGGGACATGAGGCACCAGTGACATCTCTCAAATTGCTGAGCATAAAAACCCTACAAAAACATGGTGAGGAAGGTTATCTTTTCATACATTATTTTCAATGAAAGCGTCTCAGTGCAACATTTCAATACTTTCTGGATACAAAGGACAAGTATGATTTGGGAGTTATGTGTTGATTTGAATTTGCTAAAGTATGAAATGGTTTTATGTGTGAAAATAATAAGAATGTTGTCTAATTTAAGAGTTCTTTTTTTTTTTATCAAAACCCAGACAGAATATGTTTTTCTAATAAAAACTTCAAATAAATAATTGAACAGGAGATCCACAGTTCTAAATAAAATATTTAATTTAAAATAAGGTAACATTTCTTTCATATTTAATTGGCAGTAAATATCATATAATGCGTAATGCTTAAATTAAGTAGTTCTTATTCACGACCGAAGTGGTTTTCAAGAGACTGATATCGTTTCATGGAAGCAAGTGAAGCAATTAATTAGATTCTATTTATTAATCCACTTCAGATATAATGAAAACATAACAGCAAAAAAATATATTTGCACTTGAATCTATGATGGATGTTGATATCACTGTGGTGTTCAAAGTTGCCTCGTATTTCAAACGAGTGTATGCAAATGTATAATAATAATTTAGATAAAAATCCAAATTAAATCACTAGAGACTTTAAATAGGAGTAGAAAATTATTTTTATTCATTTCTTCAATGAACATCTATTTATTGACCTCACATTGTGCTTCAGACACCAGAATAAATTCAGAATAAAAGGCTTATCAAGATAGCTAATGTCCACACACTCACAAAATCTTATTTAATTTTTAAATAATCTCATCACTGCTTTTGCTCACATCTACCAACCTGTTCTTTTCAGACTGGATTCTAAATCCAACATTTCAGGCTTTATGTTGCTTGTTTCAACATTTCCAATAAATGTCCATTTGGAAAATCTTCACTATGGTTCTCTGTCTTTTCTCTCAGTCATTTGTTTGTTTCAGAGAATATTTTTATTTATAGCCCCATAACTAGTTGTCTTTTTTTTTTTTTTTTTTTTAGTTGTCTCTTTTTAAAGTCACTTTATGGTGGCAAGATTTGCATTTCACAAGTTTCATGCATTTTTATTGTTTATTTTAGTGAGCCTCAATCAATTTATACAGTTGCTTGGCCATCACCACAATCAATTTTAGGTCATTCCCTTCACTCTTTTTTTTTTTTTTTAAATATATTTTATTGATTTTTTACAGAGAGGAAGGGAGAGGGACAGAGAGTTAGAAACATCGATGAGAGAGATACATCGATCAGCTGCCTCCTGCACACTCCCCGCTGGGTATGTGCCTGCAACCCAGGTACATGCCCTTGACCGGAATCAAACCTGGGACCCTTGAGTCCGCAGGCCGACACTCTTTCCACTGAGCCAAACTGGTTAGGGCTCCCTTCACTCTTAAAGGAATTCTCACCATCCCTAGATCCAGGCCACCTCTGAGCCAATTTTGTTTTTATAATTTTGCCTTCTCATGAAATGTCCTACAACTGGAATCATGGCATATGTACCTGTGTGGCCTCTATTTGAGGTTTGTTCATGTTGTTGCATGTATACCTGTTCCTGTATATTGAGAAGCAATATTGCATTTTATTTCAGTAATGTTTTCTAATTTCCAGTGTTCAAGATTTCATTTCTTTTGTCAAACCTTTGGTTAAATGTGTTAAGTATTCCTAAGTGTTTTGTCCATCTTGATATTATTGTGAAAGAAATTGTTTTCTATATATTGCCAATAGTATATAGAATTACAATTGATATTTCTATTAATCTATCCCGTGATCTTGTTAAATTTGCTGATTGGTTGTAGGAGGGTGATATATGACTCTTTCCTTTGGAATCTCTCCATATAAGATCATAAAAATATATTTTAAAAAGTAAGAATAATATGCAAAACGTACAGAGTCATCACTGAATAAAAACAGGTGTACTTCGTTCTTTCCCATCTGTGCGCCTTGAGTTTCTGTTCTGTGCCCTAGATCATTGGCTGGAACCTCCAAATAAACATTGGTTAGAAGTGGCAAGAGTGAACCTCCTTCCCCTTTTCCCAGTCTAAGGGGAGAGCATTCAGACCAGTGGTTGGCAAACTGCGGCTCGTGAGCCACATGGGGCTCTTTGGCCCCTTGAGTGTAGCTCTTCCACAAAATACCGACTTCCGCGCATGGGCCATGAAGTTTCAATCACACTGTACGTGCGTGCCCGTACGTGGTATTCTGTGGAAGAGCCACAGTCAAGGGGCCAAAGAGCCGCATGTGGCTTGCGAGCTGCAGTTTGCCGACCACTGATTCAGACCCTTGCCACTGAGTGTGATGTTAGCTGTATTGGGTTGTTGATATATCCTAGATTGTCAATATATTTTTAAAGTCATAAATGGACCCTGAATTTTATCAAATGCTTTTTTCTACATAAATTGAGGATATCTTATGTTTTTTTTTCTTTTATTGTTTTATTTGTTAAAATTTATTGAATATTTAATATGGCGCAAGCACCAAGCTAAGAACTTTTCATATGCCATCTTATTTTTATCCTTATGGCAAACCTAAGAGAGAGAGATATGATCATTATGTCAGTTTCACAGATGAGGAAGTCCAACTGCCATTAGACTAATTTGAACTTTACCAACCTGGTTTGAACATCCCACACAATGTATATATGAAGTCATGTATTTGCAGGAATTAGCCACCACCTAGAGTTTATGATATTTTCATTATTACCTTCTTCTAGCATTTGAGTTAGTGTATCAACGACCTATGTTAAGACTTTACTGACCATCAGTAAAGTGAGTTGGGTTATCTGACTGTCTTATCTCATCTCACCAGGACTCAAATGAATGGGAAATCAGATAAATCCATTTTATTAAAAATTTAGCTTTGGGTGGTAAACACACAACGCAATATAACAGATGATGCACCATAGAATTATATACCTGAAGCCTACATAATTCCACCAACCAATGTCACCCCAACTAACCCATACAAAAAACAAAAACAAAAAATGTTTTTTTAACTGGAAGGAGAGGAAGAAAAAGTCAGGAAAAGTTCAGGAATGAATTCTTCTTACAATAGATACTAAAAGGGAGAGATCTAGGCAGTCAGAGAGCTACATGAGCGCATAAAACGTTCTGAGCAGATGAAATGATTAAAGAAAAATAGGCATCCTAGTCATCATATTTAGTTATTTTTACCAAAGCTGCAGAGGTCTGAGACCTACTAGTATAGTCAGCCATAGTTGCATTTACCATATTGACTTTGACATAATAAGCAGAAAACTAATATGAAGTAGCTTTTCAAAGTACTTATATTTATCATAGGATTATTCCAGTGTAACAAAGAATTCCCCAAAATTAAATTATTTAATCTTTATAAAAATATTCTTTTTCCCCTCACTCCCTTTCTCTTCCTCTCTCCTTCCCTTTCCTTCCTTCCTCCCTCCCTTCCTTCCTTCCTTCCTTCAATTCATTGGGCGACATTGGCCAACAAAACTGTATAGGCCTCAGGGCTATAACGCCAGCACACATCATCTGTATGCTACATTTTCACTATGAAAGTGATGTTTCTCTACACTGCTCACCCTGGGTTGTCTCTGCATGCAAAAGGTGAGCGGAAGTACACACGAAGGCTACACTCCTTCATTATAATCAGACGCAACCGTATTAGCAATAATAATTTTGCTCCCAGTCCCTAACCGATTTGCCGGGAGCCGGTCCATGCTTGCTGTTTCAAGGGACCTGGCATATATGGCATACTGTTCTTAATATGTTTGCTCACCTTCTTGGCACTATGTGTTTTAACCAAGGTCTCTGAGAAAGGTTGTTTCCCCAGGTAGGGATTTTCCCCTGAAGTTAGGGAGGGAATAAAACCTCTTAACTAGTGCCAGGTGGGTAATTAATCACTTTAACTATGAACAATCATGCTTAAGCTACATAATCTTTACTCCCTGGAATGGAGATAAGAAACGCCCTAACCTTTGTAATAGAGATTGATAGGATTGAATCAACTGGTATAAATACAGATGTAATAAGACAGCAAGAGACAGAACTTAGAATACAGAACGAAGAAGACAGAACCAAGAAGACAGAACCTACACAGAACTAGAGACAGAAGAACTTCGCTGGAGAGAACATGGCAAAAGATCCTGGACTGAACCTGACTACAGAAATGGGCAAGAGAACCTGACTAGAACCTGGTGACTGAACCCGGCTGGAGAACCTGGACTGAACCTGGCTGGAGAACCTAGCAAGACAACTGGACACAGAACCTGGCTGGAGATCCTGAACCAGAACTTCGCTGGAGATCCAGACCAGAACTTGGCTGGAGATCATGGCTAGAGATCCTGGCTAGGCTGCTGATCAACTGAACTCCGTCTCCGTGTCATTCCTTCTTCGCCGACTCCATCCACACCTTTGGGGACCCCTGGACCTGCTGGGGTTGGACTCCGGCATCTGGCGCCCGAACAGGGACCCCTAGGTAAGCCCCACTCTTGGGATGGATAGGATTCCACCGTAGGAAGAGGGTGGATAGTCTTGGCCAACTCCGTCCACACCTTTGGGAAGCCCTGGAACAGGATTCCCCTAGGTAAGCCCCCCCCACCCCCCATTGAGAACCCCCACACTCGGGACGGATAGGACTCCACCAGGGTGCTACAGACCCCCCTACAGAGGATAAGTAGGGTAAGAAGGTGGATAGTACAGAACTTAGATTGAGAAGATGTGCCATACTGAGTCCAAAGAAAGAAGATTCTGTATTGATCTTTAGATTAAGAAGATGTGCCATACTGAGTCTAAAGAAAAAAGACTCTGTATTGATCTTTTAACACATATGCTTGCTAGCAGAGGAATTAAGGTTACTCCCAGTCAGACAGAACGTTTTATACAAGAAGTATGTCCATGCTTTTCTGAGGAAGGAAAGGTAAATGTAAAGGCATGGGAGAAGGTAGGCCCAAGGAGCCTTATCCTTAACCCCACTGCAGCCTTTCCACCCCGGGAAAGTGCAGGATTGGCAAGCTCTCCCTGGGGTGATAGATCAGGACTCAGGTAATAGCGGAAAGCGCCAATCCTACTCTTAAAATGGAGACAAGAGAGCATTTCAGGTTTTTCTTTTTAATGCCCGCTTTTAAAAAATAAAAAAGGGGGAATTTGCCGGGAGCCGGTCCATGCTTGCTGTTTCAAGGGACCTGGCATATATGGCATACTGTTCTTAATATGTTTGCTCACCTTCTTGGCACTATGTGTTTTAACCAAGGTCTCTGAGAAAGGTTGTTTCCCCAGGTAGGGATTTTCCCCTGAAGTTAGGGAGGGAATAAAACCTCTTAACTAGTGCCAGGTGGGTAATTAATCACTTTAAGTATGAACAATCATGCTTAAGCTACATAATCTTTACTCCCTGGAATGGAGATAAGAAACGCCCTAACCTTTGTAATAGAGATTGATAGGATTGAATCAACTGGTATAAATACAGATGTAATAAGACAGCAAGAGACAGAACTTAGAATACAGAACGAAGAAGACAGAACCAAGAAGACAGAACCTACACAGAACTAGAGACAGAAGAACTTCGCTGGAGAGAACATGGCAAAAGATCCTGGACTGAACCTGACTACAGAAATGGGCAAGAGAACCTGACTAGAACCTGGTGACTGAACCCGGCTGGAGAACCTGGACTGAACCTAGCTGGAGAACCTAGCAAGACAACTGGACACAGAACCTGGCTGGAGATCCTGAACCAGAACTTCGCTGGAGATCCAGACCAGAACTTGGCTGGAGATCCTGGCTAGAGATCCTGGCTAGGCTGCTGATCAACTGAACGCCGACTCCATCCACACCTTTGGGGACCCCTGGACCTGCTGGGGTTGGACCCCGGCACCGATTCTAACATAAAGGTCATCCAAATCTTAGTAATCGGTCTCCAGCGGATTTACATAGTGTAGCTGGGCATGTACCCAGACAGATAGTGTGCCACGTTAAGCCTAATTATTCAGCAACGATGCTTGTTTACCCCTACTCGCCCTCTTGGAAGCCGAGTATCTGTACGTAAGCAACAATCTGTATTTCACAATACTTTGGGGTTCTTGGGGCCTACAATCCAGAACTCAGAACTATGGAGAAATGACAGCCAACAGTAGTTCCTGGGAAATATTAACCCTACAAAGTGGAAAAATATTTTTTTCCCATTTTTATGGTCAGTAATAGAATTCAGCTTAACACAGAATGCTATTACTGTCGGCGTCCTGAATAGCTGTAAATGATTATGGCAGGCATGCTATTCCCCCACCCAGGACCCCTCCAACCTCCTTTATACCTAGGGCCCCTCTTTGTTGTGCATTTGCTTCTAGGGCCAATACGTTCAAATAGATTTTACGAGGCCTGCCCTTGGGCTCCACAGTGCCTGGGAATGTTCGTTTCCCTGGGGCAGTCTTTAATATACGATCCCCTTACATGCCAGAATTCCTCTGCAGAATAAAGGAACTTGGCTTGAAATCAGACCATTGAGTGGCTTGTTCTTCTTTGTGTCCCTCTCTCCTTACATCCCTCCCAGTGTTTCCTGAGATCACACCCTTGTAAGTCACATGCACAGCCTTCTGCTTCTCTGAGTTTGCTTTTGGGGACCCTGACGATGATAGATAACGATTTATAATGACTACACACTGGCTGCTGCATCAATCCCACTTCAGCCGCACCTAGGGTCTGTGGTCACCCACCACCAGGGAGTTCAACGGCACAGTGTAGTACAGAGGTTCTCAACCTGTGGGTCGCGACCCCTTTGGGGGTCAAACGACCCTTTCACAGGGGCCGCCTAAGACCATCGGAAAACACATATACAATTACCTATTGTTTTTGTGATTCATCACTATGCTTTAATTATGTTCAGTTTGTAACAATGAAATTGGGGGTCACCACAACATGAGGAACTGTGTGAAAGGGTCGCGGCATGAGGAAGGTTGAGAACCACTGGTGCAGAGTTTTCATCTAAACTTCACCTTTTCCTCTAACGCAGTGGTTCTCAACCTTCTGGCCCTTTAAATACAGCTCCTCATGTTGTGACCCAACCATAAAATTATTTCCGTTGCTACTTCCTAACTGTCATGTTGCTCCTGTTATGACTCATCATGTAAATATCTGATATGCAGGATGGTCTTAGGCGACCCCTGTGAAAGGGTCGTTCGACCGCCAAAGGGGGTCGTAACCCACAGGTTGGGAACCGCTGGTCTAACGCTACTTGTCTGTGTTCTCATGCTGATGTGTGCTTTGCCCTTTGGGTACCTTTATCGCTCACTCAGAGAGTCTTGGATCATTGCGCATCTGCTTGCTTCAAGTGTTGGCTTTGAGTATCAGAGTCTCTGCTTGCTTTATTCGAGGCTTTGTTTCTCCCATTAAATTACACCCAGTGTTTTCTGCCTGCTGACCAGTTGCACATCACATTTTTGAGCTCTCTAACCAGATCAGTTTTTGCCTAGACAGCTTGTTGCCACCCGTAGTTTGCCTTCTGCTTGTCAATGTACAGGAATTATAAGTCGCTTTTTGCAGGAAATGATTGTCTGTGTTTAGTAATGGCGGAAAAGGATTCCCCCCCAATGTTGGAATCGGCTCACTTCTCCTTGAACATCTCCCTGGCAGCCTCCTCTCATGGTCATTTTGCCAAAGTCCATCACATGGACCATTTGAGGCAACAGGGATTGTTTACTCTCACACAGTCAAGCGTTTTTGAAAAGCTTTCTGCTCATCCCTGTCTCCAAAGTTATTTTTATTCCTGTGCAACCTTGAGTCCTTTCTGGAACAAAGTCTGTAAAAGAAAGTGTGTAGAGTCACGTGTTTACCTCACAGATTTGGGAGCATTTCTGCCCATTTCCGTTTCACTTCCTTAAGCTAATTGCTTGCAATTCTACTTCCTCAAATTTGGTTATTGACTGTGTGCGATGTTGTTGAAATTCTGAATTAATGTTTCCACCAGGCATTTTTAAAATCTGGTTCCTCATCTACCTCTCTCCCTCTGTCTTATTCTGTCACCGTCATTTCATTACTGTGACCTTTTCCTCAACGCACAGCCCGTGGAAAAGATTATGGAAGAGTATTAGGGGACTGAAGATTTGGATTGTATATATTAATAAGGATAAGAGGATCAGAAATCAAAATATGTCTTCATTTTCACTCTGTTCAGTCCGGTCAGGAACACACTGAGATGGAGGTGTCTGAGGCTTTGCCACAGGTGTGTAGAATTGTCTCAAATATATAATTTAAGAGAAAGGGGACTCTGGAGATAAGATGCGGAAAGAAAAAATTTCAGAATAAAAAATTCATAAGACAAAGTTCAAAAATGAGACATATATATTTAAAGATATCTTTAGTTCTCTCTGCTAGAAGAGAAATATAAATGTTGATGAGTTTTTCGGTGACTTCTTTCACACGTACAGTTATATTTATTTCATCAAGTAATTTAAAATGTACTTGAAGTGGCTTCGAAAATTAAATATATATATACACACATATATATATATGTGTGTATATATATATATATATATATATATATATACACACACACATATACCTATACACACACACACACACACACACACACACACGGAACCTCTAAAATAATTATAAAATAATAAGTGCGCATGTAACTCAAAGTAGTCATTGAATTTTTTTTTCTAAAGTATCAGAGATAGTAACTGATGGAAGGAACCCTTAATCTATTTCCAATGCCATTATACTGATGGTTGGAAATATGTAGATTTTTTGAGTCATCTACCAAAGAGACAAAAATTCAACTCTTGGTAGTAAACGAAGTCACTTTTGAGTTGGTAGAAAAGTAATATAGAGAAATGAGAGTTTAAAAAACTATCATCGTGTCTGAACAAATGGGTTCTGAGATGGACCTTCGGAAGCGACCGGTAGAGAAACAGACAGGTCAAAAGGAGAGCTTGGAGTCTCAGGATGACACTGGGGCTATAATGCAGAATCACACACACCTGCGCCTCAGATTTAGAAGCTGCTTCTGTCATCCTGTCTCTGCCACACGACCTCTCAGCACTCGGTGCCCTGAAGCACAGACCCGGAATGGATAGACATTATATTCCCAAGACATTGTTGCTTATAGATGTAAGAAGGAAGGAAAAAAGAAAAAGTGTGGAGGAAGAAATGTAAACCATGAAAGAACATAAGGCTACCTCTCACTTCCATCTTCAAGTGTTATTTATGTGCGTCCAAGCGATAGAACCCAATTATTCAGATTTTTGGCTTCTGAAGTAATCTGGACAGCTTCTCCATATAGATAGAATATGAAACAGATGTTTAGAAAATTGATAATAGTCTTCATTTAGGAAAAAAAGGATGAATATAGTCATGCTTTATTTAAAGCATAGTAGGAGAGAGAGTAGAAATAAATAGATTTGCATCAGAGAACGCTAAGAATATGAGATTTGGGCTGATGGAAGAGTGAAAGACAGTCATTCTAGGTTATGGCTGAAATAAAGTGAAGGCTCAAGTCCATTGACTGGAGAAACTTTAATAAATGGTACCACGTGATTTGCTACAATGGATGTAATATGTTTGGAGGACATGTAAAATAAAATTATAAAATTGGATTAAAATGACTGAGGAAGGACATATGATCACAGAGCTCAGGTGATGTAGGCGTCGCTACAGAAGGGCTCTGGGGTGAACAGAATCCTACACACTGTATAGGCCTCAGAGCTATTTGGAAATTGCTTAAAATATGTTTAATAGTTTTAAATAAATTGATTAAAATATGTTTAATAGTTTTAAATAAATACAGCATCAGGAGTATAAATTCTCTGCTCATCTCCATTGTTATACTGTCACATTTGTTTCAATATTATTAGGAAATTACTATAGCAAAGACAGTTTTGACAACTATTACTAGAAATACTGATAAATCAGTGAATTAAAATCCCGGAAAAATATCTACCTATGATTTTTCTTTCAAACACTAAGATTGGTCAGGCATTTTAATATATACTTATTAAATTAGTTATATCCTAACTTTCAAAGTGAACACAGATCATTCACTGAAAATTCTCCAATGTCTGGGAGTAAATTTAATTTTTACTGTTAATGTAATCATCTGGTAGTCATTTCTCAGGTAGTTATGACATTATTTTAGACTGGCAACTCATAAAAATTGAAGCTTATTATAAAAAGAATATTAAGATATTATTCCATCCGGGTCACGGTCTTTAAATAAGACTATCTATAATTATTATCATGTATAATTTCAATATAAAAACAAGCTAAAAATGTTACTAAAACTAACAATAATAGAGAAAATAAACAGAAACTCAAAGGCAAGTAATTAAAAAAAACCAAAAACACCTGTTTTCTTTTTTGGAAAGAAGAGTGAAATAGACAAATAGACAAATAGTGGCTGTTATAGTCTTAAAAACAGAGAGAGGTAACCCAAAAGGGAAGAGCATGGGACTGAGAATTAAGACATACTCATCAGCCCAGAAGAGCTTAACATTATTGTAAGAAGACACTGCTTGCACATTTATGCTAAGGAAATGAATGGGCTCATCATAAAAGATATGTACTGACAAAAAGGAATATAAAACTTTGAGACCATGAAGGATGGAAGTGAAAAAAATCTATTGTAAGAGATACCGAATATAGGTGGTTATCCCACTGTGTTCTATCTACACCCTTAATAACAGAATACGTCGCTTGGAGTGCAAGGGCCACCCATTCATAGCTGGACCAGCCAGGTGTATGGCTGGACTTGATGGCTCGTCTGCCACTGAAGACTTGGACAGCGCATCACCCTGCAGGTGGGGCTGGATAAGACAGCTGAGACCATGGTGCAAGTCATTGGTGGTGGTGACACAGTTCATTGCCAGGCTCTGGGCACTCATGACAACACACTGAGAAGAGGAGAAATGAGACTTGTGGACTCTGCCCCCTTCATTAAATATGAGGTCAGCTAATGAACCCTGTCTTCACCCACCCCCTGCACTTTCATTGGCATTAAACAGCATCCCTTCAGCAAAAGGTCACCCAAGTCTTGCTTTGACCAAAAGAGTGGTATGGTTATTTGTTTTACTGGAGGGCAAACTCATCATCATTATAATTTAGTTTGTTAAAAAAAATATCAGGTAGCTACCTGAGGATGAATCCTTCATGCAGAGAGCTGTCAGTACAAAAATGGAAGGCCCTGAGGTGTCAGCAAGCTTGGTGGTTTCCATGGGGATCGAGGTGGTGGAAGCAAATGATGCTGCTGAGGAGGACGTGACCTCTGAGATGGAAAAAGGAGACAGAGGCAGACTCAGGTGTTCCGTGTGACACATGGAAGGGACCTTACGTTTAAGTCTGTGGAGGATTCTGAGCAAAGGAGTGGCAAGGTGTGACTTAGATTTATTGCTAAGTGCAAAAAGCAAGTGACAAAGCCAAGTGCAAAATGGGTTACTCTTTCTATACCAAACTATACAAGAAAACAAATGGAATTCCTCCAGATGTTTATGTTTATATGAGCAGAGAAAAGTGTGGAGGTACCTGTACCGAGCTGCCAATATTACTGCCACAGGTGTACGGGGTTGGGGAAGTTGTGAAGAAAAACTTTACTTCTAATTTACACAGTGTGGCTGGTTACAGTGAGATTTCATTATTTTTGTAATTTTTAAATCATTAGAAAAGGATGAGTATCAAGAATGTTTAACTATGATCAGTCATAATTGTAATTGAACAAAAAATACAGGAAAGCACAGAATATTAAAACAGACAATTAATTTGGAATCTTGTCTGTAATTTGAAAGAAATACACACACACACACACACACACACACACACATACATACACACACACATATATATATAAACTGGAACGCTGTAACAACCAGAATGACCGGTTGCTATGATGCCCTCTGTGGCCAGTAAATCGGCCTGATGGGGGGTGTGGCCGGCCAGCCAACCTCCCGTGGTCCCTCCCCCCAAGTCGGCCCCACCCCTTATTGGCCCACCCTACCCCAATAGGGGGTGGGGCCAACTGGCCAACTACCTGCGGCCCCTCCCCCTGACCAGCCCCGCCCCTGATGGACCCCCACCACCCTGATTGGCCAGCATCCCCTCCCCTGGGCCAGCTCCGCCCCTGATCAGCCTCCCGAATCTGATCAGGGGCAGGGTCCCCCCCCCCACGGCTGCCCCACCCCTTATAAGCCCCCATGACCCCTCCCCCCAGCCGGCTCCGCCCTCTGTCGGCCCCCCCATACCAATCGGGTGGGGCCCACTGGCCAACCTCCCACCATCTCCTCCTCCCAAAGGCTCGGCCCTGGGCCGGCCAGACCCCACCCGTGCATGAATTCGTGCACTGGTCCTCTAGCAGTAAAATAACTTCTACATCTCAAAGATTAACAGATTTATATTTAAAGTATTCATATAATGCTAATTATAGTGTACCACCCTTTAGAAAATAGATACTTAATCTCTAAAAATCAACTTAAATCGTGTGTAGAAATTCAAGTTTTCAATTACTTTAAAAGTCTTGAGTTTCTGAGATCATTGGTACAACACCAACATTTTGTGCTCTGTGACTTGGCATTTGCATATAATTTTCTTTGTTCTGACATCCGTAAAATGAGAATGGTATTCGTCTGTCTTGTGGGATTGATATAAGGATTGATTAGATAATGTTTACAAAATGTTTTGAAGATTAAAAGTGCTAAGTATTATGCTTATTGCTTCACTACTGACTCATCTGTGCTCCTGAAGTACTTAATCTATTACTTGGCTGGCAATCAGCATTTCAAATCATCAAGCCCCTGAAATAGCTTCAGTCTTCAGCACACTGAGCCTAAAATAGTTTCCTTTGAAATTATCTCGCTAAATAACAAGTCCTTTTACTATATGTCACCCAATCTAATACCATCTCCCCAGAATATCATTCAATCAGATCTCAAGTAGCTTAAATAATTTCTCCAGTGATTAATTCATTTTGCCTAATAAACATGGCTTTAATATAATGCCTACGGAAGCAGAATCAGATCATTTTTAAAGGATTTGCAAGAAAATCTGTGAATCTTAAAGCTATCATTTAGCCCTGGCTGGTGTGGCTCAGTTGGTTGAGCATCGTTCTGTACACCAAAGGGTCGCCAGTTCAATTACTGGTCAGGGCACATGCCTAGGCTTGTACCCTGGGAACAGTAGGCTGCCCCATATAACCTAGGTGTGTAGCAGGCCGCATTATCTAGGCTTATGGAAGTATACTCTATGATGTTCATACAAAGACAAAAATAACGCAGTGACGTGTTTCTCAGAACACATCCCTGTCATTAAGCATCACATGGCTGCAATTCTTTCTCTTCCCTTGTAGTGCATAGCTCTACAGCCTATTGTTTACAAACATGGCAGCTCTTAATAGAATCTAGGTCTGCATGGGCATATAAAGTAGGATGCAAGAATTCACATCTATTTTTTATGTTAATTGAAGGTTTTATGGATATTGATTGTTAAAGTTTTATAATGGAAAACAAGACTGACTGGCATATAAATTAGAAACTATTTGGGTATCACCCATTCCTTTACATGTAGATGTACACCGCAATGATTTGCAAACACAATAGGACATGTACTTTAAGGGTTTGTTGAATAGGCTTTTATAGATTTTAATAAGCTCAAAGGTTATACTTTACTTTTTTCGTTTAAATGAGGTTACAGCATTGGAACACCTTGGGGAGCGTGTATTGGGGCAGCGTGTTTTCAAGGCCATGTTGGGCTATAAAAATCAACTGAGGATTCACATAGAATATGCTCAGGATAAAGTCAGGGTCTGGCAAACATCAACATTTAAGGTAAAAGATCAGTAGAAAAATTAACAGTAAAGAACAAGGAGAATTAAGAGCCACTGAGGTGATATAAAGTTGGGGACCACAAACAAGCAAGGAAGGAAAGCAATTTGCAGAAGTGGGTAGTAGTTAACAGTGTCCAATGGTGCAGAAAAGACATTCATATAGTCTATAAGCAGATTTTTAAACAAAACATAATTGATGACTTGGCAGCCTGAATTCTGTTTTGAAGCAAAGAAGGAAGGGGAATATAGGCAAAGGAACAGAAAAAAAAAATGAAGTCGACTAAAGAATAAATTGTAAGTGAGGAACTGGAGACAGAAAGTATAGATCACTTTTTATAAAATATATTTTATTGATTTTTACAGAGAGGAAGGGAGAGGGATAGAGAATTAGAAACATCAATGAGAGAGAAACATCGATCAGCTGCATCCTGCACACTCCCCACTGGGAATGTGCCCGCAACCAAGGTACATGCCCTTGACCAGAATCGAACCTGGGACCCTTGAGTCCGCAGGCCACCGCTCTATCCGCTGAGCCAAACCGGTTAGGACTAGTATAGATCACTTTTAAAAAGTATGCCCAACTCGGCTCAGGTGTGACTAGGGGTTGAGCATTGACCTATGAACCAAGAGGTCACCTTTGATTGCCAGGTTGGGGCACATGACCAGGCTGCAGGCTTGGTCCGCAGAAGGGGGCATGCAGGGGGCAGGTAATCAATGATGCTCTCTTATTATTGATGTTTCTTTCTCTCTCTTCCTGTCTGAAATAAATAAAAAATATTTTTTAAAAATAAAAAATATATCCATGACCGGAAGTGAGTTGGGACAGAGTGGTCATAGATGCCATGATGCTCACTTCTGTGTGTCAACGCGACGTGGCCAAGGGCTGCCCAGGTAGCCTGTTAAACATCACTCGGGGTGTGTATGTGAGCGTGTCCTGGAAGGAATTTTCAATGGAATTAGTGGACTGACTGAAGCAGATGGCCCTCCCCAACGGGAGTTGGCATCATCTAATCCGCTAAAGTCCTGAATAGAACAGAAATGAGGGGGAGGCTGACTTCTCTCCACCTGACGACGTGAGCTGGAAAATCGACCTCCTGCCATGAGCTCTCCTGGCCTCAGGCCTTCAGACTCTGCCTGGGACCCACACCATCTGGCATTCCTGGTGTCCGGCTTGCAGATGGCAGACCATGGACCTTCCCAATCTCCGTCATTGCTGGAGCCAATACCTTAAATCAGCTATCCCTCGGGTGGCCCCAAAAGATACACATACATTTTTTGAGAGCTCAATTGATATTTCTTTGTCTTCAGATTTAACCCATTGGGATTATTTATTATTCAAAGTGTATATACATTTTTTTGGGACACCCTTTATAAGTAAGTCATATGTTCACATTTGCATTGTGACATTCTTTCGAGGTAACAAAGAGCTATTGCAATCATCATAGCCTGCATGTCTTTTTCCATACGAGCAACTGTAAACCTGCTTTTGCCCACCCCTGGGTTGGAAGGAGCAAGGGTACCACCTAGAATATTGCTGTGAAAACAGAAAGATGTCCAAGGAGCAGATGAAGACGAGGATATCTAAGATGCTGTTAATTTCTCATCAAGAAAAATCAGTAATGTGTTTTCTGTATCCCCCTGCTACCAATGTGGCTGGTATCGCCATCAGCCACTAGATCAGTGGTTCTCAACCTGTGGGTCGTGACCCCTTTGGGGGTCGAATGACCCTTTCGCAGGGGTCGCCTAAGACCCTCGGAAAACACATATATTATTACATATTGTTTTTGTGATTAATCACTATGCTTTAATTATGTTCAATTTGTCACAATGAAAATACATCCTGCATATCAGATATTTACATTATGATTCATAACAGTAGCAAAATTACAGTTATGAAGTAGTAACGAAAATAATTTTATGGTAGGTGTCACCACAACATGAGGAACTGTATTAAAGGGTCGCGGCATTAGGAAGGTTGAGAACCACTAGATGCTTAGTGTGAAATTCAGCAGGGCTGAAGTCCAAAATGGAAATATTACTGAGTCGAATTGGAGTTATAATCTGACTGAGAAATAACTAAAAAATGAACATAACTTAACGAAAAATGACCAAGTTTTTGTGTCATTGTGCATCAGACAGAATGACGTGTACGAAGACCTAAAGTGAATGCAACGATGGAAACATAAAGTTACCTATTTTAAGGTCCTGAGTTTCTAATGGCAAAACCTTTATTCCACAACCATTCTTGTAGGAAGGAAACATTCATAAAATTGTGAAGGAATTTGGGGGAAGAGTCCATTAGGACTAGAGGTGGCCAAGCAGCCCTATTTCAGGATTTGAAAGGAAGAAAAGTGCCCTGGAGTTTCAAACTTGGCCGCAAATGCCATCTCAACCCACCCCACAGTTGGGTTTACCTTTGGCCATAGCTGACTCTGGTAAGAGAAAGAATCAGACTCCACAATTCCCTGGCAGAGAACAGAGGTGACGATGTGGCAACAGGAAGGCAGCACAGCAGACAGACATCCAACTCGACAGCAGCACAGGCACATGTATGAGGCTCTTCATAATAATGGAAAGCGAAAGGACAATGAGGCACAGACCTCCATTTGTGACTCAGCGACAATCACAAAGAATAGAGTCCCTGAGGCCTTAGGCCCTGTAGAAGTTCATGGCGATCTCTGATGGTTTTTGTAGCTATTACCTTTCCTGTGCACAGATGCTCTTGTGCCCAAAGGTCAGGTACTTGACATTTCACAGTTGCTCAGCCTGTTTCCCCAGGTTCTTTTTTTATTAAATGTTTTTACTGATTTCAAAGAGGAAGGAAGAGAGAGAGAGAGAGAGAGAGAGAGAGAGAGAGAGAGAGAGAGAGAGAGAGAAACATCAATGATGAGAGAGAATCATTAATCGGCTGCCTCCTGCACACCCCCTACTGGGGATTGAGCCCCCAACCCAGGCATGTGCCCTGAGCAGGAATCGAACTGTGACCTCCTGTTTCATAGATGGATGCTCGACCACTGAGCCACATCATCCAGGCCCCCGGTTCTTTCTTGTGTGCATTTCACGCTCCTCTCTGTCACACAGTCACAATTGTCATCGTTTCCCATCTGTCTGTTGTCTAAAACATAATCTGATGGTTTCATTTCACTCTCATAGAGAACTACTTACATTAATCTAAACTCACTTGTACTTCCTATTTCCCGTGATCTCCCTAATGTGTGCTATTTCCAAACATGTATTACTGTAAAATTTAAGCCCCTACCGGGCATATGAGCATTGCTATGACATTTGCAAGCATCCATTTATTTATTCTCCAACTTCTTAAGTTATCAAAATAACCCTGAGATAAAAAGTAGGGGAAATATAATTGGCTTATTTTCCCTTATTTGTCCCAGAGGAATGAAAAGTGAACCGCTTAGAAGCAGCATGTGAGCCGGCTTGTCATATCGCTCATGATGTGTGTGTGTGTGTGTGTATGTGTGTGTGTGTGTGTGTGTGAGTGTGTGTGTGTGTTCATGCTCCTTCAAACCCTTATTATTTCTGCAGATTTCAAACCACGAGTGACCAAATTACCAGGTCGGTTTCATTGAACGCTCCTGAGGCACAGGGTCTTGCAGATGATCAAAGGGGAATGGGAAGTCAGAAAACCCACCAAACTTACACAGACCAGTCCAACCCATTAGAAGTCATGTTCTGAGCTCTGGTCTGGGCTGGTTCCTGCACCTGCTCCTTTTGTTCAAGCACTTGCTGTATTTCAGGGAGCAGAGGGAACAGGCGCTGTTGGGGTTCCTGTCCTTTTTTATAATTTACTAGAGGCCCTATGCACAAAATTCGTGCAAGAGTAGGCCTTCCTTCCCCCGGCTGCCGGCACCAGCTTCCCTCTGGCACCCGGGACCCGGGCTTCCCTCGCAGCCCTGGCTTCATCCTGAAAGTCATCAGGTCTAGTTACTATATTTTATGCTTTTATTATTAGAGATTTTTTAATACCACAAAAGATCCCTACAATTCTGTATTTAAATGACCTGAAGAAAATACTGAGAAGCCATGAGATTCTCTCATGTTTGGAGAAGGTAGATTTCCAGAAAAGCTTCATCATCTAACATATCCACACACTCTCCCCATAGTCATCACCCCAGGGTGTTTGTTCCTCCAAATAATGGCAAGAATCTGTCATATTTCAGAAGCATAGATGCCAAGAATAGAAGCCAGTTTCTGTACTCGGACTGTAAACGAAGGCCCTGGGGAAAAGGGATGCATGGGGTGGAGTGTATGAATTCTAACAACTCCCTCTCAGCACATGTCAAAAAGTGAGCAGCTGCCCGGCCAGTGTGGCTCAGTGGTTGAGCATTGACCTATGAACCAGGCAGTTAAGGTTCAATTCCCATTCAGGGCACATGCCTGGGTTTTGAGCTCCATCCCCACTAGGGGGCATGCAGGAGGCAGCTGATCAACAATTCTCTCTCAGCATCGATATTTCTATTTCTCTCTCCCTCTCCCTTCTTCTCTGAAATCAATAAAAATATATTTTTTAAAAATCTTGAAGCCCTACTCTGTTCTCAGGGAAATCAGGGCTTTTGCGTTCCTGCACTTTGAGAATGCTCGCTCTTCCTCCAACCCTTCCTCCAGCCCTCTACTGCTCAATGCCCACTGCCTGTGTCTTCCTTTCCAGTTCTTAGCCCCACTCCAAAGCACCTCTCCAGTTTGCTCCTGTGTGTGTTTCCGGCCACTAAAGCCCTCACCCTGATCAGGAAAGCCTGACCCCACCCTCCCCAGACCTAGCTACTTGGAGACTCCTGCTACCTCATTAGGACCTGAAAATTATGTCTGGTCCTGATCTCATTGTGGTGTGGGAGAATTCCTTAGATAATTTGTTCTATCTTTTTTTAAAATATATTTTTATTTATTTCAGAGAGGAAGGGGGAGGGAGAGAGAGAAATGGAAACATCAATGATGAGAGAGAATTACGTCCTCCTGCACATATCCTATTGAGGATCAAGCCTGCAACCCAGGCATGTGTCCTGACCGGGAATCGAACTGTGACCTCCTGGTTCTTAGGTAGATGCTCACCCACTAAGCCACACGGCCGGGTGATCTGTTCTACCTTTATCCTCCAAATAATTTTCACAGTCAACCACGCATAAGCCTCACAAAGATCCGTTGTAGCCATTAATTATTATTTCATAGATTGTTTATCCCTCAGCACTGGACACAGAGAGTTGAGTGTTGAGGACTAGGTCACACAGCTGGTATATGCGACGACTGGTTTTCAAACCTGAGTCTTCTGGCCCCTACACTCTGTCCTCAGCTTCGTAACGGCTGTGGTTCCCAAGTAATTGTCACACATTACGTTCTTCCCATTTAATTTTTAGAAATAAGCTCTCCTGCAGAAGTCAGTAAGCTCAGTGCCATAGGATTGCTGATTGAATGGATAAGGGAAGTTAGCAAACAGAACAGAGGAAATTTCAATATCACCCCATTTCATTCTCTAATGGCTTTGCAACCCTCATGAATCCAAATATCTCGGGGCCTTTACTTAATTGATTGGCTAAACATTATATTCATTGTAACGTTTGATATAAATTGTGTAGGCAAACCCCAAGAAATTGGGTGAATAAAACTGCACTGCTAATGTTGTCTTAGATACTTTGAAAAGCCAGCTTGCAAAGAGGACGGTGCATTTATAAATGTAGTATATGTTTTATTAAGGCAGGAAATAGAAATGATCTTATTATGGAATTATTTCTGGTCCAGCATGCTTTGCATATCCCCATAGGCACTATTTTTTACACTCATCCTAAGTCTATAAATGCACCGCCTTGTCGTATATGGGATCCATGCCCTGATTACATTAAATTTGTCCATCACTACCATGGATTTATTTTAAAAGTCTTTCCAGTTGAAGGAAAGCCTAGTCTTTTTCCTTTTAAAATATAAAAACTATCCTGCAATAGAAACAAACGTCTATCTTAAGAACAAAACTCCTGAGTGCTGGGCACGGAACATTTCTGAAGAAGCACAGCATGGTTGAATGGCGCATTCTTTCTCCATATAACGCTCCCTGCGCCTCTATCTAGTAGTGATAGGACTGTGAGTGCAGGAGACACAGCAGAGAGAGACGAGCCCCACGGTGCTTCCACCAAACCTCACCGTTAATTACATACTCTGTGTAGCATAGTAGGAATCTTCGGGAGTGTCTTTGCTACACAGGCGAATGGGATGATTGGCGAGATGGAATGCAAGATGAGAAATCACTGCTACCCCGTGAAGTCGGGTGATATGAACATTGTGATAGACTGTGTTCAAGGCGGTGGTTAGATTGAGCAGAATCAAGACGGGCAGACAACTCAGGAGTTGGCAATCAGCAAGTCCCACTGTGTTACATGCACAAGCATCAGGGTATATTTTATGACACATACAGCAAAAAAAATAAAAAATAAAAAATAAAAAAAAAATTGAGAGGCACTGTGGGGAGGAAAGAAAAAATATTTTTGAAGTCAATATTTCAAATATGCCTCAGAAATCCTAAGGTTTTTGAGTTTATTGACTTCTCCAATAAAGCTGATTTAAAAAAAAATTAAATTGGAATTAAGCTACCTATAGCTTTAAGAGACAAATAGAAAATATATGGATGCCAATAACAGGAAGAATTTTATGATTATAACCAGAAATATAAAGGTCAGTCTCCTCAGATAACTTGATATGAGGTATAGAAATAAATCTGAAGCTTCAACTAAGTTTTTGAATAATAACATTACAACCAGATTTTAAAAGGATAGTTAATGATGATTTTAAAGAGTGGCAAGAAAGTAGAGTAAAAGCCTTAATAAATCACAAGTATATTCTGATTCTAAATCGTTTTATAGGAACATTTCCAGATGTGGAATCCTATGGTTTGCAATAACAGAAAATTATTTTTTAGTCTATGAAATCTCTATGGAAACCTTTCTTGTTTAAACAAGCATTTCACAAATGTGTGGATCAAATAAACTTTAAGTGTTATTTTGCATTTATGTGAAATACACATAATTTATATTAGAATCATTTAACATCCTGCAGCAATATTAATGGGAATTCCATATTTGTCTGACAGGCAAATTTTGCTGTTCCTTATCATTGGAATAATTCTTAATAAATTTTTAGACATATTTATATGAACTTTGTCTTCTACCACTTCCCAGAGAACAGCATCTCCAAGTCATTCATTCATTCATTCATTCACTCAAATTTTCTTCCAAACTCGATCAGGTACAATTGCGAATTTTAAGTTTTATGGTGTTTTCTACTTGTACTTTAATGGGAATGGAGTATTATGCATTAAAAGGTTTAGAGTTAATGTATTTAAGTATTATAACCCTAGTTATGATACTCAGGAGTAAAATGTATGTAATATGTTATTGAAAATATGTATATGATATATAAATATCTACAACTAGTGTAAGAATTTTCTTTTGAAAGTTCAGAGCATTAATAAAATCAAGATCTTTATTTCCAAAAACTCAAAATCCGGAGGAAAATGCACGTATTTCTTTAGACAAATGGTAATGTGATCTTCATATCCCCAGGGCAGTTGTGAAGATACATAATTTATATATTCAAAATGTCTGATTCTGAAGACAACAAATAAGGGCAAAGTCTCTTTGGGGAGAAAAAAGAGGTTGGTGCAGAATTTAAACTGCATTCAGATCTTTCATTCAAGGGTATATTAGTAGAACAATAGGAAAGGACTTACAGGAAAATACTAGGATGATAAGAGGAAGCCTGAAAGGAAATGCTACTACATCAAGTCCATGAACATCATAAATAATATTGAAAATACTTAATATTACTATAGCCTGCCTAGTGTTGCTCAGTGGTTGAGTGTCAACCAGGAGGTCAAGGTTCGATTCCCTGTGAGGGCACATGTCTGGGTTGGGGGCTTGATCCCCAGTAGGGGGCCCACAGGAAGCAGCCAATGATTCTCTTGTTCCTGCAACCTGGGATTGTGCCCTTGACTGGAATCGAACCCTGGACCCTTCAGTCTGCAGGCCGATGCTCTATCCACTGAGCCAAACCAGCTAGGGCTCATCATGAATGTTTCTATCCCTCTCTCCCTCTCCTTTCCTCTCTGAAAGCAATACAAATATATTTTTTAATAATTTGAAGAACAAAACAAAGTTTACTACAGTAATTAGTAATTATTTCAGTGTAAAGGTTAGTGTTTACTTGAGCAGAACTGATCTCCGGGAAGCTGTTGTCCCAGAAGAGAGGCTGGCTCAGGCAGAGCCCCAGAGAAAATGGTCACAGTCTATTGCCTATGCAATCACTTCTGGTCCAGAGCGAGACCTAGACCTGGGCCCTGATGCAGGGTAAAGAGGCTTGTGCTTTTCCATCCACACATACTGGACTGGCAGGATAGGACAGGAGCCAAAACCCTGCCTTGTTACACTGCTGTTGTGTCTTGATCCTGATCCTACTACGAGGGGGCGCCTATCACTCACACAACTTAGAGCAGTGGTTCTCAACCTTCCTAATGCCGCAACCCTTTAATACAGTTCCTCATGTTGTGACCCCCAACCATAAAATTATTTTCATTGCTACTTCATAACTGTAATTTTGCTACTGTTATGAATCATAATGTAAATATCTGATATGCAGGATGGTCTTAGGCGACCCCTGTGAAAGGGTCGTTCGACCACCAAAGGGGTCACGACCCACAGGTTGAGAACCGCTGACTTAGAGGCTCATGCGGCCTGAGGTTCAGCAGGACCTCTTCTGGGCTGTGACATCGTTTCTCATTAGGTTTCTGGGTGTGTGCAATCGTAGGTTAAGACACCGACTGATTATTCAGCTCTAGGTTTATTATTTTCTTTGTTGTCAGGTGCTAGAGGCTCACATGGTTATCTCATTTCCATACCTTATCTTAAGAAGTGCTTGGCCCATAGATGACAACCAATAAACTTGTTTCTCTTTCTAATAAAAGGTTGATTGGTGATGTGAATAGATAGAGTGCAGGATGGACTTAAAAAGACCTTTATATTTATCAGTGTACTTCCCTTGCCCTCGTACTGGGACATAGAGACTGGAACTTATTTTTATATTTTTACAACACTTAGAACCTTCCTTCTTATATGCAATACTATCAATAAATGATCGTTGAATAAATGCTCAATAAATATTTGTTGAATTGACTTTTAGGCCGGGTCTCCTTCCATAAAGATGAAATGAATTCATTTTATATAGTCTTTTAAAATGGCGTTTGCCCTCAAATTCATATTTTGTCCTCAGAGGCAAAGTCCATGATCAATGTCTACAATGTGTTCATTTCTTTAGAATGGGAAGTGCAAGAGATTTAGAGAGATGTAGAAACCAAGAGAATTGGCAATCAAGTAACTCAGTTTCTTGTCATTTTCATTAAAAGGGGCAAAAGACCTTGGATGTTCATGAGACAGTGAAATTAATGGTGCATCCTAATTAAGCGAATGTTCATCCTCTTTTCTTGATTGCAGTGCCCTACAAAATACAAGGAGAAAACGATCAATTGCTTCATCCCAGTCTCTCCATGAAAATAAACATCCCCCCTCCTTGTCAGTCTTTGTCTTGTGGTCTCATGCAGTCAGGGAGTTGGGGGTAAATAAGGTGAAAAACCACCACCATGTTTTCCCCACCATGGAGCTGATAGTCGGAGACATTGCTCTGAAATAGGTTGGGCTTCGAATTCGATTTGTATATGCATTTGAAGACATAATCAGTTGTACAAAAACGCATGCGGCCTTATCAAAGCTACTCAACCAAAGCTTCCAGAATGCTTCTCTTACCCCTGCCTTTTATGGGATCAAAGGGTGTAACGGGAACCCACCCAGACTTTCAATTTCCCATTTTGAATCTTCTACTTAGCCTGTGACTTTTGGGAAATGAATTAAGTTCTTTTAGGCTGTTATTTCATGTATGAAATGTTTATAACCAAATGGTGCACTTGGTATTAAGGAAATCCTTTTAAAGAAGCAGGCCTATAATAACCTCTTAAAAATTCTATGCATCTTTCTCCTTAATAATTAGAAATTTGTATTCATGAACAAATTGGGCTTTGAATAAATGTGGATTTTGTTTTCCATCCTTAGGACATAAAATGACCAATATAAATTCCCCATATGTGTTCTATCTTTTGCAGTATTTTAGATGCATGCAAAATTTTAATTTTATAAGAGCACATTATAGGATTTATAAACATCTTTAGATTGTATTCTTGTTTTTTTTTGTTTTTTTTTTTTTTTTTTACAATCGAGGTAGTTATGATAACTGCCAATGGATGGTAATGTTGATATTTGTCTTTTAGGCTTTCCATTAAAAAAATAGCTTGCCTGTCATACTCAATTATTGATGTATCTGAAAGAATGAGGAAGACTGATATAGCTTCAACCACTCCAGAAAATTGAACACTCCCAAATGGTTGAAGTTATACAGCTTTTCTCCTAATTATGGAAGCCATTTTTTAATGGAACGTGGATTTTTTTTTTTGCAGGTTTTCATCACTCTGCAGTGTCTTCATCTCTGCATTTATTTCATAATGTGTGTGGTTTCAGACATAAGTCAGAGTTTAATTAATCATCTTACTTTGAATGTTGATTCATTTAGAGATTTTAATGGATTACTACGTATGAAATACATTAGATGTTATGCTTACACTTAAAAGAACAAGGAACCAGGGTAATGCAAAGTGTGCTAAAATACCAACCGCAGATGTGCACTGAGGTAATCCAGAAGATCTGTTCCATGTAAAATTAAACTGTGTAATTTCTGAGAAAGTTCTAAGTACCAACCAAATTTATACCTACGGTAAGAGCCAGCCAGGGGATATAAAGCCCATGGCTCCTTTTTGAAGTCCATCAAATGGAACCATCTGATACTCACATACTTAAATCTATAATAATAAAAGGGTAATATGCTAATTAGACCACATGTCCTTGCGGACTTCCTTTCTTTTGGAAAAAGCCACAGCGAGCAGGGGCCATGGCAGAGGTCCCCAGTGGCAGCGGTGGCAGGCGGGGGCCAGGGTCAAGGTCCTTGCACGAATTTCATGCATCAGGCCTCTAGGTATCTAATAAATGTTCAGTATTATAAACTGTTTTAAATCTAAGAAACAATAGGACACAAAATTATTTTTTTACCCTGTATCTTATTTTTTCCTCTCCAAGTATTTTAAAGAACAGCAACCTCCCATTTATTTGATATAAAATTTTAATCTGATCATATGTTTTTGTAATCTACATCATCAAACAATTACATTTTTTGAATAGCAAATTAGGCAAAGAGGTTTAGGCAACACATTGAGGTCTTATATGAAAAGTATGTTCTCTATGTTACACTGTTTGGTTGTATTTGTAGTGGGTGTAATTTAGGATATTCATCCTTCTTATGCTGATCTCAGATCCTCTAGCTAGACACAGTCTCCATAAAACACAGACATATACAGAAATCATCCTTTTGGTAAAATGAGATGACGGAAGAAAAATTTTTGCATTGTGACACCATTAGGGCTGGAATATAGCCTAAGGAGAGAAAGAAAAAAAAAGTTATACAAAAATGTCCTTACTGAATGTCTCCCTCCCCAATTTTTTTCTTAATATACTTTTATTGATTTCAGAGAGGAAGGGAGAGGGAGAGAGAGATAGAAATATCAATGAGGAGAGAGAATCATTGATTGGCTGCCTCCTGCATGCCCCGCACTGGAGATTGAGCCCACAACCCAGGCCTGTGTCCTGACCAGGAACCCCAGGAATCAAACTGTGACCTCCTGGTTCATAGGTCTATGCTCAACTACTAAGACAAGCAGGCTTGGCTACCCCCTCCCCTCCAATGGTGATGATAATAATAATGATGGTAGATATTTGCATGCATGGTTACCTTGCTGTTGTAATATGCCATTTAGCTATCTCCTGGGATTTTATAATACTGATTTCTAGAACAATGATTATCTGAAATGAAGTCTATTCTAATCAATGGTATTTCAATATCTGATATTTAAGACCATCTTGTTTGCATTAGGTATATAAATTCACTGTTCCTATCCAAAATGGTCAGCTGGCGCTTGAAAACCAAGTTCATTCAATTTGCAAGATTTGTTCTTCTGTACTTGGTGCCTCATATGTAAGCACTAGCAAGAGCTGTTGGGCTCTTCCCACTGGCACACCAACCCAACTCTTCACATGACGGGTGTGCACAGGCTGGGGTGCTAAAGAGAGTCTTATGAATTATAGGCCTCATCACCACATGCAAGTCACTGTTTTGGAGGCTACAGATTTGTAGAAGAACTTGAATCAGGATGCACACACGCCCAGCAGGTGTGGCCCAGTGATTGAGCATTGACCTATGAACCAGGAGGTTACAGTTCCATTCCCAGTCAGGGCACATGCTGGGTTTGGGCTCTATTCCCCAGTAGGGGGCGTGCCAGCGGCAGCCAATCAATTATTCTCTCTCATCATTGATGTTTCTCTCTCCCTCTCCTTTCCTCTCTGAAATCAATAAAAATATATTTAAAAATAAATGAATAAATGAAAAAGAGGCACACATTAATAGGATGTTGCTATAGCTTAAACTTACTTGGATAAATATCCAAATAAGTTTAAGCTATAGCAACATCATATATATATCCAGAAGTGAATGTATGCACACACTTTGAAGTGTGAATAAAGGCAGTGTTTATTAAAATACATTTCATTTTCTAAAATTGACCTGTCAGCTGTTAAAGTGTGTGTATACATTTTTGGGGGACACTGTATAGATTCTCATTTCTGGAACTGCAAGAATATTAACATTTTAGAACATGGCCAAGGTTCACCAAAAGCACAGACATAGGCTACTACCAGACACGCTTTATTTTCAGAAAAGAATGAGAATTCCGTAAGAAATAAGGGAGACGTTTCACTATCCCTCTAGCGAGTAAGCAAGGACCCGCTGGACCTGTGTTTTGGTTTTGAATGTAGGAAAGGAAGGGCCTTAACACCCCCATGTCGCCTCTTGAAAGCCCCTGACTCCAATCCCCCCTTCCAAACGCCGGCTTTCCTGGGAAGGAGGAAAAGCAGCCCAGATCGCGATTTACCATCTCGGAGCAGATGAATGAATGAAGTGGGGGATGGGGCGGCGAGAGGCCACGCTGTTGCCTATTCAGCCGCAGAAAATAAGACGACTTACCAAGAACGCTTCCATCCCGGCCAAATGTCGATTCCCTCTATCATTCGCTGCCTCAGTCTGTGCGAGAAATCAATTTCCACTCAACCTTCCCCTCCTCTCGCGGGGTCCAGAGGAAGACAGAGCCGAGGGCAAAAGACTCCCGAGGTGCTCTTTATGCCCATCCTGGCTCCGAGGGTGAGCCCAGGGAGGGAGAGAGGGATGGTCCCCCAGGAGGGTCCGGGGTGGCCAGGGGGGCCCCTTTCACAGCCCAAACACAAATCCCCCCACCGGGAGGATCAGCACCCTCAGTCCCACAAGCAATGCCGTAAGGGACGTAGGTTTCAAAGAGGAAAGGAAAGGAAGGTCCCGAATAGAGAGGGAGAGGGAGAGAGACACTTGGGATTTGGGCTTGGAGAAGGGATGGGGCCATGGGGAGGGGAGGGGAGCAGGAATCAGGATCTCACCCGACCGAGCTGGCCAGCGAGCGTTCCTGCAGGCGGGGAGCGGGGATGCGAAAATGGCAAAAGAATGCGTCCTGCCGCCCAGCCATTCCCAGCGCGCTCTCCCCCGGTGACCGTGCGGGAATCAAAGGGGGCGCGGGAGGCTCACCTCGCCGCCTGCCACCTGCTCCCCGGGGGACGGGCCCCAGGACCTCCAAAGCTCTCGCTTCTCAATCAATCTGGTGCTGAGGTTTCAGATGCGAGTCAGTGGCTCTGAGTCTCGGGCTGCAGGGTTCGCTGTGAAATCAGGACCTCGGAGAGCTCCCGCCGCCGCTGCAGCCGCCAGTGCTGCAGCCCCTGCGCTTCTATCCACCAAGCGGGGGTCCCCTTCCCTGAGCCTTGGGCGCAGCGCCCCTGACTGCACTTGGCCTCAGCGGCATCTTCAGCCCTTCGACACTCCCCTCCCCCCAAATGCTGAGGATCTGGTCATGCTAAAGTGATCACAGTGGCTCATGTGGGGGGAACAGGGAGGAGGGTGAGAGTGGCCGTGCTGGGCTTCTATATATACTACGCTTCCCACAGTTGCTGGGTCTGGGAGGGTTCAGGGAAATCCTAGGGTAATGTGCTGGTGGAAGACGATTAATCGTAATCATGAGGCTCCCGACGCAGGTAAATCTTAGAGCCCTGAGAGAAGGGAGCTCAGAGCAGGATTTCAGAGGCAGTGCCCTCTCGCATTCTCATTGGATCCTTCCCAGCAGCCTCAGTCACTCTTGCTGCTCTCTCTACCCGGATGCCTACAGCCTCGCTCACTAGTTCTCTCTCTAGCTCCTTGTCTTCAGCACAGCTTTTGATTCCTCTTTCCTAGATTTCCCTGTATTCCAGCTCCTGTTCTCTGGGGTTGCAGGGCTTCTGTTTTTCTCCACTCTGCGGGGAGGTGGAGTCTGTGAATTTTCATTTTGGCTGCCTAAAGATCATCCCATTAGAAGCCCCTTTCCACCACCACCGCTCCCCCCCCCCAAACTACAAGGCACCTCCTCCACATTTTGCTCCCCTTCCTGGGGGTTCTTGGCTCTCCGGGTACCGGGTTTTGACTTGGTTACATGCCACCGGGAAGCGCTGATTATTTCAAAGTTCCACCAGCCTGCAGCTCGTCACCGTACCTTTCTTCTGGAGATCATGGAATGTCTGTGTGAATTCTGGAGATATTTGTTCTCCCTGTCATCGTGCTTCCGGCGATTTCCTCTGGTAAGTCCTCTTTACGCATTATTAGAGACCTACTGCTGCTGTTATTTTTAATAAGCCATGTTTGTGTAAAGAAGTGCCATCGTTAAACGCATTTTTGTGACTTTCAGAACTCAGAGATGTATGTGACCGTGTTCCCTTAACTGTGTTAGTTGCTGCTGTGCTAAGATACAGCCCATATAGCGAACCACCCCATCATCTTCTGCACTCTGTATTTATTTCGGCCCTCTCTCATTTATATTACAGGCTGTAGGAAACCTTAACCATCCCTCTCCACCTCCCATCAAGGCTCCTGGGCACACATTCTCATACCATTTGCAAGGTTACATTTTATGCGTATCTAAGAGTGAGCCTAAGAGAGACCTTCTGACAGTCACAAGATCTGGGAGAGATCACTGGTCCCCCGCCATCAGAAGGTTGTTCATGTCAGTATGTGTTCATTGCAGCCAGTTACCTGACTGGGGGCAGGGGGCGTGCAAAGTGTGTGTCTGTGGGGTTTGCAGGGCACTGAAGTCTCTGCATGGGAAGGAGCATGGGTTTTTAGTGCCTCATTGGTGTGTTCCTCACAACACCCCACATCACACATGGGTACGTTATTCCGGGCACTGTCTTCCCATCCGGCCGTCCTACTGGGGAGCACCTTTCCTATTCTGTGAATGCAGCCAGGGGATGCTTCATTGGACCCGGAGTGCTCATTTCAGAGGGAGAGCGCTGTGCAAAGAGCGCGTTGATGATCTTGGTTCTAAGACATTGAAAATCAGGGACAGACTTTACGTGAAAAATGTCATTGCCTCCCTCCACACTTGTTCCACCCCCAGGCTCATTTTTAAAACAAGTATGTTCATATGTCAACGCGTGTTTTTCTTTTCTTTTGTGGGCTTAGCTGACAGTTCTGACTATCATTAAATACCACCCCTGCATGCATCAGTACTTGCTAATGAACACTGAGGTTTAGGGGCTTTTTCTGACCACCCCCCCAACCCCCCCCCCCCCCATAAGAACAAGTTTCTACGACATTTCTCTTCATTGGGGTGGATGGAGCTGAGAGCCTATTATTCAAGATTTTTTTCCCTTCTTCCTTTTCTTCCTTTTCCTATTAAAAAAAATTCTCAGAAAGAATATTCTCCTCTCACCAGTGGCTGAGGCGACGACCCAAGTCATGCTTTTTGAATGCGAAAGCCCTTTCAGCCCCCACACCTAAGTGCTCCAGCTGCAGCCCAGCCCATCCCCCAGGCTCTGGCTCCAAGGGCTTCCCCTCTGGGTTCCCCCAGCGAGCCGGGCTGGGACTGATCCGCACCCCGAGGCGCCCCCACCCGCCCCTAGTTTCCACCTTAGTCTCTCTCCCTGTCTGGTTGCCCCGCCTGACAAGTGCCAGGAGCGTCTGTGACTTCAGTTGGAGAAACCAGGGTTGAGCCTAATTCACTACATCCAGCCTCCTCCTCGGAGCTCTGCTGTGATGCGCAGGGGTGGAGGGAGGGAGCCCCAACTTTCAGCGCAGCCAGACCTTCTCTTCTCCAGCTGGTCTCCCCCGGAAAGACTCAGGCGTCCGGGTTTAGGTGAGTGCGCTTGGCCAGATTGTAACCTGACTCTCAGGCTTGGGGAGGGGGGATGCGCACCGCAGAAGCTCCCAGCAGCCTAAGATGCTTGCTTTATTTAACCAGACTAGCAACAGGCGACCCTGCCCGCGGGCTCTCCGCAGCTCCCGGAGTCGCCGGAGCCACCTGGGCGCGGGGAGTGCGGGGACCAGGTGCCCGGGTGACCGGCTGGCCCTGGGCTCCGTGCGGGGTGTGGGAGGGACCCGCGCCGGGAGGGACTGTGCGGGGCACAGTCTGTGCCCTCAGCCCTGCAGCGATCGGCGGCCGCCCGCTGTGGGCATCGGCAGCCCCGGAGCCAGGGGCGCGCCAGCAGGGGGGTTGGGGTCAACCTGGCTGAATGCTCCCTTCCCAGCCTCCCTCCGGCCACACCGGAGCCAAATCCTCTTTGCTGGGCCGGAGGGCAGGCTTGGGGGCTGGAGCATCTCTTAACAACGCCTTCTGTGACCGTGTTAATTAATGAGTTAATTGTTAATGAGCTGCCCTAAGACTAATCCGTGAGGGCGCTCAGCCTCTGCCTGCCTGGTGGAACCCCAGTCGCCACCTGCCTCCCACGGGATCAGCTGGGTTTTGGGGGGACTAAGAGACTTCTCAGGCTCCGGCTTCAAGTGTTGATGACCCCCTCCCCCTCCTCCCCCCTCCCCTTCTCTAACAGGCAGGGACCTGCTGGGCGGTGGGATGGGGGAGTTGATTTCAACTTGCAGCTGGAGCTTGGGCTGTGAGGTTGAAGTTCAAGGCCAGGAGTGAGGGGTGGGAGGCATTGCATGCTGCCCGCTTTCCGGTTGGGCTTTTATGTGTATGTTTCCCCTCTTTTTTTTGGGGGGGGGCGTGGGAGGCGGGGGCAGCTGGGACTGGCGCCCTCTCAGTGTCCAGCCCAGAGGGGGTGGCGCTCTCTGGCCACTGGGCATCTCCAGTTCGGCATCCAAGCGGTGGCTCAGAGTTTCCAGCTCCGATGGCTGGCCTCCTGGTCGCCCAGAGTTGAAGCAGAGACCATTTTACTTTGCACCAACCAGGTCGAGAACACGGGGAGCCTTGTAGAGCAGGGACCACCTCCTAGCGGGAACCCTGCTGGGAAAAGCTGGGGGCTCTGCCTCCGGAGATGAGGTGCCTGGTTCCAGCCCTGTGAGCCGCCCACCGGAGGTTAGGGAAGAGGAGGTGGCCAGGGTTGCAAAGAGCCCTCCTAGTGCTTGTACATATTCTAGCCACTCCAGTGTCTGTAAGCCAAGAGGACAGCGCCAGGGTGTAGCACAGTCACAGCTGGGAAGGAAGGCGGATGAGCCAGGGCTGGGGGACTTGTTCCTTGGTGTGGCTTATAGATGTGTCTGTCCTCATGCAGTGAAGCAGGTAAGGACCCCTTGCCTACATTTTTCTTGACAACCACAGAACCTGTGTCTGACCCATCCGGTGATCATTTTTTTTCTCTGCTTTGAGCGATGGAATACAGTCTGTGCATTTTCAGATGGTTCTGCAATGATGCATAACTTGGTGGTCGTATTCACATCCAGGAACTGTCTGAACTCCATGTACATGTTTCACGTGCATGCAGTCATTTAAATGTTCAACACAGCATACATTGAGATATTTAAGCATGTTATGAAAATCGTAAACTGGGCCAAGGTGAGAGGAGAAAAAATGGGGAGGGGGTGGTGGTAGAGAGTTAGAGGGAGGGATGCCTAACCCCAATGAAGAATTGCAGGATGAAAGAACCGGAAGTGCCTGAAAACAGTGCTTGTTGTTAAGGTCACAGACCTTAATACATAAAGGATGCTTGGAGAACTATCAAGGGCCTCTGGAACTAGTAGTTTAATTCTGACTACTTCATGGGAGTGAATATGTTATGTTATTATTTTTTTAATTTAAAAAATTCTGGAAGTGGGGTTGGTTGGGTTGTCAAATAGGATGAGAAGAGTTTGTTTGCCCTGTGGCAATGTTATATCTGACCCCAGTGTAAACATCTTTGGGCTCAGGAATCCATTTGGAAACTGAAAAGTGAAATCTGAACAAATTTTTAAAATAATGCCAAATCTCCCATAAATAAAGCTTTTTTTAAATTCCAGGTTTTGTAGGTGTATCATTTCAGCAGCCAATTGATATCATATCCAAAAAGAAAGTCAATTAAAATGACCAAACAAATTTTGAATGTTTTAGTAAGTTTTGCTATTATTATGGATATTGTTTTGTTACATTGTGCTTACACATTGAAGGATTCTGGAGTCCCCACACTCTGAAGCCAAAAATATTAATAAGACATAATCCTAGAATTATTCCTTTTACCTATAATACTTTCTATTCTTGAAGAAATTGTATTCTTTAAGAGTTTCTCTGGGAATATGTTTAGTGCTTACATTTATTGACATAGGTGCTTGATCAATAAATTTTCTGCTTATAAGGCTCACCGATAACATCTTGAGGAAATATGAAAGATAATTGCAACTTTGGGTCATAAAATTGCAAAGTTTTAGTGCTTTTTGTTTGTTAGTTTGACCCAAGAGGTAGTTTCTTCTTCCCTGGAGAAAGCAATTTATCAATGAAATCCAATTCCTCAATTCCTTTGCATTTAGCCTCTGGAATTGTATTATAGTGAGTGTGTGTGTATGTGTGTGTGTGTCTATGTTTGTGTATCTCCATTTTTGGGTGGGTGGAGAAGGGACTTATTTTAAACCTACATCGCTTTAATCATGCTTTCCAAATGAAATGGACAAGATATTATATTCGATTGATTTCATTTACCACTTAATCAGATAACATGTGACTCCTTCTCATGAGATATTTTCTTTTAATAAACTCAACTCTATAATGGCAATGTACATTTTTATAAAATACAGGATATCTTGATTTCTTTATGCAAAATTATTGGTATATTACAGTTAAGTAACTGAAACCTAAGTTGGAAGAAACCATTGGAACTCTTATGTAAGCGTGTGTGTGTAAGCACGTGTGTATGTATTATGTACACACAAGCAAATTAGCCTTACCCCTAGGCGTGTATGTTCTGTGAATAAAAATGGAATCTCTTTTCAGAAGATTGCCCTGTATGTTTCTCTCTGCAAGTGCAAAGAACTCAACTGGTAGGACTTCAAAATTTTGATGGTCCAGCTTCCTATATTTCCTGTTATTTTTTTTTCATATTATCTCTAGAATGATCAGTTACTGACCAGAATAAGTGTCTAAAATTTTAGTAATTTAGAAAATTGGATATTGGTATTAAAAGTTCAGACACAAACATAAATGTAATACCAATCTGTGCAAGTTTAGCACAAATTTATCTTTTATTTAAAAACGTCTCCAAAGTATTTGGATATGATGATGACTTATGATTACTGAGGTACTCTTTGAAGATTGTTAACATTTTTCTCTTTGCTTCCTACTAGTGGGTTATTATGAGAAGTAGAGTGAGATGGACCTGGGATCCCTCCCCCAAGTTCATTTCTAGTTCTATCTCATTAATGTGCTCCTATTGAGGGTTCTTGGCCACTTTTCATTTACTGTCCTCATTTCCCACCTGGGGGGAAAACAAAATCTACTCTATAAATATTCTTGTAGATAAAAATGACATGAGATGAGGATGCTTTAAAAAGGCAATCATTATGAAAACAAAACATACTCTGAAAAAGTTATCATTTTCGTTTGATTTATTTTTGTCTTTTTGGGTAAAATTCTCTTTCTACGCAAGAGATAATGTTGACTCAACTTTTTTAAAATTAAATATTAGTAATCCAATATTTTTTATCTGTGATATCCTGGTATCTAATGAGTTTAAATAATATCTCTTTTGTTTGGATATTGCGTAGCTGAAGACTAATACGCTCCTCAAGGCACATTAGTTCTTATTTACATTATATTTACCTTGTCTTGAATGGATTTCTGGGAGAAGAGTTACTCTTACAGAGATCGTTGCTCTGGCTTGACTTCTCAGTGTCATTGAGTAAAAGGGAAGTCTGGTTTCTTAGCAAATTTATATTATTAACCCGATGATCTCTACCAGTTCAATTGAAAACAAGATAAACATATTCTTATGTAACAACTTTCAAAATGGTTGAACTCAAAAAAAAGACCATGAATTCCAAACATCTTTTACAAAGTATATTCAGCTTCCCAGAGTTAATTAGGTGACATCTGGCATCATTGTTGTTTTAATTTAGCAACTACTTGGGTAATTTCATTGAGATATTTAGGAGTGTAATTTTGACCTACTTCCCCACACATTACTAGATGCTTTTATGATTATAGTGTTTATATTTCATAAGTTCCAAAGGAGAACAAAACCCCCAAGTAATTTGTGTATGAATATTATTGGTTGCTAATGGATGATCTTGATTCTTAAGAGAAAAGGGATAGTTTAATAGTGTGTATTCTCTTCTAGAGTCTAGAAATGATTCCTGAAGATGAAATTTCATCATGAACACTAATGGCCTTTCTACTGAAAAAGCATCTGGAAGTTCTAGCCTAACTTTTTTTTTTTTTTCGTGCTGATATCAAATAACCACTCTAACCATTTATACTGGTCATCAAATATCCTCATCAATAACATTTTTGGGTTTTTATCACTATCATCTCAAGGCATATTTGATGAGTCATGAAGAATATTTATATCCAATTACTCATGTTCAGGCTTATCCGGTTACAATGTCTCCAAAGATAATTAGTTCATAAGCTATGAATCCATACTCCTATGGTTAATGTTTGAAATAATGTGTTTGTGCAAACAGCTCTGAGGTATTTCTCAATTTTGTATTCATGCTAACAAGTCATGAATAACTAGCTGATACTCTAATAATGGAAATAAACCCAGTGATGATTTTCTAACCTATTTCCCCCAAGATTGAAAGATATGACTAATATATTTTTAATGAACTGAGTGGATTATTACAATTTTATCATGAAATACTTTTGTTGATTTTTAAAACGTTTATTTTCAAGTAAGAAAGTATAAATTCAGATGTGGAAAAATGACATGCAATCTAATAAGTTAAGGAATCTTACAGATTCTCATTCTATAGTCATTGCTAAATTCATAATTTCTTTACATTTTTTATTTTTATTAAGTTTAGAGTTAACAATGCAATTTATCCTCAAAGTGACCTATTTTGGCTTATGATTAATTTTAAGAGTATTTGTTTTTTTATTCCTAAACCCTAATTTATTGAGATGTGGATGCCTTTAAAAGCACCCAAAGCATAACACATCTTCTTTAATAGCTAATAAAGCAGCTACCATCTTATAGGTCCAGAAAATTGAATCTATAAAATACAAATTTATTGATTAAATTAATAAATATGTTAATGTTACCTTCAAGTGCATTGTAGCTCTCTGCCCTATAAGAATTATTGTCTCACAATGGCGTGTTCCATTTCCATTCCATTATGGATTTACTGTGAAAGAAGGCGTGATAGATAGACTTATTCTTCTTGCTGTCTGTGACTATACGCCAGTCTCCTCAGGATTGAGCTGTTTTTTATGAACTTTTCTGGAGTCTTGCATTTTGTTAATTTTCAAAGCTATCTCCAGACAATTGCACTGTTAAAACACAATCTAGCCGTGGTAAGACTTGAGCTGAGTCAACATGCATTTGAGATGTTCAGTGTCAAATAGTGGCTAGCATGTAAACACACTGCTACTCTCTAGATTCATTCAACACCCACTCTCACAACCGAAAATTATTTCTTTAAAAAAAAATATGTCAAGTGAGTTTTTTTCTTTGCTTAATCCCTCTACCTTTTTCACCAGCCCCCCAACCCCCCTCTCCTATGACAACTGTCCGTCTGTTCTTTCTCTCTCTCTGAGTCTGTTTCTATTTTGTTAGTTTATTTTGTTCATGAGATCCCAGATATGAGTGAAGTCAGCACAATACAATCTACAGATGATGTATTATAGAATTATACACCTATATAATTTTATTAACCATTGTCACCCCAATAAATCCAGTGAGAAATAAAATAAAGTGTATCAAGTGATAACCACAAATATAGGCCAGTTTGGGGACAATGATTCTGTCAAATTAAAGAATAAATTGAAACTCTGAACCGTGGCTTCACTCAAGGATCATATTACACACATGTTTGCAGGATGCTTATAATGAATGGGTGCTTTACAGTTCGTAATATCTTTGATATGCCTGTTTTTTAAGATTCAAGTTTTTGGTACTGCTGTCAGATATGCAATTTAGTACTGTGAGCAGAAGCCCCTTCTGTTGTAGGTAAAGTAAATATAGAAGAAAAGGTAATCCGTCAGGGAGTTCCTGGGGTTCACGACATATTTAAGTGGCTTTCATGTCTTTAGTGAGGCCATTTTCTGATGGTTTGAAACATCAGCCCTGTAAATCTGTGGATAGAGATGGTGGAAATGTCCTTTTCAGGAGTGAATACCTCTTAAAAAATACTAAACACAATATAAACTTTTAGAAGACAATTGCTAAAGGTTGAATAAATCATGTTCTAAAGTTGTAAAAAATGTGTTTTAAGGTAATTAACCCATATATTTCTCAACCTTTTCTTTTATAACACCAACCATATTAACATATAGACGAAGTCTACCTTACTTAAAACATTGATATTGAATGCTTCTACCTCAGTTTACAGTAATAGACTTTCTGATTATTCCTTTAGACCTGTCACTAATATACAATGACAGAGTTACCGTATATTTTATAAATGTGATAAGTCATACTTTTTAAGATTACACATTGGAATAATATGGAAGAATATTAAGGTTTCCAAAAGAGAATAAAAAGAACTTGCCAGTTATCAATGAACTAAGCAACAAGTGGAAACTATATTTTTTTGTTCCCAGTGACTAATTTTACTCTGAATGAAGTTGTTAAAAAACAACAACAACAATTTGTGAATTTTAAATTCAGAATTTCCTTGAATAAGCAATTAAGGTGGAAGCTGAGTTTTCTGGATTTGTAAGATATACTCTTTTTTACTTATAGAAAGTTTCTACCTGTCTTTCACAATCGCCCCAACTCAGCACTTTCATTCTTCAAATGGGAACTAAGAGAATGGCATTCAGTTGACTCTGGGAATTGAAACTTAAAGTTAAGAGCAAAGAAAAAGAGGATTCTGAGCAATTTCTAAAGGGACAGTCTACATGCTTTTAAAAATTCATCTTAAGCCCAGCCAGTGTGGCACACTGGTTGAATGCTGACCTATGAATCAGGAGGTCAAGGTTCAATTCCTGGTCAGGGCACAGGCTCGGGTTGCAGGCTCCATCCCCAGTGTGGGGCGTGCAGGAGGCCGCCAATCAATGCTTCTCTTTCATCATTGATGTTTCTATCTCTTCCTCTCTGTTTCTCTCTGAAATCAATCAAAAATATTTTAAGAAAATTCATCTTAAAACATTTTTTTTAAACTAAGGTACTTGTTTTAAGCATCTTTCTCACCTTTGGGCTCATTTACAACCCACCTCTCCAGCACACACACATTTTTGCAATACATCACTCCTTATTTGAGTCCTTTTAGATCCAAGTCAGATTATTGACATTTTCAAGGTAGAGCTGTCTCTATACTTGGGCTAACACTAATTATGTTTGACTAGCAACAGAACTATGGGGAAATATAACTTGGAGCATCCAAGTTTCCTCTTAGAGTGAACTGTATTGAGTTTTCATTTGTGCCTTCCACCCATCCGTAAAATGCAGACATGCGAACACATCTCTCGTTTAACCAATTTGAAAGACAAAATGACAAATTGTGATCATACAGAGATTGGCCAACGTGAAAATGAAAGATCACTCAGGTCTCTTCTTTTTAAAACGCATCCTTGACAGCTGTTATTTAAGGAAATTATGTCTTATTTAGAGTAAGAATCAGCAGCTCCAATATAAACTGTGGTTATTAACTATTAAAATATTTGTTTTTCATCAATATTGAGTCAGTAGAATAAACAAAAGTTTAATCTATCTTTAATGATTCTTTAATCACAAAAATGATAAACATTTGACATCCTTTACTATCTTTTAGATACAGATTTTCAGATGTCTAAGCTGAAAGTGGAAATTTAATTGCTCAGGATTTGAAACTACACAATTAGTAACTATTGACTGAGAATTTATCTATTACCAAAGTTTGGTCTCCGATAAGTCCTATAATGCCGATTCTCATAATTATTGTTTAGAAGGTAATTTCTGACAAGTTCAGACAACATGATTTTTTAAAATTGTGTACGTGATATGCTGGGAATAGCTGATGTTAAATAGTCTCTATATGTCAGACATGGTAATGTCCCATTTATTCTTTCTTATAATATCCTTCAAAATCTGGCTGGTTCTTTTTATATAAAAACACTCTTCAAGAATGTACATTAGGTTTATCCTGTAGGTGTATTTTCCTTCTGAAATGTAGTTCTTGATCATTTAAGTTCTGTGTGACTTTTTGAGTTTTGAAGACTGCTTGGGTTATGCTAGAAGTTAAAGTAATATTGACAAGAGTGGCCCTTGAAAATATCAAATGTTTTCAGAATTGTGTGTTCGATAAAGAATGGGGAAGTCGGGTGCTTATTGTTAAAAAAAAAAAAAGTTTAGAGGAGCTGGAATATATTACCGACACCGGTCAATGCAAGACTAACTAACATGTGAAAACCTGGGCCCTTCCAGCATCTCTAGCAACTGGGAAAGATATTCTAGGCATCATTGCTACAGAGTCTCCCTCTAGTTAGAAGCACGCAATGTTCCGCCATCTTCCTTAGGAGGTGGTGCAGAGGCCTTGGAGAAGGGCAGGTGGAGACTTACCTCCTTGACCTTGGGTTGGCTTGCTTGTGGTGGATCACCTCCTTTTGTTGTTTTTAGTTCCTGTGGGTTAATATCTGCCTCGAGTCCTTTTGAATGTGGTAGCATGTAAATTATTAATAAAACTGTAGACTGGATGGGTTTCCATTCATGAATCTTCTAGAGTTTCTCAGTATGTTACGATCACCCTCTTTAACACCTCTGTTGGTTTGACCCAATTATGAAGGACTTGCTGGCAGGTATTATGTTTCAGTAACCCTGTGACCTGCTAATGGTTAACACACTCTTGTGTACACAGTCGCTAGGGAACATGCACTGAGTTGAAGTCCTTTTCTCTAAATGTTATGTGCTGTTTCATTTTATCTGCTTACCCCAGCAACAGATTATCATTCTATGAATCTGTTAGTAATGCATTACTTTTGTACTTTTTTTTTTTTTTTTTTTAAAAAGAACTGAGCTGCCTTGTTTTAAATTACATTCTATAGGTTAAGACTGGCCTTAGAAGTGAAGCTCTCTAGTCATTTAGCTGCTAAACCTGTATTCCAGAAGGCCTTTCTGGTTATTTATTTTAGCTGATCAGGCAATACCGAGCCTCTGAATTACAGCTTTAAGTGGTTTCCATCTTAATGAGGGTTTCTTATTCCTCTGAGGAGGATATACTGCGGAGGGAACTAATCTCAGGCTTGATCCTGCCAATACAATCTTGTCCTACCGATAAAGGGGAAGTTAAGTGCTACTACCTAATGGCAGAGCTGATTAGGAAAAATTAAGAGAAGGGGAGCTCCGTTCCTCAGTTCTGTCCCTCACATCGGGGAAATTGCTCGTAAAAATCTCCAAACTTAGCTGGTTTGGCTCAGTGGATAGAGCGTTGGCCCATGGACTGAAGGATCCCGGGTTCTATTCTGGTCAAGGGCATGTACCTCGGTTGCAGGCTCAATCCCCGGCCCTGGTTGGGGATGCAAGGTGCAGGAAGCAACCAATTGATAAGTCTCTCTCTAATCACTGTTTCTCTCTCTCTCTCTCTCTCTCTCTCTCTCTCTCTCTCTCTCTTCCCCTCCTTTCCACTCTCTCTAAAATTAAATGAAAAAATATTCTCAATTGAAGATTAATTTTAAAAAAAGGGGGGGGGATAGCCCAACTCAGAGTCACCTGGGTTCTCTTTACCATTTAAATACAAACTATCACAGTGTTTCAACTTATGGGGTCATATCACAAAATACCTTGGTAAGGTTCAAATCGTACTTATTTCCAGTTCATAAGGAAAGTGGTCAGAGACTGAAGCATAAAGTTCAGATGCAGGATGTTTTGCATAGTATGTTTAGATTTACAAGATCTAATTTTAAAGTAAAATATGAGGAATGCTTCAAAAACCTTATTTGTAACTATGACTACCTTTGACTACCAAAACAGTGAAACAAAAGACAGTTTAAAATAAATATGAAAATAATTTGCATACAGGAATGGAATGGAAATAGTATTAACAGACTTGAATGTTAGACGCAAAACCATAAAAATCCTGGACGAAAACGTAGGCAGGACGTTTCTCAGAGCAATATTTTTTTCTGTAATATATCACGTTGGGCAAGGGAAAACAATAAGGAGTTTCCTCAAAAAATTAAACATGGAACTGCTGTATGACCCAGCGCTTCCACTTCTGGGAACATATTCAGAAAAACCCGAAACACTAATTCGAAAGAATAAATGCACCCCTATGTTCACGGCAGTGTTATTTACAGCCCAGGTTTGGAGGCAACCCAAGTGCCCATCAGTAAATAAGTGGATAAAAAAGCTGTGGTACATTTCACACTGGAAACTGACCTGGCCATTAACATGAGGACATCTTCCCAGCGTGGATGGCCCCGAAGAGCATGATGCTAAGTGAAAAAAGTCAGTCAGAGGAAGACAAGTACCATATGAGTTCTCTCATATGTGGAATCTTATGAACAACAAAAAAGGCAGATAAAATAGAAATAGACTCATAGATACAGAGAAAAGACTCACAGCTATCAGAGGGGAGTTGGATAGGGGCAGAGGGAAAAAGGCGAAGGGATTAAGCAAAAACAACAACCACCAACCTCATAGACACAAGACAACCTTATGGTGATTACCAGTTGGAAAGGAAGGTAGGGGCAGGTAAAAGAGGGTAAAGGTAGGATCAGTGGAGAGAGAGACTTGACTTGCTGTGGTGAATACACAGTACACTATGCGAATGATGTATTGCAGAATTGCACACCTGACACCTATGTAATTTTGCTAACAAATGTCGCCCCAATACATTCAATAAAAAATAAATAAGTGAATAAATAAATAACTAGAACACACACACAACAACAACAACAACAAAACCATAAAGATAAACCTAATGTTAACACCTTTAGGTAGTTTCCCCAAACGTATTTTAAGAAAATCACTCCATCTTCCTATGTGTTAAGATGAGGAAACGAGGACCCCGAAACCTCTTCAGCACGTTTGGTGAAGGAAAGAATTAAAACAGTGGTCTGGGAAATTATATATGGAAAAATTGCAGAATTTAGTCTAGGCCTCTCGTTCCCCACTTTTTCTGTAATGCTCTGTGTCTTACAAACTCATGTGCTTGAGCAGGGTTGTGTTCAATTTAATGATTTAAACTCAAGGAGTTAGGTGTATAATTATGATTTTGCACCAGTAGGAAACATGCTTTGAAACATTCCTAACGTCTCGACCACATACGAGGCCCTATTCTTGCTGCTTCACATAAGAAAATATAACATTTTTTGTCACAGTGATTAAATGGTGCGAGTTTGAATATATTTGATCAGCAGAATAAAAATGTGTGTTTAACAAAGATAGGAAATATTTGTTAGTCACAGGGGGATTATACTGTTCCTTTATGCATAATAATAATAATAATTCTTAGTTTATGAATGTAAGTGAAATGCATTGATATTACGAAAAATGCCATAGCTCCCACATAAGAAAAATACTATGTAAAAATATCTATTTGCTCCATCAGAATTGGAAATTATGAGTTGAGTCATTTGACAGTGCTCCATTTGGACAAATAATTGATAGAGACCCAGCACCTCCCAACTCCTATTTCAAAATGTTTCTATTATGTGATTTTTTAATGATAAATCATTTTAAAAATGTATTCACTTGGAAGGCTTCCTAAGTTGTTTACAATGATGACCACAGTGAAATAGCTCATGTGATTGGGGCAACTTATATTGTGTGTGGGTATTAGCCCTTTCAATTGAGTGGTGGGTAAGACTGTGGATATCATGACCTTGGCCATTCACATTGTATTTCTGTCTTGACATTCTTTATAGTTGCAAAATTATTGCTGTATACCTCTCATCAATAAATAGTTTAGGATTAAATTATGAATTATAGGGCTATAACTAGAAAGCAAATTAAAGCCATCAATTGCCTTATCCAAACACCAGAGAAATATGACAGCTATAATTAAAATATTTACCTAATACTGGGCATTTTGATTGCTTTCTAAAGAGATTTTGCTGACTAGGAAATTTTCACAACCCAAACTTTCTCATTAGTAGAATTTACAAACTGCTCAGTTCTGCGTGCTATAAATAATAATGTTGGAAAAATTGGTGAAGAGAGAAAGTAGACTTGAATTCAGATTATTTGTCGGATTTTTTGTGTGTGGTGTCTAGATGTTGCATCAGCTGCTTCATGTAAAGTTGCTTTGCTCTGCCACCCTGGGATCACGCCTCTTGTTACTTTATTTTTGAATGTTCCTAAAATTAATACATATGGTTTCACAGTTTACATATAATCTGCATTGTCTTAGGTACTGTGTGTATGTGAACTTTGTAGGTATGCCTACTTATCTCATGAATAATACATAGAGGCACAGTGAAAACTTTTAAAGATCCTAAACATAATATAACTATGATTCTGTTTAAATAGTCAGAAAGGGTTGTTTCTAATAGGATAATGGGAAAAATAGCTGAGCCAACACACACCTCTACTCTCCCCCCTCCATACACCCCTCCATTCCTTTATTTATCTATATAGAGAGATAGACAGATAGACACACACATATATAAACATATATAAACATTTATTTATTTATTCCTAAACCCATAGTTTTAGTCCATCCAATTTCATCCATGTTACGAAAATAACTACCTAAATATCTTTAATTCATTTGCAAGAATTGTCCTAACATAACTAAATAATCAAGTACACTTAGCATTAAAATTTATAACAAATTATAATATAATTAAACATTCATTATTTATAAAGTGCTCAATGTTATAAAACATTTATAAGCAGAAAAAATAATAAAAGAATTGTGAGTCCGGATTTTTCCTTGTGGCTTTGTAGGGCTTCACCATCTACTGAAGACACCGGCATGAGGAGCCCTTTGTGACTTGTGCCTTCCTTCCCAACACACTCACAGGGACAGGGGTGCGACAGGGGCACAGCTGTGACAGATCACAGTCATTTGAGTTTCCTCGGTCGCTTTTGCAATGGTCCAGTTTAAAGCAATGCTATTAGATTTTTTTTTAAATGCATCAGCCTCCTCCACAGCTTCATGCTGGAAAGCACGCTGTGGGCGCTCACTGATGGCCTGTGTGTTTCCTCTAGGTGTTGAGGGCAAGCTAAGAGGATGAAGGCGCCAAGTGCCCAGAGGAAGCATGATATGGCGCAGCGGAGCCGGTGCTGAAGTGCTCTCTCTGATGGCTCTATGGGAGTGGATAGCCCTGAGTCTGCATTGCTGGGTGTTCGCCGTTGCTGCCGTCTCCGACCAGCATGCCACAAGCCCCTTCGACTGGCTCCTGTATGACAAGGGACCCTTCCATCGCTCACAGGAATACACTGATTTTGTGGACCGAAGCCGGCAGGGATTTAGCACAAGATACAAGATATACAGGTACTGGGGGCCAAGGGCAGGCCGGTGCAGAGCTCTCTGCCTGGGAGGCTGTATGTGAATGGGTTTCTCTAAGGGAGAGTTTCCGAGGGGAGCGGGTTGTCATCAGGAGGGTTCTTATTTACCATTCACCTCTGTGATGTTTTTGTGTTATTTAAACATACACTGAGTGGCCAGATGATTATGACCACCCCATCAGTACCTCATTGACACTTCCAACAATACTGAATATTGAAAACTTCCTAAGGAAATGCGCTCAAGGTTTTATTATTATTATTATTTACATAACTAATTCACTTCATTGTACTGATGGGGTGGTTGTAATCATCTGGCCACTCAGTGTATTTCTCATCGACGTAACGTATTCCAGGAAAACGTGATAACGGTGACCCCTTGTGGGTCCCTTTCAGATCCTAGAATCCTTCTGTGCCTTCAGGTCAATGCCAGTGAACTTGGAGGCTGAGTTCATCATCGTAAACACTGTTCAGTGAATTTTCTCCAATGGTGTTTTCCTTTCTACTTATGCTACGCTGTGTGGTTATATTTCTGAGCTTCAATGGAAATGGTGTCTTGTACTAGTCATTGAGAAGTTGAGTCCATTCATACTATGGCAATGGTGGAAATGGCAATGGTGCAGAAGGAAAAAGATAAACAGGACATGATAGCAAAGGCCGAGAAAGAAGAAGGGATTGAGATGTATGGCCTTTAGCTTTTACTGCTCTTCAGTGTTTAACTCTATAAATAGTTACACAAAAGAAGCTGTATGTGAATTCCAACAGACTTCCTGCCCCCGAGCCCAATGAACCCATTAAATAGAGGATACGCAAGTGCGCCTGAGTCTGTGCCATAGAGAATGTTTTATGAAAGTTTTGATTGGTTCATTTCTTCGAGATAGAAGCTTATGATTCCCAGTGATTGGTTGAACATTCATAGAGAAGCAAAACTTAGCTTTGCATTTGTGTGTCTATATGTAAATATGTGATATATATGTTTTATTTTATGTTGTATCTGTGCACCAGAGGGCACTGTGCTTCTGGTCTGTATGTGGTCTTTATAGCCTGGGAAATGTATAAATTCTATCAGCAATGGCTACTAGTATTTACCAAACAGACTGAAGGTACTCAACTAGTTCTATGAAGCATCACAGAATTACTGTGTGTGTGTGTGTGTGTGTAGTTAGAAATTCCTAGTCCAGGCAGCCAGAGCATGGTCACGAGTCTACAAAAAAGACTTACTCTATTTTTAAAGGTGAAATGACAAATATTAAAGATGTTCTGAAATGCAATCAGTATAATATGATTCCAGTTGTATTCCTTTTCATGTGTGTGTTGGTTAAGCCTGCTTTCCTTCACAGATGGTGTGAAATGACTTGGGTTGAAGGTGGTGAGAATGCCTTCTATGTCAGCATTCTGCAGGAGGCTTTTAACAGTCTGTCAGTCAAACTGGTGCACGCTTGTCTCCACAATCTATTGGCATCTCTCTCGGGAGGCCGGAGGTGTCTTGTGTGTGGTTGTTGGAGGTTGGCTCATCCGTTGATTGGTTGTGAGTTGCAAACAAGGGTTGGCATGTTTTAGAGGTTCTAGGCTGAATGAATGAGAGGCATCAAAATTGTTTGGATTGCCACAGTGAAAGGTAATGGAAAACAACACCTTGGGGTTGGTTTTCAAGGCTTGTATGTTCCATTTAGAATTCATGGGACTCTGTTCCTAACGACCTTCATTAGTCCTATACTTCTCAACTTTCTGATATCTTTATCTTTGTCGCTTGAATAAGCATGTATGGAAGTTATCTGTTTGTAAACCATGGAATATGATGTCCTTGTCCCCTGCTTGGACCAGACCATAACTTCTATGTGACCTTTGAAACATTGCCTAATGATGCTATCTATGATCATTGGTGGTTGGCATGGAATGAGCAATATAATATATTCATGAGGATTCCTTTTGCCTTGCCACAGTGAGATATTTTGTTTGTCTAACTAGTATTTCCCTGAATTTCAGAGAGTTCTCTTCACCTCTCCCTCCAATATAATGGATCTGAGTCCTTCTGGAGAAGTTAACTTTATTTTTGACATATCAGGACCATCTCAACAACAAGGATTAGAATAGCTTTCTGGTTTCTTTGCTGTTTCATATCTGTGTTCAAAAATAATTATCAGAGACTTTATTGTTCACAAATGTCCAACCTCAAATACGGAATTTGTGATTAATACACAGAGATGGAAAAATCTATATTTTCCCATTTTAATCTCTAGCTTTATCATTTTGAAAGACCACATAATTTCAAAAAGTGATCAGCAAAATTCTACCAGTGCATTTTATTACTGCCATAAGCTACTTCATGCAGGATATGTTGACATAGTTTCTGAAAGGCAGTGGTTATGAATGTAAAACATATTAAGCCTTTTAAGATAATTATGCCAAATATCTTTCAGTTGTCTTTCTTCATCTAGCTCCTTCTCCAGAATCATATTGTACTTTTTACTGCAGATATAGAACAGCAAGATCATAACAACTAAACATAGTAAGATCATGGTCAGAACTTAAAGAAAAAGAAATATTCTTTTCACAAGATGCGTTTTGTCGACTAACAAGGCTTATCTTTGTATTTTTATTTTATTTTATTTTATTTTATTTTATTTTGTTTCCATGTCTATTTATTTTGTCTGATCTCACTTAAATATCACAAAAGTCTTCATGTCAATATCTTTGTATTTTTAAATTAATGAGTGTTATGAAGTACTTTTTAAATTTTGGTCTGAAACTACATTATGACTCAAGAGGTGATTATTTTATGAGTAGGGTCATTGAATTGGAGAATCTACAGTGAGCTTGCTAACACGAAACTGGGTTTTTTGGTTAAATATTAAAAGCTGGGTTTTCAGCTGTCTTTCTCTCTTGGCTAAAGATTGAAAATAGGACCTAAGCAGAGGCGTTTTAAGTGCGTGTTCTCACTTTTGGAAAATAGACTAAGCCTGGAGGAATTATGTCTGCTCTGAAGGCTAGAACAGGAGCACACGGGGCCCTAAATAAATTGAAGCCTTGTGATAGTAGTTACCATATTCTAGAAACACCCTTAGGCAGTATGCTCACCAGCAAATGCATAATCTCTGGCAGGCCTTGGGAACCCTCATCCTTTTCATAACTCGCAGGAGTTCTGGATGAGGGATTCACTTTTAGTAACTCTAACTTCCAATGATCTCGAACCATGGACAAGAATTCTAAAGTCAGAGGGTGGTGAATTGTGTTCCCATAAGAGAAACATTTTACATATGCAGTTCTTCACTTACGATAATACAAAATAATAAAAAGCTTGACCTTGAGTTCTAACATTTTTTTTTTTGCTTAACCACAAGTGCAAGTGAATCACGAGGAACATGGCAATGCTTTTCTTGTAACCTTTCAAAATAATGTAAAGATATGTCAGATTATTGCAACTGACTTGGCTTCCTCAGCAGTTTTTCAAAATGAAGTTTGAGAGTAAGAGACAATTGAAATAAAGGTTGTGCCTTACTGACTTTGTAGTCATCTTCCCTGAAACAACTATATTTACAAAATGCCGTTAAGGACAGGCTGGCCTAGAAAATGATGGACGGACACTTCATATATGACAGGGCCATAATGAAACAGTATATGAGAAAGGGTGAACTTCTCAATAAATGGTTCCGCAATTTGGGTTTTTGTTTGGGAAAAGCAGAAATAGGATTACTTTGTCATACCACCTATACAAAACTGCTTGATATGGAATGAGGATCTAAATAGGAAAGGCAACATATTAAGCTTCTAGAAGAAAACAGAAGGAAATACTTTAATGATGTTGGGATATGTAAGAATTTCTTAAAATACATTAAATATCAAAAAAATAATTAGTTCAGGTATATTAACATTCACACTAGTAACAGAGTGGACAAAATTCCTAGATAGAATGTTAAGTGAAAGGAACACAACACAGGAAAAATTTGCACCCGTGATTCTACCATATGAAGCTCACAGAATAGGTACAATTGAATTATATGGTTTAGAAATATATAACTAAATGTGGTTGTAAAACAAAACAGTCCAAGACATGACCAAAACAAAAGAGAAGATAGAGCTCTTCATAAGAAGTGGAGAAAGATGAGCCACACCAACCAGGGCCAAAATTTTATTTAATTTTATTTCACAATCAAATGTATCTGTGAATTTATACTTTAAATATCTTTTAGCGGGCATTGGAAAAATTTGAAAAATTTCAGTCACGAATGAAATAGAAATAATAATTCAAGGGTTTAAGAATTATGATCAACTTTCAGAAAAGCCAGTTCTTAATGAGAATTGTATATCAGCTCATGATTATAAATAAAAGTCATGCTTTGTAACAACTAATAGAATTTGTAAGTAATAATTTTTAGTCTAACTGCGAATTCATGATTTTTGCTATTAAAATGAGAAAATGAACAGCATTACTAGTCCACAGAATTATTTACAGAAGAGAAAATAACAATTATGATTTTTTGGCATTCAAACAAATAATTTATTTGATTATTTTTCTCACTGTGGTTCCATCTTACCAAGCAGCCTGATTCTTCTCTGTCATTATCTCTGCGATCTTCTTCCAAATACAATTACCCAAATTATCACTATTGTTCTCTTCTGTTATCATGTTCTGGGTCTTCTGAGTTGCTAATGTGTGTGTGTGTGTGTGTGTGTGTGTGTGTGTGTGTGTGTGTCTTTTATTGGACACTATGTCAAAGTTTAAAATCAGAGGAAAAAGAAAATACTAAGTAATAATACCTCTTCATGTTTTTAGGTTTTAGATTTTTTTTTTACTTTCTTTTCCTGTGTGTGTATTGTGTATATTTAAATGGAGTTTTATGAAATAACTAGTCATGTGCATTATATCTCTTGTTGTAAGAAAAGGTCCTAAAAGGATATTCATTATGTTTTTTTGTGTGCCTTAATATAAAATAAATGAATTGCTATGTAATTGCAATACTTAAAATTTCCAGCTTTTAAAGTATGAGTCATAAAATTAAGATTAGGATATTAGCTCTGTTATTTTATGAACCATGTAATGTGAATAATAGTAAAAGATTAGACACCACCTTCAAATTAATCTTTCTAAAGTTAAAGCCAAAATTCATACTTATTATTTATATTTTGTAATAGATTTTATTTATTTAATACCTATTAGACCAAGTAGCAAGTTTAAAAATAGGTTAGATTACTTTTTCTATTAGTTACTGATTTTTTCTTATGTTTTCAATTGGAATCAGAATTCCATAATCTACTATAGGATGCAAGAATTATCCATTAAAATGCATTTGGCCTAGAGAAGGGTCTTACGTGAATTAATTAGTAATATTTATCCATGGAATTTGCCTCTCTGACTGAAGTGATCTACGATGATACATAGATGTCCAACAAATGTTTGTGGAAAAAATTACACAGGCTATATTTATGTATTCTTAATTTTCCTTTCATCTGTTTCTCTAAATATTATAGTAAACAAAGGCAATATAAAAAGTATACTAGTTATTAAACCAGCAAACAGGAAAATATTAATGAACTGTTTCAGTTTAAATGTAAAAGCTGATAACCTTGATTATAGGCAAAGGGGGAAATGTTAAGCTCTTTGGTTACTATTAAAGAATTATTAAAGGTTTCTGAATATTTTAATGATAATCAAGAAACAGAAGGTTTCACAATATTTGAAATTAGTTCACTTATGTACAAGTTTATTGTTAAGGTGCCAATATCCCTATATAGACATATATTCTGCTGACATATGATTCCTTTTTGTCTCCACTTTTTAAAATGTTTTTATTGATTTCAGGGAGAGGAAGGGAGAGGGAGAGAGAGATAGAGACATCGATGAGAGAGAATCACTGATTGACTGCCTCCTGCATGCCCCCCACTGGGGGCGGGGCCCACAACCTGGGCATGAGCCCTGATTGGGATCAAATTAGTGATCGCCTGGTTCATGGGCCAACAGGGCCACTGAGCCACACCGACCTGGCCTCCTCTTTGTTTTAAAAATCTTTTCTCCCTTCTCCTCTCTAATGTGTGAGCTACCTGTTCCCTTCTTCTGTGACGGTTGCATAGCGGCAAAGAGAATGGCCTCACCATGCATGTGCACGTCTCTTTGCTAGCAGACCTTTCCCTGGCTGCTCCCTTAAATAGATAATAGCAGCGAACTAATTAAACTATCTCTCCTTTAGCCTCGAATTAGCAAAGGCCCTGTGTTGCTGTGGCCTTGTGTTCTGACTGTCTTATCTTAAAGAAACACACGACTATTATCCCAAAGCATAATAGAAAAATAGATTTCAACAAATACCCCCAATGAAAATGTATTCAGTATTTGTTCACAAAATGCAATCTTGTGACAATTAACCATTATATGAAAAATAACCTTTGATAGTCATCACTGAATTCATCACACATAAGAATACTTTCCATATTTATTACAAAAATCAATGGGATGATAACTTTCTTTGCAGTTATTTTTTTAGAGGTTTAACTTTTTTGGGGACATAAAATCATATGATTCCCAGGATTAAAAATGCCCTTAAGATTCATCTGTCACCATGGCCAGTGTGGCTCAGTTGGTTGGGCATTGTACTGTGCACCGAAAGGTTGATGGTTCCTATTCAGGTCAGGGCACATGCCTGGGTTACAGGCTAGAACTTAGTAGGGGGCATGCAGGAGGCAACACATCGATATTTTTTTCTCTCTCTCCCTCTCCCTTCCTGTCCGAAATCAATAAAAATAGACTTTAAAAGTAAATAAATAAAAAGTATCAGTCTGGAAACCCCAAGCTCCTTCATGGCCAAATTGGGGACATGAAAAGATTGGAGTTTCTGATGGATTCTTGGTCAACGTGTAATAAATTAAAGCCATCCTGTTCACTTTATGGGTGTGATATGGATTCTGAGTACCACCAATTTTTGAATGACCCAGAAGGGTGGGTGGACGATTTTGAATTCACAAATTGTCAGCTACCTGTTATTGTTCTTAAGGTAATGTACTGTGGAGATCGGAGAAAGAGATCCCAGCATGGCAATGGGATCTTCCATGGTCTCCCCTGGCAGTCAAATGCCATGACTTCCATGTTGTGTTTAAGGTGTACTCTCTGGACTTTAAGTGTGAAAGCCGTGTTTAGTGAGGCATAATCTGACCGGTGTGTGAATGCAAGCAGTAACAAAGTGTGGATAGAAAGCTTCCGTTTTATCGAAATCTGTTGAGATTTACATTTTTGTGATTTGAATTTTTTATTATTTCCAAGGCATCACTCTTGCCATTTGTGTGTGTATCTGTGTCTGAGTGATTGAGCATGTTTTGTGCCTGGGTTCCCCTTTTACTTTCATTACAACCCCCCCCCCCCTTAATAGCATTATTTGGTTCTTATTTTACACTGAAAATGAATGCCCAGTAGAGCTGTAGAGCTCATGGGTATGCAAATTATTTATTTTTCAATTCTTTCAGCAACGCAGATAAGCTTTTGAGTGACATTTTAGAAGAAAATGCATAATATTGCAGATTAATATTCATTTAATTTGCATTAGATAGAAAAACAAATACAGTTATGCAGTAGGAAATTCTTGAAAGGAAAATGGTTTACTTGCAAGATTATGCATATGACTGAATTCATTTTTCTGTAAGATTTTTTTCTCATTTAAAATAAAAGCATCTTTTTCAGTTTAATAATTTGTTAAAATAATTATTTTTAAGCAAGAAGGAATAAAATTTGCAAAATAAAATTTTTATGTGAAAGGAGCTCTTAAACTTGCATGTAACTATTTGAGTGCTTACCTATGCACATACAGTATCACATTCATTTAAAATCAATTAATTAAGCAATAGCCACCCTAAGTGTATTATGTAAACATAATTTCCACTCAAATTTCAGAAATATTTTTGTTGAAGGTTAATAATTTCATGACAATTTGTAAATGTACTGTCTTCTTAGAAATGCGACTCAAACTAACCTGAGGGACGGTACATAATATGTCATAACTTATCTATTTCCTGCGACATTTTAGTAATTATCTAAAGTAATTCTAACAGACATATTACGGTAGTTCTATCGGACATACTACCCAGAAATAAGTTTAATGAGAAAAAAAATCTTGTAAGGTTGTCATCTGAACAGGATAAACATATTTGAGTTGTTTACAGCACCATTAATTTGATTTCTTATAAATTATACAGTGGGATTGAACTGTTTCATTTTATGGATTGGTTTCAACAGCAAGAACCAAACAAACTCCTTGCTTCATAAAGCTAAATGATGGCTTTTTGTCGATACTCCAACATTCCCCACCAAGAAGGAAATGTGGTATGTCATCACTATTTTTGTATCTGATTATCTTTAAATATCATTGAGAATTGGCAATTATCCCTTATTATGGGTGAAATAGCAAAGTCTTGCTAAGAAAAACTCACATATAATACTAAACATTAAATGAAAAGTTATATGCATTTAAAATCTTGATGCTGCTTCCAATGGCCTTATAGGTTAAAGTGTTGCCTTGGTGGTTAAATTTGTCTGTCTTCATTATGAGTGAGCTTGTGAGTTTATAATATATTCATAACTCTATTATATGTAATTATATTGTGAATATAGTCTTTTCCTAAAAACTATCTGTTCCTGACATTTGACTCTTTTCTTTGTCTTTGGGCAACTTTCATGTTTTAATAAGTGGAGGTATGAAACTGAAGGTAATGTTTCCAAAAATTACATATATGATAAAAATTGTGAAAAGAAATATTTGAATGAAAATGTTTAGAGTGGAAAATGGTTTTGCTATTTTATCCTCTCACTCTTGATACTACCTACTGTCTTTCATTCAAGAGTGATCTCTAATACCAAATCTAATGAAATCTTTTCAATTTTGTGACAGTATGGAGGTAGCTAAGTAGCACAATAATTAAAAAGCATGGCTTAGTTTTGAATTATGGTCTTGCCACTTCAATAGCCTGTAACCTTAAACTCACTAATTATATCTGTATCATCGTCTGTAAAATAGAGATAATGATACTATTCACCTTACATTTTTTATGTGAGGATTTAACTAAATAATGCATGTCACTAAAGCACTTAGCGTAGTGCCTGACATAAGCAAGTCATGTTCCTATAATTATGATTATTATTACCATCCTGTCAACATATCATATGCCACTCTTTCCTTATCCCTCTTTGGTCATGTTTTTAATGAGTGTTACTGTTTCTGGAGGCTGTCATTAGATAGGAGATGAATGTTTCTTACAGTTGTGGTCTTGTCGCTGCCTAAAATAGTCCACAGTGCTTCATTACCGGTGAACTGCTTTCGAAACCCTTCTGAGAACTATCCCCGAATTTTAATCCAGAAACATATTGTGCAAAAACGAACACTAGATTTAGAATTGAATTATGGCTATTAAAATATGTATGGATTGCCCGGCCGGCATGGCTCAGTGGTTGAGCATCAACCTATGAACCAGGAGGTTACTGTTCAACTCCAGGTCAGGTCACATGCCCCAGTTGTGGGCTTGAGCCCTAGTAGGGGCCGTGCAGAAGTTAGTGGATCCATGATTCTCATCATTGATGTTTCTCTCTCTCTCTCCCTCTTCCTCTCTGAAGTCAATAAAAATATACCTTAAAAAAGAAAAAAAAAAAGCTCTAGCTGGTTTGGCTCAGTGGATAGAGCATTGGCCTGTGAAATGAAGGGTCCCGGGTTCGATTTCGGTCAAGGGCACATGCCTGGCTTGTGGGCTCGATTCCCAGTAGGGGGCATGCAGGAGGCAGCCAATCAATGATTCTCTCTCATCATTGATGTTTCTATCTCTCTCTCTCCCTCTCCCTTCCTCTCTGAAATCAATAAATATAAAAATATTTTTTTTAAAAAATAAAAAATGTATGTATTTGTAATAGGCTAGTTTATCGCTCTAAAAAGCAGTTTTCTGAGGAAGTTGGAACAGATCAAGGTGTCTCAGAATTCTACAAATACATTATTCCACATGGTTTCCACTTTCTGTTGACATTTTGATGATAACTTGAAGAAATCCATGCAAAGATATTTAATAATGGTGAATATTATCCTCTATGTTCAGATGTATATTTTCATGCCTATTTGCACATGAGAGAATACATATAAACTTTTAGAATCCTCAGACGGCATTGTAATATTGAACAAATGCGTGCTTCTCCATTTTTGAAACTGCGCATTCTACATATCAACGAATAAGTGCAGTACTGACACTGTATTTAAATTTTTTGCTGATTAAAAATAAAATGCTGGGCTTTTCATTATTTATTGGCTTTTCATGAGAGTCACATTTATCGGCTTCCTGTTGAAATGGTTACTGTTAGAGAGGAGGATTTTATTGCAGTGATTTGGTTTGAGCCATTTACCTTTCAGAAAGGCACAAATCAACATTGTTTGGGTCTAATGGTTATTGATTTGGAAGTAATTCTAACAAGGATAGTTCTTTAAGGTCAAGCCAAGGTTTTGCCAACTTAGCTGTTGAAGGAGTCCCATGTTGCCTGAGCCCTTTTTTATGGGATCCGTTTTATTTGATTTGACTTACAGTTCACATTTCCAGGATGAGGGGTGGAGCACTAGCCTTTTTTTTTTTGATAATGTGCACTACTGCCATGGTATGTTGCTGCTGACTCATAATAGAAGGGCTTGCCATTGCACGTTAAGAACTTAGATTTCTTCTAACCGACTACTTTCACACTCACTTTCCCAGCGTTGACACTCTCTCAACGTTTGTCATTATTGAAATAAATTGGTCCCTGGAGATTGAAGCTCTAAGAGCATTGTCCATTTATTTTGGGGAGTTGAGTTAAATGCTTATTTTGAGACAGTCCCTAGGTATTTGCCAACATGTGTCTGTTAATTTTTAAGTCCTTCGTATCCCCTGGAAGTGTTAAAGCATTTCAGTCTACACACATAGGTCTCTTTTCTACTCCTCGAAGACATTTCTTCTTATCTGAGTTTTTAATTATTTTCTATGTAAATTTTTCTACAGCACCTCTAATTCATAGGTCTCCTGATCTGTGTCTGTCCTTCAGACTGTCACCTTGGTTTCAGCGTTTTAGATTTTTTTTTCTTTTCTAAGAGATCTTTCTCAGTATTTTCCTCCATATCTTGCTACGGTGGTTTAAAGTGTCAGTCCTGTTTGTGTTTGCCTTCAATCCGATTTATTACTTTTTTTAAAAAAATCAACTTGAGGGAGGGAAGGAGGGAGGAAGATATGTATATATATATATATATATATATATATATATATATATATATCTTATATATATATAGAGAGAGAGAGAGAGAGAGAGAGAGAGAGAGAGAGAGAGAGAGAGAGAGAGATTTTATTGTCCCACTTATGTATGTATTCCTTGGTTGATTCTTGTATGTGCCCCGATGGGGGACCGAACCCAAAACCTTGGCACATTGGGAGGATGCGCTAAACAACTGAGCTACCCAGTCAGGGCCTGTCATTGCAGTTCTGGTTTCCTTATGTCATCCATTGTCCCTTTAATAACATGTTTTCTCTCTCTGGCCCTCATCACACAAAAAAATAAAAATAAAGGAATTCTGTGTATTGAACTCTCACCAACTAAGAAATTAAATACTGTAATTTAAAGTTCAAGGTGCAGTGTCTGTGAAGGAACAGGTTGTGCGACACCAAAGCTAGGTTAACACAAACTTATTTCCCATTGTTTAAAACTGGGTCACAGTGATATACCATTATAACATCCTTTGAGACAAAAATAAAGCTGCCATAATAATAATCAAAAATAAAACTCATGTCTAGCACCAATGGCAGAAGGTATGCGGGCACATATGCTTCTTTTCCCCCCGGGGGTGGAAAAGTTGAGAAAGTCTGAGGAAGTGTGAAGTGAAAAGTTTGAGAAATTCATTTGTAAATAGGAAAAAATCAAAAGACAATATTTCATTCTTTAGTAATGACTTAATCTTGAAAATGGTTTAAACGCGCTACATTGGACAAATAAATATGGTACAAAGTATAAGCAAAAGTTGAGTTAAAAGGATAAGCAATTTTTTTTTTGTCCAATTGCCAAATACATAAAGGTACGATAATTCTTCACATGGTAAGAGTAATTGATCTACCTGCTGCCATTCACAGTATTTATGGAGGGAAAAATTTACACGATTATATGAATCCATTTGGAATATTTGTAATGTTTGATCAATACTCTTTCTCTGGCTTTATGCTAAATAAATAAACAGAGAATTCAAGTCAGTCTAGTGGATTGGACTGCCTTTGGAAGGCTGTTCCATAAAGCACGGTATGTATTTGGCTGTTGTCGATAAATAGAAGCATGAGGCATGAAAGGGAAATGTTCAGCTTTCAGAAATAAAGAGGTAATCCCCCTACAAGAGTGTGGAACAGAGTTTAACTCTTCATGACTAGCTTTGGTGCCCAGAAAGGGCCTCACTGCCTCAGACTCTGCCCTGCAATGACCTAGCCAGACCGAAGCATGAACAACAACTGTTCATGTAAAAAAAATGGTGTGAAAGATCCGGGATCTAGAAAAATTATTTCCTTCCCTTCAAATGAGAAACATGGAAGCCTCCTATCTGCCTGGGCCCCAAATGACTGTCCATCACCCTTCAAAAATCATAATAAAGTCCTGATGCTTCAAATATTGTTTTTCATACAAAAAATATCATAAGCACCCAGCTGGCTCATATATAAAGAGTATGTATAATATATATATGTATGTGTACACACACACACAAACACACAAACACACACATACACACACAAACACACACAAACACACACATACACACACATACACACACAAACACACACATACACACACACACACCTGTTCAGGATGCACATTCAGGAATGGTAACACAGACACCATGTAGTGAGTTGAGACTATTGGAGACAGACTAGTGGCCAAATGATGGACAGAAGATGTCACCTGGAGGGACTGGAGAATTCTTTGAGCAGCTGCGTGTCCATTGTTACTTCAAGCACTGACACAAGCTGCTTCTTGAATAGCTTTGGTGGTTAAGACATTACCACCTGCAAGCCCATCTGTGTGCTGTGGAATGTTATTTAGGATTCATATATAGATTCATTATAAAAATCTACTTTGATCCCCCAATTTGGTTGCTTGCAAACGTTATACCAACACAGCTGATATTTGTAGAACCTCTCAAAAGAAACAACTTATTTTTAAAGAAAGAATGCTTTCTAGTAATATTTGCATATTGACCTAGAAATATTTTTTTCTAAGTAGGGATTTTTTTTCCTCGTGGTTAGCATCGGCCTATACGCCAGGATTTTGCATTCATTTACTGGGTTTGTTTTGTGGCCAATGTTCGTTTTCTAGTTTCTTAAGAAGCTAACTTAAAATATGTGTGTGTGTGTGTGTGTGTGTGTGTGTGTGTGTGTGTGTAAATGTATGTATACATATAGCCTTTAAGACTAGGAACCATACAGAGAAAAAATATGAAAAACTGGTGATGGGATAGGCTTTGCCATCTCCGTTTTCGTAGCATCAGATATCAAAATTTTATATAAACTTCTTCTGAATATAGTGTTATTTCAAATATCTATTAATCATTATGTAATATTTTTAGAACTAAGTTTAGAACTAGTATTCATAGGATGAATACTTCTGTTATTCATCTTCAAACTCAATTATACATAGTGCACAACAGATTTTTATAGGTATTACCAGTGATTTAAACTTAAAAGTCGTAATATTTTGTATGTTGTCCCCATGGAACAAAAATAATCCAAAGAAACATACTGAATTGATTTTTTAAATAAAACTCTATTAATTCAAGGAGAAATTGGTGAGAATGCAATGACTGCACATTTGTTTTTGAAAATTGGTTTCAGAGTTTTGAGATTAACTTTCACTTTTCTAAATGTAAAGCTGTCAAAACATTCAGTTTTTTAAACATTTTCCCTTGTTACAATGGAACTCGTGTAATTAGAGTTTTCTAATATTTGAAGTTTAACTCAGGGGTGAATATTGATTTTAAGATTTGCTTTTTCTGTAGATGAGAGCCTTGAATTTACAAATGGGTACTTACATGGAAATTCTTTAAATCAGATGCATGAATAGTTTATAATGCGATTTGTGTCACAAAAGAATTTATAAGATTTAATTTTCCTTAGGAAAAGGGAGCTCTCAGAGGGTCATTTTTTTTAAAAAAATATAGTTTTATTGATATCAGAGAGAAGGGAAATGGAGAGAGAGATAGAAACATCCATGATAAGAGAGAATCATGGATTGGTTACCTCCTGCATGCCCCACATTGGGGGATCGAGTCCGCAACCTGGGCATGGAATTGAACCGTGACCTCCTGGTTCATAGGTCAATGCTCAACCACTGAGCCACACTGGCTAGGCAGAGGTTCATTTTAAATAAGTATCCATCTTGCCTTGACTGCAGTGTAATGAGTATGTCAAGGACATCATTAAAAAAAAATACAGCTAAGCTGTGAGGCCACAGAATGTGGAGGATCCCAAGGAGGTTGCCCCTGCACTGGGTTTGAGGCCCACAAGTTAAAGCAGCACAAAGCTAGGTGAGCAGGTAGAAGGCAGATATCAGTCTCATAAGGTTCACTTTAGTTCTGAGTCATGACTCTTTTTTTTTTTTTAAGTATGATTTTTAGCAAGAGAGGAAGGGAGAGGCATAGAGGGAGAGAAACATCCATGAGAGAGAAACGTCATCCATGAGAGAGAAACGTCATCCATTGGCTGCCTCCTGCACGTTGCCTCCTGGGGATCGAGCCCACAAAGAACTGGGTAATATGCCCTGCCTTCAAGTTTAAATTGTGTAGAGAGGGCTTGACCTACCTGTATCATGTATTGACTGGAGGGGTATTCCAGCATCTTAGATTTCAGGGATACTGTGGGTAGGTTTGATCATCTATGACAGTGGTCGGCAAACTGCGGCTCGCGAGCCACATGCGGCTCTTTGGCCCCTTGAGTGTGGCTCTTCCACAAAATACCACGTGCGGGCATGCATGTACAGTGCGATTGAAACTTCGTGGCCCATGCGCAGAAGTCGGTATTTTGTGGAAGAGCCGCACTCAAGGGGCCAAAGAGCCGCATGTGGCTCGCGAGCCGCAGTTTGCCGACCACTGATCTATTAGATAATGCGATAAACTAGAACTGCCATGATCTTCAATTGGAAGGATCCCTTTCATCTGTGGGTGTGACCCCCCCAGAGATGCTGGCAAAACTCAAATAGTATATACATTTTTCCTCAGTAAATTACTCTGCTGTTACTAAAATAAAAACTTGTTCTCTAATGATCAAAGAGATTCTGATCAAGGAACATAGCTGATATTTTCAGCTGGAATATTTTAAGATCAGTTGTAATCAGGCATCTAATTTGACCCTCAGTCCTGTTGCTATGAAACCTTTGATCTTGTTCTCATCTCTGTCCTCTTCCAATGCTTTATTTAAAGAGAATCGGCCATAAAAGGTAATGAAATTAATTACTGGATGGAACTGTTTTGTAATTTTCATTTGAATGTTCGAAAACATCTGCCAGAGTCAATTATTTTAGTTTGGGTAGACTTCTTAGGTTTTTTTTTTTTTTTGTAACAGAAATTAGACAAGAGAATCAAAGGTTTCTTGAGGCATCTACCGGTTACTGATGATGAAAGCGAGTTTTGAGCATACGGGATGCGTGCCGACTTTCAATGAACTTGGACATATCACTGCAGGACTGCATGATGCCCGTTCATCTCCAAGCTGCATCTGGTTCTTGAAAAATAAGCGAGGGCAAAGCCCCTCTAAAATGCACTTTATTTTATATCACTTAAATGGAAATCTGATCTGTCAGGAGACTCCTCGACACGGTTTCCTGACGCTTGCAGTGCTATGAAAATCCAGGCTTAGCAGAAATAGTAGCATTAATGTGATTTGTGTCGAGCTTATAAAACAGGCTCCATCGCATGTTAAAAGATGATGGTGAGTAGATGATACTGTGAAACCTCTACGTTATGCTTCCGCATAAGATGAGAGCAGTCAGCCCTCGGAGCCGTTGTGTCTAAGAGCTGGTGGCACCAAGAGTCGGCAGTAGAAGCCAAGTTTAACACAAATGCCCTGTAACCATGTCTACATTTTTACTTCTGACACTGTACTTGGTATTAACAACTCACAGTCTTACCGTACTTAAGAGTTTATACTTTCCAAGATCCTGGTGAAATCTATTATGATTCATCTGAAGACATTGTTGACTCTTTCTAGAGCAGATAATACCTTGGAAATCAGATTTATAATAGACAAATGAAGAGTCCGGCCGGTGTGGCTCAGTGGTTGGGCATCGACCCATGAACCAAGAGGTCACCGGTTTGATTCCTGGTCAGGGCACATGCCTGGGTTGTGGGTTCGATCACCAGTGGGGGGTGTGTAGGAGGCAGCGGATTGATGTTTTTCTCTCATTGATGTTTCTATCTCTCCCTTTCTCTCCCTTACCCCCTCTCTCAAGCCAGTAAAAACATTAAAAATAAATATGAAAATAAGATCGACAAATAAATAAATGGGCAACATCAGGCTGCCTCATGGTCACAAATCATCGGGTATGAGTTGAGTGTTCCTAGGTGCCTCGAACCCGCTAAGTCACATGATGAATAAATAGGACACGTGGACCTGGCTCACCCCTCTCTAGTCTTCCAACCTGACCATCTTTGGATGAATTTCGTTACTTGTTTGCATTCCTTCCACAGCCCCTGCAGGATGATTGCAAATGAAACCCCCAGATCCACCGCCCGAAATGCAGACAGCGCGAAGCTGCAGAGCAACGCAGCCTCGGTGCCCGTTTTCGCTTTATTTCATTGTCCTCCCTGCCCATCGCTTTCCTTCGCTTTGCATTCATTTCTCCGATTGCATTCTGCTCGCTAAGGCGATGCTGCGCTCATTTGTATGGCGAGCCTCCGGTCCGGCTGCCTTCTCTGTCATCAGCAGCATCCTCGCAGCTCTCAGGGCTCATTGTCACTCAGGCTAACAAATGACCTGGCCTGTCTGCGCTTCCCGGAAACATTGCTCATCCCTGCGCGCTAAGAAGAGGGCATGTCATTCATCCTACAACTCAGGAGCTGTGCGGGCAGGCGTGGCTGCCCTTCTTTAAAAAATATATATATTTTATTGATTTTTTACAGAGAAGAAGGGATAGAGAGTTAGAAACATCGATGAGAGAGAAACATCGATCAGCTGCCTCCTGCACACCCCCCACTGGGGATGTGCCCACAACCAAGGTACATGCCCTTGACCGGAATCGAACCTGGGACCCTTGAATCCACAGGCCAACGCTCTAGCCACTGAGCAAACCGGTTGGGGCAACGGCTGCCCTTCTTATCCACGGTGATCCATTGAACAGCAATCGCTTCTCTCCTGGTTCACGCGTTTGCATGTTTGGTCTCCTGGATTAGCAGGGTTTTTAGAAGCCTTTGGGTGGGTTTGACGGTGATGACGTCATGGCAACCATTCCGTGGTGATTTTTAGAGTAAAACCGTTTTTTGAAAACGGGGGAGAAAAATGGTAAAACGCGTATCCCAATTAGTGGAGAGAAAGACACCTGGAGACTCGGGAAGAAATGTGGCTTTAATAATGGATAAATGGTACTATAAAAACTGCGTGCATTATTAGGTAAGACACTTCATCTTTCGGAGCCTTAATTTGCTCACCCATAAAATTGGGTTAATAATTGATCTTCCTTGGCAATCTCGCAGGGCTTTTGAAGGGCTAAAATGACATAATGCGTATGAAAGAGCCTTGGAAACTGTGAAGTGTTTTATGATTTTAAGGTGATAATATAATTAACTGTTCTTTACTGGGAAATACGTCTTCCTCCTTGGTGAACTGTACTGTCTTTGTTGCTGTGCAAGTATGAAGGCATTTTTAGTAATGACCATTCTCCAATCAAAGGAAGCAAATTTGTTAATAAGTAACGTCCTATGAAGTTGTGAACCCCAGTAATGTTATCAAGGAAAAAATAACAGCCACGTCTTTTTAGCATGGTCCTGTTGATCCCTCAAACGAAATTATTCTCAAAGTATAATATTTTTTTTTAATTGAATTTTAGCCCTGGACCATAGGACTTAGTTGATTTATATTTCTTTCTTCAGCAATAACTTTTCAAATTGAGCTAAGGCACAATGCTGCTTTTAATTTTTGCTGGCAGTGGACTGATATGCTTTCCATTAGAATAATTATTTGCAAATAACAAAATTGTAGACAGGCTACAAACTAGCCAGCGATTTGATTGAAAGAGCACACGGATCGTGCGGTTGAGAGTCACGGGCTCAATTTTAATGCGTGTACTTTTTCTTCTGCTCAGATTTGTAGAATTACATGGAGTAATTATCACTGCCTCTCAGGGCTTTTGGGGGGATGAAATGAGATATGGTAGGTAAATCACCTGGTGCATTTTAGATTCCTAATGCATTCAGATACATTCCCCGCATTCTTTAAAGAGGCTTTGCTTAAAATACACATTGCTCTCAGAGTCAACACCTTCTGCCCCCAATTTTCATGTTGGCATGGAAATATTTATCGAATTACCTACGGGGATGAAGATGTTGATTCAGAAGCAGTATATGTAGTGATGAGAAGGTACGCTAAAAGGAATTAGTATCAAATGTCCAGAGAATTTTAAAAAGTGAACTCCAAAATGTGGGAGAAGCTCAATACTTTTCAGTGTCTCTACAGAACCACCCTTCAGTTCTTTTTTTTTTAAAAAAAATATATATTATTGATTTTTTTTACAGAGAGGAAGGGAGAGGGATAGAGAGTCAGAAACATCGATGAGAGAGAAACATTGATCATCTGCCTCCTGCACACCTCCTACTGGGGATGTGCCCGCAACCAAGGTAAATGCCCTTGACCGGAACCGAACCTGGGACCTTTCAGTCCTCAGGCCGACACTCTATCCATTGAGCCAAAGCAGCCAGAACCACCCTTCAGTTCTCAGTTCCTTTAGGCAGCATATTTCTTATTCCTACTCTGATCCACTTAGATGTTGATTAAGGTCACATGCAATCATTAAATCATTCCAGTATCAATTGATATTCAGTGAAAGTCTTCCCATCCCTAGCTCTGTGCTAGGCAAGGAAGGTAGGAAGGGATCGCATGGCTCCTGCATCCTTATTTGATCGGATGATTTTGGCTTCTCCTGTCCCAGGCAGGTTTCGTCAGGCATTGGGATTGCACCCTTTCTGTTTTCACCCTGCCAGGCCTGAGGCTACGAAGTTTCTGTGGCTTTGCCTTTAGAATTCCAATGATTCACCCAGAAGAACTCAATGGGTAACTGAATATAGATCGAATAACCTTTCCTATTTATCCAGGGTAGCCTAATCTAATTCACATCAAATTCGATTCCGGGCTGTTCATTTCTTCATGTCCATATTTCCTTAGACCAGTGGTTCTCAACCTTCCTAATGCCACGACCCTTTAATATAGTTCCTCACGTTGTGGTGACCCCCAACCATAAAATTATTTTCGTTGCTACTTCATAACTGTAATTTTGCTACTGTTATGAATCATAATGTAAATATCTGATATGCAGGATGTATTTTCATTGTCACAAATTGAACATAATTAAAGCATAGTGACTAATCACAAAAACAGTATGTAATTATATATATGTTTTCCGATGGTCTTAGGTGACCCCTGTGAAAGGGTCGTTCGACCCCCAAAGGGGTCTCGACCCACAGGTTGAGAACCACTGCCTTAGACCAATTCGATATCAAACTAGTTTCAAATAATTTCAGTGCATATGCTGTTGGGTTAGACGAGAATGTTTTCAGGACAGTATGGAGAATGCTTTAATATTAGAGGAAAAAACTCTAATCTTTTAAAGTTTGCCTTGTCACTTTGTGAATATAGTGTCTTTTCCTTTTTTTTCTTTGTCATTATTATTATTATTATTATTATTATTATTATTATTATTTTAGAGGCTTCAAGATTTTGCATTTTGCCTGACTTATGAACTAGGCAGACTTGAGCCTTCAACTTTATATATATTCTGTTGAACATGAAGCTGATTTTCTGCTAAGTTCAGTATCAGTACTTGAACCCAGGTTTTGTTCATCTATTCTGTGAACACACTGGATAGTTTTTTTTAAATATATAATTTTGATTGATTTCAGAGAGGAAGGGAGAAGGAAAGAGAGATAGAAACATCAATGATAAAAATTATTGATCAGCTGCCTTCCGCACGCCCCCTACTGGGGATCAAGCCTGCAACCCGGGCATGTGCCTAACTGGGAATTGAACTCTGATCTCCTGATTCATAGGTTGATTGATGCTCAACCATTGCGCCATGCTAGCTGGCCCACACTGGATAGTTTTAATAGCCAAAAATCTTCTACTGAGACACCATCAAAGAGATTTTTAACATAGAATCTGAAAGGATTTTTTAAAAAGTAAATTGGATTTCTAAAATTAATAGTTGCTATTAAGTATAAGGATGATGTAACTAATTTTAATTTACAATAAGAAGGAGCTATTACACACCATTAACATTTCAATGTTCATCTGTCTAAAAAGCCTTCCAGTTGATGAATATATGAATATATTAATTGCATATATTTCTATAATTTTTTAAATGGCCTACTATTCCACAAGTGAAACTGTAATCAACTATGCAATTTTTAAATATAAAAGTACATTACTTTAATTTCTTTAAGTTAAATGTACTTTTGAGGAAAAAATTCCATAGAAATTAAGCTTTACTATCATATATAAAATAATACATAGCTACATATATAACATCGGTTTTCATCTAAGAATGGTTCATGTGTATTTATTCTTAAGACTGTTATTCTTACCTGGCTGGTGTGGCTCAGTAGTTGAGTGTCAACCTTGAACCAGGAGGTCAAAGTTTGATTCCCAGTCAGGGCAAATGCCCAGGTTATGGGCTCAATCCCCAGGTGGGGCATGCAGGAGGCAGCCAGTCAATGACTTTCTCTCATTGTGGATGTTTCTATCTCTCTTTTCCTCTCCCTTCCACTCTGAAATCAATGAAAACATTTTTTTTTATAAAAAGACTGTTATTCTTCTAATGGTGATTGCAATAATCTATTTTTTCTATTAACCAGTAGATTTAGGTTGTGCATATTACACTAACATGAAACAAACATGCCTACTAAAAGTAAGCTGTTGTTTCTTTTTCCTCTGCTCCCACCACAACACTTCTGATGCCAAATCTGTGTTCTCCCCACGCCAACTCATCCTCTCAGGACACCACCTGGAGTCCCAAAATTCAGTTATTGGAATTAACGGAGACCCCATATGCCACGGGCTCAGTCCCACAAGACAGTGTCCCATTTCAGATGCCAGTTGCAAGTAGCAGATCCCTAGGTACCCACACTTGTGTTCACTTGGCTAAACGTTGGGTAGTCCCTCGTTCCCCTCTGTGGTTCAATAATTTGCTATCATGGCTCTCAGAACTCCAGGAAACTGTTCCTTCTGTTTACCAGTTACTACAGAGGTTATGGTAAAGGATACAGGTGAACAGCCAGAACAGGGCGAGGTCCAGAAGGCTCCACGCCCAGGAAATGGGCTTGTGGAGATGGGCACCCCTCCTCCCATACGTGGATATGGTCACCAGCAGAGAAGCTCTCTGAACCCTATAGTTGATGGGATTTTATGAAAGCTTCATCATATTATTATGATCAACTAGAGGTCCGATGCATGAAATTTGTGCAAGAGTGGGCCTTCCTTCCCCTGGCTGCCGGCACCGGCTTCCCTCTGGCACCCGGGACCCGGGCCTTGCTCCAGCCCGGCTTCATCCAGAATGACATCCAGTCTAATTAGCACATTACCCTTTTATTATTGTAGATTATTAGCTCAATCACCAGCCCCTCTCCCCTCTAGAGGACAGGGGTGGGGATGAAAATTACATGCATCTAATTATGACTTGATCTTTCTGGTGACCAACCTCCTTCCAGGAACATACCAAGTCACTTTATTGGAGCCTGAGATGCTCCTATCATCCAGAAATCCCAAGGAATTTAGGAGCTCTGTGTAAAATGCCCCGTCACTCAGGAAATAACAAGGATTTTAAGGGGTCTGTGTCAGCAGCTGGAGTCAAAGACCAACTATTAGAACAAAAGATGCTCCTAGCACCCCTATCACCCAGGAGCATACAATGTTCTTTGGAGTTCTGTGCTTGGTACCATGGACAGAGACCAATCTATTTCTTACTGTTTCATACCTACTGGAATTTAATGAAGTATAAATGGTCATTTCTTTATGTTCAGTGAAGAAGTAGTAATGTTTATGGCTTAAAAATATGGATGAATAACACTTTCAAATTGTGATTTCAAAGAGGTATGCACGGAAATGAATGGTGAGTTCTAAAAGCAACATTTTATTTTAAAACCATAGCATTGTTTTGAAAATTGTAGGCGTGTGTATAACTGTTGCATTTGGTTCAATAGAACTGATTGGTCTTTTTTATTTGCATGGGTACATTTGATAATAATTAATAGAAATCTTGACTCAAACAGGGTACACATTATTGCTTCTCAAACCGTGACATGCTTGAGAATGTCATGAAGACCTTGTTCAGCCCACACACATCCATAGGCATCATTCCAAGTCTCTGACTCAGTCAGCCTGGGATGGAGCCCAGAATTTGCATTTTTCTCTGTCTCCCAGGTGATTTGAAAAGAGCTCTGATTTAAACAAAAATACACATAAAACCGTCTGCAGGTCGGACACACTCCAAGACAAAATTGAGCCCCAGTTGTGTTTGGTTTTTCCTGGTATTTCTCTGCTCTGTGCTCCACCAACACATGTTGGGTTTGTCCTCAGGCAGGCTTCTCTCAGGACCACAACATGAATGCAGGCAGGGAGCTTCCTGTTCACATGCAGCAAAGGAGAGAGGAAGCTCCCCCAATTCATGAAAGATCGTCTTTGGTTAAACCCCATTGGACCAACATAGGTCATGTCCCTAGGTCTGAACCAATCATAGTTGCCAGGAAATTGGATGATCTGATTGGCTCCCACCAACATCACTGGTAAGGGGGTTAGAGTTATGTTTTTTGGGGTTATACTAACCCAAATTCATTTATGGAGCAATAGGCGGGATCTGCTCTTCTGAGCCACTTGGGCTGCACTGAACGGGATAGAAACTTGAATGACATCAGTGATCTGTTGGTGGAAGGAAATGAGGGCAGGGGGCACTGGTTGGCAGCTACCAGCAAACACTACAGCCACTTACACATTTACAGCAAGATGTTTTTACACGCAGCCTGGTCCATAGGACATGGAAGAAAAGAGATAACCAATCAAACCTAAGTGATTTGTAAAATAACTCATAGACTAAATGTATCGGGTAGTTTTCAAAATATTTAGAATTTGCATTGGATTAAACTTCCATTTTCATGGTTGTTTAATGCGCAATACCCAGTAATAATCTTTTTCTTTACTACATTAATCAGTAGAATTGAATTTGCCTAATCCCCAACCATTTTTAGAGCCTCAACTATTTTGAAGTTGTCCTGTGTTCTTTCAAAATTATGTGACATACTAGTACCTATTTTCTAACGGGAACTGCATGAGTTAGAATGATTTAGTCTCTCTGATCCTCTTTGAGATCATGTTCAGATCTGAATTTTAGGAATCTCCAATGCTTTTATAAATTGGAGGTCTCTTCTCAATCCAGATAGACAGATTATTCTTTCCTGTTTTCTTTTCTTTGTCACACCACATGTCTTTAGTCCAATCCTTACATTCATTTGGAAGGTCTGTACTCAGTTTCTCTGACATCTCCACCTTTCAGAATTTCGATGTCAGCGGTGCTTGGAGGTCAATAAATGCTCGATATCTGAGGCAATGGAGATAGTGAAGACTCAGAAAGAGAGAGAGTGGTGGGTAAGGGGCAGTGGATTGAAAGTGATCAGGTTATTGTCATTATTGGGATGTATATATTTATGCTCTCTATTTAAGTAAATTTGAGGCTCAGTATATTCATCTGTGAGACAAGGCACAGATGAATATACTAGTAAATGACCTTCCCATTCGCTTTACGGTTCAAAAATGAATGACCCTAATTATGGCTTTTGTTCTTGATCCCAGAGAATCTAATAGAGTGATTTTCAGATTAGGTGGATAGGCCAGGAAGGGGAGATGGGTGGGGATGGTCCTCAGAGTGTCTAAGAATCTTACACCTATATAAAAGCCAGTCTCTATGCTGAGGCCAGTACATGAAACACAATAGGCGAGAGTCACAGGTGACAAGCACTTCTTTTTCTGTTCAACTTGTGTCCGTGGGTACCAGAGTCTGGTTATGAACAGTAGAGTACCACGTACCTATTAAAATCCCCGTCTTGAAAACCCCTGGGAGCTTCTAAATGAGAACTATTTATTGTACGAAGTACAGGTAGACTTGCAAGTCCATGCCCAAGAACTGCCACTTTCATTTGTAGCCTGAAGCCATTGTAACCTGATGAGGAGACTCGTAGGATCACAAATTGGCTCCTCTGGGAAGGTTTCCTATTTTTAGTCAGGGACCTTAGCAACTCATTAAAAAATCCTATCAGGGTTTTTTTTTAGAAATATTTTCCATCTTTTCCTTTCTCAGAGCACTATGGGTGGTTTTTTTTGTTTTGTTTTGTTTAGTGTTTATTTGGAGGGATGGGTGTTGATTTTTTCCACGTGTGTTTTTAATTAACAATAGGAAGTGGATTCACATATGTCTAGGATGCCTCAAGAGTGTTCCAGAATTTAGCTTCTAGCTGAAGTGTTCCCTCCATTAGGCTCAAAAGGCCTCAACAAAAAAAAATTAAGACAAAAATTTGTATTATCTCCGGATGAACAGACATAAAAACAGACATTAATAATTTGTATTGAAGAGAAAATAATGTTCTTCCTACCCCCTCTAAATTCTTCTGGGTGGTCTAATTATCAAATCAGCATGAACAGATTATCCAGAGAAAATAACCAAATGTATTCCATATATACATGCAGGGGTTCCCTTAGTTATAGCGATCAGGCTGCCCCAGGCCCAGGCAGGATCTAGAAGAGCCAGTTCCTGCAATATGCTAAACAACAGCAACAACAAAAAGGCTGTTAGCAATTTATGACAGGCATGACAACCTGGGCCTTTGTTTTAAGGTATTAATCCTGCTTCCTAATCTGGAGAGAAGAAGCATTGTTCATTATATGTCACTTAGTCAAGAAGGTTATTGGGTGGGGTAGTATAAGATCTCATATATCCTCCATAACAGTAAGACATAGTCATCTGTTACAAGTAAAATTAGGTTACCTTTTCTGCCATTCATAACTTTGTATCACCACTCCTATTAATTTACATGTTCAACGTGGACTACAGGTAAACTGTCAATTAGGCATGAGTTATCAGTGAAGGTTTTAAAACAAATAGTTTATCCTCTTTGGAAAAATATGAATTTGGAGAGTTTGCTTCTTTTGGCCTACGACACATGCATATTCTCTGTACAAAAGAGAATTAGTCATTTGTAAAAGAGTACACGGAACACATTGCCAGCTGAAATCAGTGTTATTGGAAATAATGACATTTTAATTGCGTGACTCTGTTTAATAATTCCATTTTTATTAAAAAAGGAAATTATATTTGTTCTGAGGACTCATTAAATACTCCATAATAATGAGGCTAAATAATGGGAAGTAAAGAGAGAGGGAAATATTTTAAAGTATTAAAAAATGTTACAGAAGTGAAAGGCTTGACACTTTTATAATAGTGTACATGTTCCCTGGTCTGATTTGTTTCTTTGAATCAAGCTCTAAATGAATTATGATGAGCAGTTTACCTACAATATTTCAGTTACCTAACTGATAAGAACTTCACAATACAACAAAACTGATGTTAGATATTTCATATGGATTAACACTGAGTTTAAAGAAATGAAATACTTGCCCAGCCAGTGCGGCTCAGTGGTTGAGCATTGATCCATGAACCAAGAGGTTGCCGGTTTGATTCCTGGTCCAGGCACATTGTCCCGGTTGTGGGCTCGGTCCCTGGTGTGGGGCATGCAGGAGGCAGCCGATCAATGTTTCTCTCTCACCCATGTTTCTCTCTCTTGATCACTCTCTCTTCCTATCTCTAAAATCAATAAAAACATTTTAAAAAAGAATTAATACTGTCTACTTAGTAATTTTTCAAGCAAAATAGTAGTCTTAATTCTGAGGGGAAAATGAAAATAAAATGCTTAAACTATGCTTCCTCTACTCCGTCTCTATTCCCTTGGCCTAGCTCGCGGGCATGTGGATACATTAAAACAGTTCCTAAAACTGAAATTCTGCAGAGAGTGCACAAAACTAGCCTTAACATCCAGTTTAGCATAATCAGATGCAAATTCGAACAACCATTTTCGGAGTAATACATGCACTCAAGGTTTTTCAACATGCTTTTAGATTTAATAGTTCTGAGATGTGAGCTCCATATAAAAAATTAATCTAAAGTCTATTTTGAATTTCTCCTTTAAGTACATGATTTTCCTAGGTAATTAGAAGAAAATGCAGAAAGATGTGATTTTTTTGTGTGTCTAAAGTTCCTAACGTCTATTGCTTTATTTAAAAAAATATATGTATATATTAAGAACTTGCTGGTTTCCATTTACTCTTCTTAAATGAATTGGAGACATGCATTTCGTATGTACTTTTTATCATATATGCTGTTCGTATACTTGAGTGGTTCTCAACCTTCCTAATGCCGCAACCCTTTAATACAGTTCCTCATGTTGTGGTGACCCCCAACCATAAAATTATTTTCGTTGCTACTTCATCACTGTCATGTTGCTACTGTTATGAATCGTAATGTAAATATCTGATATGCAGGATGGTCTTAGGCGATCCCTGTGAAAGGGTCGTTCGACCCCCAAAGGGGTCGCGACCCACAGGTTGAGAACCGCTGGACTTGATTCAAAGGATATGATATATAGGCCAGGTTCATGCTGAATCTTAAAGATACAAATGTTGTGCTTATTCATATGTTCTCTCTTCTCCTCATGGGGGGCTTTCTTTCCCATGAGACCCGGCCTCTCCTTCGTATCCCTCTTAGAATTGGCAGAAGGCCATTATCAATAAGTTGCGTTGGCATAAGTAATACCTGTTGCTATCCTGATCTTAAGAGAATTTGGTCATCATTTTAGATCCGTTGGCCTAAATATGTGACTATGCATACTCTGCATTTAAATGCATACACACATATGCACAGATAAATATATTCAATGTTTCATTGCCGGAGACCATTTCCAGCATGACAGCAGGGCTGCATCTGGGAATGGCTGAGGGCATTTCCAGACAGCTAAAAGGGCATCTTAATCTACATGTTATTGCCTCTTACTTGCCAAACACCTGAACAGCCAAAGGCTAATTCACCCATTCTGACAATGCTTGTGTATACCCTTTGAAGTGTATATCTCTGCCTCGCTTCAAGACAAATTGTGTTAATAAAAAGCATGGGGTCCTGGGAAGAGGGGACCTAGAGACCTTAAGACCTTAGACCTTAGAACTTAGCTCCTTTAGCTAAGCTCCTCTGACCCCTTTCAAAATTATCTTTCGTCTCTGGACTCTTATTTAATCTACACACAGCCTTCTCCAGATTCATGAACCCTTCTAGATGCTGGAACAAGAACCCCGGCATTTCATGCATATGTAATGTCCTAGTGTCCCTCAGTGAATGTTCAAGTAAATATTACAAATAAAACAAAATGAAATCATGCACTAGATATAATATTATCTTACTGTATTGAAAGTCTACTTAGATCCTTGACAAAACTCTCTTCATATGAGTAGTTTTCTATCAGACACATCCCATTCCCAATCTTGTGATTTAAACCTAGCCATGACTACAAAGAAAGTCTAATAAGTAAGAATGTAGCAAGAAATTCAAAATAATTAAATCTAACACAAGCATTTCATTGCATTAATAGTCTTACTAAGACTGTTCAATTTAAAAATTAAAAAAATTAAGTTAAAAGAAGTCTTAATTACTTTTTTTCTGATTGACAAATTATTTTTCTCTGTCTTTTTTTTATGTTTGTTGTTGTTGTTTTGCATTGAGAATTGAGAGTTCTTTTCCTACAATGTACCTGGCTATTTATAGACTGGCATTGGAGCTAGGTATGGCTCTATGGGGGATGGAGGTTTCCAATGTTTCATTTTACCCTGCCTGACAAAATAGAGGAAATGTGAAAATAGAACAGAAGTGTGAATTATTGCAAGTTGGGGCTATCTTACTTTTTCTTTTAAGAAACTTTTGAGAAGGATCAAAAATGACCTTTTCAGAAAAATTCTTTTAAGCATATGACACCCCTGTCTACACTGCAATATAATGTATCTTGTGTAAGAGAGGCAGATGGCTGGGGAGTTCCAGTCACACCACATTTGAGCTGGATAACCTTCAGGTGACCTTGCTTGTTCTAGTCTCTGTTTTTTTCAATCTGGAAATTGGGACCAATAACAGTATCTACCTCACAGATTTGTTGTGAGAATTGGATGACATAAGCTCTGTATATACCACTTAGTTCCTGGCCCACAGTAAGGGAACTGAACATTTTAGGGAATATTATTATTATTATCATTATTATAGCCATTATTAGGGCTGCGGCAGTCCATTTTGATATTATTTTTAAAGACTTTACTACTGTGATCTCTTGTTTATATTATGGAACAGAGTATGCCGATAGCAATATGATTTTAAAGGCTATTTTAAGAGGAGCATTAATTATCTGGCACCAAAACATTTTTGAAGTTAATCTCCTGGAGAGACTTTCTAATTACAAAGTTTAGGGTGTTTGATCAAGGTAATCCCTTGTTCCATTTTTAATGTCATGCTGTCCTCTGTGCCAACCAAGTAAAATGGTCATGCATTGAAAATTAGGGTTATGTACACACTACCATTCCCAGTAAAATATTGTGACACCAAGGAGGATGGCTTCTGAAAGCTAATTAGTAGTATCTGTCCAACTGCAGGTATTGAGCGTAAAGTAGAAAGTTAACTGTCTTCAGTGCTCAGAGCAGTGATGAAGACAGGCATGTTTTGGCCTGTATCACTGACCTTAATAATCTGGCCGACCGTGTCCTGTAACATCAGTGGATTCAATTTAACTTGCAGTATCATTACAACTCAGTCATAGCCTACCTGCAGATCACCACAGGAAGGCTGGGACCTGGAGGAAAAGGTGGCTGAGAAGCCCATTTCTGTATCTTTCACTCCCTAAGACACCTGTGAGGTTTTAACAGTGTCAGTTTGCTCTTTTCAAGGTTCTATCTCAGAAGAGCGATTTTAAAGTCTCTTGTTGTAGAGGAACTATATAAGTTTTGTTTGGGTTCTAAGAATTAATCCAAGACTGTCTATCACGATGACAAGCTGCTATCACAGCACGGTGGACATCAATGCTCTTTTGAATTCAAATGCAGAGGCTCATCCCACTGAGTGCAGACTAGCATTTATATATCAGCAAATGAAATCCCACCTATATTTTATTATCTTAATATATTTTTATTGATTTCAGGGAAGAAGGGAAAGAGAGAGATAGAAACATCAAAGATGAGAGAGAATCATTAATTGCCTGCCTCCTGCACGCCCCACACTGGGGATTGAGCCCACAACCTGGGCATGTGCCCTGACCTAGAATGGAACCCTGAAATCCTGGTTGTCGCACAGCCACTGCGCCACACTGGCTGGTCCCCACATCTATTTTATTAGATATCTGCTACAAGGCACCACTGTGAGGCACTATCAAGTTGTAGAAATGAAGAATCCATATCTTCTTTTTTCTTCATAAACTGGTCAAATAGATCAGAATTTTGGAGTTAAGGAAATGTTTATTGATCGAGAAGGCCTAGCTTAAAGAGATGAGAGAGCTAATGCTCAAATCCATCTTAAGAGATCCCCAAATTTAGGTGTCTTATATGTCAAGGGAAGCGGGGGTGGGTGAGGCAAGATGTAGGTGGGGGCCATAGACAGGTAGTCTCTGAAAAGGGATTCGAGGAAAAGCATGAAATTTCAAAATCTCTTTGTTCGTGGATGGTTTCCTGACTGCAGCTGATTCGAGTTTGGTCCTGGAGGCTCTTGTCGATCTTTGCTAAACCATCATTATTTTGTACAAATTTCCCACCTTTTAGGGAAAAGTACCTCCTGGCAAGGGGCTGCTCTTGTAAATACTCAAGACTCAAACAGAATTGCTCTAGTTCATTATCATATCTGTAGCAAGAGCCACTAGACCAGCAGTTCTCAACCTGTGGGTCATGACCCCTTTGGGGGTCGAACAACCCTTTCACAGGGGTCGCCTAAATACATCCTGCATATCAGATATTTACATTACAAGTCATAACAGTAGCAACATGACAGTTATGAAGTAGCAACGAAAATAATTTTATGATTGGGTGTCACCACAACATGAGGAACTGTATTAAAGGGTCGCGGCATTAGGAAGGTTGAGAACCACTGCACTAGACTGAAGGCCAGCAGAGAGAGGACGCATTTCACTGCTACCCTCTGAACTTTGTGTTGAGAATGAATTGAAGTGAGGCAAAGGCCAAACCAAGGAGTCCATTCTGTTGCATTTCTCCAGGTGAGCGATGTAGGAGAATTGGACCAAGGGCACAGTGATCGTGGAGATGTTAAGTGACCAGTTCATACACGCCATGGAAGATGTTGATGAAAAGTGTGACAGACAGAATTGTCAAGGTGGCAGTAGATACTTCATTTCAACAACAGCAACGAAGAGGTTATTTAGAAGAGGAAGAATTGAGAATAACTAGGTTTCGGGGAAGAAAATCAAGAATTTGATTTTGGATTTATTGAGTTTAAGACTTACTAGATTTCCAAGTAGAGATACCCAGAAGATAGTTCGATATTGCAACACAAGGCTCGGGGAAGATATCTGGGGTGAAGATACAGACTTGTGGGTCATCATAGTAAAGATGGCTGAGGTCATCAAATACTTTAATGTCAACAGAGGAAAAAGAGGTCAAGACTCAGCCTTGAAGCCCTCCAGTGCTTAAAGATTGTGAGATGAGACAGCAAACAGAGAATGGGTAAAAGCAGCCAGAGCTGTAGGGTAACAAGGAGAATAGCATGTTCTGCAACTCAAGCTCCCCCTAAACATACACAGTCCCTTCAAGAACATTCATGCAGTTCACATTACAGGCCTGTCCCCATCTTTAACCTTCTCAGATGGTTTCTCATGTGCATTGCCCTTTCTGAATTTTAGTATCCAAAATTAAACAGCGTTCCAAATTCATTTTGACAGGGCGGCCTATAGCGGGCTTATCAATTCCTCTGATAAGCAGGCTGTAACTCTATTAATGCTGCCGGGATTAAATTAGCTTCTGCTAGCTTGTCAGACTATTTGCCTTGATTAACTGAAAGGCCCCAGATCTTTGGCACATGAGCTGTTTTCAAGCCAGGGTTCCTCCATCCTTTCACTTTCAGTATTGATTTTTGGAAACTAGATCTAGAAATTTGCATTTATCCTTATTAAATGGCATTGTTTGGTTTCAGCTGATTCCGCCTTTCAAATTTATTCTGATTCTTTAGTCAGCAAGCAAGTAAAATGGTTATGGTTTTTACTCGATGTTATTGAAACCTGATAAGCATGCATTCAAATGTTTTCTCCAATTCATCCACGCCAGTGATCAATAATGGCCGGAACCTTGGCATTACTAAGTAGCAGAGGGCCTCAGACTTAGGTTTAGGGTTTTGGTTTTCCCTTACAAAATATAGAAGAGAAATTTTCATTTTAAAAAATGTATTTTTGTTTTGAAAATCCTATATAATAAAGAGGTGACATGCAAATTAACCCTCACGTCCTCACAAGATGGCTGCCTATGCCCAGGCCGGCAGGCGGGTTAGTGAGGGACGACTAAATGACTGAACAGCAGGCTGTGTGGGGAGACCAGGCTGGTGGGGGGGGGCGGGCCTGAGGGGCGACCAGGCTGGCGGGTGTGGAGGTGGCAGTTGGGGGCAACCAGGCCAGTGGGGGGGGGACAATAAGAGGCGACCAGGCCGGCGGGGGGGCAGTTAGAGGCAACCAGGCTGGTAGGGGGTACAGTTGGGGGTGACTAGGCCAGCAGGGGGGGCAGTTGGGGGTGATTATGCAGGCGGGGGGGCAGTGATGGGCAACTAGGCGGCGGGGGGGGCAGTTGGGGGCAACCAGGCCGGCAGGGGGTCAGTAAGGGGTGACCAGGCTGGCGGGGTAGAGGGGCAGTTAGGAGCGACCAGGCCGGCAGAGAGGGGACAGTTGGGGACAATCTGGCTGGCACGCAGAGGCAGTGAGGAGCAATCAGGCCAGTGGGGGGGAGGGCGGAGTTAGGGGTGACCAAAAAGGCAGGCAGGTGAGCGATTAGGAGCCAGTTCAGGATTGTGAAAGGGATGTTCAACTGCCGGTTTAGGCCCAAACCCGGGGATCGGGCCTAAACCGGCAGTTGGACATCCCCCAAGGGGTCCCGGATTGGAGAGGGTTCAGGCTGGGCTGAGGAGACCCCTCCCTTCCCCCTCCCCCCCCCCCTGCGGCCCTGTGCATGAAGTTTGTGCACCAGGCCTCTAGTTATTATATAATGGAAAGGCATTGAAAGGCAATGATTAGATTCATGTACACTCTGGACATAGATTGGCTGAGATTTAAATCTTGGTCCCATTATTTATTCAAAGTGTGGTCTTCCTTAACTTTTCTGTGCCTCAATTTCCTCCTCTGAAAATTGGAATAATTGTAATAACTACGTCATGAGGTTGTGATGATGGAGTGAGCTAATACATGTAAAATGCTTATAACAACTAGCAGCTAATAATCACTTAATAATCCATAGCATTTATTATTTTATAAGTAGATTTACTTTGGGAAAATGTAAAAGTACTTGTTTACAAGTTCATATCTGTTTTTCACTTTGGTAAATGCAGTTTACAAATATTAGTATGTCACATAATCCTTTGACATCAGTGTTCTTATTCTCACTATATAAATAAAGCTTGGAAATGTTGAGTACATTTTTCAGGTTAAATAGATTGTAAAATGGCAGAGATTGGACTTATTCCCATGGTTTTTGGTTTAAATTTATTTCACGTTCATGCTTTATTTTGCTCACTAACAGAAAGATGATTTTACTCTCTAATTCTATAAATTACATGCTCAAAGTACAAACAGATATGACTCTTATATGATTGATACATAGTTTATTGGAATATCTAGAACTTGGTCAATAGTTCTCACTAGGTGGGAGATGGTTACATTGATTATTATGCTTTTCCAAGGACAGTATAATGTTGGGACTTAAGCATTATGCTTTCTTGCTCCTGTGTGTGCTCAAAATTGCCCAGTGCCATCTCATTACAATCTAAAGGAGGTCAATAATGTCTTCCAAGAGTCAAGAGTCAAGTTTTATTGTTGCTGTTTTGATACTAGAAAAAGAAATTTCAGTTCTCCTGAATCTAATGGTCCACTACAAATTAAAACAACAACAACAACAAGGGAATTACTCTGTAAATGACCTCCTACAAAGCACCCAGTTAGCTATTTTTCTGGTGAAAATGAGATGAATAGAGAGAGAGAAAAAATAACACCCAGGAATGGATGCGTGCCAGCATTCTAACTTCAAGGGTCCCCTTTCATGCGCTCCCCCACCTGCGCCGCTGAGCACACACAGATCAATACTCTATCTATTCGAGGCTGTCACTTTGCCAAACCGAAGTGGCGAAAGCACTTGAGAAAATGGACACTGTGTCTGGGCCCACAGGACTGCAGGGAGTGGAAACGCCTGCAGGATTCTCTCCTGCCGGGTTGGGTTGGTGGGACCCCTCTACACAGACGGCCTGAACCTCAGGGTCCAAAAACAAGGCCCCTGCATTCCCGGGGCCCACCTAAGCAGACCTAACGAATGGTGCTTTGACCAATTCAGCGGCTGCTAATTTTGTGAAAGGAATCTACATAACGATGGCACATGTTTCATATGTGAAAGCACGTGACATTCATTGCAAGGGAATCTGCATCGCCAGATAAAGGACAGCCCTGAGTGGCATGTTTTATGATCATTATCTTTTTTTCTTTTGATAGTTTGTTAAGTGTTTACAATAGTGATGGCGAACCTATGACACGCGTGTCAGAGGTGACACGCGAACTCATTTTTGTGGTTGATTTTTCTTTGTTAAATGGCATTTAAATATATAAAATAAATATCAAAAATATAAGTCTTTGTTTTACTATGGTTGCAAAGATCAAAAAAATGTCTATATGTGACACGGCACCAGAGTTAAATTAGGGTTTTTCAAAATGCTGACGCGCCGAGCTCAAAAGGTTCGCCGTCACTGGTTTACCCCTCACAAGGCCAAATGAGTACAGTTAAAGTCATAGAGAGTACAAATAGTATCTCGCTTCCTGTCCACTATGCAGATCAGGAAACTGAGGCACAGAGAGGGTACGTTACAGGCTCAAACCTGAGAGTTAGAAAGGAGCAGAGCGAGGATTCCAACCCAGGCCGGGATTTTGATGTTGGTTTGTTTGTTTGTTTTTTGAGTGGCATGTTTTAGAAGAGAAAATGGTTAAAGAATATGTACCTTGAGTCAGTATTTGCCAAAGGTGGGCTGTGCTTTGCCCAGGAAGATTAGGGACTGAGTTCCCCAACTCCACCTCTTCTTTAAAAAAGTTAAATCTTGTCCGGCCAGTGTGGCTCAGTGGTTGAGTATCAACCTATGAACCAGGAGGTCAAAGTTGGATTCCTGGTCGGGGCACATCCAGGTTGCAGGTTCGATCCCCAGTGTTGGGTGTGCAGGAGGCAGCCACTCAAGGATTCTCTCATCATTGATGTTTCTCTCTCTCTCTCTCCCTCTTTCTTCCTTTCTGAAATCAATATAATATATATTTTTGAAAAGTTAAATTTTGGCTGAAAAGTTAAATGTTATGCATAAATGTAGAGTTTGGGATTTTTTTTAACACTTATTACTCTACTAAGTTGAAGTAGAGTTTGGTGGGGCTCACTGAGTGAGTGTCCATTTCCAAGTTGCTGGGTAGCCACTGAATGTGCCCTTTGAACCAAAAACAATGTTTTCATTTGTGATGTTGTTTTAGGAGGGAGAATGTAAATCCTGGTTGTGTTGACAAGGCGGGATGTGACAGGATTTCTAAGTATGAAGTAATTAGGAGGGCAAGTGGAGAGGATTAAAAAGAAAGCAACTCAAGGTTCTCTACAAGTCTGTTCATGCACCTTGTTCTTTTTTTTTTTTTTTCCTGATTTTATACTTCAGTGAAAAGGGCAAATGTAACTGGGGTTTTCATTGTCATGCAAATTTTTAGACTTCCTGAAGTAAAAACATATTACTTTTTTTTTTTTTAAAGAGTTAACATTGAAAGAGAGAATGAATGGCCACACATGTTCTCTGCCAGGAGTAAATGGTTTTGTGCAACCTGTGTATCTGTGTTCTGTGTGTACATATAATTTTCTGCCACGACTGATGACTTGTGCCTTTGTACTTTAAAATTTATGCAGCATAAGCTTTACTCAGAGGATTTCAGCTTAATAGAAAACTTTCTAAAGTGGAAATTGCCATTTAAAATCTGAAGAAGTTAATTTTCACAAATTATCTGTATGAAAAGGAAAAGAACATTGAAATATTCTTGGAAATAAGTACCTAGGATCTGCAAGATTTCAGTGTGTGTTGAATGAAATTGGGTTGGGACAGAAATGAGAATTAGCTGATGGATTTAATGAAAAATGTGCTATTCACTGCCATTCATTTACATGATTATTATTTGACACTTAATGAATCTCTGGCAGAAGTTTATGAATATTTTCATATGATTCAGGCTAAGAGGAAAACTCAAGGTCATTGGTATCTATGCAGGCGACCAATTAAACTTTTACAGATCCATTAAAGTTAGAGGTATCAATCTCTAAAAATAGAAATAAGACATAAATTCATGCTTATATGTCTTTCACCTTGATTTCCTTTTAAAATAGTGAGAGTCTTATCCCATAATAAAAGCAATATGGGTACCACTCCTGAACCTCAAAGCTGGCTCATCACATAACCGTATGCAGCCTTCCCAGTGGTTGGTGGTCCCTGAAAGCATGTGTTTCACAGACACTGAGAACTCTGTGTATGTTACCAGTGCTTTCTTGGTGGAGGAAAAGGTCAAGGAAGCAAAGAATTGGCAACGTGTGACGCCAGGACCAATGCATTTTAAAGAATAAATGTAAGAAAACAGGTAAACCAGGAAATGCAAAATTTCTTTTGTAATGGGAGCATGGCTAGGCAAGCTGTCATCATGGGGTGGGTAGAGGGGAGGATTCATGTAGGAGTTGAGACTTGACTTCTAGCCATGATTCTACCAGGTATCCCTGTGATTCTGAACAAATGATCCAATGTTTTTGAGACTCACATTTTTTGTTGGTTAAAAAAAAGGGGGGGTGGAAACTGGACTCACCATCCTATCTTCTTAGGTTTGCAATCTATACTAATAAAAGGGTAATATGCTAATTAGACTGGGAGATCTTCCAGGAGACCTTCCGGATGTCCTTCCGGACAAAGACATGGGGGCAGGGCCGAGGCAGAGGCGATTAGGGGTGATCAGGCCATGAGGGGAGGGCAGTTGGGGGCAAGATTAAGCTGGCAGGGGGGCAGTTGCGGGTAAGCAGGCCAGCAGGAGGGGGCAGTTGGGGGCGATCAGGCCAGTGTGTGGGGGGAGAGTTGGGGGCGAGCAGGCCAGCAGGCAGAGTGGTCAGGGGTGATCAGGCAGGCAGGCGTGTGAGCAGTTAGGAGCCAGTGGTCTCCGATTGCAAGAGGGATGTCCGAGGGGTCCCAGATTGGAGAGGGTCAGGCCAGGCTGAGGGACGCCCCCCCCCACCCCCCCCCACCCCTGTGCACAAATTTCGTGCACTGGGCCACTAGTATCATAATGAGATACAGCACAATTATTTTTCTGAGAGGGTGGTGTGAGAAAAATAAGCCTGGTTTTGAATTCCTGGCTCTTCTCTTTACTGAATTTTTGTAACCGTGAGCAAGTTGGCTGTCTATGTTGATAAGCCGTGTTATGTGTAAAGGAGATAAATCATAACAACTACCTTTAAGGGTTGTCAGTATGGAAGTGGTGAAACCAAAACCTATGTAGCCCACTTTACCTCTAGATTTACTTGTATGTTACTTAATAAGTTTCCTTCTTAATTTAGTTTGAGTTGGAGATATTTTTATTGATCGTAACTGACCTAATACTTCTTATTTAAATGCTTCCTTCACTCGAGTCTCAGTCCTGGTACACCTTCTCCTCTGAAATGGAGGTGTCTCTCTATCACATCGTCTCACCCAAGCATTAAAGACAAGTATGTACTGATGTAGACATATAAAATGTATTATTTTAGTCCAGATCTCTCTCCAAAGGGCCATCCGGATGCTCATATCCATCTACATTTATGACATCTTCTTTTGGATATTAAATGGCTGTCTCACAGTTAAGATGTTGGAAATGGAGCTCTTGATATCCTTCCAAAAGTTAGGCCTCCTCACATGTCCTCAGCCTCACTCAGCTCCTTGCTTAACTTTTAAAACCCGTGGATTATTCCCAGGATAATAGTTAACCACATTCAGTCCATTCATGAACATTCTGAAATCTCCAGTCCATCCATTTTCCTCTATCCTATACTCCAGCCTTAATCTGAAACATCTTAGTTGAGCTGGACTATTGTTGTAGGAATCCAACAGGACTAAGTATATTCCCTCCAAGTAGCCAGAGTGACTTCTCGGGAATGTCAATTAGGCCACATCAATCCTTTGAATAAAAATGTTCGGGGATTTTTTTATGTTGCTCTTGGAACAAATTCTAAGTCCCTTCCCATCACCCACACATTTCTTGATGAGCTGGCTCCTTCCATCTCTCTGTGCTTGTCTTATACCTTCTCCTCCTCCTCGCTGCCATCCCACCTCGCTCTCCCAGCACTTTCTCCAGGCCACTTCGTTCCTTTATTTCATCCCCAGCACCCTTCTCTGGCTTTTTCTCATTCTTCACTTTCAAGTCAGCACTGGATGCCACTTTGTCCGAAAAGCATTAGCGTAAACTTTTTTCTTTTTTAATTGAGGAAGGGAGAAGGAGACAGAGAGAGAAACATCAGTGATGAGAGAGAATCATAGATTGGCTGCCTCCTGCACACCCCGTATTGGGGATCGAGGAGCTCGCAACCCAGGCTGTGCCCTGACCAGGAATCAAACCTAGACTTCTTGGTTCACAGGTCAGTGCTCAACCCTTGAGCCACACCGGCCAGGCATTATAGGAACCTTTACATTAGTTTCAACAATCTGAAAAATCTCACTTATCTTCGAAAGTAATGGTAGCATTGAAATGTTTACATATTAATTAGAAGTACATTGACTTTTATCTGTTACTAAATTATATTGTGTGGTTTTTTAAAAAAAGTTTTAAAAGGAGTCCTGGAGTTTATTTTCTAACATTTTATTTAGATTTTTGTAATTGATATTACAACAGAGTTTATTTAGTATGTGAAATATTTGTGCAATATTTGCTTTGTTTTTATTGATTTACACCTGCTTCAGAAAAACATATTTGGATGGAAATCTATTCTCTGGAGGCATTTCAATGACATGCAAAATTATTTGCTCTTTACGACAGTCTGTTTCCTAGTGTAATTCAAGATCCAGGAACTGAAATCACCTCATAAACAATTAGTAGACGGGGAGATTATGACAGTGTCGTGCGCTCGCCACAGTCTTTTCTGCACATCTCGGGTGTAAAACTTTCACATGCACACAGATGAGTACATGTACACAGATGCCCGCAGGCCCCCGTGATCCCGAGGTGCTGTCTTGTTTGCCTTCTAGCTGACGCAGGCCTTGATCTTGAGACAACCAGACCCTCTCCGAACTGTATCAGGCAATGGCTTCAGTATCACCAAGCTGCCCTTTCTGTACCAACCAGCCAGAAGCTGGTCAGAGAGGCGGCAGCGGTAGTGCGGGCAGAATGCCACACACCAGCTGGGAAGGCATCTGAGTCCCTGTGGCCGCTCCCTCCCCTCCTGTGCAGTGATCTCTGGGTCTGGACCCCTGGGTGTCCTCTTTAAGCCGCCCAGGACCGCATCCCTTCCCCTCTCTCTTCTGGACAAACAGATACTGGTGCTACAGGTGGGTCTTTAGCATCCCTGGTCCAAGTCTTGTGAAGAACAGCAGCAACTGGAGAGGGAGCCCAGGCTGCAACCAGTGGCATTTCCACCTGCAGGACGGGGTCTTGGGAAGGAAGGCCCCAAGCTTATCATGTGGCTGCAGGTGCCCGATATGGGGTCACATTTTAACCAACCAGACAGTATCTGTTCATATGAAGTGATGCTGCGGACACACTCACTTCCAGTACCATCTCGCTTGCAAAAACCACAGCTTTATTACGAAAACTGCAGGTTTCCTTCGCCACCACTCAGAGTGGCATTAGTGACGCGCTTTCCTGGCTCACAGCATGATTGTGGCTGAGGAATGCTGAAAGGCAGCCACCTTTGCCTGTTCCTTCGGTGAATTTTGTGTTACTAATTATAGCAGGTTTTCTGCTTGCGTTGCTGTACGTCTCCCCGAGCCTGATAAATAATGCACCTTATTACGAAAAGCCCAGCAATATGTGAAGTGTGGAATGGATCCAGAACAAAACACGATCTCGGGGGAGAGGCTGCATATATCATTTTAGTTAAAATGTTTTGTAAATGCAGATTTTTTTTTTTTGCTTGTTCATGGACAGCAAAGGTAATGCATCTTTTTTGAGTAACAGCCGCCCATGTGGCTGCTCTAAGACCTGGCTGCCAGAGGCAGGCCTTGAACCTGATCGATTTTGGCTGGAGCTGTCCTCTTACTGGTGGTGGAGAACCACCCAGTGCCTGCCCGCCATTTGCAGATTTGAATCCAAATGTTCCCATATCTTCCCAACTATCAAGACAGGCCAGGGATTCATTTGCATGAGGCACAGCTACACGTCAAAGAAAATCCAGTTTCATGGTGGCTTGAATCAATGGGAAGACCATCTTCCTCTCTCTTAGGAGAGCCAGGCGATCCTTGGTGAACATCAGGGGTGGGGAACCTTTTTTCTGCCAAGGGCCATTGGGATATCTATAACATCATTCGCTTCCCATAATCCCCGCAATAGAAATGTGTGTTGCTATGAAAAATGCTCCTAGATATATTGCATTTTTGAGTCCCACCTGCGTTTGCCTTGGCAGGGCCAGACCCAATGATTTCATGGGCCTCCCACGGCCCCCGGGCCGGGCATTCCCCACCCCTGGTGTAGGTGGTCACTAGCGACATAGTTCCTTTAGTCTTTTGACTCTGCCATCCTCGTCCTTTGGGCACCTGGACTTCTGGTGGCTGTGACATTATTCCGGGTGTTAGGAAGAAAGATGTGAGGCCACAAAGAGCACCGCCAGCAGGTTGTCCTTTTAGGGGCCCTTCTGGGAGGCCAACACCACAACATTGAGTCCAACCGTGACCGTAGCTAAGAAATGGGTGTTTTTGTTGGACATTCTGCCACCTGAACCTGTCGAAGGAGTTTTGCAGAGTTGAGTAAAAATTGATCATGTTGATCTACCTCCTCTTCCGTTTTAGTTTTATGTTCCAATGGCTTTGTATGTTCTGATGCTTACTGAACACAATGCTTCTGATTGAAGGTATGGTTCCATTACATATAGGGTGTCCCCCCAAAATGTATATACACATTTTGGATAATTATAAAGGCAGTGTTTATTATTACAATGCATTTAATTTACAGAATTGAGCTAGCAGCTGTTAAAGTGTGTATACATTTTTGGGAGATACCCTATATTTTGGCACTATTCTCCTTCAATCAAAATACTGTCTTTGTGTCCAGCTGGTGTGGTTCAGTGGTTGAGTGTTGAGCCATGAACCAGGAGGTCAGGGTAAGATTCCAGGTCAGGGCACATGCCTGGGTTGAGGGCTTGATCCCCAGTAGGGGGCATGCAGATGGCAGCCGATCAATGATTCTTTCTTATCATTGATTAAATATATTTTTAAAATGTATTTAAAAAATAAATATATGTGTATTTTTAAATATTGGGCTTGTGACTTTTTCCTAGGATGTTCCTTTAGGTGGCCTAGATAAAAATTATTTTATGTCTAATCCTTTCAGTCCAAGTTGACGGTTATTCTCACCAATCTATGAATATCTGTCTTTCCTCTTGAAAGCATGTAAAAACAGTTGTACAGTCTTAATGTCTGATTCTCTGAAATATTATTTCCATTTGATGTGATCTTTGCTGAACATTCCCATTTTATGTAATCTTTTACTTAGGTCATGGTCATGACGGTTATTTAAGTATGGACATTCTTTCAAGTAAACTGGCTATTCCCGCTGTTTTTGATGTTAGTCATTTCTAGCGAAGACACATATTTCCATATTTAGTATCAATTTTAGAGCTCAAAGACACTTGGGAATGATTTCCAATGAATGTTTTAAAGGGAAAAAAAAGTTCATTTATCTTAATAGATTATCCTTTCACTGTTTAACGCTTTGAGGAGACAGATAATAAAAAAGAATTCCACATAGTTTAAAGGTTATTGATTTTCTGAGGGTCAGTGTTTTGCCTGAGAGTAAATTCATGACAGATTTTTCAAATTAGGCTACCTTGTTTTATCGATAATTTCTAAATCATTCTACTTGCCAATTTTGCATGTTTTTTCATGTTTTCTAATTATAAAGGAGCACTTTCTGTTTTAATCCATATTACAGTATACACACACACGCACACTAGAGGCCCGATGCACGAAATTCATGCAAGGGACTCAGCCCTCGCAGCTGTGGCGGCTTGCCTCAGCCCTCACAAGCCACGGCTTCGTCTGGAAGGTCATCCAGAAGGATGTCCGGAAGGTCGTTCAGCTGTCTGGTCTAAATAGCATATTATCCTTTTATTATTATAGAATATATCACAACTAATAATATTGTATTGCTAAACCAAAATGGTTTAAAAGAGAAAAATTAAGGTCCTCACAGGCTTGGCTCAGTGGATAAAGCGTTGGCCAGTGGACTGAAGGATTCTGGGTTTGATTCCCATCAAGGGCATGTGCCTTGGTTGCAAGCTCAATCCAGGCCCTGGATATGTTCTCTCTCTCTGTCTCTCCCCCTCCATTCCACTCTCTCTAAAAATCAATGGAAAAATATTCTCAGTTGAGGATTAACCAAAAATAAGAAAGAAAGAAAAGTAAGGAAGGGAGGACAAAGGGAGAAATAAGTAGATGTCCCTAAATCCATCTTCTTAACTCCGATTCTTGGCTTTACTCCCATTGTGAGCTGTGGACCACTGCTTCATTTTCATGAGTGACCTGGTATTTTTACAATTTTTAAAGTTTAGAGAGTCTGGATTTAGATTTCTTTAGTCCCTTCTCCAGAGAAAATCTAAGTGTCTTTTCTGGAATGGTTGAAGGGCACTCCTGGTGGGTGGGTGAGTGGTGGAAAGACAAGGAGACCTAACTGAGGGACCTTCAGATCTGTGAGTCCAAGTGCTTCCAACTTTCAAAGCAAATCTGACAATGAATGTTCATTTAATGAACAAAGATTATGACTAAAATACTGTGGGTTAATGGACTTAGTAAAATGATCTAAAATTCATACCATGATTTAGAAAATCATTAATCATCTGTGACAATTTTTACGACCATGTGTATAGTGTATATTCAATACAATTATATTAAAACAAATTATATAACTCACAGTGCTCATTGCTTCTGTTTTAAATTAGTGTCCTTTATCACCCTGTCATAATAGTCTCTTTTGAATTTCTACTCCCATAAGGTCATTGATGATGACATATAGGTTAAAATAATACTAAATTGTTCAAATATTTGAACTTTATCCTCTGACTAGTAATAATTTAATACAATGCCAGTTACTATCATTATGGAGCTAGACTATTTATTATGTTAAACTGTTCAACTACTTCATAGCCAAAAGGCTCATATATGATTGATCACCAGTCAACATTCTTTATTGTACATAGCCCTTCATTTGTGGTCTGATTCTCATCAAATTTTTCAAGATGAATGGGAGAGAAAATCAGTATTATTTTTTAAACAAATGTTCTCAGTGTTCTCTAAGAATTCCATGATGATTATATTCATTTTTTAAGACTTTATATATTTTTTACAGCAATTTTCGCAGTAAAATTAAGAGGAAGGTGCAGAGATTTCCCATCTACCTTTTGCCCCCCCACATGCATAATGTCCCCCATTATCAACATCACTCACCGGAATGGTACAATTTTATTTTTTTATTGGTAAGGATGAACCTACATTGACAAATCATAATCACCTAAATTCCAGAGTTGACCTTAGGTAACTATCAGTGTTGCTTATTCTATGGATTTGGACAAATGTAAGCTATCAGTGTTGTTTATTCTATGGGTTTGGACAAATGTATGACGATATACATCCATCATTACAATGTCATACAGAGAATTTTCACTGCTCTCAAATTCTCTGTGATCTGCCTGTTTATCTCTTCCAATCCCCATTCTTGGCAACATCTGACCTTTTTATTGTCTCCATAGTCTTGCCTTTTCCAGCATGTTCCTATAGTCAGGATCGTAGAGTGTGTAGCCTTTTTAGGTTGGCTTCCTTCATTTAGTCATATGCCTTTAAGATTCCTCTGTGTCTTTTCATTGCTTGGGGGCTCATTTCTCCTCAGCCCTGAATAATATTTCATGTTGGGACGTCATAGTTTATTTACTTATTCACCTACTGAATGATATCTTGGTTGCTTCTAAGGTTTGGCACTTACGAATACAGCCGCGGTAAACATCTGTGCGCAGGTATTTGTGTGTGGATATGTTTTCAACTCCTCTGAGTAAGTGGCAAGGAGTGTGATTGCTGAATTTCACTTTTTACTAATGAGTAAAAATACTACTGAGTATAAAAACACACACACCATGAACTGAAGGTAGCAGTTGTCTTAGTTTGGGCTGCTATAACAAAATACTTCAGATTGAATGGCTTGTGAACAGCAGGGGTCAATTTCTAAGAGTTCTGGAGACTGGAAGTCTGAGATCAGGGGGCAGGATGGTGGGTGAGGCTTGTAGACTTCTTCAGGCTTGTAGACTCATTGTATGTCAGCCTGCAGGAGGGGTGAGGATGTTTCTGAGTCATTTTTGTATAAAGACATGGCCCTCATTCATGAGGGCTCATCCCTTATGACCTCATCACCTCCTAAAGGCCCCACCTCCCAATACCATCACATGAAAAAAAAAATATTGAAGAGGAATGTGGACACAGCAGATTCACCATTTTTGTGATATTTTGGATGGGCCACTGACTAAAGAGGGTGAGGCCGATTGGTTAGCTGCTGGGCATGCGTTCTAAATTCTACTCCTGCCGCCTACTTTCTTTACTGACAGCTGAAGAAAAATCTTCCTTCTTTTTTTCTTCTCCTTTATTATTATTAATTTTTTTTTCATTCAAGATCAGCTCTCCTCTGCCTTATAAAATGAACATAGCCCCACCAGCATGGCTCAGTGGTTGAGCGTTAACCTATGAACCAGGAGGTCACAGTTAGATTCCCTGTCAGGGTACATGCCTGGGTTGTGGGCTCGACCCTCAGTACGGGGTGTATAGGAAGCAGCCCATCAATGATTTCCTGTCATTGTTGATGTTTCTATCTCTTTCTCCCCCTCTCCCTTCCTCTCTGAAATCAATAAAAATATACTTTAAAAAATGAACATAGATGGGAATAATATCACGCATCCTCATGTCTCCTTGCTTCCACAAACACAAAAAAAATGTGCTTGCTTTAATCGACTGTCACACCTGGGAACGATGAGCGAGAACCATTCCTTCCCTGGGCAAGAATATGTTGCTAACTACGCCTGAGCCCTTGGTGAAATGCAGGTGGCTCTACGATGTCGTTCTTCTTAGTTAGAGCTCCTCGCCATCCATTTCTAAGTCTAAGATCGCATTACCTTGCATTCGAAATGGATGCACTGTCATTATGTCCACGGAGTTCTCGGGGAGTATCTATTAAATAAGACAAGTAAGCAAGACGCAGCTCACCAGGTTGAAATAACACTCCTGCAAATGCGCTCTGAACAGAAAGATAAAAATAAGCATGCGTCTAAAAGTGGCTCAGCTGCTTTCAATTAAATATGTCTTGCCTTTTGATATGCACCTTTCACATATTCCGGTCCTGACAATTTGTGTTAATAAGATATATGTGCCTAATATCGCAACCGGTCACAGTGCTGGCGTAAATACATTATTCTCTCTCCTGGACGTTGAAAGGATCAGTAGGTATTCGCTTTCCGTAGACTTAAAGAATGAATGCCTCCTCAGTCATTCAGTCCACTGTATGTACACAAAGTGTACTTTTCTCTCCGTGGCCACATATAATTTTTTTTAAAAGCTATGGGAATTTTGAGACCTTTATTTCATACTTCCCTTCTTACATTTACTTTGGGAAACCTAATTATATGTCATTTGAAGACGCGGGGGGGGAAAAGTCAGCACCTAAATACAATACAATTTACCTTAGATATCAATTTGGCCCCAAGATAAAATATAGAACTGACCATGGTCCATTTTCAGAGCATTTTTCGTTCAACTCTATTTGTAGCAGGAAGAATCTAACTTTATCCAAGGGTTAAAGAGTCACCTGTCTTCAGTAAAAAGTAGGAAATACACCTTAGCCCTATGTTCACCCTAAAATTCAAAGGTAAAATACAACGAAAGCCACAAACTATGGTGGGATTAGAAAATTTCACGTGGCAGCTCTTAGAAAATACTTCAAAAGATCTACATTTTATTTCAGTGGTGATAGGGGACCTTTCCCCTCCCAACCCCCCAATAATCTTTCAAATATCTTTGACCATAGGTTTCAATGGTAAAGAATTCGTTCTTGAAAACAGCTTGGGCAGGGGCCTTTGAAAACAAGACACGTCAAAGAAAAAGTGAAATCCAAGGACAAAATCAGGTTATTTCTTAGCCACTCGATCCCATTTGTCCAATGGCCTTATCTGAACCTAACCTGAAGTTTCTAGGATTTTTAAACTTTTATTTTTGTTTAAATTTCCATTTTAATTTTTGGTTTAGTTAAACACCTAGATGCCCTGATGAGAGTGTGCCTGGGAGGCAGAGGGAGAGAATGGTGTTTCCGTATAATAGTGTGCTGCTTAGGATACAATGCCTCGAAACCAGGGACATGCCTGGAAATGAGACACTCAGTGGGGTCATTATGGAGACCTATAAATATTTGAAGGCTGCCAGGTAGAACCGGAAAGTAAATTAATTACGTGTCCCTCCGAGGACAGAACTGGGATCAATGAGTTGAAGTCAGAAAGAAGTGGAATAGATTTCAGAAAGATCACATACTATAGATCGGGCTCTGTTATGAAGAATTGATCTCCTTTTCCCAGGAAATGTTTAAATAGACATTGGTGATCAATTGCTATGGGGATGGTTCAGGTGACTCCTACATTAGAAAATATTTTTGAAGATGGAACTTTAACTGCATTTTCGAGCCTTCCATCATTTCAGAAACTGAGCAGTGAAAATAGTGAAGAATTTAGCCCTAAATTGTGATGCCATCATTTGATCATTAGAAATGCATATTTGGTTCCATTTTATTGAAATGTGTCTGTGTTGCATTTATCGCATTCACTTTATCTTTATTTTCGTTCATTCAGTCTTTTGATGTCGTAAAAACTTAAGATTTGGCTACGCTCTGCACAGCTGTTCCACTAAGCTTAGGGCCATTAACAGTGTGAATAGCAAACCTACACTGTCCAGGCATTTGCTTTAGAAGAAAGAATTCAGAAAACTATGAATCATCGCTTCACCACTAAATAGCTGTGTCCTAGAGAATAATTTTTAAAAAATGTGTACTTCGATTTTCTCGCCTATAAATTATAGGAGAAGAAAAGTACCTAACTATTGCTAAGAATTAAATGAGAGGGTACAAATCGATTAGCATTGGGTCAGGTTTATAAGAAGCCCCCAACAATGTTGGTAATAACATTTTGGCAATAGCTATTATTTTGTGATAATTGATATAATGATTAATAAATATCCAATCTTAATGATGGGTTTTTTAGTTGGGACAATTTGCTCTTCCGCTCCTGTTGACTGCTACATATATTTATCTTCCACTCGTAAAAGAACAAAGAGATAAAATAAGAGATGGTGTTATGCTTGCCAATCATTTGTTTAAATATTATTTTTTAAGGAAGTTGTAAGAAAATCAAAAATTTTGCTAGCCATTTATTACCCAAAACAACTTTAAGACTTACTTTTAATTGACTTCATTGGGGTGACATTGGTTAATAAAATCATATAGGTTTTGGGTGTACATATCTGCCGGGGTCCAACCCCAGCAGGTCCAGGGGTCCCCAAAGGTGTGGATGGAGTCGGCGAAGAAGGAATGACATGGGGACAGTGTTCAGTTGATCAGCAGCCTAGCCAGGATCTCTAGCCAGGATCTCCAGCCAAGTTCTGGTCTGGATCTCCAGAGAGGTTCTGCTTCGGATCTCCAGCCAGGTTCTGTGTCCATGTTCTCTTGCTAGGTTCTCCAGGTTCTCCAGCCAGGTTCTGTAGCCATGTTCCCTCGCTAGGTTCTCCAGCCAGGTTCTGTCCAGGTTCTCCAGCCAGGTTCAGTCACCAGGTTCTAGTCAGGTTCTCTTGCCAATTTCTGTAGTCAGGTTCAGTCCAGGATCTTTTGCCATGTTCTCTCCAGCGAAGTTCTTCTGTCTGTAGGTTCTGTGTAGGTTCTGTCTTCTTAGTTCTGTGTTCTAAGCTCTGTATTCTAAGTTCTGACTCATGCTGTCTTATTACATCTGTATTTATACCAGTTGATTCAATCCTATCAATCTCTATTACAAAGGTTAGGGTGTTTCTTATCTCCATTCCAGGGAGTAAAGATTATGTAGCTTAAGCATGATTGTTCGTAGTTAAAGTGATTAATTACCCACCTGGCACTAGTTAAGAGGTTTTATTCCCTCCCTAACTTCAGGGGAAAATCCCTACCTGGGGAAACAACATATCTATAATCCATCATCTGCATATTGTATTGTGAGTTCACCACCCCAACTCAAGTCTCCTTCCATCACCATTTATCTGTCCTCTACCCTCTTCCACCTCTCCCACCCGCTTCCTTCTGGTAATCATCATACTGTCTGTGTCTATGAGATTTTTTCTTTATCTCTTCTAAAATTTATTTTTGTTTCCTTCAACATTTTACATAAGCTTCTTTCTGGGTATCAGGCTTTCACACATCAATGCTAGAAGTTTGTGACTTTCTTGTATTTGTCCTCCTGAGGTACCTTTTATTTAATTTCTAATCATTTTATTTTAAAATCCAAGCACAGTGAAAAACAAAATAAATATATTTATGTTATAACCTGGTGATTATAAGCACAGCAATTATTAAAAAGCCATCAACGTTGCTACCTTTTTTCTGCTTCCTTGATTCCCTTTTAGCCCCAATTATTTAGAGGTGATTTATTTCACTAAACTTATTACAGAAATATCATCAAAAGAATAACTTCTTTGTGGTTGCAAAGGATTTTTATAGCTAATTATATAAACACTGATGACAATTATTTCAAATATAGAAATGGTATTTTGGAAATATTTGATAATTTGTGGTGGCAATTATCAAATCATTGATGAAACAAATTAAACAAGTTTTTTTGTAACTATCAATCTGTACTTTTTTAAAAATATATATTTTATTGTTTTTTTACAGAGAGGAAGGGAGAAGGATAGAGAGTTAGAAACATTGATGAGAGAGGAACATTGATCAGCTGCCTCCTGCACACTCCCCACTGAGGATGTGCCCGCAACCAAGGTACTTGCCCTTGACCAGAATCGAACCTGGGACCCCTGAGCCCACAGGCCAACGCTCTATCCACTGAGCCAAACCAGTTAGGGCTTAAACAAGTTTTAAGTCAAGAGGAACACTTACAGAACTTGGGCAAATGCTTTAAGAGCAGGCTTTTATATCATTGTGGAAACAGAATGAAATATTACACTTTCTGGAGATTTATCAAAGCTAAGTGTTTCCCCCAAGTAACTTATCATTTATTACTGATTGCTTTCACACATTGTTTAGGGATAAAATATGTTTGTGTTCAGTGGCTTGTGGTGAAAGTGGTTCTGAAATACAGCTTCACTAAGCATTGGAGGTTGAAAATAATTTTAATTGCTCTTAAACTATGAATTGTCATGGAGCAGTCATTTGTATTTATTTTTTAATGTGTTTTTTTTTATTGATTTTAGAGAGGAAGGGAGAGGGAGAGAGAAATAGAAACATTATTGATGAGAGAGAATCACTGATTGGCTGCCTTCTGTATTCCCCCTACTGGGGATCTAGCCAACAACCCAGGCATGTGCCCTGACCGGGAATCTAACTGTAACCTCCTGCTTCATAGATTGATGCTCAACCACTGAGCCACACCAGCCGGGCTTTATTTATTTACTAGAGGCCCAATGCATGGAAATTCGTGCAAAAGTAGGCCTTCCTTCTTCCGGCTGCCAACACCGGGCTGCCCTCCGGCACCCAGGACCCAGCTTCCCTCCTCCCGCCACAAACAGGCACCTGGGACCCCGGCTGGCTTCACCCTGGCTGCCCACAGGCACTCAGGACCCCGGCTGGCTTCGCCTGGCCCCCAGCTGTCTCAGGAAGGAATGACATCTGGAAGACATCCGGTCTAATTAGCATATTAGTATAGATTATTTTATTAGTATAGATTATTGATCCAGAGTTCTGATCTTCAATGCCATGTTCTTCTAGAAGTTTCACCTTCCTGTAAGAACATGTTTGTACCTTTCTGTACTTAGGATTCAGGTGGTAAAAGTGTGGATATTTCTTTCAAAAAGGCTAAGAATCTGTCACTCAGGCCTTTTACACATGCCGGCTGCAAAGGGAATTTCTCTTACAGTTTCTTGCATGTAACTGAAGGCTTTTCATTTGCGGTACTTATGCAGCTGTCTCATGATTCCGTCCTGCTTGTCATGTTTGTCTTGCTTTCTTGTATAATCTCAGTGACAGGAGTTGTAATATCTGGCCACACAGGACAGTTAAATAACCAGTCGATGCAGATGAGAAAAAAATTCATGTGTAAACTTGCCATATTCCTCTAAGCATATCTCTCAAGTACATACAATTTTATCTTTTCAGTATTAATTCATTTATTATTATTTCATTCACTCAGTTGGGTAAATTTGATCAGATGAATAAAAAATAAACTACTACCGCACATTCCATTCCTCAAGGGAAGACTTGCAATGGTTAGAGGGTTTTTTGTGTTTTGTTTTGTTTTTTTTTTTACCTCCTTTTGCAAATGTTCTGGCTTTGAATGAGCAGCACCATTGCTGGCATTTGAGCGCTAAATGTGTCATCTGCATTTTAAAATCAAGTCATCATTTCGATGCTTAACATTCTTTGAGACTGTGACACAGAAAAATGGGCCTAGTAGTCTTTCTTTGTCTATCCAATTGTTATGCTAACCAGAAAAAAAAATTAAAAATGTAACTAGAAAATAGATTTTTCTCCTTACCTTTATTAAATTATTATTGCTCGTTATTACGTTCTCATTGACTTGGGCAGACGCAAAAGGTGTCATCATCCTATTGCAGCCTACCCATGTATCTGTGTATTTCTCTTGGTAGCTGATCTGATATCCAGAACTAATGAATATTTTAAATAAGAAACTTTTAATGCTTTGAATTGATACAATCCTACTTAGGATCTTGGATCCCCAAAGTATGGTCATGTTTCTGATCTCTGTATATGTATAAAGATGTTAGTTAGCCCAGTCGGCATGGCTCAGTGGTTGAGTGTTGACCTATGAAGCAGGAGGTCACGGTTTGATTCCTGGTCAGGGCACTTGCCTGGGTTGTGAGTTCGATCCCCAGTGTGGGGTGTGCAGGAGGCAGCTGACGAATGATTCTCTCTCATCATTGATGTTTCTCTCTCTCCCTCTCCCTTCCCCTCTAAAATCAATAGACGATGTGTGTGTGTGTGTGTGTGTGTGTGTGTGTGTGTGTGTGTGTGTATGATTTAATACATATATATAAATACTCCTTTCACTGTTTCAAATATAACCTGCTGTCTTAAAATTTTATTTCCTTGGTAACCAACAATTATACCTTTCTCCTCATTCCCACAACATACTAGTATTATCAGTGTGTATATTTTTCAGATATTTTATTCTCCATGATAAAGTATACTTTTGGATGTAGTTTTAACCCAGATAGAGATCCAGGTTTTAAAATACTCTTTTTAAAGCATCAACATGTCTAACACCGTGCTCAGTATTTGAAAATAGTTGGATAATTCAAGCGAAAAACACCAAGTCTTTAGTAAGTGGGCTAGGTGACTCTTAACATCTCTTTCAGCTATGTTTTACTTTGAAAAATCGCCCGTGACAGAGAAAGATCAGCCAAGGCATTAAAGCACTTCTCTGTGTATTTTCTAAATTTCATAGTAAGACTAGAAAAATGTGATATGTATTTAGTGCACAGAGTACTCACATGACCAGTATAAAGCTTAAGCAGCAAGCAGCCGTTAAGGTTGGGTGAATCTGGACTAGAATCTGGCCTTTGCTTATGTGTGTCTGTAATTTACTTCCTTAAATCTCAGTTTCCTCCTTCCTCATATAGGGAGAACACCACAGGCTACCTCAGGGTTGTTATGAGGATAAAATAAGCTGAAACCTAGAAAGCACTTATCAGAGTACCTGGGGCATAGATCTCACTAAGATCATTGTTGATGATGTTATTATACGAGTAAGTTGCACATGTAAAACTGAATGGATATACTTGACGTTGTGTGTGATTACTGTTCAAATATATATCCCCCAGTGAGCAGAGTTTTCATTTGTAGTTCTTTTTTGCCCTCAGAGAGCCTTCCCTGTTTCATAAAAAAGTATTGAATCCACATTATTGTTTTTGGTGCATCATATTTCACCATTTTTACCATTCGCATTGCCTTCCTCTCCACCCCTCACCTCGACTCCTGATTCATCTATGCTCCCTGGTACCTCTGTCTTTCACTTTCATTTTCCTCATTGGCTTGATCTACATGCATCGAAATAAGACACTTCCAGATTTTGTGGGTCTGATTTTCTAAGGCATCTCACCAGCTTCCCTTGAGGAAGACAGAAAACCTTGGATGATACCAATTTGCCCTTCTTAATTAACAAGATATTCAGTTGTATCCATCATATTTAATTACGCTGCACTCAAATGGGTCCAACCAGTTATTCTTTTCCTCCTTTTTTATTTTCAAATTATTGTAAATTCCTTGTACTCTGTGGCCCCCATTTTAACGCCAATGTATATGTCAAAGGTAATTTGTAAAGTAAAACCAAATTGCAAAGTAAAGTTTGTGGTTAATAATAATAGGGATTGTTGCAAGGGTCCATTGGTGCATTTGAAATAAATGTTTTAAACTCACATTGAATCGAATGAGAAGTTACATAGTCCCAGAATAGGGTATTATATCCACAAGTTGGCAAAGATTTCCAGTTAAGTGTTAGAGACTATGCACGAAATAACCCTTAGCATGTGATGTGACATTTCTCCCCCAAATATCACCCACATTCTCAGCTATCTCATTATCTGAGGATGCAAAATGAGATTTAATTTAAGATTTGGGGTCAGTATTTCAGAGCTTTAATTTAAGAAATGTTATCTTGCTCTACATTTCAAAACCTCTGTGCCTCTCACAGCTGAAAGCTCACCGTTACTTTGGGGGAAATCTTTTCAAAAGGAAACCTGAGAATATTGAACACGTATCTTCAGGTCTATTTCATTTCCTATTTGGAGATGGAAGGACAACTTATGATCTAACTGGACCCACAGCTAAGGTGCTTGGAACAACAAGGAAAGGCAGCTCTCTTCATCTCAGCCTCTGCTGTATGAGTAACGTAGATGTGTTTATGAGATCACCCAGAAACCTAAACCGATTTGATTTCAAATACCTCTTGGGAACATATAAATTCTGTATTTTGACTTCTCTTCATTTTGATGTTATTCCAAGATTTATTTGAGCTCTTTGAAATATATATATATATATATATATACACACATATATATATGTGTGTGTGTGTGTGTATATATATATATACACCACACACACATATATATATATATATATATATATACACACACACACACATATATATATGCGTATATTTATATGTATGTATTCCCTTTTACAACATCTTTACATTATAGCCCATTTTCAACTCTGTAGGAATTCTTTGGACTAATTATTATATTGACCTTTGCAATAACACAATTTATATAAGATCATCATTTTCTATTAATTCTTGGCACCAATTCAAATGTGGTTGGTTACTTAAACATAAAAATGCTCTTATTATTAAGTGTTTTCATCCACAAGGTGACCTTAGAGATAGTTATCACATAGCAGGCTGGATTTTTAAATATTCTGTGCGATTAAGAGACCTTACGCTTTGAATTTATATTCATAAAACAGAATCGCTGTGCTGCTGGGCCAGAGATTTTCAAACGGCGTGCCTCAAGAATTTTTAAAACATGCAGTACCTGAATATTTGGTCCAGGGTACTGACCTCTTTTCCCTTAGATTGTCAAATAAAAAAATGGCAACAGCTAATACCACAGTAGCCATATGGTGTGAATGAATAAAACGTATCCTTTTTTTTGCCAAACAGGCAAAAATATAATCTATTTTTTGGTGTGCCACAGAATTTTAGTAATTAGTTTATGCGTGCTGTGAGATTGAAGAGGTTGAAAATCGCTGCCCTAGCATCTGAGCATACACTGGACTGGCACCATTTTTGTAATGTTTAGTGATGCTGAACATCTTTCCCTACATGTGTGGGACATTTGTGTATCTTCGAAGGAGAAATATCCATTCAAGTGCCTTGACTATTTTATAATCAGGTTCTTTTCATTTGCTGGTTTCTGTTGTGTTACAGAACGTCTTGATGTATGCTGGATATTAACCTCTTATCCCATATATGATTCGCAGATATCACCACTCATTCGGTTGCTTTTGTACTTTGTTGCTTGATTCCTTTTAATTTTGATGTAGTCCAGTTTGTCTGTTTTTATTTTGGTTGTCCACATCAAAGAATCAACTTTTGTCTTTATTGATTCTATTATATTTTTCAGTGTTATTACTTTTTCTCTATCTTTTCTTTTTTCTTTCTTGCTTTTGTTTTATTTTTCTACTACAGTGTAGATCTAACTCCTTTTCAGTCTTGTTTTGGTTTCTGATGTAAGCATCTGAGATTACAGATTTCATGCTTGGAATGACTTCAGATTATCCAGGAGTTGGACACATAGCCTTGTCCAGTCTAAATATGTTCTTTTTTTTATTTTCTGATGTTTCTGTTCTAGCTTTTTCACGCTTGCTTCTGAGGAACTTTAATTTTCTTGCCAGTTTAGCATATTTTAAAAGATTCATTTTAGTCCAGTGGATTTAATTATTTCCATGGCAGAGACATTCCACCATTTTGCTGTAAATGGAAACTTTGTTCATTGTTTTCATCGTCTTTTTGTTCCCATTTCAATGCACAGATGTAAGAAAAGAGGAAAAAAAGGAAACTATTTCTAAATACAGAAGCTTTTCTTTAGAAATAAGCCATGCTTAGCATTACTGATGAGTATAATCTATACTTGAAAAACATTTTCATTACAAAAAGAAAAACTTGAATTAAAGGAGTAAATGTCATCAGACTATGATAATAACTAGCTTAAATAAATACTAGTAAATGGCATTTCTTTTTGTCTATTAAAATTTGTTAAGTGCCTCTATGTATAAGCCTATTTGCGTAGACACAGGGAAATGGGAGTATAACAATAATATTTAGACAGAACAGACTTTTTCTTCTAGATTTGACTAATAACATTGTTCTCATTTTTAGGATCTATTTAAAGGTGTCTATAATAGAACATTCAGTTCCTCACTATACTTTCAATTAAACAAAACACTAAAAATGTTTTAATATAAATTATATGTTTTAACTTTTAAGTTATATTCCAGTTTTGCATATAATTTAATCAAGTCTAACTAGGCCTTGGTTGTCAGGTGTGAAAAGTGACAAAATAGACTACACAAGACACAGAGGATTTTGCATTCAGTAGAGACTCAAGGACTCAAAGAACTCGTTTCTCCCCAGTACCATATATTTTTCATGGGAATGATTTATTATTTGAGAAATTAGTAATGTCAATTGCAATTTTCCCTGTTAAGCAAGGCTATAAAAATCGAGCAATGATAAAGATTGAGGTAATATATTAACTTATAATAGTGCTTTTTAATTGAATGTCCTAAAAATATTTTATGAATTTTATGCATAGGAATTACCCATCTACTTTTGAGATGCAACATTTATGTCAACCATTTATCCTGATCGGGTCCCTTTACCTCATTCTGACTGTGACTGTAGCTATTGTACAATGAATCTTGATTATCTGTGCAAAGATAAGTGAGCTCTAGCAAAAAAAAAAAAAAAAAAATTAAAAACAAACAAACAAACCAAAAAACCCTGCTCTACCCAGACAGACTACAGAGATATTTGCTATGTTGCAAACTTGAACCACTAGATCAAGGTCATGACCATCTTCCCTAAAATAGGACACCTGCCTTTATCCCCTGCTTTAGCTTTCATTCCAAAAGAATCTGTTACCTTGAAGAGGTAAGATATGCTTTTCACAAGGTCATATTATGAATAAATCACACCCCTTTGTTTTCTCTCAAAGCCGTAATGTTTATCCTTGGCCACGCTTTATTCACAACCAGAATGCGCCCTTGGCCTCCACAATGGCTAACCACCTTCTCTCGCTTCCTTCTCGATAATGTCACCCTCCCACTATCAGTAGTGTTCCTGGTCCACAATGTATTTCCCTTGGGTAGTGCTGATTTATAAACTCTTTCAGAGCCCGCAAGTATCTCTCCTGCACCTTATTGCATCATCTATAAAATACTGATAATAATTACAAGTGCCCTCCAGCATTATTGTGAGTCCTCGGCAAGAAAATCGATGCAAAGGTAGGATTGATTGCAGCGATCTTTGTTTTCACAGAGCATCAGTTGAATATTGCAAAGCAAATGATAACATTTTATTGTTAAAGCGTATGCGTATGACATGATGCTACAGGAGAATTTTCCATATGTAAGTCCTTGCCAAGTGTTACCAGTCACATAAGGTATCTTGAGATTTATTTAATCTTGACAAGTTTAAGGGTGTAATTATTTTCTACACAGTTATATAAATTTAAATGAGGAAATCAGAAGGAAAAGGAAAACATAAGACATTGAATTTTTTAAGTCCATATGCTTGATTTTATAGCATAGAAGAGTAAGGATCTATGTGATAAAGGATTTATTCAGAGTTATTTAGTGCTAAATAATTTAGTGCAAAATGTGTGAATATAGAACCTTTCCTCTGTTCATATGTCCATGTTTTAAACTTCTTTTATCAGTTTATTGTATACACAGCATTACTTCTCTATTAGATGACTGTGTACTTATCAACTTTTATGTGAATGGTTACTTGAATTAGTAACTCATGGGGAAAAATTAAACTACCTGTGATTTTCTTTTGATTGTTAATTTTTTATTATTATTATAGAGTTAGTTGCTTTTAAGAATACCTGCGGGAACAAGAAGGTACTTTTTGTGTCTGGGCCTGTAATTAGAAGAACTAAGTCATCATCCATCGACTGGGCCAATGACCGGGAATTTTCCAGCTTGTCAGATTTTCACACGCATCACATGAGTGACTGAGCAATGGGAATGAGCACATCCAGGGAGTTCACTGTGGTTGGGTGAATTCAGCACCATCTGAGCTTCCGGCTTTACTAACTTTTCATTGACCTCGTTGTTTCAGAAGAGTCCTAACACCTAATTAGTAAAATAGTTACTCAAGCTCAGACCAGAGTGAGTGAGGCCGCTTGTTAGAAGTCTTCATTGCTCTTTTAGTCTAAAATGAATAAATGAAAAAATGGCTGGCTTTTGATATTAAAAGCTCATCTTTTTTCAGTGTCCATTTAATAATTCCATTAAAGAGCAACCTGATTTCTTCACATTTGACTTATATTTTCTTACTCCTTCCTTTTCGGTATTTATTGACTATATTTTTCTGTTTTGTCCACTTACAGCCTTCTAAGTAGAATATATCAGCTTTATAAAAAGCATGGTCCCCTTTAATTCCACAGCACCCTAACCCCACACAAAATTTGTCTGTCTTATCAAACCTTGTAATTAAAATCTCATCAGAAGAGTCATTGCACCATTTAATTTATGTTTATGTGGACACCCAAATACTAACATTTCTAAAAGTACCATATGATTTCACTCATGTGTGGGATCTAACAGACAAAATTAACTAACAAGCAAAATAGAAATAGACTCATAGATACAGAGAAACAGACTGATAGTTATCGGGAGGGGGAGTGCAGGGCTTGGTGAAAAGGGTGATGGAATTAAGTTAAAAAATTAAATAAATAAAAACAATTCATAGACACAGACAATAAGCATGGTGATTCCAGAAGAGAAAGGGGGGTGGAGGGAGGGTTAAGAGGGAAAAGGGGGATAAATGGTGATAGAAGGAGACTTGACTTGGGGTGGTGAACACATAGTACAATATATAGATGTGTTATAGAATTGTGCACCAGAAACCTATATAATTTCATTAAGCCATGTTGCCAGTAAATTCAGTTTTCTTAAAGCCAAACAATTAATTTAATTATTCTCTGGGGATCTTCCTGGCATGATCTCACTATTAAATTTAACAAAAGTTAACTTCCATCTGCTTCTAATGCTCAAACTTGGAAAATTAAAATATGGTGTCTAATTATGAGAGTATTATTGCCTCCTCCATAAGATTATGCCTGGGAATCGCCTCCCCTCATTGGATGGTGATATGATAATTAATTTTGGATGTTGAAATGTTAAACTTATATGTCTTTCAAATCCATGCATTATAAAACACAGCTAAACAGTATATACATCCTGAAGTATTTTTACATATGTTACCAACTTGCTAACATTCATAGAGCTCTGAATCTTGTGAATTGAATTGGTGAGGATGAGAGTTGAGACTTCAGCTATCTGACTCCTAAATCCATTGTCTTTTGAAAAACTAGCATTACCTCCCCCAGCATATTTAAATATTTTCCAATTATTAACCAAGGTAAAGAATTACTTTTTAAGTTAGAAGTGTGAAAATGGAGACCTTATATTTGTTTATTTCTTTTATAGAGAGAACCAGAGTGGGTGTTTTATTTTAGCTCAGTGTGTCTGCCCTTGGCTTCTCTACACTGATCAATAATTACCAAATCTGTATAATTATATGTATGTGATTGATGCGCAATTGTGATAAGTGCTAACAGATGTTAAAATGTACTTCCAAAATTGAGAAGGAAATGAGTTTGCTTGTTACATAACCCCTCTCTCTTCAACATATAAGGTCATTCATTGATAGCATGCATATGTGTGTGTGTGTGTGTGTATATATATATATATATATATATATATATATATATATATATATATATATATAATTGATTTTTTACAGAGAGGAAGGGAGAGAGATAGAGAGTTAGAAACATCGATGAGAGAGAAACATCGATCAGCTGCCTCCTGCACACCCCCTACTGGGGATATGCCCGCAACCAAGGTACATGCCCTTGACTGGAATCGAACCTGGGACCTTTCAGTCCGCAGGCCGACGCTCTATCCACTGAGCCAAACCAGTCAGGGCTGCATGTATATTTTTTACATCAACACTTTTTCTAGCCTCTGTTCAAACAAGTGGTTTAATTCAGACATGGATGATATAAGTTACTATATTATTTATATCTGTGATCATATAAACATGGGGCACCTTGATATTCAATTAAATTAATTACCTTTGGGAATAATGGCAATGACCATGATAATTGAATTGTGCATTATTTTTATAAAAATTTAAATAAGACCCTATCTGTTATACTACAGAATATGATTTAAAATGATATAAGATAAAATTAAATAACTTTCAGGCATTCCATAGCCCTAAAAATATTTTAGGAACTAGTACATATCACTAGCCACACCAGACCATTCTTTAAAAAATTCTCTATAATCCCACCGCCATTGTATTTGGTTTCATGCTGTAGTCGAGAGAACATAGTGCCTGGCCGGTGTGGCTCAGTGGTTGAGCATCAACTTAGAGCCAGGAGATCGGGGTTCAATTGCTGTTCAGGGCACATGCCCGGGTTGCATGCGGGCTCGACCCCCAGTAGGAGGCGTGCAGGAGGCAGCTGATCAATGATTCTCTCTCTTTCTCCCTCTTTTTTTAAAGATGCCATAGCTACAAGGCATTCTTGCTGCTTTCTAGGGAGGGCCGCTGTTTTGTGCAATCATGCTAATCTGTGTCCTCTAACCTACTCAGAGTTTGGCAGCTCCTTCCAAAGACCCCAGTCATTAATGGAGCTTCTCAGAAACCCTGCATGTAAACACGGTACATAACTCATGTTTGCCATGTGCTTTTATGTGCATCGATTTATGCTGCGAAATCCCCAGCCTCCTCCAAAAATACCTTCCAAGCTTTAAAGCCCCCCAGGACTGGGAAGTGATAAAAAATGTGGCCTCGGTGTCTCAAGTCAGGCGACCAAAGAAAGTGGCTGGTGTCGCCTGCCAACTGGTTAGCATTCAGCTGCTTCAGCAGCGCTGGCTTCAGGGCCCCTGTCCTCCAGGCCACTGGGAACTTTTCCGTTTTCCAGGCCAAATGGAAGACGACATCGCTTGTGAGATGCGGGAGCTACACCGAAAGGATGTCAAAGGAGCCAATTTATATCTAGTCGTTGCACATAATGCAATCAGGGAACCTGAATATTGATTATTAGTGGCATTTCTTAAGATCAGTATGATTTTACAGATATAATTAGAAGGCTATTGCTACTGAAGATTGGCGAGTCTGTTTATGATTTTTATGCTGGGTTTGTTCGCAGTGGATTAGTGCTCGGGTGTCACATTTGGTTTTAATATGCTGTGGTGCCTGCAAATTTCAATGAATATTGATAGAATTAAAATGATAAGCCAACCAGTGTAGTACTGTGAAAGGTAATAACAGTCTTTAGGACTTAGACAAGCCACTGTATTTGGTATAAATGAACAGATAAAGATATTTGAGCAACTGCATCATCAAAGTTTTAAAAAATATATATTTGTATTGATTTTAGACAGGCCGGGGGAGAGAGAGAGATAGAAACCTCATTGATGAGAGAGAATCATTGATTGCCTCCTGCACGCCCCACACTGGGGATCGAACCCACAACCTGGGCATGTGCCCTGACTGGGAATCGAACCGTGGCCTTCTGGTTCATAGGTTGATGCTGAACCACTGAGCCACACTGGCGGGGCTGCATCATCTAATTTTTATGCTGCTTTTCCCTTTGATATTGAGTCCAAAATATCTAATATCAACAGCCGTAGCTTCTATAGTTGGGGGGACCAACTATACACCAACTATACACGTGTCATTTTAAAGAAATCACAGTAGTGAGTATATTTTAAATACAATGAGTATATTTATGTATTTACGTAGAAGTTAAATACTAATTTTTAAAAAAAGGTTAACAGCAGGGTGGCAATGACGTAAGCATTATTGAAGTAGAATGTGTTGATATATTCTTGTTTCCCCGGTGTTGTTAGGAAAAGGGTCAGGATAAATGACAATACCTATTGTGGCAGAAAAGCACACATTACGTGGACTCACGGAATAATGGACGCCCGCAGGTCAGCATTTTGAGCAGCAAACACACAACTCCAATCAACTAATAGAGGCTCCTTCGTGCCAACAAAAACATTTTCAAAGTAATGTTCTGGCTGCGCTGGTTATGGTCCATTTGTGTGCTCTATAGAACAGCGGCGCCTCTAAAAGGGCCAAGTTACATTAAACTCTAAGGATTGGGCCCATTTCATCCGAGATGCCCAACGTTATGGTGGGAAGGCTTCAGGTAACAGGCGGCATTATTTCCATACAGAGGTGCTCTTAGTTAATATCAGCATGACGCGTCTGCTGGGACGGGTCCCCCGATGCCTCAGGAAAACGCTCTCCTTGTGATAACCACACCCTACAGCGTGTTTTCCATTCGGCTCCCCGTGGCTTTCCTTTTTCCAAAATGTAATGAATGCCTGGTCTAGCTGCAACTCAGCTGAACCTCAATCTTCAGGAAAGAAAAATAACGGCACCCCAAGATTGCAACGTCTGCACAGTCATTGGGTCCCTCTTGTTTCTCGCGTTACCCCAAGGTCAAAGTGCTCTGAGTCCGTCATGATGTGCTAGATCAGCGGTTCTCAACCTGTGGGTCGCGACCCCGTTGGGGGTCAAATGACCCCTTCACAGGGGTCGCCTAAGACCATCGGAAAACACATATATAATTACATATTGTTTTTGTGACTAATCACTATGCTTTAATGATGTTCAATTTGTGACAATGAAATTGGGGGTCACCACAACATGAGGACCTATATTAAAGGGTTGCGGCATTAGGAAGGTTGAGAACCACTGTGCTAGATGATCTTGTTAGAAAGTAAGCGAATAAAACCAACTAATAAATTACCCCTTAATCTTGATAGCTTGACATGAAAAGATTTCTTTTAATTTTTTTTTTTACTTTTTAAAAATATATTTTTATTGATTTCAGAGAAGAAGAAGAAGAGAGAGAGAGAGAGAGAGAGAGAAGTATCAATGATGAGAGAGAATCATTGATCAACTGCCTCCTGCACGCCCCCTACTGGAGATCAAGCCCAAAACCCCAGGCATGTGCCCTGACCTGGAATAGAACAGTGACCTCCTGGTTCATAGGTCGATGCTCAACCACTGAGACACGCTGGCCGGGCTCACATACAAATATTTTAAAGTCTCTGAATTGCAAGGAATTCACCCCCATTTTATCTCGCTTATTATCATTGAGCCCTTGAGGTCAGAGGTTTTCCTACACTCGTCTATATTATTAGCAAGATTTTTGATAATAATAGACAGTAAATAGTAAACTATTAATGAAATGCTTTTGGGGGGAGGATTGGTTTTATTAACTGATTTCAGAAAATGACACATTTGTTAAAACTGTTTTATAACCATGCCTGCCATTTTTTAAATTTGGCACATCCCTTAAAAGTCATTCTGCAGTTTGAGAAATTGCTACTCAGGTTGAGTTTGGGTTTCAAAGTATGTTGTCCACAATAATTATTGTAAAAAAAAAAAACCCCAACCAAACAGAAAACAGTTTCTCATTTGACCAGGCTTTTAAAATTCTTCTACTGCTTCAGAATGTCCTTGAGCTTTTACGTTTTCCCTCTAAAGTGAATAGACAAAGGAGTCATTAGAGTGAATGAAAATAAATTCATTCTCTTTTTTTCAACTTCCCTTAGAAATGAAAAAAATATTACTTTAGTTTTTTCTTTTTAAGAACTTTACATTCAAATTCTATGCATAATGAGATGACTTTTTTTATGAGTACATTGCTTCTTGGGGCGGTGGGGAATCAGTGCGAACTGCTTATGTGGCTTATTCTTTCCTCGACATGACCTGGTTTTAGAATATGTACTCCAATTAAATAAATGGATAAATATTGCTTTTCCTACTCCGAACACGTGACATAGTATTATAAGTAAGGAGTGCTGTAAGGAACCTAGTGACCCCAAGCTAAACTACCACGTGAACTTGACAAATGAAAACCTTCAGCTAGATTATGTATTTCTGAATAAAAAATAAATTTGCTTTTCAGGGAGTTTGGCCGCTGGAAAGTAAATAACCTGGCAGTTGAGAGAAGAAATTTCCTCGGCTCCCCTCTGCCTCTTGCCCCCGAATTCTTCCGTAACATCAGACTTTTGGGACGTCGGCCTACCCTTCAGCAAATCACAGAAAACCTTATCAAGAAATATGGGACCCATTTCTTGGTCTCCGCTACTCTGGGAGGTACGACTCTTTGCAAATACTTGTGCCTGTGTGTGCTTGTGTGTGAAACTGTATAAATGAAGGAAAAGTGTCGCTTAATCCAGAGAGCTGCAGTTTGAATAATTCTAGAATCCCCTCATGAACTTATTCAACACATTCATGGAGTTCTTCCTAAAGGCCTTGTGGGGCGTTGACAATGGTACCATGTGTGGTAGATGAGTATCACTTAGTTTATGTTAGTGATTTTATAAAAGTGTGCACAGCAGAAAGTTACAAAATATCTTAATGATCATGAAAAAAAGATTCTGAGAAAGCTATGTCTATTGGGCTTAATAATGCCAGTTATTATTGATGCAATAAAAGCTGAAGTAACAGTAGAATATTATTTCCATAGGGTCTCATTTAAAAAACTCCAGTGGTTTCAAAACACATATAGCTCTGGCTGGTTTGGATCAGTAGAGAGAGCGTCGGCCTGTGGACTGAAGGGTCCTGGGTTCAATTCTGGTCAAGGGCACGTACCTCAGTTGCAGGCTTTTCCCCAGCCCGGGCCCTGGCCAGGCAGGGTGCATGAAGGAGGAAACCAATCAATGTGTTTCTCTCACATGGATATTTCTCTCTGTCTTTCTCTCTCTCTCTTCTACTCTCTCTAAAAAATCAGTGAGAAAATATCCTAGGGTGAGGATTAACAAAACAAAACAAATCACATAGAAGGCTTCCCTGCCACTATCAGCAGTATAGGGACTCAGAAGAATTTCAGGGCATAAAATATATCCTCCAAATAAGGAAAGAAGGGACAGAGAGAGCACAGAGAGGTCAAATAGTAGAGGATTCTCATGGACATTTATTTGTTTAGTTGCAAAATCATGGTGACTTTTTTATTTGTCTCATTGCTTTGGTGTTATGGATGCCACATTTGGGGTTTAAGATTAGGTTTGGTTTTGTAGGTTTTGTGTGAGATTAAATCACTTCTTCAGGTTGACTCTTCCCAGTATCGCAATAGGCGATCTCAAAATTCTGTGCTTCAGTTACTTACAAAGTCTCGCTCAGTCCTTTAATACAAGGGTTGGTGGAATTGCCACCCTCACTCACCTTCTAATCTCGGAGTCTCCAGTGATTTAGTGTTCCTGGTCTTTTCTGTTGGAGTTCTTTCTCTCCTCTCACTGTTATTTAAATTTCTCCTCAGGTGTCTGTTGTGTGATGTTAATAATTTAGCTGAAATATATGAAATTATTAAAGTGGCTTATGGATATAAGCTATTTGCAATTAACATGTGTACCAGGTTGATTTTAGGCAATTTTAGAATGATTGCTGTTGTAATTACACGAAAGCTTTCTTGTTGCTGCAAGTATATTTTTATCTTCGTACGTTTTACCTGACTGGGCATGAAATTGTATTACTCCATTTTTAAAAAAAATTCAGATTGGTGGTATATAACTTCAGTTAATTCTCTCTCACTGTCCTTAACTAACTAATACTAGGAAACAACTCCAATACTAACACACCATGAATGTCATGTGTAGAGCAAACATGTTAAACACATTGCCATTTGTTTTGTAACTAGGGACTGCATGAGTAACAAGATTTTCAACTAAATTCAAACATGTTTTAAAACAAGTTGAGTGTAGAATAGTCACTATCAGTATTAGAGTGATGAAAAGGAAAGAAATAAAAATATGAATAAACAAAAAGAGTAATTTAGGACATCATATTATTGACTTAGACATAAAACTTTGGATAGCAAATTTGAAGCCTTCGGTGGAGTATTTTATGATAGATAAGGCCAGCGATTGAATTACCTTCCTATAGGGGTAAAGAAATTATAAAAAGCCTTCTTCAATATATATGTCATTTTCTCCATTTATTTCATCTTATAGCTTCCAGGCTATTTATCAATATAGAAGCTCAGCTGCTTCTCTTCTTATAATGATATCTAAACTCCATCACTGCTTAAATATCTAAAATAAGCTCCTCAATTTGCAGAATCAATCTTGAAAAAGATTGCACTCTCGGGATATATTGATTCCTAGCCAAGAAATATATTTCATGACTGTTGTTATAATAAATTTCATTATGATAAACATATGATACATATGGAAATAAAAGTGTATCTGTGTACTGAATATAGACATACAACCAAGAAAAAGGGTCCCGGGTTTGATTCCAGTCAAGGGCACATGCCCAGGTTGCGGACGCGATACCTGGCCCTGGGTGGGGCTCATGCTGAAGACAACCAATCCAACCACTGTGTCTCTCACATCAGTGTTTCTCTCTCTCTATCTCTCCCCATAAGATGCCACATGGATTGAATATCAATTAGATTCTTTTCTATTTTCTTACATTACAAAGAAATATAAGAAATGTAAACATTCTCATTTAATTTCAGAAATACCCAATTCTCACTTATCTCTGTGTGAATTATGTCCTGTATAAAATATCCACAGATTTTCATTCCATGTCCTATACTGCCTACTTCCCACATTGACTAATGGCTGTCTTTCTCCTTTTCACTTGGTCTCTTGTTAGGAAGTACACATTTATTTTAGTTTAGGTTTAACCTAATTAAGGAAGCAAATCTGTCAAAAATATATGTAATTTATTTCTTAAGCAAATATGAAGACTTATTGAAAATGCATGGCACTGTTTCCTCGATGAGGATGCACATTCTGTTTTAAGAAAAAGAACTGAAAGGAAAAGAAATAATTTCTGAAGCTTCTTATCCCATGGAATCATTAAAATAATGGCACTAAAGGAGCAAAAAGACTGGAATGCTGGTGTTTAAAACTATTTAGCTTGGCCTGTGTGGCTCAGTGGTTGAGTGTTGACCTATGAACCAGAAGGTCAAGGTTCAATTCCCAGTCAGGGCACATGCCTGGGTTGCAGGCTCCATCCCCAGTGGGGGGCATGCAGGAGGCAGCCGATTAATGATTCTCTCTCATCATTGATATTTCTATCTCTCCCTCTCTCTTCCTCTCTGAAATCAATAAAAATATATATATTAAAAAACTAAGTATTTACTCATACTACTTAAGATTAATTATATTGGTTTCTCTCTCTCTCTCTCTCTCTCTCTCTCTCTCTCTCTCTCTCTCTCTCTCTTGCTCTCTTGTTCAGTCTCTCATCTTTATCTCCCATGTTTCTCTGGTAAACAAAATAAAAAGTTTGAAATGAAAGCAATACTGTGCATTAAATTTTCATTGTAAGCAGTTATTGACTAAAAGGACTTCAAACTACTTATGTAAATAATAATAAGATATAATAATAAGATAATGAAGGAAATGAGGTTAAAATTGTTATGTCAGTTGATCTTAGTCATAAGATTCCTTGACACTAAGTCAAAGATAAATGTTCAGTTTCGAGTAGTATAAAGTTGATTATATATTTTTTTATTCTTCTTCATGGCCCTTTGCTAAGGTAGATAAATCTCCTGCCCGCTCGTTTGACAAGTCTGTGCTGAGTTACCTATAACAGTTCAAACACCCAAGACCTTCCTTAGAGGAACACACAGGTCACTGATAAAGACAGACTTTGAAACTGGTAATAAATTGTGCGGTGATTTAGGGCCTCATTACTCGAGCGTGGTCCATGCTCCCACAAGTCCTAGCATCACCTTGGAGCTTGTTACAAATGCAGTATCTCCGATTCCATCTCAGGTTAATGAATCAGAATCCGCACGTTAACAAGGTCTCCAGGTGATTTATATGCACATTACGTTTGAAGAGCACTGTCTAGAGTTTCTCTATAAACGTACAGTGCTCCTGAGTGTTCCAGAAATCTCCCTTCTGAGAATTCGTCTCGCCCAAAGAATAGCATGAATCTGCTAACCATACACAACGGAAATGTTCACTCTAGCATTGTTGGTAAACAGCTCCAAAATAGAAGTAAGTTAATTATATTTTATATTTCACTCAGGGCGGATTCATTTCATCTAACCTTGGAACTATTTATCTCTAATTCCTCTCCCCTGCCACCCACATGTTGTTGTGCCATAGAGAGGAATACGGTACGGTGGGCAATTTTGTTTAGAAACATTTCAGATGTATCTGGGAGGTTCCTGTTAATAGTCATAAGGTCAGTCTTCCTTCAGAGTGTTTTATAAAACATGCGATGTGTCTTTCTTAAAGCTGCATAAGGCTTGCTATTCCCTTCCTGTAATACTTCGCAGATGCCAATTGGTGTTAAGCCAACATGTCTGTTTTTTACCGTCTTTATATATTTGGTTCTGCTTCTTGTCAGAAGCCTATTTTTCTAAGATGGTTTTTCCCCCATTATGTCTGTTTGCTTTTCAAATCGTCTTATTTTCGATAACATTATCTTAGTAGAAAGATAGATATTGTCGGGACGAGTGCCTTTTAACGTATTAGGCCAAAGAAGGATGGTCATCAGTAACAAAAGCAAAGCAAACATGGTGGGAGCTGAAATATAATTTCTAAAAGGACAGCAATCCCCAAAATAACCCACGGATTTTAGTTCACGGGATAATCAGATCTGTCTTTACCGAAAATAGAATAACATTTTTAAACTAAAAGGACACATCGAAAGGAAAGCCTACAATTAGATTTAAGCTACTTTTGCAATGGTTATTTCTGGAAGAAGGATTTCTACGCAGATAGCCGTACTTTAGAAGGAAAACTCGCACAAAAGCAAAACAGATATTCACAGGGAGATCTTCGAGGGGAGGGAAATAGAATGACCAGGAAGACATTGGCCATAAACACACTTTTTTTTTCTTTCTGGATGGAATGGTAAACATTACAGGTCAGTAGACAAAACCAAGGTTAGTAGTAATGATACAATAAACACAGCCCACCTAGAAGGGTTAGCTTGGTTGCAATTTTAAAAATCTCTGTGGCCCCAGTGACTGAGCCACTGGTGTGGTTCAGTGGTTTAGCGTCGACCTATGAACCAGGAGGTCACGGTTCGATTCCAGTCAAGGGCGCATGCCCAGAAGGCAGCAGATTAATGATTCTCTCTCATCATCGTAGTTTCTATGTCCCTCCCTCTCCCTTCCTCTCTGAAATCAGTAAAGATATATATATTTTAAAAATCTGTGGATTGTAACTGTAACAGGAACTGTGTATTCCTGGTGTCATCTATGTTGACCTGGGTCCCCTATGATCCTTTCTGGTGCCTCCTCTTTGGACCATGCTGTCTTCCTGTTAGAGGAGAAAAGCAAAACAGTGGCTGTAGCGTTGCCATGACTCTCCACACGTGTCCTAGATCATGGCATATCCGGTTTGCCTGTCTTCCACTGAGCTAAGCACTTTCCTCTCCAATACCCAGGCTAAAGGAACTCATTCATGAACAGCCCATGGTTCTTCTCAACATTGGGCCTTTAGTCACATTTGCATCCATGATGGCACAAGCAATAACTGCAGACAGTAATCCAGTCCGGCCCTTGCTGGTTTGGCTCAGTAGATAGAGTGTCGGCCTGCCTACTGAAGGGCTCTGGGTTCGATTCCAGATCAGGGCACATGCCCAGTAGGGGGCGTGCGGGAGGTGGCCGATCAATGACTCTCATCATTGATGTTTCTGTTTCTCTCTCTCCCTCTCCTTTCCTCAATCTGAAATCACTAAATATATTTAAAAAAAAAAATAAAAGAGTTGCCCTTTTGCTGTGTATCACTCCTTCGTTACACCGTGTCTGATATGTCCTCCCTCGCAGGTAATTGAAAAATTGGATTTTAAGTGGGAAATGGAATAATGTCCCCTACATTTAATGCAGGAGAGGAGTCTCTCACCATTTTTGTGGACAAGCGGAAGCTGAGCAAAGGATCGGAAGGAGCTGATTCCGGCACCAACAGCTCCTCGGTCACCCTGGAGACGCTGCATCAGCTCGCTGCCTCCTACTTCATCGACAGGGACAGCACCCTGCGGAGGCTGCACCACATCCAGATTGCATCCACTGCCATAAAGGTAGGAGGGAGTTCGCCCCCCATGTCCGCCATGCCATTCTCTCTCCTATCTCTAGAATCCACCTCCAGCCCTAGCCGGTTTGGCTCAGTGGATAGAGCACCGGCCTGAGGATTGAAGGGTCCGGGGTTCGATTCCCGTCAAGGCCACGTACCTCCGTTGCAGGCTGGATCTCCCACCCGGTTGGGGCCTGTGCAGGAGGCAACCAATCAATGTGTCTCTTTCACATGGCTGTTTCTCTCTGTGTGTCTCTCCCACTCCTCCCACTCTTTCTAAAAATCAATGGAAAAATATCCTGGGGTGAGGATTGTCAATAATAACAAAATCCACCTCTAATTATTGGCATGTCCCACTGAATTAAATTATTGTGTTCTAGAATTATTTTAACATGCCCTCGTGTCGTGAGGCATGTAATACATTGAAAATGAAATTGAGTGTGTGTCTTGATGTAATTTTTTTAACTTGATAATTGGGTCAAGGTTCTTTATGGCAAAATATTAACTGGAGTGTCCTTGAATTATGTCAGTTGAACCTGGGATACACAGGCTCCTCACAGACTGTGCATAGATAAAAATATTGTTTTAATGACATTGATTTTTTGGGTTAATCTTCATATTTTATTTTATGCATTTTAAAAACATTGACCTTAGACGGGAATGACTCAAAGTGGGCAATGACACTACAGTCATTAAGAAGTCTGCTTTAAGCAGTATTTTCCCCACTGCTATTACAATGAGGTAAGATGTTTGGTTATAACTTTCTAGAAGTCATGATATACCATAATCTAGAATTCGTGGATGACCCGCATGTGTTCACGGAAGCCCTTTGCTTGTGACTATATTTAGGTTAACTTTACCAAAGCTGAGAGAAAGGGAGAATGAGTCTCTTTCTTTTTTAATATTTTATTTTTTTTTTTCAGAAGAGAGAGAGAAAGTGATTGTGGTTTCCAAAACAATAGGCTTTTGGCCACATTTCACTGGCAATTTAGGCCAACACGTATTTTTGGCCAAGAGCCACTGCAAAGCTAACAGACCAGAGAATTGGCATAGTGTGCTGATGTGATCCTGGGTTAAGTTCACAAGAATAAAATAAAATACAGGGAACATTTCTTTTTGTTTCAACTACAACAATTCATTATTATTGTAAAAAACAGTCTTTAAATGTATGTTCTTGCTTTATGAGTTTAAAATGAACGTGTGTAGTTTTTTTGGTCGGTTAATTTAAAAGTTAGGTTTTCACTATCTGGGAATGCTAGGTAAAACTAGCCCAAGAAATATCTTTTGTGATGATGTACGGGAGAGGATAGAGGTGACATAGAAATATCTTTAGCTTAAGGGTTACGCAAATACTACTACCCATCTTCAATATTGCTAGTGGATGAGGTTGGGAAAACGAGTTCTGTACAGGTAAATCACACATTTATAGTTAGTTTACTTCTGACTGTAGGACTTAAGTTATACTGAGTAAGCAAATGTATAAATAGCAGTTACGCTGGACAGATTAAAATGTAGCTGGCATGAAAGATGTTTTAGTTAATTAAGTATTGTAAGGTCGGGTATTGTTACAGATACTTAGCTTGAGGTTGCTGAGGAGAAATGGTTTTTTTTTTTTTCCAGAAATCAATTTCAATGATATAAACAAGAACTTAAAGTGTATTTTCTAATAGAAGGCATCATTGTTGTGAGTGTGTTTATTATATGGCTATTGATTTTTTTTTTTGCTCAGCACCAAGTAGAATTGTACAGTAGAGCTTCTTGTACGCATACTGAGAGAGAAATAGTCATTCACAGTTCATGTGAAGACTTAATGGATACCTGTACGTACGTTCTTCTCCCACGAGGGAACTTGGATCGCACAGGCACGTGTTTTAATGGTGGAAACCACAGTGAGCAGGCATTTTTCTTAGGCTCTGGTGCTATTACGAGGGATGATCAGGCTTTAGGAAGCTTAGATCTAGCTGTGAACCTGAGACTCCAAGGAAAGTGGCTTTTCTGAGTGATGGGAGGGCAGCGCTGGGGGAGAGAAAGGACTGGCCTGGAGCTCACCTTGCGAGGGCTGCAGGCAGTGCTCGCTGTCCATTAGCCTGGGGAAGGCGTTTCGGAGCACATAATGGAAATGTTAGAAAATGTGTGTCGAGCACTAACGGATTTGGCTCAGTGGATAGAGCATCGGCCTGTGGACTGAAGGGTCCCAGGTTCGATTCCGGTCAAGGGCATGTACCTGGGTTGCGGGCACATCCCCAGTGGGGGGTGTGCAGGAGGCAGCTGATCGATGTTTCTCTCTCATCGATGTTTCTAACTTCTCTATCCCTCTCCCTTCCTCTCTGTAAAAAAATTAATAAAATATATTTTAAAAAAAGAAAAGAAAATGTGTGTCAAGCCAGACCAGTGTGGCTCAGAGGCTGAGCGTCAACCTATGAACCAGGAGGTCACGGTTCAATTCCCTGTCAGGGCACATACCCGGGTTGCGGGCTCCATCCCCCAGTAGGGGGCGTGAGGGAGGCAGTGGATCAATTATTCTGTTCATCATTGATGCTTTTTTTCTCTGTCTCTCTCTCTCTCCATCCCTCCCTCTCCCTTCCTCTCTCAAATCAATGAAAAAAAAAATATATATATATATTTTAAAAAGGATGAAAGTGTGTGTCTAGTGGCTGGGGATGGGAAAAGTGAGGCTTTAGACCAGGGAGAGGAAATGGAGAAGGCCTTGGGGATGATACCGGGGTGGATTGTAAACACAAGTACAGCCACGTATAACCATGTTTCAGTCCAAGATGGACAGCGTTTACGGCAGTGGGACCGTGAGATGATAAGGGAGCAAAATTTCCCATGGCCTAGTGATGTTGTAGTCATCGAAAAGCCTTAGTACAAGACATTGCTCGTGTGTGTGCGGTGATGCGGGTGTAAACAAACCTACTTAGCTGCCAACCAGACAAGAGGAGAGCACGTGCCATTCTGGGAGTAGGTGATGCATCTAGTTTTGTGCAAGTGCACTCTGTGATGGCGAGACAAAACCACCTACTGATGCGTTTCTCAGGACGTAGCCCCATAGTTAAGGGGAGCAAGGATGTACACGTACCTTGTGCTGGAACTAAGAAAAAGAGGAAATGAGGTTGTTCCTCTGGGAAGAACGTGGCTCAGAATATAGTCCCAGAAGTACATAGGGAGCCCAAGAAAAAGGTGGTGGGGATGGGAGAGAGGGGAGGGCACGCGGCCTTTCAGGGTTTAATTTAGGACTGAATGGTGTTCTCTTCTGGGTTAGCTGTAACGTTAAAGGCCTGGTGATTCTCTGGTCCAGGGTCAGCTGCAGCCGGGACGGTGGTGGCAGCTGCAGGGGAGGGTTCTGGGCTCGCGCGTGTATGGTCCATGTGCACCCGAGGAGGTCGCTTGGATTGCATGCACACTTCTTTTAAGAATGATATTTTTAGCCCTAGCCAGTTGGGCTCAATGGATAGAGCACTGGCCTGTGGACTGAAGGGTCCCGGGTTCGATTCCGGTCAAGGGCATGTACCTGGGTTGCAGGCTTCCAGCCCCGGTCAGGGGTATATGGGAGGCAACCAATTGAAGTGTCTCTCTCACATTGGTGTTTTTCTCTGTCTCTCCCTCTCCCGTCCACTCTCTCTAAAAACCAAAGGAAAAAATATTCTCTGGTGAGGATTAAAAAAAGAAAACAGAAAAAAAATATTTTGTTTATTGATTCCAGAGAGGAAGGGGGAGAGAGAGAAACATCCATGATGAGAGAGAATCATTGATCAGTTGCCTCCTGCATGCCCCCCACTGGGGATCGAGCCCCCAACCTGGGTTAGCTATACATATTTGATGTATCATTATCAAGCGCTTATTGTATCCCCCAAAAAGTAGCTTATTTATCTCCCATTCTCTCCATCCGGAGCTCAGTACAAGATAGGAACTCAATAAATGCTAATTGAAAATAAATGAACCTCACCCAGTGTGTGCAGGATTGATGGGGTTGTAGCCATCAGACACTGCAGCTACCCAGAGCTTCCGATTTCTAAAATTAGGTGAGCGCTGGCGACCACGGCCTGGATGCCGAAACGGCTTTGAGAAGTTTCCCAGGAATCCCCGACAGGCTTTTATCTTTCCACAGCCTCATCTTCCTTCTGCCTCTTGGTAGCAGAATAACAGCTCTTCAAAGAAGCGGGGAGAAGTCACAAAACCCTCTTTTGGAAGCAGCTCGCTTTCTCATAAGGACTCACGGTGGCTCTTTTCTTCTATCATTATTCTGTCTATCGCACGTAACTGTTCTCCAAACAGCCACGATTGCAACATAGCAGAGCTAGGAAATTCCTTCAGCGGAGCTGATAGGTAAAGCTCTTGGGCAGAAACTCGCCTTCGAAACGCCTGCAGCACTGAGCTTGCAGTCCTGTGCCTGGCAACACTCCACGCATATTTGTTGAATGGATTTTGGTGCATTTGAAAAATATCAGCTGCCCGTAATCAATGTGCTTAGAAGGGAAGAATGTAGGTACAGATCGGCTCTGTGTTGAATGCGTTTCCCGGTGTATCTGACAGCCTCTGTGGAGAAAATGTGTTCTCCACTGATGGCGTGAATAGGAATTCATTTTCTGTCAAAATTATCTTTTTCGTACTCATCAGTGTCTGAACTGAAAGAAAGGCTGGATTGGTTATCTCACATTTGATAACAGGTCTGGGAAGTAAAGTGAGGAACTTTTAGTTGGGATTGGAATGCGTGCATGGTTTATGAGCTACCTGGAGTTTTTTGTTTCATTTTTTTAGAACAGTTTCAGGTTTACAATGAAATTGACAGGGAAATTCAGAGATTCCCCCTATACCTCCTCCTTCTACACATGCATCGCCTCCCCCCTCATCAGTATCTCCCATCAGAATGGTACCTTTGTTACAATCGATGAACCTATGTTGAAACATTACAGTGACCCAAAGCCCATGGTTTACGTATGATCACTGTTAGTGTTGTACATGATGTGGGTTTGGACAAAAGCATAATGGCGTATATTCATTATTGTGGTACCATTCAGAGTATTTTGTGCTTAGAATATTCATCCCTCTCCTTGTCCTCCTCCCCCTACAACAGTGATGGCGAACCTATGACACGCGTGTCAGAGGTGACACGTGAACTATTTTTTTTTGGTTGATTTTTCTTTGTTAAGTGGCATTTAAATATATAAAATAAATATCAAAAATATACATCTTTGTTTTACTGTGGTTGCAAATATCAAAAAATTTCTACATGTGACACGGCACCAGAGTTAAGTCAGGGTTTTTCAAAATGCTGACACGCCGAGCTCAAAAGGTTCGCCATCACTGCCCTACAACCATATGTTTTGCATGAATGCTGCTACATATTAGATTAAGTTCAATGAAAGAAATAAAAGTTATATGGTACCTCCCCCAGAGTGCTCTAAAATGGGTCCATCTACCTGTCAATGGATAATAATCAGCCATTATTGACTGCCGCGGGTTTTTCTCAGTTTCCTACTGCGTTCCCAGGGATAGAGGTCAATACCTGATGGAGAAACAGCCCCCTATTTCCCTTTGCTCTACATCTCTGTACCCACTTCCTGTTTCATCGTGTCACATGATGATGTCACATGATGTCTGAAAAAAGGCAGGAGAGCCCAGCAATGAAGAGCCCTGATTCTGGAGTCACATGACCCCGGGCCAGCATCCCAGTTCACCACCTGTTGACTGCATGATCTCACTTGAATTAACTTACATTCTCTATCCCTTTAATCATCTATAAAAGGGAGATAATGATATCCCATAAGTTATATGGGCGTCATGAATGTTAAAAGATTTAGTATATTTAAGGTGCTGAGAGCAGTGCCTCGCTCATACTAAGTGCTATACAGATGTTAACTTTATTAATTAGCCTACAATGACAAGTACAAGATGAGGCCTATAGACGGAGGACTCAGGAGCAAGCTCTAATACGGAAAAACAATTTGAGAGTAGCAGTCAGTCAGGGTCCCCTTACCCTTTTCTAAAGAATTGGTTATTACAAAGGGAATCAAAGCGAGGGTACAAAAGGGCAGACTGCTTGTTAGAACTAAACCACAATACAATAACCCATTTATTGGAATTTATGAAAATTCACTGAACCTGAGAGGAAGGCTCACTTTCTGGTGAATTTATGTATTTCTACCATAATCACTGGAAGGCAGTTGGGGAAAGTAGTTTGCATCACGTTCCAAAATTCTTCTTTCCAAATTTCAGTAAATTTGGGAGATCTCAAACTTAACCTTTTCTTTCTGAGTGGCCAGTTTCAATTTTTTGCCCAGATTGTTATCATTAATTATGATATTGAGATGATTAGGTCTGGGTGTTCTTAGCTTGCCTTTATCTTTTTAGCAAAGTACTCATTTTTCATGAGTCAAGGAGATAAGAGACAGTTTGATCTCTCCTCTCTTAAAATTATAGCAATTTTTAACTCATTGGAAGAATAAGGAAAACCCTGGGAAAGGTCATTTTCAAAATAAACTTTTCATTGAGTTTGCATTTTTGAAAAACAAAAAAAAAAAGGCCTGAAGTGTTATATAAGGAAAGAAATGACCTCTATCAGTTTTAACTCAGTAAAGGGAGGACATTGGTAACAAGTAACTATGCATCTGAGATCAATTTTACCAATAGGAATATCGACACATCAAAAATTATGTCAGTTATCACCCATCAATAGAAATAATGACATATCATAAATTATCAATCATCAACACTATCTTGACGACTCCTAACTATGTACTTCCATTCCCATCCTCAGACCCACACTCCCCTCTAATTTCTCCAATAGCCTAAAATGTTCTCCTCTGTTTATCACCTTGCTGTCAAATTCTAACGGGTTAGAAGGAACCTCTTTGTATGCTATTCTCTACGTTTCTTCTCTATACCTATTCAGCCAATGGGTTCTGTCGATTTCTCTGGTTCTTGCCCCTTCCCCTCTGTTCCTAATGGGAATCTAGTTAGGCCCTTCTCAGTATAGAGCTGCCCAGCTGTTCTCCTTGACATCATTGTATCACCTGGCAAATGCAGCCTGCATACCATCCCAAGAAACATCCTCTGCAATCCTTTCTGGATCCAAGTTGCTCGCCACTTGGAAGGCTTCTTATTTCCTGTTCTGTCTAATGCTCCGTAGATAATAGTCCCTGGAATTGAATGAGGCAATGTCTCCGATCATTTCCTGCTCAACCATTTCAACACTGACTTGAGTGATGGAGTAAAGAAATGGTTTATCAAATGTTAGGAAACTGGAAAGATAGTAAACAGAGACACAAAACCAGCTCAGTGAGCCGGGATATACATGAATGTAAAGATATGATATGTTGTTAATATTTATGTAAAGTTAAAAAAAGATATCCCACCCTAGCCAATTTGGCTCAGTGGATAGAGCATTGGCCCACAGACTAAAGGGTTCCGGGTTCAATTCCGGTCAAGGCCATGTACCTGGGTTGCAAGCTTGATCCCCGGCTCCAGTCTGAGCCAGTGTGGGAGGCAACCAATCCATGTGTCTCTCTCACCTCAATGTTTCTCTGTCTCTCTCCCTCCCTTCCACTCTCTAAGAATCAATGAACAATATCCGCGGGTGAGGATTAACAACAACAACAAAAAAGATATTGCATTCTTGAACACGCTAAGCCTTTAATATATTATTCCTACATCTTAAAACTTGAACACTTTCTGTCCAGGGGATTAAAGAAGACTGAGCTTGGTTTAAAAAGTAATTTGTGATGTGATATATAACCCTGAATTCATCTCCTGCCACCTGTTGAGGGATCCTTTTCCCCATCACACTGTTTCAGAGGAGCTCAACGTTGACGACAGGGTGTGCCGGGCGTAGAATTCCTTTTTCAGATTGCTGTTTTTCTCTCTGGCTGGATCGTAAAAGGTAGAGGTTCAATTACTTTTACATTTTAAAATGCACTTTGAAGTGCATTAACTTGCTAACATGTCTGCCCTGAAATGCTACCCTAATTTAATATCGGTCCTATAACTTTTCTCTGTCTAACCTAGGCGGAAATCTGACTTGACCTTAATTGTATTTTCTTGGCTTTGAAGCGGCAGTCCTCTTTGGCAATTTGTGGACGCATACATGGGGAATTTCGGCATTTTAAAAATGATTGGATATTTTCTTTTAAAATGTAGAGGTTTCTCTGAGAACTATAATAATCCTGTCAGGTTTAAAATACATAGCATTAGTCATGTGTGACTTATGTAAGCAGAAAAGGCCGAGCCTGTTTTAGTTAGGTGCCTGCGAAATCTACTCTCACCTTCCCATAACTCAGAAATGGCGAAAGCAATTTAGCTCAGACTCTCCGACAAGTTCACCTTTGGTCAAAGTTAAAGTTTGAAAAATCTCCCGCAAAATGGATCATGGCCAAGAGAAAAATGTGACATGAAGAGAAGATTCGACCAGCCCGGGTGGTGCAGGGCCTCCCTGGAGCTGCCCCCCTGCCGACAACTCAAGTACAACAACTCAAGTACAACAACTTACCCTTCTCCTGGTATGTTTCCTTTTGCTTAAGGACAAAGCAAATTAAATCACCCTGCTTCCCCCGAGCCACACCAAGTTTTGGATGTGGGTGTATTAGCATCATGAAGCCCAGGTTGATTTATGTGGCAATCTGGAGCCACAGCGGTGGAGTCTGGTGGCTGCGGTCCCCCCACTGAGTACATACTATTGTTACTTCATTGAAAACATTTCATTTTTCTTTTTTTTACAGTTGTTCCTTTTTTATTTTACTCTTCTTGTTTCTGTTGTTACTCCTCCCCTGAGGATATTTTTCCGTTGATTTTGAGAGAGAGAGAGAAAAACATCGATTGTGAGAGGGACACATTGATTGGTTGCCTCCCGCACATGCCCTGATCCGGTCCAGGGATCCAGCCTGCAATCGAGGTATATGCCCTTGACCAGAATTGAACCCTGGACCCTTCCATTTGGGGGCCGATGCTCTATCCACTGAGCAGAACCATCTAGGGCCATTTCACTTTTCTTGATATTTATCTTGATAGAAGTCCATTGCTAGTTTTTAACTATGAAGCATTTATTACTTAAATTAGATTTCTATTTTGGTAAGATGAGTAGAGCCATTTAATGACTCTCAGTTGAAGTAATAAAATTGTCAATTAAAGCAAAATGTACGCATAATATGTGATCCTGCAATCGTTAGATATAATCAAATATTCGGTGCCCTATGTCAATGCAGAGTTTTCTAAACATTTATGGATTACCCAATTAATTTGCTTACTTGGGGGATGTTTATTCCGTATCTGTGATGTACCCAGCACCACTAATTGTGTTAGGCCTTTAGAAATGAAAATGCTGTGCGTTGTAGCCTAGCAGTATTTAGTCTGGTGAGGCAGCCAGGTATGTACAAAAAAAGGCAATATGGCAAAAATAGCCAGGTCAAGGACACTCACTGATTCTTGTCTAAGGCAATCCTATCTAATAAAGACGGAATATGCAAATTGACCATCACTTCGTGACAAAGATGGTGGCACCCACAGCCAATAAGGAGGGAATATGCAAATTGATGTGACAAAGATGGCAGCTCCGGGCCCGGAGCGAAGGCCCGGGTCCCGGGTGCCCAAGGGAAGCCGGTGCCGGCAGCCAGGGGAAGGAAGGCCTATTCTTGCACGAATCTTTGCGCCTCGGGCCTCTAGTTGATAATTCTCAGAAATACCAGGTCTGGGTCTTAAAGGATACATAGTAGGGTATTTATTTCACGCATGGAAAGAAAAATCCAGGCAAAAGATGAACGCTTTGAAATGGGAAAGGAAGAGCTATGCTAAGAAAATGCATAGAATGTCAGAGTCTGAAGAACTCTGTGACTGATTTGTGAAGTGTTTGCCGAAGTTATCCTGACATAAATTGAGTTATTTTGCCCAGTTCTTTAGCTTTGCCCAATTTTCTACCCGTGCCTTCCATGTATCCTTGGCCAAATGACTTTGTGGTTTCTCTGGCATTTAGGGAACATTTTTTGGTCCCTTTCATGTTGGTCTTGGTCATGTGACTTGGTCCATGGAATGTTAGTGGACATGACACATGGACTTGCAATGTACTTTGTGGTGCTTCTGTCATTGTCATGTGAGAAAGTCATTGCCTCTGTGGCCTAGGCCGTTCCCACAATGAACACCTGTGGGGCAGACCTGCGCCCAGTACACAGCCCAGATCCTGTGCTTCCGCAGACACACAGACCACCAAGAATTAACCAAAACCAAGCCCTTTTGAGCACCAGGTAGCTGATTATAGGACTATGACACAGTAGTTACAAAAATAGGTGAAGAAAGCAAGAAGCCAACTGGGGATCTCTAACAGTCTTTGTCATGTCCATAATTTTGTGGGGGACCTTGTTGGAATGGGAAATGTATCAACATTATAACGCAGAAACATTATTGGATTAGAAAAATCGAATGGCATAGAAATAAGTTAGGATGTTGTTGCAGTAAATAATGGAAGAGTAGTCAAAAGCCTTAACTAGCCCTAACCGGTTTGGCTCAGTGGATAGAGCGTCGGCCTGCGGACTGAAGGGTCCCAGGTTCGATTCCAGTAAAGGGCATGTACCTTGGTTGCAGGCACATCCGCAGTGGGGGGTGTGCAGGAGGCAGCTGATCGATGTTTCTCTCTCATCGATGTTTCTAACTCTCTATCCCTCTCCCTTCCTCTCTGAAAAAAATCAATAAAATATATATATATTTTTAGAAAGCAACTAATGCAATGCCAATCGAGAAACATATACCAGTAGGTTTGGGAATGTAGAATTTACTACGTGGCAACCAGTGTAAGGTGTAGGGGAAGTAGCCAGAGAAAATGAAAGTGCATTTAGACCTGAGAGATATGGTAGACATGGTGCTTCCATTAATTTATAGAGCATGAAAGGACACTGGTTTTATATATAGAAAGCTAATAAAGTCCATATGTGACATGAAATGTATGCGGGGTTTGTGAAAACCCAAACAGTAATGTCAAAGAGAGGTGCTTACTTGGGGGGTCATGAAGTTTAAGAGAGAATCTAATGAGAAAATATGTGAGTATTACCAATAGATAGGTAATAAGTGAAAGATGGCCCTGGCCAGGTATCTCAGTTGGTTAGAGCAGCAACCTGATACGCCAAGGTTGTGGGTTCAATCCCTGGTCAGGCACATACAGACTTAACCAATGAATGCATAACTAAGTGGAACAACAAATTGATATCTCTCTCTAAAGTCAATAAAATAAGAATATATTTTTTAAAAATAAGTGTGAAAGATGGAAGTAAATTCAATCAATCACAGAGAGCTTCTTGGTCCAAAGAGAAGAGGGGCAATCTGGGAAAATGACCATTTAAAGAGAGAACTGACTTTCTTCTATCCACTCATTCATCTCTCCCGAGGTTTAGGTGCCCACAGGAAATAGGTCCTAAATAGTATAAGAACTTTTAAGGCATTTTTTCCCCTCTGAGATGATTGTCAAGTCTGGCCCCACAGCTGAAAGTCTTAATTTTGAATCAGAAAGCAATTGATCCCAGGGAGCTCGGAGCAGGCAGAGGTGGCTGGCCCACATGAGTTTAGCTTTGTTTCCCTGACCCTCAGGAGCTGAAGAGTAGCTGAATAAATGGGCAGAGTTCTCCTATTCAAGGCACGAAAGCACCTCGGGGTGAAGCTAAATCTTAATAGCTTCACGGAGAACTGATAAGCTACTGCAGTCCCTTTTAAGCTTACACGCGCCTGGCACAGTCTTCAGCTACTCTCAGCATTGCTGCCAATGAAGTATGGTCGCAGCTGAACTGGAGTCTCCAAGAGTAACCATGAAAAAAATACCAGTACATCTACGTGAAAGCCAGAAGAGGAAAAGGAAGCACAGAGAGAACACTCCTTCTAAACTTCTAAAGAAATCCGGGTGACAGAGATAATTCCTCGAAAACTTAAAAAAAATATAGTTCAAAATGCCATGCTGGTGAGAAAAAGTGTAACAATTAATGGAGAATTGTTACAAATAGAACGTTAATAGAAAGTATAACTCAAAACTACACGAATGGGAAGAAAGAATAGTTTTGAAAACTGAAGTTAGGATTGAATATAGATGATATAGCCAACAGATATTGCACCTGGACATATAGAAATTTTATAAAGAGAAAAGCACACTCACTAAAAACAACAGTGGGATAAAATTTATCATCTACAGAAGGAATACCATTTCAACCTAGATTTTATATTCCCATGAAATTATTTAGTAACAAATCTACCCAGTTTGCTCACCCAGCTTCCTAGCTAGTACTAGACTTCCAGAGAGACTATTGCACTACTGGATGGTGCAATTGTGTAACAAAAATGAAATTAAATTTATACTAATCTAGGGGAAGGGACAACGAACCTAAAACAGCTGACTTAACACCTCCACATCATGCAACTGAAACAACTGAGAAGAAATAACACAACAGAGAGGAGGGTTTGGGGGAAAGGAAATAGAAGAGGGAGACAAGAAATGCAATGAGAGTCCACATCGGAGTTTTATGATTTTGTTGCTAAGTTTTAAAATTCTAGGTTAAATATGCCAGAAAAGACACATATGCCTACTTTAACTATTACCAAACTTTTTCTCATTTCCATTTTGTTATGCCTCCATTAATTATCCTATATAATAAAAGGCTAATATGCAAATTGACCGAACGGTGGAACGACCAGTCGCTATGACGTGCACTGACCACCGGGGGGCAGACACTTGACGCAGGAGCTGCCCCCTGGTGGTCAGTGCACTCCCAGAAGCTGGCCTCACGGTGAGCCAGTGCAGCGGCGGTGGCGGGAGCCTCTCCTGCCTCCATGGCAGCACTAAGGATGTCAGTCAGACATCCCTTGAGGGCTCCTGAATTGCAAGAGGGCACAGGCCAGGCTAAGGGACCCCCCTCCCCGAATGCATGAATTTCATGCACTGGGCCTCTAGTTTATTATAAAGTATTTTCTTAGTTATAATTCTCAGGCTCTATATTAACTAAAAAAATTGGGGGGAGGGCAGCAATGCATACTTTGATTACAGTATTGCTGAGCGATTTGCCCAATTTATTGCTTTTTTTCTTGGCTCTTAGAATTTTATTAGTGCCTATGTAATTCATGCAGACTGTAAGGTTCCTCTTTCTCTTACATTATTACTTTGCTCATTTGAAGTCATCTTGGTGCTGACTTTAATGATTATTAAAGAATGTGGATTTATCCTAACTTTTTGTGTGTGAGTAAAGCCGATTTTTTTTTTTTTTGAGTGAAAAAAAGAAATGACAGTTCAAGTGTTTCTGTAATGGCTAATTGAAATAAGAAATGAACTCTGTCTTTCTAATTATGCCTGAGTCTGTTGAGTTTTGTGTGGTGTGATTATCAGTTCTCTCGGCGCTTGTCTTATCGGGTGACAAATGGAAGAATATGACAGTCTCGATACGACACTTTAGCTAGTCAGTGCACAGGCATGAGCTGTCTTATTATAAAAAAGATAACTGACATCAGAAGCTTTTGATGTGCTTATGGAATCCAGAAATATTCAACTCTTAGGGCACTTCAAAAGGCGCAAGTAAAAAGTCTTACATTTTTAATCAGAAGCAATAAGAAATGTTTTAATAGTTCATTCAGAATAGGCATAGGAAATAGAAAGTTTCAGAGGAGTAATACAAGATCTTGGTAAAAGTTTTTTTTTGGGGGGGGGGGAAATGGAATAGTGGGCATTGTGGGGAATGTCACAATACATTAGGCTGATTCCTAAATGAAAGGAGACATTTCAGAATATTAACCATGACATAGTTTTATTAAATTTTCAACAGGAAAGAAGTTCTGTCTAACCAGGTGCCGTCTTGCATGTCCTAGTGCACAGGGCATGTGCGGCTGGCATTTGGACAGGGACAGTGGTCCCAGGTGTGTCTTCCTTGAGGGCACTAGAAGCCATGTCGACGGGTAGGACCCTGATGCGCTCTCGGCGCTGGTCCTCGAACGTGGTGCTGGGTGCTTTTCCTCCAGCTCTTGACATTCCCATCTGCACATTTTTTAAAAATATAGTTTATTGATTTTTTACAGAGAGGAAGGGAGAGAGATAGAGAGTTAGAAACATCGATGAGAGAGAAACATCCATCAGCTGCCTCTTGCACACCCCCAACTGGGGATGTGCCCGCAACCAAGGTACGTGCCCTTGACTGGAATCGAACCTGGGACCTTTCAGTCCGCAGGCCGACGCTCTATCCACTGAGCCAAACCAGCCAGGGCCCATCTGCCCATTTTTAGTCACTTTGTCAGAAGGAAGCATAGCCCCGCCGCGGTGGTTCAGTGGTGGAGCGTCGACCTGTGAACCAGGAGGTCATGGTTGGATTCCCGGTTGCATTAATGGCCGCTGTATAATTTCTTTTATCCGTGTGTTTCTAGATCCACCCATACTGCCCAATTGGTACTCACCTGGCGTCTCAGTCAAGCAGTTCACTGTGAGCTGATGATGCTATCAACTGAATGAGCTATTTTGCTCCCCCTTTTTTAAAAAAATTATTGTTGAAAGTATTGCCTATGCCCCCTTTATTCTCCCATTGACCCCTTATAGCCCGCCCAGGCCTCCCCTCACCCCTCCGGCCTCCACCACTCCACTGTCTGCATCCATGGGTTATGCTTATACACATACAAGGTCTCCGATTGATCTGTTCCCACCCTCCCGTGCCTTCCCTCTGAGACTCCACAGTCTGTTCCATGCTTCGATGCTTCCTTTTCTTATTTCTTTTTTACTTTTTAAATATATTTTCCTTGATTTCAGAGAGGAAGGGAGAGGGAGAAAGAGACAGAAACCTCAATGATGAGACTCATCGACTGGCTGCCTCCTGCACGCCCCACCCTGGGGATCAAGCCCATAACTCTGGCATGTGCCCTGACCGGAATTCGAACTGTGTGACCCCCTGGTTCATAGGCCGATGCTCAACCACTGAGCAACGCTGGCAGGGCAAAACACTGTTAGTTTTATCATGATTTACATGAGCTCTAAAAATATTTTGGACTTGGACCTAGAAGCATTTTTTTTGCCATTGCATTTTAAAGTCTGTGGTCCGCTTAAGCAGATTCAGTAAGTAAACGGCAATGCGATTGCAATTCATAGAATAAACAGTAAAGAAAATAAAAGCACTCTCCATGTTTTGCTTCTCCTGTTTGCTTTCATTTCTAAGGTAAATGTAGGAAACGCTGCCCCACGTAGCATTAATTTTTTATGTGAAGCAACAGAAAAGAACCTGTGGTTCCTGAGTTCCCAAAAATGTCATGCGTCCGGTCCAGGCAGTGGCCGCAGCCAGGGAAGCGCCCTCTGAAGTTGTCACCAGGATGCAGACAGCCAGCCATGGCCCAGACGCGCTTGAAAGCTGGACTGCGGTTTGCGGTGCCCTGTGGCAGTGAAGTTTTCCTATTGTCATTGTTAACATGAAATGCATCAGAAAACTCTTAGCCAACTCCAGCGTAGTAACAAGATCCTAAAGGTTTTGCATAATGAAGTCTACGGTTACCGTTTATGGACCATCATCAGTTACAGACTTCACAAACGAAGCTCTTAGAAAAATGAGGGTTTTTTAATGCATACATACATATATACATATATATATATACATATATATATATATATACATATATATATATATATATATATATATATATATATATGTATATATTTGGGGTTCTTTGCCACAGAGTATCCTGCAATTGCCGTGATTTGAAGCTATGCTACTTATAACAGAAATCAAAATAGCAATCTGTAGGAGTGAGCTTATAGATTTGGCCTCTCCAACACCAGTCAACAGCCATGCATTTAAATGCCATGGCAACCACGATTTAGGCACAAAGGAGTCCTGATGTTATTTAGCAACCTTGGTGTGACAAAATCGTGTCCAGTTTACCTTATTCCATATCACACTGAATAGATGCTTTAATCATCTAAAAAAAACCTCTCTCTTCTAGGCCCAAATGTACTTTCATGTCTTAATGGGTGTTCAAAGAGCATACAGAGTCTGTCTCAATAGAGTTACCTGGGGCTGTTGGTGGGTGGGGGGCATGTGTATTGTTTTGATGGAGGATAATTTATGGGGCATGGAAAAAAATAGGTCGATCATTGTCACCAGGCCTGGACTCATGGTGGCAAGTACAAGTGCAAATTGCACCAAAGCAATTGCTCTCCAGGAACGCGCGGTCTGTTTTGTCCCTGAATCAAATGTGACTGTCTTTTGTGCCACTCTCCTCCAACCTTAATAGCTTATTTCACATACTCTATTTTTAAAAAATACATTTTTATTGATTGCAGAGAGGCAGGGAGAGGGACAGAGAGATAGAAAACATCAGTGATGAGAGAGGATCACGGATCGGCTGCCTCCTGCACGCCCCCTCCTGGGGATCGAGCCTGCTGACCAGGGCATGTGCCATGACCTCCTGGTTCAGAGGTCAAAGCTCAACCACTGAGCCACACCAGCCGGGCTTCACATACTGTATCAGCCATGTTTCTCCTTTCTTCTAGTTTACATTTCACAGTTATATGGTTTCTCTTGTGCACGTTTCATGGATATACGTAACTTAATATTGTTTATAATCGTCCTCTTTATCCTCCTGTTTCTAGGATCACCGTTCCTCCTGACGTAGAACCTCTAGAGTGTTTTAAAAATGCAATCCTAGGATAAATGATTCTAATAGTCAAATTATGGGGAGTGGAGCTAGAGAAAATAGTTTTCAGCAGAAAGTCATTTGCATAGATAAATAATTCAACAATTCTTCTTTCCATTGAGTTACTATTTGATTTGTTTTTGTACTTTTGATGTGAAAATATGAGTCATCTTGGCATTGGTTATTTATCATGAACTATTTTAAACTTCCATTAAATGGTTGGAGCAGGTTCAAGAAACATTGACAATGTCAACTATATTTTAAATCACGATGTTAATTGTGTGTAATGCACCAAGTACAATGCTTATTATTTTGTGGCGATGCATGGAAATTTAGCATTGATATGCTCTTGTACTTTTTCACTTGAGGACGTAGAGTTTTATAGGTGCATTTGCACTTCGCTCACAAATAAGACAATTTTAAAAATTAAAGTCTTTGTTACTGAAGTCTTTGTTCATATCAATATGAACCGTTTTATTTTTAAATGCCTCTTTTATTAACAATGTGTTTGCAAATTGATTTCTAAATTCAATTTTAAATCCCAGGAATGTTGCAGGATATAGAACTAGGAATACATTAAAATTGCAGTTTGACATTAAGTGCTTAGTAAAATGATGAAATAAGAATGACTGACAGAAAAAAATAAATGCTAAGAATATCTTCAAACTTAATATTCCCATTTGAAGAAACAGATTATATAGTTATATAATTTCTAATCATTCAATGTAATTTATAATCATATATATAATTATATATAAACTAGAGGCCTGATGCATGAAATTCAAGCAAGAGTAGGCCTTCCTTTCCCCAGCTGCCAGTACCAGCTTCCCTCTGGCACCCAGGACCTGGGCTTCCCTTGCAGCCCCAACTTTTCCAGAAGGTCATCCAGAAGGACATCTGGAAGGACGTCTGGTCTAATTAGCATATTACGCTTTTATTATTATAGATTGATAACATGTGATATAGTTATCATATATATTAAATTATAACATATCTAAAATTTATGTAGTTATATATAAATTTTTTTAGTATCATGTGAGATAATAATCATATATAATGAATTTAACATGCATATTATATCATATATACGATTTGTATAGTTGTGTATAAGTTACATATATATTGTAGCATCAACATTTTCTAAAGCTTTTATTAGTTTGATAGCTTTAAGCATATGCAATTGTAAAAGATCCTACACATATAGGAACAGAAACAAGCATACTGCCTTAGGATCTAACAGAAACTAATCAACACATATTTTACTTTTTTAGAAGTCTAGTGTAGAGTAATAAAAGAATGGGTGGGAATTTCTACTTGAAAGCACTAATAAATTAATCCTCAGAATAAAAGCCAGTTCATTTGGTCTTTGAAGTATAGGCACAAGCACATTTATAGCAATATTTATTGTTCATGACAATGACCCAAGATAGAACCCCATTCTAAGAGACTTGCACAACAATCTAGACCAGGGGTGATCAAACTTTTTGACTAGAGGGCCACAATGGGTTCTTAAACTGGACCGGAGGGCCGGAACAAAAGCATGGATGGAGTGTTTGTGTGAACTAATATAAATTCAAAGTAAACATCATGACATAAAAGGGTCCGGTCTTTTTTTTTTTTTTTTTTTTTTTTTTTAGTTTTATTCATTTCAAATGGGCCGGATCCGGCCCGCGGGCCGTAGTTTGCCCACGGCTGATCTAGACCAATTAAATTGTGCTTTACTGTAACTTTATTGTGAGACAGGGAGAGAGAGTTAGAGACAGGATGAATGGGGATGCATTAGATTGACCAAGGCAAGTCAAGTTTCTAACACTTATGTGTGGAGGTTAGAAAGCCAGGCTGCTTTCTGAATGGGTATTTGATTCATGAGTCTGAGGTTCAGGTACCAGCTCCAGCTCTCATTTCCTTACATGATACCCAGTGGGCTGGCCAACCTCCCTGGGCTCCAGGGACTCATTTGCATATGAATGGTGAGGCCAGATGAGTTTTAGAAATTTACATAGGCTGGCCCTGCTGCATTTTCTTAGAGGTTCCCCCCCCCAAAAAAAAAAAAAAAGTTTAATAAATAAATGTCAGTATTGTTTTATAATAAAGTTTTCTAACTAAAAATAAAATATTTACTCATCGATTTAGTTCACCGTTCTTGAATTCCTACCGTGTGCCAGGTGCCATGTGTAATTCTGAATAGGGAGTTTACAGTTAAATAAGTAAAGTTAATGCAAAGAGAGGATTGCAAAGTCCTTTAATCATTGCCATTATGAAACATAAAGGAGACTTTGTGGTAAGATAAGTGAGTAAGGTATTCAAATACCACAAATGCTGTGAGTCCTCAAGTGAAAAATGCAAGAGCATATCAATGCTAAACTTCCTTGCATCTCCACACAATAATAAGCATAGTACTTGGTGCATTATACACAATTAATATCATGATTTAAAATATAGTTGACATTGTCAATGTTTCGTGAACCTGCTCCAACCATTTAAGGGAAGTTTAAAATAGTTCATGATTGTCGTGCGGGTAACTGGGTAAGTGGAAACCACACAGAAGAGTTTAGACTTTGTTGTCACCATAAAAGAGGGAATATTTGTAGATTTTTAAGCAGAGCAATAAAATACTTAAGTTAATTTTTAGACAGTAGCCTGGTAGATAGTTCTGATTCATTGAGGAAAAATGAACCAACAAAAAACAATTCTTATATGAGTCAAAACTCGCTCTCTACATAAAGGAGCATGCCCTTGTCATAGCTCGGGTAAAATTGATGATCTTCTGTGAGTGATGCTTTTGACCAAAGAGGGCATCCACAGGAGATGTATGCCTGGCCCAAGGGAAGAACGTAGAATGACAAAGAGAGTCACCTGTCTGCTTTGTGTCTGGAGGTGCGGATGGTTGCTGTGGATCAGATCCTGCACCATTCCGTGATGTTTCCTGTCCCATGTATGCTGTCCCTGCGTGACAACTCCATTGAACCCAGAGAGCATGGTCAAGCCTGACTTGCATAATAAAGTTGGTGTGTGTGTGTTTTTTTTTGGGCAGGTAACAGAAACACGGACGGGTCCCCTGGGCTGCAGTAACTATGACAACCTAGATTCTGTCAGCTCTGTTCTGGTCCAAAGTCCTGAGAATAAGATTCAGTTGCAAGGTATGTAAGCAACACTCATTCTCCATGGGCCTCGATGGCAGCTCTCCCGCTGTGATGACTTTCTTCTTGGTGTTATCAGCCCCGTGTGCCGTGCTGGGCTTTTAAAATTCTCACAAAAGGCCAACTTCCCAAATTTTGAACCCATACGAGCATTCCAGACAAGATGACGGAAATGTCAAAATTCGCCGTACTTCTTAAATTATCTGTAGCGACTGAAAATTTTTCATGATAGCATTTTACTTCCTTAGGGTTCTCACTGGCTCAACAAGTAGCAGTTTTTTCATAGGTGTGCCTGAGCTTTGCATTTTAAAAAATATATATATTTTTATTGATTTCAGAGAGGAAGGGAGAGGGAGAGAGATAGAAACATCAATGATGAGAGAGAATCATTGATCGACTGCCTCCTGCACGCCCCCTACTGGGGATCGAGCTGTCAACCCAGGCATGTGCCTTGACTGGGAATCAAACCGTGACCTCCTGGTTCATAGCTCAACGCTCAACCTCTGAGCCATGCTGACCAGGCAGCTTTGTATTTTTTCTTATAGATTCTGGTAAAAGTTGTAAACATACTTATTCATGGTGTAACATGAACTGTTAACATTTTAAAAATAAATATATATGGCTGTTATGGCTGCATTTGTCTTCTGACAAATAGAAATGTACTTGAGAATACATACATTTTGATATTTATATTTTCCACTATAAAGATAGATTATGTGATAATGCTAGTAACTTAGCATCTTTTTCTAATAACATAATAGAGGGTTTTAAAAAATAACAACTTTTAACAAGCCTATATTGTTTCTGAAATGCTCGTGTTGTATGCATATTGCTCATTCATTCAGGCTGCGAAAGGTTATGAATAAACATGCACTAGTTTGAATAAGTTCAGGAAAGTCTTGGTGTTGGCACATTGTCTAAATCCTGCCGACTGATCAAAGGAGTAATTCTGAGTTGCTCTTTTCTGGTCTGCCTTCTTCAATTGCGTAAGCACGAACTGTATTTACATATTCAATTTTACATCAACATGCATTTTTCTCTCAATGCTAATTCTTTGTTTTTATTAAATGCACCTCATAGATAATAATTAAAGGTCAAACATTGACTTTTTTAAATAAAGGAAATGTAAGTGTGAAAATCCAGTTTTATAGTAAATAACAACTATGTGTTGGTCAAATTTTCCCTTACTGTTATGTTTATTTTAATCTACTGACTAGTTTGAATGTTTAGCCTTCTTATTAAATTTTCCTGTTTAGCAATAAATGCTGAAATTGAGACAACATTCTTTAAAAATATATTTATTAATTTCAGAGAGAAAGGGAGAGGGAGAGAGAGGTTGAAACATCAGTGATGAGAGAGAATCATCGATAGGCTGCCTCCTGCATGCTCCCCCACTGGGGCTTGCCCTAGCCAGTGTTGCTCAGTGGATAGAGCAACAGTCCTGGGACAGAAGGGTCCCAAAGTTCGATTCCGGTCAAGGACAGGCTGGATCCCTGGCCCTGGTTGGGTGCCAGCGAGAGGCAACCAATCGATGCGTCTCTCTCATATTGATGCTTCTCTCTCTCTCTGTCCCTCTTCCTCCTTTCCACTGTCTCTAAAAATCAGTGGACAATATCCTCAGGGGAGAATTAACAAAGAGAAACAACAACAAAAGAGAATACTGAAAACTCTTAGAAATCAAGTGGTGCAGAATAAACACCTGCCTCTTTTTTAAGGGCAGACAGTCTGTACCTACAATGTAGGTGATTCTACAAGAGGGAAATCACCAAACATTCTGTTCAAATGAGTCAGAGAGCCAATCAAGTAAGTTCAAAAAACAAAATCAGGTAGTCTGAGGGGTTGAGCACGTCTATATTTACTGGGCTTCTTGCACAGTGCATGGAGTCAGCATATGGTGCAAAGAGTTATAAATATTTGCAATTTTGTGGAGTTAGATAATTTTCCAGGGTTCGTGTTCAACATGCATCAATCCATTTCTCGATACACTGAGTCTTTGACCTTTTTGGCTATCTATATATATAAAAGTCTAATATGCAAAGTGTCCCCTCGGGAGTGCAACCACTCGCTATGACGTGTGCTGACCACAAGGGGGAAGCGTGGAATGAAGGAAGGCCCCAGCCAGCAGCCGGAAGGCCCCGATCAGCCCTTACTGCTAGCCAGGCCTAGGGACCCTACGTGCATGGGGCCTCTAGTTGTAAATATGTATTAAGCTTTTTTTTCTTTATCAAAGCAAACTTGTTTGCTGTGTTTGCTCTTTAAGGCCTGCAGGCTCTCCTCCCCGACTATCTTCAGGAGCGTTTTGTGCAGGCAGCTCTGAGCTACATCGCCTGCAACTCCGAGGGAGAATTCATCTGCAAGGACAATGACTGCTGGTGTCAGTGTGGCCCCAGATTCCCAGAATGCAACTGCCCCTCCATGGACATCCAAGCCATGGAAGAGAATCTGCTTCGGATAACCGAGACCTGGAAAGCCTACAACAGCGACTTTGAGGAGTCAGGTAAGACCTGGGTTTTAACGCCACACTGTGACTTGGCCCAAGGAATTGCTTGTGTTGAAAAGACCATTCTTGGGAGGGATTTTACTTAGTTTTTCATTCTTCTTTCAAATGGACATGGGATTGCTTTTATTGATGGTTATTCACTGTTTCACCAAAAACACACATGGCGCTTTGTGTATTTCTGCGTGCTTTCGGCATTGGAACCTAGCCTGCCTTTGAGCTCACATGTCAGTCCTTCTGTTGCTTTCGTCAATACAAGAATGGATTGTGTGACATCTCTGATACCTCGCTGGGTTTTTCCAGTGGTCCCTGAGCTTCCTGACATCTCCCCTGGTTCTGTGAATTCGCTGGGCACATGATCTTCATTCCCCGGTGACCACAGACAACAGTTTGACCAGCCGTTTCCACACAAGGAGGACTGCCCTCATGCCAGCCTCTTATAGAGTGTCCTGGACACACCCACCATCCACCACATCAAAGTCATGGCTTTCCTCAGCACAGTCTTCCCCCTCCATTTCCAGCCCCATTGCTGTCTTAGTCAAGACCAGCTTGGCGGTACTGTAATAGCAAACTCCCCTAGCATCTCAGATATAAACCCTGTTCATTTCTTGCTCAGACCACAAGTCCACACGGGTGAACGGGAGTCTTTGCACTGCCCTGTTCTCACCTCAAGTCCGGCTGAAGAAATGTCCTATCTGGGATGATTTGGGAATGGAGGCAGTAGAAAGAGAGCAGTAAACCATTGCGGCTCTTATGTGACTTGCCAGGAATTGATTACGATCACTTTTTATGGCCAAGTCTAATTTCAAAGGAGACAGAGAGATGCCATTTTGCCATGTGCCTGGAAGAGAAGATGATGCAGAATGTTGGTGGACAGCCAATGTGTCTGTCAGCCAGGGTTGGTATTTCAGAAAGCGGCAACTAAAAACATATTCTTTGTCATCTCACCAGGTAATCTTAGGTGGGACTATATGGTTTACTCTTGGTATCTGGAGTTCATAGTCCGGGAAGGGAGATGTATCCTATTTTGTTATGTGAACTTTGACACATTCAATCCACTGTAGCCATCGTTTTGTCAAAACTAAGTATATGGGCATCAGATAAACAAACTTGGTCAGTAGCAAGCCATGTGATCATTAGTAAGTCATTTAACCTCTTAAAACTTCTGCTATCTCATTTGTTATTTGGTTACCTTATTTAGCTTAGAGGAACTAGGTATAAAACTATCATTCAAAATTAACTATCGCATATAATATTGCATCCTCATGGGTGAAGATCTGTGGCCATCATATGCTTATATTTATAGCATAACTGTTTTATGGGGATTGGTAATTAGAATATAGGAGTAAGGGAAAGAATAGAAGCTTTTCATAATATCAAGTCTCTAATGATGATTCTTAAAATATTTATGTAAGTTTTCATTTACTGTGACAATCTGCTCATTGGCTCTACTGTAACTTACAGGTATCCCCAGCAGGAGACAATGTTCAGCTTTCATACTAATATATCAAAACCAATTTGGTTTTCACTGCTGTCTGCTCCCATTGGTCAGTGTGTCCGCTCTGATTCATCAGTGCCTGGCTGTATCCTGTTTAATATGTTATGAATATCACCTTTGCCATCACCAAATTTTAACCTGTACTTCAGTTAATTTCCTAACATCATCTGAAAGAAGATGGTAGAGTGTCAAGCAGGTGTCTTATGCAAGGATTCCTGATTTAGCTCCCAAGGGCTTTCTGCCAGATGCCATCTACCTGCTCCTCTTTGCCTGATGTATTTCCATTCCTAGATCAGGTCCTACATCTCAACTGCCTGTACAGGGTTCCATGCTTTTTTGAGGGCAGAGAACAACGTATTTATTTATTTATTTATTTATTTATTTATTTATTTATTTTACTGATTTCAGAGAGGAAGGGAGCAGGAGAGAGAGATAGAAACATCAGTGATGAGAGAGAACCACTGATCAGCTGCCTCCTGCATGCCCCACATGGGATGATGCCCACAACCCAGGCATGTGCCTTGACTGGGAAGCAAACCACAGCCTCCTAGTTCATAGGTTGACGCTCAACCACTGAGCCACACCGGCCAGGCCAGCATATTTCATTTTATTATTACACTAGAGGCCCGGGACATGAAAATTCGTGCACTGGAGGGGGAGGGGAGTGTCCCTCAACCCAGCCTTCCCCCTCTCACTGTCTGGGAGCCCTCAGGGCTGTCCTACTGATGGCTTAGGCCTGCAGGAGGTGACTGGGTGATCAGGGAAAGGCGCCACCCCCATCACCCTGCAGCTGCTGCTGCCTCTGGCCTCCCTCTGCGAGAGGCAACCGGCCAATCAGGGGAAGGTGCTGCCCCCATCACCCCACTGCTGCTGTCACTGCTGGCTGCTGTGGCTGCCAGCCCTTGGCCCTCACTTCTTAACACTGGCCCTGCTCCCCGCCCACTGGTGGGTGGGGGACGATCTGGGGCCAGGCCAGCTCGGGGAGGGGCTGTGGGAGGTTGAGGCATAGCAGTTTGCACCCCATCCAGCCTCTGCAGAGGCATGGCGCCAGGCCCAGGCCCATGCAGTCCCCTCTCCCACTGCCTCTGCAGAAGAAACCATGGCACTGGCTGGACCGGCCCGTGCAGAGGCCTCTCTTGTGCCGCCGCTGGCCATTGGCCCTCGCAGCGGCTGTGGCTTTATCTGGAAGGATGTCCGGAAGGACATCTGGAAGACATCAGGTCTGTCTGGTCTAATCAGCATATTACCCTTTTATTAGTATAGAGGAAGACTGGTAAACTGTGCTCTATTTAGTAGACACATTGTACATCACAATATATGTTGATTGATTGATGAGTGGGATCGAATATATGCACAGCCAGGTGCTGCCCCGGCTTTGATTGAATCTGCCTCATTCCCTGCCTCTTGGAATGTCACCGCAGCTGAACTTGGTCTTTTCAACAGGCATTTTCAAAGGAGCAGTGCCAAGCACCAAAAACACTTTACCTGTTATATTGTTTTGTTTAGTCTTTACCTCGGGGTTGTGAGGGATTTTGGGGGGTCTTTTTTTCTATCACTCAGATCTGAAGAGCATGAACAATAAGGCGATTGATTACAGAAAGTGCTTTTTCAATTGCTTTGAATTTATTTATTGAGAAAAGTTCTCTCTCTAGAGATGTTTGTTTTAATGCTATCAGAGGCCGTTGTTACTAGAACCCATAATTTGGTCAACTATCAAGGTTAAGTGGAAACCAATCATTCATCATTGATTCAGTATCACCAAACTAACATAAACGGGGACTTTATTCAGTGTTTTATTTCTTCCTGTGTTTTAATGTCAGGTTTGTTTTCTAAGTAGACATAGACGATGGGGAAGGAAGATTAATAACTCATACTGTATATTCAGAGAATTTTTACATGTGTGCATACATGACACACAGGCACAGACAACACTGTGCTGACACCTACAGCTTGCACAGAGCATCCGCCAAGTGGCTACAGGGCCTGTCACGGAGGGTCTCCTTTAATGTTTGTTATCTTGCTACTATGACTTAGCAGCTAGCTGTGAGGAAGAAATGGTCCTTTTGCTGGTAACAGTCAGCACCTCATTTAAGGAGTTGACAAAGTGTGAGAGGAAAGATCCTGAAGTTAATTGGCAGCTAAACAAATGTGTGGCGTTATGTCAGATCGTCAGGTAGCTGTGTTGTGTGAACTCCCAGCAAGTATCATCCCGGGCAGGTTGGCCAAATGTGTCGCCCTGGCTATGCAAGATAACACACACAGAGAGAGAGGAGTAAGACAAATGTCCCCAGGCTCCGCGGGAGCTCAAAGACGCGTCTCAACTCGTAAAACTAACCGGGGGCTGGCTCTCGCGTCCGGTTTGTCAGGCCCCCTGCCTGGTGGGGAATCCTCTGCCCTGCACAGTGTAGAGTTGATGATTTCAGTCCTGTTTCCAGGGGTGGGGCGCTCTCTGAATCACCAAGCCCCAGAGCATGAGCTGGAGCCCTGTCATTAGAAGATGACTCTTGCCCTAGAGCAGTGAGGGCGAACCTTTGGAGCTCGGCGTGTCAGCATTTTGAAAAACCCTAACTTAACTCTGGTGCCGTGTCACATATAGAAATTTTTTGATATTTGCAACCATAATAAAACAAAGACATATTTTTGATATTTATTTTATACATTTAAATGCCATTTAACAAAGAAAAATCAACCAAAAAAATGAGTTCGCATGTCACCTCTGACATGCATGTCATAGGTTCGCCATCACTGCCCTAGAGGGTTTGGCTCAATGGATAGAGCGTTGGTCTGCGGATTTAAGGGTCCCAGGTTCGATTCCGATCAAGGGCAGTACCTTGGTTGCAGGTTCCCCGGACCTGGTCGGGGCACATGCAGGAGGCAACCAGTCAATGTGTCTCTCTCACATCGATGTTTCTCTCTGTCTCTCCCTCTCCCTTCCACTCTCTCTAAAAATCAATGGGAAAATATCCTTGGGTGAGGATTAACCAAGAGAAAGAGAGAGAGAGAGAGAGAGAGAGAGAGAGAGAGAGAGAGATGACTCTTGTTTATTTTGAAATTGTATTTATTCCTCACTTTTCTGCAAAAGTAGCATAATGGTGCCGTGTGCTAAAATATTTGTGGCTCTAACCTTTGTCCAACATGCTTTCTTCTCCATACGCATGCAGTGTCCACTCCCTCCTCCAGGGGGCAGCCTCCAGGTGTTTGCATAATTCTCCCACCTCCCCTGTGTGTGTTAATGAATCTCATATTCCCACTCTCTTAGGTGACCCTTATTTCTAACCCATTGGCCTACCTTGTAACCCTCTTGGAATAATGTCGGTTTGTTGGTGGAATTCACAACTAAACAGAACACAGTGTTATGAATGTGGATTCTTTAATGTTACATAAAACAATTATCTTTATTCTATATATTACACAGACTAAGAAATCCATTAACTTTTTGGCAACTATGTCATATTGTTCAGGCACATTGAGTTGTGATAAAAATTTTTTAAATAGCCCAGCTGGTGTGGCTCAGTGGTTGAGGGTCGACCCATAAAACAGAAGGTACTGGTTCAGTTCTTGGTCAGGGCATGTGCCCGGATTGCTGGATCGATCCCCAGTGGGGAGTGTGCAGGAGGCAGTAGATCAATGATTCTTTCTCATCATTATGTTTCTCTTCCTCTCCCTGCCTCTCTGAAATAAAATAAAAATAATAAAATAAAATAAAATAAAAATAAAGGGAATACTCAAATATTCCCACAGCAGAACAATAAAACTTGATTAAAAAATGTTTTTTATAGATTTTTTCACATAGTCTGCTAGTAAGTCAGATCCCCTCTCTTTTTATTCTCTCTCTCTCTCTCTCTCTCACACACACACACACACACACACACACACACACACACACATTTTTCTCTCAAGTAAATGCTGACCTTCACTTTGTTTTCACATTTCTGCCATTGCTGCACTCTCTGAGCTTTTTTGGAATCTGATTCCACCATGGACTAAAAATAAAGTCTTTTTTGGTTTCTTATTACTCATCGGCTTTTGGTTGTTTGTTGATGTGTTGATTTTAGCAGAAGAGGGCCGATAGTAGAACCCAGTCCGAAAGCACACTACGGTTTCCCCGGAATCAGAGAAAAATTCCATACGGATTCTAGCAATTCGCTTGGTCCACTTCATTCTTCTTCTGCCCAAAATAAGATCCCATTTTATTTCTAATTAATACCAAACTGAAATGATATCTGTATGCCCAACCATTTTAACATTTTATTTTTTTTTCCAAAAGGGGTTATTACCATATAATATAATTAACAATTCTATTTAAATGCCCTCAAGCCCAGTATGAATGATAAATGCCACTTTGCAATAAATTCTGCTACCTCTGATCAGATATTCTTATTTCTGTGCAAAATGTCGACTGGTGTTTCAGTTTGAAATTTATTTCAAAATGTGCCATGAGCGGCCACAGATAAAACACCAACATGCCCCGAGTTTCTCTCCTTGATCATTTTTTTCTGTCCTGATATCTTCCTTTCTGTTAAAAAGTATACTCACACTTGGAAATTCTCGGATGAAATACAGGGTATTTACCATCAAGAAGGTCTCCGAGGACAAGTACATCTGCTCAATCTTTAAAACAATGCTTGAACTTCTCGGCGTTTTTTAAAATTCCGAGTCAGCTTTGATGATAACATTCTAGGACGTGACAATCCTTCCCTGGAGGGTGGAGAGCCGTAGAGGGATCTAGTTAGTTGAAGTTGTAAGAAACTGATTTTTTTTTTGTCTTAAAGGTAAATACATTTGTCGTGTGTGTCTTTTAAAAAATGTTCTTTGCTCTCTTTTCATCCTAACTCTATCCCATGTTGCTTGAAAGAATCCAAGACAGATTTACAATGAAGCAGAATGTTCTTGAATACATATGTTTTCTTTAATGAATTACCCTGCATTGAAAAGTATTATATCCATGCCCAGCTGTGGGGGCTCAGTGGTTGAGCATCGACCTATGAACCAGGAGGTCACAGTTCAATTCCTGGTTAGGGCACATGCCTGTCTTGCAGGCTCCATCCCTGTAGGGGGCGCACAGGAGGCAGCCAATTGATGCAGTTTGATGTATAGCCCAGGAGAAGGCTGACCCTGTATGCCTCAGCTAGTGACATACCAGAGTAATGACAGCAAGTGATACCAGAGGACAGGGCGCTGTTGGTCGGCCAGTGGCATCACAGTGGCCTTTTGTTGTGGTTGTTAATCTGTCTCATGTTGATTTGTTTATTTTTGAATTTATTGGGGTGACATTGGTTAGTAGAGTATATAGGTTTCAGGTGTATAGTTCTAGAAAACATCATCTGCAAATATTGTACTGTGTGTTCACCACCCCAAGTCAAGTCTCCTTCTACCACCACGTATCCCCTCTTTACCTTCTTCTATTCCCACCACCCCCCCTTTTCTCTCTGGGAACCACTATATTGTTCTCTGTGTCTATGACAGTGGTTCTCAACCTTCTGACCCTTTAAATACAGTTCCTCATGTTGTGACCCAACCATAAAATTGTTTTCGTTGCTACTTCATAACTGTCATGTTGCTACTGTGATGAATCGTCCTGTAAATATCTGATATGCAGGATGGTCTGAGGCGACCCCTGTGAAAGGGTCGTTCGACCGCCAAAGGGGCCGCGACCCACAGGTTGAGAACCGCTGGGCCCTAAAGGAACAGAATCTACTCCCCAGAGAAGCATGGCTGCAGGTGGAAGGCAGAGCTGGGGTCATGCCTCAGTGGTGGATGGCCATTTCTTCTTTACGGGGTTGGAGTCTGTAACTGTTAACCACCTGGGTCAGAGGGCGGCAAAGAGGGGTCACGGGGAAGGAGAAGAGCCCCCGGGACCTAGAGCAGAAGCTCACCTCGACCACCAACAACCGTCCCTTGGCATGAAATGCTTGGGGCTGAGAACATATGACAGATCCAGAGTCATGGGTTATGTGCACTGAACACCAGCTTCAGAATAACTGCATGGAAAGAGCAAAGCCATGTTTTGAAGAACTTTAGTTATGAAAAGAGGGGGAACCTTAAAGCGGCAGATTGAGGACAGATTCTGGTAAATATTCCTTGATTGGAAAAGTCGCAAGGCCTATTGTCACACCAAAGGGAATGCAATGATGAAGAGGAGACTTAATTAAGCAGGAGAGGGGGCGCTATGAAGCATGCCATGAGGGCTATGGCCATGGATGAAGGCGGGAATTGGAGTGTGTGTCTATCTTTCTATGGGGCAGGAGAAAGACATTCTTCACACGTGTGGTACATTGGCTAATTTGAAGTAAAAAAAAACAAACTCAATTTTTCTTTTTTTTCTTTCTCTCTATTTTTTTGCTGTAAAAAGCTTTATTGTTTCGTTAGGTCCAATGCATGGGAGAGGGCTTCTCGGGTAAAAACAAGACGCCAGGGGGTGCAGAGGGGCACCCCAAAGGCCTCTGGGCTCCACAGGCTCCTGGTTGCGGAGGTGAGGCAGGTGTGGCCCATCTTCCTGGTGAGTCTCACCTGCAGGAGGTCATGGGGATGCGGGTCTGCACGGGGAGAACAGGGCCAGTAGCTACAAAAGGGCCTGGCTCCGGCTCTTCTCCAAGGCCCAGGCGGCTTCCATGGCCCTGAGTTTGGCCCGCTCACCTTGGGAGGCGTCCGCACGTCCTGGAAGAGAATGCGGCCACCGCGCTGGTGTAGCATCTTCAAGATGCTCAGGCCCTCAGCTTCTTCTCCGCCACCTCGCAGTAGACGTGGCCCCGCCCTTGAGAGCCACATCCTCTCGGTGGAAACAGAAGCCCAGAGAGAGGTGGGTGTGGGGCCCGCGGAGGCAGGTGGCCAGGCGGGTGACGGGGCCTCCATCTCGGTGGTGGAGTAATTCTGATGAATTTGGGAGCGCGTGGTTGTTCGGCATAAGGGGTTAAGGCAGAAAGGAAACCCGTGTGTCGGCTGGTCTGGGAGGTGGCTGTGAAGGTGGCCACTGGATGAGGCGCAGGAGAGTGGCCCGAGGCTGGGAGCAGGGCCGTCCCTGGTCTGTCTGGTCCAAACACTGTCGGAGTAGGAGACAGACCCGGGACGCCCAGGGCCCGGGCCACTGTCAATGTTTCAATCTTTTTTCTGGAAGAGAAGAAAAATCAGAGTAATTAACAAGGGACACATAAAACGTTCAGCATACAATTTAAATATTCAGTAGGAATGTGAAGCTTCGGGGTGAGATGGAGTATATGATGGAGGTGGCGGAAGGGGACCAGGTGGGGTCTGACCAAACCTGGGTTCGGCAACCTCCTACTGTGCCTGGAGGGAGGGGGTGGGGTGGGAAGGCAGGGCCTGCTCCCAGGAGAGAGAGCGCACTGGGTCCTCCCTCCTAAGGGTTTAGGACTTTAATGTGGAGATTTTAGGGGGGCCCCAGGGGAAGGTCTCAATAGAACATTCAGCAGCTTTCCAAGTGTGTCCTTTCAGGGTTGTGGTCTCCACTGATTGGTTGGGGGGCACCAGGGCAGGGGTCATTACTCCATGCACCTGGTTCTGATGTCAGCTGTGGCTGGTTTTCTTGCTTCTCTGGGCCTGGAGCTGAAATACAACTGAGGCCTAGATGTTATATCTCTTGGGAGGAAAGGTCTGGGGGGCCAAACTGCCTGACCAGCATATACTGGGAGAGGAGAGGTCAGCCCGGGGGCGAGGCCCCACCCTACAATTGATCTTCCGTTGCTAGGCACCTGAGAGTGTCCACCTGGTGACCTTCTGTCCCTGGCCTATCGTCCTGGCTCTGCTAACAGTGGTTCTCAACCTTCTGGCCCTTTCAATACAGTTCCTCATGTGGTGACCCAACCATAACATTATTTTCGTTGCCACTTCATCACTGTCATGTTGCTACTGTTATGAATCGTCATGTAAATATCTGATATGCAGGATGGTCTTAGGCGACCCCCGTGAAAGGGTCGTTCGACCGCCCAAGGGGTCGCGACCCACAGGTTGAGAACCGCTGGCTCTACGACGTCATGTAGAAAAATATTTGTCAACTATCAAATACGGTGCAAAAGTTGATTTTACTTATTGATTTTGGATATCATGTCTGGGCGTCATGGACCCGACCTGTGAGATAAGTGAGCCTCAAATAGGCTGCGTCTTAGCCTCAGCTGCTCTACATCAGAGAGCTGGATTAGTGATTGCTCATCGGACGGCGTCGCTGTATCTGTTGTTGCCTGTGTTGATTTTAGAGAACTCGCACATACATCATGAAAACGTTTGTTTTGCTTTTAAGTTGCATATGGAAAGGGAGCCTGGAAAGGGAACAGAAGTCATTTGCATGCCGAGGGGTTCCAAGGAACCTTGTACACACAGTTCCACGCGTTGTTTTTACCCCGAGAAGCGACTAGAGAGCTATTTTGAATTATTTATGTTAAGCATCTGTTCCCTGCACATCATATCTTCCAGAACAGACAGATCCCATGCCCTTCCGACTTGAGCTACCACTACTTTTAGACGAGCAGCTGTTTTCTTATCAAAAATCCATACTGAAGCCATTTATCCTAAACTGGTGAATTCCATTAGTATTTCCAGGGCTCTAGCTGGATGAATCTGCTTAAATAGCATTCTCCTTAAAAACAGGTGCCTAAGTGGCTTATCCCAATTCTATCATTTAACAATAGTACTTAGGAAAAAAAACACACTCTAGATTTTCTGCTAAAACAAAATAATAGGACTGCTTTCATTTACAACTACTTTTTGTTAAGAAAACAGCACGCAGTTGTCAACATATGGTACTTGCATGACCTTGCCTTGCTCAGAGAGTGGTCTCGATCTAAACTGTTTTAAGTGGAATTAACATTTTTTACAATAGCTTAATCATAATTTCAAAAGGACACATATAAATAAAAATGATTTTTGATCACTCTCTTAATAGCATGGGGCCACTGTAACAGATTACCACAAACGTGGTGCCTTAACACAACCAGAAAGGTAGAAAATCAAGGTGTCGACAGGACCTTCCTCTCTCTGGATGCTCTAGGGCAGTGGTCGGCAAACTGCGGCTCAAGAGCCACATGCGGCTCTTTGGTCCCTTGAGTGAGGCTCTTCCTAAGCCTTAGGAGTACCCTAATTAAGTTAATAACAATGTACCTACCTATATAGTTTAAGTTTAAAAAATTTGGCTCTCAAAAGAAATTTCAGTAGTTGTACTGTTGATATTTGGCTCTGTGGACTCATGAGTTTGCCGACCACTGGCCTAGGGGAGAGAAAAATGGTTGCTGCCAGTCTCTCTTGACTTCTGACCCCATCACTCCGAACTCTGCCTTGGAGGTCACCTTCCTCCTCCTCTTCCCTATGTCATCTCCCTCCACCTCTCCACTATAAGATCATGGGGATGGCCCGGCCGGCGTGGCTCTGTGACTGAGTGTTGACTTATGAACCAGGAAGTCAAGGTTTGATTTCCTGTCAGGGCACATGCCCAGGTTGGGGGCTCGATCCCCACCAGGGGGGTGTGCAGGAGGCAAGCAATCAATGATAGCTCCCATCATTGATGTTTCTATCTCTATCACTTCCTTTCTGAAATAAAAAATATGTATCTTTTAAAAGTTGCAATTTAAAAAAAAAATCACTGGTATAGCCTTCAGAGCCTGTTTCAAGAAGCCAGATTAATCACCCCATGTTGTCAAAGAAAAACTTGCTACAGATAAATTAGAAGGGCAAGGAAAGTCGTACTTACGACTATTAACATGGAAGAGAGAGATGGGTCTCAATTCAGCTTCAAGAAAAGGTGGTAGAAATTTTAAGCGCTGGATGCAGTGGTCGGCAAACTCATTAGTCAACACAGCAATGATTGAAATTTCTTTTGAGAGCCAAATATTTTAAACTTAAACTATATAGGTAGGTACATTGTTATTAACTTAATTAGGGTACTCCTAAGGCTTAGGAAGAGCCACACTCAAGGGGCCAAAGAGCCGCATGTGGCTCGCGAGCCGCAGTTTGCTGACCAAGGAGCTGCTGGAGGAAAACAATAGCAGAGGATGCCCTAGCCGGCTTGGCGCTCAGTGGATAGAGCGTCAGCCTGCGGACTGAAGGGTCCCAGGTTCGATTCCCGCCGAGGGCACATGCCTGGGTTGCAGGCTCGCTCCCCAGTAGGGGGTGTGCAGGAGGCAGCCAATCAGTGATTCTCTCTCATCATTGATGTTTCTATCTCTCTCCTCCCTTCCTCTCTGAAATCAATAAAGAAATATATTTAAAAAAAATAGCAGAGGACAAGTCGGGGGGTGGGGGCTCAGCCAGTGTTACCAGGTCATCTGTGTTTGCTAATTGGTGATTAGTTGGGCTCTTATCTTCCCACAGAGGGTGAGAGATGGGCTCTCTCTCTTTCGGATGGTTATATTTCACAGGGATGGCTCCCAGGTCCTTGAGAAAGACATTCCGGGGTTGTAAACCTGTCTAGATGCTGGGATAAGATTTACATCTCAAAGGGGCAGAGGAAGAATTTACAATTGCAAGTTTCCTCAAGTAAATGCTCTCAGTAAAGAGAAGTCAGGGACTGCCTTAGTCCGTTGGGACTGCGATGGCAAAAATGTCCTCGGTAGTGTGGCTTACAAACAACCAAAGTTCATTTCCCATCAAGGTGGCCCGTGAGAAGTCCAAGTTCAGGCCCCAGCAGATCCAGAGTCTGGTGAAGAGCCACTTCCTCAGTCTTAGATATTTGTTACATAAGCAACCCCATCACCTTGGGGGTTAGGATTTCAACATATGAATTTGGGGGCAATGCATTCAGACCATATCAGGGACCTATATTCCAAAAGAAACCTGTCTTAAGGTTTAGTTTTGCTGAAGGGACTATGAAGGCCATCTTGGTCAAGGTCAAGACTTAACTTGATCATATCTGCGAAGATGTACTTTTCAATTAAGATCACATTTACAGGTGCCAGGGAAGAGCATGTGGATATTTTTGGAAAGGCACTCGGGACAGAGCTTGTAAAGGAGAACCACTCATGGTGTCTGAACTTTTGGCCCAGTCTCAACATTTTCAGAATCCTCCCTCGTGGAAAGATGTGGACTTTGTTATAGTGCATTAAAGTCACAACAAATGTTTTTGGCTTGGATCTGGGGAAAGAGTAGGTGTTCAACAAATGTATTTGAAAATTTTTACTCTCAAATGTTTTTATTAAATGGTATTTCTTTCGCTGGTAGACCAGACATTTATGTCATCAGACATCTCCAATCAATTCCATTTTCACATACTAGAGGCCCAGTGCATAAATTCGTGCACGGGTGGGGTCCCTCAGCCTGGCTGGTGATCAGGGCTGATTGGGGCTGGCCAGCTGGGGGTAGGGGGGGTGGGTAGGGAACATGGGAGGTTGACTGTGGGAGTGCACTGACCACCAAGGGGCAGCTCCTGCATTGAGCATCTTCCCCCTAGTGGTCAGTGCATGTCATAGGGATTGGTCGACTGGTCATTTGGTCAACTGGTCGTAATGGTTGCTTAGGCTTATAGAGATGATTGGTACAGCTACATTTTTAGGTCCAGATCTTGAAACTTAACTATTGTCATCTAATAGACGGCATGATAGAAATTCAAGACAGTAAGAAAAATGTAGCAGTTATGTGTTCATTATTTCCTTTTTAAAAAAAATATTTTTATTGATATCAGAAGAAGGGAGAGTGAGAAAGAGAATCATCAATGATGAGAGAGAATCATGGAGTGGCTGCCTCCTGCGTGCCCCCTACTAGGGATTGAACCTGAAACCTGGGCATGTGCCCTGACCAGGAATCAAAACGTGACCTCCTCTTTCATAAGTCAGCGCTCCACACCAGCAGGGCTGCTGCATTCCTTATTTCTATCTGTAGTTGTATCCTCCTAGAATTAGGGGAAAGATTGCTATACCAGTTCAGTCAACTTTCTACCAATACAAAACTGACAGATGAGATAATGATAGCTCAGAGATTCAGTCTTTTTTCTTTAAGTGTGGGTTTGTGATAGTGAAGAAAAACATCAAAGGGCTTAGCAGCATTGTTCTCTAGTCCTCTTGCTAAAACTCTAGAGTTCAGCTCAAAACTCGGACATGATATATAAAGCAAGCAGGATGGGAGCCAGGCTGGGGACCACAAAACGCAAGGAGCAACTTAACCATGAGTCCAATATTTTTGTTGTTTTTTTCTTTTCATTTCATTGCCTTTTATATCACCAACTGCTAGGTGTGCTGCTTCAGGTTAACGTTAATAAAACCGACCATTGCAAACCCATTATTCCCCTTTACGGAACAGGAAACTGGGTCACAGGTACGGCGAGGACCCTCCCCAAGGTGCCTGCATGGTCTGGCTCCAGAGTATCTTCGTTGAGCTACCACCTGCCATGGAGAAAGCAGACATTTGCTTTAACATGATCACTGGCTGATATTAGATGAGACATCTTTCTCACTGCAGATCCGTTTTCCTAGAAAGATGACTCACTTTATATGCAAGGCAGACATTACCCTGTTTTCATTGAGCGGCTCCATGGGAACGTTTAATTAGATTGACAAAAACTCGGGATCCTTTTTGGTCCTTTAAAATAGGGAAGTAGATCATTAATAAGGGCCGCTTGTTGTCTCGGACAGACACTGGGTTGAGGGGTGTAGACAGGAAGGCATGTCAAGACGGGGGTTGCCATAGCCATGCAGAAACCTGGGAATATCGCATTTAAGATTACAAACAGTCTCCATGAGTTCTCAATATAATTATGTTTTCTTTATGATTTTGCAAGGGTGTTAATTGCCTGGCTAGTCATTAACTTCCCCAGGTGACTGTCAGGAAATGTAATCAATAGGAAGAGTTGGGGGGTTGTGGGGGGGGGACCAAGCTGTCGCGGCTTCTACGCCCAAGATCCCCTTCTCACCCCTGGCAAGGCGTCGCTGTTTTAATAAAATGAGCAGGTGTGAGTGCAAGGGTTACTCGGAAAGCCACCAGCGAAATCAGTTCATCGCCAGGCTCCGAAAGGAACGCATAGCCAATCAGAACTTTGCAAGATAATTGCCTCATTTCCAGACTTAAATACATTACGGGCCTCCTGCTAGTGTTGCACCTGGCAGATCTACTTATTAAAGTTATGAAGGGGAAGAGTTTGCTGAGACATTTTCAATATTATGCTGACATTGGAATAAAAGGAAGGAGAAAGGTAGGTGTTATGTAATTCCGTCGATGCCTGCTCAGGTCAGGATATATCATTATTCCCGCAGAGCCGATAACCAAATTTCATCCATGGAAATATTTCGGATGATTCTGTACGAAGTAAAATCCGCTGAAGTTAAATGCGTTTCCTCCCTTATAGGTCTTCAAGTTCCCTGGACTTTTTTATTACTCAGATATTGGCTTATCATTAAGGCTCTCCAACTTAATATTTCTTTTCCACCCAGTCTGTTTTCTTTCAGCTTCATCGTGGCTTTCTATGCGTGTATAGATACTGTGTGAGTAATGGGTATGGGCTGGGAGAAAATGAAATTCAATCCCTATCACGGTGCTAGCAAAACAATTATAGGTGTTCCGAGGCGTGATTAATCTTCATCAGCAAGCAAGGAAGATGCGGAATCAGGGGTCCAACTTTGGGCAGCCATATTTTAACCTAATTCCCTAGACATGTTCTCCACTCTTTCCTAGATGCCATAAATAATAATAAAACGTGGATGTCTGATTGACAAAAATGTGTGCTTGCAAAGTGTGATGTTATAACTGCTTCTATGAAAGGCTATTCCACTAAGTAATTGCCTTTAGAATCCAGAGGGTTATAACACTAACCATTGCAACAGCAACCACTGGTGTTGAGAAAGGTAGTAAACACCTATTGCATGCGGGAAAAGTTACAAATCTCAATTTAATACAAATGGGGAGACATAACGTGTGCTAACGTACTATGTGCAATGTACAAGCAGCCCTACATGATATCCCATGGTTCCCTGTGATCTAGGAATTGCAGGTGCATAGTGCCATATGCAAAACCTTAGGGGAGTGTGTGTTACAGAATTTATACTATTTCAGGGTTTAGAATGATAATGTGATACAAATACGGCATATTACATGGCATGCCAATTTATTGGTATTTTGGGAAAGGTTTGTTTCCAAAAGAATTTGGGCTTGGTTGACAAATGAATGATAAATCCTTGCTTGCTTCTTGGAGTTTCTTGCGTTTTAGTATTGTAAATATGGGTGGTGGGACCTATTACCAAGACTTATTATTATTCCTGACTTTCAATTGTTTGTTAGGTAATTTTAAAAAAATTTCATTAGAAATATGTATCAACAAGTTACAGATTGGGCTTTTTTAAACAGTTTGACATCGAGTCACAAAATAATAAGATACTCAGATTATGTTGGATCTGGATTTGTAGTCACCGCATAACCTTGTCTCTGCTGACTGCCACAGAGGTTGCATCTTGGGAGAGGTACATTGCCATGACAGAGACGATATTGGTTGGCCGAGTGGCCAGCTGGTGTGTAGTTGGGAAGGGTGCCAACAAAGCTATCTTTGGTGATGCTGGCATTGCAATTACTTGCAAGGGAGACACTTGCCATGAAATTGCAAAGCAAAGCCTTAGCGAGATGGGTTGATTGTCGATGGATGTGTTTGGCTGCATGGTAAAGAAACGGATAAGCTCTCTTTGGAGAATGAAAGGGACAAAGTGGCCTGACTGGTGTGGCTCAGTGGTTGAGCCTCAACCTTTGAACCAGAAGGTCACAGTTCAATTCCCAGCCTAGGAAGGAAGCTCCAACCCTGTGGGAGGCATATAGCAGGCAGCCCATCAATGATTCTCTCCCATCATTGATGTTTCTATCTCTTTCCCTCTCCCTTCCTCTCTGAAATCAATAAAAATATATATATTTTTTAAATGTGGGTGAGCAATAGATTGTTGTTGTTTTAAGCATCTAGGATTTTTGGAATGATCTGTTATAGCAGCAAAATGTAGCCTCTCTGTACAGTTACAAGGCATATAAGAGATAGATTAGGTTAGATAGATGATAGATAGATAGATGGATGGATGACAGACATTGATGGTAAATAAATACATAGATTTTTGTTCATGTTTTCAGTGTCCTATAAAAGTAATCTTTATGCTTCCTAACGTATTGTAGAATTTAAGAAAATTATAGTTTGTAATATATGAAAAATTGTTCCTAAATCTCTCTTAACTATATTGACTACATTTATACCGAGAAGCAATATTTCTGGCTAAAGTCTAATGTTTCCATGGGTTCCCATAAAATAAACATCCCTTGAAATTGAGTCTAGTTTTTTTTTTATTTTTGCTTGTTTGTTTTAGGATGAGTTAAGTAATGTATTGTGAACAACTGAAGTCCATTGGAACATAAAAATAAGTATATTTTCATTTTCGGTCCTTGTGTCCTGCCCCGGCCTATGACCGATGGCGAGATATTTTTAAGGAATACATCTCTGGTAAATCACCATCGTAATGCTTGCACAATGGTGTGGCACCCTTTATTGACCATTTATTTGGGAGCCTGAAATATTGGTTCCATTGTAGATCAATCCCTCTGATAACAATTTCACCGGCTTTGCAATTTGCTATTTCAATTTAATATCGCCAGTGGTGTTAGCCCTGCTATTACTTTTATTGCTTAGATTAGTATTGAAAATATTGTGGTGAGAGAGAAGTAATATTGCCGTGATTTTATTATGAGGCCACTTTTCTTCTCCACAACGCCAGGACGCTACCCGAGCTCCGGCCTCTCCGCCGTGGAGCCTCATTTATATCTTTTACGACTGGCTCTTGGGTTCTCCTCTAAGAATAGTAATGGCGCCTCTCAGGACTGCGGCCCTAGCAGCTCACCACTGGAGCAAATCAAATACACATGATGCTCCCATTTTCAAACTCGGCAGCCCATTTTAGGGGGGAGAAAATCCAATGATAACTGTGTCCATGTTGTTTCTGTGCCCCATGAAATTCCAAGATAATCTATGATGAAAAGGGGGAACATTATGGAAAGTTAATTCAGCTTAAACTAACATGGTTTTTATCTTTATTGCTTATTGTTCCCTATTTTATTTATTTTTTAATGGCAGTTGACATTCAGTGTGATATTAGTTTCAGGTACACAGCATGGCAATTAGATGTTTATGTAATTTATGAAAATGGCTGTTTTAAGTACGCATTAAACTTTTCATAGGAAATCACTAACCTTCTTTGACCTTCATTTTCATTGTTTGTTAAAAAGGAATAAAAACTCTAAAAATTGACAATTGGCCTTAAAAAGGGGTCGGGGGGCAGGGGGTAGTTTCAGGCATGCTTTTCTCTCTGGAGAGAGAGAATATATCCAGGAAATGTTACTTGCTATGTGGGGATGAAGTAAAGTCTGTTCTTACCACCATGACCATGGCTTAGCTTGTCTGACACTCGATACAGTCTCAAATGAACTTGATCTCATAGGCAGGTGCTACTAATGTGTTCAGCAGTTTTTCTCTAGATATCTCTTACAAGGCTTCATACCTGGGGAAATTTATTCAGCATCTCTAGTTACCATTGTATTTATCTGTTTATTTTTTGTTTGTTTGTTGATTTCAGAGAGGAGGGAAGAGGGAGCGAGAGAGAACATCAATGATGATGCACGTCCCCTACTGGGGATGGAGCCCACAACCCGGGCATGTGCCCTGACCAGAATCGAACCGTGACCTCCTGGTTCATAGGTTGATGCTCAAACACTGAGCCACACCAGCTAGGTGCACAGTTATTATTTTAATACAAAGAGCATAACAGCGATAACTACTGTGTAAGAGGTAGAGTCAAGTGCCTAGAACAGTGCTTGATACTTAAAAAAAAAAAATACTGAATGTAAATTTTCCTATTGCAATCATGAGCACATACTTTTAGTTTTGCTGATAACCAGTGATCACATGTGAGTGGAGCATAGTTTGATTCATTATTTATGAATACTCTCAAGTTTACATACAGTAATTTCACTACTTGGAACTCATATGGCAGATTCTCATCCATATGTTAAGAAATTAATATATGGTTTTTATCTCGCAGTGTTACTTCCAACCTGAATTCCCTTTATCCATCTTCTGTAATAATAATAAAAGCATAATATGCTAATTAGAATGTCCTTTCGGACAAAGCCAGGGCTGCCAGGGAAGCCCAGGTCCCTGGTGCCAGAGGGAAGCCGGTGCCAGCAGCAGGGGGAAGGAAGGCCTATTCTTGCACAAATTTTGTGCATCAGGCCTCTAGTAATAATATAAAAGCTTAGAAATATAATACATCTTATTCAACCCCCCCCCCCCCCCGCACCACAGGAGCCAAGTGTAATTTCATATTTTATATGATTAAGTTCAATATTACTTTTCCAAATTAAATATTTTGCATGCGTTCGTATTTAGCTTTAACCATTCCTTCCTGGATCTTGTCAATTGGTCAAACCACTTAAGAAATATATACTTAATTCATATATGTGCAATGTGCCGTCTGGGGCTTTTGGAAAGGGAGAATACAAAGAAAAATAAAACATTGTCCTGACCCTCAAGAACTATATAACAATCTCTGCTTTTATGTTCCCTTGAATCTATTATTGTTCTCATTTTTCTCTTCTAGTTGCCTCTGTGCAATGATCCCATAATTTGAATTAGTTTCACATCACATCTCAATAAAACCAGCCCGTCTAATGCACGGTTATGATGAGCTTGGATGTGATAATGTTTGTGAAAAGCCCAGCCAACAAAAACACCCTTTCAATGTGGGAGATACTATTTTATTTCCCTGTCAACTCTCAAGAGTTTGTGTGTGTGAAGGCGGAGCAGCCATGCTTTTTTCCAGACTTGGTTTGTGCCGGGCTGTAATGAATGAATGCGGCACTGCAAACAATTCGCCGAACCTTCCTAAGGCACATTTTCTCATTGCGTAATAGGAGCCGTCTCCTAGGAGCCTAGTGAGCATTAAATGAGATAATCTAGGCAAAGTGCTGAGCAAGGCCCACATAGAAGCACTGAATACATGATAAAAACGAAAAATAATAGCTGGCCTTTATTCATTACTAATTATGCAAAAGTCATGTTATGTTTTCATGGTAATTATCTGTACAGGAAACCTATAAAGTATATTACAGCTGTAATAATGATTATTTTTGTAGTGCTAATACTTAACTAGCACAGTGATTGGCTCAGTGGAAACAATAAATATTTGCGGCAGTCTTGGGGACTCTGGACTATACTTACCTTCGAGGCCCCAAGTAGCTCTATGTCAGTCAGCATTTTTGCAAGAATAGAATCTGACTGCAGCAGAAAAGGAATTTATTTAAAGACATCGGGCCTGTTTATTGCAATACCTGCGCCCACTGTGCCTCTAATGCAGTGGTTCTCAACCTGTGGGTCGCGACCCCTTTGGCGGTCGAACGACCCTTTCACAGGGGTCGTCTAAGACCATTGGAAAACACATATATAATTACATATTGTTTTTGTGATTAATCACTATGCTTTCATTATGTTCCATTTGTAACAATGAAAATACATCCTGCATATCAGATATTTACATGACGATCCATAACAGTAGCAACATTACAGTTATGAAGTAGCAACTAAAATAATTTTATGGTTGGGTCACAACATGAGGAACTGTATTTAAAGGGCCAGAAGGTTGAGAACTACTGCTGCTACTAGCCTCATGGAAATCGGGGCGCTCACCCGATTCTCACACTCACAAGTGTGCCCAGTCTACAGAAAACAGCCAGTGGGGTGTTCAGCAGAGGTGCCCGCAGGCGCGCTTTGTACCAAAGCATTTACTGTTCCTTGTCCAACAAAAATTAGCGAATTCTTAAAAGCTGATTGAAAACTCAGTCTCACCTTAGAATCTGTTCAATCAGCGCGCCTTGGGCATGCTGGGTGATGGAAGTGCAGCGTGATGAACAGTGGCTTCTCGGTGAAGGTCATTCTCTTTATTAAGGTCGTTGCAATGAGTGAAAGCAAGACCGGGTTAGTCCATGAGAAGGGGCAGCCGTTTCTATTCTGTAAGGGAAAGCAAGCTTCCTTAGTGCTTTGGAACACTGTGAGTTAATCCCAGTTCTCCCCTTTGCCTTCCAGTTCCTGGTGAGTTCGTTTGCACACCATGACAATTGCTGGGGAGAAGAATCTCACGGGATTGAGCTAAGGCTCTGGAGACAGGCAGTTTTGCACCTTGTTTTATACATTGCAATCAAAAGAGGAGACACGGGGGTTACCCGAAATGCTTTGGTGATAGATTAGGGAGGCGGGGGAGAGCCACGCAGGGAAACCCCTGGGATTGGATAAGAAGTAAAATGACAGACACAGGCTTCTTTTATTTAGGTGGGTGCAGGATAGTTAACAGTCAACAGGTAACTCAGTACCAATGAGGGGATGCAGTGCTTGTGCTTTGAGGGGTCCAGAAGAAGGAACATGAATTTGACATCCCAACGATATGTTATCGTTGATGCAAAATGACAGCAGGCTCAGTTAAGGTAAAGATTGACCTTTGTCAGGGACGATCCCGGCCTAGAACACGACTACCCACCATAAGCTGCCTTTTCATGAATAAGTTTTCATTTCAGGCCATCCTTGTGGTGACTTCAGGGCTCTGAGTTGGCAAGGCTGTCACACAGGCCTCCCTGAGCCGGCCAGGTTAGCATGTGGCCTCTTTTCGTCTACACTTACCTTCCTAATCCATGTTTTTTTCCTAACGGTGACGACATCTGGCAGGCAATTGACATTCAACCTTGGGATCCAAGTTTGTTTGGAAGCCCTACAGCCAGGAGACATAAATGATTTCTTGAGCAAACTCTGTGGAAGTTTCCAGACTCGGTCTGTGCTTTGAGAAGAAAGTGGGAGAACGCCAGCTCTTTAAGCATTCCAGCTCTATTTGTAGTAACCAGCTCACCCTCACTCAGTCTTTGAATTTTTCATGCCCTTCATTCAGCTTTATGTAGGCACTGTCCCAACTGCTATTTCTATAACAAGCTCTTCATTCTAGACCAGCCCAGGTGGTATTTCTGTTGTCTAAGTTCCACCCTTAGCACTGTATGGGTTTAAAAAGCCTTTTCCACCTGTGAGTGAGGTCATGTGATACTTGTCTTTCTCGGACGGCTTATTTCACTTAGCCTGATACTCTCCAGGTCACTCATATGTGGAATCTAATGAACAAAATAAACTGATGAGCACATCATTGATGTTTCTCTCTCTCTCTCCCTCTCTGTCTGAAATCAATACAAATAATATGTTTAAAAAAAATAGAGACTCCCCCCCCCCCCACCTAGTCTAGGAAACTGAGTACATATTCTCTCTGCCGCCCATGGAGACTGTGGCCACTGTTTCTGACACCAGCCCCTCTATCAGCCCAGGCCCTTGGCTGCAAGTATGAAAAACAGGCTCTATCTGATCTCACCCGATAAGAAATTCATTTACAGATATTGGGCAACACACAGAACCACCAAGAAAGCTATGGAAGCTACTCTTGTGTTCCATAGTCAGGACAGAGTCTAAAATCTCGAAGGTTTATTTGACGAGATCATTACTGCGGACAGCTATGAGCGTGCCAGTGCACTAACCACCACCATTACTGCCACAATCACCACCTCCTAAGAAATGGCTCTAGGTGGCCTCTTCTTCTTTTTTTATCTTTATTGCTGAACATATTACAGATGTCCCTTTCCCCCCTCCCCACATTGGCCCCCTGCACCCTGCTCTCACCCACTCCCCAGGCTCTCTCTGCACTATCGTCTGTGTCCCTGGGTTATGCATATAAGTTCTTTGGTTTATCTGTTCCCACCCACCCCTGTCCCCCTGAAACCTGTCAGTCAGTTGCATGCTTCAATGTCTCTGGATCTCTTTGGCTATTATTGCATCAACAGTTTAAAATTCCAGCTCGGGGTGGGTACATCTGATGCATCTACTTTGTAAGGGCGCCTGAGCCTTGTGGATTTTATACTTACAGATAAAGCTCTGTTTGGGTAATTTCTCAAACACTTGAAGGGAGATTCATTAAAAAAAAAAGGCAATCTAATGAAAGACAGATTAATTGGCTTACCATGTTATGAAGTATTTTAATGTGAAAATATGATGCTATAACGTATTTTAATATAAAAATATGATGCATCATTCAAAGAAAAAGAAAAGTCCGGACAAACATAATTTATTTCTAGGCAGCTACTAAGGGATTAAGATCAGTTTTTGATTTATGCCCTTGGGAACCCATAATTTTGCTGCCTTATAAATTCAGCCAGTTCACAAGCAAGTGAAGAGGCTTGCCATTAACTTTATGCCCCATTATAGTATTCTGTCAATATCAGTATAAACTCTACACTCCTGGCGCATAGGACGGTTTAAGTAGACTTGCCTGAATATGTGGCCACCTAAAGTCATACCAGTGGTTTAATGCAGAAGCTGAGAAAATTCTCAACTGATAAAAATCATTGAAATGATCCCTTACGAATGTTTGGAGAGAAAAAAAAAAATCTTTGTAAAAGTAAAACTTGACCCATTCTAGTCAGGATTGTGGAGTCAAAATGTGTATGTTGGCCTGGCCTGTGTGACTCAGTGCTTGAGTGTTGACCCATGAACCAGGAGGTCATGGTTTGATTCCCAGTCAAGGGCACATGCCCGGATTATGGGCTTGATCCCCAGTGGGGGACGTGCAGCAGGCAGCCAATCAATGATTCTCTATCATCATTGATGGTTCTCTCTCTCTCTCTCTCCTGCTCCCTTCCTCTCTGAAATCAATAAAAAATATCTTTAAAAAAGTGTGTATGTTGGTAGCACTTCCTCATAGATCCGATTTTCATTTCAGCCTTTACTTACTTTCTGCCCCCACAGGATGGAATTTCCTGTCACAGCTTCTCTTCCCATCAACGCTTCCCACTCAATTTCCCACTTATCAATCTGGCTTCTTACCTACTTAAGGGCGATATTGCTGTCCTGTCAAGCTTTGCAGTGAATTTGTTTTTTAGGCAGATCTTTGAACCAGAAGAATGTAGAAGCATCCATGCTATCTTCTGGGAAAACGTGGCTCTCAGGTGATAAGAAATAGCTTTATTTGAGGGGACCCGGGTTGGGCAATAACTTTGAAGGTCAGTGGTAGATACAGCTTGATGTTTATTTGTCAGCCTTAGAAATACTTTCCCATAAGTATAAAGTGGATCAAGCCTGCAACCAAGGTGCATGCCCTTGGCTGGAATCAAACCCACAACCCTTCAGTCCACGGGCTGACGCTCTACCCACTGAGAAAACCAGCTAGGGCTGTAAGAACACCTTTGAAAACATATTCTAAAGCAGCTCTGAAGAGAGTGTCTGAATATTTAGAAATATGTGATCAACTGTATTGGTCAAGGTTTCCCGTGCCCGTCAGTACAGGCAGAAATATAAATCAGGGCATGTGCATTCATGGCTGGTTCCCTTTCATCCTGAAAATGCTCAGTTCCCCACTCTCACCTGTTCAACCGTGAAGCATGCATAGAAAGAGCATAAATAATATATAATTACATGGGATCAATATGTAAATACATTAGTGTTAGTAATAATTTTGCTGACATTAGAGTTAGGAAACTGAAGATGATTTGCATTCTACATACAAAACTACTCCAATAAAATTTACATGAAGGGTTATTGGGGGAATGGAATTAATATTTAAAGCACTTAAAAGAGTTCCTGCCCAAAGTAAGAACTCATATTAATAGACAGATCATTAATTTAAAATTAGCTAATTAGATATCAGGTGTTAACTAGCGTTTCTATCAGGGGAAGGGTGGTAGAGAGCAACAGACCTGGTTGTGCTACTTTTAAAAATACTTTATTTTTCATGGAGAAGTAACAGCAGCCTGGAGTCAACATGGTGCCTAGCTAGTCTTCTGTAATTTATTGGAAACTTGTCACTGGCCTGATTCTCTCTGCCTCCACAGAATTCATTAATACCATGCATTTCCCTTTGCATTATTCTTTGCTTCCTGTGAATTAGTTTTGTTAGGAAGACTGAGTGACTATAAATTCCTGCTAGCGTAGGTGATATTTATTACTATTATTATTATTATCGTGGTGGGTGTTACTTTCTCTCTAGTCCTCAAGATTATACAGGGCAAAAACACTCAATTGATACACTCTTCAATGGGTATTTCCAGATTACATGAGATCACCCTGTTTTCTTTTATAACTGTATTTGCCCCACAAAGTATGGCTAGTCCCTGTTCATTTGCCATTTGAAAAGTGATGGTAGATTAAGAAAAAAGAAAAAAAAAAGGGAGGGGGGAAAGCAATGGTACTTCATCTTCTACTTGAGTTTGGACATTATTGTAGGATAAGACGTTATCTGACATCCCCTCTTTGTAGTTTTGTAAATCACCAGTGCACATCATAATTCTAATGTGTCATTCATATCTCATTTTTATATCCTACAAATATGTGAATTTTATCAATTGCTATAGATGAGAGGGGAAAAAAATCTCCACAGGAATCTTTCTGGGGATTCTACTGACTTCTAAGTAGAATGAATTTCAGATACTAGAGACGTTATTTCTAGCACTTAAATGTATTTCGTGTCTATTTGTCATTTTAAAAAAATAAGATGAAAGGCTTATTCGTATTCTCTCTCCTAGACGGAGACAGCTGTTGTTCTGTGTACAGCAGGTGTCCAATAAATGGCTTGGGTGACTGTCAGTGGTGACTCTTAATGACTTTATCATGAAGTAATTATTCATGTGTTATGTTAAAACCATGTTTCTTAGAAATAACCCCATGATGGTTTTCAGCTGACACAATTATGTACACTTTGATAGAATTAAATTCTATTTTAAGCTATCCTTTACTGCGAATATAATTTACTGATTTAGAGACTTTCAGAATAGCATTAGAACGAACAATGAAAAGAATTAAAATATGCATGCCCACGAAACAATCAAGGCTTATCAAACGTGTTCACGTAAAAGACGACAATGAAATGAATGATTAGTTTTCAAAGTAGTGGCATCTGTTCTGAGACTACTCCCAGGACGCTTCCCAGTCCCAGGCATCAGCTCCTTTATTCAAAAGAGCGGAACTCTCAAAAGAGACATATGGGACCAAACAAAGCGTAGGGTTCTGTGGAATTGGAATTTCAAAATGCATTTCTTATTTGTAACCCTGCTTTCTTAAAAAGATGACTCGAAGCATATCAAATGGACGTATGCGCAAATATCTTTCCTCGGAATCACTTGCGCTAGAGTGTTATCATTTCCTTTGGTTTTACTTTTCCTTCTGGTAAAAGTCTATACCTGCAATGTCCCAAAGAGGCCACGACTCTGCATGTGTTTGTTGTAGAAGAAATAACAACCCTAATATCCGTGAATGGAATTTTCTGTTACGTTGTTACAAAGTTGCATATTCTAGCATTGAAGTAGCTTGGATCTGACTATCGAGCTAGCCCTAACACATGGAATAAATATAAATTAATTGCTCTAACCAGGTATCTGAATTAATGTGGTTCATTTACCAAGTGAGAAATGGCACATTTTAAGAAGTGCTAATGACAATATGGTACTCTAACAGAATGGTGCCTACATGCAAAGAACAAGTGTTAACACACCTCGTCCAAATTCCATTGAATGATAATGATAATAATAGCCATAATGACATTTGAAAATATTTTTTTAAATATATATTTTTATTGAATTCAGAGAGGAAGGGAGAGGGAGAGATAGAAACAGCAATGATGAGAGAGAATCATTGACTGACTGCTTCCTGCAGGCCCCCTACTGGGGATCGAGCCTGCAACCTGGGCATGCGCCCTGACGAAGAATCAAACAGGTGATGTCCTGGTTCATAGGTTGACACTCAACCACTGAGCCACAGCAGCCAGGCTGAAAATAACTGCTTTTGAATTGGGTCTTTAAGACTAACCAAATTAGCATTTAAAACAACTGCTCATACGATCATAGACTTTTAAAGGTACATGAGACTATCATCCAGAACTCTCTATCTCATTTACAAAGGGGGAAACTAATGCAGAGAGGCTGGGGTTTAATGCATACCACAAAACTTCATAATGGGTGGAAAAATGACCAAAATGTATTCTGTTGCACTTGCCATGTAATACTTGTTCAGCCATTGGAAACATTTTCCAAATCTTGCAGTATGCTGGTGTGTGTTTGTGGAGTTAACCCAAACATGCACTTCCTGATATTTTCAACAAAAATATTTTCAAAAATACTAAAAGCAACAAAAAGTGCATGTTCTGAGTCAGTTTATACTATTTACTTCAGATATAAAAGGGGAGATGAAGGAAAGGTTCAGCTACCATATTTTAATATTTTAAGTGTGATAAAATATGTAACATTTGTCATTGTAATCTTTTTACCTGTACAATTCAGTGACATTAACTACATTCCGAATGTTGTGCAACCATCACCACTATCTTGTCTCCAAAAAGTTATCTCCCCAAACAGAAATCCTGTAGCCATTATGCAATAATTTCCCATTCCCCCCTCTAGCCTCCCCAGATGAATTCTAATTTATTTTCTGTCTCAGTGAACTTAACTATGCTCGAGAGTTCACATGAGTGGGATCACACCATATTTGCTTTTTAACTCACGTATTTTCAAGGTTGCTTTGCGTTATGGCATGTATCAAGACTTCATTTATTTTTATGGGCAGTTTTGGTGTTTCTACCTTTTGGCTATAGTCTCCACTGTCTTTTTGTTTTTGGATAATTAGTAGACCTTTTAGATTATTACTTATTTTCGTGCAGCATTAACTTTTGTTGCTACTGTTGGTTAATCAGACATTTGAAAATAAGATGATTTCAGGCATGATAATTAGTACAACAAAGATGAGAGTCAATATTGGAGCTTTAAATGTTTTTTATTTTTCTCTTTAGTATTCATTTATGTTTTACACTATTATATCAAAACAAATTGCAAATGATTAAAGTGAATAATCAGAGTATAGAGTTGAATCTTATCATTTTCTATTTTAAAAAAATTTTCCCTCTTTAAATATTAATAAATGTGCTTCATAATACTATATATATATATATATTCTATACTAAGTTAATAAACATTTCTGAAAATATTTCTTTGACATAAAACACTTGGAAAGGCTTATTAATACTACTGACAAAAATGAAGGCTGAATTAATGACCACTACCTATGGAGAGAGTTCATTCAAAGACCATCAAAAGGAGAACATGAAAAAAATAAGTTTAGCTTCAATTTTCTGACCAAATTACTTTGTCTTCTTCCCTGAAAGTTCTATTTTAAAGGGAAACCAAGAAGAAAATATTATTAAAGCATCCAAACATCTTTCTATTCATTTGCTACACACCAATAATAAATTGCATGGATTCATTTTTTTTTTTAATATTAACATGTGAAATGTGTTTTGGAGAAAAAGGAAGATAATTGTTTATAATTAATGTATTGGATTTTCATGATTTTTTTCCCCAGATGAATTCAAGTTCTTTATGAAAAGGCTGCCCATGAATTATTTCCTCAACACGTCTACCATCATGCACTTGTGGACAATGGATTCTAATTTTCAGCGCCGCTACGAACAACTGGAGAACAGCATGAAACAACTTTTCCTGAAGGCGCAGAGAATTGTGCACAAGCTCTTTAGCCTCAGCAAGAGGTGTCACAAACAGCCCCTCATCAGCCTGCCAAGACAAAGGTAAGACATTGGTGGCGATGTAGACGACTGAGGGCATTGTTCTCCCAGGGGGCTCTGCTTATGTCTGAACGCAGGTGTGTGATACAGTGTTATTCACATGATAGGCAATCATCAGAAAACACAGTATGATCTCAGGTCTCAAAGCCATAAATTGCGGTTACTTTCCAAAGTAATACAGTACGTGAGGAACATACAAACCAACACTTCCTAATTTTTTTCTTTTCTTAAAAAATATTTTTTTACTTTCATAGAAGGGAGAGAGAGAGAGAAACATCAATGATGAGAATCATTGATCAGCTGCCTCCTGCACGCCCCCTACTGGGGATCCAGCCTGCAACCCTGAGCGGGAATCGAACCATGACCTCCTGGTTCATGGGTCGGTGCTCAACCATTGAGCCATGCCAACCAGACTTTTTTCTTTTATTGTTAAAATTGAGAAGTGAAAATAACTTGGTGCGTGGTAGTCAACTAAGAATTGTATCACAGTGAATGCAAAAACACAGAGCCTTATGGTTAAATTGAAAGCATTAGGATAAGCAGGGCCAGAGTGGAATTTCTTTGTATGTAATTTTGAATTAAAAGAATTTAAAGATTATGTTCTTTGATTAGTGTTCAGAGTACCATCAGCCTTATTCAATGTGAATCTCTGAAAACTGCTGGCGAAGTTACTAATAATTTATGTGAATGATGACAGACTATTAAAATACTGTGTCTGAACTCTAATTTTGAGAAACACAGTTTTTAGATTTGCTACTTTAAGATATATTGACCAGACAGTGCAATACAAATAGTATTTATTTATTTGAAGTCAGATTAAAAATACATCAGAAGGAAAAGCTAAGGAAAAATATAGAATGATACCACAAAAAATATGCATTTGCACTATCTCGGTAATAAAATGCTTGCATTTTGACTTGATGCTTAAATCATTAAGAGGAGAAATCTATAATTATAGATTTTTTTCCCTAAAAAAAAAAAAAAGAAACACCTGAAAGTCTATACATTTTTCAGAATTCAATTTCAAAATAAATCATTGGCATTTTTTCCCCAATTCATTGGATTTTAGGATATTCAAAATTTATGTCACCATCACCACAATCTAAGTTGAGAACATTTTTATTCTCCCCAAAACAAACCCAGTCCCAATTAGCAGTAACTCCCCACCCTCCCACACCCAGCCCTTGGCTATTTATCTCTAGAAACAAGTCAAACCGGCTGTCCTTACAGCTTTACCTGATGTGGACATTTCTTACAAAGGCAGCCATGCACCATGTGCCTGTGTGACTGGCTTCTTTCATTTTACGCGGTGCTTTCGGGCTCATCTGTGTAGCATGTATCAGTAGTATGGGCCTCTCACATGTCATGTACTCATTCATCCTTTGATGGACATTTTGGTTGACTCCACTTTTTGCCTAGTGTGAATAATGCCGCTGTGAACACTCATGTAAGTTTTTTAACGTGGGGGTATGTTTTCCATTTCCTTGGGGATAGACCTGGGAGTGCAATTGATGAGTTAAGGTAACTATACTTACCGCTTTGAGGTGCTGCCAAACTGGTTTCCAAAGTGGCTGCAGCATTTTGCATTCCCATGAGTGACAGCTCCCCTACCCCACGTCCTCGCTGCTGTCGTCCCTCCTTTGACTGCAGGCGTCCGGTGGATGTGAATTGGCTTGTGATTTTAGTTTCTATTTCCCAGACTAATGATGCTGAGTATCTTGCATGTGCTAAGTGCTCAGTGGCTATTGTCTTGGAGAGATGTCTATTCAAATTCTTTACTCATTTTTCCCTTTGATTTTACTTTGTTATTGAGTTGTTGTAAGAGTAGGTTATATATTTGGATGCTGGTCTCTCATCAGTTATATGATATATGAATATCTCCTTCCATTCTCTGAGATGTCTCTCTCTCTCTCTCCCTCCCTCCCTCTCCCTCCCTTCCTCTCTCTCATTCATTTAAAGTGTGCCAAGTTGGTTTCAAAGAACTAATTTTTGGTTTTCTTTGTATTTTATTTTTTCATATTTAATTGATTTTTCCACTGTAATCATTATTTCCTTCCTTCTGTTTGCTTATGTTTACTGTGATTTTTTTTTTTACTTTCATAGAGAGAAAAGATAGGTTATGATTTAAGAACTTTCATTTTCTTAAAATATAAGCATTTCCAGCTATAAATACTCCTCTGAGCACTGCCGTTTTGTCATTTTATGCATCCTTGAAGATTTCTTATTTCTTCTACACATAAGGTGCTTTTATATATAGCTGCCTGTGTACATTCCCAAGTAGAGAATCCCGGCTGGTGGGAGACACTGTTACTTAAATATAATGAACGTCATGCTTCATGTGTGGGTTAAATACAGTTTGCAAACCACTAAAGTAGATGGTTCTACCCATCAAACAAAAATGGGAAATATAAGAGTCTGGTGGGTCGGGAAGCAAGTGGATGAGTTTGCTTATGCACAGGTTGGCTTTACCGTAAGAAGTTGGCTTAACAGGTCTGGACAGAGCGGGATATTGACATCTGAAGCTCGGAGGAGGTCTGAGCAGGCGGGATGGCGCTCAGGGGTACTTGTGAAACCAGGAGATCTGAATTTAATATCGCGGAAAATGCGGAGATAGAAACTGCGGGTGTATGTAAAGGGTGGGTGGAAAAATGGAAACTGCTAGTGAGCAGAGAGCAGGGTATAATACAGGGCTGGGCAAAAGTAGGTTGGCGATTGTTCACCTGTAAACCTACTTTTGCCCCATCCTGTGTATCTTAAGAACCACGTTGCGGTGTTGCTCAGTGGTAGAGCATCAGCCCGTAGACCAAAGGTCTTGGGTTCAATTCCCGGTCAAGGGCATGTACCTGGGTTGCAGGTTCCTTCCCCGGCCCTGGTTGAGCACATTTTTAGGAGGCAACCAATCAATGTGTCTCTCTCACATCAGTGTTTCTTTCTCTCTGGCTCTCCCCCTCCCTTCCACTTTCGCTAAAGAAATCAATGGAAAAATATCTTCAGGTGAAGATTAATAAAAGCAAAAAAAAAAAAAAAAAAAAGAACCACATCCAAGTCTAGTAAAAACAATTTAAACATCCAAATTTTCCATAAAAGTGTAAGATATTTAAGGAATGCATGAAAACATGAAACAATCCAGGTTGGATGTATACAGAATAAATAAATAAGCAACATAAAATAAAGATATATTATGTGGAACAAGTTTCAGTAAACTATAGGACTTCATATTTGATTTATTTAGTTCAGAAGTTTCAGAAAACAAAGATCACCAAAGGCTTTTCTTGACTTCCTTTTTCTAACGCAGCAGAACTCCTATGTTAGCAACTACTCCGGGCACACACCACGCAGACTTCTTGCTAGATGCAAGATTTCATTGAATTTGGGTTTTTCCCCATGACCATTTTTCTTCTACTAGGAATGTGAGATATTGTTTCTATTCTGTATTCTCATTTTAATCGAATATAAAATGACATTGGGAAAACTAAAAACCAATGTGTAGTATAATCAGTTTCTAGAATACAGTGGGGAAAAGTTTGGCTATTTGTGGGTATGTTTCCAGAAATTTCTAAAGAAGTGGATAAGCAGCCCTAGCTGGTTTGGCTCAGTGGATAGAGCATCGGCCTATGGACTGAAGGGTCCTGGGTTTGATTCCCGGTCAGGGCACATGCCTGAGTTGCAGGCTCCGTCCCCAGTGTGGGGTGTGCAGGAGGCAGCCAATCAATGATTCTCATCATTGATGTTTCCATCTCTCTCTCTCCCTCTCTGAAATCAATAAAAATATATTTTAAAGAAGTGTCTAAGCAATACCAGTGACTCAGTTCCATTGCAAGTTCTGATTTTTGTCCTGCCTTTATGATATTCTTCTCAGCCTTTTTTTTTTTAACTCATCACTGTAAGAACTGGATTTCAATATCTGATATTCCAAAACCTTGAAATACAAATAAAAGCCAACAAAATGCATCTTCATAAATAAAACGATTTCTGACACTTCCTGCGTAATGGCAGGTAGGTTATTTTCCTACATTATGCAGTTTTTCTTTATAATTAATTCTTCTTGGTAAAGCATGACACTCAGATTAACCCCTCCCAGCAAGTCTCCACACCCATCACCACTGTTCCTCTCATGAATTTGTGACAGAATCCTCTTACCTGGGTAAACTCTGAGGACATTGGTGACCTGGTGACCCTGAGGCAGTCACCTTTAGCTATCCTAAAACTTTTGAGATAAGTAACAATGACATTCATTTATTTATTAAATATATTTTTATTTCAGAGAGGAAGGAAGAGGGAGAGAGAGATATAGAAACATCAATGATGAGAATCATTGATTAGCTGCCTCCTGCACGCTCCCCCCTGGGGATCGAGCCTGCAACCTGGGCATGTGCCCATGACCAGATCGAACCTGGGACCCTTTAGTCTGCAGGTCGACCCTTTATCTACTGAGCCAAACCAGATAGGGCAACAATGACATTCATTTAATTAAAGGACAATAATTACAGAAACTATTGAAAAGTATGCACAGGTAATTCTTTAAAAAAATAACTATACTATTTTGTGCAGCCAGGGATCCATAGAAATATTTCATTTATGGTTTTTTTTTGTAAACCTATAGCAACCAACTGTTTAAGGGGTAAATACCCCCAATCTTTAGCATGAAGCAATTTTGTGATATAAATATTTCCACCATGGCCAGTTGCAAGCTGTCAGTGTGATGTCGTTGAACATGGAGTGGTGAAGAGACAAGTACAATTGGCTCTTGCAGGTGCCAACAAGCCACTACAAATGAACATGTTTTTTAAAATATATATATATTTTTATTGATTTCAGAGAGGAAGGGAGAGAGAAATCGAAACATCAATGATGAGAATCATTGATCTGCTGCATCCTGCATGCCCCTGACTAGGGATTGGGCCCGCAACCCGGGCATGTGCCCTGACTAGGAATCGAACCCGCAACCTCTTGGTTCCTGGGTGGACGCTCAACCACTGAGCCACACGGGATAGGCTGCAATAGTTTTAAAAGTTAGTTATAAGGTGGAATTTAAAACCATGTGATTAACATTATTCAATCTCCTACATTAAATTATTTGGTCTACCTTGAACTTCAACTAGACCTTTTACACACACACATCCATACAAAATCATGACCAGGTCATTTGGAAAATACTGTTACGTAGTTATGAAGATCTATATGTTAACACATATCATTCATTCTATAATACCAAAAAAGTTTCACCCCCTGATACTGCCATTGCATCTGTGAGAAAAGTCATTATCTATTGAAAAGCTTTCGATATCATAGGGGCAGACACAAGTTTTCCAAATTTGTAATCTTAACTTGAAAGCTTGAGATTTCACATTGATTTCAAATATGTCAGTTGCCTTAATATTAAATGTCATTACGTCTGAGGTGATAGCTTCATTTCTTTCTGTTTTAACAACAGACCTGCCCTATTAGCCAAGTCTAACCAACCATAGTTTGCCTGCCCATCATTCTTTTAAGTAAAAAATGGTTTGAAAAAGTGCCTGCCCAGCGTGCAGAAAACACGATTGCACAAGAGCTTTGTCTCAAGGCAACCACTAGTCCAGTGGTCAGCGCTGCTGGAATGCTATTCATCTGCCTAGTTCAGGGTTTGTTTGTTTGTTTTTAAATGGTCTCCATCTAATTGTGCATATATATATATATATATTTTAATCCTCACCTGAGAATATTTTTCCACTGATTTTTTAGACAGAGTGAAAGGGAGGGGGAGAGACAGAGAGAGACACATTGATTGGTTGCCTCTCGCACTAGCAAGACTAGGGCTGGGGATCAATCCCGCAACTGAGGTGTGGGCCTCTGACCAGAATTGAACCTGGGACCCTTCGGTCCTTGGGCTGGTGCTCTATCCACTGAGCAAAACTGGCCAGGGCAAGTCCAATCTCTTTGAAGTCATCACACCAGTCCTGGACTATATATGATTGTACCATTATTTGAGAGAGGAATAAAATCACTTTTTTTCTAAGTCAGTATTACTTGGCTTATGTTATTGTAGCCAACTTCATCCCTAACTAATAAAAGGACCCCACTGAGTGGCCTCCAAATCCTTTAAAATTGCAGAGTGTGCGATTTAATTAAAAATGGCATTTATATGATTAATACAGGGAACTTTTGCTGAAAGCAATTTTATATGAAACTGTAGGGAAAAGTCAGGATATTAATTTTCCTTATACTTCTGTGCTACAAAAGAATTTTATTATTTTTGTTTCAGTCGCTTTCTGGTAACTCACATGCTAATAATGAAGCAGTAAATGTAGAGAGTTTAATGTGTCCTTGGTGTGTTATTGAGACACGTAAAACACACAACAGTGACGAAGTAGCCAGCAAATGGAAGGTGCTTAAATAATTATGAAACATGTCTAAAATAGAACACACGATTGCTTATGTATAGGTCATTTCTAATACAGTCATGAAATTTCTGCAAAATGTGTTTTCATGAGTTTCAGAGTCAAATAGAATTTGTCATAAAGATAATAGCATCAATTCCAAAAGAAACACATTATTATTTGTGTAGAGTAATACACAGCAGCTTGGATTCTGACTCAAGGGAGCCAGGGAGATAAACTCTCAAGAAGAAAAAGAAAAGGGTTTGTATGCCCCACCTCTAGGTAGGAGGCCACGTCTGAACAAATTTCAAGTAGCAAATGTGTCCTTTCCCTCAGCCGGCTTCCTTTCACCTAATTCTTGGTGTAGCCTTGACTTTAGCTCTTCTGACTCTAAGTTGTTCTTATTTCTTATCTTTCTTTAAAAAAATATTTTGCCATTGATTTTTAGATTGAGTAGGAGAAAGAGAGAGAGAGAGAGAGAGAGAGAGAGAGAGAGAGAGAGAGAGAGAGAGAGAGAGAAAAGACACTTTGATTGGTTGTCTCCTGCATGCGCCAGGGATCCAGCCTGCAACCTAAGTACGTGCCCTTGACCTGAATCGAACCCATGACCCTTCAGCCCAAAGGCAAGTGCTCTAACCACTGAACAAACTGGCTAGGGTTGTTCTTATCTTTTCACTGTAACATTGCTCCTTGGACCTTCAGCTCAGAAATCATTCCATGATCTTTCAACTTATTGATCTTGATAGATGTTAGCTGAAAATAGTTACTTCAAAACTTAGGTATAAAGAGTTTTTGCGTTTTTTAAACCCCTTGCTAGCCGTAACAGTACCCAGTTTGAGGCATATGGGCCGAGCAAAAACAATATTAAAAGGAAAACATCTGTGCAATTATAATGTTGTGAATGTTCTCATTTTCCTCTCATGGACAAAAGGTCATGTGGGGTAAACAGAGAGCTAGTTTCTTTGACGTTTTGACCAGAGATCTCTGTCTACAACCAGGGATAATTCGGGAAAGAGGTCCAAATTCACACCCCTAGAGGCACCCTCCTCAGCTAGCTACTTTTGGTAATATTATCAGACCAAAGGGCTTTGCTCCTTTTGGAAATTCTGCCGACTTAAGTGTATGTGTGTATTTGTATGTATGTGAGAATCGTGCAGAGTAACAGGTCAACAGCTCATTGTGTGTCTTCAGTAAAAGCCTTAATAGTGTGTTGTCTTACTCTCCTTTTAAATGTATTCACATTCTCCCATCAGAGGGAAAGGCAGCCAAGAGCCAAGGCGAGCAGTATTGGATGTGACACATTCCCAATAAGAGATTCTGTTCTATCACTCACTATGCAAATATCTTGTAAGTACGGCTTCCCACATCTTCCTGACATTAAACAGTCTTCTAAGGAAGATGAAGAGGGTCATTACCAAAATGCTTTTTACCCCCTGGTAACTCAATGGAGTTGCCAGCTAAAATAATTAGATTTGAGAACAGTAACAATATAGATAGCTCCAGACGACTCTCTTAACACTTATGCTAACTTGCTTACAAAAAGAAAAAAAGAGTCCTATCAGAAATGTTCTAGAAAGAAGGTCATAAAGCCTACACTACCCCCCCTTCCCCAGCACTACTTGGAGTATCACTTTGCTTAAACAATCGGAATCCATTTCTTATTTTTTGCCAACCTCTGGTTTATGCAACAGAGGGTAGGTGGAGGACTCTGTATCCGACTTCATTTCCTCCTCACTACCAAGTTGATGATAAGCCCTCATTGTGTTTCACTAAATAACTTGCATCTTCTGAGATATTTAATGTTTATTTTCTAAAAAAATATATAGTTTAATTTTTAATATATATTTTTTATTGATTTCAGGGAGGAAGGGGAGGAGAGAGAGAGGAACATCAATGAGGCACATCGATTGGCTGCCTTCTGCACGCCCCCTACTGGGGATTGAGCTCACAATCCAGGCATTTGCCCTGACCGGGAATCATACTGGTTCATAGGTTGATGCTCATAGGTTGATGCTCAACCACTAAGCCACACTGGCTGGGCTCAGTCCAATACTTCCCATGAGATGAAAGGTTGCATTAAGTTGGTACAGGAAGTTACTTCTTAGAAAAATGTTATGGAGTGAAAGGAATAAACATATTCTTTGTTGATATTACATTAACCATCACTGGTTTGTATGTGGATCATAAAGTAAGAATCAAGAGAAATTCCAAGACACTAATGTTTCTGTAAATCTTATAATGTTATTGACAATAAAATTCCTAGACTGGAATGCACTTTCAGTTTTTAAGCAGATTTAAATCAGGGCTGAGAGTCAGTCTCATTTCTGTCTGCATCACTTCTGAACAATTTCACTTGTATTATGGAAGAAATGGATACATGTTTACTTGCCAGAGTAAATACATCACCCACTATTGGGATGGTGTGATGGTTTTATTACCTCAAAACAGAAGCTCATCTTATAAAACAGAATTATTATGTTATTCATGAACCTCCCCCCCGAATACATCCCAGCAAAATGTTGTGGCCAGCGGTAAACACCATGATGCAGGGATGACCTAACTAGCTGAGAGTAGACTAGAATCTTAGTGTATTATCTACATAAAAGAGAAATCAAAAATGTGTTTTCTCATATCCTATGGAAGTCTCTTCTTCTGTCAGCTTTCATATACACGACATTGGAGGCTTCAGTGTGTGCGGATGAAATTGGTTATTCAAAACTGTCGCTGCTAAATATATTTGTAAGATAGTATTTGTCCTGAACTCTTTTCCATTATAAATGATGGCAGCAATTTAAAAAAAAATTGTGATGTTAAACTAAAGAATGAAAAAATCAGCCTGGCTTGTGTGGCTCAGTGGTTGAGCATCGACCCATGAACCAAGAGGTCACTGATTTAATTCCCAGTCAGGGCGCATGTCCCAGTTGCAGGCCGGATCCCCAGTGGGGGCATGCAGGAGGCAGCCAATCAATGGCCCTTTCTCATCGATGTTTCTATCTCTTTATCCTTCTCCCTTCCTCTCTGAAATCTATAAAAACATTTTTAAAAATTGGATAAATCTTACAAACACTGCCTTTATCAATCAATCTTGTTCAATTAAGTAGGGGGGGGGGGCATCTCCTTTGGGTATTTTTCACAATAAATTTAATTGCATGCTTAAGTTGATAACACCATGTAAAGCAGTGTGCAGCCTTTAATCTTCATAGGATGTTGAATATTATTCATGCTGAGGACAAAAAAAAGAACCTCTGTCACCTCTTCTATCGTTATATATGTATGTACTGTGAATATGTAAACACACAGAAGGTCTACACACATGTACCAAGTCCTTGCAAATGGTATAGGGCTGAAATCCAGAGTCATTTTACTTGAGCATTAAACAAAAATTACATTTTCTAAAATCAAATGACTTTATAAATCAAGAAGGGAAAAACTAAACATTACCAAGCTGTGTTTATGTTTAACACTGAACAATCTTTATCACACTGAAACACACACACACACACAATCACATACACACACATACACACTCACACACACATACATTCACACACACAACTTTGAAAGACTTCATTTGAGGCAGCCACTACAAGTTATAAAGTCGGTGAATACATTTCAAAAATCAATGCCAATTGAAATCAAAATCCCCTTTCTCACAATCTAGATGCACTTCAGACAGCAGCAAATAGAACAGCACAAAAGAACATCGAAGTGACAAAGGAACACGGGAGAAAATGAAGGTCAGTTTGTTGTGTTTGTTCTATTAAACCAGCAGGAAGGCTTCATGTAGGTTTCTCAGAGGAGACAAAGGGATCAAGTCTGAGGCCGCACCTTTTATTGAGCTGAAATAAAATTAATTCATATAAGCAGGAGAGTTCGCCATCAACAATCTAAAAACAGAGTAGTAAGGATATAAGGAAATCCTACCAATTTTAAGGCAGATTTGTATTTATAAAATACTGTCTTCAATCTTATCCTTAGCATGCACGCGCAAACGTGCACGCGTGCGCACACACACACACACACACACACACACACACTGAACTATGAATTAGAAACATAAGCAGGACAAGCCACGATTATGATCAAAATACATGTTTTTTGTTTGATAACCTCATCTAAATTCCTCTTGCAATGAAATAAATTACATCACTACCAAATGACATCACTGTCTATATTCGGGAATGTGGAGAGAATTTTAAGTGTGTACCTGTTTTTGCTCCTTAAATATAGTGTTACAAGGTAGTTAGGGTTATTCCCCTAAAATTATAAATGAGAAAACTGAAGATTAGGTCATCTAAAAGGTTGGCCCAGCCGGTGTGTCCCAGTGGTTAAGCATTGACCTATGAACCAGGGGGTCACAGTTCAATTCCAATCAAGGGCACATGCCAGGGTTTCAGGCTCCATTCCCAGTAGGGGGCATGCAAGAGGCAGCTGATCGATGACTCTCATCATTGATGTTTCTATCTCTCTCTCCCTCTTCCTTCCTTGCCAAAATCGGTAAAAACATATTTTTAAAAATGTGATTTTATATGTAAGAAATACCAAATCCATAAATATATTGGTATATAATCTATCAATTAAAATATCAAATCTATACCTATATCTTAATGGCAAAATTTGCATGAGACACAAACCGATGGGCCTTTTGCACTTCATCAGGAAAATGAATGAGGGGCAGTGGGGAAGGGCTGATGCATTTAAATGAGGCGACCTATGAAAAGCAGGCCTCCCTTAAAGAGACAGGGCACTCGCTGCTGCGGCCAAGGGACCCTTTCAGGCATGTTTCTAAGGGCGCCAGTGTACCTCTGCACCTGTTGCTAAGAGGAGGCGCGACTGCTCAAGCTGCAGAGTGAATGTGCCTCAAAGATGTTGAAAAAGGGCCTCTCTGTCGCGCTCTCTCTGGTGAATAGGGATGTCTCTCTCTTTAGGGGGGAGTGGCAGGCTGGCGGCATTCTCGGTGGAGACACCTGGGAATCTTGGCAACCTTGCGGGTCTCAGGCCGCCGGCGTGAATGGCTGTACAGTAAGCGGGGAGCCGGGCAACCAGTCCTTGCTGGTGAATGAGCTCAGGGAATGCTAATGTCCTCGTCCCCGAGCTGTGAGACCAGCTCCCCATTCGAGCCTTGTTTTGCAGGACAGTTCGCTCCATCTCCCCAGGTTCAAAATCATATCCTTTGGCTTGAATTTCAGAGTTTGAATTTTGTGAAAGGATCATTGTGAGGTGGAGACAAATGTCAGAATGAAGTTATGTCTGCCCGGCTGGTGTGGCTCAGTGGTTGAGCGCTGACCTATGAACCAGGAGGTCACGGTTCGATTCCCTGTCAGGGCACATGCCAGGGTTTGGGCTCGATCCCCAGTGTGGGGCGTGCAGGAGGCAGCCGATCAGTGATTCTCATCGTTGATGTTTCTAACTCTCTCTCCCTCTCCCTTCCTCTCTCTGAAATCTGTTAAAAGCATTCAAGGAAAATTAAGTTACTCCTGGTCCTGCCATTTCTAGTTTTAGGAAATAAAAGGAATGCCTTGTTTCATCTGAGATGAACGGTTAGGTTGCCATTAGACCAGGGATGGCGAACCTATGACACGTGTGTCAGAGGTGACACGCGAACTCATTTTTTTGGTTGATTTTCTTTGTTAAATGGCATTTAAATATATAAAATAAATATCAAAAATATGTCTTTGTTTTACTATGGTTGCAAAGATCAAAACATTTCTGTATGTGACACGGCACCAGAGTTAAGTTAGGGTTTTTCAAAATGCTGACACGCCGAGCTCAAAAGGTTCGCCACCACTGCATTAGACGAAGGCTGTGCCCATGCGAGTCTGGTCCCGGGACGCCTGAGCTGGCCCGGCTGCATCACCCGCCCTCCCTCAGGGTGTGGCAGCCACACTGGGCAGGTGCCCTCCCCTCCAGCAGAGCTGCTCCCTCTGCACAGGCTCAGCCTTGCGGAGATAACGGGTTCTAACCCTCTGGCTCTCTGACCAGGTATCACCTCCCGGAGCAGCTCCCCGAGGCCCCGAGCGCTATTCTCTGTCGCCTTGTACTGGTACTCCCAGTCTTTCTCGTGGCGCTTCTGCATCCTTACTATCTCCTGTTTATTACTTCTCGTATTTATCGAGGAGTGAATCCACAGTGGGACCAGGTCTCCTTTTCAGCATTGTGGTCTTAATCCAAAAATACAAAACACAGCAACTCAGAACCCACAGTGCGGGTGGTTGATTTTTTTTTATAATTTAGTTTTCTGTTGGGTTTGGTTTTTATGAAACCTTAAGTATAGAGACTTGAGCTCATCATACATACGGCTCGTAGTTATCCTTCCCTTTCTTGCCTCATTCCATGTATACATGTATTCTGGTCTTTTACTCTTTAGCCCACTTCCATCTGATGGGCTCCCACTCTACTGGGCTTGACAGATGTCTCTAAAGGTGGCCCTGGCATTGTGAAATGTGGAGTGGTGATTCTCACATTTGCATATTTAATTTGCATGAAGTGCAGCATGTATTTTCTTTCTTTTTCTCATAGAACATGTTTTCGAGATCCACCAATTTCCGTACCTGTATTTTGTGGGTTCTCATTGTTGCATAGTGTAACCCACCGTAGCTGCCATGCATTCCTTAGTGAGTTGTGAGTCTGGATGTGGGGAGTGCTTAGTTGGCTTGTTTTTTAAATCGGTGACTTTGTGAAACAGAAGGGTAGGTGGCAGTCATCTGAAGGCTACACTCCCAGAATGTCCATTGGGACGAGGTGTCAGTGTCCCGGCAGGTGAACCTGTTTGAGTGTCACACACAATAGGGACTTGAACCCCTCATTGGAAGAGCCAGATGGTCCTAGTTTGGTAGCGGGTGTGGAGCAGGACTTGGTGGTGTGGGGACTTGTGCCTCTGCCCTACGTGGTCATTTGAGGTCCTGCTGAGTGGAGGTTTGCATTTTCAGTGAGTGGCTTCCAAGGCTCCCGGGGCCACTGACATCCGGCCAGTGAGAGGCGTCAGAATGAGTGGACCGGCACCTAACTCATGTCAAGAACTCCTGCGTGGCCAAGTCCGGATGTGAAGCTGACTGGGAAGTGTAGCCACTTCCTGGTGACACCTCCAAGCCACCATGCTAACTCGGGTTGTTGAGAAAATTAAGCAAGATGATCAGGGGGTGCTCTTGGAACCGTGTCTTGACTATAGAAAGGTCTCCAAAGGTATTAGGTTGAAAGGAGGTGTGTGGGCAGCCACATTGCTTTAGCACAGTGGTTCTCAACCTGTGGGTCGTGACCCCTTTGGGGGTCGAACGACCCTTTCACAGGGGTCACCTAAGACCATCGGAAAACACATATATAGTTACATATTGTTTTTGTGATTAATCACTATGCTTTCATTATGTTCAATTTGTAACAATGAAAATACATCCTGCATATCAGATATTTACATGACGATTCATAACAGTAGCAACATTACAGTTATGAAGTAGCAACGAAAATAACTTTATGGTTGGGGGTCACCACAACATGAGGAACTGTATTAAAGGGTCGCGGCATTAGGAAGGTTGAGAAGCACTGCTTTAGCGGCTTTGCTCAGGACTTTCAGAATTAGCAAGTTTTTGCTCTCGTGAGATTAGAATAATGCTCAGCTTAGAAGGTCTGAGGCCACTAAATCTAGTAATCAGCTACTTCACAAGAGGGAGTCAGAATATTTTGACGGCCCTGGTCGGTGTGGCTCAGTGGTAGGGCATTGGCCTGAGCATGGAAGGGTCCTGGGTCCCATTGCCAGCCCCGTGCGGGAGGCAGCCAGTCCGAGTGTCTCTCTCACATCTCTCTCTCCTCCTTCCTGCCCACTCTCTAAAAATCCATGGAAAAAATATCCTTGGGTGAGAATTAACACACACACACAATGTTTCGATGAAAGGCTTACATTGAGCAAAACAAACCCAAAAGAGAGCGAAGCGTTTGGCCACTTTAGACCCGATTGCTCAAAGACCAGAGAGCGTGAGGACACAGGGCAACCAGGTTGGGGGAGTTTGAAGCAAAGACATTTCTGAAAAATGTCTTTAACGGCAAAGATCCGAGTCATCTCTTATTTGCTCAGAGAAAACTGCCAGCCAGAGAGATCAAGTAACGTCAGAATCAGACAGATCTTGACAGCAAAACCAGAACTGATGTCTGGACGTGCTTCCAGAATTCTCTCCTGAAGCGGCACTTGGCTGTTACACTGTTGTTTCCTTGCCGGGCCATTCCTGTTTGCAAGGACAACCCCTCTGAGGTTTGTCTCCAGAAAGTCAGAAGATAAACTCATGCCTCCAAAATAGATCTGTGCTTCTTAAAGGATTTTTCTCTAAAGAACAGACTTGTGTGCACCGTGTTGATTTAAAATTAGGATGGGCTGTCCGAGTCGCTTGCTTCCCATCATTATTTACCTCTTATTCTGTCTTGCTTTTAGAAGGATAACTGGCAAATAGCTTTCTCAGTGTTATCCATTACAGCATGTGGAATTAATTTATTTCTCCCTAAATCCTCGGTGGCTTTGGAAGAGAATGCTAGAGGAATGAGGAGGACTGCTAACTAGGCAGCTAAAAGCCACCTCCTGTTTGCTAACCTTATCTGCAGTTTCAGAGCCTTCATCCCGTCGGTAGGATTCTCATTCCTCACCTCAGGCACGCTGCTCGAGACACAGACTGGCTCCATGTCCTTACTGCTGAGAAACTGTACCCGTTCTCTTACATGGTGCATAAAGAATTTCATGCTACCATTACCTACTGCATGAATTATAAATATCCCCAGGACTGGTAAATAGCGTAGCATTGCAAACCAAAATTATAGTTTAACGCATACTTGCACATAGATAACCAGAGATATGACTCTGTGTGCCTGTTTGTTAGACTTTCAAGTGTTTATTTTTATTTTTTTAAATTTTTTTTAATTAAATCTTTATTGTTCAGATTATTACATTTGTTCCTCTTTTTCCCCCCCATAACTCCCCTCCTCCCAGTTCCCGCCCCACCCTCCGCCCTCACTCCCCACCCACTGTCCTCATCCATAGGTGCACGATTTTTATAAAGTGATAATAATCACACATTTAAAAGATTTAAAATATATATTTTATTTCATAGAGTAAGGGAGAGGGTGAGAGAGAAACATCAGTCATGAGAATCATTTGATCTGCTGCCTTCTGCACGCCCCCTACTGGGGATCAAGCCCACAACTGGGGCATGTGCCCTGACCTGGAATTGAACCGTGACCTCCTGGTTCATAGGTTGATGCTCAACCACTGAGCCATGCTGGCTTGGCTAAAATATTTTAAAATTATTTTGCCTTTTGTACTTTCCATTGAGGAATTTGTATTGAACCTAAAGGCACTCTTTGGTCTACTGCAAGTAGGAAATGCAGGCTTCGATTGAGTGGCCATGAGCTTCCATTACTATGCACAGAAAGGAAGAATGAATATTAAGAAACAAGTGGGTGCCTCTGCTATACCATCCCATTGCGATTTTAATTTTCAAGTTTTAGATCCATGTTGGAAAAAGTAGCCAATTCCAAAAACTATCATCAAATGAACTGTGCAGAAAATCAATTACATATTCTGAATAGCTATCTCATTCTCACTGCTTTTGCCTTCATCCTTATCAACAAAGGCCTTATGTTAAGGATTGTTCAGATGAAGTGCCCAACATATTATTTGCAAAGAACTAAGATAGACTTTCAGGAATTATTTTCAAAGAGAGCCAGGATACATTTGCATATCTACAGATCTTTCCATAACATTTAATGTGCACACCTCTGCATTCCACATATATTTTTATACTAGAGGCCCGATGCACAAAATTCATGCAAGACTAGGCCTTCCTTCCCCCGGCTGCCAGCACCAGCTTCCCTCTGGCACCCAGGACCTGGGGTTCCCTCACAGCCCCAGCTTAGTCCGGAAGGACGTCTGGTCTAATTAGCATATTATGCTTTTATTATTATAGTTATACTACATATATTCACTTTTACTTCTTTAGAATGTGCTTGATAGAGAAGCTCTTTATTCTGCCTCATTCTTCAATGCTTCGGGACAGCATGACCTTTATTCAGCTGAAAGGACCCTCGTTAGGAGTTTGAGTGCTTATGTTCGAGACCTTGTTCTACTACCAATTATCTGTGTGACCTTGGGAAATTATCCTCACCAATCAGGTTTCAATTTCCTCGTCCGCCAAATGAAGGTGTTGGACAAGGTGATCTCCAAGGTCCTACCTTCCCTGCTCTAATTTCCAGGATTCTCTGACTCAGGGCACGTGGTGAATGCTGATCTAATTAATTTCCTTAGTCACCTTCATGAGACCCGACAGAATGTATTTCCTCACAATGTTGGAGAAGGGGATGCCTATGTCTGTCAAGATTTCAGTGAAGTATGAAGTGTGGCGTTGAGTTTCTGATCCTGTACCGCATGGGACAACGACTCTCTCTTTTCTTTGTTCTTCTAACATCGACATTGAACATCCCTGCCTCCTGATAAGCTGTGAAATGGTATCAAATTAATTTTAATACCCTGGTAGTTACATGTAGTGCCTCGTGTTCAAAACGTTCTTACATACAGAGTGTAAACACACACGCTTTCTAAAATAGGTTTTAAACTGTTTAAATCAAAATGCTGTCTTTAAATAGGGTCATGCATCATTTTCATGTATCCCATTATTACTTGCGTTACAAATGAGAAGCTCCTGCATGTCCTGCATTTTACTGGACTTCAAGAATAAAAACATAAGATATGGCCTTCAGCCCTCAAAAATTTAGGATTATGTAGGTGTGTGTACTATATAACGTGTAGAGATATATTAAATGGCTTCAGATCACGAGGGGGAGGGGAGCTGAAGATAATTTGGGAACTCTCTTGTCCATAAACATAAGGGCAGGGCTTAGGCCAGGTTGGGTGCAGCTTTCTAAACAGAGAAAATTATTTAACCAGAGATGCAGCAGTGAGTTCATTTAGCTAACACTGAAGAGAGTGCTTACAGATGGACAGAAAGACACCAATTCCAGGCGCCACCTGGCATCAGATGGTAAAGGGGGACTCATTTTTCCTCTCCTGTCAAATCATGTGGATGTTCATTTAGAAAAGAATTTTTAAATAAGTTTTCAAATAAACCACATAATTTGGTGACAGAATGAGTAGGACCAAGGGACAGGTGTCGCAGTGAAACAGCCCAGCCAGTGTGGCGCGGTGGTTGAGCGTTGACCTGTGGACCAGGAGGTCATCGAGCTTTGACTCCAGGTTGGGCTGGATCCCTAGTGGGGATGTGCCGGAGGCAGCCGATCAATGATTCTCTCATCACTGATGATTCTAGAGAGGAAGGGAGAGGGAGACTCTCCCTCTCCCTTCCTCTCTAGAATCAACAAAAATTTATTTATAAGTAAAATAGGGCATGATTCAAATTAGACATGCTGATTTAACTCGATAATGGGGCTTAAGGTGGAGAGGGCCCATACGCAGTTGGAGGAAAATGTGTGTTGTCACGCCACTGGGTAGTAATCCATGTAACATATTATTCTCCACATGGCATCACCCCAGTATTTATTCCCCTTCACTTAACTTATATTGTGTCCACTGTGCAAGCCTCAGTCCAGGTATCATCCTTTTTTACTTATTTCCACCCCCATGATTTGTATTTTTGTAACTCCTCCTCCACTTGTAGCTTAAAATTCCTCCTACACTGCTGTAAACTACAACCTACAATTTGCTTTTTATTTAGATTACATGTTTATTACATATATTTATGCATTTCTAGTGTAACAGGCACTAGGAATTCCCAAAATCTCCTATTTTTTGATCCCCACTTTCCACTCCCCTCACATAATATTGTCTTAAATGATGCTAGATATATAATTAGAACTTAATAAGTACTTACTGACGACACTTCCATATTCATGCTTCTGCAAGCTTTCCATAAGTAGACTTGGATTTTTTTTCTGAATTTTAACCTATTTCAAAATAGGGGAACAAGGTCCTAACATGTTTAGCATTTATTTATAGAAACATTCCTTTGCTTTTAGAACTAGATTCAGGGAAAGGCCCGTTTCAGTGGAATTTTCGGTGTAGATTGCTTTCAAATGGGCACGGGTAGCCATCCAGCTCTGATTTTTACCATTTTGGTTTTATCTCTGATATTAATACAGCATTTCCTTGGAGGCTATAACAGTAACAGCTAGCCCTTAAGGAAGCAAACGACAGTTCTAACCAAGTACAATGTGAGTCCCTGTCAGTAGGAGGTCGTCTTTCAAGACTTTTTTTCCCCCCCGTTTTGCAAATTCGTCTGATCTATTCATCGTTGCATATTTAATTTCATTTTGCGGCATTTCCACCTTGGTGGACGACATGGTGTATTATGTTAAATGGTCTCTTGTTTGCATTTTCCTGTGTTTGATTTAAATTCTGTATGATATGTCATAGTTTAATTTAACCTTTTTTGGGGGATGGAAAGGGGTCTACACACGGAGATGCACTGTGAGTACTGTAGGTACTAAATTCAAGTGATATATTTTTAAACTATTTTTTTAATTGATTTCAGGAAGGAAGGGAGAGGGGGGAAAGAGAGAGAAACATCAATGATGAGCGAATCTCCCAGAGGCTGCCTCCTGCACGCCCCTCACTGGGGATCGAGCCCGCAGCCCGGGCACATACCCTGACTGGGAATCAAACCATGACCTCCTGGTTCATAGGTTGATGCTGAACCACTGAGTCACACCAGGTGGGATCAATAAGTGTTTTTACAATGAACAAATGAATGGCTAATTTAGGTTTTGTCTATTTCTCTCCCCATCTCTTCTGTCTTGGTGCTGGCACACATTCTTCCCACTTTTATGCACAGATGGGTCTTTTAGAATTGACTGAAGTTTTAGTTTCCTTAAGGAAATACTGTTACCTTTTACTGTGCCTTTAAAAAGGAGCGAGTTTCATGGGAATGTGGTATTAAGACGTGCAGATGAGTATCATATTGCCAAGTCCCAGCTCCTCCATTTCAGGGTTCATGTTCAAAATCACTTCCTTCCTCTTCTGAAAAACAGAGAAGATATTAGTACCTGTCTCTGCTTCATGTTGAGTCTCAAATTATTTCATAAAGGGACGGTGTTTAGAAACATGCCTGGGACGTAGCAGACAGTCAATATTCGCTGCTATGGTGAAGTTAGGTTCTCATTAAGACATTTCTCGATTGCAAAGTTAAAATATAAACACGTTAACAAATACCCTTGCTCATGTACAAAGTAATTACTGTAAGGCTAAAATGAAAGGAAAACTTAGTTTTTGTGTGTAGTTAAGCTGGAAATATAACCAACTACTTTCAATTATTCAATTATAATAGGCAGTATTGGTATTATATTTTTTATAATTACCTCATTTGAATTACTATTTTTTTCTAGATGCAAGGAACTATATTTCCTAATGAAAGAATTACAAGTATGCCCGGCTGGCATGGCTCAGTGGTTGAGTGTTGACCTATGAACCAGGAGGTCATGGTTCGATTCCCTGTCAGGGCACATGCCCGGGTTGCAAGCTCCATCCCCAGTGTGGGGTGTGCAGGAGGCAGCTGATCAATGATTCTCATCATTGATATTGCTATCTCTCTCTTCCTTCCTCTCTGAAACATATATATATATATATATATATATATACATATATATACACACATATATACATATATACACATATACACATATACACATATATACATATATACATATATACATATATACATATATACATATATACATATATATATATATATATATATATATATATATATATATGTTTTCACACACACACTGAGTGGCCAGATTATTATGAGCACCCCATCAATACAATGAAGTGAATTAGTTATGCAAATAATAATAATAAAACCTTGAGAGTATTTGCTTAGGAAGTGTTCAATATTCAGTATTTTTGGACGTGTCATTGAAGTACTGATGGGGTGGTCATAATCATCTGGCCACTCAGTGTGTGTGTATAGATATATAGATACACACACACGCACAGGGCCGTCTATTTGGGGCAGGGGTTTCTCCTGTAATTGTGCTCATGGACCCACTTACGGAGTAGAAAACCCTTTGCTCACGTCCCTAACGTGCCACGAAGTCATGACCTCCATGACCTCAGGAAAGTGACCATCCTCCCTGAGGCTCGGTGATCTGCTGTGGAAAAAACAGCGTTAATAATATAATACTCACCTCAGAGAAGCGAGGACCACGTGAAGGCATCAGGTAAAGCGCCTGAAATCGCTGAATAAATGTTGCATAACTCTCTCTTCTCTGAGCGCCCAGGTGAAGGCCCTGTCGCGGGGACAGCTGTGTCCATTGCAAACCTGTTTGTTGACCTTGACCCGTCGTATTCTGTGCCATTGTATTTGCACAGGAGGACCGGAAGTGAGGGGGAGACAGGCAGGACTGGCTGCTCTTTGGCTTACTTACACTCTACAGCTATTTTTAATGAGTATTTTTTAGGAAGCCGCAGGTTTGAAATCAGTTCTTTATAAACTGTGTGACTGTGTGACTGTGTGTGTGTTTATGATTTGAAGCCAGAACATTAATTTAAATATAAAACGGAGTGACTCTGGAGTCACTCATGAGCTTTGTCTGTACTGTCCTCCCCAGAACACAAGACTCCTGGGTCTTGATGTCAACTTCTGGTCTCCAGGTAATTGAGGAGGGAAAGCTGAGCAGGGTAAATGGCACCATAAGAAAGTGGGGTATTTTAAAAACTGGTCTCATTTTCTCAGTCAACAGCATGGGATAAGCAAAGAAGTTAAGACTGGAAAAGACTTGAGGGACATAACTACCTAATGAAATGAGTAGACTCTCTTTGGATCCTGATTTTTAAGAATTAAAAATAATTATTTTTAGATTATCAGGTAAATTGGAATATGGCCTGGCTATTTGTCACTGCCAATAAATTAGGTAATTTTGTTATGTGATAGTGGCAATTGTGATTATGTAAGTTAGTGTATCATCTTAACATTTTGTTGTTAATCCTCATTTGAAGATATTTTTAAAGAGTGGGAGGGAGGGGGAGAAAGGGAGAAAACTGATTTGAAAGAGACACATTGATTGGTTGCCTCCCTCATGTGCCCCAACCAGGGCCAGGGATCGAGCCTGCAAACCAGGTACATGCCCCAGACAGGCATCATACCCAGGACCCCTCAGTCTGCAGGCCGAAGTTCTATCCACAGAACCAAATGGGCTAGGGCTGCAGCTAGATTTAAAGAAGCAAGAATCTTTTGAAGTTGAAGAATAACTGAGGATTATGTTGTCCCTATACCCAAGCACTGTGCTTCCCAGTCCTGTAGAGAAACGGGCATTTGTGTGTTCAGAAATGTCCAGAACCCCAAGGCAAACACCTTCATTGAATCCAATAGAATCCCAACATTTACCTGAGTAGCTCCCACGCACGCATCCCTTCAATCTCTCTTCAGGTAACTACTCTATAAATAAAAACTCATCTTTATCTCACTCAATCTCTGAATCAGAAAATCTATTAAGACAGGTAATGGAAACATGTTCGTTTGAAATTGTGTCTGGTCCCTTTAGAATGTGGTGTTTACCCCGACGACTGACATTGTGCGAAGGCTTGACGAGGCTCACCCCTGCGTGGCTATCCAGTTAGAAGGGAGTCTTGCGACCTGGAATTTAATTTGTCACACAGATAACAGAAGAGACAGCAGGTGTTTGGGCCTAACCCCGTTGGTTATGATTAGAGGTCTTACCCAGCTATGAAAATGAATGTTGACATACCACTTCGAGAGCTCATTTTCTCCTGCGGGTGACATGTCATCGCATATCTGCATCGAGTGTGTCCCCACCTGCCAGAGGAAACGCATTATTTGTTGGGGCCATTCGTCCTAAAAGCAGATATTGTCTACTTCAATCAATTTTCGGCTATTAATGGGAGCTTTTAACTGCATTGGTGAAAGGCAGATATGGTCAATTAGTATATTTTTTCAGGAGCGACATGACATTTACTCGGAGGAGAAATGTAAGGCTGCCAGAACCTATTGTAACCTGTAGATAAAAATTAACACATGTAAGCCATGATGGAGTCAGCTGTAGGGAACAATTCATTTGCCACTGACTGTACAGTCTACAGGAGGCGATGAATGGTGATTGCCTTCCAGGTATGGAATGAAAAGAGTAAGAATAGAGTATGTACAAGGGAAAAAAAAGCATGTCTGGCTGGTGTGGTACAGCCTCATGTTGAAGCTGTTTCTCTTCTATTTTGAAGATGTTTTCCTGAAAAAATTTTGAAGTTTAAAATTTTTTTTAAAAAGTTAAATTTTGCTTTGGTGATCTTTTGGGTAAGTGAAAAATCCACACGCAGTCTTGAAATCTGTTCCACCTCCTATTTTTAAACCAAATTTTTACAAGGAGAGAGAAAAAAAGAAAAGACTTTCTATTATATTTCTTTTTCCTTGAAAAATCTGTTCCAACTTGCAAAATACAATAAAATAGTCAAAACACAACAAGGAGCAGCAAGGAAGGAAATCTGTAAGCTAGCTCCTCTGTCCGGGTCCCCGGGCTCTGACAGGATGCCCATCAATATTCATACATGGGAAGTAGAGACACCAAACTGAAACACATTCCCCCAGACGTGCATCTGCGGGCGCGGGAAAGGTTTGGGAGAGGCTGGAAGCTGGAGGACCGTTGCTTTTGTAAAAAAGTGTCCCAGCGATTCGTGGTGCCCTAGTTTTGTGAGCAGCAGCCTTTTAGCCTGAGGTCTGTTTATATCATTGTTTGTCCTTGTGATTTGGAAACGTGATTAGAGCTCTACAGTGAGAGATGAATTGTCTAGGGAATGTATGCTATGGTTTCAGGGAAGAAAATGTAATTTTCAAGCCAGATCGGCTATATATTTTATATTCTTTATATTAGGTGGCCATAAATGGAACTACAGCAAGAAAGTGTGAAAAGCGAGAGGAGGGAAATGAACTTGAGAGTTAGGTCTTCACAACTTTATTAAATGTATATTTTAGCCTGGCTCAGTGGTTGAGCGTCGACCAGGAATCTACCATGGTTGGATTCTCGATCAGGGCACATACCTGGGTTGCAGGCTTGATCCACAGTAGGGGCTGTGCCGGAGGTAGCCGATCAGTGATTCTCTCTCATCATCAATATTTCTACTTCTCTCTTCCTTTCTCTCTGAAATCAATAAAATATATATATTTTAAAAATGGTGGCAGTGTAAAGGATTGAGTACATTTTGCAGAAAATCTCATGTATATTACATAATGAACACTGGAAAGGCATAAGGATATCAAAAGTAGGTACAATGTCTGTGTCTGCTCTGAGACAATGTGGCAGTATTCTAAGCACAGGCATACAGTCTGAGCCGAACTCTCTCTCACAAGAACGCAATATAGGAGATATTGCTGTTCCCATTTTTCACATGAAGGGATGTGGGTTACACAACCTGCCCTAATATTCCATGATCGTACAGCTAGTATGAGAAAACATTTTCTGAATCCACAGCCACAGTTTTCCTTCATTATTTAACAGATTTTATTGTTTTAATGTTTTTGTTGATTTTTAGAGAGGAAGGGAGATGGATAGAGAGAATATCATCAGCTGCCTCCTGCACGCCCCACACCGGGGATTAAGCCTACAACCAGGGCATGTGCCCTGATCAGGAATCAAACCGTGACCTCCTGTTTCATAGGTCGATGCTCAACCACTGAGCCATGCAGGCCGACTATTTTGCAGAGATTGTAAACACACCAAGAGTGTCTGAGCCCTAGTGGGTTTGGCTCAGTGGATAGAGCGTCAGCCTGCGGGCTGAAGGGTCCTGGGTTCAATTCCAGTCAAGGGCACATACCTGAGTTGCAGGCTCCATCCTGGCCCTGGTCGGGGTGCGAGTGGGAGGCAACCTATCCACTTGTCTCTCTCACATTGCTGTTTCTCTCTGTCTCCCCGCTCCCTTCCACTCTCTCTAAAAATCAGTAGAAACTCCTTGGGTGAGGATTAACAAAAAAAGAGTCTGAATAAGGTGAAGAAACAGGAAAATAACATCTTAAATTGGCTTCATGATTTGCCTGATTTTGGGGAAGAAATGAGAAAAAATTGTTAATGATTCAAATCAAACACATTACATTGACACACTTAACCCTTATTAAAAGAACTTGTAGTTGGTTTTAATGAGATATTTTCGACAATTTCTTTGAGCAGCCTGTAAGTAAAAAATCAAACATGTTTCAATAATATTTTCCCTCTCAGTAGGTACTTGTTCTTTCAATGTTGATAAACCCCTAGGATTTAAATCCATTGATTGACGATTTGGAGCTGTTTATTTTTCTTTTATTTTCTATTTAGGGCTTCCTGTGACAGGAGGGCTTTATGAGGCGAAGCTAAGGATGAATGAAGGAACAGTCCTCATTTATACACCCTAATACTCCTCCAGATAGTTTATGATAAAGCCACTTTTATTTCCTGTTGTTGGATATCTTGTCAGAACAATAACCGACCAAATTCTATACACAATCAGCTTCCAAGTATACTAGTGAGACCATATACAATCTCTTCAGAAGGAATAATCTATAGCCAATCTTGTGCAGAAATAAAATGTATATATAATATACAAATATAATATATAATAGATGATATATAAATATATAGATGTTTGTATATTATAACAATATATAACATGACTATATAGTATATAAGTGTATATACTATATAAACATAACTATATTTAAATACATATAATTTATAGTATACAAATATATAGGTATATTTCTTCAATGATGAACTATATGGATCTTTTTAAAAAACATATTTTGATTTCAGAGAGGAATGGAGAGAGAAAGATAGAAACATCAATGATGAGAGAGAATCATTAATCAGCTGCCTCCTGCACGCCCCACCCTGGGGATGGAGCCCACATCCTGAGCACATGCCTTACCGGAATCTAACCAGGACCTTCTGGTTCATAGGTTGATGCTCAATCCCTGAGCCACGCCCGCGAGGCTCTCTGGACCTTTCACCTCAGTTACTGGTCAATTACTGGCTGGAGCTGACCTGAAGGAACCAGAGCGAAGCTCAGGACGCAGTCTGACTTCGCTGCAGTCCCCACCCGGTGCCCATATTGACCCAGATTCTCCCTGTTCTGTGTTCCAGAACCGCCACCTACTGGCTCACGCGCATCCAGTCCTTCCTCTACTGCAACGAGAACGGGCTCCTGGGCAGCTTCTCGGAGGAGACGCACTCCTGCACCTGCCCCAGCGACCAGCTGGCCTGCACGGCTGCCCTGCCCTGCACCGTGGGCGACGCGGCCGCCTGCCTGGCCTGCGCCCCCGACAACCGCACCCGCTGCGGCGCCTGCAACACGGGCTACATGCTGAGCCAGGGCCTGTGCAAGCCCGAGGTGGCCGAGTCCACCGACCACTACATCGGCTTCGAGACCGACCTGCAGGACCTGGAGCTGAAGTACCTGCTGCAGAAGACGGACCGGCGCCTGGAGGTGCACGCCATCTTCATCAGCAACGACATGCGCCTCAACAGCTGGTTCGACCCGTCGTGGCGCAAGCGCATGCTGCTCACCTTGAAGAGCAACAAGTACAAGTCCAGCCTGGTGCACATGATCCTGGGCCTGTCGCTGCAGATCTGCCTGACCAAGAACAGCACCCTGGAGCCCGTGCTGGCCGTGTACATCAACCCGTTCGGGGGCAGCCACTCGGAGAGCTGGTTCATGCCCGTCAGCGAGGACAGCTTCCCCGACTGGGAGCGGACTAGGCTGGACCTGCCCCTGCAGTGCTACAACTGGTCCCTGACGCTGGGCAACACGTGGAAGACCTTCTTTGAGACGGTGCACATCTACCTGCGGAGCCGCATCCGCTCCAGCGGCCCCAACGGCAACGACAGCGTCTACTACGAGCCGCTGGAGTTCATCGACCCGGCCCGCAACCTGGGCTACATGAAGATCAACCACATCCAGGTGTTCGGCTACAGCATGCACTTCGACCCCGAGGCCATCCGGGACCTGATCCTGCAGCTGGATTACCCCTACACTCAGGGCTCCCAGGACTCGGCGCTGCTGCAGCTGGTGGAGATCAGGGACCGGGTCAACAAGCTGTCGCCGCCCGGCCCGCGCCGCCTGGACCTGTTCTCCTGCCTGCTCCGCCACCGGCTCAAGCTGGCCACCAGCGAGGTGGTGCGGATCCAGGCCGCCCTCCAGGCCTTCAATGCCAAATTGCCCAACACCGTGGATTACGACACGACCAAATTATGTAGTTAACCCGTCACGTCAAGCACAAACCCAAACCCCGGGAGTTTTTACAGTGCTTTTTGTGCAACCGTTTCTGTTTGGAAGAGTACATTTAAAAAAACAACAACAACACACTCACACACAAAATTGTCTTTTCAATATCTTGTCTTATATCCGTCAATAACGTTGGATGGCAGTTCCCACCCGTGGACTTGCTGACCGTGAATATATTCCACTGCAGTCTTGGTTGATGAATGAAATAAATACTGACACCCGTCTAGAAGACAGTCTACTTTTTACAATAAATTTCATTTGTAATTTTATATGTTCCGTGGCAATGCTTTTGTGCATTACATCCTCTGGAGGGAACATAAAAAGATACCAATAAAATTTTGTAGCTGAACAGTTATTAAAAAGAAGTGCTGTGGATTCTTTTTTTTTTCCCCATGAAATGAGTTCTATTTGGATACATGGCTTGTTAGCACCTGGGGAAAATTCACCAAGATTTTTTAAATGGGAACATTTGAAAGTCCCTCTCAACCGCCTTCAGGGAAAACCCAACAAGATAGAATGCTTGGGAAGCAGTTGATACATTATTACTCGTATTACCTGTACTTGCAAACCATTCTAAGAGACACCATCACTATTATAATAAGCAGGTAAAGTATTTCCCATCTAAATATCAGACCATTTTGGGAAACATACTGAAAAAGGTGATTAGAAGCACATCATAGACAAAGGAAACTCTTAATTTTTTTTTTTAGCAACTTGCTTAGCCATTGTTTTTCTAAATTCTAATAACCTATAGTCAGTATACAACACACAATCGTTTTCACTTCATGTACTGAAAACCTAGTTACTCCAACATTTTGCCAATGTCAATTGTATAACTTCCAGAATTTACAAATAGTACTGTATTGGTATAAAATAATCGAATAACTGATGTAAAGAAACATTTTTTTTCTCTTGGATAAACTATTACTAAAATACATTTTTTTAAAAAGCACCCTTTCAATATAAAACTAATTTTAGTTTAAATTTGTTTTAAAATGAGTTCCCATTATTGCCCATGGTGTAATATTAAGTATATAATTAGTACTTTTCCCCTGTGGATTTAAAATGCATTTTTTTTTTAAATTTAAATGCTTTATTGTTTAAAGTATTACATATGTCTCCTTTTCCCCCCATTGACCTCTCCCCGGCCGCTCCCACCCCCCTTAAATGCATTTGTGTAGATATACCAGGATGTACGCGTCAAGTGTGGTTATGGTACTTATCACTCAGCTCTTGTCTAGATGGTTCATAAACATTTCTTAGCATTTAAACAAATGCCCCGTCCGGCCCAGCTTACCTGCTGAGGCCATCGGGTCATTTTCCAGGGCTCAGAGAAATGAACAGAGTAAGACTGGCAACAAAAACATCACCCAGACATTCTGGATTCTTGAGATGTTTGTCTTTCTCTCCAAGGCATTTTAACAACAAGTAGTTCTGACAATAAATACGTATTCGATCTACCATAAGCAAAACACTGTTCTCGCATTGTTTGGGGTGGCTTGTAAGCAATTCAACAGAAAATACAATTATTAAACACCATCATTTTGGTGTTACATCAAATATTCTCTTCCTTTGATTCTAACAACAACACGAGGTTATAGATTATTATTCCCCTTTTTTTGGTGAAAGACAGGCTCAGAGTGGTTGGTCAAACCAAGATGCTGAGAGACCAAGATTCCAACACAGGTTTGGAAAAGTCAGAATTGCCACGAGGACCTTTATCAGAAGAGTCTTGGAGGCCTGGGCCCAGACACCAACCAAGCAACACACACTGCCCCCAATGGACACGGGACGGCGGTCATTCCCTGGAACTTGTGGCCACTGTCAGCCATGCTTGGCTCGCTCTGCCTTAGGAGAGAGAAGACCCTACAGGGACAGGTAAGGAAGAACTTAACTAGGCTTTCGTCCTGGGACGTCCTGTGTTGGCACAGAAGTCCCTTGGTCAGGATCTAATTATCTGAGTGCCAGCTGCCTTGGCCACACTGTCACCATGACCTTTATATCCGAGTTTGGTTTCCCCCGAAATACAGAGGTAATACGAATGCTTCTCTCCGAGAGTTGTGTCTAAGGCACCATGAATACAGTGTAAGTGAACGTACCAAGCAAGTGTTCTACAGATTTAAAGGATAAACGATCAACACATTATTTTTTATGTTACTATTTCTCATATATTACCAGAATTTGGAAAACCTCGTAGAAAGATAATTTTCAATAATAAATGTGGCTTAGGATTTGTAAGAAGCTACAGCTAGGTTTCCCAAATACAGGTGACCACTGAAAAGAACATCTGAAGTAAATCAAACTCAGAGAGACTGGGATAAGAATCTCATTCTGATTCGGTGCCTGGATCATTTAATTAGAACAATAATCCTCTTGCAAAATTGCATTTCCCTCTGGTCATAGATACGGTGTTTATAATTTGAAGCCACAGAGTCACAGATGTTAAGCTTGTGATATTCTTAGGCAATTATCGCGTAATTGACTGAATTTTTAAAACCTGAGAGTCGACATTTTGCCATGCCCATTTACTATCTCTGATTCTACTGCCATTGACATTCTACTTTCCTCCATCTATGTGATCAGATTTATGTTTCTACTTCCAGGTTTTCCTGGAGATAGAAATATAAATTATAATTCAATCACCCCATAATAGTTCAATATTTGATAAATATATGTCAGCTGGAAATTTTTACATCTCCATTTCTTTTACACGAAGGCAACATCAGCTCTTTTAATGAACTATGGATGGCTTGTGAATTAGAATAGCCATGTCAAATTATTTGATATTGAAGACATGTGGTAAATTAGTACATCTAAATGAAATTCAATCTGAAGCAAAAATTCCACACTTGAAATTATCTCATGTTCTGAAAATCAGACTAACCATTTAATGACCAAAGTACTATTTCATTCTATGGTTGTACACTGCAACTATCACATAAAAACTATACTACGTAATACTTGATTAAATATCTATGCAGTACTTACCATGAGTAAAGCACTGTTCTGAGAGCATGGGATTTTAAGATAAGGTAGTAACCTCACCACAGATTTCTAAATTGACTCTCCCTCCAACCAGCATTATTATGGGCATAAAACAGCCTTGAAGGGGTTCAGAAGTTGGCTAATACAGGAGACTTTAAAAAAAAAATGGTGAGTCTACCGTATTGCTGGAAATCCATAATTCATCTTTACTCTCTAATTTCCTTGGTAATTTTTCCAGTTCCATTCCCCCCACAGTCACCAGTGTGAACTTTTAAATTATAAACCTATTAAAATGGAAATGTTACACGTATCTTTACTGAATAGGGAACTAACTCTTTAATTGGCATGTAATTCCTTTCTTAATCCAGCCCTTGGCTATTTCCCTATCTTCCTTTTCCAAAGTATTTATTTCATACCAAACTATTACTTAATATTAGACTGCATTCTTTTAAAAAAGAAAAATGGTGGGTTAAACATAGACCAGGTTTCTACTATTCAACTTACCTTGGTACCACCAGCAATAAAGCAAAGTCATTAGGTCAAAACTAAAGAATCTGAATAAAGTAGAGACTTAAGTTAATGTTACAATATTTATTAATTGTAACAAAGGTGCCACATTGATATAAGATTTTAATAATAGGGAAAAGTGGGAGTGGGGTATAGAAACACATTTTTTTAATAATTTTTCTGTAACTCTAAATCTGTTCTAAAATAAAAGCTATGCCTGGCCAGTGTGGCTCAATAGTTGAGCATCGACCTATGAATCAGGACATCATGGTTCGATTCCCAGGCAGGGCACATGCTGGGATTGTGAGCTTAATCCCCAGTAGGGGGCGTGCAGGAAGCAGCCGATCAATGATTCCCTTTCATCATTGATGTTTCTATCTCTCCCTAGCTCTTCCTCTCTGAAATCAATAAAAATATATATTTCAAAAAAAGAGTAAATATAAGTTGTTTTAGAGTTCATAATCCCTAGGATCTTCAGTGTATTATTAAAAGTTTCATGGATACAAATCATTTTCAAGCAAAAATCTCAACTTTTGAATAATGTTTCCCAGAAGTATTGTTACTTTTTACTGTCCACTCCCTCAAATTCATCTTCTCCTTTTCCTCAAGTACAGAGCTTCCCAGTCTATTCCTTTTCCTTCCCTCACTGGTAGGTACGTGTGACTCTGACTAAATTCTCACCAGTGAGACCTGAGTGCAAATCCTCTCTGGACAACACCCAAACGTATGTGCTTGAAAGAAGCTTGGCCAAGGCTCACTGTTACTTACCCGCCGCCCTGCCTGTGAATGGCTGTGAGCGGAGCTTTCTAGAAAACCATGTTCCAAGCTGCAAGAACCCCAACTGTTGCTGAAATGAATCCTCTGAGCAGAGCCTACATACCCACCCTACACATTAACCATTAACCAAGAGAGAAATAAATGTATCTCGTTTTTAAAGCCATTCCATTTGAAGTCGTTCTAAAATTTTGGTTCAGCTTTCATCTGCTGGAGTAATACATCCTATGCATTGCGTTTCTCCAATGCCTCCTCCAATTGAATATGTGACGACGCTAATGCACTTTTATAGTAATGGGCACAACATTTTCCATTTACAAACTATAGAAATGCTTCATGTATTCAGTAACTTAGCAGGAACTAAATAAGCGGTTCTCAACACGTGGGTCACGACACCTTTGGCGGTCGAACGACCCTTTCACAGGGGTCGCCCAAGACCATCCTGCATATCAGATATTTACATGACGATTCATAACAGTAGCAACATTACAGTTATGAAGTAGCAACGAAAATAATTTTATGGTTGGGTCACAACATGAGGAACTGTATTTAAAGGGCCAGAAGGTTGAGAACCACTGAACTAAATAGTTATTTTTATAAGAATATTATCTAGAAATGAAAACCTTATACTCCTTTTACGGCCTAAAACTGTTTTTGCTGTAATGCCTTTGATGGAGCTTTTTGTAAATTTCATGGAGTACAAGCAAAATGACCACCAGTTACCTTAGGCTGTTGTTAATAATATATCAGGCACAGTCATCATTTGGGCACATAGGCTAGTTTTGCTGCATAATAAATGGCTCTGGATTGCTATAATTCTTGTGTTCATGCCAATTTCCCCAGCATTTGGGCACCAAGCATTACACTCAGTTGTCCTAACCCTTTAATATATTAAAATATATATATATATATATATATATATATATATATATATATACACACACACATATATATATATATCTTCAATAAGGTGGACATGGAAAGTAACTTAGGACACATACATGTGTCGGAATGAACACTACTTTATCCAGGAGTGATTTGATGCATTCAGTGATTACAGAAGCTGAGATCCTGTACCTCTGTAACATGTTTTTTAGTCAAATATGGTTTATATTTATGAAAACAGAACCCTACTGGACTACTAGTTACCAACTTTTGCCTATTGTGAGCTAAGGATTTGAAACATATTTTCTAATCTTTGGAAGCATTTACCTAATATTAACTATTTCTCGACTGAGCCAGTCTCATTTTCTTAATGGCCTTGATGACAAGGGTCTACATAAAATCAAAATACTTAACTTTCTTTTTGTTCTGTTGATACAGTGATTGAGCCATATGTTTATTTATTCAACAATAAAACATACCAAGCCCCAACCATGTGCCTGTTGTATTGCAAGGTGTTAGGATGGAAAAAAAGGCCTTTTTTTTTTTCTTTGCTTTAGCTTTCCACAATTTATGAGAAGCGCCTGGCAATTAAACCTCAAGACTGTGAGGTCCTCTGAACCAATCGGTCCCTCTGATCAAACTGAGGGACAAGAAAAGCTACTTTTAAGGCTACATTCCTGTATACACACCCCTCCTCCCTGCTGGTTTAGTACAAAGTATCCTTCCTCTCTCCCTCTTTAAACAAGCCTCTTTTGAAGTCTTCATAACTTTTGCTCTAAGAATGTTTTGCAGGCTTTGGAAAAATACTGATAAGACACCTCCCTAGGGCACCTGCCCGTATTGCCTCCTTAAGAACTAACAAAGACAACCCCCCATGTCTGCTCAATTTCACCCAGCAACAGCAGCAGCCTGAAAATCCCCCTCCCTTTCTTGTCCAAGATTTTAAAACGCAGGCGCAGTTTTGGCCCTTGCACCGATTGATTAGCAATGCACTGGCCCTTTCTCTTCGGGTAAAGTCAAATAAACTTTGTCCCTGCATCTACCTCTTCTTTTAGCTGCGAATTCTTTCACGGCCCACGTCACAGGCCAAAAACCCTAACACCGGGTTCTAAGAACAAAACAATGGAAAACATGCAACCTGTGGCTGAATTTGCTAGATTATGGGCACTATTGACTCTGCTTCTGCTTCTGTTTAGCTGCCACTGGCTACTGTGGAGATAGCACATCCATCAGGATAGCATGTTGTGTGATCCATTGTGGTCCTACGGCCAGATTCTGATAAATAGGGGGTGAAAAGAAGGAATGTGTACTTGCCTCATTTCTCAGAGCCAGCGCCATCATTTGCAGGGTTCAATGCACAATGAAAACGCACTACCTTGTGGAGAATTTCCAAGCCTGGGTCCTCCATGTGGGGTCCTGGGAATCGCCCACGGGGGCACATTCATGAAGCTGACCTTACATGCTCTTCATAGGAACATGGTAGCTTGTCCTTCCTTGTTCTCCTTTTCCTTCCTCACTTGCTGAGATGAAAAAAAAAAAAGAGTGAGGACCTGGAGGAGTCATGGATCCAGAGATAAAAGCCCTGTGAGTAGAATGACACAGCTACCCATTATCCCTGGACTAATGACCTATTTCTTCGTTATTAAAGGCCACCTTGTAAATCTGACAACAAAATAAAAAAAATATGTAATTCCAATACACACATGGTTGAATTTTCATTATCATTGTTTCATTTCTAGAGAGAGAAAGTAAAGCTGAATAGGTAAACTGATAGAAAGTTAGTTATTAATTGAAGTGATCCTAAACCGCACTTAATATGCTCACTGTACCCTGCTTTATAAAGACATGCTTCTCTGATATTTGATTTGATGCAAAGAATCATTCATTGCATTAATTAATGTTGATATCAGGTATGTCAAACGGTTGATACAGATACAATTTACATACTGCTTCCACATTGGCTGACTTCATCACTCTCATTATCAGCAATATCAGAAATTATACTGAATACGTAATTTATTCTATGCAGTTGTGAGTAACCTGGCTGGGGGGATGATGGATGATATAAGGCATTCGCATCCACTTTGAGGCCAGTAAAATCCAAATCATGCGACAGGGAGCAATATGTTCATTTTTATCTACTCATGTACAGTTGACCTTGGACAACACTAGTTTAAACTGCATGGATCCACTTACATATGAATTTTTTCAATAAATAACTGTACTCTTTTTGATCTATAGTGGGGGGGTCCAACTGTATGCATTAATCTACCCCATGCTATATAAGGAATTGAGCATCCACAGAGTTTGGTATCTGGGGCGTAGAGGATTCTTGGAACTAGTCCGCCAGGGGTGCCAAGGGACGACTAAGTTTTGGGGGAGTCAAAAGTTAAATGCAGAATTTCAACATAGTTGGCACCCCTAACCTCTGAGTTGTTCAAAGATCAGCTAAAGAGAGATGGATAGGTGAATGCATATATAATGGTAGATAGGTAAATAGCTATCAGTACAATGTAAACATACATGGTAAAGAACTAAGTTTTAATGTAGTTTATTATATTATTATTATTATTGGCAATAAGATGTTCTCTTCTAACTGAAACCCATGGAAACAATTCAAATTAAAGTGCCCCCTGCACTCTGGTTGAAATCAGGTCCAAGTATCACATAGGAAGTGAAGGCCTTGTCTTTTAACAGTTCCATAGACCTTTTGGGTTGCACTTGCTTGATTTCCATGGCCCCTGAGAGTGCAAACATACACTAAAAAATTCTATTTTAATAATAAATTACAGTCAGGAAATCTAACTCTTTTGTGCTTAGCATCTTGTTGCAATAACTCACTCAGTCCTCTGGGACCCGAATTCCTGCCATATAAACATTACGGCGACTTTTTCTTTAGGTTCTCTTTCAACTTGAACATTTCTATGACTTCCCGTGCAAACTGATTCAAATGGGAGAGCCCTCTTTGGGTGAGAGCAGCTGCCAAATATCAATGGTGATGATGGTGGCTCGCTGAGCCTTAAAATATGAGTAGGATCGTAGTACATTAGGAGGGCACCAGAGGACATTCCAGATAGAGCAAATGCCATATAATTTGGGAATGCCAATGCATAGCCTGGCAACAAGGAATATACGGTTGGCATTGCTTGAAAGTTTAATTGGCACTTTGGGTTCCAATGCTTTGATTTTGGGAAAGTAAACATTGTTTTTTAAGCACTGCTGAACACAGTGATTTCCTCAGTTGTTCAGGGAGATTTAAAAATTAATGCCACTCTCCATTGGCAAGGGATCCTGTACACAATCTGATAGGTTTGGCTTTTGCAGTAACAAAGCCACAGTTAGCTTTGCCAGTCCAGCAGTTGCCAAAACCATGATGTTCACTGTTCCGTGATGACCGAAGTGTGGGATGGGAGAGAAGGAAAATGCAATGAATGATGCATTAGGGTCACTCATTTTGTGCAATCAATTAAATTCGCGAAAATTTGTATTCATCATGTGGAATATGGGGAATGCAGAAAAGTATACCTAAATTTTAGAAAACAATAGCTTTTGAGAAGATGGATTCTTAAAAATCAATACTTAACAGATTTACCTGTCTATTCAAAGTCTTTTATGTAAAAAAACATTATCAAAAATCCATCGATGTAAAAGAAGTCCATCAACCTTTCAGTTGCATTGCCATTTACAAAGGAAGGAGGTCTACAAAAAATTAAAGTTGCCTATGTGACCCTAACTGGTTTGGCTCAGTGAATACAGTGTCGGCCTGTGGGTCCCAGGTCTGATTCCGGTCAAGGGAACAAGCCTGGGTTGCAGACTCATCCCAATGGCGGGCGTGCAGGAGGCAGCCGGTCAATGACTCTTTCATCATGGACGTTTCTCTCTCTTCCTATCCCTTCCACTCTCAAATCAATAAGATATATATATATATATATATATATATATATATATATATATATGCATATACACACTTATTTATTTATTTACTTATTTATTTAAAACGCTGCCTATATGGGTTCTGAAGAAAAGAGAGGCCAAGAGTCATATTCATTCATAGTCTCCAACCCCAACCAGGGACACACATACCCTGGTCAGTCTATTTCCTCTTTTAAATATTTGTTTTCCATGATAGCATTTCTGAAACACGTTATTCCTACCAGGTATTATTAACATGGTAGTTAACTTATTTTTCTTTTGCTTTTCCCAAATTAGCAGGTGTTTTGTTTTGTTTTTAAATTGCTATAGACTGTTTGTTGAAAGCTAATTCCCAATGAGATAGCATTAGGAAGTGGGAATAAGGGGAGGTGGTTAAGTGATAAGGGTGGAGCCCTCACGAGTGGGATTAGTGCCCCTGTAAGAGATCTAGGGAGCTCCCTCACTCCTCTTACCTGGTGAGGACACAGGCAGTCTTTGTCTATGAACCACTATGCAGACAAGGAATCCTCTGGCGCCTTAATCTTGACTTCCCGCCTCCCGATCTGTAAGAAATAAATGTTTGTTGTTTAAGCCACACAGTCCATGGCATTTTTCTTATAACAGTCAGAACAGGAGCTAAAACATTTATAAAATTGGTGAAACTTCTTAAAATCACTGCGGTCTTAAACATCATCAATGTAGCTTATACCCCAAGTGGTAATGAAATATTTTAGTCTCTCTTGTTTATTTAGTAATAAACATTTTTAAAGAACTAAAACCCTGGCATAATTCTAAGTATTGTGCAAATATCAACCCGTGCAATTCACAGATCAACCCAGAGAAGTCTATGTACATCAGTACTTTACAGATTGAGCTAACCACGGCACAGAAAGGTGAGATAATTTATCCAAAGTCACACAGCTGGTGAATAATAGGATCAGGAATTAGAGGCATTTTAGTTCTACACTGTGCTATTCAGTACCGTATTTTAATTCTATTTATAACATTGCAATATGATCCCTAGGCAGTGAGGCTCATTTGTTTGACCATCATCCTTTGCACCAAGAGGTCACAGTTCGATTCCTGGTCAGAGAACATGAAAGGGGTTTTGGGCTCAATTCCCAGTAGGGGGCCTGTAAGAGGCAGCGGATAGATGTTTCTCTCTCCCTCCCCAGAATCAATAAAAACATTTTTTTAAAAAAAAAACCCCTATATATTAAAAATTTTGCAATGCGATAGATATATGTATTTATACATGCCCCTTTTAGCAATTCATTCATGTCTCTCTTTATATCAAGAACACTTTAGAGGCCATGAGTGACTCGTGTTGTTAGGTACACAGCAATAATTTAAGGACATTTTTTAAGTGTATTAATAATTACCCATTCACTTCAATTACTTCATTCGTTGCACTTGTGTCTTTTAAGTGATAATTGAGTGTTTACACATGACAGTATGAAAACCCTGGAAATTAATTTTCCTTCCGCCATGTGCAAATTAGTGCATCCTTAATACTGTAACTAAATTACTCTCCGAGATGCTAACCATGTCCCTTGGGTCCTCAGTTCTTCTCTCCTTTCTTCCCTGGCTCCTTTACTCAGTCAGGATGCTCATTCTAAGGCCTCTAGCTCTTTGTTTGCATTCAAAGCGCATCTCCTGTTCATAGGAAGTTGGTCGCTATCCTTTCCCTGCGGCTGCTGTAACAGATGACCGAGAACTGGGTGCTTAAAGCAATTTGCATTTATTTGCACACATTTCTGGAGGCCGGAAGTAAATTAGAATCCAGGGGGCGCAGGGCCAGAGGCCCCGCGGAGGTTCTTGGGAAGGTTCCAGCTCTTGTCTTTCCCACCTTCGGGGACTGCCTGCAATCCTAGCTCCTGGGAGCAAGCTCTCACCTCTGCCTCTGACTTCACCTTGTGCGTGGACTCAAATAATAAAACTTAATAAAAAACCTTCAAAGCTAATGAAACCCTTTAAAATGTAAAACCACCTGCCAGGTGTGGCTCAGTGGTTGAGCATCGACCCGGGGGCAAGGGGGTCACAGTTCCATTCCCCAGGTTGCATGCTCAGTCCCCAGTGGGGGCCATGCAGGAGGCAACAGCTCAATGTTTCTCTCCCATCAATGTCTTCCTCTCCCTCTCCCTTTCCCTCTCCTCCTCTCCTCTCCTCTCCTCTTCTCTCTCTCTTTCTCTCTCTCTCTCTCCCCCCTTCCTATCTCTCTAAAAATCAATAAAAGACAAATTTTTTTTAAAAAATGTCTGGGAAAGTAATATTGGAAAATATTATTCTGCTTTATGTGTGGACCCCGACCTGGTAAATGAACAACACATATGCAGAGTGATGGTTAATGGAGATTATGCAATATTCTGATAACTTCAATCTAAGTCTGGGATGGATCATCTATAGAAGCTTTGTTGTATTTATTTTTTACAAAAGAATGGTCTGCTGAAGAAATGTAATGCCTTGATGATGCCTCTAGTGGCACTCTATTATTTATTTTGAGACGCTGGCATTGGATGATGTGATTATAAAATTATAAAATATCATTTATTTTAACATAACAATACTAATATTCTTTTTTAATGTGACAATTTTTCTTCAGAATTTTGCTGAAATAGAATGGTATTTCCATACCTTAAATTAACAAGATGAAAACTATATAGTACAACAATGAACAGGGAAATGTTAATTTTTGAAAATTGTATATCCCTTTATGATGAATAAGTTTTGTCAGTCAATAGATGGGTAGTACAAACAGTGGATAAGTAACTAAGTAGAGGGAGAGTAATCACATATTATCTTTTTTGAACACTGTTTCTAGAACTGAATAAAAGTCAAGAGCTTACAAATTGCAGGAGGGTCAGGCATTGACACAGCCCTCAAACTCTTGCTTCTCATTGTTTTAAAAATATAGTTTTATTGATTTTAGAAAGAAGAAGGGAGAGGAAGAGAGATAGAAACATCCATGATGAGAGAAAATCATTGATATGCTGCCTCCTGCATGCCCTCTACTGGGGATCGAGCCCACAACCTGGGCATGCGCCCTGACCTGGAATCCAACCATGACCTCCTGGTTCATGGGCAGACTCTTAACCACTGAGCCACAGGGGCTTCCCATTTTTTTAAAAGGTATTTTCTCTGGTTTCTTCCCTCTTTGGTCCTTTTTCCGGCCTCCGCACATCTGAGTGAGTGGACATCAGCTTAGACCTCAAGGCTTTGCTTCAAAGACTCCACATTAATTACTGCTCATCAGCATTCATCATGGTGACAGCTCCTGTGAGCAGTGCTGTTTATTTTTTTCTCACCTTCTCTGCTAGGCTGTCAAATGAAAGAGTTTTATGGTTCTTGAGGGAACCATCCTTCTCTATGACCAGCTGCTTTAAGAGAGAGAGAGAGAAAAAAATGTCTCCTCTCCAATGTTGCCTGGCCTTGGTAATTCCTTGTAAATGAAATGGCACCGTTGCAGCAATTAATAGTCTCCTTTAATTGAGTTCCTTTATAACTCAGTAGAGTTAAACCAACCAAGAAGCCATTGAACAAAACCCTGAACTCTAACGCCATTACAAGTATTTTTCAGAGATGATCATAGAACTTACACTGTCTTGTGGAGATCATACTTGAATGTTGCTTGACTTAAACTTTGACTACAATAATACCCCTATGGCTTTGTAATATGTATTTGTACTACTTTAGTTTTATATGCCAGTAAATGTTATTTTGGGTTCTTTGGGGTTAATCAGTTTTTATTGCTGCAGTCTTCTTTAACTATATCTCTTTTTGTCTTGTTTTGTGGGTTTTGTTGTTGTTAATCCTCACCAGAGAATATTTTTCCATTGATTTTTAGAGAGGAAGGGAGAGGTAGAGACAGAGAGAAACATCGATGTGAGAGAGATATTGACTGGTTGCCTCTCACATGAGCCCTGACCAGGGCTGGGGATTGAGACTGCAACTGAGGTCACGTGCCCTTGACCGGAATCAAGTCGGGGACCCTTCCGTCTGCAGGCTGACGCTCTATCCACTGAGCTAAACCAGCGAGGGCTTTAATTGTATCATAAACGCCGTGTTTATTAAAGATTCACGGGTCCCTCGCCATCTTTTATGGAACCCAACATCTTTGTTAATGGAAAGGGTAAGCTTACACTAACAATGAAGACCGAGCTTGAATTAATCAGATGCACTTAAAAAAATACTGGAGTGGAACCAGGAGAGGTCCCTGTCTTCTGATATGGGTGACTTTAGTGATTTCAGAAACATACTCCAATGAAAACAATTTTTAAGGAGCTGGACAAAAATATATTTTAAAAGTATTTTCAAGCCCTGGTCAGGGGGTTCAGTTGGTTAGAGCATTGTCCCATACACCAACAAGTTTTCTGGTTCGATTTACAGTCAGGGCACATACATACCTGGGTTACAGGTTCAATCCCAGTTGGGACTCTTACAGAAGGCAACCAATCGATGATTCTCTCTCACATCGATGTTTCTCTCTCCCTCTCCCTTCTTCTCTCTAAAATCAGTAAAAGCCTATCCTTGGGTGAGGATAAAAATAAATAAAATTATTTTAAAGTTTCAAATAGCTCATAAAATAGTGAAAAATGACTGGCCACAATATAGAAGTCACAATTTTTAAGAGGTAATCCCAGTACTGGAGTCATCTTTTAACAAGGGGGACTTAAGGGACCCTTCGAGGTGGCTGGGATAACAAGCAGTAAGTACACATCAGGCATATGTTTGGCCTGATAAGAATGTCAGTACTGCTTGAAGTTACTGTCCCTGCCTAGACCATTTCAAGATCTGAAATTGGATGAAAGTGATGGTGTGCTATCAAGGGTTATTCAAAAATAAATCCAGCCCTAGCAGGCTTGACTTAGTGGATGGAACATGAGTCTGTGGACTGAACGGTCCTGGGTTTGATTCTGGTCAAGGGCACATACCTCGGTTTCAGGCTTGATCCCTGGCACTGACCAGAGCATGTGTGGGAGGCAACCAATCCATGTGTCTCTCTCACATGGATGTTTCTTTCTCTCTTCCACTCTCTACCTCTCTTCCTCCCCCTCTCCCTTCCACTCTCTCTAAAAATCAATGGAAAAATACCTTCTGGTGAGGATTAAGACAAAATAAATAATATAAATAAATTTAAATGCTCTCTAGAAACATAATACATAAGTTTTATCTTCAAAGTAACTAAGTATTTTTTAAAATATATTTTTATTGACTTCAGAGAGGGAGAGGGAGAGAGAGAGAGAGAAACATCAGTGATGATGGAGAGCATTATGCTAAGTGAAATAAGCCAGTCAGTGAAAGAAAAATACCGCATGATCTCACTCATTTATGGATAATAAAGACCATTATAAACTGATGAACAAAAATAGATACAGAGGCAGAGCAGCATTGAACAGACTATCAAACTACAGCAGGAAGGCCGGGGAGGGTTTAGGGGGGTAAGAGATCAACCGAAGGACTTGTATGCGTGCATATAAGCAAAACCAATGGACACAAGACACTGGGGGGTAGGGGAGCCCAGGGGAAGGTTAAGGGGGGAAAAAAGGAGACATATGTAATACTCTTTGTAATACTTTAAGCGATAAAACAAAATTTTTAAAAAAAGAAACATCAATGATGAGAGAGAACCTTTGATGGGCTGCCTCCTGTGCGCCCCCTGGGGGGATCAAGGCCGCAACCCACCCCGGGTAGAAGGGCTCTCTCCGCAGATTTCACCGACGGGGAAACGTACCATTGTGGTAGTATATCCGAATTTCCCTATTAGCCTCTGCGGCAGTGTAGAAATCTTGCACTGTATCGCGTCCTCGCTGAAAGTGGAAGTTTTTATGTGTCTTTATAGAGATCTATCTCCATGTAATCAAGCTCACTCGATTTAAGTGTGCCCTTTGAGCAGCTCTGACCATGGCAGATAGCCGTGTCACCATCACTGAGAGTGAGCCTTCCATCACCCTAAGTGTTTCCCTACCCCTCACTGAAGATGTCTCCCTGGGTACGTTTTCATTTGGTTTCCTCTTAGAGATAATTTGTTTTCTTATTTCTTTCCTGAGTGCTAGCAACTTTTATTTCCTAATTTTTTTTTTTTTTTGGTATATTTCTATCCTAAGTTTTTGAATGCCTGGTACCCTGCCATATCTTTCATTGCTTATTTAATGATAATTAATTAGTTTTGAAGTATTCTATTAGAAATGCTCTCCCCTTCGTGGTCGAATGTTTGGGTAGTGTTTTTATTAGCTAATTAATATTGATTATCTTCCTGTTTCACTCTTACTGATTCTTTTTAGGGATGATGCTTGAGTTCCCCCATTTATTTTAATTTGTACTAACTGGGTTTTTTTTCTGGAGCAAAAGTATAAGTATTTCTAAAGAAAGCTTGACATTCCAGGCACCCTTTCTGCTGGTAGTTAAAAGAAAGTTCTCAAACACGTGGCGCTTTTTTGTTTTTTGGATAGGGATGTTTGGTGAATCTTCCGATTTTGTGATGGGACCCTTACTTTACATCCCCTGCCTTGGTCTTCCCCCTTCCCCCTCCCCCCCACCCCCAACACCAGTCAAGCCTCTCAGGGATGCCTTCCTCTTCCAGTTTCTTTCCTTTCCCTCAAAAGCGTGCCTTTTAGACACTATTGTGACCATAAACTACCAGACTCAGCCTGGAGACTCCCTAGATAGTCCATGCCCTGACCCACTGGTTCTCAGACCACTTCTCAATATTTCCTTTTTCAGGGTTGAAACCTGCTTCTGCAGGTGATGCCACACATGCATCCATCATGAAGATTCTTATTTTCACTCAATTTTTACCTACATTTTGACCCCTCTCTAGGTAGTGGTATGGAATTCGGAGCAGCTCTGTTACTTTCAAATGATATTTACATATATTGTAGTAGTCAGGGTTCTCCAGAGAAACAGAACCAACAGGATACATATACAGAAAGACAGATAGATGATAGATGACAGATGATATAGAATTCAGCCGTGGGCAAACTACACCCCGTGGGCCGGATCCGGCCCGTTTGAAATGAATAAAACTAAAAAAAAAAAAGACCGTACCCTTTTATGTAATGATGTTTACTTTGAATTTATATTAGTTCACACAAACACTCCATCCATGCTTTTGTTCCGGCCCTCTGGTCCAGTTTAAGAACCCACCCCTGATATAGATAGAAGATATAGATAGATGATAGATGATATATGATAGACGATAGATGATAGATGATAGATAGATGATAGACAATAGACAATAGATGGATGATAGATAGATGATAGATGTAGATAGATGGTAGATAGATGGTAGATAGATGATAGATAGATGATAGATAGATGATAGATGGTAGATAGATAGACTGATTATGGGAATTGGCTCACATAATTATGGAGGCTGAGATATACCATGATCTGCTATTTATAAGCTGGAGAGAGAGGAAAGCTGGTGATATAATTCAGTTGGAGCCTGAAGACCTGAGGAGCTGGGGGAGCGTTGGTTAAGGTGGACAACAACAGTCCAAAGGCCTCAGAACCCGGAACACCAACGTTCCCAGCAGGAGGAGACGTCCCAGCCTGAGAAGAGAGAGACCTTAACTCTCCCCTGCTGTTTAGTTCTCTTCAGGCCCCCATGCCTGCACTGAGGGCTGGGTCCCCAGGAGGGGCTTACAGGAGGCAATGGAGTGGATGCCTCACCTCAACTTGGTGAAGGCAAATCTATTCCACTCATTGTACTGACTGACTCAAACGTTACACTCTTCTGGAAACATCATCACAGACACACCTAAAAGTACAATCATATACGCTATTTGGGTAACCCTCAGCCACACAAGTTGACAAATAACATTAACCATAACATACGGGTAAAATGCATTTTGAAGACCTCTATCCCCTAGTTTTGGTTAGGTATGATTTTTTGAGAAAGTGGGAGATTTCCTTAGTCACATTCCATGTTTCTGACCTATTTCCTTAATTTTATGTGGATGTTTGACAACTTAGGTCATTATTTGAGAAAGCCGAGTCTGTCCTCATTTCTGCTTTCACCTCCCTCAATATTCTACTCAATAGACGCGATATTCAGGCCACCCTGGAGCTTCTTCCATCTCCAGAATATCTGAACTCACTGTAGCCTCAAAATATCTGTGTATCTTGAATCCTTATCACCCACATCTCTGTTAAATCTTACGCATTTTGTCAGTTCTCTGGACATCCTAGTCAAAGTGGACCCCTCCTCAAAGTTTCTTTATAACACGTATCACTCTTCAAAATGTATTACGCATACATTCGCTTATATATTTATAGCCTGCCTTCTCCAATAGAATATAACTCAGCTATTATGCTTGTTTTTATTGTATTTCCAGCACCCAGAACCATGCTTATACATAGGGGGTATGTAACACATATTTGTTGACTAAACAGTGTTTTTCAAATTCAGTTTGATTTTTTTTTTTTACCTATTTATACACAGTAGTATTCTGAGAAAAATCCAATATTTTGCCAGAAAACAGTGTCAACTCTGTATTCTGTTTTGATTTATCACATCAGAAGCGTTCTCTGTTCTCGGAGAAGGATTACTGGATCGAATTGAAACTTTGAATTATGATTCAATTTAAGAGTTTTTGTATAGAGATCAGCTGAAAGTTATTTAAAGTTCTGTCACTGCCAATAAAGAAGCCTTTTACATCTTTGGAGCCCGCGTACAAGTTCAGAAAAGCATTTCTTGTTATGGAGGCTTTTCCAAGGCGCTCTGCATGGCTTCTCTCCATGCACAACTTGCCCTCTGCGGGGGACACTATTTACCCAAATTCTACACCTCAAAGCGCTAAGCCCTGTCAAGACGCTCACTAACAAGATATGAACATAGCATCTATTATATCAAAAAATGTTTTGCTTTTTTTATTTTTTAATCCTTTCCCCTGCAACTTCAAGTCCACAACAAATCTCAGTCTTTAAAGGTCCTTAACAAAGGAATAGAGAACTGAAAATGAGGAAAATTCACAGCCCTACGGGTAGTTCTCCTTTGAGCTCTGTGGGGCTCTTCATTTGTCCAAGACATTTCAGCCACAGGAAGAAGCAGCAATTTTGGCTGCCCCTTCTCGGTGCAGTATTCCTGGGGCAAAGTCCATTAAATGGAGAGAGAGAAAGAGGAGGCCAGAGAAAGAGGAGAGCGCTCACCATAGCAGACTAAAGTCCATACTGATGTCAGCGTGCATTTTTTTTATTGGTCATTTCTGAGCAGCATTTCACAAACATCCTTGAGCCACCCTGTAGAGTCCCTGTCTGTTACAGATATTACAGTCAGGGAAATTCAGAAATATATGCTACTTAAGGAGGACAGCATGGAGAATAATTATCAATCAAGAGATGGAATAAGAAAAACATGGAGGAAATGTACATGATTCAATGTACATTGATATAATTAGCCATTTGTGCATAATTCTCCTAATTTCCCCAAGGGATTAGATGCTATAGTTCATATATCAATTAAATATAGATGCACTTCATTGTAACACTACAGGTAACAGAAAATCTGAGAAGCCAAAAGCACACATAGTATGTCAGCTCCTTGAGTAATGACCTATTTATTTAAAAAAAAAATTTTTTTTAAATAGGAGTTCTACACGCAAGCATTGGAGAAAGAACAGATCATTAGAAAAACTTAGAATATGTAACGATGACTTGGTGTTTATATTCCCTATCGCTATAGTCCTGGTTTATTACAGGGAACATTTCATTTAACTTGGATTTGGAAAACCCATTTGAGAAAAGTAGAAGAATAGGTACTAGTTTTTCTTTGAACATATAAAATGAGGGGGCAGCCCTAGCCGGTTTGTCTCAGTGGGTAGGGCATCGGCCTGCAGACAGAAGGGTCCCAGGTTCAATTCTAGTCAAGGGCACATGCCCAGGGTTGCAGGCTCGATCCCCAGTAGGGGGCGTGCAGGAGGCAGCCGATCAATGATTCTCTCTCCTCATTGATGTTTCTCTCCCTCTCCATTCCTCTCTGAAATCAATAAAAAATATATTTCAAATAAAATAAAATGAAGAGGCAACTGAGGCAATCACTTTTGTATTAAGAATAGGAGAGGTTTGGACCTTCCCAAACACCATTAGAAAATGCGCCCTCTGCCTATGACCCACAGCACATGTACGGGGTTTCAGAATACGCCCCCCCCAACCCCATCCCCCCTCACCCTCCTTTCTTTGGGACCATTGCCTCTGGGTTTGGCTTTGGTGGGGCTTTGCCCAATCTATTTGGTGGTGGAGTTAGTCCAAATCGGAGTGAGAGTGAGGAGGCTGCCCCCACGTTGATTGTTTAATGGCCTTAACGCTCCTCGTCACTGTGGCACAGCCCGGCCTGGAGGTGCCCGTGGGGAACAGACCACTCTTCTCTCCAAACAACATCATTTTCTAAACGGCTACGGACATTATGAAGCTATTTAAGCTAACCGATTCCAAACATAAAAAGGCAATCAAGTTAGCTCAGTCCCATTTACAGCAATAGTCTAGGCAGGAGATTGAGGTTCACACACATCACCAAGAGCAAAGGGTATAGATTGGGGTCTTTACGGGATGTACTTAGAATTAAGAAAAATAATTTAAATGACAGCCAAAAGAAAACCCTTTCTACTTAGCTCTGTGTATCATAATTTCTAGTGTATTTCATGTGCATAACGTCACGGGGTATAATGTTTATCTGTATTTTCCCATTGGTATAATTCTTTATTTTCGCAAAACAAGACTATCAATCAACACCAGCTATAATATAAACGCAATCACAGAATGCTATCTGAAGCTGGTTGCTTGTCCTGAGCAATATTAAATACGATTTATTTTTTCTCCTCTTGTACATTCATGTACAAGTCCTTTACTAGACTCAGAAATGTTTTAAAAAATGATTGTCCTTATGAAATTTATTCTAATACTTTTCTTGGAAGAATAAAAATGCAATTCATTGTCTTCTTTTATCCCACTGCGATGGCTTCATTGCCTGAAAGTTGGATATTATACAAAAATAAATGAATCTAATGAAATGCCCGAGGACAACAATATAGTTGAATTATTAGGATAATGTCAGCTACAGACACACACAAAAGTATGTGCTGTACAAACCGAGCCTCTTATTTTTCTTTCAGCTTCAGTGTGTTCTTTAAATTTTTGAAAACCTTTTTGTCAAAATATATTCTTTAAGCCTTAATTTTTTTTTTCAAAGACCCTTTCTTTGGTGAGAAAACTCAGTATTGTATTGATAGGGAAGCTCCTTTTTTTAAAAAAAAATGTTTTTACTGATTTCAGAGAGAGGAAGGGAGAGGGAGAGAGAGAGTTAGAAACCTCAAAGATCAGAGAGAATCATGGATTGGCTGCCTCCTGCAGGCTCCCTGCTGGGGATTGAGCCCCTAAGCGGGGTATGTGCCCTGACCAGGAATCAAACTGACCTTCTGGTTCATGGGTTGATGCTTAACCACTGAGCAACACTGGCCAGGCAGGGACTCCTTTTCAATGCAGGGATATATATGCTGTGACCTTTATCTACTTAAGACTCTCAAAGACTCCTATACATGCAAGGTGAAGGATCACACTCTCACTGAAAAAAAAAGAATCTATCATCGTCAGTGGCCTCTGAATCCTAAGTATGGATTTCTGTCTCTTCCATACATTCCATCTGATGCATGTTTTGATCCTGCAAGACCCAGGCCTGTGATTAACTTCCTGAGAGACAGCATGGCGTCCTCTGGCATCACTGCCAAAAGCATAGGACGTGCCACTGGATGGATGCTTTCTGTCCCAGGGGCTGCAGCATCTTCAAAGAAAGGAGCCATTGATTCCCACGAAGCAACCTCCGGCTAGTTCTCTAATTAGGTGACAATTTGGATGCAGTACAGGCCCTGAGTGCACTGCGGAGGACCAAGCGCGGGCCGGGGAAGGTGCCCAACTGTGGTGCTTCACAGAGAGCAGATGGCTGAGAAAACACGATGTCTGCCATTATTTCAGAGTTGTCACTTTTAAGTCCATTTAGCATTATTATGGAAATTTAATTCTTGGACTTTTCATTAGGAAAGCCCTGCAAATATTTTTCACTCTCTGAAATAGTTTACCAAGTCGATCCATAGAGAGGCATTTGAAGTTTTGCCCTAACAGAAAATAGAAATAATTTGGCCTCTGTAATCTGCTATCTGAACGCTACAGTTTACTGTCCAAATGGAACTTTAAGACACTTAGCTCTGTTTGGGTGCACTGCGCAGTAAAAGATAGCTACGTACATCCCGTGGATGTTTTATTTATTATTAAAGATGAATAATAAATATATTATTCTAAAAATATATTGCATCGAAGACATCAAAATGGAAGCAGAGACAAGGTTTTTAAAGCTGATCTTTATATCAATCAAGGTAAAACAAATCTATTTTGAAAATAGTTTCCCAGATAAAGGGATGAAAAATTCTCTTATAAACATCAGTAACGGTACATGCCCTTGACCGGAATTGAACCCAGGACCCTTCAGTCCGCAGGTCAATGCTCTCTCCACTGAGTCAAACAAGCTAAGGCTATTTTATACTTTTAAACGGATTCTATGCTTATGCTCTCAGTCACTGACTCACATAATGTGACGGCTAGCATCCAGCTTCCCTCAAGTTCTCATTTGCTCCTCCTGAGTGGGGAAAAGACATTTGCAAAATTACTTTTTCAACGTCCAAAAATGGTGAGTAGATTCTGTTAGGTAATTAATTTACTTTAATAACAACGCTCTTACACCGGCCGTGTTAGTATTGTCCTCGTTCTAACGTGAGTGCGTTCCATACAGAAGAAAATGAGAGAGAGAGGGCTTTGATTTTCTCGTTTCTCTGGCTCTATTCCTCATGCTCCGCATTGCTGTTTTTATGGACTTGCCGATATCTTGTCCCTGCCTGACCCATAATATCTCAAACCTGGGTTAAAAAAGTCAAAAATGGTTTTTCACAGTTCATGAATCAGACAAATACGTGCTGGATAAGTTTTCATAATGAGTCAAAGAATACATATCTTAGGAAGCTGCCAGATACACTCTGAGGCAGAAATATGGGAAGACAATGTGGTATTTTTAAAAAATAAATGATTATTTTTCTCTACCATGGGGGTGTTGAAGTCTGAAATAATGCAATCATTAGAAAGTAACTGTATACTAGTACCTAATTTCCCTTTCTTATTTCCACAAATTACATTTATTTGAAATATTGGATATATGATGTGTTCCCATCTCATCAAAACTTTGGAATAAATTTGGGCTTTGTGTATATGGACATTGATGCAAGTTCATTATAAGTCAAGAATACACTATATACAGAAAAGGTAAGGCCCAGGTCGTGGGGCTATCATCCTAGCCCAGGGGTGGGCAAACTTTTTGGCTCGAGGGCTACAATGGGTTCTTAAACTGGACTGGAGGGCCGGAACAAAAGCATGGATGGAGTGTTTGTGTGAACTAATATAAATTCAAAGTAAACATCATTACATAAAAGGGTACGGTCTTTTTTTATTTTTTATTTTTATTCATTTCAAACGGGCCGGATCTGGCCCGTGGGCCGTAGTTTGCCCACAGCTGTCCTAGACCCTAACATTTCTCACTACCTAAACTATGGCAGGAGCTATGCTTACTTCCGGGAACTGAAAAGGATTCCCCACCGAAAAATGAAGAGTGCTGAGTACAAAGGGCAAGGTGCCCAGGGCAGAGACCAAGGTACCAAGGTGCCGAGTTGCACAACCATGGTACCCAGTGCAGAGACCAAGGTGCTGAGAGCAACAACCACGGTACCCAGTGCAGAGCCCAAGAATACTGAGAAAAACCAAGTTGGAGGAGGTGCATTGTGTGCAAAAAATGACCATGAACAAAAGGGCCAAGTTTAACAGAATGACTAAGCTGGTCTAAAATAATTTAATCACCATGGCCACAGCCTAAGAATATAGGAGGGGCTCTTGGAGCCCAGGCTCAGCCTTCTCCTTTCCTTGATCAAGGGATAAAGTTCTGCTCTGTTTCACTGAGCTCAGTCTCTTTCTATTGGCGCCAATGACACTGGGCACAAGGACCTTGGTTGGGGTCCCCGACCTGGAAGGGTAGATAACGTCACCACATCTATTTTGTAAGCCTTGGGAAGTGTGGACTTGGGAGATCAATGGGTACTAAGTGCTTATCAAATGTCTGTAAAAAGGAGATCTTCTAGTGGCAGCATCGCTGAGAACGTTCTAGAAAACCCATGCAAACAGTTCTGACTTTTTGAAAATATATACATTATTGCTCCAGTCTGTCACTTGGCTGTGTGCGTGCTCACTGAGCCCAGTTGCTATTTCAGTTCTAGACATTCTTTCAACCTGTCTGACCTGCCCATCCTTTCACTTCGGTGGCTTAATTAGGGAGTCCACTGCCTGCATACCTCTGTGCCCGGATCACCGGCCCATATTCCATGATACTGTCATACGGCTCCTCGTGTTAATTCATCATTTGAAACACAAAGCACAGCAGGGCGACTCTCCGTAGGTGAGCTTTTACAGGAATGATTGTGAGCTGACTAGTCATGACCTTGGCTTTATCTATGCTCCATTTTTGATCTAACATCTCAGTGAACATCAATTTTGAAACCATTTCCAAGTACACTGAGAAATGGTGTTTGAAGCGTGGGGCCGTACATTCTCTTTTAGATATGTCCCCTGTTCAGGGTAGATTGAGTGGGATTAAAGGAAGCAGACATGCTCTCAGGGTTAAATAAGAAAGGTATTCCACTCGAATGGTAATTCCGGGAGGAGGGCTGTTTTCCGCATTATGGACACAAGGGCAGAGCATGGCGGGGAACTATTCAGCGGGGAAGTCTAAGGGAAATGATGCTGTAAGCCTCCCTCACCCACAAACAGAAAGGAAAACCAACCGTTACTCTCTGAGACCAGGAGCACCTCTAAGGCAGGGGACAAGCAGGCGATGAATTACCAGGTAAGCGACTCGGGGCTGCCTTCAACAGGTAGAAAAGTTCAACGCTGATGGATGCAGTAAGCAAGGGTTAGTTAAGTGATTAATGAAGAATATTAAGGTGGGTTTTTAAATCGTATTGATTACTCAAGAAGTTGTTTAATCAGGGAAATGTTAGCTACAACCAATATGTGATATATTTTACACACATCAGGTTAAAAAATTGAATTGGAAACTGTAAGTCAGTGTGAATATTGGCAACATATTTATTTTTATTAATATATTTTTTCATTGATTTCAGAAAGGAAGGGAGTTGGAGCGAGGGAGAGAGAAACATCCATGATGAGAGAGAATCATTGATTGGCTGCCTCCTGCGCGCCCCACACTCGGGATGGAGCCCACAACGTGGGCATGTACCCTGACCGGGAATTGAACCTCCTGGTTCATAAGGTCAATGCTCAACCACTGAGCCATGCTGGCCGGGCTAAAACATAATTTTTAGTAGAATCTATTAAACGTGAAAACCACACACATGATGGTAAAGTCAAATAGATTTTAGATAAATATGTTTTATATAACTATGAGTAAGCCAGCATGAACCTGGCAAAGAAAATACCATTCTCCTCCTCAAGAAAGGAGTTAGTTTGGTGTTTACAAATTTACTTGAGGTTTAAATAGTCCTCACCTCAGACCAATTTAGGCCTTAACCAAATAGTCCTGTCGCTAAACATTTTTTAAATATGAAACAAGATCCTTTAACTTACCATATTTCTTTTTAAAGCAAACATAAAATTAGTCCTTTCTGAAGAATTCTACATAGGTGATTTCATATGTGTCTTAAACCTTTTTTAAAAAAAGGCTTTAGAGAATTTTTCCAATAAGATCGCTTTACTGCTAAAAAAAAAAAAAAAAACAAAACCCAAAAAACAAACAAAAAAACACACCAAAAAACACTCAAAAGCATGATTGTTTGCTTGATATGAATGACCCCCTGAACTCTTTGAAATGAATGGAAGAATACAGATAATTGTGTTTTTCATTCACAGCCACAACCCGCACTGTGTACCATCTATTTAGAGTTGCTATAACGTTACATTACAGACTATTTCATGCCTAATGTTTTCATCTCGGCATTTCTGAATTTCTTTGCTTAACAATGTGAAAGTGAACAGTAAGGTAACAACGTAATTTAGGTTGCTGTTAGTCAATTAACTCTGTGTGACACTTGAGGGGGAAAAAATTGGCTTATACAATTGCAATTTCAGACAATAACAAGCTTCATTTTTGTTTGTAGAGAGTAGCTCACATCAAGGACTATTATTCTACTTCAATATATTTCTGGTTCCAACCTCGCAGGAAATAAAGACACTATTTTTTTTTCTCTTTTACACTGTTGACTCCACAGTATCCCCCAAGTTGCAGGAATTTCCACTAAATATTGTAGCACATGCAATGCTTTGATTTGCTTTGGGGAATATTGTTTTGTGTGTGTGTGTGTGTTTTTTTTTTAAAAAGATTAAACCACTAATGACTTCAGCTTTTAACCTCAGTCATAAGTACAAGTGCTCTACTACATCCTCACAATTTAAATGCAAATAATCTTTAAACAAAACTAATCTGCAGGGCTTTTGTACAGTGAGTGATAAATGGGAGGGGATTTTATCGAGTGAGATAGCAAGCAATTCAGGTTCCTCTTCCACATCCATCATCTCTCCACACAGATCAACAATTAAAATAGTTCAGCGCTTTCGAGGGAGTCTGGGCAGGCAAGTTCATCATTTACCTGCCCGTGGCATTACCTTGGGGAGAAGCGAGCTGATCCAAAGGGTAAGTGTTAATTGAAAAATGTGTAAAGGAAACAGAAGAGCCTGCCTCTAGGTTTGCTTACCTGCAAAACCCACTCTGCCCTGTGCCTAGAAAGGCTAACAGTCTTGTCTAACACAGTGACACCTAATATAGAGAGGGCACACAGGTATTTTAATGGAGCTCCTTATACTGCAGAAATCAACTTCTCTTCCCAAAGCATTCCTTTCAGCAGAATCGTGTGATCATTAAAATCACAGTTGACCTGACTTCAACATAAAGAAAACGTTTCTTTGGTTATTTTAATTGCTCATGGTCTCACTGTTTATAAATTGTAAATTTAAACATACTACATTTGTGTTCAATATTTTCTTTTAGTTCTGTGGACGCAAGGGGCCACATGCTAACCTGACAAGCTCAGGGAAGGCCTGCATGACGGTCTTGCAAACTCAGACCTAAAGTAACCACAAAGGATGGTCTGAAATTATACTTTAACTCAGCGGTTCTCAACCTGTGGGTCGCGAGCCCTTTGGGGGTCGAACAAACCTTTCACAGGGGTTACCTAAGACCATCGGAAAACACATATATAATTACATATTGTTTTTGTGATTAATCACTATGCTTTAATTATGTTCAATTTGTAACAATGAAAATACATCCTGCATATCAGATATCTCCCTATATACATGACAACTCACAACAGTAGCAAAATTACAGTTATGAAGTAGCAACAAAAATAATTTTATGGTTGGGGGTCACCACAACATTAGGAACTATATTAAAAGGTTGCAGCATTAGGAAGGTTGAGAAAACACTGCTTTAACTAAAAGGATTTATGGTAGGTAGTTAAGTCCTAGGCTGGTATCTTCACTGACAAGGTCAACCTTTACCTTAACTGAGCCTATCTGTCTTTTTGCATCTATGATAACACACTCTTGAAATGTCTGGGTAACTTGTAACTTCCTTTTCTTTTTCTGGACCCCTTAAGGCACAACCTAATGTGCTGGGCACCAGGACAGATACCACAAATTCTTCATTGTTATCATGTTAATTGTTCTTGCACCCACTTAAGCCTGTGTCTCTCATTTTACTTTTCATCCAATCCCAGGGGTTTCCCTGCTTTGCTTTCTCCTGCCTCCCTAGTCTATCACCCATGGATTTCATGTAACCCACCTATGTCCCTTTCCTTTGATTGCAATGTATAAATACAGGTGTAACCCGCCTATCTCTGGAGCATGATCTCAATTTGTTGAGGTTCTGCTTCCCGGCAATTGTTCACAGTTGGCTCAAATAAACTCACAAAAATTCTTTACAGGTTTGAATGTTTTTATGTTAACAGTTCCAATATTTTTTTGTGAGACATGAAAGTGATGGAAAATAAGTAAAAATTTAAAAATAAAAGGAGGGCAGTGTATATTCTTTAAAAATATATTTTATTGATTTCTTACAGAGAGGAAGGGAGAGAGATAGTTAGAAACATCAATGAGAGAGAAACATCGACCAGCTGCCTCCTGCACACCCCCTGAGGATGTGCCCGCAACCCAGGTACATGCCCTTAACCTGAATCGAACCTGGGACCTTTCAGTCTGCAGGCCGACGCTCTATCCACTGAGCCAAACCAGTTTCGGTGTATTCTTTAAAGGATCAAAGCCTCTTAGTGAAGAAGTAGGTTTCAGGTCTGGAACAAGGAAAGCACATCTGGAATGTGGATTACTTTGTTTTACCAAAGATAAGAAAGGCCTCACAGGTGACTGAGACATATGTAAAGAACAAAGGCGTCGTTCGTTAATAATGCCAGATAATAGTAATGGATGCTACTGAATTCAAACTGATTTAAATGAATGAATGCATGAAAAAGGACAGCTTTTTCTTACAGAAAGTCACCTAAAAAATAGAATTATACTGCCAAAACAAGAATAAAAGGATGGTAAACCTAGCAGATCAAAGTTTAATAAATGAAATTGGTTACAAATTACCACAAACAATTAATAGAAATTGTATAGTAAGGATACCTGGTAGATTACCCTAACTAAGTCATCCGTTTACTATGACTATATCACACAAATTAACAGCCTGTTCTTCCTGCTCTAACTCACTGAGCACAGTCATCATTCCAGGGCTCTTCCCACCAAAATCTACGCAAAACGCACCAGAAGAACAAGTCTAAAAAGGAATGCATCTGTGCTCCTCCAAAATGCCAGAGTCAAGGCAAACCCATCAGGTTTGAGAACGTCTGGATCAAAAATTATAAGACAACGAAATGTATTTTATGATATCGGCTTGAATTTCAAACCAGGAAAAATTAGTTATAAAAGAGCATTATTTAGGAGCAATTGATGGACTTGAATAGGAACTGTGGATGGGAGAAAGGAATTCTATCAATAGTAAATACTCTGATTTTGAAAGTTGTACATAGTCATAGAACAGCATGCCCTTTTTCTTAGGGAGCATGCATGACCCTTTTGGATCTAAAGGGATGTAATTCTACAGCTTATTCTCAACTGGCTCAGGAAAATTAATATATTTATATACATACACATGGGCATGTGTATGCACTTATACAAACAGAACAAGAGAGGGGGTAATAAATATGTAAATGGGGCAAAATAGAAATACTTGGTCAACTGCATCAAAGATTCTAGGGGAGCTCTTTGAACAATTTTGAGCACTTTTGAATTAGCTTAAGATGACATCAAAATAAGGTATGAAGATGTTACTACTCAACTGGGTTGACAGAGGTGAGACTTTGCTTTCATTACAGGATCAAGGGCATCATTTTATCCCATATCACAAGGAACAATGGGAATAAATACAACTGTTGCATCAATCAGATTGGATCTAAAATGGACACTAGGGAAACTAGAACGACTTTGACACTGGAAATTATACTGAATGGAATCAACACACTAAACATTTTAAATACTTCTGCTTTTTTTAATTATATGTTAAATATGGTATTGCAGTAGCAACGTGTAGCCCATACAAACAGGTCTATTAGCTAGCCCTGGCTGGTTTGGCTCGGTGGATAGAGTGTTGGCCTATGGACTGAAGGGTCCTGGGTTCTGGGTTCAATTCTGGTCAAGGTCACATAACCGGGTTGCAGGATCAATCCCCAGTGTGGGGCATGCAGGAGGCAGCCGATCAATGATTCTCTATCATTGATATTTCTATCTCTCTCTCCCTCTCCCTTCCTCTCTGAAATCAACTATATACATATATTTATTTATTTATATTTCAAACAGGTCTATTCAAGCTTCATTAAAGAGGTGGTGTTTCTTTGTTTGTTTAATCCACTATTTGGAATAATTTATTGTCTTGAGAGCTACCTTGAAAAATTTCTGGGGACTCTTCATTAGAGATAAACAAGTAATGAGCATAAAAAGGAACAATTTGCCAAAGAAAAACTAGCGACATCTTACCACTCATGTAACTACGCGTAAATTGCTGAAGGATTTGCAGTTAGGGTCAAATGTAAATCTCTAGTTCTTTAGCTATATAACTGCAGGAAGAGTGTCATTTCTGGTGTAGTCTGAAATCTTTTCATACAAGTTTTGTGGGTTTAATTTTTAAATTGATTTTAGAGAGAAAGGAAGGGAGAGGGAGACACACAGAGAGAAACATCTATGGGCTGTGTTCCCTATGTCCCCCACTGGGGACTGAGCTGAAACCTAGGCATGTGACCCGACCAGGAATAGAACCTGAAACCTCCTGGTTCAGGGGGACAACGCCCAACCAACGGAGCCACACAGGCCTGCGCAAATCACTAAAGGCTTTTTACAAAGAGTTTCCAGTAAAGTCTGTGTCACTGTGTTCATTATTTTTATGCCCTTAGAATACATCTTTGTTTCATTCCGTTAGTAAACATATCACTGATTGCTATATGCCCTTTAAGCAGTATCAATTATGCAACGAATTAAACGGTATAGGTTATAGGGCAGAATGACTTTTATAAGGTTCATAAGAGAAGAACATTCAGTACTTCATACATGTTCCTTGCATTTTTTTTCCTGCCCTGCTGTGTGTTTGGACAGTATGCGGAAATGTGCTTCAGCCATTCAGCCATGAAGGCAACTGAGTTTGCAGCCTTGAATTACTGTTCTCAAAGGAGACAGGCCACTTTTACTTTGCAAGGTAACCATTTTTTTTGGGGGGGGGGGTGGTTTTAGACTTTCTTAGTCTATAATAATGAATCATGGTATACTGAGGAATCGATGGACTATTTTTGAGTGATTCATTGGGGACTTCCTGGAACTGACGAGTGAAACCAATCAAAGGTAATTGTGGATGGAAGGCTGCATCTGCCCTTCTGATAGATGCGTGACTTTGGCCCGAGCATTCGGAAGAGTCCAGGTTCTTGACGTTCAGGTGGCTCTAATGGCCTTGGTACTGATCGCTTTTATGACAAACAAAGGCTCAGAATGAGAAGCCTCATATGTAGAATGTCTAACCAGCCCCATGCTTTCGGCACTTTCCTCAGCACACTACACCCCCCGTACATTCTGTGAAAGAGATGGAATAACGGAATTAAACATGAAGAGCTAAGAAAAAGATTTAAGCTCTTCGCTCCGAGAAACCTATGAAACCCATAAAATTAGCTAGAGATCTGTCATAAAGGTCCTCATAGATAAACGCTAAGAAAAGCCTGCCAGGCACATTCAGCTGCTGAAAAAGAACCTCCCCCATACAATTGGACAAATTATCCTCAGAAACAAAATATCACATCAAGAGGATCGGTCAGGGCGACTTCTGCGACATTTTTACCGAGAGATTCCTTCAGATAATGTATGAATCCTGTATAATGTGTGTTTGAAAGCGCTGACTGCCACATATTTGTATTCTGAGTAGAAGCGATCAAAAGTAGCATTAATAGCTAATGGAGGGCCATCTTTTAAAACAACCTTCCATGTAAACCTACAGAAAAAGGAGTGACTATCATAAGCAGGCACTCCCTCCTATGAGGGCAAAAGATAACCATAAAGGCAGGCTCAGCCTCGTCAGCCTCATAATGAAACAGAGCCAAAAAAAAAAAAAAAAAAAAAAAAAAAAGCCACATTGAGATTCCATTTCACACTCATTTAATTGGCAAAAACTAAAGAGTGCATCTGACCATACCAAAGTTTAGAGAGGTTTTTCTTAGGAAGACCCCTCAATTGTTGGTAATGAGCGTGTTTTCTTCTTCTTTTTAATATGCTTTTATTGATTTCAGAGAGAGGAAGGGGGAGGGAGAGAGGGAGAGAAACAGCAATGATGAGAACCATCAATCGGCTGCCTCCTGCACGCCCCACACTGGGGATCAAGCCCACAACCCGGGCATGTGCCCTGATCAGGAATCGCACCCTGACCTCCTGGTTCCTAGGTTCAGTATTTCCCTTTACCACAGGAGCATGAGCGTGTCATTGATACAACTTTCTGGTAACAGCCCAGCATTATCTTGTGAAACCGAGCATCCCCACACCATGACTGCACTCTTGTCCGACACGCAGGACACCTCATCGCTGCCGCGGATCGAAGCCGTGCATGAAAAGGCTCCCGAGGGCCCTGTTTGTGACAACCAAGCCGAGGAACGAACTCAGGAACTCAGTGTCCAGGACTGGACCCACAGAAGGAAGGACCTTCCCATTTCGCCCAACAAAAGCCAGCATCTGTGTTTCCTCCCCTGCCAATCTGGGATTTGCTTTGGCACATAGAGGGAGACAGAAGAGATGCCATGTCTGAGCTTAAAGAGACCTCGACACTCTCAGAGCCCTGAGCCATCGGTGGGGAAGCTGGTCTATGAAGCCGATGAGAAGCCACACAGGAGGTCTACGCAAGAGACAAGGTTAACACGAGAACGGCCCAGCCAGCCAGCCGCTAGCCAGCCCAGGGCAGGAGGCAGAAATGTGGCCAGGACAACGGGTTTGCCTGCCCTCCTCTTTCCAACCACAGCAACAGTCCACCCGATGGAGCACTTTCTAAACTGTAGCCACGAAGAAATACCTGGTTCTGTTTTGGTCCATTAAGTTCTGGAGTGGTTTGTTATGGAGCAAATTATTAATAAGACAGATTGTTTTCTTGTTATATAGTCTTTATATATTTTTTCCTTTAAAAAAAATATACTTTATTGATTTTCCACAGAGAGGAAAGGAGAGGGACAGAGAGCTAGAAACATCGATGAGAGAGAAACATTGATCAGCTGCCTCCTGCACACTCCCCATGGGGGATGAGCCCACAAACAAGGTACATGCCCTTGACCGGAATCAAACCCAGGACCCCCGAGTCCACAGGCTGATGCTCCATCCGCTGAGCCAAACCGGTCAGGGCTAGTCTTTATATTTTTATACTGTTTCACAAGATACAGGCGTTGCAAATATTTCCCCAAATTTATAGCTTGCTTTTTTTTTTAACTTTTGAGATATCTTTTAATGAACAGAAGCTTTTGAACTTAAGATAGCCGTGTTTAAAATGGTTTTCTTTTCTTTAAGAACAAACGCTTTCACATCCTGTTTAAGAAAGCGACTACTTCCCAATATCAAAAACATATTCATTTGTATTCTCTCCCAAACACTGCAAAGCTTTGTCTATGACATTTCCGGTTTGGGTTATCTGGGTTTGAATTATGGATATGTTGTGATAGAGGAATTCAATTTCATTTTTCTTTCCATACGGATAGCACATCTTTGCTGCTCATTTTGCCACCTCGGCCCTAAATCATAGCAGCATCGTTGTGCGGATCTGTGTCTGCGTCTTCCGTTTTGTTCTAGGCATTGATTTGCCCATCCCTGTGCCCTGCTCACACCGTCTGAACTACCGCAACTTAGAATAAATCTCAGGATTTAGTAAAGGCTTCTCCTCTTCTACATTTTTCTTCCTCAGACAGGTTTAACCTACTGATGCTTCTTTGCTCTCCTATATAAATTTTAGAATCATTGACTCTGTTGGTCAGGGTGACTCCGTAGAGAAGTATTTCATTCCAAAATATAACTTTGAATTCTGCCCCTCCTCCTCATAGACACACAATTTCATGAAAAATGGCATGAAACACCACAGTTCCTCGAGGGGTAAGCAGGTGTAAGGTTAATGGGCATACAAGTTAATGCATTTCATAGAATATATTTTAATAGGAAAGGATGTTCACTTATGAGAAATTTTACTCTAATAGTATCGGTGCTTAATACTTAGGTTTTATTCAACATTGAACACTCCTTCCCACTATTTGCATCAGAACCTTCTGGTACATCTGTGTGAGGGTGTTTTAGGGATGTGTAAATGTACCTGTGATTTTAACCCAAAAAGTATTTTAATTCCATTTATCAAAAAGAATGTAAGGACAAGAGCCAGCCAGTGCCCTTTCAATTAAGAAAATGAAAGTGACAAAGAACCAACAATCCAGTCTCAACCACGCAGCAGACACGGCGAACACTGTAACAGATGCTGTTTTCAATATTATCAAACACTCTGTCTAGAAGAAACTCCCTTGAAAGTTTAGCAGCGAGAACACGCCAATTTTTGATTAACTCTGTGTCTCCTCTATTCTCCAGAGCTCAAGTGGAAACCTACTTGCGCCGATGGTGCTGGAAGCAGAAGCAGCGAGCAAGTCAGCCAAAAGGAATAAAACTCGGAGTCCAGCTGGATGCAGGGCAAATAAGAACATTTTCAAGGGAAGTTTCAGCGAGCGAGCTCACAGGCCCTTTTTTACATGCGAGGGAACAGCGGCTGGCTACCTACCCAGCAGACCGTAACTTTCAACATCGTCTCTGATGCTTTTTGACTCCTCTCTACTTAGTAGGCTCACCATGAATGTACTGAGTAAGTTTGTTTATATACATTTAACTTCTCATTACATTTCCAAAAGTAGGTTATAAAATAGGCCAAGCTATCATTCACGCTGTAGTTCCGGTATACTACTCAGGAAAAATCCTTTAAGGTCACAATTTCATTATATATATTTTCAGAGAAGTATGTATAACATCACTCTCCCAACAAATTAAAAATAGTTATGACAGTAATACAATAAAGATATAGGTGAAATGTTAATGAAAGAAATAAAGCTAGTAGAAAGCTAACAGACATCAGATGCTATGGAAAATAAATAAAATAACTAGGTCTATAAAATTTGCATTTCTTGAGGTCAGAAACAGTTAAATATGTGATTTCATATGGTTCTATCCAATATTTTAGAAATTATTCACATATTTTGAAATTATCCCGCTTTTGGCAGGTGATTTTTCAGTGACTGTTTCCCATATTTTGTTCATTTAAAATTATGATTTAGCCCCACCAGTGTGGCTCAGTGGTTGAGCCTCCACCTATAAACCAGGAGGTCACAGTTTGATTCCAGGTTAGGGCACATGCCCCAGTTTCTGGTTTGATCCCAGTAGGGGGCAGGAGGCAGCCCATCAATGATTCTCATCATTGATGTTTCTATCTCTCTCTCTCTCTCCCTTCCTCTCTCTGAAACCAATTAAACATATTTTTTTTTTAAAGAAATCCTATAACGATCCATAAGCTCATGTGAAGGAAAAACGAAAACCAATTGTGTTTGTTAGAAACAGTGTCATATTGTCTAGTTATCTAGATCCATGATCTTTGAAGCATAATCCCAGGATCAGCAGTATCACCAGCATCACCCGGGAACTTGCTAGAAATTCATATTCTTGGCGCCAATCCCCACCTGTTTGATCAGAAACCATTGGGTGGAGCCCAACAATCTGTCTTTTTTTCTGAAAACAAGCTTTACAGGTGATTCCAATGCAAATTTGAGAAGCACTGATCTAGATAATTACCTCACCCTTTTGTGTGGTTTCCCCTCTGCCAACATGCCAGTCATTGCTATGGAAATGTATTATCGTATAGTCCACACGCAATTGTCTCTAATCTTCAGGGAGCAGAATGAATTGGCCAGAACACCATGGCTGGTCCCCATCTCTAGCTGGTAGATCCAGACTCCGCCCCCACCCATTTTTTTTTTTTTTTTTTTTTTGCCACAGCCCCTAATGAGAACTGTAATTGACTGATGCTTGTTTCCGCTCTTTTTCTCACCTGCCCACTAGCTGGTAAAGGCGTTAATGAGCAGGGAAAAAGCCTGCAGGCAAACAGCAGGAAGGAGAAGGAGGCCAGCCCTGCCCCTCTAAATATTTGGAAATATGCTATAATATTAAAAACAATTAAAAAAAACAAACACCCTCTTTTTCCTGTCTTAAAATTTCTTAACATGGCAATGCTAAATTCAGTTAAAACACTTTCTAGTAAAAATGCGAGCCGTTATAGGGGCACTAGTAGTTTCTCCAGGTTACTCTTTCTTTTTCTTCAATGATTAGTTCTTTCTCCCTTTGTTAGTCCTATTTGTCTAGTTTCCATCTCTTGTGTTCTCTAACTACTGTCAACAAAGCCCTTCTTTCCTTCTCTCCAAATCTCTCTAAACTTTCATCTCTCTGTTCAATTGGCTTTGGATGGTAGTCTCTGAACCTACATAAAAACATTGAGAAAGAATAGGAAAATGCAATACCATTAAACACCCAGCCGCTATTACAGGTGTAATTCCAAAGGTATTTCGGGGTTTGGCACATCAAATGAACCTCCGTTTGAAGGGTATTATTTGGCTTTTCTGTCTGTATGACTTTCTGCAAAGTGGTTGCAAGAAACTTTTAGAAAAGTCTTCTGTGATTTTGACTGAAAAAACAACAACAGCAACAATCTAGATCATGAATATCATCATAAAACTACAAGCTCTTCTTATTCTGTGATTTAAAAGAAAACCTATCCCCTGCCCGCTGGCGTGGTTCAGTGGTTGAGCTTTGACTTATGAACCAGGAGGTCACGGTTCGATTCCCGGTCAGGACACATGCCCGGGTTAGGGGATCCCCAGTGTGGCTCTACTGGTGTGGCTCCCTGGTTGAGCCTCCACCTATGAACCAGGAGGCCACGGTTCGATTCCAGGCAAAAGGCAGCTCAGATGATCAGTGATTTTCTCTCGTCAATGATGTTTCTATCTCTCTCTCTCTGTCTCCTTTCCTCTCTCTGAAATCTATAAAAATAAAAGATAACCCATCCCCAAGAACCCGAATATCACTGTCTCATCGATACAGAAAACGACTTTATGAACTTCCCTCCCTGGACATACATCCCTCAGTACAGTTAAGAGCCCTGGTGTGGATAACTGGCTTGTTGACCCAGTGATATTGATAAGGTTGTTACAGTTATTAGCATTGATGCTGAGGCCACCTTCACTGTCATGGTAACACCACCACATTAATTCTAGCTCTTTTCCTGCAAGGCCAAGTCATGTGTCATATTTGAAGTGATTTAAGTTATTGATCTCTTTGTTGAAATCAAAGCAAAGCAAATTGCAAAGATCACAGTCATGTGATCGTGACATAAATGTTCTCAAGGTTCCCAACAGAAATATGAACTGGGACCCTGAGCCCATCAACGGTGGTTTAGTGTAAAGTGTGATGGCCGCTTTGCTTAAAAACACCATGACTCTTCCTCTTCAAAATCGCCTGCTGAGAAGCTCTTTTTTTTTTTAAAGAAATCATATAAGGATCGATAAGCTCATGTGAAGGAAAAGCAAAAACAATCCTGTGAATGCTTAAGATAAGTCTGATTTTTTTTAAAAAAAAACAGAGTGGATTCCAAATTATTTCCAAAAGTTGTCAAGTTTTCAAGCCTTGTCTGTTGAAACTAAATATGAATTATGATAAAGAGTCAGAAAGGTTTGGAGCCAATTCTGGTGAGTAAAATAATAATGGAGACTCATGGGAAAGAAAACATTGTGTCACTGGGCTAAACGAAAAGAACCTAAGTCAGTGGTTCTCAACCTTCTGGCCCTTTAAATAGTTCCTCATGTTGTGACCCAACCATAACATTATTTTCGTTGCTACTTCATCACTGTCATGTTGCTACTGTTATGAATCGTCATGTAAATATCTGATATGCAGGATGGTCTAAGGCAACCCCTGTGAAAGGGTCGTTCGACCGCCAAAGGGTCGCGACCCACAGGTTGAGAACCGCTGCTAATGTTCCTCAATATCTAAACTATGTCACCAGCTGTGCTTGCTTCCAGAACTGAAAAGGATTCCACACCATGAAGACCAGGGTGCCCAGTGCAAACACCAGGTGCCCAGTGCAAAGTGCAAGGTGCTGAGTGCAAAGACCAAGATGGTGAAGGGGCATCGTGTGCAAAATACCCCGAGTTAAAGGGCCAAGTGCAACAGAAGAATGACTCAGCAAAGGGCCAGGTGCAACAGAAGAATGACTCAGCACCTACAAGAATTTAATCACCGGGGATCAATTGCCACAGCCTGTGGATACAGAGGCCCTTCTGAGTCGGGGAGAAGGGGCCCTTAGAGCATGAGCTCATTTATTCTCTTTTTTTTTTTTTTTTTAAATATATTTTATTGATTTTTTACAGAGAGGAAGGGAGAGAGATAGAAAGTTAGAAACATCGATGAGAGAGAAACATCGATCAGCTGCCTCCTGCACATCTCCTACTGGGGATATGCCCGCAACCCAGGTACATGCCCTTGACCGGAATCGAACCTGGGACCTTTCAGTCCGCAGGCCGACGCTCTATCCACTGAGCCAAACTGGTTTCGGCCATTTATTCTCTTTAATCAAAGAATAAAGTTTCTGCTCTGCTTTACTAAACTCAGTTTCTTTCTATTGGCACCAAAGGCCTTGGTCTGGGTCCCTGACTCCCACGGTCTGTAGCAATTATAGCACAAAGAGAGGATGGTATCTGTGTAGGCAGAAGCTAAAGGCAATTTCACATTTTGGTTTCTAGCAGAATTAAAGGAAATAGTTATGTGCTGTGTATTTATGAGTTCTACGAATTTCCTGAGTCACCCGTGTACTGTAAGATTATTGAGAAACATGTGTAGGGAATGCAACTTAATGGATTCAAACGTATCAGATGTATTGCATCTTGTAATATGATCAATCCTTCAGGACGCCACCACGATAAATGATGGAGCAGAATCAGCAACAGCCACGGAGGATCTCTTTGTCTCAGCCTTCCAGAAATAAACGCCAGGAAGGACATTCTTGACTAACAAGAAGTGAAAATGAAAATACATTTCTGGAGATTGACCTTTGCCCTCTATACCTCCTGAAATCTCTACTCTTGCATGAAAGTCTGGCACCGGGGCCAGAAGCAGCTCAATGCAGCATGTGCGATCACCCTTTGCATCTCTGAATTTTAAATACAGACCTATGCATTTCGCACCTGCCATTGGACAGAACGAACAAAGCAATGATGCATTTTTAATAATGCAATATTACTTTAAAAAGCTCTCAAATCCGTGCAGCCCACCTCCCTAAAGCCGGCAGCTGTTGTCCATAGGGAAAATGAGTCCTGTGATTGCTAACTCGAGCTCATCTACTCGCTCAGCGAAATGCAAACATCTAGAAATCCCAAGGTTTCTGCCTGTATTTAAATCAGAATTGTGACGATTTTTTTAATGTTTATATTGATTTCAGAGAGAGGAAGGGAGAGGCAGAACACTGTTGTGATAGGACTGATTGGGAACTATGAGTCAGTGAGTCCAACATGAGGAAGTGGACTGAAAGCATTTAGCATCGGCCTGTTTTCTTTCCTCTCCTCTCCTCTCCTCTCCCTCTTCCTCTCCCCACTCCTGTGATAGAAAGTGATTTAATTCAAACCCAAGTGACTAAGGATACTTTTAAGGAGCTCACTCAGCCAGCTGGCCCTGCCCTCTGTCACCTCCGACCTGTGACATCTCGCCCCAACTGTAATAAAGAAGGTAATTCACCCTGGAGATTTGGTACTTTTGCCTTATATTATTTATGTAAAAATACTGCATCCTTTACAAGATTATACAAGCTCTGAGTAGAAAGAAACAAGCGTTTGCTCAGTCTGTTCAAATGGGAAGGAGCTTGTGGAATGGCTACACCTCCAATCGCTCATGTATATTTATAGACTCTTAAGCAAAGATACACATAGCACCTTGCATAGTACGATCACAGTTTTGTTACCAGTTCAGAAGTTTCATGTTCTCCTTTGAGGTTTCACTCCCTGAACTACCGTTGAAAGGCTGGGTAAAATAACAGACATTAAATCGGAAGCAAGGAGGCATTTTTGCCAGTAAAACAGAAGCCGCTATGGCTCTGTCACTTGGGATACATAGACCTAAGAAAACAGTGTTTAAACTTTTATGCTGGAAATGGCTTAAAATTAATTTTTGTCTTTCTCCTCCTAAGACTCTGGCACCTCTTCCAAGCTCTGACCAACCTCTTAGACAATCCAGAAGAATCACATACATATTCTAAACTTCAAAAACAAATATGAACACCATTAGGTCACAAACAAGAAAAACACACAAATAAAAGCAGTGCGGGCAGGGCCCTGGGCGTCCCGGGTCTGTCTCCTGCTCCGACAGTGTTTGGACCGGAGAGACCAGGGACAGCCCTGCTCCCAGCCTCGGGCCACTCTCCTGCATCTCATCCAGTCGCCACCTTCACAGCCACCTCCCAGACCAGCCGACACACGGGTTTCCTTTCTGCCTTAACCCCTTATGCCGAACAACCACGCGCTCCCAAGTTCGTCAGAATTAATCCACCACCGAGATGGAGGCCCCGTCACCCGCCTGGCCACCTGCCTCCGCGGGCCCCACACCCACCTCTCTCTGGGCTGCTGTTTCCACCGAGAGGATGTGGCTCTCAAGGGCGGGGGCCACAACTACTGCGAGGTGGCGGAGAAGAAGCTGAGGGCCTGAGCATCTTGAAGATGCTACACCAGCGCGGTGGCCGCATTCTCTTCCAGGACGTGCGGACGCCTCCCAAGGTGAGCGGGCCAAACTCAGGGCCACGGAAGCCTCCTGGGCCTTGGAGAGGAGCCGGAGCCAGGCCCTTTTGTAGCTACTGGCCCTGTTCTCCCCGTGCAGACCCGCATCCCCATGACCTCCTGCAGGTGAGACTCACCAGGAAGATGGGCCACACCTGCCTCACCTCCGCAGGGGCCCCCAGGCTGGGCTGGGCGAGTAGCACAACCAGGAGCCTGTGGAGCCCAGAGGCCTTTGGGGGGCCCCTCTGCACCCCCCTGGTGTCTGGGGTTTGCCTGAGCCTCTCCCCAAAACTACTAGCCATTCATGTAACCACTCTGAAGCCCTCTCCCATGCATTGCACCAAATGAAACAATACAGCTTTTTGCAGCAACAATAAATCTGAAAGAATACACTTTAATGCACTACTAAATAAAAAGTAGTGCATTAAAGTGTATTCTTGCAGATTTTTAATTGGTTAAATGCCTCTGTTCATAACATTCATGATACTTTGATCTGCATTCTAGTGTCTGAGAATAGTTATCAGCAGCTGTTATCTTTACTCTTTGGAAATAACAGATTTTATAAATTATGAAATTTTCAATAAAGATAGTATTAGCATTAATTTGCAGCAACATTTTAGCATATGTATCTGTGTAAACATTAAGAAACTTCCAAATTAAAGAGAATTAAGAATGTTGACTAATACATTTATTTTTGTCCGCAGTTTGCTACTGAGCAATATTATTAGGCATGATGTAAATTTTTTCCTGTCCTTGACTTTTTCTTATTGCAAACTTATGCAATAATAACAACTGAATTCCAGCTACTCATGCATGCCGGTTTCAAATTTTAAAACACTATTTATAATAAGGAATACAAACAGAAAATACTTTTAAAATTGAATATCTGGTTTGAATTTATTAGCTAATGTCTATATTTTGCCATTTTTCTTTTTTTTTTGTCAGTTCTGTTTCTTACCTAATAAAGATCCATGATCACTTTTCTACCTTTTTTTACTTCATTTGAAATACATTGGATGATGTACATAAAGAACTTGCAAAATAAAATCCGACCCATATAGAGTTTTAAATTGATCTTAATGGGTATCAAAAACAATATAATCACTGGAAATAACTGACATAGCAAAATTAGATTGCTTGCCTGCGTCAATGATCATTTGTGACCCAAAACAAGCAAACAAACAAAATATTTCAAACCACATCAGTTTTTAGGGCATTAGTAGTTCCTATGGTTAAGGTTTTCCTTTAGTTTCGTTTTTAAGCATATTAAGCTTTTTTCACAGTTATTTTTTTTTTTAAACTTAAGGATTTTGTGCTGCTTTTGTTCTCCTTAATTTGGAGTTACATTTATCTTAAGGGTAGATTTTTAAATCAGGAACAACTTCATCCTCAAGCTTATTATGTATCTGGCATTGAGCATTTCCATTTTAATTTCACTAATCATTGCATGTGGAAAGTTCCCTTAGTATAGTTGAGCAAGTCCCCTTGCTCAACTATACTAAGCTACCTAAAGCAACGTGCTTTCTCTAGGAACTATGCTAATATTTTATTGGCCTCTCTATTATTCAGGTTCAAATATGAAAAACATCCGTAGGATTCTTGTTCCATTTGCATTTTAATTCCTAAGGACTGTTTAAATTTTTATTGTGTTGCATTATTAATTGATTTTTTTTCCTCTCTATGCTTTTTAAACTTGAAAGAACAAATGGTCTGTTATCTAACAAATGTGTAGGTCTTAGTCCCATTCACTTGTTGCTTAAAAAAGTACCTTGGAGATCTGGTGCCACAGAATGATGGCACAGAAATGCAAAACCCAGGTACGCCGTGGTCTGACTCGGCCACTAGAGGGCACTTAATCTAAGCAGAGCTTCCATAATGACCTCTTTATTTAGCCAGGCCCAAAATGATGACGTGGTGGCTAAATAGAGGGGAAGAGAGGGAGAATGAGAGAAAGAAATGGAGAGGGGGGTGGGGGAGAGATAGAACAAGAGAAAGATTCAACCGTAACATCCTCCAATGTTGCCTTGTGAGAATTTTGCATTTCATAACTACAAAAGAATGCAGAAGGTACACTACCTGTGCACAAATACTGTCCTAGAAATAATATTGTTGCCCTGGCTGGTGTGCTCAGTGGTTAGAGTGTCAACTTATGGACCTAAGGGACACGGGTTTGATTCCTGGTCAAGGGCACGTACCTGGTTTGCAGGTTCCATCCCCAACCCTCATTGGGGCGCATGTGGGAGGTAACCGATCACCCTCTCATGTTGATGTTTCTTTCTCTCTTTCACTCTCTGCCTCTCCTCCTCCCCCTCTCCCTTCCACTCTCTCTAAAAATCAATGGAAAAAATATCCGGGAGGTAAGCTGATTGCACTCATATTTTAAAATCGAATCTTCCAGCTCACCTAGATCCACCAGGTCGGAAACCCCGTGGCGTTTTATAAACTGGAACCCAGTCTTGCCGGGTGTGCCGTCCCTTTCCACTAGGATGATTTGTGCTCCTCATTTGGCCTGGATTGCTGTGGAGCAAACAGGAATGAACTTCCTAACATCTGCTCAGAGCAGTAAACAATTTATGGCCAGCTTTGGCCCAAGATGGTCGTATGTCTGTGGAAAGAGAAACTCAATAAATGAGCTGAAGAGTAGAACCAACACAGCCGAAGGGCAACTTGGCCAGCTCCTAGACGGAATCGACGGCCTCTCGGAAAGTGATTGATGGATCACCCCAGCTTTTACGGGGAGCCCCTTTACTACCTGCTGAATTTATTGGCATACGGAGGCGAACATGGCCAGTGGCCATCTTGGCATCCAATGCAATGGAACCATGACTAGGTTTCCTGGTGAAAGCCTTTCTCTCTCGGGACCAGAGCTCACTGTGCCCAATATTACAGAAACAGAGTGGGAAAAACAACACTTTCAGATTATTTGGCTTTACCGTGAGACACAGCCACACCCCCTCCTTCGCTTGCAGGGCTCATGCATTCTAATCATGGGAGAAATTGTGATTTAAGACATCTGGGGCACCGTCAGGACCACTCCCTAACCCTGAGGAATTTTCCCTCCGAGTTTCCTCAAGCAGCTGTTTCTGGGATGAACCCTGGTTGCACTGATGAATTTGTGGATGCCAGTTACTACCTTCCAAGTCCTTCCCCATGAAACGTGTGCTTTGGTCGGTAGAGATGCCATGATGATGGACACAGCTTTCTGAATGTCTATGAAATGTGGTGCTGGCACAGACCCTGGGCAGTAAGGGAATTCTGTGCCTCTGGACACATATTCCAAATCACCGCTGTTTCAATGCTGAAAGGAGTAGGAAACAATCAGTTGGAGACCCCTGGCTGGTAAGATGCAAAATATTCCATGTGGTTTGCATCACTGGCCTCTGTCCTTCACAGATTGGGGACCAGTCTCAGTGCAAAACTATTCTACACTTGAGTCCATGCCTGGCCCCCATCTTTGTCATCGTGGCCACTGTGTATATTTCCATTGAGTCAGCAACAGTAGGACTGTGGGAAGGGGTGAGTAGTAACATTTCCCATCTGTTTATTGAGAGCCTCACCCACTTTATAATCAACTGTGTTCCTTTAACTGGGACACCATACCTTTTATTTATTTATTTGTTTGTTTATTTATTTAATTGAGGAAAGGCAGAGAGAGGGAAAAGAGATAGAAATATCAATGATGAGAGAGAATCATCAATCAGCTGCCTCCTGCACACCCCCTAATTGGGGACTGAGCCCACAACCCGGGCATGTGACCTGACAGGGAATGGAACCGTGACCTCCTGGTTCATATGTCCACACTCAACCACAGAGCCATGCTGGCCAGGGGCCAGGCACTGTTTTAAGGTCTTGGTAAGTTTTAACTTCTTTCTTGTTGATAACCTCATGAGGGTTGTTGAAATGCTATTTTCTCAGACCACAGCAACAATTAGTGTATGTACCACCTCTGTGTATACATTTAGAATATTGTGTGCCAATCTCTCCAGTGAATTAGATATAAATACAGCAATCACTGGTACGTTCAGGATTTGTCCAAAGAGCAAGAGTACTTGGTTTCCTTTGTCAAGAGAGAGTGTAGGGAATTTGGAGATCTATAAACCTCCAGAAAGTTAAATTATCCTACATACCACACTTGGGTATATCAGGAGACACATTTTCAACCTTTCTCGAAGAATTCACAGTCCACAGAATCTGTGGGCAGGATGGTTATTTTACGTGGCGCGCTATGTAATTTGCAGGAATTACTGTTACAACAGCAGAAAGCACCTGAAAAGTCCCTGACATTATTTTTCACTCAGTGCTATATCTTTTTTCTACATGATGATGACGGCGTGCCATTCATATACGCAAATTGGTGGCTGCGTCAGTTCATAGGAAACAGGTTGGGGCAGCGAGAAAAGGTAATTTAAATAGACACGCATTTCCTCCGATTCTCAAAAGTCCATGGCCTCCTGGGATGACCTGAGGTCACTGTCAGAATGTTGGCACCTGTACCTCGTCATATCCTAAGAGACATTACTGGTCACGGTACAATGGCCCACAGCTTCTTTTATTCCAATACTGTCTTTGCAAAGCACCTACATAAATGAGTAGTTAGTGAACATATAGTTTAGTGCTTGCTAATTATTATTTATGGGATAATAATGCTAGCAGAAAAAGAATACTCTTGACATGTTTTGTGTGTTTAAAATGAATGTTGTCTTGGATATTCAAAGGGGATATTCAAAGGGGATATCCGCCTAGCTGGCGGATAGAGTGTTGGCCTGCAGACTGAAGGGTCCCGGGTTTGACTCCGGTCAAGGGAACATGCTCGGGTTGTGTGCTTGATCCCCAGTAGGGGGCATTCAGGAGGCAGCCGATCAGTGATTCTCTCTCATCATTGATGTTCCTATCTCTTTCTCCCTTTCCCTTCCTCTCTGAAATCAATGAAAACATATTAAAAGGGGGGGGGGGAAGGGCGGGCACAATAAATTGTTCTTATGGCCAATGATCAGGATTTTTCATGTCCAGCTCATTGCATGACCTTTACTTCTGAAGATAAAACATGGTCTTTCCTTTGTAAAGTGTTTTCCAAATAATGTTTGTATGCATTAGCTCGTTTAAGCTTCACACCTTAGCATACATTATCATTCTGTACAGGGAGGGTAGAGTTTAATCTTGAACACAAAAATTCAATAACATTTTTCTCTCCTTAGGAGATACTAAGCTTTTTAATTAAAAAAAAATATTGTCAGGCCATAAGAACAATTTATTACTTTGTAGGCATTACATATCATGCATTGTATGGATATTATGTAATTCAAAATAACTTAATTTACCTTTTAAAGTAAAGCAAAGGCATTGCAGATTATGAAGTTATCTCTGATGCAATTGTGCTTTCTCTTATGCAATTAGCATAAATTGCACTTTTCCACTAAATAGCCTCCACATATTATTGCATGTAACCAGAAATTATTCCTCTATTTTGCATCCACTTGTACAGTGTATGCTTTCTATGGAGTGTGCATTTATTTCAACCCATTTAGATCAAATATTTCTAGAAACTGATTCTATGCCTTCTTCTTCATTTTATCTTTCCTCGTCTACTTCTGTTTACTGTGGCTGCAAATCAATACATCTTACCTTACAGCCTAACTCTCAGAACAAGATGGGAATGTTCTCCGATCACCATATTAAACATGAAGAAGGATGGTGTTCGAATTTAGACAGAATAAAGAATGAAGCCCAGCCAATGTTGCTCAGTGGTTGAATGTCAACCCTTGAAGCAGGAGGTCAGGGTTTGATTGCCCATCAGGAGGAGTCGATCAATGATTCTCTCTCATTACTGATGTTCCTATTCCTCCCTCCCTCTCTCTGAAATCAATAAAAACACATAAAAGAAATAAAGAAAGCAACGAAATAGGGGATACCATGATGGTGACTTTGAAATTGCTCTGCAATTTCTCCACTAATTTCTCACATTCTTTTGTTTCCCAGGTACTTCACGGTGCCTATTCTTACCTCATCAACCTTTTGTGACCATCTTAGATGCAGATTCATTGAGCTATCACACTAAAGATAAGCATAGAGAACATTCTAGAATGGATCTTTCTCATTTCAGGTCAGGGTAACTAGTCTTTCCCACAATTACAGATACTATTATCTGCCCGTCTGTGCTCATTTTATGAGAATTAATTCAGCCCAGAAAATTGGTCCCAATTTCCCATGCTAACTTCTGTTTAAGGGGTAAGTCAGTGCTAGGAACATATGTTTGCATCTAACATGAGTATATTTTACTGGTGTGAAATGCGGCCATATGGCAGCTGCTTGGGGTTGGGAGTGGGAGCCCTTAATCCTTTCTCAGTCACTCAGAGACTCTGCCCTGCAAATTGGGGATTGAGACCAAGAGGAAGGAGAAAAGAAAATCCCACTACCAGCCTAGAATCGGGTGGCTGTGTTTTTCTTGGGTGAATGAATGACAGCACACAAGGAGGTGCGAGAAACACTAAATGTAGCCAATTCAAAAGCATTCGAAATGTTTAAAACCAAAGAAAAATTTTATGCATTATGTTTCTGATAGCTCTCCTTGTTTTGTTTATAACCCTTCTTCAGGCCCCGCTACATTCTGTCCCATATGAAACATCCCTTTGAACTAAAATTTTCTTAAGCTATTTCAAGTTAATTTCCGTTCCTGGAAATCTAAAGTGCCCTAGCTAAAAGTACTTAATTATCAAATAGTGGAATGAAAAAGGACTTGTGCCTAGAAGCAAAGTCTAAGAAAATGTTCAGCTCTGCATTTTACATAACCATCTATTAAAATGAGAGGAAAGAAAAGAAGTTGAAATTTGTCATGCAAGTCATGCCTAAGAGTCCTCAGAGGAAAACACCAGAAGAATCAAGTATTTCTGAAGTACCCAGAGAGTCCTCTGTGTAGCTAGAGAGAGAAAACTCTCTACAGGTTACTTTTATCCAGCATGTGCAATTTAAATAATATTAAGTCTGGGTTGTTTATTCGGCAAGACCTTTTGTTAATGAAATTTCAGTGTGCTTTTTTGAAATACATTTTTTATTTAAAATATATATATTTTAACTGATTTCAGAGATAAAGGGAGAAGGAAAAAGAGATAGAAACATCAATGATGAGAGAGAATCATTGATCGGCTGCCTCCTGCACGCCCCCTACTGGGGATTGAGCTCACAACCCCAACATGTGCCCTGACCTCCTGGTTCATAGGTCCATGCTCAGCCAGGGAGCCATACCGGCTGGGCGAAATTTGATTTAATACGGTGTTTAGCTAAAGAATTTAAGTTACCGATTGACAGGTAAGGGCCGGAAAGCTATTTTCTGGATTAATCATTTTGACAAATATTTATCTCATTTCAAGAGTCATTTTATGTGTGGGCGAGCCGGCCTGTATTACAGGAGGGCCATTAGGTTATGGCTTTCATCGCTGTGGTTCATGGACGAATATGAACTCAGAGATGTGTGCAGAAAAAAGAAATAGGAGTTAATAAGAGCTGGCAGTGGCAAAATGGCCTTTGTGATCAAACATGTGATTACCAGATGCCAAAGGAAATTGTGACAACCCTACAGTACATTAACAAACAAATCAACAAGCTGACTAACAAAAAAAAATATTTTTTGAGGTGAATAGTAAACTTAAGCAGTAGAATTACGTGGTTTCCTCTTAATGTTCTACGTTTTCAAAAAATCAAATTATTGCTCAGCCTCTGACACAATGCATTTTGATCCAAGGATTATGAATTTCAATCCGTGATTAAATACAATTTTTTTTTTTCGTTTTCATTTTCCATCTGCAAAAGATGTGCTACATTTGTTGGCTGTTAGGACTTTATCCAAAGAGAATTAAGTCAATATGTTTTTCTGTTTTAATGTTTATTGAATGGCTGTCATTAAATATGATAATGCTGGACATTTTTATTTTCCCCAAAAGAAAAGTCCAAGATAAGCCAGTGACAACATTGTGAAATAGGTTCATTTGAGAATATGGTAACAGATGAATTTATGTCTCTAATTTTAAAACATTTCAGTCTTACATGTTATGGCCATTAGGTTAGGAGTATATTTTATCATTCATTAGTATGCTCTGCATGCCTTTTATGCGATAATCGACTTTGATGTTGATTGTTATTATACTTAAACAACTTTTATAAAATGGATCCTGGTGCTTTTTATATTAAAAATATTCATATTCTTAATTACTCAACGCTAAGTTAATTGAGACATTTTAGTATTCCCTAGATTGGAATTAAGTTAAATTTAACTTCTACAAGGTGGCTAAAAGGTACCTGGCACTTCCTTTCACTAACTGTGCCACTGTGGTATTTGCAAAACCCAATACCCAGCAACGGTGGAATGCGGAAAGCCCAACATTCAACTATGCAACACACCAAGTAATCCTATAAAAGGTAAAATCCGTGATTTAAAATTGATCTTATTCTCATTGGAAGAATAAAGAATGAAGAACATTCTAATCCCATTCATCGGTGCTCAACCTGTGGGTCGAGACCCCTTTGGGGGTCGAATGACCCTTTCACAGGGGTCGCCTAAGACCATCCTACATATCAGATATTTATATTAAGATTCATAACAGTAGGAAAATTACAGTTATTAAGTAGAAACGAAAATAATTTTATGGTTGGTGGTCACAACATGAGGAACTATATTTAAAGGGCCAGAAGGTTGAGAACCACTGAATGTCAACTTGGAATTCTTTTCTTCTCCAAAGAATTCAGCCTATCTTACTTCTGAGTGGCTGTCCTCAATGTCACTGATTTCTATGAATTTTCTCAAATTCCAAAAATTCCTTCTTAAAATATAAATGGGAGATAATAAAAGCCAAATGAGGGCTCCCTCCTCCATAAGCCTATGTTAGACTTTACTTCAGTATTTATTACACAAGCTGCTTATCAAAACAGACAGAACTCTGTGTGATGGAATCTCAGACAGATGTGTTTTGGTGAGAAGTAGAATCTGTCCACAGGCTGTGCTGACGGGACTAGAGACCTGTGGATGCTTCCACGGAGAACTGTGTCATTTCTGGACCTGGGCTGAAGGCCTGTTTCTGGCGTTGTCTAAGATAGCCTTATCCAGGTGGCAGATTGGCCCTGACATACCTTACCCAAATTCACCTTGTTCTTTGTTATCACATATTTTTTTAAAAAAATCTTCTCATTGACTTCAGAGAGAAAGGAAGAGAGAAATAGAAACATCAATGATGAGAGAGAATCATGAATTGGCTGCCTCCTGTACATCCCACATTGTGGATCGAGCCCGCAACCTGGGCATGTGCCCTGACTGGGAATCGAACCCTCACCTCCTGATTCATAGATTGATGCTCAACCACTGAGCCACGCCAGCTGGGCTATTTTTACTTCTTAATTGTATTATCCAATGTCAGAAATTGTATGCTTTTTAACGAATTACAGACAGTGTTCCATAGGAGCATTAATTATTTATCACATAGCGTATTTTTATAAATATCAATTCATCAGAAATAGAAGGTATTTGAGTCCCTATTTTGCAAGATGATTACAATATATATTTTTTTGGCAAAATTAAAATAGGATTTTAGAAGAAAATAAAGATTTTGTTAGACCTCTCAGAGCAATTCAGCATTTTATCTCAAGCCACAAAGATCCAATCATTGGGCGTTTACTCTAATCATTATTTCTGAAGGCACACAATCAACAGCTCCCTAACAACTCCTCCACTCCTCTTAACACTGCTCATTTAAAACAGCAACCCGAACCCTCAATTGTGATGCCCCAGCGCAGGAAGACACACGCAATCCGGATAAAGATACCTTTCCTGCCCCATTTCCATAAGGTCACCTTGCCACGTATCCAAAATTTGATTTGGAGTGATCTCATTTATGTACCTTTTCCCCAAAGGACTTTAGATTGCAAAATAAATTATGTGTGAGATTTTCCTACACTAAGCCTTACTGTGTAGGTCCTTAAGAATAGGCCGATTTCCTGCTTTCTGGAGGAAAACTGGGGGGACAAAATACCCCGTGCCTCGTATTTGGGTGTACGCATTGATTGTACTGATCATCATGGGACATTACAACGTGGGACACGGGAAGCACGGAGTGGCTGCTTTCTGTGCTCAGTAACTATGTATGTCAAGGATAGAAACAGTTCACAAATGTGAATGTATTTCCATTTGTATTTCTAGGCGTACTTAAAATGTCATTCGGGAACTGCAACTTGGGGAGGGGTCTTGCATACTGCATCTCCATTCTCAAATTTCTATAATGATTTGGAGGCAGAAAATATAGCTGGCCGTCACCCCAGGGAAACTCAGACAGGCCTGTCCTCTCACAGTGGGATGTCTTCCCCGCAGGTGACAGGCAGAGCTGTCACGGGGCAGGATGATTTATCTCTTCTGATTTCATCCCTTAAAGATGCCCTATGCAAGGTGAAGTGATCATTTTCCTCCGAGTTAACACGTCCAACATCTCATTTTTCATTCCAGTCCTTGGGAAATGACATCAAACACTAAATTGGGAACTCATTTGGGTTGTGAGGTTTGGCTGCCTGCCCGTTTCTCTGGGAAAAACAAGCAAATTATCTGTACTTTTTAGTTAAAGAAGTTATAGGCTACCTGGGCCTGGCAGGTTGGTCTCAGGACTTTTTTTTCTTCTTCTTTTAACTCACATTGGAGAAGCAAAAGAAAAAATATAAACATGGAATTTTTCAAAATAACATATTTTTGCTGGAAAATTAATCAAAAATTAACATGTAAAATATTGGTTTTGGGGGGAAAACAGCTATTGAAGAATGTCAGTGAAAAAGAAAGATGGGCAGTATATTTTTCTACAACTAAAATATGCAATTGATTCTGTATGGTTTTAGGGGGAAAAAAACCACCATTATATGAGAGTAAAAATTCAGCCAATTAATATATTATTTTCATCCAACAAGAAATCTTGTTTATAAACATTTTTTTTTCTAAAGCCAGAACACAATTTTATAATTCCTCTTCTGAATTCACTCATTTTAGCACATAAACAGAAAGCTATCTACAATTTGTTTGTGTAGACAAGATTGATGTGTTAAAACTAAATTCTAACCTACACAATTATCTATTTTTCCTTGATAAATAATTGATCATGGGTTATAATTTATTGGGTAAGTGTATTAGCCGTGAGCCACTTAGAATTAGGGAAGTTATATGATATTAAGAAGTCATAGGAGCATAAAGTAAGGATAGAGAAAGGTTGTCCTTTTTAAAGTTCATGATTATTTTATAAGATGGACATGCTTAAAGGAAAATGGCTATTAGTTCTTTAAGTAATTGGTATTTGAGAATTTCGCAAGCCATTTCTATGGGCCCTCGCATCAAATGAAGCCCATAATCTAAACAATGATAAAAAGTGAATATAGAAAAGTAGAGGAATGGTTAACTTTATTGAAAGCTAACTATTTTCATGTAGTAGGTGCAATGCTCTATGTGGATTATTTTATTTATTTCTTACAACATTTCTAAGAAGTAGGTGCCATTAGTTGCATCCTTTTATGTTTGGGAAAAATAAGACATAACAAGGAACAATAATTTTCTCAATATCTCACACTTGGAAGCAGTAGAATCAGAATGCAAATCTGTCTAGACTCATTTTTTTTTTTTAAATCCTCCCCCGAGGACATTTTTCCACTGATTTTTAGAGAGTGGAAGAGAGAGGGAAAGACAGAAACATCAATGTGAGAGAAACACATCAGTTGGTTGCCTCCTGCACGAGCCCTGGCCAGGGCCCAGGCTGAGGAGGAGCCTGCAACCGAGGTATGTGCCCTTGATCAGAATCAAACCCAGGACCCTTTGGTCTGCAGGCCCATCCTCTATCCACTGAGCAAAACTGGCTAAGGCTGGAGCATGCATTTTTTTTAACCTTAGACTAATGAAAAGCAAAGTATGATGGGTGCCTACAAGAATCCAACAGCACAAAAGAGAAGGGCAAATTGTCTAGAGAGAGATGGGAATGAGAGGAGGCATTTCAGCTGCAATTCAAGGGAGGGCAAGAGTTTCCTCAAGCTGAACAGAGAAAGGGAAAAAAGTCACTTCAAGCTGATACAATTCTGTGAACAAAGCCAAGTCAAGAGGACACTTCCTCTCCTTTGTAACAAGTTTTCTGGTCTGTCTGGACTGGAGCATAAACTTCAGGGAGAGGATTTGAAGGCAATCAAACCTACCAGAAGTGTTTGCAGTCAGACCCTTGACTTCGAAGGCCACGCCAAAGGAAGCCACAAAAAACGAAAGGCTGCTATCCAGGGGTACTGTTTTGTATCAGGGATGCAATTTCAACTCAGCCGGAAGAGAGGCAATTCTTTGCTAAACTGGCTGGAAAAGTGGTTACCACTATAGAGAAATAATCGGCGTGTGGGCTCACCTGACATAATGGACTGAATTAAGTGAAATTTAAATTAAAGAGTCAGATGTGATTGGTAGAGAGTTCTTCAAGTCTAAGTGAAGTATTTTCCAGTGCACCTCATTGCTTACGGCTTTATTTATGTGACCCTTAAGTACTGGCAAATAAAGTGCTTAGCTGTACTTGCATAGCTTATACGGTAAATATAAACCATAATTATATCATTTTTTATTTTTCAACAAGTTAAGCATTTCCATTTAAAAATTTATCTTTATTGTTGAAAGTATTACAGATGTCCTCACCACCCCACCATTGACCCCTTCCAACCTGCACCAACCTGCATATAAGTTCTTTTTTTAAAAAAAAATATATTTTATTAATTTTTCACAGAGAGGAAGGGCGAGGGATAGAGAGCCAGAAACATCGATGAGAGAGAAACATCCATCAGCTGCCTCCTGCACACCCCCCACTGCGGATGTGCCTGCAACCAAGGTACATGCCCTTGACTGGAATCGAACCTGGGACCCTTGAGTCTGCAGGCTGACCCTCTATCCACTGAGCCAAACCGGTTAGGGCAAGTTCTTTAGTTAATCTTTTTCTGCCCCCCTGAGATTTCACAGTCTGTTCCATGCTTCTATGTCTCTGGATCTATTTTGTTCATCAGTTTATTTTATTCATTAGATTCCACATATGAGTGAGATCATGTGATACTTGTCTTTCTCTGACTGGCTTATTTTGCTTAGCATAATGATTCTAATGTGCAATATTTGCATCGTTTCTTAGAGAAAGCACCAGTCTAGAAAGAATGTCCCACAGCTTTACTGTTACAAATAACATACTAAACACATATGCTTAAATTTTACTCCATCAACTGTTAGCTCCTCTGAAGTCTGACACATTTGTGAAAAATGTAAAAATAATAAAAGATCTGTCTTGTCGGTTGCTGAGAAACTTACAAGAAACACACATGCCTCAGACTGCCTCTGTACTGTTTTAGATCCTGTTGGAAATTTCCCGAAGAGAACAATAAGAATGATGCTATTAATAAAATAGCTTCCAGCCCTGACTGGTTTGGCTCAGTGGATAGAGCATCAGCCTGACCAATGACACCCATCAAAAATAGCATCCATTGATGCTGCTGGATTCTTGTAGGCACCCATCATACTTCGCTTTTCATTAGTCTAAGGATAAATAGCATCTATTTATCAAATAGCACATCCTTGCTATGTGCCCGTGTCCATGTTTAGTGTAACTTCGTAACCAAAATTCTCATAGCTATTCTGGGAGGTCAGGGTCACTGTCCTTTTACAGATAAGGAAACAGATACATTAAGAAGTCAGTTGAAACAGTTGCCCAGAGAGTCAATGTCAAAGTGAGGGTTTGGTCTCAGGCCTGACTCCAAAAACGTGGCCTTTGTAACCACTAAAGGAGCAGAGAATTTTCTTGAAACAAATGTGGGGGACCCTTCACAATGGTCACTGTGGGGCTCACAGGAACACGAGGTGGAGGAAGAGCTGCGCTGTGAAGCAATGCGGCTACAGTGACAATTCAGAAGGGACGACATTGTAGCCGTGTGATGGTGGCAGCAAGTGAGGCCACTTGTGCATATGTGAGTCCTAGAAAGATGTGGCAAAAATCAAACCTTTCGGTGAGCTTCATGAGATTAGGGAGGGCTTGCTTTTTTGAAGATTCCTTTTTTCAATTCTCACCCGAGGCTATTTTTCCATTGATTTTTAGAGAGAGTGGAAAAGAGAGGGAAAGATAGAGAGAAACACGTAGATTGGTTGCCTCCTGGACCTGCCCTGACCCGGGCCCGGGCTAGGGAGGAGCCTGCAACCAAGGTACGTGCCCTTGACCAGAATGGAACTTGGGACCCTTCGGTCTACAGGCTGACACTCTTATCAACTGAGCCAGAATGGCTAAGGCTGACATTTTCTTTAATATTGTTAACTATGTATTTAATTGAAACTTGTCAGATAAAGAAAAAGAAAAATATTCCCTCTGTATGTCTTTTACATATATATATATTTTTTTATTTCAGAGAGGAAGGCAGAGGGAGACAGAGATAGAAACATCAATGATGATAATCATTGATTGGTTGCCTCTTGCAGGCTCCCTACTGGGGATGGAGCCTGCAACCTGGGCATGCGCCCTGACCAGGAATTGAACTGGTGACTTCCTGGTTTATGGGTCAACGCTCAACCACTGAGTCATACTGCAGGGAGTTACACTCCCTCTCTATTTTAAAAAGATTTCTGATGGAAATAAATGTATCCGTATGCTTATTTTGCTTCTAATTGGATCACTGTTGCTTGGGATCCACTAGGTAGCGCTTGGTTGTCTGCATATTCTGATACACTTACTTTTTATCTTGCTTTTGTAGGAGTGTGTGGGTTTCAGATTAATGCAAGTTCCATGGACTTCTGGGAAGACAACATTTTATGAAACTGCTGTCACCTAAATGCATACAAATGCTTTGGACAAAGTATAAATCAGGAAAATGTTCTAAACAAGCACAAGATAAAAATGTTTATATTACAGACTCTTGTATTTGACACTCGCTTTAGAAAGAGGAGCTTAGTGGATTTAAAAGCTAGAAGTGCCCAAACTAGCTTTTGCTGAAATGGCTTTCCCCATATTCAAGTGTCATTAGCTTTGCAACTCTTATATTGTTGGCACTCACATTTTTACAGGAGTCCACTTGTAACACAGAATTACCTTTACTTTATTAAAAAAAAATCATACAGCCCCTTTGGCGTGGCTCAGTGGTTGAGTGTCGACCTATGAACCAGGAGGTCACGGTTCGATTCCCGGTCAGGGCACATGCCTGGGTTGCCGGCATGATCCCCACTGTGGGGCGTGCAGGAGGCAGCCGATCCATGATTCTCTCATCACTGATGTCTCTATCTCTCTCTCCCCCTCTCTTGCTCTCTGAAATCAATAAAAATATATTTAAAAAAAACAAAGCAAGGGAGAAGGCAAAATAGACTTCAATAGAGCTGGATGGTGGTTCTATTGCTTTTCTCTCTCAACATTGATGTCTCTCTCTCTCTCTCTCTCTCTCTCTCTCTCTCTCTCTCTCTCTCTCTTTCTCTCTCCCTTCCTCTCTGAAATCAATAAAGATGTATTTTTAAAAAAGGAATCACATATAACCCTAAGGATGTGTAGTTATTGTTGTTCCGTTTGCTAAACCTCATGTCTTAAATTCCTCTGTTAATTTTTTTTTTTTTGAAGTACAGTCTCTAGCGAGCATAACATAGTCTCCTGCTCCCGGCTCGCAAGGCTGTTTTCCATGTCCGTATGTCTTGCAAGTGCGATTTCTCACAGCGGGGAGCCCCATGCTTATCTCAAAGCGGACTCGGTTCATCTTTCTTCCAAGACTCTCAGTGTTTCTAAGAATCCGCGCGGCAGGGGAGCGCACTGTGAGCAGGTGCTGCGTTTCTCTGCCTCATCTGACAATTTCTGTGTTTGCACAATGAGTGACATTCACAGGGAGGCTGGAAATATCCTGCTAATGTGGGTTCTCTTCTCTGTCTTTTTTGCTTGCAGAGGATAAATAAAAATTCAAATGAGGTTCAAACACCTCTGAGAGAGTAAGTTAACAGAGCTCCTCAGGTGGTACGGAAACATAAACATCCGGGGAATCATGGGAAGAGGCACAGAGTAGAAAAGCATTCACTGGTTCCAATTGCATCAACGTTACTTTCCAGTCTCCAAAAGAAAGAATACGAAGGGGTAGAAGAGTCTGTGAGAAGGCCAAAGGAAACGATTTAGTGAGTGAAAATCAGCAGTATTTTATAAAGGAAGGTAAGTTATAAGTCTTACCTGAGTTTTTAAATAACATAGATGGTGAGTGATAGAACCTAGGTCTCCAGAATCCTAATAGGGTGCAATTTCACTATCTCAGGGCTATTTGGACTCAGGCAATTGAGACCTTTAGTCTTAACTATGCTTTCTTCTAAGCAGGTTATTTGGAGAGTTATAGGTGAATGTCCTGAGAGATCTGACACCCAGCCCTGAGTATGTAATAAATCAATGGTTTGGACCATAGGGCTATGATGAAAAAAAGTTGTCACCAATATTGCAAGTTACTGTCTTCATGTATGTTTTCTCTCACATGTGCCTACGATGCAACCATGTAGCCACCGGGTGACCTCCTGGGACACACTGCAGACATGTGGGCCTGTAACCTTGGCAGTCGGTCAGCAGGGACAGAATGCTGGAGAAGGTCATCAAAAAGACATGAGCAGCCCAGCTGGTGTGGCTCAGTGGTTAAGCATTGACCTATGAACCAGGAAGTCATGGTTTGATTCCCGGTCAGGGCACATGCCTGGGTTGCAGGCTTGACTGCCAGTGTGGGGCTTACAGGAGGCAACTATTGATGATTCTCTCTTATCATTGATGTTTCTCTCTCTCTCTCCCTTCCTCTCTGAGATCAATCCTATATAATAAAAGGGTAGTATGCAAATTGACCCCTCAACTGGGAGTTCATCTGGGAAATTCAACCAGGGGACGGGGCTGGCCGGGGAAGGGAGGGAAGTCCCGGCCAACACCCAGTAGCCACTAGGGACCCTACCAGTGCACGAATTTCATGCACTGGGCCTCTTGTCATAATAGTAAATAACGTGACCAGAAGCCACCCCTTGAGGTACACCTGAGGAATTGGAGGCTTCTCACCTTCTCCTAGTCCTTGGAAGGTGCATTCTGCTTGCTTTCCCTGTTCTAGAAGCTTCTCCAAGGATACAACCTTGATATTGAAATCTGGTTTTCCACCATCTTAACTGGGTACATGTGACTGAGCCAGGGTAAGGCCTCTATATAAACTTTTAAGACTGTGGCAGGTGGGACCAGAAATCTACTCATCTTGCAGCCTCCAAGACTAGCCTCATAATTACCTTGCCTTTTGCATGAATCCCACTGCTACCTGCCTATCTGGAGTGGTCTGTGTTTTCATTGGTCTCTCCTTGCCCTCCCACCACGGAGGGCCAGTTTCAGATTTCACCTGGGGTGCTGCCCGGGAGGTTGCGAGGAAAATACTGAAGAGCTTCATGAGTATAAATTAAATTTTAGAATAAAAATCAATAGGTTCACAGTAACCTGACGGCTAAGAAATGCTTGCAAAAAAATTACAACTCAACGGAAACAAGTTACTTTTCTCAAAAAAAAGAAATAAACATTTGAAAGGATCATTGCAGAGGAAATGTTACATACAAGGATGTGTCTTTGATTTTCAAGCAACTCGTTTAAAGGAGAAATGCTTCTGACATGATTTTGTGGTCCAAGGGTACTTCCACAGTGTATGCAAGAGTCATCTTATCACTGCATTGAAGTTTCATCAAAAGGTTCCATTTGATGTATTTTATCTCTCTAAACTCACATCAAAAGGCTTTAGAAGTGCAAAATCATTTAGCACTGGGGAAAATGATTTAGGGGAAATTGCACTGAATTTGGAGGTCTTTTTAAAGATAAAAATAAATGACTAAATAGCCAGTTAGTAAATGTCAATGGAAAAGAAAATACAAATGCATTAAGTTAACCAATAAATGCTGGTGCTGTTGTTTGAACAAGTGCATAAAACTGACAAGGGGTAGTATGGGGCACGGCTACAGTGTTTTGGACAGGTTCAAGCCTCGGACTAAAAGTCCTCTCATGGCCACGTGCAAGTCCCAGCTGGAGGGCAGAGCCTTCCCAGCACAATTATAACCAACAGCAATAGTTGTGAGCTTGAACCTATGGTCCGAACTCGTGGCCCCACGTGCCTTGTGGTAGAGTTCAGGTACATGTGGTTGAGTAGGGTTGAAACTCACGAGAAGGCTGTAAACAACTTGATCACGCCCCTACTTTGCCTCGTGGCATCCGCTATAAAATAAAGACATGGCTTTTGGGCGCTGGCGCTGTTTCCTCCTCAGGGAGCAGCGTCCCACTGAGACCCAGCTTTCATTCTCTTGTCTGTCTTTTCTCAATCCTTTCATCACCCCCACTCAGGATCACCCTTGGCTGTGCTGGCGCGGCACAGAATCTGGTAACGTTAAAAATGATCTTGCACGTTTTTTTTGTGTACCTTATGTGTATCCATACCTTAAGCATTAAAACAAAACCTTGTATCTTTCTGGATCTATACATCCCAGAGTACACAGACCTGCCAATTCCTGAGGGTTTTCAGGTTACAATGGGGACAAAACTTACCACTTTGAAATGTGGTCTCTTAGAGTCAGTTAAAGTATTGCAGTAAGTTTTGTTATAATGAAACTAGTAGCCCTGCGCAAGAATCCATGCGCCAGTAGCTCGCTGCCTCCCTCCTGTAGCTCTCCACCCACTTCTCCGCCCTCTTGTAGCTCCCCCACCCCCTCATAGCTTGCTGCCCTGACCCTCCTATAGCTCTCTGCAGAGATGCCCGCTTGTAGCTCACTGCCCCACCCTCCTGCTGATCGCTGATCCAGTCATGACTCGGTCAGTCGCTACACCAATACATAACGACTATTTGCATATTACTTCTTTATTATATAGGATTGGAACAACTCTTTCAAATATATATTTTTTCTATGACCAGGTATAGTTATTTATTTCTGGAAAAAATAAAGATCATGGTCCTGTCTTTCAGGAGATTGCAGCTGATTGAAGGAAATAAAATAATGATCTAGTTATGATTCTTTTTGATGCAAGCTTAATTTCCCAAGAGAAAAAAAGTGATAATACTGGACTGCTACATTGTTGATTGTGTTCACACATTAAAAGTGTAGAATAACTTGTAAAAGAGTAAAATGCCAAAGAAACCAAAGTTATTACTATTAATATCATCATTAAGGCAAATGAGTGGAAGAAAAACAGCAAGCTATTTAATTGTGTTGGGCATTAATACTAGCTTTTCACCATGTATATTATTCAGGCATTTCAACAGCAAGAGTTATAATAGTTGATGCTTAATTTTGTCCTGATTTAAAATTTTTCTTTACTTTCACGGCTTTCTTGATAATTAGAACTGAACAAGCTTTTACAAATTCTTAAACTTTCTATGGCTTATTTTTCTTAATCTATAAAATGAGTGACAACTTGCCCCAAGAGAATTGTTATGAGTCTCTGTTAGGAGCTTATATCAACTAAATATGGCTGAATTTACCTTGCAGAATTTTGTGATCTTTAAGTCTACAATTTTTCCTTTATAATTTTGTGTACATTGCTTGCCTCTTGAGCCTTTCAGAATTGTATATTAAAAGAAAATTGTGTTAACAATTTCTCCTCCTTGGTGAAGTACTATTTTCCCACACCCTCACCTTCCCCCCTTTACCGTCAGAACAGTGAAAGTTCCAGAATCACCTGTCCAACCAGTTTTCTGTTCTGTAGGACCTGATTGGAAATGTTGTGAGCCGTTTCCCTGAGTATAATTGCGACAGTATACAGGTCCGGACAATTGTCAATGGCCTCCCTTGTGATCTGGCCGAAGAGAAGGAAAGGGAGGGACTAAACAATGCAGGGACCTGAACGTCCCGCTCTTAGTGAGGGCTAGGACTCATGTATATGCAGGAAGTTGGAAACGTGGCCCGTGCTGACTTGCATGGAATCCCTCACACCCAGCAGCCCCTCTGAGAAGAGACCCACTGGGGGTTGTAGAAGGCTCTATTGCAGTGATAAGCTCTAATTAAAACCTTGCTTTGTTGAAGCCTAATTCAAACTCTACCCTCATCTTCTTGGTTGAGTTGAGAAGCTGTATATCTCTATCTACAAGCAATTCTCCCTGAGTAAAGGAAAAAATATTTCAATCCATTTTCAGTACATTCAGCTGTGTGTTTTGCATATATATTCTTTTTTTTTTTTTTTTAAATCCTCACCCGAGGATATTTTTCCCTTGATTTTTAGAGAGAGTGGAAGAGAGAGGGAAAGACAGAGAGAAATATCGATGTGAGAGAAACACATTGATTGGTTGCCTCCTGCACAAGCCCTGACCAGGGCCAGGGATCAAGCCTGCAAACACGGTACTTGCCCTTGACCAGAATCAAGCCCAGGACCCTTCGGTCTGAGCCAAACTGGCTAGGGCCACATATATTCATTTTTGAGATTTCCATCAACATGATCTATAGGAAATATTTGTCTTTTTTTTTTATTCCTAGCTGATACAGAAAGAAAGGGAATGCAACTAACAATAGTGTAAAAGTCGAATTTGCTGACTAGGTGCCCATTTTCATTACACTCAATGGTTCCATGCCAGCCACAGGAGCTGCTCTCTGTCCCCAGCCATGAGCGCTCCCAGCACCTGGGTGAAGGCAGGGAGACGTCACACCTGGTAACCAAAGGCCTTGACTCGTGATCATTCTAAGCCCCGAAGGTACTCTTGGGATCCTAGTTTTGAGATAACTCAGTGATTGCTAGGAACGTGCCCAGGATGGAGGCAGATAAGTATGTCTCTCGTGAATTAGGTGCAAACACCCTTCCTGGGTAGAGCGTTGAGCTGAGACGTTTTATTCACCATGGATCCTGCCAACAAGAGTTTGGCTCCTCACAGGGACACCTCTAGGAGCCTCAAACGAATGAAATGGATCAGGGTCCTCCCAGAGATGGGATCTTTGCCTCTAACCCCCCAGATGCTAAAACTCTTCTTCTCCCTCCATTTCTCTGAGTGTTTTTTTTTTTCTCTTTCTGTTCCAAAAATAAAGCTCTTATTTCACTTCTTTTTCTGCAACTTGAAACTTACTAGTAAATGACCCGTCTGAAAGACCTAGTCAGATCCTTTTTATGACAGCCCCAATCTTTAGACACAAAAAATATTATCTAGATTCACTGAGGATGTGAAAGTATGTTTTTTTAAAAGTCATAAATTTCCTTCTGGTTAAATCACTCTCAAATACTAAATTAAAAAAAAATTCTGGCAAAAGCAGCCAACAATTAAAACTACAGTTGAGCTTCAATGTCATAATGCCTATGGCCCCATGGTTTTCTTATCCACACTTCAAGTGCAGAGGGAACCTTCTGGCCTAACTCCCTCCGTTAAGAATCTTGGGACAATTTGATAGCTTTCAAAAGTTTTTGTATAAAGTACTAACTCTCTAAAGTGCTTACTATCCTGAAATAAAAATAAGTCTTCACTCATGCTCGTGGAGAAAAAAAATTCTTACTGAAACTGTCAGTGATTCTGAATTTTTGAAACACTTGAATTGCTTTATGTTTCGAATGAGATAAAGACGTTTACACAATCCTATTCCAAACTGCATTTTTATAACAAACAAATTACCAGTGTGGATTTTCAGGAACGCTTATGAGAATCCAATTTAAATTAGCGAACCAGAGAGATAAAGGCCAATGAGTCACACAATGAACCACCACTGAAATTTATAATTTAATTAAGGAGTACAAGACTCTTTTATGAAATGGTCCTCTTCCTTTTCAATATAAGAATTCAAAAAAAACATGGATTCATTGTTTGCTCAATAAAATGAGATTAGCTGATGAGCAAAACTCATTAAAAAGCTCCGTAAATGAGAGTGTGGTGGGTTGAGTTTTTATGGTTTTCCTCTAGTTTATATTATTCCTGTTAATGAATAAATCAACTTATTGGGAAGTAAATCTTAATAAAAATGTTATAGAAAAGCCATGTGCATTTTAGTTTTGGGCCTACAAGTTTAGTACTGTACCAGGATGATAATGAGCACTGCGATCTACCTCGAGTGTGAGGGAATTTTGCTCTCCAGCCTGAAAGCTGGGTCTAATAAGAGACTCTTGGGTGGCTCAATGGCTGAGCATTGACCTATGCACCAGGAGGTCAGGGTTCAATTCCCAGTCAGGGCACATGCCTGGGTTGTGGGCTCCATTGTCAGTAGGGGGTGTGCAGGAGGTAGCTGATCAGTGATTCTCCCTCATCATTGATGTTTCTCTCTCTCTCTCCCTCTCCCTTCCTTTCTCTCAAATCAATAAAAACATATTAAAAAAATAGACTCCTATTGCTAGAGGTGACTCATTGGAGAGTGTGTATGGAACTCCAGAGGAATGACACTTTTGAGTCACACACACGGCAATTAATACCAGTATCTCATCTTTAGCCTGTAATCTGCAAGTTGCATTGACTCTTTTCTGTGATTGTGTGTATCTATGCTTGTAAGTTTGCATGAATATATGAATATCCCTGATATATATACAGCTACAATAAATGCATATGTGAATGTAACTCTGAATCTTCTTTGAGACCATTCAGACTAATCGCCTTGATTCCACAATACGTCAGTTCTAACCAGTGGACCAGAAGTTCTCTATCATCCCTCAGCATGGGGTTCTGATTGTCCCTGAAGATCGGTGTCCCTTTTTTTCTGTCCTTTTCTCATGTCACCCGATGTTTAACTTCTGAACATTTTCCATCATGCCTGTAGAGAATCATGGCTGGTCACCACCAAAGACATCATATTCTACATCTATTCTTTGAGCACTTTCCTCATTTTCTTGGTGCAAATGAAACTTAGATCTCTCATATTTGTTCATATACAAGGTGGGATGAAAGTACGTTCACAGTTGTAAGTACATGGAGCACAGAGTTAATGATTGCATCATTATGAATTATTGTATTATTTTCCATAGGAACAACTATAAGTCTACTTTTACTCCACCTTGTATATGTTTTTACCCTGAGTAGATAGAATGTAACCTTTATGAGGGCAGGTATTTGTATGTGTTCTGGTCACTGCTTTATCTCTAGTCCCCAAAAGAAGAACTGTAATGTGGTATTTGCTGAATTAATTATTTTATCTGTTTTTCACTCTTGCCTCTATTGTGATTGCTGTTGAGATCTTACTTATTAAATGAAGACACAATTACACTCCTGCTCAACTGAGAAGCCAAAAAGAAGATATATGCCACCTTCCTAAGTTAACAGAAGAGAAAGAATGTAGGGGACAAGATATAAAATATAAATAGCTTATGGAGCAGATCTGTCAATAACCCAGAACTAAACGATCCAACTGCTTTATAAAGAGAAGAAGAATTATTTATGCTTAAAAAATACAAAGCGAACGTGCGTGTGGTGCGGTTGAGTCTTTTTGGTGCAGAGGCGAAATAGCAATCAAGCACGGTTGCCTGGCAACGAAGCTGAGAAATCCATCCGAGTGGAGAAAGTTCAAGGCACTTTCACAGAGGGCAAAATGGTACTTCATTCAGAGTCAGTTCTAATTAAACAAAGTAGAACCATATGAAAATGTCGTACGCTTCCCCGCAGTTCCCGGAGGTGGTTGGTATATGTCCTTAGAATAGTTTGTACAAAAGGGAAGAATACAGATGTCTTTTTAAGGTTCATTGTGTAGCATTCGGAGGAGCAATATGCATTTTCCTAAGCTTGAAAGGACTGTTACAGTTGTTGAAAGGTGTCAGAAACTCTACCCTAGTCACTTAAAATCACCTGTCCCTTCCCTTGATTGATGAAGACAAAGGTCATATGCCTTTGCTCTAGTTTCAAAGGACCATCAACACTACGGTGACTACCAGAGGGAAAGGGATGGGGGAGGTAGAAGAGGGTAAAGGGAAGATAAATGGTAATGGAAGAAGACTTGACTTGGTGTCGTGAACACAATACTATATATAGTTGATGTATTATAGAACCATACACCTGAAACCTACATAATTTTACTAAAAATTATGACCCCAATAAATTCAAAAAAAAATGCAAAAATTTTTAAAAAGAGGGGCTGGGAGGAGGGGGGCAAAGGGAGGTATGGGAGATATCTGTAATATTATCAACAATAAAATTATATTTAATAATAGTGAGTTTTAAAGTTCCAGGCTACTAGATGTATTATTCATAAAAAGATAAATCAACCAGTGATTAGAAAAATAAACTTATAAACTTAATAAATTTCCCCTATAATATATGTATCTACTAGAATGTCTATTATTTAAAAATCACTTGTGTAGTTCATTATCTATTTCTGGTTATGGAAACCATGGGACAGTGATTTCAAATAATTTACCAATTTGGGAGAAATCTTAAAGTAGGTTAAGATTTTTTATTAGCTGTTATAATACGGGAATATTTTAGATTTGCATAAATGCAAGGTAGAAGGAAGTTTAGGTTAAGAGAACAATGAGTAAAATCTCCAATATAAAGTGATAGAAGGAACACTGAATACAGTATTTTGACCAAGGTAAATGAGTATGAAAAATATGCTGCAAATGCAGATTGTCACAAGAACAAAGAAAGATTATTATGACAGTGTAGTCTACAGAGTTTGGATGTGATCCGATAGACTGGGAGAAAGTAATGAGAGTATTTGAACAAGGATGTTAAACAGTAAAATCTGTGCTTCAGAAAGATAAGTGTGTCAGATGAATAAATGTTAAACTGCTCATGAGAGAGAGAGAGCGCGAAGGAAGGCAAAGAGATCAGTTAGAGAACTATCATAAGACTCAGTTAGAATAATGAAGTCCAGGATGAAAAACATGGAAATGGGAATAAAGGGAAATGATCCCCACAGTGCATGGCCTGGGCCAAATTTTTTCTTGTTTCCTCATCATAGAATGATGTTACGTGGCTGGCTCCCTCCCAACACTCATGTTTTATTTCAAATAGCATCTTGAAAAAGACCTTTGAGTACTAACCACCTTTAGCAAACATTCAGGAAATGATTGTTGAATAAATAGCGAAATCACAGGGACAAATAAGGTCTCAAACTCAGGGAGCTTGGGTCATAACAAATTGTGTACCATCTATTCGACAGAAAGGAATGGTTACCCCACACTTTCAAAGAGAAACTTTGGCAAGGTGAGGACCTCCGTGTGTGATATGTGCTTAGTTAAGAAGTGCTTAGAAAAGACATTACGTGTATGGACGGAAGACGTGAACAGAAAACATGTTCCCATTGATGACAACATGTTGTGCCAGAAAGCACTGAGCCTCTCCAAAGACTTCAGCTAGGGATCCCCTCGTTCTGTTGATGAGTCCACACAGAACTTCCAGCCCTGACATGATGCCTCTTTTGTCTGTGACCCCCCAGGACAAGAAAAGTTCAGTTGATATCTACAAGGAATTTCATCTTAACAACCTGGTTACTAAAATTTTACTCTTCTGTGGTTGCTGCTTGGTGAGCATTCACTTGGAACACAAATATCTTCGCACTCTGTGTCCATTCAGAGAAGTCTAACACATACCTCTTCTCTAGACCTTCTTATAATCAATGTTCCCAATGTTTTCCTTTCAGATGTCTGACAACACTCAGTGTAAATCCATTTTATGATTATCTTTGTCTATGCAAAATGCAGAGCAGGGCACACTCCTTAACTCTCTGCCTAGTCTTCTTTGGGGTGACCATGAGGAGGCGTATGATACCACAGTCAGCTACTTTCAAGTAGAGCCAGCTCAGGTGCAGAACCAGCTGTCAACCAGACTTGATTTTTTTTTCTTCCTCAGTCAACCTTTTCCAGGGGAACATCTTATGACTTCCCAGGTGCAGGTTCAGAGAGTGGAGGCAATGTAGCCTGCTTAGGGGTCATGGGCATCTGGACCACCTGACCATGTAACTTATCCCTTCAGAATCTCTTTAAGCTCCATTTGATGATGGAATGATGCTGAAGATGCTGCCCAATCTCATAGTTTATTGGATTAGACAGCACACAGTTCACGCTTCGCATCTCAGGTACCATAGTAACTTCTTGGCTCATGGCCAAGGTTTCAGCTTCTAGTCAGGCTCCGTAGCAAGCCAAGGGCTGCTTTATAAAAGGAGAATAGCTATTTCAGAGGACGGTACCATTTTTCTCTGAAACCCTCAAGGTGTGGAGTCCACTCCCTCCAGAGTCCTGCCCAGGGCTCTAAACAACACTTCGCCTGTGATGGAGAGTGAAATGCCGCTGTATCTGCAGTGTCACACGAACCAAGCCATAGAACAGCATCATGGGGGCCTAGATCTCTGACAGAGATACTATTAGCCGAGTCCCCCAAAAAGGAAACTAGAAAGCAAGGGATTTAATGCAGTTCACAGTCACCCATATCCCTCCCCAGGGTACAGGGAAATAGGAAGAAATGGTGGAGCATGTATCTGAAGGAACACATGAAGAATGTCCAGCACATTAAAAATATATTTAATGTATTCCATTTGTGTTTCAGTACTAAAGTATATTTTGGGGGTTCGTCACTGAACCAAGCCAACAAAAACCTTATCTTCATACATTTTTTCATTGAACTAGATCAGAGTGTTTTTGGGATGTTGGACAAACGACCTGTCTAGACCTCTGTTGCCTTATATGTAAATTGGGAATCATAATAGTTCTTACTTCAAAGGGTGATTAGAGCATTAAAATAAGATTATGCATTTCACGCATGTCTGACAAAAGTATATATTTAGTATACTTTGGATATTAATATTGCTGATAATTTTAGAGGAATATTTTTTAGGGAGTAAAGATAAAAAAAAGAAGTTTGTATACTAGCAATTATCAAGATTCTAACATGTCTAGCTGAGGATTTAGGCCTTTTTTATACTTATAATCAGTACTTAGTAAATATACAAGAAATACTTAAGCTTAATTAGCATCACCAAATTAGGTGGTTGCACAAATAATCCTTTAGCAATTCATTCACTTTTGGAAATGATTCAGAGCAGGGGGGATTTTCAGCTTGTCATACTGGTCATTTGAAAATGATAAAATCAGCATGGTGCCTGCATTAGTGAAGGTGCTGAACTTGAGGCATATATATATATATATATATATATATATATATATATATATATATATATATATTATTGATTTCAGAGAGAGGAAGGGAGAGCGAAAGAGAGAGAGAGAGGAGAGAGGAGAGAGGAGAGAGGAGAGAGGGGAGAGGGGAGAGGGGAGAGGGGAGAGGGAGAGGGAGAGGAGAGGAGAGAGAGAGAGAGAGAGAGAGAGAGAGAAGCATCAATGATGAGAGAGGATCATTGACCGGCTTCCTCTTGCTCACCCAAAATGGGGACCAAGCCCACAAGCCGGGCATGTGCCCTGACTGGGAATCACACTGTGACCTCTTGGTTCACAGGTCCATGCTCAACCACTGAGCCAAGCCGGCCAGGTGACCTGAGGCTTTTTTAGTCATCAAACGTCAGGCTGATGCAACAAGATAGAAATACATGCAAGACCGAAAGAGTCTTCATGGAGGAGAGAAACACCCCCAGATTCTACCAATTGGAAGGCAGCTCTCATCCACCCAAGTTCAGATCAGAAACCAAGTCCACATACATCTCACAGCACAGACCTCAGAGCACGCAGAATAATGAAAGGTGTCCCGAAGAGAAGGTCACGCAGAGAAAGGCCATTCTTGTATAAAAATGAGAAGCGACGCCTTTCAGAAGCCGGGTAGGTATTTTAGCTGTAGTTACTGGAAAGCAGAATGTCTAGCGAAGACAAGTCATAATCTAATTGCTTTTGTCTAGGGCAGCGGTTCTCAACCTGTGGGTCGCGGCCATTGGAAAACACATATAGCATATCAGATATTTACATTACGATTCACAACAGTAGCAAAATTACAGTTATGAAGTAGCAATCAAAATAATTTTATGGTTGGGGGTCACCACAACATTAGGAACTGTATTAAAGGGTCGTGGCATTAGGAAGGTTGAGAACCACTAGGGCAAGAGCAAATGTTACTGATAAAATAATCCCTGAAAAATAAATTTTAAAAATGCTCCAGAGGAAAATTCTGCCATGAAAGTGTGAATTTTGAGACATTTAAGAGACTGAGATTTTTTTTTTTTTTTTGCCATCCATGTGAGAGGAACTGAGCATTACAAAAATGTGGAAAGCTAAAAAAGACAGACGCATAAAATAAAAGCACAGAATAGAAGAAAAAGTGCAGAATTATAGTTGCTACCTGGCCTCAAGTTTTCGCCAATGCATGCGTGTTAGAAATAAAAGCTGCTGTGTGAATAGGGCAGTGTCTACTTCTTACCCCGGGATGTATATGATGTCCACAATGTAGGTAAGTGGGTGGCAGGGACTCAGCACAGTGGTCGAATGCATTAAGGTAGAACAAAATGGAACTATCTTTCTTTGAAACGCAGAGCACTGTCACCCCAAAATGACCAAGAACTGCTTATACTAGCATTATTTTTAGCTCGGAGTATATATTTAACATTAGTCAAATGCCAAAGGTTACTTAAATATTTTTCATGAATGTAAAGGAAACTCTAATAAATGTTGTTGGTAAAACCTCTAAATCTGGCATTGAAAAACTCACAATTAGATTACTAACAGCTAATTCTAAAGTTGTCCAGAATACCTCAAAAGTAAAAATGTCAACCAATCCATTTTGGTGTCAATCAATCCCTTTTAACTCATATGGACATCATTACAAGTCACTTCTGGTCCCAAAGTACCCAGGACACCCACAGACAGGACTCAGCTAAGTCTAGGTATTAACTCTATGCCAGGCTGAGTCTTTAATTTTCAAAGAATGCAAGTCTTTAGAGCAAGTCATTAACATCAAATTATGAGAGGAGATGAATCCTGATAGAAACACTGAGACTAATTGGTCATTTTTGAATAGTTCACTGGTTCGTTCATAGAGGCAGTAGGCATCAGTTTTATTTTCTTGACCAAGAGAGTTTGATGATGAACACACGAATTCTGGAAAATTAATCTGGAAGCATAGCATGCTCTAGAAAGAGGACATACTCAACATTAAAACAGCATATTTGGAATCAAAGTAGAGGTATTACAAATGGGATATAATGAGAACTAGCCAGACTGATGGTAATAGGAATGAAGAATAAGGGGTCAGTCTCAGGCGTCTTGTAAGAGAGAATGAGTGGTTATTAGGTATTTTGAATTTGAAAGAGAATATTCCAGATATACTGATTTTGAGACAGTTATAGGCATGCTTCTGGAAACTACAGAGTAGGGCCCAGAGAAGAGTCCAAGACCATGAAACTATATAAACACCATCAGAATAATGACTGAAGTGGTGGAAAAAAGAATGAAAATTACTTGCGTCATTGGAAAACACAGGGTTTTGGGTAGAGAGAACTGTTTGGAATACAAGAATAATTTGTAAGTAAAAATGCCTTTGGCAGTTTGAAAGACACTTTAAGAAATACGTTTTCATCATTTTAATGTACTCTGATTGCATTTAGGAGGGATTATTTTACTTCCTTCAATATTTTTGAATTTCAATCCATAATTAGACTTAAAATGATTTAAACTACCACCTCAGAGCTTAGTAATTCAATTGTAGTTTTTTAAAAGGTGGTAAAAAATTATGTGATGGAAAATATAGAAAGTTTTGTGTCTTTTATTTCAACTGTTTAAAAGTTCTTATTCATTTCTAAAAGAAGGTATAGGAGTGAATATTTGATTATCTGATTTCTTTTTCTAGAAAAACATAATAATAATGTTAAAATGTTGTTTAAAACATGTTCTACAATAAGCATACCTCCCACATATTGATACTATCTCATGTTTATGTTCCAGATGCTCAATTCCTTTTTGTAATATTAAGAAACACTTCCAATTCTGAGAAAATAATTTAATGAAATTACTATTTTTAAGCATGGTCGAATTTAGTGTTTAAATGTCTGAAACTAATTATGCAAAAGAAAATGATGGCCAACTTTAGTAATAAATGAATAGTGGTTTCTTCCATTACTGCTTAGAATTTAATTCAGGAACATAATGAGGGGAGTTATGCTGAAAAGAACTAATGATGATGACTACTAATACCAAATTGTATTTGTGCTTTTATTTTACACGTTATTTTTTTTTAAAAAGGGATATGTCAAATATGTGAACAGAAATATATTCTTCATAATTGGAGAATTTAGCATTTTCAGTTGAAAACTTTTACTAAGCATTACTAAATGTGAAAAAAAAGAATAAATAGCATTACTGAAAAAAATACAAGTGAATAGTTATAATTATAGGTTTTGAGTTTGAAATTATAAAGAGGTTTTTATTCTGTTTAAACAAATGAATGTCATTTTTGGTAATCATGAAATATATGCACAGTGTTTGTGGATGATTAAGTGAACCATTTGTATTACAATGGAAATTCTAAATCCACAAAATATTGAAAGTGACGTGCTTTTGTTCAGAATAAATCTGCATGTGCATTTCATGGAAGTCATTTACTAATAAAAAGTATTTTGATAATTGTTACCAACAGCAGGGAAGACATAAAATGTTCAGAGTCGATTATTTGTACTAAAATATTATGTACAAACACTTTAGATGGACGCACACATGGAAATCTAAGCTAAAGTTTCTTGCATTGAAATTGAAATATGTCCAGGTTTCCAACATAAGAAAAAACTTACAGACTATGTAATATAAACAATGCCAGGGTAAGATTTTTATTGTGATTTTCTTCCTTCTGAATTCTCTTTATAAAATAAAAAATATATAAAAAATTGGACGATGACACACAAAATGATATCTCAATAGTCTGATGTGATTGATGTCAAAACAACAGGACAGGTATGATTTCCTTTTGGTTTGAGCTTCTTTGCAGGCGAATCTAGGTCACATTTGAATGAAGGCCAACACACTTCCTTTTTACTATTTCCTTCTTCTTCACGTAAACCCTTGTTTATTGCTATTGGAGCTCAAACTGAAATGCATTCCCCACAATTCTCCCAGGACTCAGGTCCAGAGGTTTACTTGATATCTTTATATTGGAGAAAATGCAGGGGTTTTTTTTGGTATCTTATTCCTACAAGGTATCTAAGGAAAGTTGTTAACCAAAGATGTAGCACCATGCCTTTCTTTCATTTACCCTTTGAAAATACAAAAACAACATCAATAACCAAAAAATATTAAAACTGAATTTTAAAAATTCAAACTCAAAAAATCTGGCTTATGGCTTTTTGGTACAAAATGACTATATGATCACAGAAGAACTTGGCATATTATGACGATTTTTCTCTGAGAGGTTCACCATTTCCTGTCTATCAACCGACAGGCCTGATGGAGATCCCATCATAATGAGTGAATTATGTAGATACTCTTTTTATCATATTAAACCTTCAGCTGTTTAAAGCCAACTTGATCGAACTGATCAATATTTTAATGACAATATCTGGGAACCACAAAAGTATGTAACACACTTTACAGACCTGAAATAGAGAATTATGTCAGAGAGGATGTGGTCTGTTTGTTGGACGGCTTGTTGGGTGTTGGTGATGTGAAGTATGAATAGAGAGAAACCGTAATCAAATGGCAAAACTGGGCTATATGCTAGAAGTCAGCCAAGTGTACAAGAGTCATCATATTTTGAAAATGTAATATCCTGCTCTTATTATATTTATTTTCAAATTGAAAATATGACCCTCTATGCCTCCATGTTTACATCTATGTGCCAAGATTATTTTTCAGGTTTTTTGGGGGCACATTCAAACGTTTTTCTGAAATCAGTGCCTTTTTGTACTCTAGTTAAGTTTGGTACATACGATATAACAGAAATTGTTCGCTACTATTTTAGATTGGAATACTTTCACTTCTATTATTTTTAAGGCTGAAATAGGTAGTGTTTTATTGTCTTTTATAATTATCAATTAAGTATAAAATCATAAAACATATACAAATTACAGACATTCCAGCAACTAATTCTTATTAAAGTGAAAAAAATACAGATAATTTTGTCCTGGAACATTTAAGAACCATCATATATCACGATTCCAGCTTTATCTGATGGCTTTATTTCAATTGTGAAGAATATTTTTTAAAATAACAAAACCTATTTTAAGGATAGTCATATGATACCAAGTTTGTTCATTTTCCTTCCCTAGATCTAGTTTTTAAAAAGTAAAACTGTGGGCTCTTGTGTTTGTAATATAATCTGGCACATTTATAATTGTGAGTCCACATAGTGGGAGATGGAATTTAAATTAAAATGCGAAATTTAAAAAGCACAAGGCACTGAAGAGGTAGCAGTAGTTATTTATTTTATAAATACTCTGTTTTTTAATAAATCCTTGGGACAGCAGAGAAATAAGTGTGTATGTTTATGCATAATGCTTGTCTCAAAGCTGATATGACGCTCAATGTTGATTGCATGAACTGTTACCCATACTCATTAGGAAATCTAATTACCCTACAACATCAATTGACAATATCTGCGTAGGTCTATTTCTGGGCTACTTATTAGTGCCATTGATTGACTTATCTATTCTTTTGCCAATACCACACTGTCTCCATCACTGTAACTTTATATATAATGTCTTGAAATCAGGTAGTATCAACTCTGTGCTTTTGGCTGTTCTGTCTTTTGCCTTTTCACTTAAATTGCAGAATCAGTTTGTCAATAGCCACAAAATAATTTGCTGGGGTTCTGACTGGAAATGTGCTAAACCTATAGATCAATGTGGGAAGCACTGACATCTTGAGAATACTTAGCGTTCCTAATCACCCACACAGAATCTCTCTCCATTTAATTAGGTCTTTGACGTCTACCATCAGAATTTTGTATTTCCTCAAGTAGATCTTGTACACATGTTGTTAGATTTATAACTAACAATTTCCCTTTTTGGTGCTAATGTAAATGACATTGTGCTTCTAATTCCAAACCCTAATTGCTCCTCGATGCAGTATATAAGAAAGAAATTATATTTGCATTACCCTTATATCCTACAACCTTGCTATAATTGCCTATTAGTTCCACTGCCCTTTATTTTATTTTTTTTCTTAGCAGACTATTTTAAATCCCTGAAAATATCATGTTCTCTCTAACTTGAGGGTATTCACATGCCCTTCTCTCTTCTTTCCATTTCTGACACTGTACTCATCTTTCAAGCCTTTGTTTGATGTTACCTTTGCAAGGATTTAGAGTTCTTTCCTACCCATGTAAAAAGAAGGTTAATGCAAATCCTCAATTTATATGCCTCTGTAACACCTTAAATTTCGCCTTCCTGGCAATTAACCATGGGCATAGTTATATCTCTGTCTTCTTTATCGGATTAGAACATTTTACAAGCTGGTAGTATGCTTGTTCTATGCATTCCCACGCCCCCATTTCTTCTGCAATCGATCTTTACTACATATCTTTCACCACCGCATAGCAAATCCTTCAGTCCTTCCCACTGGAATAGTTTCGAAGCTATAGAGACACATTACTTTCTTCTTTTCCTTTGCTCTCTAGACTCTGAAAATTCCTTGCATTTTCAGTACATTATTGGGAGATGTTATTTCACTTAATCCACACATGCTAGCCTGCATCTTTTCACTCTTCACAACCCTAGATTTTGCCAAGAGCAAAGAGCCGAATGTAAAAATTTTCATGATATTGACCTTTGCTTCCCTTTTCCTCCTTGAAATGAAAGGCTTTCTGATTTCCAATTCATGGAAGTGACATGACTGACATCGCCATATATGTTGTCACATCATGTGACAGATGCTCTATCTAGTCATGGCATCTGGAGAATTAGTTCGTTCAATATATATTTGGAATGCATGAATAGTCATGGGCTCACAGAGGATAAAACATTCCCCTCTCACAGCTGGAAAGAATAAAACATAAACAACAATAAACCTCATCTGTGTGATGGATTTCTTGTTATCTAGAAAGTATTTTGGACCCGAATTACAAAACCACCGTAAAAGTGTGGCATGGTGACATTGGACAGATTCATTTCATTGTTGCTTTGGGATCTGGTTCTTTTCATCGTTGTATGGGGTAGATTTTAGTGTAGGTACAATATGAAAGCTAACATTCCAGTCTGAGAAACTAAGATAACTATGTTTTCTTTTTCTTTCTATTTTACTTAGCAAGTCCAAACCCAGAATCCTATTAAATACTGGATTTTTCTTTAATTCTACTAGCTATAGAGATGAGATACATAAGAGCCATAGAGACCAAAAAAAAAAGGCCAAAATCCCATATGTCTAACATAAATTCCATATGAATGAACTCCTGTGTTCTTGCAAATGGTTATATGTGATCTGATTTATTGAACCTGCCTTAATTCTTTGTCCCTTTATATGTTAAATATTCACCACTGTGAATTTCAGTGATTTTATGCTTTCTATAACCTACATAAAATACCATTAAACAACAACAAAGGGTAAAGTCCTTTTATTCAAGGCACTGCAGACAGCAAAGGTAGAGAAAGATGAATTACTGTGATGCATACTGTAATAGAGGCACGGTGTCATGAGGTAGGGGGGGACCCCACCCTGTCCTATGTAGTGAGTCTAGAGCCAGCAACTGCTTCCAAAAGTGGTCACGCAGGATCTGTTGAGTCCACACAGGCAAATCTCCTTCCACCACCCATGCGACATGTTGTACCAGAATTAAATCACAGAGGGACCTTGGTAAGTATTTCGACTCATAAAATTCCTGGCACTCATATTACTGGGATTTGTCTGTGATGGCTTTGGGCTATCATGTCTATCACACAAAGATTCACAGCACAGAAAGTTATATTCAATTCAATTTAATTAAAAATTATTTGCTGCTGCATGCGCTATTTTCCAAAAGCATATTCTCATTATTTTAGGTGTTTGTAGGATGCAAGACGAGAATGAAATGCTTCGTGCTCTTCCTAAAAATCAAACCCAACGGGAGAATTCCCTCTGGCTCACCTCCACTTAGTTATTCAGAGGAACGAGTCGTGAAATTATTGTAGCATATGGTTTCTCCCACCTGATTTACATGTAACCATTTAATTATTCGATAAGAATAGTATTGTTTGAACATGTTTTTCATCAACAACGGAACTACTCAGAAGGCAGGAATCATTTTAGCTTGTAACACAAAATGACTGGCCTTTAATGTTTTACCATACAAACCAACTCAACCAAAATAATGGTTTTCTAACTAATTAAAAACAAAACAGGTTATCTTCTTTAAGTGTGTCTAAAAAATTCTAATTGGAAGCTGGAAGTCTGCTCACATCTGTTTGATGTTTTGCCAAATGTATCAAGATGAGACCTTTCTTCTTGCCCGTTTTGATGTCCTCAAACACAATTATTCCCATATTCCCTGAATTTCTTTGTCTGAAATGCACTTGTGATCACAATTAGTTTTCAGATCTTGTTACTCAATTATCTTTAATTGCTCCTCTTTCTATGCTGATAAAGCAAAAAATATTTAATAAATATTTTATATTTTCACAATGAGAAACAATTTAAAATTTTCTTTTAAAAAAGCTAGTCTACATCAAAATTTGTTTATATATAGAAAGTAAGCAAAAATCATGCAAATAACTTGTTTATTTATTAAATTATTTAAGTCTTATTAGTATTTAGATAATAATAATGTGTTTATTTTATTTGCTTTGGTGTTTGAAATGTATTTCACATTAAATGATCAGCTATTTTAATATCAAAATATAAAAAGTATTAAAAATACTAAAAAATACCTAGTAATGATATAAAATAGTATAGATAGGAAAATACAGAATGTTTACTTCAATCAATCTTTTATATATCCAGATAAAATCAAATAAATGATGTTTTTGACAAAATGTGAAAGTGTTATATGAAATGATGTATTAATTATGAAAAGATGATACAATCAAAATTGGATCAATACTATTCCATATAATCTATTTAAAATGTTATAGATATATGCATACATAAATATATTTTATATTTATATCATTACATTTATATGTTCTTTTGAGATAGATATATTAGACAATATTATTAACAGTAGATGTTTTTAAGTAATTAGGATATGGTTAACCAATTTTTCTTTTTGGGTTTTCAAAATTACTATGATTAATTAGAATTTTTTCTAAAATGAATATTTATTATTTTTATAACCTCAAAAAATCAGCATCTTTATTAACTTGATTTAATCTTATTTCTTTGCGTTGTATTTACCAAGTGTAAGGGGGGTAGAAGCATCTAGAAAGACAAAGTTCAAATGTTTATCTTCTTTTTTTCTCAGAGTCTTCAAATATTTTGTCATGACTTCCAGGTGTTTGTAAAAGCACTCTGGACAGAAAAGTACAGTGGTAGGTCAAATCCTTAAAATAACATGCGTCAGGCAACCTTAGTGAACTGCCTGGTCCTGATTCTTCTCCAGCAGCAGAAATGTTTACATCAATTTTATATAAAAACAATCCATTGAGATTCCAACTTAAGAATGTACCTAGACCTAAGTCAGCCTCGACTTCCACTATACTCCTTTGAAATGGAAGAAATGAGTATGTTCCCAACTCTCCTCTAGGGAGTGACCCCACCATGAGTGTAGAATATTTTTTTTGATTTCAGAGAGGAAGGGAAAGGGAGAGAGAGATAGAAACATCAATGATGAGAGAGAACCACTGATCGGCTGCCTCCTGCTCGCCCCCTCCTGGGAATTGAGCCTGCAACCTGAGCATGTGACCTGACCGGGAATCTAACTGTGACCTCCCGGTTCATAGGTTGATGCTCAACCACTGAGCCACACCGGCCAGGCTAGAATATTTTTCTATTTGTTTCTCATAATACTGCTCCTCAGGGTGGCTGGACATGGAAGAGACACTGAGGTGCCACGTAGCTGCTGTCTGTGCTGGGAGCATAATGGAGCTCTTGACTCTGACCCAGGTTCATGTTCTCAAGATAGTCTGTGCAAGGAGGTGACATCTCAGCCCTTTCAGAGCCGCTGGCAACATTTATTTAAATTTCGTTTTCAATATTGAATTCCAATAGAGCCATTTGTTACGAGGGAGGCCATAAATATAAAATGGCCTATTTGCAATCTTTTCCTGGATGTTCTTAAAAGGTATATTTTCTCCAATGGATAACCTTTTAAGCTGTGCTTACACACAGCTTTGTGACATAGGAAAGCCCCAAAGAGAAAGATTTATAAGGGGCATGTTGGGGACTTCTTAACTACAGGAGCATAGAAAGAAGCAGCATAATTTATGATGGCTCAAGCTCCATTTATGCGTTGTAGTCTGGGCCTTAAATCCACGATCATTACATAGCTTTTGTTATTAATAGGAAGCCAAAAAAAATTAGTAATATTATGCTACCATTTTTCAAATGCTCTAGATTACTGTTAGGAGAGCCCCAATATCAAAACATCTTTGATTTATTTTGTAGGTAGAGCAGGATGGGAAATCCATCAAGAGCAAAGAGGATTTTTTTTTTTACTGCAAATATTAAAGTGAAATGCTTGATTTAAAAACAGCTGTAATCATGCCATAAATCCATGCCTCTGTAATATGAAAAGGTTACAGGCAGTTCTTCAGCGATGAGTACTAATGAGGGAAGGTGCAGCTCTATAATTCTATTCTTTTAAAAACTGGGATGGTGATAGGATTAGGGAAGATCATATAGCTAGTAGAGACTGCTATGAATTCCTATTTCAAAGTTACAAATCTCATTTAACACTTCACGTCTTATATAACCAAGTTCTATTTTTATTTACATCTTAACACTGTTTTCCTAGCTTGTGCATTTCATACTCTGCGGTGCCATGATAAATGCAAGTCATAATTGCTTCTAAAGAAACCAATGATCCAGGCGCTATTAAAACTTACTGTGTAAATCTAACGATAAAATATCAACTTGCATATTTTAATACTTGATAAATTGTGGGTCACTATAACTATTTGAGTACTTTCCCATGTCTCTCCACTTGTACCTTCTCCCCAACTGCATTCTGCATGAAGTCACTGAACTATCTTTTAAAAATATAAATTGAATTTGTCAACTCCGAGTTTGAAATTTTTAAAAAATATATTTTTTATTGATTATATCGATTTCAGACAGGCAGGGAGATGGGGAGATATAAACATCAATGATGAGAGAGGTTCATTGATTGGCTGTCTCCTGCAGGTCTCCCACTGGGGATGAGCCTGCAACCAGGCATGTGCCCTTACTGGGAATCAAACCATGACCTCCTGGTTCATAGGTCAATGCTCAATCACAGAGCCACGTCTGCTGGGCTGAACGCTGTAGGAGCTTAAAAATTCTGTTAAATTAATGAATATGCTGCCTGAATTTTCAAACCAGTCTGAGATATGTAATTTAAAACAATGACCATGATTTTTCATTTTAAAAGAAATGCTGTGTCAGCAGGAGGAATGTAACCAGTAAATTGTAATAACCATGCAGGGTGCCAGTCAGGGACTAGGCCGGTCAGAGAGATTACTGCACAAGGTACTGACATGCCTAATCACTTTGCTGTTTACCTGAAACTAATGTAATATTGCATATCAACTGTAACCGAAAAAAAATTATTAAAAACAGAAATGCCGTGAAGTAATCAACAAGGTCAAAGGTCCAACAAAATGTCAATGAATTGCAAATGAAATTCAGAAAAAAATGAACTGTTTTTTTACAAGATAAAGTATTATATCTTTGTTTCTGTAGAAATATCTGTCATTGTTGAACAAATGTAATATTACAGGTTCAATTTCTTAAAGTCTGCAACAAACATAATTTCCATAGAATTAAGTCTTTTTCCAATTTCTCCCCTTTTTTGTTTCTGATACTTCCCTTCTTAGCTACATTCTCATCCACTGCAGGTGGCTTCTTCCCTTTTTATTTGTTTATTGACCAATACCTCAACTTGACAGTGAACTCTATTAAGGATATTAGCATAGACTCTGGTTTATCACTGCTGGTGTGTAGCCAAGCATGGAAGTTACATATGAAAATTGTTCAATAAATGATGGTTAGACGAATAAATGAAAAAAAGTGATTGTAGGCCTGGAATACTTTGTACTCTATAATCAATTATCATTGAACTCTTCATTTTATAAGACCGAGCACAAATTTCATAAATGTTTGTGCAGGAGTGATTTCTCCATCATGGAACATTACGGTTTTGCAGACAAATTTTTGAAGCACCTGTAATATTGCCAACATTTTGGTAGCTATTTTGCAAAACAATTAGTATGCTATTTCTTTGGTGGCAGGAATTCTCTTTCTTTATTGGATAAATTTGATATATAACATTGAGTAAATTTCAAGGGTAGGACATGTGACTTTGATATATTTATATATTGTGATATGATTGCTGTAACAATATTTATTACATTACATAATTAGGCCACAATATTGTTACTCTATATTTATTATGTGGTGCATCAGATCTCTGTGGCTTATTTATGACTCATTGCAAGTTTGTATCCATAAACCACATCCATCTTACCCTTCACCCTCCAGCCCCTAGTAGCTACCATTTACTCTCCATTTCTTGTGTTTGACTTTCTTAGATTTCACATATAAGTGATATTCTACCATAGTTCTCTTTCTCTATCTGACTCATCTCACTTAGCAAGGTCCATCCATGTTGTCACAAACAACAGGATAAATGGTAATAATTCTTCTGATCTTTGTTTTATCCTACAAAATGCTTATCATAGGACCTTATATTAATTATAATCAAGTTATTAAAATAATTAGCAAAGTGAGCTCAACTATAGCAGAAACATTTTCAACAAAGAAAAAATAAATGGTTTAGCCAAGTAATCCCATTTGTAAATGCTATAATTTAGGACTTCATAGGATTCTAATGCACCATAGTAAATATAGAGAAACAATATTGTTTGAGGCCATTCAAGTGGCCAAGCTTCTGTAAAGAGTGTGTTGAAGTGCAGTAAGAAATCAGGGGTGAGCACAGCTGGCGTGGCTCAAGTGGCTGAGCTTCGACCTATGAACCAGGAAGTCACTGTTCGATTCCTGGTCAGGGCACATGCTGGGATTGGATTGCAGGCTTGGCCCCCAGCAGGGGTCCTGCAGGAGGCAGCCAATCAATGATTCTCTCTCATCATGGATGTTTCTATCTCTCTATCCCTCTCTTTCCCCTCTGAAATCAATAAAAATATTTAAAAAAAAAAAAAGAAATCAGGATTGAATTCCAGGTCTGACAACTGCCTTCCTGAATGTCTTCCCTGTGCGGAATCCCTTAAGGCAATGTTCCAATGGGAAAATAAAGATTTGCAGTTGCCTGTCCGGTTCTCAGAAATGATCTAATGCAACAAATCACCCCCAATTTGCAAATCTGAGCAGCAACAAATCCTGATCATGGATGGATGGGTCTCCGTTCACTGAATTCAGTGAGATCCGCAGCCTCCAGCTGGGAGCACAGGGCACCTCTCACTCGCCAAGGCTTCTCCGTGTTAAAGAAGAACTAGAGCATGGAATTAATTGAATTGGCTCAGATGAGGTTTAGAGAATAGAAGTAGATGACAATAAGAACCGGTATCATTCAAAACCTAAAATGATCACTGAAGGCCTTGATGGAAAGTGTGGGTGTTTTAAAGGTCCCCCAACATTCCGGAAGCATGCATACAAGGAGATTGGAACGTTCTCTGCAAAGGGCCGGATAATGGATGTTTTAGAGGTGCAGGCCGTATGGTTTCTGTTGAACTGCTCAACTCTGTTGCAGCGAGAGAGTCGCCACAGACAATATGTAAATGAGTGGCCGTGACTGTGTTCCAATTAGGCTTTATGGACCAAAGCAGGCAGCTGACCGGATTCGACCTGTGGACGGCAGTTTGCTTCAGACGATAACTATGGTAGTTACACATTTTCCAATGCTTGGATTTGGTTTGCTGAAAATAGTCCACAATTCAGAGCTGCTTAATCACCCTGAACCAAGTTTGAACTACTGACATTCAGCAGAAAGAGTAACATTTTTGTCCCAACGTCGAGAGAGAAAATTATGATGGACAGTGAGGTCGGATGAGTATTATTAGCTGAGGCCTCATCTACCCCTTTTGATAATGGTTTAATAGTTACACTGAGAAACACCAAATGACAACCTGTACTCCATGGGGTCATGAATATGTTCCACCTGAAGCAAACATTCTGTATACATGGCACATAGCTGAAAAGTTCTGGACACACTGATTAAAAGCATAACTTGAACGACTGCTGATTGTGCAAAACCATGCATGTGCAAAAGCATAAATTGAACTATTGCTGCCTCATACCTTTGGCACATAGTATGTTCTCTCCCTGGATTTTTCTTCTTTCACCCCTTTCCATGAAAGCAGTTATGCCAGGATAATATTAAGATTAAACTAGGAAATAGGAGTTATAATCGAATGATGATAACATTGGCATTTATATAATAGACCAACTCCTTTCATTTATCATCCATCTCTCAGCCCTTCAGAAAGGTCTTTCACAGCACCTTAGCCACATTACACCTCACGCTCATTCTCTATTCCATTATTTTGTTGAATTTCATTTACAGCACTGTTACCTTTGTAAAATTATTTTTCTCTTGCTTCCTGTTTCCCAACTAAAATGTAGGGTCCCCAAGGAAGGATACTGTTTGTCTTATTTACAGTGTTTTTAATGACTGGCATGTGATTGGTGTTAAAATAAAATTCTAAGCTCTCTGAAGAAAGCTGTCTTCTGTTTTTCTCTCGCCCACAACATCTATCAGAAAGGTAACTTATTGCCTGGCTGGTGTAGCTCAGTGGTAGAGTGTGGACCTATGAACCAAGAGGTCAAGGTTCCATTCCCTGTCAGGGTTGTGGTCTCGATCCCCAGTTCAGGAGGCAACCAATTCATGATTCTCTCTCATCATTGATGTTTCTATCTCTCTCTCTCCCTCTCCCTTCCTCTCTGAAATTAATAAAAATACATTTAAAAAAAGAGAAAAGTAACTCATTTATTATGAAAGACCTAAACAATCTTTACTTTGAACTGCTTAGAAATGGCTTGGATTTTCTTTCAATGTCTGAGTTTAGTAGGCTGAACAACAACAACAATAACAAATATCCTTCATTTTCATAGGTGAGATGTCCTTTAAGATATTAGATTATTTTAGGAGAAATCAACTATTGCAGTACACAGGCAACCTCACCATCCAAGCTTTGGCTCTTCTTTAAATTCATGTTAGTGTCCCAGCATAAATTCCCAGCTCCTACCCATCCATTTGGAATAGCAAATAGAAAGGCAAATTGATTTTAGCTGGAGTGCCAATTCTCATGGATGGGTAGTGGCTGTTTAGAGCACTAAGGTGAGAAATATTCTGAAGCTACATCTGGGTTCTGGAGGCAGAGTGCCTTGGAGGATTAGTGGTGTTGTTTGGGGAGAGGAGAAACAGGAAACGTGATATGCATGCTGCATATTTCCCATCATTTAGTAGGAAGCATGATGCATTATTCTAAAAGATTTTCCAAAAGCAAGCATATTACTATTGTTTAAATAACACTAGAGCTTTCCCTTTTACATGCAAATGGATTTTGCTTTGTTCTTTCTATCTTCCTCTTTACTGTTAGAATACAGATGTCTAATATATTTCAGTCTTGCATTAGTTATTAATGTGAGTATCTCTTGCATGGTCAAGTTCTTAGACTCAGCCACAAATGGATTAAAAACTTAATGAACTATATATTTCAATTCTATTGTGTGTTAAATATTAAATAGTTATGTAATCGTTTCAATAAAAAATAAATGTTAGCTGATGAAATATTTACAACCTAGTAGGAAATATGAAAACAAAGTTGAATGAAAATGACATTAATATCAGATAACGTCTGGACATTTTTGCTACCTCTACATTATTTATTGTGGATGGCAATGTTTATGTGGCCATCTGTTTAAAATCCAAAGTGCTGCATGTCATTAAGACGCTAATTTACTCTCAGATGTAGAAAAATCAGAATGCATCCATCTTATGTTTCAACTATCTATATATATAAAAGCCTAAGTGACCGTCCAACTATCCGACCGGTGGCTATGATGCTTACTGACCACCGGGGGAAGATGCTCAATGCAGGAGCTGTCATGATGCTAACTAGCCGGCACCACAGACCTGGCGCCAACAAACCAACACTTGGCTTCCCCCAAGTGGGACACAGGCCCCGCCACCATCCCGGAGCGACACCCCACCAAATCACTGCCAATGCTACCAAGATTCCATACCACAAATGTGGCCCACAGCCCAGCCCAACATGAAAACGGTTGCTGTGGACACCAGGTAATGACGCACATAGCAATGCCTGGCTTCCTCTCCCTAGCGACTAGCCTCCTTGGAGTTTCTTCAACCCAGGAACACGACTTGCTTGATAGCCAGGTACAAACATTTTACACTTTAACCAAATATTTGTGAAGCGTTTTCACATGCCTCATCTCATTTGATCCTCACAGAAGTTTTAGAGTAGGTAGGTAGGAGACTTGGAAGAATCCTATTTTCGTTTCATTAGCCCAAAAATGGAGATTTAGAAAGTTTAGAAACTTGACCCAACTGAAAAGAATTAAGAAATGGTGGAACTTGAAAACAACTTCAGGTTTTCTCCATGAACAGAATATGGTCAAACACTGCTACAGTTAAATATTTTACCCTTTTTTCTCCCTGCGTGATCTACAATAATAATCTGCTTCGTGTTGATATTTACTGCTGTGTTGCTGACAATTACCTGAAAGAGAAGTTGAGGTGCTTCACTGGGCTAGAAAAAGTTAAGCTAAATCAGAAAGCAGGTATAATTAAGCAAGTTTATTCTATATATATAAAAGTTGACTTGCATGTGCGCGATACATATAAAGCTCTCACTGGTGCTAATCGCATGCATGTGTTTTGATCTATCATTGTCGATCATGAATTTGGTTGACACTTCCATTATAGAGAAAGGGCAAATAGCAATATTAGAATATTTCTTCTAGCCCTAACCGGTTTGGCTCAGTGGATAGAGTGTCGGCCTGCGGACTCAAGGGTCCCAGGTTCGATTCCGGCCAAGGGCATGTACCTTGGTTGCGGGCACATACCCAGTGGGGAGTGTGCAGGAGGCAGCTGATTGATGTTTCTCTCTCATCGATGTTTCTAACTCTCTATCCCTCTCCCTTTCTCTCTGTAAAAAATCAATAAAATATATTTTTAAAAATATTTATTTAATTAATTTACTTTCAATGTGCACGAATCCATGCACCGGGACACTAGTTTCTTTAGATTAGAAGATCTGAAATAAAAATTTCTTTTAGGAGGTGTAAATTATATGTGATCATTGTGAGAGTTATCTTCAATTTTTTAAAAAAATTCTGATTCCATTTATACTGCTTTATTTCCATTCCACTGGGTGTGAAATCTCTGATATGAAGTTTCGAGTCTATTAAATCCAAAACACAGAGTGCAGTGAGATGACAAAGAAAAAGTCTTGTCTGATAGATTTAGAAAGTATATATACATTTAGGTTCATGAGACAACAAAAGATTGCTTGAACCCTCTGGCTGTGTTTTGAGTCAGAGAATTGCTGTTTATGGATTAGTGGTGATCCCATAAACAGATCATTCTATTATTTGTGGATTAGAGGTGACCCCGTAAACAGATCATTCTAACTCATGAACTTCACCACTAGGCTGTTATCTAGTACTGAGGTTATAGATTTTAGCTGCAAGATTAATTAAAAAAACACACACATACACACACACAAAAACATAAGACCCAGTCATTTCCCAGAAAATATAGCTAGCAAATACTGATGGGCTACCCCACACAATTCACACACACACACACACACACACACACACACACACACAGCACATTTGTTCCACATTGCTTTCACTGGTGAATATTTTCTTGCAACTCATACCTCTCTGAATGCCAGAGTTTGTAAACCATTGAGGTTCTCTGAAATAGTCTTTATCATATTTGCAGAGTTTAAAGTATCTAACATTTCTTTCATATGTCAGGCTGAAAATGTAACTTCTTATAACTTTATAACTCCAAGTTCTAACTTTTGGGATCACACAACTCAAGTAGAATGCATCTTCTATGCAAAGGTTTGTCAGATATCTGAGGGATCATATTTCCTGCATGTTATTCCCTGGGTTGTGCCCTCCAATTCCCTCAAGACTTTCTGATCCTTTATCACCATGGGCATGCTCCATGAACGCATACTAATTATTTCCCAGTGCCTCCCCCGAAATGTGGTGCTCATGGCATAAGTCGAATGTCAGGGAAAAATAGCCACCATTCAAATATATGTGGTCCAAAAAATGCACTGTCTCTCAATTGTGATAAAAATCCAAAGTTAGGAGCCTATTTATGGAACATAGCCTAAAGGGTATGCGGTCCACACGCTCATTAAGTAACTCTGAAATCTATTTTTGAATTAAATTAGACAATTAGAAAATTCCCTGAAGGTTTCCTCCCTGCCTTGTGCTTCGGCCGTGGCAGAATCAGAGTAAATCGAAGAACATTAAAAGAAGCAGAGTCCTTGGAAATTTGCCACTCTTATTTCCCCCCTTTTATTTGTAGTCAAATATGTTAATTATTATATCACCCCAGGTCCATTTAGACAATGCATCCCTCTTCCAATTTAGGGCACAAAATCTTGGAGACATGTTTTGGGCTCATCTCTTGGGAGAAACTCACATGTCATCCTACATGTTTTGGGTGCTAGAGTGAAACCAGGTTTAATCTCATTTTACGTCCTTGACTTCCTCCTTTATTTAAAATATTTATCTAAAGCAGTTTTATTTTATTTTTAAAGAACTGAGTAGTGAAAAAGAAAATAACAGCAGCCATGAACTGCTTACAGAGCAAGACACTGAACTAGGGGAAGTTACCTCCTTTATTCTTACAAGACTATAAAACAGAGTAATTAGATGCATTTGGGCTCATAAGGCTAGAAGTCATATCCATCTACATCTCATTAAACAACATTGTTTGCCCACAAGTGAACATTTTGGGCTGTTGATAAATAGATAGATATTGGGTGCTGGGGGCAAAAAAACTAAGACATAATGTGACACCTTCCCAAACAGTATAGTCTAGTAGGGGAGCCAGGCATTCATAGGGTTACATGAGACAATGGAACAGGGATATGGAGAAAAATTGGGTTTTTAAAGCTTATGAGAGGAAGGTTGTTTGAGCAATAAGTAGAAATGGGTTAGTTACAGAGAGGAAAAGGGCAAAGCATTCCAAGCAAAGGGAATGTAATTTCTCCCCAGGGGTTAGAGTAAAAAGCAGAATGTAGTCCTGGCCGGGGTGCTCAATTGGTTAGAGCAGGGGTTCTCAATCTGTGGGTCGCGACCCCTTTGGCGGTCGAACGACCCTTTCACAGGGGTCGCCTAAGGCCATCCTGCATATCAGATATTTACATTACCATTCATAACATGTAGCAACATTACAGTTATGAAGTAGCAACGAAAATAATGTTATGGTTGGGTCACAACATGAGGAACTAACTGTATTTAAAGGGCCAGAAGGTTGACAACCACTGGGTTAGAGCCTCATCGCATAGGTCAAGGTTGTGGGTTCCATCCCCAGTCAGGGCACATACAAGATTCAGCCAATGAATCAATGAATGTTTCTTCTCTCTCTCTCTCCCTCTCTCTCTCTCTCCCCCCCTCTCTCTCTCCCTCTCTCTCCCTCTCTCTCTCTCCCTCTCCCTCTCTCTCTCTCTCTCTCCCTCTCCCTCTCTCTCTCTCCCTCTCTCTCTCTCCCTCTCTCTCTCTCTCTCTCCCTCTCTCTCTCCCTCTCCCTCTCTCCCCCTCCCTCTCTGCCATATTCACACTGGCTGGCAAACAGGCCATATCAGCTCTCAGAGTCTATCTACTTCTACAAAAGGGCGTTCTTACTCTGCCTATTATACTCCTCTGGGTTCCAGGCTCTCATTGTGAAATTTGTCCTTTTCCTGTAACACAAAATTGCTTCCCAATAGAAATCCCTCTAATTTCTCAACCCCCCCCCCCCCGCCACCCCCCCCCCCCGCCGCCGGGTAACTTAGCATTTATCTTCTTAACGGACATATTGCATCCAAAGTAATAATCATAATACATCTAATTATAACATTTCATGACAAATACGCTCATCGGAAAAGATCACTATCGAATCTCGCTAAGGGATTTAGAGGGTGTTTCCCCTTGAGTGCCATGTTTTAAAAGCATCTCAAGGGGGGACTGTGCAGAATATTTTTAGAGCGGATAAAAACACTATGTCCCCAAATGCGTCTGAGGTTTTTTCTTCTGTATTTGGAAATATTTCTAGAGCTCCTTATAGTAAGATGCCAATTAATTTTCCAGGTCACTTAGACCTAAAAATATTACCAAAAAAAAGCAAACACTGACCTTTTCTAGGACTGAACACAAGAATTAAAAGTGTCCTTATTTTTGAGTCTCTTGCTTTTTGGAGCATCTCCAGGGAAGCTCCGGCTCTCTCCTGATTGAGTGGGTTAACCTGCTGCCCCCAAGACTATTTGTCTCTATGGATCTCTGCTCATTCATCCTCAAAGGCACCTTTCCTTTCAAAGCCGCACAAGCAGAGAAGTTTTTATACAGAAAGAGAATTAATCATGTATTTGTCATACTGCACACAAAGTAATTCGCTTGATACAACGGGGCAAACTGTTCGCTGTTAGTTAGCTCACTGCAAAATAGAGTTTGGCCGTATGACGGTGGCCATGTGCTTCTTAGGAGACAGGTAGGATTGATGGCCGATTTTCCATTTGCACAAACAGAGCACTCAACCCCAAAAACACATTTGCAAGCAACTCTAGTAAGAAGGCAGTGTAACACATAGGCATATTTATTATATAGCTATCAGTAGCTCTAATGCACTTTCCTTGGGCCCCATCCTGAATTATTTAAGGATTTAAGGTCATATTGGTGCTAATACTAGGATATACAATTTATTTTAAGGAATTTACACTTTTAACTTAGATTTTAGGACTGACTTAGTATTTCACATCAATTTTTTTCACTTACCTAGAAAATGAACTTTTTAAAATTTCATTTTTTTCTCTAAGTTGAGCTACAAACTATGTTGAAACTTATGTAAGCAAATGCACCCTCTTAATATATGCCCCATGAGATGGCAGGGAAATTACTTGAAAGAGAGTTCAGTGAGCTATACATCTCTTTACACAGTCTAAAGGTATAGGAAACATGGATTCCAGCCAAGAGAAGAAAAAGAGTAATGGGAAAATAAATTAATTTTAGAAGCTATAAAGAAATAAGTACCAGTAATTGGTAGATATAATATTAGAGTAATTTAGAAACACACATTTTAAACATTATTTTTAAATGAGAACTCCTGAGCAGCTCTCTGCCACTGTGCCTGGACTCCTCAAGACACAATTATCGCACAATCATTTTCGAACAACCTCGTTCCCCAGGACTTCTGAGAGACATTTGCATGGACAATTGTGTGCCACATTTTTTTCAGAGTTAACGTATTGGAGCAAGCTCTATATGGAATTATAATTTTCAAAAATTAGAGTCATTTTATTTTTTTAAAATATATTTTATTGATTTTTTACCTCCCACTGGGGATGTGCCCACAACCAAGGTACATGCCCTTGACCAGAATTGAACCTGAGACCCTTCAGTCCGCAGGCCGACGCTCTAGCCACTGAGCCAAACCGGTTATGGCAATTAGTGTCTTTAAAAAATATATATATTGATTTATTTTTTTGATTTCAGAGAGGAAATATATATCCTCAGAATATATTAAAAATATATATATAAATCAAAATATATTTATTGATTTCAGAGAGGAAGGGAGAGGGAGAGAGAGAGAGAAACATCAATGATGAGAGAGAATCATTGATCGGCTGCCTCCTGCAGGACCCCCACTGGGGATGTGCCCACAACCCGGGCATGTGCCCTGACCAGGAATTGAACCCCGACTTCCTGGTTCATAGGTTGATGCTCAACCATTGAGCCACACTGGCTGGGCGAGTCCCCGTTTTCTTTGATTTCACCCTAATAACATTTAGAATAAACTGTCTAGAAAGGAAGAAAAGAAGTTGAGAGGAAAGACGGGAAAGCCGACAGGCGGGTAGGGAGACAAGCAGGTATCAGAATTTGGCTTCAAAAACAAAACTTTAGGAAAACAAATGAGTTGTGCTTCCATGATTGTTTTGTGGTACTTTCTGGAAACAAGGTACCTCGAATGCTGTTTTTCATCCTAGATACCAGCACTGTCTGCCAGTATTAAGGAAAAGAAATGACAAAGTTGCCATAGTGTGCTGCTAATCTGTTCACACTTTCCCAGGGAGAAGGCAGATTTCCCAGTGTTTCCTTCTTCCCCTGGCTAGCTCATTCTAGAACAGTCTGTAAACAGGAGTAGTGGTAACAAGGCTATAAACACATTGGCTCTGTCTGACCTTTCCCCTCCATGATCCCTATTCAGTGATTAGATAGCCAATCTAATGCGCAATAGTTCATTTAACAAACTATTGATTAATAACCTGTGGCATAATATATTATGCTCTGGAAAGAGCTCAGACTTCCAGAGATCTTCACATGCTTCACATTAAGAAATAATTAAGGTTTACAATCACAACACAGTTCACTATTGTTATTTATTCTGGAGGTAGGGTTCCCTTTTTCTGTTACACTGACAAAATGAATTTCCTAAATATCTATGAAATCATTTTATTTGGGGGTGTGGCAAAGGTGTGCTGCTCTGTGCATGTAAAAGTCCAGTTCTGTGTGGGTACCATATGTTTCACCTAATTGTTGAGTGTTTCCTCTAATGCAAGGGAAGGTTTATATTCCCATGTGACCCACTCACCCCCCAACAAATCCACAAGGTCATCGTCAGACTCTCAACTCTGAGCAACAACCAGCAGTGCAAGAAGCAGTCGTGTTGTTGTTTGTTTGTGTTTTTGGAGCTGCAGGACACCAGCTGCAACAGATATTTTGTGATTGTTAGATTACTTGGTTTTGGTGCAACCATTTTCTGAGGGAATGACAAATTATGTTTTCTTAACAGCCTCAGAAAAAGTATCAGGCAACAGTGTGTTTCTAATTTCAAAGCAGTTGATTTTTACACTGTAAACATGGAAAAATTCTGTAGCATGGTGGGAGAAAATGACTTTTACTAAACTTGAAATTCTACCGAGATTGCTATTTCAAATAATCAGCTGCAGGGAAACTGTATGAGAATGGAAAAATTCATGCTGACTTGTTTTTAGAAGGGGTTTTTAAAAATACTTTTTTGAATCTGCAACTTATAAGAGGAAATTATTTTGAATATATGTCCTTGGGTGATAAGAGTTACCAACAAAAGCATGGTTCATAGCACGGTTCCATTTCACTGACTTCAGTATGTGAAAACAAACAAACAAAACACAGTTCTCTCTTCCACGTCAGGTGGAATTCCTTCTTAAAAAAGACAGATTTTATGATGTAAAAAAACATATTCTGGATACTTAGACAAGTTCAATTTATCTGATTACAGCATGTTCTGAATATAAGGATAAATTAAGCATAGGATAATTAGTAAGTCATAGTTAATGAATCACAATCAATATGTCCATTACAGTTGAATGCGACGTCTTTATCTAAAAATATATATTTTTATTGATTTCAGAGAGGAAGGGAGAGGTAGAGAGAGATAGAAACATCAATGATGAGAGAGAAGCATTGATTAGCTGTCTCCTGCATGCCCCACCCTGGGGATTGAGCCCACCACTGGGGCATGTACCCTGACCAGGAATCGAATCGTGACCTCCCAGTTCATAGGTCAACGCTCAACCACAGAGCCATATCAGCCGGCTGAATGCTATATCTTTACATTGGAAGAAGCAGTGGCTATAATGAGAATGACACAGGCTTTGTAGTAAGATTGTTCTGGTTTCTAAACCCCATTTCTGACCTTCACTAGCTCTTTGTGTCCTTAGGCAAGTTACCATCAGCTTCCTCATCAGTAGAAGGAATGATGCTATTTTACCAAGTAGGCTTGGAGTGAAGTTTCATGAAGTGATGCATGTAAATAACAGAGCACAGTGCCTCGGGGTACAGCATGGCTCAATATGATACCTGACTAATATTACTTACTGTGCCAGTTAGGAAATTATTCAGCTAACATCTGTTTTGCAGCCAACACTGGATTAGCAATACAAAATCAATCCACAATAGCTTTTCACTTCCTCTAGTTTTTATTTAAACCTTCCTCTCAGAAAATGTTATTTAAGGCTTTTAATTTCTTTGACAAACATCTGCGCTCTTTTCACATGAACAAAAGCCAGTTATTCTATATTCAGATGACTCAAAACCGAAGGATTGCTGCTTCTGTCCTTATCCGTTATGCATTTAGTAGAAATCTTAAATAAATGTCGCATTTATTTTGGGCTAGTCCACTGAGATATATGGCTACTTTATCACCTGTGAAACCACCAAGGACTCAAGAGGAAAAGCAGAAGATTAGGATTAATAATTTATACTGGAAACTTGATTTACATGGCCCTACTATTTTTCTACTCACTGAAACTCTCTATATTTAAAGGCAATGCTAGTGAAGATGGATTCCCTTAAAGTAATGCTGATTCATAAACACTTCAGTGAGCCAAAAGTATAATTTAATAGCAAGAGAAGTAGAGCTTTGAATGGAGCAAAGGAGAAAATTGTATTACTAAACTGCTTGCCAAGAAGGTATGTTCAAATGATTCACATTTCTTGGGACATTTACTCAGAAGTATCCCATATTTTTCAAAATCAGGTCAAGTTTGTTATTGCATTAATGCACTTTTGTGATTAATTTTACTAATGAAGAATATCCATTTTCACAAAGCATGTGCAAAATATATATCACTTTTAGAGAGAAGGGATTTGCAAGGTCAATTGAGTTATTAAATAATACAGAGTGTGTTCATTGTATTTTTTTTTAAGAAATGAAAACTGAATTATTATGCCAACAAGGAAAACAAAAGCATTTTAGTTTTTATCTGATTGTAAAATTTAGCGGCATAATGAACAGAAAAGTGGATTTTGCTAAGTATTTCAATTATAGTAAGATCATAGTCTACTATCTTAAAGATGTGATCAAATAGCCTAAGTTACCTATAGATGGCTAATGGATATTAGTACTCAGATACTATTAATATCAATAGTTTATAATTTGTTGTCAGTCATTTTTTATTCAGGCGTAGATATGACTGTTAGCTTTAGATGCAATACTAAAAAGGTTAAAATAACATCATTTCCCACTTCAATAGTTGGACCTACACACATATCAAATCAAAACGCATAAACAACATGTGCTGATCTTATCTCATAGACATAAAATGCGTTCTGCCAAAAGTAGTTAATAAAGGAAAGTTTAAGAAAAATTTTAGTTTCGCATATACTTCCCAACTTCCCTTGCAGCGATTCTTAATTTTTATGATTGTGTCATTTATTCAGTAAGTATTTATGGAACTTTTGTTATTTTTAGAGAACTCTTCTTGGTGTTCGATTGCATAAAAGAGGAATTTACAGGTTTTTTTTTAAGTTATAGGTTCTTTCTTTTTCTTCCCCAGAATTAATGTAAAAACTGAGAGAAAAGTCACGCAATAAATATAAATTCTTGGGAAAGAAAAGAGTAGCTGTATGGTTTCTATTCACCTGCATCTCAGAGCGGCAGCAGCAGAATGCCGGGTCATTAGAAGAGAGATCGGGGCCTATGTCACTCCTTATTGCTCAGAACTCTTGAAAAGTGGAATCCAAAATTTTATATCAGTTCCTTTTAGGGATGAAGACGAGCTTTCGGTTGGTGCATTGGATACCAGAATATTTCCTTTCCAAAGGTAAATCATAAGTCAATTTCTTTTTAATCCAATCAAACCAAATCAAAACAACTAACTAGCAACAGTAGCAACAAAAACAATTTTTAAAACCCCCAAATGTTAAGAGATTCCAAAGATAACACTTGTACGAATAATTTGGTTCAAAATCACAGCATTTACAGTCTCTTCACTAAATGTGACATTTGTTCATTTAAATGAAATGTTCAAACTCTGCTAGATACACATTAACAGTATATTTTATTTGAATATAAGTATTCATGGTCTATTGGTTATTGGTCTAAAGAATCCTACATAAATGAGCTACTTTATTATGATTCAGTATTAATATGTTTTGTAAGATCCTGACAGTTTAAAAACGTCATAAATATCTACAGAATTAAATATGTATATATGTAACTGAGAACTGTATTACAATTATGTTTTCAATAATCAGCCCTGACATTTATATTGAAAATTACAGAATCTTCATAAATAATCTCATTTGAGTTTTGCACCTTCTTTGTGAAGTATGTAGGGCAGGAAATAGCCTTAGAGGTTAAGTGGCTTGTCCAAGGTCCAAGTATTAAGAGGTAGCAATAAATCCAGAAATCAGGTTTTTGTATAAGGTCATTGCTCTTTCTACACTAATATTCTAATGGACCTGACACACACACAAAACTTTATTACTATAATACAATATTAAATAATATAGCATGCCTCCCATATAAATACATTTTTTCTCAAGAAAATGAAAATATTTTTATTCCAGGAAACTGGACTAAGAGAACTAGAAAGATTAAATTTTGATAGCTGTTAATATTTTAATATTTAATTCCTCTTGCTCTATATAAGTAATACTGTATATATTTTGTTATGTCTAATTAATTTTAAGGAAAATAGGTTGCATTCAGTTGCACAATAGTTCAAATGCTCTGAAAGAAATAATCCTGCTATTACTGAGAATAAAATCTAGATCCAAATCTGGGTCAATTTCATCCAGCCCTTTTCTCAGTTTTCGCAATATAGATAGACTGTAAATTCCCCATAATTTATTTTTAAAACTTTTATTTTCCATATTATATTTTTAACTGGACATATTTTTTGAAATATGGTGTGAAATACATGCCTAATTTCATTTTTGTACATGTCAACTGTCAATGGTCCTAGAACCACTTATTAAATAGCTCAGCAATCATGAGCCACTCTATAGTGCGCTCTCTCTCTCTCTCTCTCTCTCGCTCTCTCTCTCGCTCTCTCTCTAATGTTTTATTTCTATATATGTTTGGTTTGTTCCGAGGCTTTCATTCTAACTCATTTTTTGAGGCAATGTCAAAACCACTAAAATAAATCTTGAGCTCTGTGACATTATCCACCTCCCCACCTTACTGCTTTTGAAAACTGACTAGGCCAGAATCTCATCTGCTATTGGGGGTGTGGACATCTGCAAGGGCTGATAGTGAGAGTATAACAGCAGGTAGCAATCCAGTGGATGGCGCCATTCAGCTGCTGTGCCTGAGACTCTGTTTCCCCATTTCTAAACCTGCTGGTACATTTAGTCTAGTATTAGGCATATTTTCTTTAGCCTCTTTTTTTTTGTTGTTGTCTGGTTAATCTTCACCAGAGTATATTTTTCCAGAGAGAGTAGAAAGGAGGGGGGGGGGAGGGGGGGAGGGAGGGAGAGAGAGAGAGAGAGAGAGAGAGAGAGAGAGAGAGAGAGAGAGAGAGAGAGAAGCATCAATGTGAGAGACAATTGGTTGCCTCCCTCAAGTGCCCTGAGGAGGGCTTGGGATTAGGATCAAGCATGCAACCGAGGTATGTGCCCTTGACCAGAACCCAAGCCTGGACCCCTTCAGTCCACAGGCCAACACTCTACCCATGGAGCCAAACCGGCTAAGGCTCTTCAGCCTCTTTTTTATGGCTCCTGTTTGAAAGCAGAACTTATGCACAGACTATTCCTTATTTGTTTCTTGCAGAAGATAAGTTCCTAATTGCCTTCCTTTGGTTCTGACCCCAAAGAGCCACAAGTCCGCACCTCTAGAAGCTCACACGTTTGATCCTTCCCTCCCCCCATTTCTTGTACACAAATAATTTTCTCTTTGTCTGTGTTTTTAGAGTTGGAAAGAGTATGGAAACTCAAGTGTTATTTTAAATGTCCGTTATACTAGACTATTGCAGCGTTCCTTTCCAATTGCTGAAGGTAAATAAAGAAAATGGAAAGAGAGTGGACGAAAAGTCCTTGGCAGCACAGAGTTTTAGAATAGCAGTCCTTTGTCTTTCTATATTTAATGCCTTCTTTAATGAGCTTTTATTATTCACTGAGACTGAATGCTATGCCATGCAAAACAAAAAGCAGGGAAGGGGGGGGGAGATGCTCAAAGCAGAACATGACAGATTTTCAGTAAACAAGAACGGGTTGAAGAGATTGAATGGAAACTGAAAGCTGAGTCCCATATGCATTCACCGGAGAGCAGGTAAGTCTCAGTCCTCAAACAAACCACGCCTCGGCTTTTAATGCTCTTAACTGTTATGACATGCATGTTGGTACTGGAAGGCACTCATTATCTACACAACAATAGCCCCAGGAAAACCCACATTTGCATGCCTCCTGCCCTTGCACAATTGGGAATAATAGAATTTCTAGTGAATTTGCCCCCTCATTTCATAATACTAGAGGATTCTGGAGAGTTAGGTGGCTTTGAAATAATTACTTTTTTGTGAATGTCTGTAAATACCTATTTGCTATGTGAAACAGGATAGAATAGGGATTCCACATCCTAAATTAAACATTTGCAAAATAATGTCACTAGAGGGCTTTCTAAAAAGTAGGCTTTGAGAATTATAAAATCTGACTTTGGTGTTCTAAACTCCCTCATCAAAATGCCAGGCTCTTTATATTTACTTTTTTTAAACCTTATTTTATCAATACCATTTATTTGAAAAAAATATTTACAGAGAATAAAGTTGTTTCATGTTTCCATTTAAAGTTTTGCCTCTTTCATTCTTTTGTCCCACCTTAGGTTGTCCACTTCCTTACCGAAAAATCTTGCTCATGGATTAATTATGGGTTGCTAGGGTGTAATGCATGAAATACTTTAAAAGGTAAAGAAAGTACAAGAAGTAGAACATGTCCCCATGTTTACTTGGTATGATACTGCCTTTTTACTTCTTTGGAAAAGCTGTACCATCCTAAAAGTAAAATAAAATACACAATTTAAAAATTAAATTTGTAAAATATATGCCTTTATATGTTATGTTCCTGTGTTAGATGATTTAGACAGAGCTCTTAAAATTTCAGAGTTGTAACCAGCTCTGTTGGACCAAAATTAAATTTCACAAATCTTTATGGAGCTTGTGTTTAAAGACCTTGCTCCTAACACATGAACTTGCCTCCCCTTTCCCCTGAAATTTCATTAAAGTAACATAAAGAAATAGAAAAAAATATAGACCGGTGTCAGGACAAGGTCAGCAGTGGGCAGAGGATTTGCACATGTGGGGAAGATCAAGTTCCAAAGTTGTGTTGGCAAGAAAAGCAAAGGCAACCAAAGTAGTAAATGAGGGAAATGAGGGAGTTCTTGGGTCCAGAGTTCTGAGCCTCAGAAACAGTGAGGAAGCTCGGCAGGAAGGATGAAAGAAGAAAAGATTAGAGCTCAGAATGGATGGTTTAATAGAAATTTGCTTTTAAAAAATGGTTTTATTGATTTCAGAGAGAGAGGAAGGGACAGGGAGAGAGAGAGAAGAAACATCAGTGGTTCCTGCCTGCCCCCTACTGGGGGTCAAGGCCACAGCACTGACTGGGAATTGAACCGGGACCTCTTGGTGCAGGGCAGCAGTTCTCAACCTGTGGGTCACGACCCCTTTGGCGGCCGAACAACCCTTTCACAGGGGTCGCCTAAGAAAATCCTGCCTATCAGATATTTACATGACGATTCATAACAGTAGCAACATTACAGTTATGAAGTAGCAACGAAAATAATTTTATGGTTGGGTCACAACATGAGGAACTGTATTTAAAGGGCCGGAAGGTTGAGAACCACTGGTGCAGGGGCTGATGCTCAACCAACTGAGCCCCGCTGGCAGGGCAAAACTTGCTTTGTTTTAATACACAGTTGATTCTCCAGTCTACATACCTAGTGCAGACAGTCCCGAGTTTACCCACAGGGGACATATCAATGCTTCTGCATAAGGAAATGGAAAAAGAAAATTAAGAATGAGACGTGTCAGAGAAGTTTGGGGGGCACTGGAATTCAGAAGACAGACAACCCTCCTCACCATTTTCATTTCTCTCCATGAAAATAACAAGAAGATTCTGAATGCTCACTCTGAAAAGAAGCATGTCTGTAAGAAAAAGACCTCCATGGTCTCGGTTTGCAAAGGTATAGATGCAAAACAAGCATTACATATTTTCTAGGTCATTACCAGCATGGACAAAAGTTTTGTTTTTAAATGATCAGCAAAAAGAAAAGAAAGAATAAAAAGAAAAACAGAGTAAATGACAGCATGATATAGATATTCAAAGAGACAATGAGACAGGCTTAGAGAGAAGAGGCTGACAGATGTTGGGGGCGCTTGGAGGGGCAGTTGAGGGATTGAGCAAAAAAGTTTCAGACTCATTGGAATCAAAGCGTCAAGACCTTCCTATTTTGATCGCTAAGACATGAGTGTTTGGCCCAACAGTAACATGTGAACAGTACTCTTAACTACAAGTAGCGTCATATAGAAAAAGAGATAATAACAACTAAGAATATTTATCACTGACGGCTTCGGATTAATATTTGATTTACAGTGTACCTTGCATTTAAATCTCCCCCATTCCTAGCAGTTATTAGCCTTCTTCCCACTGTCATCACTTTTCATTTCCTCACTATTGCTAAGAAATACGGGGCTGAGATAACCGTGGCCCACCAAGGCTGTGGTCTACTTAACTGAGACAGCAATATGCAATAGCGCACTGATGCTGACACAGATTTTACTCGAATGATTCCACCTGGGGATAAGTCTCCTTGCCCATCCACTGAAGCCAGCATTCCTGAAATATAGGTAGTGACACCGCGATTATTATGAATTGAACCATCATTCGCCGTCAGGGTCCCAGAGAGGTACAGGCTGCGGTGTTTCAAGGACATTTTTAGAGAGTTTCAATTTACCTGTGACAGGGAAGTCACAGTGAAGAAAGTAGGCACATGTACCTGTAAGATGTGGAAGATAGATGGGCCATTCTACGATGCGTTCAGCTCACAGTTCATTATGTTTTTATTTTTATTATGTAAGAGAAGCATCGCAATCGTCACCAGCCCATTTATATATTTCAGCATTTTCACAGCCACCACCACCAGTGACCACATTGGATATTGTACTTGACTGTTCTAGAACCATTCAATATGGAGCCAACCTAATTGCACGAATTATGAAGATTATATGAGGAGGCATTTCAAAACCTCCTAACTTCCTTTTTGGCTCTTGATTTCTTACCATATCCTAGCAAGTATAATAAGCCTACGATCTATTTTCACTTGTGTCCACTCCACAAGAATAATCATATCACATCTAATATCTGACAGTGATGTCCTTGATTCTACCATCACAGTCTTATTAAATACTTTTTATAGTCATATAAATAGATGAGTGGAATACTGGAGCTTCTTTTGTAATTCCTTCCCATTGTTTTTCTTCTCAGTGCTATGATCTGAGAAAATAAAACATCTCGAAGTATTAGCTTCAAATAATTTGCATTTGAAGCCATCAATTAATGCACAGAGAAGGAAGAAAAAAAATATATGAATATTTGACATGATCAGTTTTTTTTTTATTAATTTGCTCAGGTTAGCTACATGATTAAAAATAGCTTAGGTCTAAATTGTATGTCATTTTTCTTGAGACTGTACATTGCTTTATGTGATATTATAACAGGGTATTTTGATTTTTTTACATGGTGATATAACAGAGTATCCTGCTTGTCTATGAATAAGGACTTAAATAAGCAATCGCCAACCCTCATCTTCAACTGCCCATTTGAAAGACTATCTGGGGCATCTGGGGAGAGGCGCTTGCTTAACTGTCAGTGACTTAGAAAGAAAACAAATGTATTCATTCAGCAGACAATTTTGAGGGTAGATATATATCAGCCACGTTCTCCCTGAAGAAGACAGACTTGCCTCTTCACCCCCACGCATCTTACAATTTAGTGACTGAGAAAAACAGAAACAGGTAGAAACATAAATAAAATAATTACATTTTGTGATGACTGCTATGAAGCAACACTAAGGTTGAGATGGATGATAGCAGGAATGCCCTGCTCACATAGCACCATGAGGCGTTCCTCTCCCCACCTGAACAGCTGAGGGCTGAAGACCTAGACTCCTTGTGGAGGGGCCATTGGGAAGCCGCCCAGAGACACAGGCAGCCACACCACATCCTCCCCCAAACACAGGGGCAAGGATTTGGCAGAGTCAGCGCCAGGAGTTTTAATTAGAGCAAAAATCACAATGTTCACTTCTGGATTATGATGTGCCAGGCAATGGGTGAAGCCTTTTAATTCTCATAAGGACTCTAAGGGAAGGTTTTATTTTTTAAATATATATTTTTATTGATCTCAGAGGAAGGGAGAGGCGGAGAGAGATAGAAACATCAATGATGAGAGAGAATCATTGACTGGCTGCCTCCTGCACACCTCCTACTGGGGATTGAGCCAGCAACCTGGGCATGTGGCTGACCTGGAATCGAACTGTGATCTCCTGGTTCATAGGTTGATGCTCAACCACTGAGCCACACCAGCCAGGCCAGAGCAGGGAAGGGATTTTTGTTTGTTTGTTTTTTAAGAATAAAGTTATCTATTCAGATTTATCAAAGACATCATGCCTACATAGTGAGTCCCAAAATAAATTTTGCACAAGTGATTATATAATAAATTAATCTTTAATATTAAAATGGACATCTTAGCTAGAAAACTAAATATTACGTTTCTGTTCCATTACGACCCTGTTCTGTAGTAGGGGGCTTGAAGGCCCAGGGAGGTCAAGGACTACCTCAAGGTCACCCAGTGAGCAGGGAACCAGGCTTTGTACTCAGCCAGTGCACACATTCGTCTCACTAGTAAGAGTATTCCTGTATCGTTAGCTTTTACCAGGCACTTGCTTAATAACAAGGATCATGCTAAATCCTCGGAAATACATAACTGAAAGAGGAACTTTAAAACAATACACACCTAGAAACAAAGCCTCATTTAGCAGATTAGGGCAGGGAGACCTGGGAAGGCTCAGTTTGCTTTTCAAGGTCACTCCTATAATGAAAGCACAGCAGGGATTTGAATGAACTCACTTCCAGGGCCTCCTGCTCCATGGGCACAAGAAGAAGGACTGTGTTTTGCTTCTTTACCTAACAAATCCGCATTTTGAGGGACAAGGCTTTGGGCCTGGGACAACACAGTGGGTCCAGAAATCCCCATTTCAGCATTGTTTTCCTCTTTCAGAAAACTGTCCACTTCCCTTTCTCTTGTTTAGGGAAGACTCTCCCCCTTTGTTTGTGGCCTACATGGCAGGATATGCTCATTCCCTCCAACCCTGGAACCAACTAACTCTCATCATTGATGTTTCTCTCTCTCTCTCTCTCTCTCTCTCTCTCTCTCTCTCTCTCTCTCTCTCTCTCTTCCTCTCTGAAATCAATAAACATATATATATTTAAAAAGTGTTTGAAATAAAGTATTTAGAGTATTAATCCATGGAATCTAAGCGGTAAGGTAGGAAGTAAAACTGGAAGAGAAGAAAGGAAAACCACAGATTATATATACGAAGAGATGTCTGATTTGGTCGCTGCTGAAGCAATGGATTGTCAAGGTTTCAGAGTAAGAGCAAGAGAGGGAGGGGCAAAGTTCCTTAGGAGGAGGTCACAGGAAATCAAGTCACCGAATAAGGATGCAAGAAGATACACCAGCATCTTCCCACATTCTGGTGATTGGTCCCCATGGCAATGGCCTAAGCCAGAAGTTCTCAACCTGTCGGTCGCGACCCTTTGGGGGTCGAAGGACCCTTTCACAGGGGTTGCCTAAGACCATCTGAAAACACATATATAATTACATATTGTTTTTGTGGTTAATCACTATGCTTTAATTATGTTCAATTTGTAACAATGAAAATACATCCTGCCTATCAGATATTTACATTACGATTCATAACAATAGCAAAATTACAGTTATGAAGTAGCAACGAAAATAATTTTATGGTCGGGGATCACCACAACATGAGGAACTGTATTAAAGGGTCACGGCATTAGGAAGGTTGAGAACCACTGGCTTAAGCAGAAGCCATTGTGCTCACACAATGAGACTGAGTCCTAGCCCAAAGGGCCAGAGATAGCGCCCGATGTAATTTAGGTTAATTAGTTTATTTCCCAAGATTTTGAGCTCATCTCAATCCAATTGCATCTACTGCCCTGAAACGTGAGATGAGAACTTTTGAGTTGCCCTTGGGCATTTTTCTTCCCAGGTGGTGCCGATAATAAAAGACAGAATTTTTTTAAGATGCGAAGAATGAAACACATCATCCCCACAGAGAGAAGAAAAGTAAAATACCAAGAGTATTTTATTCTAGTGAATTTCTGCTCTTGGATTTCATATGGTAATAGCCTTATAATGAATTGAACTTTTAATTAAACTTGCATCTAAGAGAGTCTGAACTACTATGTAGATCACTCTTTCTAAGAGGCACTGAAGTTAAATAAGATTGTGACATGAAAATAAATGAGGAAAATATTCTCTTGATGATTGCTTCAGTTGCCTTCGCTTACCATTCCGGGATGCTCTCTTATTTTGTATGCTTGAAGCAAGCTGCATGCCCCTCCCACTACGATTTTCACCAGCAGGTTCATGCATCATGGAAATAAGTACTGAATCATGTCTCTGTCTTATTGGTGAAATATGAAGGCAATAGCTTAAATTCGCATGATAATGTCTTGAAATATGCTTCTATCACGTAGATTCCTTTCTAGAAAGAAGTCAAAATCCACAGTTGAGTCTGTTCATTAGTTTGTTCTTTTTGTTAAAATGTTTTACTTATTTTCTTCCATAGGCCTGCAGTGTGCTAATAACTCATTTATTGTTCAGACTCTAACGACAAAGGAATTAATACACAGGGAAATAAGTGAGACAATTAGAACAGGTGTACTCCCACAAGGACCTAGTAAAAGTATTACATATTTCTCTAGTATCTGAAATTATTTAAAAAGGAAAAGGAATGAGAACTGAGGTGGGTGGATGATCTGCTTGTAATGAGATGACCCATGAAACAAATTGGTACGTGTTAACCCTGAGGCAGGATTCATGCTTAGTTATCCATTCGAATAATTACAGTTGAAAAGATTCACACATAAAAGTGTTACATGATATTCTTTCCCCCAAGGCAGTAATTCTCTTAGTAAATAGCAAAAGCAATTTTCAAAAGAAATTGCCTGTGAGCAATGACACATAGAATGCGTGTTTTGACTATATTAATATTATACATGATGACTAACTAATCCATTAATTACTATATTTACATATTAAACTTGAAGTCTTGTATGTATTTTTCAAAAGGTTATATGTGGGTCCCTTGGAACCTAAAAAGGAAAGTTTGTGTAGAAATCTAGAACATAATCTTGGAAGACATAGTCTTTGAGGAGACAAAGAAAAGAATCAAATGGACAACTTATTTCCGTTTTCTGCTTGTTTTATATATATGTTATTGATTTCAGAGAGAGAGAAACAGCACTGATGAGAGAGAATCATTAATCAACTGCTTCCTACTAGGGATCGAGCCCACAAACGGGCACGTGCCCTGACTGGGAATCAAACCGTGACCTCCTGTTTCATAGGTTTATGCTCAACCACTGAGCCATGACAGCTGAGCTGAGCCATAGCTTCCCTCTGATGAAGTATTACGAATCAACATCAAGTTATTCAACTTGGTTTCAGCCATTTTTTTAGCAACTAGCAAACACAGAAGGATTCTTCATGAGAATAAGGCAACATTTCTCACTCACTAGTTCTATCTACTTCACTTCTTAGCTTAATTACAAGGCCATTAACATTCAAAATAAGCAGTTTATTTACGCACCTCTTATAACTCACATTGAAAATTATGTTTTATATTTATTAAAAAATTAAAATTTTAATTGAGTAAAAGCATTGCCAATTGGAATATGAAGTAGATAAAAATACTGTTCTTTATTTTCTTAAAAATAACCCTATAAGATATTAAGGACCTCCTAATGAACAGATTATAAATGCTCTATTAATATAGTAAGATACGTGTAATTAAATGTAGGCCATTTGGACTTTCTTAGGAAAAGGGGCCCCTAACGTGGTGAGCTCTAACTGTTTACTGCTTTCAAATACCTAAGAGTCTAAGTTTCTTATAATCAACTTCACTTTTAACCAAAGAACCTTGTCCAAATATAATTACTTGGAATTTGAAATCACATTAAAGATAAGAAGAAAGGGGAATTAATGCAACTCTAGTTCAAAAACATGGCCACACTTCAGCACCTCTCTATTGATATCTAATTATTTTCTGCTGGAGGAACAAGGACAAATTAAACTCCATCCTTTCAGTGCACTCAGCCTGTGGCATGTACCATGTAGATTCTTTCTGCAAGGCACCCAAACTCAGGTCTCCTATTTCAATATGAAAACAGGAGGTTTTAATGATACGGATGCATTATGACGAAAATATAAAAGGCAAAGCATTTCAGTCAGCTTTTAGTCCACATTAAAATAACTTCCCATTAGAAACTCACAGAAAAACAGCAGTTTCAGGATTCTTGCCCTTCACACAGAAAGGTAAAATGTATTTTGAGACTTTAATTTAGTCTGTCTTGTCTTTCTCATAATGTAGTTTTCTAGTTACACACACACATAAGGTAAAAGTGAACAATCATCTTTACTTCCATCAGCCCTCACCACACACACACACACACACACACACACACACACACACACACACACGGCTGTTGTTGTTTCACCTTTGTATGCCTTTTGGAGACTAACGGAGGTTTGAAAGTCTTGCCTTTCATGTTTAAGATCAAAACAATTTAGAGAAAAGAAGTATTTGTCCTCTAGACACCTGGACTTACAAGGTCAAGGTCAAATCCATAAACATTAGATTAAGGAAATACCTGATGTTGCTATTTTCTTACAGGATAAACATCATTTCTGGATGGGAAAGGAAGATTCAAAGATAGGCAAAAAGAGAAACAAGAGGTTGGAGTGGTTTTTTTAACACAAATTTTAGAGACATTTTAGGTTCACAGCAAAATTAAGAGGGTGATAGAGAGCTTTCCCATACATTCCTTATCCCCGCACATGCCCAACCTTCATCTTTAGCCACATCCCCTCTAGTGGCTAATATTATTAAAAGGGAGCTTGAGGGCTCAGAGAGATGCGGTCTGATTGTTATAATTCGTGAACCTACATTGATACATCATAATCACCCAAAGTTTAGAGGAGAGCTCAGTCTAGTGCATTCTGTGGGCTTGGACAGATATATGATGACATGTATCCAGCAATACTGAACCATACAGAATATTTTCACTGCCCAAAACGTCATCTAAGTTCCACAGATTCATCCTCCTTGTCTCTCCCCGCAACCTCTGGCAACCACTGATTTTTTAACTGTCCCCTGAGTTTTCTGTCTTTTCCAGAATGTCACATAGTTGGAATCACAGGGCAGGTAGCCTTTTGAGATTGGCTTCTTGTACTTGGTCATACACATTTGAAATGATGGAGCTCCAATCTTGATTCTTGAGGAATTTGCTTGGTGGGAAAGACACAATGGGGGGGGAAAGAGACACACAAAAAATGCCCTAGCTGGTTTGGCTCAGAGAATAGAGTGTTGACCTCAGACTGAAGGGTCTCAGGTTCGATTCCAGTCACGTGCACATGCCCGGGTTGCAAGTAGGGGGATACAGGAGGCAGCCGATCAGTGATTCACTCTCATCATTGATGTTTCTATCGCTCTATCCCTCTCCCTTTCTCTCAGAAATCAATAAAAATATATACTTTAAAAAAAGAGACAAAAAAATCAATAAGAAGAGACAAAGGGAGAAAATAAAGTTATATAATTTATTAGAAGGTGATAAGGGCTACGTAGGAAAACACATCAGAAAGGGAGACAGAACGTCCAGCTGGATTGGGGCACTCCCTGCAATTTTAAATAGGTTACTGAATGAAGATGTGACTGTCAAGTTAAGTTTTGAAAAGAGATTTTGAAAAGAGATGTCGATGATGTAAGGGAACAAGTCATAAGAACACTTAAAAGAGACGGTTATTGGTGAAGAAGAAATGAGTATAGAATTCCAATTTTAAAAAAATGCCTGACTGAAACCTCAAGGAAGCCAATGTAAACTGAGTAAGGGTAAGTAAGGGGGGGGAAATGAGTGGGAGAAAAATGTCAAAAAGGTAACTGGGGAAAAAGTCATAGTGGGCTCTGTAGACCATTTTAAGACTGACTATTATTTTGAATAAGATTAAGAGCTACTGGATGGCTTTGGTCAGAGGAGTAGGATGTGATTTCATGTGCATCTTTAAAAATATATATATATTTATTGATTTCAGAGAGGAAGGGAGAGGGAGAGAGAGTTAGAAACACCAATGATGAGAGAGAATTATTGATCGGCTGCCTCCTGCATGCCCCATTCCCACAACCCCGGCATGTGCCCCTGATAGAAATCGAACCTGGGACCCTTCAGTCTGCAGGCCAAGGCTCTATCCACTAAGCCAAACCAGCAAGGGCTCATATACATCTTGTACAGGAAGGTTCTGGCAGCTGCCTGAGGACCAGTATTAGGAGGAGGCAAAAGCAGATAGATGGATGGATAGATGGATTGAATTGCTAGAATCCAAAGATTATGCTAGTGTGGATCATTTTCAGCCCTCTGGCTTTGACTAAGTGGCTCAATAAGATAACAGAACTCCTGAAATGATGAATTTAATAACAGATCATTTCAAAATAAATTCTGATACATACTCCCCATAGCTTATTTCACCCACCTTAGGAAATTACATGACATTTTGTTGTATCTCCTTAATCTAGTATTTGTGACTGTCATGGTTTTCTGATGCTTATAAAAGTAAAGTAATTGTGTGATCCTATGGACATTTAAATTTATTAACCTGTTTTCAACGTACTGTTTCAAACAAAATTGAAAAATCTTTGTGTGAATATTTTTATATTAAAATTATTATGAGAAAATAATTAAAATTATTATGAGAAAATAAATATATATATCGTCTCTTCGCACTTCCTAAATCTTTGGTCACTCAGTATTACGGTCAAATAGCATAGGAATTGGGAGAGTGTTTTTAATAATCAGTCTCTGTCTGACCTTTTCGAAATTTCCCAACGGTAGTGTGCTCATCTTTTTCTAAATTAAGTTTTCCGATGTTGCATCCTTAATTATGAGCGGAATTTGAATTTCTTATTTCTTGTAATACCTCTGCTATTTTCATCTGATATATCACACAAGGAGGTGTGTAATGACCCAGAGCTACTTAAAAATAAAGAAGTATAGTCATTCAGATGTAATAATGAGAGATTACAGTAGCTTACAATAGATTTAATAGAGAGATGTTGCAAAAATCATATTATTATTGTTCGCTATGCATGCTCCCTTGAAAAATAGAAAGGAAAATAGAATGTAGAGTCTGGTGCAATGACTCAATTTCTTTTAGGGAACTTGTTTTTACATAAGACCATGTTACATGTCTCTAGTACATACTTGTATCAATCTTTGGAGCCCTGGACAGCATGTTAAATCCACACGATGAGAGCGTGCTCGCATACCAATAAACTCTTCTTCCTCCAGCACCTCAGTATCCAGCTCCTTTGGAACAGATTGGCGATGTTATGTACCTTTGTATACTCTTTTTCCCCTTAGCAGGTCTGAACTCCTCAAAATGGATTATGTTCTGACTTGGCTCTACCTATTGGTCTAGTGCAGGGGTGGGCAACCCCTGGCACGCATGTCAAACATGGCATGCCAGTAACTTTTGCTGGCACGTGAAACCCTCTCTTATAATCTTCCGTTTACAATTGTGAATCTTTGTTCTCAGTGATGAATTTTGTTAAGTCTCATAATAGGAGTAGCCTGATGGATGAAAGTAGTAGCTCGTGCATATCTCTGAAGGTCACAAAATAGAAACCTGATGTACAATCTCTGTCATCAGTGATGCAGCAGCAAAAGTCCCACTGATAATATCAAATGGAGCCATAAAGTTTTCTGTCGGACTATCAGTGTACATGTAGACATTAAAAAATAAATGTATTTTTCATCATCATATACTGTGTTTTTGTGACTCGAATGAATTTTATTATTTCTTCAAGGTTCTTCACATACGTACACCTTAAGAGATATCAAGTAGGCATAACATACTCTCAAAAAATTAGGTTGGCACGCAGAAGAATTTTGAGTCAGAGATTTTGCTGGTTTTGGCACGCACTCACAAAAAGGTTGCCCACCCGTGGTCTAGTGGCTAGGAAGGGAGGCAGAGTATATTCCTAGGGTGCATATGTTTTCTCACAAAGCAAAAACATCTCATAAATATAGGAGATAAAATATTTTTAAAATTTATTGTTCAATGTTTAAACATCAAAGGTATTTTAAAGTGACATTTTGGCAGATAAAACAAAAAAAATCTTCAATTAAAGCATGTAGGTTTTTACATCTCTCATTTTATATATGCCTTATAAAAATGTTAATTGGGTTGTTTTGCATATTGAAATTACTCTTTGAATGAAGACTATTAAAGACTATTAATGTCACAGAGGACTATAAAAATAATAGGATTTAAAGATATGTTATTTTACCTTGTGTACATTTAATTACTTTCTAAACATAGCCAGTGAAGCTACTCGCTGCAGACTACTCAACATTTCAGGAATAAATAAATAAAAAATCATTGGCTCATAAAAACATTCATTTTAAGTTTTTTTTCCAGAGCCCAAAACTCCATCAGTGTGTCTTACAGAACATGCCAGGCTGTGTCACAGGTGCTCATGTGGAGCTGGTTAACGGAAGACATGAGGCTGAATCTGTGGCCAAGCCAAGACCCTCCAGGATGAAGGAGAGGACCTTCTTATGAACTGAAGCTCATTTTAACCTTTTCAGTTCTAGACCAAGTTACTAGATAAAATCGTCCCCCACCCGCCCCTTTGGCCTGGTTGTATGTGTTTAGCCTTGATGGCCTTCAGCAAATGCTTAATTCTATGCTTCCTGTTTTTGTCTTTTTTTTCTTCTGCACTTCATCTGAGTAAGGGATTGCTCTCCGCTCCTAGTTCACAAGTATAGGCTTTAGATTTATTCTTCTTCCTCCTTTCCTCTCCACCCCCCAAAAAACAGAGTAGCTAACCCCATGGTCGGCAAACCGTGGCTCGCGAGCCACATGCGGCTCTTTGGCCCCTTCAGTGTGGCTCTTCCACAAAATACCACGTGCGGGTGCGCATGTACAGTGCGATTGAAACTTTGTGGCTGGCCCATGCGCAGAAGTCGGTATTTTGTGGAAGAGCTGGAATTTTGTGGAAGAGCCACACTGAAAGGGCCAAAGAGCCGCATGTGGCTCGCAAGCCGTGGTTTGCCAAGCTGCAGTCTGCCAACCACTGAGCAACCCTATATTTAAAGAGTAAAATATATTCAGAGGACTGATAGTATTCAACTTAAAGATTTATACAAAGATATGATAGAGACAGTGTGATAATGATGAAAGAATAAATGGTAAGATCAATGGAATAAGTCCAGAAAGAGACCACATAAACATAGTCAACTGGTGTTTGTCCAGTGAGCAAAGACAAAACAATAAATACAGTCTTTTTGATAAATGATGTGGAAACAACCGAATATCCACCCATGAATCTAGACACAAACCTTACTCCCTTCACAAAAATGAACTCAAAATGGATCGCAGAACGAATGTAAAATGCAAAACTACGAGGTTCCACATAAGCTACACATGCCTTTAAGAAATTAATATAAATAAGTCAGATAATTATTTTTCTAACCTGCTGATTACAGCTCAGACTTGCTGCTCAGGGTGCAAGCCGGGACCCCACCCTGGATGGGGTGCCCATCCATCACAGGCCACAGTCACGCACATCCTCACTCACATGGGGACATTGTGGACAGGCCAGTCACCTCATGGGCACATCTCTGGGATGTGGGAGGAGACTGGGGCACCTGGAGAAACCCTCCCAGGCACGGGAAGAACATGCAAACTCCATACAGATAGTTGGCCCAGCTGGGGACCCATTTTCTTCCACCAGCGTTATAATGAAATAACATTTTTTTTTAAAATAACTGTGGATAGTTCACACATAGTTGCACATCTGGGAAACACTTGCAATTAGAATAACATGTAAGTGAAACTGGGCATCTGGATAAGGTGATACATCAAATTCTAAAATGTATTTTCTTCAGTGATAACAATGAACTTTTAATACCTTAAAAGATTACTTCATGGCAGCATCTGGAAATATAATCGTGGCGTTTGTTAAACTAGATGATAAATATAGGAAAACTATTCTAGTGAATACATTTTCTGATATTTCACAGATTATGCATATTAAGTTTTTGTCATAACAGTTTTTCAATAAATGAGTGATAAACTATTTAATGTGCTCCTTACCTTCCAGTTGAGAAACAAAGACATAAGTAAAATAAACAATATATTTAGGAGATTTTTAAAAGCTTAACATGTTTCAGATTTTTATGCCATTCTATTACTATTTGTTTAAAATGCATACATATGAAATAATATTCGGTGCCAGGCATGATTTTAATACATGTCTATTAAGCTTACCACTATTAACAGAAAATTACTTAAGAAATAAAACTGAAACCTATATATGGAATAATTTTTCATTTTAAATAAATATTTTATAGAGAATAATTAAATGTAAAAGAGTATATTTGAGCTGTGGAGATTTAATACTATTTTGATTAACTCTCCCAATCAGATAAAATAAAGAAGACATTTTTATTTAAGCAATAGCCTTCCCTTAGTAGTTTTAACCAACTCAGTCACATTAACATTTTTCCATTCAATTGAAAATAATGCAAAGCCAAGGAAAGCAGAAACCCTGGCAAGTTTCAATTGCCTTAACGCTGAGAACATAGATAAGCTTGTCTCCCCAAATGAAATATTTTTCTCTGTGAAGATTACATCTCAATGCCTCAGTGCACCTCCAGATAAGATAGCTCATTTTGTTTTCTGACAATGCTATGCTTAATGTCCATTTCTCAACTTTGCTAATAACAACCCCAAACAAAACACTCACCTTTAAAATGTATTCTAGAGATAGGCCTGATTATTCTCAGATGAAAGATATTCTGCAAGTGATGCTAACAATTTAAAGGCTCGTCATTCATAGAATCACACATGTGGCCATTGAACCTTTCATTTGTGACAACAGTCACATTTCTTACCTTGGCCTCTGGCGTGTCACCGGCGGGGTTGGGGTGTCTGGCCAGACTCCAGGGGTCGCTGTGTGAACCTGGGCAGGTTTTCTAATCTTTCTGTTTGGTCATCTCTGAAATGAGAAGCATATTGTCATTAGTTTTTTTTGTTTTGTTTTGTGGTTTTTTGTTTTTGTGTGTGTGTGTGTGTGTGTGAGGGAGAGAGAGAGAGAGAGTGTGTTTTTGATGAGCCAATACACATACACACTGAGAAGGTGCAAGACATGTAATAAAACTTTAATGACTAGTATTATTTATTTTTTTAATATCTTTTATTGATTTTTTTACAGAGAGGAAGGGAGAGAGATAGTTTGAAACATCGATGAGAGAGAAACATCGATCAGCTGCCTCCTGCACACCTCCTACTGGAGATGTGCCCGCAACCAAGGTACATGCCCTTGACCAGAATCGAACCTGGGACCTTTCAGTCCGCAGGCCGACGCTCTATCCACTGAGCCAAATCAGTTATGGCAGTACTATTGTTTTTGTTAATAAAGATCTTTTGCCATCTCCCTACATTCTCCCAAACTGTGCTTTATATTCTTTTCAATGCTATTTTTACATATTCTTATTAGAAAATGGCTATTATTTTCACATGTGGTCTTGGCTTTCTGCAGGTCCTAATTCTGAAAATGTGTCCTAAGGAAAAATGCATCTCCATGACCAGTGTAGGGGTAGGTAGTGTAGCGTGTGTCTCTGGGGGTTGGCTAGGAATAAATATTCACGATACACAGAATAAATGTGTACCTTCCACTCTTTTTAGAGAACAGTCTGTGGCTTTAAAGAAAACAACAACAACAAACAAACAAACAAACAAAAACAAACAAACAGTGTATTGCCCTGGCCAGGTAGCTCAGTTGGTTAGAGCATCATCCTGATACACCAAGGTTGTGGGTTCGATTCCTGGCTGGGGAACATACTAGAATTAACCAATGAATGCATCAATAAGTAGAACAACAAATCTGTTTCTCTCTCCTTCCCTCTCTCTCTTTCCCTTCCCCCCTCTCAAATCAATCAATAAATAATAATAAAAATTGGGATACATGAACAAACTGGGATACACCACACACACACACACACACACACACACACATTGTTGGGCTAACAATTTTGCCCAAGAAACTTGAAACTGTTTCACTTTTTCAAGAAGATTTTAAAAAGGAAGCCCCAAATTACTTAGATTCCTCTTTACTCATTCAAGAATGATCTTAAAACATTTTTATCTCTTTGCTCCCTACTTAATTATTTAAAACTGATTTTCTATGTATCTCAGATTGTTCTAGCACTTGAACCAGAATTGCTAATTATCCCAAGAACCGGCATTCCCTTCACAGAGATTTCTGTCTCCCCAGCTCTTCAAGGCTTCTTACTCTTCCTTCAAAGCTCGCATATGTTCTCTGAGATTATGTTTCGATGTGGTTGCTGTTGCATATGTTTTTGCTTTTCTTATGTCTGGGATGGGAAAGGGCCCATTTTACATTATTCTGTTCTCATTCTTGCAAAGTCTCTTTCTCTCCCATGTTTTTCCAAAAGATTGCCTCTCACGTCTTTAATCTTGAGTGAAAGCACATTTTCCTTGAATGCTGCACATTTTAAGTCTATTTTTGAAATTTAGTTTTAAGGTAAATAAAACAAGCCTGGCTCAGTGGTTGAGCATCGACCCAGGAACCAAGAGGCTGCAGGTTCGATTCCCCATCAGGCCACGTGTCCGGGTTGTGGGCTTGATTCCCTGTGGGGGGCATGCAGGAGGCAGCTGATGGATGATGTTTCTCTATCACTGATGTTTCTATTGCTCTATCCCTCTCCCTTCCTTTCTCTCTAAAAAATATTTAAAAATAAAACATTAAAATATGAGCTGAAAAGTAATATTTGTATTCTGCCCCCTGTATACTAGCTTGAAATGCTCTGTTAAAGGATCTACTCCTATGATAGTGGTTATCCACAGACCCCGGTCATCTAACATTCCCTAACTTATATGCTAGTACATTAAAATTTCATCTAATAGAATGTAAAGCAAATAAAAATTCATAATTTTTAAGTGTAGGAGCTGCCATCCTTGAAGGATGGGGATAAATTGCAAAGTTTAGTTTGGAAATTAGATAACCCCAAGTTGAGAAATGGTACTGAAATATGGAGAACCAGTGTCCTGATGTGTGTAATAGGTTGTCTCTTCATGTGTGTAATTGCTTGGACTGGGTCAGTGGGAGAGGGAAGATAAAGGGCCAGGAAAGTGATATGGACCACATTTACATACACCCTATTTTCACGCCATCTTCCTTTGGAAACAGAACTTGCTGAATTAGTTTTTTAAAAAAATTTAGAGGCAAAGGACATGAGTAGCATATAAACAGAAAAATATAATGAAAATATAAGAAAATAAAGTATGTTATTTTATTTATTTTTAAATATATTTTGATTGATTTAAGAGAGAGGACATGAAGGGGGAGAGAGAGGGAGAAACATTAATGATGCGAGAGAATCATGGATCGGCTGCCTCCTGCACACCCCACTCTGGGGATGGAACCATGATCTCCTGGTTCATAGGTCGATGCTCCACCACTGAGCCACACTGACTGTGCTAAGATATGTTACTTTAAAATAATAAGTTGGATACACCTAAGTGTCTCATATAATTTAAATAGTTTACAGTCCTTGTGGCCCTGAAGGTTCATGAGTAAACCTGTCATTCATAAACTCTTGCCCTTGTAAAGAACCCATTTCACGCCCCTGAGGGCCAGAGGACCTTGTGAAAGCCTTGTGGGTTCTGAGAGGGAACATTTCCCCTTTGGTTTATGTTCAGTTACCTTTTTCCTAGTTTCCCAACTTGCTCCCATTTTTTAGTTGAGAACAAATTTTGTGGTTGCCTTTTTTTTTTTAAAAAAAAATGATCTATTTCCTCACATCCCCAACTCCCATTTATATTTAAAATATAGTCACTTATACTAGGTGATTAATCCTTAAAAGATGCTACTTTAATCAGGTTGGCATATTGAGATTATGAATGAAAATAGCAAAAAAAAATGAGCTCTAGTAGCCACCTGAGATTTAAACGCGGGGATTAATTTTGACTCCATGGACACAAGACAAATGTACCTGCTATACTCTCCACCGGCAGAAATGCAGCTCAAACCCTTTTGTCAGGTAGGAGGTACGAAGAAAATTGGTGACCCCATAAAATAATTGTGCAATTAATCACTGCAGAAATCACTATTGAAATCCCAAAGAACTAGTTATGACATGCACATTAATACCAAATGAGTTCATCATGATTAATATTGTGACAATAAATACCAGAGGAAATTAATAATGATCAGCTATTATTTCAAAGCCCCATTACACAATTCAACTATTTTGCCTTGAAATGTAAGCCCATTTAATGCACATACAACATACAAATTTCCATAGCTGTATTTTTGTTCAACTTAGCTTAATACTTTTTAAGCACTTCTATTTCAGAAATAATAAGTACTAGAGAATACCGGTTCTTCCCATTTCCTCTCAGTGTGAAGTGATTAAGGCATTGATATTGAATACAGTGGGGCCTTGACTTACGAGTGTCCCGACTAACGAGTTTTTTGAGATACCAGCTGTCTCTCGGCCGATTTTTTGCATTGAGTTGACAGAGTAATTTGAGTTAACGAGCTCGGTCTCGGAACCAGTCTGTTCTATGCCTCTGTGTCTCTGGATCTGTTTTGTCCCTCAGTTTATTTTGTTCATTAGCTTCCACATATTGCCTTTTAAATTATTCTTTCTGTTACATGAGGGAAGCAGGCTGATTTTAGGTTTTTGAAATTAAAGCTAAGTTCTGCCTATATTGTTACACAGAACCTTAACTCAGAAAAGACTTAGCCTGGAAACAGACTTCTCAATATCTGAATCGAAAACTTCTGCTAAACAGCCCTTGAATTGATATATCATTAAATCCAGGTTATAACCCAAAACTGATAACAAATTATTCTCTATAGATGCAAATCATCTTTTTACCTGTTTATTATTATTGGTCAGAAAATTCTATTAGTAATTGCATTTTCCCTAATGAAAATCTGCACTCTTAATTCCATATACTGAAATGCTGTTTTAAAATGTTTATTTCATTATTCATTAGAGCACTTAAACTTATTTCTGTTTATTGTATTCTGCTTGTGCTCATTGATGGATGAAAATATTCTCATAAAATATGCCTTTGCATGAATAAAGAATGGTTTTTCAAAAACAGCCTTTGTCACCTTAATAAATGCAAATTATAAAAATTGCTAGAATGGAAAGCTTGTTAAAGATCACCCCATTTTAGGTTTCATTAACATTGCAATGGAGGTATAACAGCGTTCGAAATCAATCTAGGCCAAGTCATTATTCTTCAAATACAAGACTTTCTAGAAATATTTATGACCATAATAACTACATTGTTTTCAGAGTAATGAATTTTATAGGTTAGGAAAACATCATTTAGAGATATTTAAATATTGCTATAAAAGCACTTAGCTAGTAGAGTGGACATATAATAAGACATAGAGGTCTACTGGACGATCTATCTTAACGAAACATATGTTTGGCATACAAAAAGTAATTGTATTAGAAGTTTTCTTTCTCCTTAATCAAGCTGACTTCATTAGACCATCAATTTTGTCAATAAACACTGCATATTTATTGTAGCATGTCTAGCCTTCATAAAAAATTATGTTACAGCCACTTCTCTTGCTAGCCAATTAAATTTATTAACATAGCAAGATATTATTTCACTGAAAAATAAGAATATGAACATGAAAGAGTTACATTTTAGTTACCTTCTTTCCAAAATAGAAGTGATAAACCACAAATCATAATTATTAAGTTGGGGGGAGGGGGTTGTGTTACAAAAGTTCAATGCTAGAAGAAGCCAATACTAAAGCTTAGATGATAAGTGACAAATATTTACAGGAAAAAAATCAAATAACTTTAAAAGGCAAAAATACATTTAAGTATATATTTAAGTAAATATGAGTATGAAATGCCCACATATGTAGTAACAGTCTCAGGACACATATCTCAGATTATTTCCTTCTAAATTTCTTATATTTTCGCAATACGTCAATGCTGATGTAGAAATATCAGTAGAATTATCTTAGATACAAAGAAAAAAGTTTAATAAGGTTTTAAAAATTCAAAAAGCATTTTGAAAGAACCAGGTTGCTACTCTATTTTAAGATGAACGTAGTTTATATAGGTAACAATTAAGGATGCTAAGATTATGGGTTATTTTCCATTTAACTGAAATTACCTAATTTTCATGGACATTCATCTCAATTTTATTTGTGTGATGTTTGTACTAGTTATCTACCACTGCTTAACAAAGTACCCCCGACACCTAGTGGCTTAAAACAACAAGTCTGATGATTTCCGAGTTTCTGTAGGTCAGGAACCTGGGTAAGGATTAGCTGAGATTTCTCACAGGCTGAAACCAAGGTGTAGATCAGGGCGGGGCCTCCCAGGAAGGCTGACTTGGGAAATGGTGTGCTTCCAAGACCATTCACACCACGGTGGACAGGATTCAATTCACTGAGTGTGCTGGACTGAGGGCTTTGACATCCTCAATGGGGTTTGGCTGTTAGCTGAATGCAGTTCATGACCATGATAGGCTCTCTGTTGAGGAACTCAGCGCAAATACAAGAAAAGGGCCAGCTGCCTGGCCAGCATGACTCAGTAGTTGAGCATCAACATATGAAGCAGGATGGTCAGGGCACATGCCTGGGTTGCGGGCTCAATCCTCAATAGGGGGCGCACAGAAGGCAGCTGATCAATGATTCTCTCTCATCATTGATGTTTCTATCTCTCTCTCCCTCTCCCTTCCTCTCTGAAATCAATAAAAACTTATTTTAAGAAATACAAAAAAGAAAGAAGCCAGTGATACAGGTTGCAAGCAAGATGGATGTCAGTCTCTTATAATCTAATCTCAAAGTTGGTTTACTCCCACTTTTGCTTTATTCTTTTCCTTAGAAATAAGGCTCTAGGTCCAGGCCACAGTTGGTGGGAGGGGATCACACAAGGGCCTGAATGTCCAGGAGCAGGGATCCGTGGGAGCTTTCTTAAAACATTGCTCATCCCAAAACTGATTAAAAAACAAACAAAACAGTCTTGAAATTAAACATATTTGTTTGCCAGTCTTTATGTTTTTCCATTAACTTATAACTGGTTCCTGATAGAATCATTTTATGTTTATGTTTCTATCTTCATACCCTTTCAATATTTTTAAGAAGATTTCCTAAACTACGTATTTCTTTTCAATATTGCAGCCTTTACCACATGAGTTATTTGCAGTAGTGTGCTGGTAAATGCTTAACAACGAAATCCCTGAAAATAATGTACGAGTTTATTATATTTTTATATGGATACAAAAGATATATAGGACACAATTTACAAATAATAATAAAAATACAATGCCCTCTTGTAATTCCATATAGCCAATTGATTTTCACAGAATGCTCTGTATTGATTTTTGCTGACTCCTGTATCTGTAGCAAACTTATGTTTGCAATTCCACCATGATTTGAAAAAATGAAACGACAAATAAACACAAAGAAATTGCTCATATTATCGATAAATGAGGGCACTTTTGACATGAATATTAATTATTAAGCTTATTTAGCAAGTAACATGAGTGAAATGAAAATGTATCTTGGAAACCCCTCATTAGTCATTCATATGAATGGGTTCTTTGCTGCATCAAACGATAGTGTTTGATTACTAAAAGAATAAGTTCTCGTTTGTGTGTGTGTGCATGTGTGTGTATTAGTCACATGGTAATGACTATAGATCTGGCAACTTTCTAAGTTCAATGCATTACCAACAAGTTCCCATGTCCTTCTTAAGACTAGCCAATCAGCAAAACAGTGAATCAAATCCTTTTTTCCAGTGTTTGTCAAATTTCATGGTGTAAATATTCCCATCATGGCTGAAGTCCATCTATCAACAGAATGTAACTAAATGAATATAATTTAATTTTAAATAGTGGTTGTATTTTAAAACAAACATAAACAATCTCTGAAAATTTAAATGTATTGGTTACTGACACCACTTCTTTATGTATCTATGTTAGGGGCCCAGAGCGCAAAATCGCACGAGACCCAGGACCCAGAGTCCCACGGCTCTGTGGGACCCAGAAAGAGTCCTGCGGCTGTCTCCGCCATGGGAGGCGGGACCTAGAAACCCGCCCAATGCCCCAGCGGGACCCAGAAACCCGCCCAATGCCCCAGCGGGACCCAGAAACCCGCCCAATGCCCCAGCGGGACCCAGAAACCCGCCCAATGCCCCAGCGGGACCCAGAAACCCACCCAATGCCCCAGCCTGCACTTCGATCAAGTCCTACAGTCAAGTCCCCACCCACCCGCATGCGCCTCACCTCGCATAGAGCCCTGCTGACCCTGCGCATGCAGCCTCCGGCTGATCGGCCCTTACGGCATGATGACCACAGGCTGTTTATATAATAGATTGCTCTCAACAGGCTGCTTTGATTTTTGCTCATAACATTTTCTCCCAAAATAAGCTGTATATAGCCAATAACTTTAAGAGTAAGAATTTTCAGTGTTTTTTTTTTATTATTGTTTCTTTATTTAGATAAATAATGGGCGGCTGGGGGGGCTGAGGGGACTGGGGGACTCCAGAGGCAGGCTTTGCCACACACCTGCTGCCCCAGCAGGGCTGAAGGGACTGGGCGCAACCATCTTGTGGCTGTGGGTGCTGCCATCTTTGAGGGCGGAGCAGTCAATTAGCATATGCCCTCCTTATTGGCTGTGGGCACTGCCATCTTTGTGACAGCATGAAGGTCAATTAGCATATTCCCTCTTTATTAGATAGGATTATTTATTTAGACAAAATGGATGAATATAAATGTTTGCTGCAATTATTCTCAGGCAAACTGCCATGAAAACATGAAGAAGGGAGAGATTATGAACATATACTAACTCTGCTTACCCTCAAATTATCCCTAGGTTTCTCATTTGTAAAATGGAGAGAAAAAGAACATGCATGCACAGCTCATGGACAGGGACAACAGTGTGGTGATGGCCAGAGTGGGATGTGCGGACACCTGTAACACTGTCAACAATAATTTTTAAGATGCCAGTTCAAATTAACAAAATACAAACAGCTGCTGGTGGCTGCCAGAGGGAAGGGTGTGGGGGGAGAAGGGGGTCCTAAAATCAAGGTGACAGGAGAAGATCTGTCTTTGGGTGGTGGGCACATGGTGAAATATACAGATCTTATAACATAGAAACCCACACATGAAACCTGTATGTTCATGTTGACCAAAGTCACCCAATAAATGTAATAAAAAAATAAAAAATAATTAGAAAAAAATTTTTCTTATCTTATGTGGTTATTGACATGTATGAATTAATGAAGTTACATACTCATAGTGAGATGATTGATCAGGAATCAGAAAGCAAGAAATGTCTTGAGCAATATGACCCAGTGACATTTTGAGAGAGAACCCGTGTGCTATTTTTGAAGCATGATTTTTTTAATGCTCCAACTCCTGGAACAACATTCTCCCTCTCTCTCCCTCTCTCCCTCCCTCCCTCAGGACAAAGCCATGTGATAGAGTTGGCGGAGAGATTATTCCACCTGAAGTTGAGAATGTGATGCCAGGGCTGAGAGCAGTCTCTGATGTACAGCAGTACCTCACAAGGAAGTACAATATTTTAGATCACTCCAGATTAAAACACTTGGGACAGGCACTTTCTTCAATGTACAGAAATGAGCTCAACAAATATCCGTGGAATTTAATATTCCTTCCCTAAAGCAAAATAACCCTGCCACGGTAAAATAAGCAATCTGCTTCTATACTGCAATGGCAATATAGATCTATATCTTGAAATATATTGCCTATGTAACTCACAATATACGGCTCTAGTAAATCAGCTCTAATTCCAAATTTATATGAAATAAACTTCAACTTGTCAATGCTAAAACGTTCTGTAAGCATCAAATAAAATACAACTGTAAAATTTACATCTTATCATTTTCCATGTAGTAGAGGAAAACTTATTATGTTTAGTACTTTGTATCAAGAGAGACAGAAACAAGTTCCAGCAAAGCTGCGTTTGGGAGCCTATATCACACAATGCGTAAAGATTAGGACTCTCGTTAAAACTGGTGTTTTTAACAATTCCTAAGACATTTTATTCTACTCAATATTTATTTATTTTTTAAAAAATATATTTTTATTGTTGATAGTATTTCAGATATCTCCCATTTCCCCCCATCGCCCCCTCCTCCCAGCCCCTACCCACTCACCCAGGTGTTCACTACCCCAACTGCCCATGTCTATGGGCTATGCCTGTAAGTATATAAGTTCTTTGGTTTATCTCTTCTTGTCCCCTCAACCCCACATTGAAGTATGTCAGTCTGTTCCATGCTTCCCTGCATCAGGTCTTATTTTGTTGGTCAATTCATTTTGTTCATTAGATGCCACAAATAAGTAAGATCATGTGATGTTTGTCTTTCTCAGATTGCCTTATTTCACTTAGCTTAATATTTTGGTTTAAAATTTTCTTTGTTAGTTTGTATGTAGTGCCATTGACTTTTGGTGAGCAGTGGTGTGCTAACAATGGCATTAATTCCCATTCCAAAGTTATATCATCCACCAGAAATCAATGACCTAACAAGTATGATCATTAAGAACTCATTCCCAATCTTAGGGAAGTTGAAGTGCATGCTATATTTTCAGGTAAGAACAAGATTATCAAGTGGTTAGGCTGGTGTATCTATATATATAAAAAGCCAGCGACTGGAATGCCATAACTACCAGAATGACCAGTCACTATGATGCCCACTGTGGCCAGCAAACCGGCCTGATCGAGGGGTGGGGCAGCCAGCCAACCTCCGGCGGCCCCTCCCTGCAGCCGGCCCTGCCCCTGATTGGCCTCTTCCATCCTGATCAAGGCCGGGGTGGCTGGCCAACCCCCCACCCCATGGCCCTTCCCCCCAGCCGGCCCCGCCCCTGATCACCCCTCCACCCCAATAGGGGGCGGAACTGGCCAGCCAACCTCCTGCAGCCCCTCTCCCCAGCCAGCTCCGCCCCCAATTGCCCCCTCAAACCAACTGGGGGTGGGGCTGCCCAGCCACCACCCACAGTCCCTCCCCATGGCCAGCCCCACCACCAATTGCCTCCCCCCCAATTGGGGGCAGGGCCACCAGCCAATCGCCCGTGGCCGCGCCCCCCCACCCCCCCCAGCCGGCCTGGCCCTGACCGGGCCTCTGATGGGGATGGGCTGGCCAGCCAACCTCCCGCAGTCTCCTCCTCCTGACAGGCCCAGCCTTGATCCACCCAGATTGGGGCCAGGCAGGCTGGACTCCATCCATGCACAAATCTGTGCACTGGGCCTCTAATTTAAGGTATAAATTATAACACAAACAGAGGAAAGATTGCTGACAGCACACTTCACGGTGAGTTAAGGCACCCATGGTGCAAACCCATAATCAATAGTCTACCCATTCTCCTCTGTCCAGTGTGGAATGCATGGTACCCACCAATTCGAAAAGCCACACAATATGAACACATGTTTTATTGGAGATAACCTCTGTTGCTTAATTTTAGACAGAAGAAAATAACCGTGATCTTTGGTAGGAAATAAAAAAGATGTCATTTCTTTACATGCAATAGACTTAATGCAATATTGTATTAGAGAGACCCATTTTAAATAATGGAATTTTCTAATAATTCAAAATTACCATTGTGTGAACACTGAAACATTAAAAACTTTTTATGTCTCTTATTAGAAATTCTATGATAAAGGTCAGTATTTTGGAGAATAAAAGATTCATCTAAAATACCAAGATCAAAGGGCAACATCGACGTCTGTAATAATTTCAGCAATAAAGATAATATTTAAAAAAATATTGTTAAATAATAGAAAAAACAAACAAAACCAAGTTCTTTAAAGAAGGAGATACCTGAAATAGGAGACATATTTCAGCTCTACCTGGTTTGGCTCAGTGGATAGAGTGTTGGCCTGCAGACTAAAGGGTCCTGGGTTTGATTCCCAGTCAGGGCACATCCCTAGGTTGTAGGCTCGATCCCCAGTAGGGGGCATTGCAGGAGGCACCAATCAATGATTCTTTTGCATCATTGATGCTTCTATTTCTCTCTCCCTCTCCCTTCCTCTCTGAAATCAATAAAAACGTATTTTTTAAAAAATGAGAAGTATTTCATATGCATGTTTTTAATGGGCACATTATACATATTAAATTTGCCAATTTAATTATCAATATGGGTACTAGGATTACTGATTACTTTGCAGTGCTCAATTAATTATAAGTTTAATGTCTATGAAGAGGCCGGTGCTCCTTTTCATCTAACTTATATGGAAACAGAACCCAAAATAGCACCTTTAGAAAAATTATTTATCATATTGATTTAGACTGTTGTGCAAAATAAAGTATATTTAAACATAAGAAATTTCTGCCTTACTAGAATATATTTAACTTTAAGTCAAATTTAATAGATTTGTTCAGTCCAAATTAACCCTGAAGTGGCTAGATGTAACTCTACAATGAAGAGTATTGGATGAGTTTCATAGCCACTCAAAACCACAAGTTATGAAATTAAGGAGTCAAGGATTTAATTAATTTAATTTTGGATGGCATGTTTGACAGCTATTACCTAGTGTATCTTAATAAATCAGTAATCTATTCCTTATATATAGACACACACAAAAACCATTCTGCCTTTAAAAAAATATATACAAAACCAAGGTTTATTTCAACAATATTCTTTGCTTTTAAATTTTGTTGCAGCAGTTATTTTTTTCCCCCAGAGGAAAAACCATTGAGAGACAATTGATATGATTATACTTAATCTTATGAATATTAATTTTCTAGAACTCCTTCTACAAATTTTACGTATATCATAAATAGCCACTTCATGGCCATAAAATACCTCTATAAGAGTCTCTTCATTTCCCTTTTATTACTTCAATTCTAGCTAATGATCTTGCTGGTATATTTTTCTGGTATAGCAAGCTATTGCACAGGCTGCTTAAGAATTTTAAAGTATTGCTCATAATTAGGCCTATTTGCTTAAACTGATATTGCACAAGCATCTTCAAAGTGTTATAAACTTTAAAAAATGACAGGAAAATGAAATAGCTTTTTATGATGGAATATCTGCATTATGACATATAACTACAGGTTATTATGATTATTGGAAATTTACCTTTTAAAATTGTACTATGTTGAGATCTTAAACTAAACCAGAAAAGAGAATATTATTTCTTTTCTAGCACGAATAAAGCAAATAACACAGCATTTGTATCAGGAGGAAAATTCAGTTGTTCAATCAAGTTTCTACCTTAATTGTAAGACAATTGACTTTGTACATTTGGGATATATTAGTATTCCTTCTTTGCTTGTTAAAAATACATGTAATTCTGCATAACAGAATTATGGTAGAAACACAGATGTAGTGCAAGTTGAAATTTTGTAGAGCATCGATCATACATGAAAAACAAAACTAAAAAGGAAGTCTTGAAAGAAGACATAGAAAAGAGATACATTGTATGGAGATAAATATGAAAGTTGTCTGACTTTCCAGGGAAGCAATGAAGTCAGAGAAAACAATGGAATTGCATCTGGAAACACATGAGAAAACACATATGTTTATACAAAACTTTCAATTCAACCACTTATATAACCAGTGAAATTCTTGAAATAATGAGGATGAAATACATACATTTCCAGATAAATGAAAGTTGAGAGAATTAAGTACACGGTCACAGTATGTTTCCTTTACTCCTTATTTTTCGGTCATTATTATTATTACACTAGAGGCCTGGTGCACGAATTCATGCACCGGTGGGGTCCCTTGACCTGGTCTGCGGGGATCAGGCCAAAACCAGCTCTCTGACATCCCGAGGGGGCCCAGATTGCGAGAGGGCGGTTCTTGGGTGACACAACCTGGAATTGGGCTCCTTCCTCTCTACTCCCAATATTATGTCACTTTCTTTCTGTACCTGTTTTGCTTCTTTCATTTCACTTTACCCTAAGTTTGGTGGTAACTGACGACTTATGGGCATTTAGCTACAAAATGCAATTATTTAGCAAACAGGATTTACTTAGCCTGGAATCTAATCAGCCTAGGGTAGGACCCTGCTCAATGTCAGGCTCCCACCCCAGCCCTTCCAAACAGGCAGAGTCCTGTGGCAGCGGGAACCTCCCTTTTCCCACTTGAGCTGCTCCTTTGCCTCCTTCCCTTCCGGGAGGTTGCCCTCTGGCATTATTGTCCACCTGGAAGGAGGGAAGCTGTGGCCAGTTTCCCAGCCGAGAGTGGTAGCAGGAAAATTCGCTGCCTCCACTGGAAATCCATACTAAGCGGATGGGCCAGTGCAGGCACCTTATGTTGGGGCCACAGCCAGTAGGTCCTGCACGTCTCATCATTTAGCTAATCCAGTCAAAACGTTTCTGTAAGGGCCAGACCTACGACCTCTGCAATGGGCTAGAGGCCTGGCAGGGAGCCAGACCCAAAGTGGGGAGCCAATGGGCTAGAGGCCCAGTGCACAGATTTATGCACCAGTGGGGTCCTTCGGCCTGGCCTGCAGGGGTCAGGCTGAAACAGGCTCTCCGACATCCCCTGAGGGGTCCCAGATTGTGAGAGGGCGGTTCTCAGGTGACACACCCCTGAATTGGGTTCCCTCCTCTCTGGTTCCAGGTGCATCACTCCAGAACTGCAGATGCCAAGTCACCACAGCTCAGCAGCTCTTGTGTTGAGTGTCTGCTCCCTGGTGGTCAGTGCATGTCATAGCTACCAGTTGGACAGTTGGACAGTCAGCCGGTGGCTTAGGCTTTTATATTATAGATGTTTTACTATTTACATCTAGTATTTCCCCATGATGTAATGTTAATAGTCAGTAGTCCTGATTTGATATTATTTTTCACATTTACAGACATACTTCATTTCTATTCTTTCCTATGGATCTAAGTTAAATCTGGTGACATCTTTCTTCAGTCTGGAAAACTTCCTTCACTATGTTTTGTAGTTCGGGTCTATATGTGATGAATTATCTTATAAAGTTTAGTGTTTACTGCTTTGTATTTAATACCACCACAAGTAATTTAGAAGAGGCATATAGACAAAAGCAGTACATTAACTGCTTGAAGTTATACTGAACGTCTATAAAAGTCCTTTGAACTTCTAAGACTTAGATGCAATGTGTAGCAGCACAGTACAAGTCTTGTCTTGGAGTGATTTATCTCCCACTTCCCCAGGGGGTTGGCCCTAAGTGTCTGACCACAAAGTGTTGCTCCAATTGACATTTATTAGAAAAAGCTACCACGTTCAATATCCCTTAAACTCTCATCCCATCCCTGCTGTCCAGAAATCTAGTGCCAGTAAATAAGACGGTGTAGGAAATTACAAGGCAGTACCAAGGGCCTTGAGATGGTAGCTACTGCAAAAGTGGTAAGAGTTCATGAGGTATGTAATGAATCTATTTCTTGCAAATCTGCATTTTGCCCATTTCTACACATTATATTTTACTTCTAATCAAACAATCAAATATCCATTCAATATATCCAATCAAATATCTGGATAATCAAAATCTATTCAAGTAATCAAAGTGATTATCTGGGTGTTTTGTTTGTTTGTTTGTTTTTCTTTGTTCTTGTTTTTGTTGTTGCTTTTCTGTCTTTATTGACAGAAAAGTCCCTAGTTTAATTTTTACAGAGAATCACAACACTTCCAGGCATGGTCTGTTTACACAGCAAATGTAGGTGCCTTGTTCTTTGAACCACAGATTATTCCTTGGCTCTTATTTGTTATTTTTGTAATTATCTATTATAAAATAAAACTAAAATTTGTTATCATGAAGTGAGACATCCTATTAAAGTAAAATTATGAAATAGGGCCCATTTGTTATAGAAGTACGTTCTACTGAAGGAGAATAAGAGAAGATTCTACCTAGAACAAGGAATAGATCAATATTAGAAAAATAAAACAGGTTCATATGTATGCACCTCTGTTTAGAGACCCCCTAATTAATATGGATCTTTGTAAACTCCTGCACATTTTTACCATTAACTTATAATTAAAGATAATGGTAAAAATGTACTGGAGTTTTTAAGTAATTTTAATTGCATTTACTTTTACAAGAGTAACACCTAACTACTCTATATTTCAGTATTTTCACCCTAGTCTTTTTGTTTGGATTTATGTTAGTAAATATGTAATTTTCAAAAAAGTAGGCCTTTAATTAAACTAATCCCTTTTTTAATTTAGTGGAATTATTTCACATTGAATATAATAACAATTTAATTAATTTGTTTGTAAATCTATAATTTTGTACTTAGGGATGTTTTCCAGGGGCACAAGTGCACTTTGAATTAATGAGATAATTATATAAGATCTTTGTTTCATTTTCCCTGTTTAATAGTAAACATCAGTAATGTTTTTCTATCACAAACATTCTTATATCCATAATATTTCTCTAGGGCTATCAATCAATGTATTGCTATTTGCTTCTAAAATATAGAACTTTAAAAGCCATTTCATTCAAAGGTATACTAATAAATATTTAACTAAAATTAAGTACCAATTACATTTCAAGGACTCACAAAATGATTTTAAAGGTAAATTGCTTGGGAAACTTTAACATTATACAACAAATACTTTCCTCAATTTCTAAAAACTACATACAAAATTAAAATGTTGAATTTTAAGTATAAGAGCTTCAGTTAATCAGATTATTTTTATAAAGAAAAGCAATAGTGTTACTGTTTCAAAAGAAATGTATTTGTGTTTAGCAATATAATTAAAAATCTATCTACCTATATGTGGATGTTTAGACCTATACATATCTATCTATGCATGTATCTATATATCTATTTGTTAGTCTGCCTAACTGTTTATCTGTCTTATCTACCTGGCTTCTATGTTCTCATCTATGATGCCATAATCCAATTACTTAACTCAACGTAATGTTCTCCAGATTTTTCTAAACAATGACAAAGCAATTTATTAAGAAGTCATGGTTTAGTCATCCAGTCAACTATTTGACCTAAGACTACTGTTTGAGTATGTTTAATTGCTAATAAAAATCTGAATATAATAGCGTATACTATGTAGTTATAGATTCATTTGCTTGTTAAAAATGCAGCTGAGATTGTCGATAGTAAAGCATCACACTCCAATAATGGACAATCCTGCCTTTGAATCCAGGGGTTTGGAAACAAGTTTAAGTAAAATATTCATGATTTCAAGGCACCCTGCTCAACTTCCTTAGCATGAGAAGATAATACGTACACTTTATCTCTGCTGATTCTTAAGGAATTTTCTCTGTATCATCTAATATTTATGCTCTCTGCAAAGCAAGCAAGCACTGTACGCTGATAGTTTAAATAACTTCATCTCGCCTTAAAACTCATCTAAGGCCCACACATCTTACCCTCTGTTCAATGGTGCGAGGACTGGACTATGAGTACATGTCACCAGACCCTCTCAGGGAGCTTTATTTAACTGGCTGTGTCCAAGGCCCTTGAAATAGTATCTAGAATCTCAGCGATGAAGGTGCAAGCCGTCTCTCCGTAGGAAAGCGGCCACGACTGTGGGTCATAGTTTCAACATCAGAAAACTCTCCAACATTGGGACCTATCAGCTCCATGGCCTTGTTCTTTCTCCCACGTGGTTCAGTTGGTCGCACTGAACCTAATTTCCTGTTTTGTTTTGTTTTGTTTTCCCTCAGGAATAACACAATGTTGGGAGGAAGGTTTATATGAACAAAACAAGGCAATAGAACCACAAACAGGTTTTGAACTTACTGGGACAGTACCTGCCTCCCATGGAGTCTCTCGGTGGTGGCGGTAGGCCATTCCATATCCTGGTGGCAGGGCGCGTCCGAGGGCCATTGAACACGGCTAATTTTGCTAATGCATCACAATTACGGAAACACCTGTGCTCAACATCCTTGTCCTATTTCCATGAAAATGAATAGTGTTCAATAACCCTCAACATATCTCATTTCATGCTGATTCAGATTTCCTCTAACCATTTTCCTGTGACGTTTCTTCCACAGTAACATCGCGTGTTTTTGAAAAGCCAAATTTAGTTTCTTGCCATTCATATATTTCAGAAATTTCCTCTTCATTTTTTTAAACAAGAAAGCACTGCATTTTGAAGCTATAATCATACACACACACACACACACTCTATTGGGTTTGGGATTTTTTGCCTACAGAGGGCAAAAGAATATAATTCCTTTAAGCCCATCCAACCCACATAGCTGTTAAATTTTATGTAGAAATTTAAGTAACACCTAACTACTGTATATTTCAGTGTTTTCACCCTAGATATATTTAAAAGCCTACTTATATGTGGATGTTTAGACCCATATCTACCTACCCATGGGATGCATCTATATATCTGCTTGTCTGCCTATCTGTTTATCTGTCTTATCTACCTAGCTTCTATGTTTTCATTCATGATGCCATGATCCAATTATTTCACTTAGCATAATGTCATCTGCTTCCGGCAGAGGAAGAAATGGCTTTTGAAGCTGTTTGGGGTCTAAAGGTTATCTGAGAGCCAAACATAAAGCAGCCAACCTCATTCGAAATCAATCGATCAAAAAAAAAAATCTATCAATAAAGCTCTTTCAAACTAGACTTTTCCCTTACATTTTTGATCTGCAAGAGTCATATCAGAGACTGGGTGAGCCTGTGCTGAGCACAGCGACAGAAAACATTTCATTTCATTTATTCCGTGCGAGAAATTCAGTTTAACCTGCTGATGGCGAGATGTCAAAAAATAAGCAGATGTTGACTGAATATTTTATTTGTGCTGCTGATAAAAACAACATTATGGTGACAGAGAGCGGTGCTCTCTGTCTGCCGCTCTCTCTTTTCTCTCTCATTATTTTTGTCAAGTCATGCTTCCAATTCATCCGCCCCATAGTGATGTCCCTCGTAGGTGCTGTTCATATGCCACTGCCACTGTGCTCACCAGCAGTGTGAGCCCAGCTTCTGGTTGAGCAGTGCTCCCCCTGTGGGAGCACACTGACCACCAGCGGACAGCTCCTGCATTGAGCGTCTGCCCCTGGTGGTCAGTGCCCATCATAGCGACTGGTCATTCCACTGTTCGGTCAATTTGCATATTAGGATTTTACTATATAGGATAAACACAACTCCAGTTGTAGGGCTTTTTGTATTGATCTTGAAAAGCAAACAAGGAAGGATCATTGCCCATTTATGTTCCCAAAGGCAATAATTCTAAGATGCTTGATTTTGACACTTCCTTTTTGAATATACCTTTCATCAATTTCCATGAAAAGAGACCATTAGAATGGCATGCATACAGAATGCTACTGCTTAGCCAAAGGACTCTGAAAGGCAAAAGAGAAATAGCTGGATAATATATCAGGTGTATTTATTTTAGTAAAAATAAATAAATGCCACTCGACAAAGAGTCTGCTTAAATCTTACCAGTTAGTATTGATTAGGGTATAAACCCATGTAAAGCATTTTTTCGCCATCAGCATTGCACAAGGTTAAACACTTCGATTAAAGCAACTTTCATAAGCATAGCATTTTCTAATAAAGATAGCGTGATTTTGGAAATGATCTCAACCTTCCCATATCTGTTCTTCCCAGTCTTCCCTAACTCAATAAATGATAAGCCCATCCTCCCAGTATCTCAACCTAATGCCTATGAGTCATTCATAATATCTTTAAATTTCTCATATCCAGATAATCTCCTGTAGTAAATCATATATATATATATATCAATGAATATTTGACTACATCTCATCACCACCAATGTTCAGTGTTACCATCCTGGAACCAACATCCTTTATCTTCCCCCCCCCCCCCCCAATTATCATCTACTGGAGATCTTTGCTTCTATTCATGTCTTGATCAGTCTATTCTGAAGAGGCAACCAGAGTGACTGCTTTTATGTCCTGGAAACCTATTATAATCTACTATGAAGTACATAGTAGGTGTACAGTTATTATGTACAATACATAAGAGCATATAAAGTGAGCAAATCATATAAAACGATCAGATTTAAAAGGCAGTGATGCATATATTAAAAACAAGGCTTAGGCAGTGGTTCTCAACCTGTGGGTCGCGACCCCTTTGGAGGCCGAAAGACCCTTTCACAGGGGTCGCCTAAGACCATCCTGCATATCAGATATTTACAATTCCTAACAGTAGCAACATTACGGTTATGAAGGAGCAACGAAAATAATTTTATGGTTGGGTCACAACATGAGGAACTGTATTTAAAGGGCCAGAAGGTTGAGAACCACTGGCTTAAGGTGAGAAGCTGTATTCGATTTGCATGCAAAATATACCACGTGCAGCAATGTGAGGTGGAGAAAGCTAGATTATCCATTTGGGAACTCAGTTTCTTCTTTGGTGAAAAAATGGTCCTAAAATAAATGTTTAATAGCAATGCTTAAGTTAAATGAGTTCAGTTGTAAGAATTTATGTAGTACACTGTATAGCCTCTTTTTTAAAAAAATAAATTTTATTGATTTTTTTACAGAGAGGAAGGGAGAAGGATAGAAAGTTAGAAACATTGATGACAGAGAAACATTGATCAGCTGCCTGCTGCACACCTCCCACCGGGGATGTGCCCGCAACCAAGGTACATGCCCTTGACCGTAATCGAACCCGGGACCCTTCAGTCCACAGGCCGATGCTCTATCCACTGAGCCAAACAGGTCAGGGCTGTATAGCCTCTTACTGGTGGTAAATAACATGTGTGTTTTCATATTTCTTATTTTTTTCTACTTTAGGTGCATTCTCGAGTCTGCTAGACAATGGATACTAGGAAGCTTGATAATGATGCTTTGAGCTCCTCATGCTTGTGTGATATTTAATAGTGTGATTCTCAAGCTGTCTTGTCGCCGAGAAGAAGTAAGGGATTTTGATCTTGGATGCCGATCTGGAGGAGACTCCTGCTGTGAAAGCCAGAGGCGTCGTTCAAGCATTAGGTCCAGAGAACACAGGTGAGAGGGTTGGAGCTTCTAGGTCAGAGCAAGAAGAATGTGCAGCGTCACGAGAATGTGCAGAAATTCTCGTTAACATATTAACCAGGCAGCCAAGATTTTGCAGAGATTACAGGAAGGAAGCAAAGCCTTCTGTCGACTCTACTGATAAAGATTTATTTCTTAATGTGAACTTTGACAAATTCATAAAAAAGACTAATGGGTTCCTGAAATTAGCCAGGGCTCTATCTAAATCAAGACCCCGTTATTCCAGAAAGATACTGTGAGACTTCCAGCAGATGGTGAGCAGGTGCTAGAACAAGAATTCAGATAAGTCAGAAAACAGATTATTCCCTTAACTCAGTGGTTCTCAACCTTCTGGCCCTTTAAATACAGTTCCTCATGTTGTGACCCAACCATAAAATTTTCGTTGCTACTTCATAACTGTAATGTTGTTACTGTTATGAATCGTAATGTAAATATCTGATATGCAGGATGGTCTTAGGTGACCCCTGTGAAAGGGTCATTCGACCGCCAAAGGGGTCGCGACCCACAGGTTGAGAACCGCTGCTTAGCTACATTAACCCAGAGCCCTTGTCTGCAAGCGATTCGTTTTTCACGTGTAAAGAATTTTTATGTTTCGATTTTTTATGTGTAAATCTATAGCGGCATGGCACTGGCTTCCTCTCATGACTCCCATCTGTGTCTGAGGGTGAATTGCAATTATTCTCATTGTTGCCAAATGCGGCAATGATAGCACTCAGCGATGTCCTCTTCTTGAATCCTTCAATTGAAGGCTCTTAGTATTGATCAGAAAAACTACTGCCATAGTACCATGCCCCTGTCCACGCTCACATTCTGCTGACTGCCACCTTCATCTGGCAGACCCATTCCACTCTGGTTTCAAACAGTTTACGTGGAATGCTTAAATCCTTGCCCCTGCCATTTCCCAAATGCTCTTGGAGAGTCACTGGCCCTACATACCCAAGTATTGTTTTGAAGTAAGTCATTCCTTTACTTATGTGTTTTATATAAAGTTATTTATTTATTTAATGTATATCTTTATGGATTTCAAAGAGGAAAGGAGAAGAAGAGAGAGAGAGATAGAAACATCAATGCTGAAAATGAATCATGGATCAGCTGCCTCCTGCACACCCCCTATTAGATGTTGTTGAGCCCACAACCTGGGCATGTACCCTTGACCAGAATCAAACCCAAGACCCTTCAGTCCACAGGCTGATGCTCTATCTACTAAGCAAAACCAGCTAGGGCTATGTAAAGTTATTGATCTTAATAGTTTGATGCCATTTTAAAAACTTATCTCCATTATAAGTAAATCGTATGGATAAAGTAAATTAAATGAAGTGGGGAAATCAATTATTTTTCACCTAAAGGGTTAGTTCCAGGCTTGGAGGGATCTTGAGATTTTTCTAGATCTGACCAAGTGAAGGATTCATATCTATTTTTGTTGTTAATGGTGTCTTATGGTTTGTATTACAGAGTTTGCTTTTTCCTCTTAATTTGGAAAATCTCTGGTTCAACAAACCTCAAATACAGGAAAATATAAAAAGATCACCAGTGACTAAGAAATATAAAGGTACCTCGTTTTTTAAGCAACAACATCTTGTATTCACCTCAGTTAATACATTGCAGCCCTATTTTTCTATTGCTATGGTTTGGTAATATTACCTTTTAACCAGAATTATTGAAAAGCTGCTTATGCACAGCTTGCCTTGAAAGCCCCTTTAAAGCTTCTGCTGCTGAAACTATTCCGCAGCTAAGTTAGCTGAGGCAATTTGGAAAGAAAGCAAGTGGAAACCAGCACTGTCTTAGGTTTTTTAAACGGAAACACATAAAACAAACAGCTCCTCCAAGCACAAGTAAATTAAGCTCTATAGATACTGGGCGTTTGCATTCATCTACTGAAAATTATGTGTTCTCAAATGGATGTGACCAGATAATTATGTGGTGCAATAGCGTTGGCTGTGATTTATAGTTAAGCAAAAGCTCCCCAATGGCCATATGTTTACAGGCAGTTATAGCTACTATAGTTACAAAGCTTTACCATGAAATAAGTATAAAAGCACCACAATCACACTTGTCTAAGGAGTATGGCTAGAAAAGGAATTTCACTTTAGAAAATAAAGGAAATATTCCAAAATTTTTTTTTCTTTCTTTATTAAGGTATTACATATGTGTCCTTATCCCCCCTAACCCACCCCCTGCCCCGCTCATGCCCTCACACCCTGTTGTCCATGTCCATTGGTTAGGCTTATGTGCATGCATACAAGTCCTTTGGTTGATCTCTCCCCCTTAACCCCACCCTCCCCTACCTTCCCTCTGAGGTTTAACAGTCTGACCGATGCTTCTCTGAATCTGGATCTGTTTTTGCTCATCAGGTTATGTTGTTCATTATATTCCAAAAATGGGTGAGATCGTGTGATATTTATCTTTCTCTGACCGACTTGTTTCTCTTAGCATAATGCTCTCCAGGACCATCCATGCTGTTGCAAATGGTAGGAGTTCCTTCCTTTTTACAGCAGCATAGTATTCCATTGTGTAGATGTACCACTGTTTTCTAATCCATTCATCTGCTGATGGGCACTTAGGCTGTTTCCAGATCTTAGCTATGGTGAATTGTGCTGCTATGAACATAGGGATGCATATATCCTTTCTGATTGGTGTTTCTAGTTCCTTGGGATATATTCCTAGAAGTGGGATCACTGGGTCAAATGGGAGTTCCATTTTTAGTTTTTTGAGGAAACTCCATACTGTCTTCCATAGTGGCTGCACCAGTCTGCATTCCCACCAGCAGTGCAGGAAGGTTCCTTTTTCTCCGCATCCTCACCAGCACTTGTCATTTGTTGATTTGTTGATGATAGCCATTCTGACAGGTGTAGGATGGTACCTCATTGTTGTTTTGTTTTGGATCTCTCTGATGATTAGTGACTTTGAGCATGTTTTCTATGTCTCTTGGCCTTCCTTACGCCCTGTTTCGAAAAGTATCTATTTAGGTTCGTTGCCCATTTTTTTATTGGGTTGTTTATCTTCCTTTTGTTAAGTTGTATGAGTTCCCTGTAAATGTTGGAGATTAAACCCTTAACAGAGATAGCATTGGCAAATATGTTCTCCCATGCAGTGGGCTTTCTTGTTGTTTTGTTGATGGTTTCTTTTGCAGTGCAGAAACTTTTTATTTTGATGTAGTCCCATTTGTTTATTTTCTCTTTAATTTCCATTGCTCTAGGAGCTGTATCAGTGAAGAAATTGCTTCGGCATATGTCTGAGATTTTGCTGCCTGTGGATTCCTCTAAGGTTTTTATGGTTTCCCGTCTTAGGTTTAAGTCCTTGTTTGTTTGTTTTGTTGATTAAAATGTTTAATAGTCAGATCTGGCTTCCTATACATTTAGGAAATACTATAAAAGGAGAATTTTACTCCCTATGCTGTGTTCAGAATGAATAATTCCATTGGGCTCTGCTACATAATCTCTCCATCTAAAATCCTTAACTCCAATCCACCTGCAAGTCCTTTTGCCATGCATGGTAACATATTCACAGGTTTGGGGGATTAAGACACACATACCTGTAGGTGGGACATTACTTCTTCTGCCACATGGAGAAGTAATGCTGTGAGCATTTTGACACACACAGTTATTTTCTTTAATGAAAATATTTAATAAATGTTATTCTGCATGGGGTGGGGTAAATCAGCCATGTTATGAAAGTTAAACCCTCCCTGCAACTCCCTCCTTATGGTGGGAAGCGCCCAACTGCGTGGAGACAGGGAGAACAATAAAAAAGGCAGGAAAAACTCCCAACACATAGCATCCTACCCGCAAGCCCGGATGTGGGCCTAATGCAGTGATGGCGAACCTTCTGAGCTCGGTGTGCCAGCATTTTGAAAAACCCTAACTTCACTCTGGTGCTCTGTCACATATAGAAATTTTTTGATATTTGCAACCATAGTAAAACAAAGACTTATATTTTTGATATTTATTTTATCTATTTAAATGCCATTTAACAAAGAAAAATCAACCCAAAAAATGAGTTCGCGTGTCACCTCTGACACGCGTGTCATAGGTTCACCATCATTGGCCTGATGTATGTAAGGCTGTCTATCATTCAAGCATCCTGAATAAGCACATTAGAAACAGGAAACTCTTTTCAATTTTCAGTCAAAAATCACCAAATCCAAGAATTTAGATTTCTGCATTTGCAGGCATCGATTCCACTGTTTATTTACCCTACATGAGAAATATGCATTTTCTTCTCCATTCTCGTATCGGCAGGGCATTGCTAACATGTGCATTTGTCTAACAGCAAGTGGGAGGAGAAGCCTTTGATAGCATCTTAATCCAATTTGGCATTTCTAGTAAGCCTAAGTGTCTAGAGGAGCACTTGCCCATACCCGTTTTCCGATGCTGGAAATGTTTCTTATCTGTGCTATGAAATAGGCTAACCACTACCCAAATGTCTGAGCGCTCCAAATGTGGCTAGTGTGTCTGAGCAACCGGATTTTCAGTTTTATGTCCTTGTGATCCATTTCCATTTCAATGTAAATAGCCATGTGTGACTAGTGGCTACTGCATTGAATAACACATCTAGGCTAAAGTCACTGTTATCCAGATAAACCAAACAACTCACAGAAGCTTCAAACTGCTCTTTTTTTTCTTTTAAATCAATGTCAAAGGGTGGGCTCTGCAACTTTATCTCTCTAAACTTTTGAGTTGCATATATATATATATATATATATATATATATATATATATATATTTTTCATTGATTTCAGAGAGGAAGGGTCAGGGAGAGAGAGACAGATAGAAATATCAATGATGAGACTGAATCATTGATAGGCAGCCTCCTAGGGATCGAGTCTGCAATCTGGACATGTGCCCTGACTGGGAATCGAACCATGACCTCCTGGTTCATAGGTGTATTCTCAACCACTGAGCCACGCTGTCCAAGCATAGCATATATCTTAGCAGAGATGAGTGTTAAAAAAAATCACAGAAAGCTAACAGCAAGACACAGTAACTGAAGTTTTCCTTAAAGTCTTGGATATGGTTCAATAAATAATGTTGTTCTTTCAGTATAATCTCTATACCTGGATTTTGTTCTCTGTAATATGTAGGCAGACCTTCTTCATATTATTTTGAATTAGCCAAGCGAAGTATGGCATGCATCATATCGTATCATGCTTTACAAAGCATGAAGCCAGATAATGAGGTGGTGAAACGCATGAGCTTCGAGGTCAAACCAGTCGGGGCTCAATGATAGTTCTGCCATTTCCTAATTGTATTACATTGAACACGCTCTTTAACCAGTCTAAGTTTCAGATTCATCATCTGGAAAATATCGGTGATAGTGCCTGACATCAAAGATGTTTGAGCAGATTGAGTGAGACAATGTTGATAAAGCCCTGGGCACAGAGAGCAGAGAGGTTGGCAAAAGGCTATAGCTCAAAGGAGAAGCTGCCTCCGTGCAAAGGCTATTGTGGTTGTCACGTAACTACTATAAACACAAATTCTTTCTCCCGGGATCTTTTCCAATGCCTGTTGGAAAATACATCTCCCACCTAGGAGTGAAGAATAACTCTAGGGTGCTTTGCTTTAATTATAAGACAACCACAACACACAATAGGAGGAGAGAGAGAGAAATATTAATAATGAGAGAGAATTATTGATTGGCTGCCGCCAGCAGGCCCCCTGCTGGGGATCGAGCCCATAGTCCGGGCATGTGCCTTGACAGGAATTGAACCTGGGACCCTTCAGTCCGCAGGCCGAAGCACTATCTACTGAGCCAAACTGGCTAGGCCCATCTGTAAATTTAATCAGCCTAAGGTTCCAAGTTGCCCCGGGCCCTGAGAGTAAGGAGGATAGTCTGCTGATCCCAGATATTATAACTGGTGACCTGGCATCATAACCATTCTCTTAGCCTGTTTTTTGCCCAAATTTGACACACAAGGCTTGGAAATGAGTAAACTTTTGGGGAACACTCTAATCACCATGAATGAAGTGGCTAAGTCACTTGGAATTTGGGGGTTGCAAGGGAGATGCACATTCTCAGATAACTTTAATTTTTGAGAGTTGAGTCTAAAGGATATATAGAAAAGTAAAAGAACAGGAAATGTTCTCACTTGAAACAGTTTTAATCACTCCTTAGCCAGACATAAAACACAGGCATTTACAGAAACTTAAAGGTTGTTGCAAAAAAGAAATTATGTCGAGCAAACCTCCAGACACCTTAGTGTCCAAAATGAAGTCGACTCAGCTCTAAGCCCCTTGGTTAGCACTTATTTTCTTTCTCCATCAATGCCATGTGCTCTAATTCCATTATCCATTACATGTGATAAATTATTGACCTGCACACATTCAATGAACTGAATGCATCCCTTCAGTATGGCATAGCACAAATGATTAATACAAGTATGGTGACACAGTAGACCCAATTTTACAAACTAAAATTCAAATATACTTATGTAGATGATTTTTCCTATAATAGTCTTTACAGACTCAAAATTAAGGGTATATTTTACCTTTGAAAAGAATATTCAGCCTGGCTGGTGTGGCTCAGTGGTTGAGTGCTGACCTATGAACCAGGAGGTCATGGTTTGATGCTAGTCAGGGCACATGTCTGGGTTGCAGGATCAATCCCCAGTAGGGGGTGTGCAGGAGGCAGATGATCAGTGATTCTCTCTCACTGTGGATGTTTCCAGCTCTCTCTCCCTCTCACTTCCTCTCTGAAATCAATAAAAAATATATTAAAAATAGAATATTCACTGTAAGTTTTAATTGTGGGAACATTCATATAATTCACTTAGGTATTTCAGTCTTTTGAGACAGCTTAAGACAAAAAGAAAAACAAACAAACCGTGTTCATTAAAATACATTGCCTTACATAAAAATATTTTTACTATACTGCCGCTCTTAATCAGGATGTATGCTAATTATATATTATTTTAAAAGATTTATAAATAAAAATTAAATATTTCCCAAGTGTAGTTTGTAAAATGAGAAAAAAAAATAAAAGGAAAAGGCCACAGCTTTGCTCTTGCTGTCCCTTTCATACGCTACATTTATAGCTAATTTTCATGAGTTATAAAGTTCTGGATTGCACATCCCCCCACCCAAAACACCTCCCAGCTTTTAAAAGAGCTTAACAATTTATTATAGCAATTTAGCAAAAGGACTGCTGCTTTCTGTCAGAATTTACTGGCATCTTTGCTCACAAATTGGACGTAAAATATGTCAATGTGACCCTTGTCAGTATCCTTGAGGCGTGACATTGATTGCACATTTCCTTCCTCTGATTTTTATGGGCACGTTTGCTACATCAGAGCGACCTGGGACACCTTTAAATTTCTAGAATAAAATTCTTGTATTTGCAGAATACAGATCCCTAGGAGAAAAACAATAGCAGGACACAAAATGGAAGACACTTTATAGAGACAAGTTAGCTGACCTGGTAAATGACAGTCGATATTAACGTAGATTTAACAATCACATCTGACAGTAAACCGAGCAACTTATAGTCAGAGTATACGCCAGAAGTTATGAGATGGGTTCCTCAAATCAAAGTAACTTGTGTGCTATACCGCTCTATCTCACTTCATAGTTCTCTAACTGAATCCCCCAGGAATCAAAGCAACATTTTCCCTCCATCCCACCTGGCTCACCTTTTTTTCTCTTTCTTTTTTTTTCCCCCCACATGCCAAGGTGTGGACCCAGTGGGAAATAAGTTCTAAGACCACCAATACCTCAATAGCTTGTTCATAACGTTATAAATTAAATTACTTTTCCAAATAATGTAAACATCTGTGTCCACCCTCTTCGTGCCATAATTTGCATGATTGTTCTAAGACTTAGAAGGGGAGAGGAGGATGATGCTTCTACTTAACAGGCCCACTTGCCATTAACATAAATAATCTTCAGTATTTACATGCCCAGAAAACTTACCTACCAGGAACTCTGTGCTCTCAAAATATCCTGGCAAATCAACTGTATTTGATAGAATGGAAAGCGATGTGTTTAAAGTAATGAGGAACTCAGCCCTTCGTGTTTTTATTTTTATTTTGAAAGCATACATTTTTAGTGATTTACTATTTTTATCTGAAGAATTTTAAATAGACTCGACTAAAATAAAAGTGTTATATTTCTTTTATAACTTATTTGTGCAGTCTGTTAGAGATAAAATGCCAAAACTAATATAGAGGAAATTTAATTAAATTTAGGAAAAAAATGGTAGCTTTGTCTCAGGGAAGTCTTTATGCAATAGAAATATGTCTATCAGTACATATGTATATGCACATCTGTATATATATATATGTGTGTGTGTGTGTGTGTATATATACATACACACACACACACACACGTATGTATATATATATGTGGTGGTAAATTTTGAAAGTTATTTCTCTAAGAGACCGATTTTATTTCAAACTAGAAATTATTTTAGTTTTAAATGTAACAAATTGTAAAACTTATAGAGTGACTAGAGGCCCAATGCATGAAATTGGTGCAAGGGGCTTGGCCCCCCCACCCTCCCCCCAGCTTCGTCCAGAAGGTCGTCTGGAAAGACATCCGGAAGGTCATTTGGCTGTCTGGTCTAATTAGCATATTACACTTTTATTATTATAGATAATGAAATTGGGTATGTTATAAAAGGCACACGCGTCTATCACATGATAAGTCAATCCTTCTCTTTTGAGGCTAGCAGTAGTTAACTTTTCAGACTGACACTGGGATTCTCAATGAATAAGAACGCCTTTTAAACAGAAGGCCCATGCTGGGCAGCAGCACACACACTGAGCTGGTTCTTAGACCATGAGGCCCTGTTCACTCTACAAGGGACGATTTTTTCACCACAACATAGCTTGTCTGGAGTAAGAGAAAGAAATTGTTCTTCTAATCCAATAAAGTCAGAAGAGTAACAATAAATGCAATATTTTAAATACTAATCCAGAAAGTCAAGATATAATTTTAGAATTGTGAGGTCCAGCAAGTGGCCTACCAGGGAAGGCATAGCTGACACTATCACTCAGTAAGGAACAAAATCATTTGAATAATGAAGAAGAGTGCAACTACGAACAAGAAATTTTGAGTGCTTGGAACAGAGTACCTGACACTTTTAGCGACATAAAAAATTTAGCAATGGTTTTGCTAACAATTTTTTCATCAACATATTTTTGTGAGACTGTTCTCAGCATTAAATAATATTAAAACGAACAAAAGAAACTGGCTAACAGATGAAGTTAGTGGCCCTTGCTTGGCCTTGAAATGCACCAAGTATGAACCTGCAATCGAGGAATTAGTAGACAAACTTCAGCACCAAAAAAAGTCACTAATTTCTAGTTTTCGTACCATTTGATTATCATTGTTTTTATTATTATTTTTTCCTAAATGTACATTGTTTTTCTGTTTTTGTTCATTTTATACATATTTTTTGTTGACTTTTCTTTGTTAAATGGCATTTAAATATATAAAATAAATATCAAAAATATAAATTTTTTTTTTACTATGGTTGCAAATATCAAAAAATATATAAGTATTTCTATATGTGACATGGCACCAGAGTTAAGTTAGGGTTTTTCAAAATTTTGACACGCCGAGCTCAAAAGGTTTGCCATCACTGCTGTATAATAAAAGTCTAATATGCTAATTGTCCCTCTGACCCTTCACTGATTGTTCAACCAGTTGCTATGACATACACTGACCACCAGGGGGTAGATGCCCCGACCAGTAGTTTAGCTTGCTGCTGGGATCCCGCTGATAGAGACTGGGCAAGATGGGTCAGATACACCCTGAAGCCCTCCCATGGCCCCTCCCTGGCCCTGATCGTGCACTGGTGGGGTCCCTCAGCCTGGCTTGCACCCTCTTGCAATCTGGGACCCCTCAGGAGATGTCAGAGAGCCAGTTTAGGACAGATCCCCGCAGGCCAGGCCGAGGGACACCACTGGTACACAAATTCGTGCACCAGGCCTCTAGTGTACTATAACAGCCAAAAAGTTCACAATTTCAAATGTACTAAAATCCTCACTATAGTTCTTGAGATGATTACAGCTATCTTAATTAAAAAAAATAAACAGAATTTTTAAAAAGTTTATGTAGACTGCTAAAAGCCATAAATTGCTAGTTGTAATATTAGTAGTTAAATCCATCCATCTAGATCAAATTTTAAACTACGCTGAAATGGCAGACCCATTTCAAGGAAGACATTTTTACTCTCTTATTAATGCTCTGTGGGCAGTATTTATTTCCTCTGGAAATAATACAAGATGAAAAAACACCAATATGTGGGTAATTAGCTTAATTTCTTAAAGAAATTAATGAGACCACAAGCTCATTATGTATAGATCACTAGCCTTTGAGTACCAACAATAATATTTTTCATAAGTCACAGAGTTCTATTGAAAAACAAGTATATGAACTAGAAAAAATAATTTCCCCTTGAATTAATGAGCATCACCAGAAGTAATGAAAAAGTCACATTTATAATTAAATTCAAGAAATATAATGGTTAAAATATGTGAGAACAAATAATGCATCCCTATGTTTGTTAAATAAAAAAATTTGCTTCTGAATCTGAATTAGAAGCAAAAATACTGAAGGATAATAATGTACTTAAATAGGAAGTGAAAATTAAAGGATATTTTGGGTGCTACATGTAAGAATAGGGCTTATTTCCCCCAAAAAAGGGGAGAATTCATTGCTCTCTACACTACTGATTGCCCTACAGCAAAGCCAGGACCATAACCTGGGTAATTAGAAAGGTTAATTAGAAAGGTTAATTTTACCTAACAATCTGTTTTCTCTATCACACTTAAGGGTCAACTCCCAGAAATACTGTGTAATTGTGGCAACTATGAAAAGCATGGTAAGGTAAAAATGCAGTCATCTAAACATTACTATTTAAATAATTTAGTATCATTTCACTTGCTTTAGCCTACTTAAAATGTAAATGAATTTCTCAAATTATAAAACATCCTTTTCTAAAACCCAGATAAGCCTAATACATTATAAGAGGACTGTTTCCTTTAATAAACAAGAATATCTGGAAGCTAATTGCAAAAGAAATATAAATTATTTTATGTTAATAACTACAAATATTTTATCAACACTTAAAAATGTCAAAGAGATTTAAAATTAATTTTAATTGATCAACAATTTTTTTCTTTCTTGTTTCCATCTTAATTCTAAAAGTACTATAAGCAATGTTAACAGCATATATCATTGAATTAAAGTATTAGAATACTAGAGGCCGTGAGAGAGTAGGCCTTGCTTCCCCCAGCGGCTGGCACTGGCTTCTTTCTGGCACCTGGGACCCGGGCTTCCACTGCAGCCCTGGCTTTGTTCAGGTCATTCAGAAGGATGTCCGGAAGGATGTCTGGTCTACTTAGCATATTACGCTTTTATTATTATAGATAGGGATTGGGAAAAAAGGAAGAAACACTTAGCATGTGCAAAATAACAAAAGCTACTGAGAATGTGTAAAGTATATATTCAACTGCAGTCTAATTCCTGTCATAAATAATGTCCCTTCTCATTAAAACACAAACTGTTTATGGGAAAAAATGCATGTTATATTACGGAATAATTAACATAATTTTTCTCCCTGAGTACCTACTTGAGCCTGGAAATTTTATCGGCTCTCCTTTTATGCCCATATGCCCTCAATAATTTCTTTTATAGTCCTCCTCCCTCCCTAAAATTATATCCCTTAGGGAAGTAGAGGTGGTTACATCCTGTGTATCATTAAATATCAAACGTTCAGTGCAGTGAAAGTTACATTAGAATGTAGTCGAAGTCCCAAAAACATTAGCGATGAAGAAAAATGGCTTCAATATGCTTTTCATGAGGTGATAGCACTACAGTTTTTATTTGAATATGCTGATGAAAGTGCCTTGTCTTCTCGCTATACTAAAACTCATTGTGGCAAAGCTACACATACATTTAAAAAATTAAAAATATAAAACTCACAAAGCAGAGCAATGTTCCCGAACTTGATTCCTAGACAAGAACATGCGCAGTCTACTGTAAATTCCCCTCCGGCCAGTTCCGGGAGTGCGTGTTGCACTTCCTATGTGTTTGCTACAGGAAATTTCTTTCCAGGAAATGATGGCAAAACCTTGTAGAGCGACATATCGACAGAGCATTAAAATGGCAATTACAGCGACACTGCAGCGGCTGCCAATGGCAGAGACACGCCTGCATCAGCTGCTACAATGTCTTCCTTGCAGTATTGTGTTTGCCTCCCAACTTCACCATCTGCTTCCTGGTTTCAGTTCGTTCCTGTCTCATACAACTTTACGATATGAATTTAATGTTTAGTACATAATCCTGAGCATGGTTTCCTGACAGCTCTTTTTACCGTCTTTGCCAATGCAAGTCTTTCAACATTCAATATCTCCATTTAATGTGTGCGATGGAACTGTGACACAAGGAGCAAGAAGGAAATTAATATATTAGAATCAGAATACACCATTGTGAGAATAATGTCGGTGGCAAGAAAGGACCGTGATTATAACAGAACTAAGTGACACAGAGGAGAATGTCTACTGTACATAAGTGATGAAGGACAATGTCAGAGGGTTCACCAACCTAGATGTCTGAAAGTCAGCTTCACGTCTATTTGTCTCCTAATCAATTCAGTTAGCAGGGTTGATACTTATATCCTTGGAATTTAAAAAAAAAAAATCAATTGTCTTTACTTGTTCAAGTCTTATTACTTGGTGTAGACTCAAGTAGAATGCTACTTGGTCAAAGGTACATTTATTTAAAAAGAACATAAATGTTAATGATTAAAATTTGACTATGAACCCAGTAAACCCTCCCCAATTTCTCTAGAGTAAGTTAAAATCACTTCTTTTTTAATTGTTACTTTCTATTCATTGCGCATTTCACATTGTGTCACACATTATTTAGGCAGGGTGTGTAATGTGTGTGTGTCTTTCCCTAGAATAAGCTGCCTTTAAGAGAAAGTATGTGTTTGACTGATATACACAGATACACACAAAATGTAATACCATTCTACCTATGTCATATCTCACATTCTAAGTTATGCCTCTTGATGGTTTTAAGTCCACAAGTTTATTTTTTTTTAATTTTTTAAAATATATTTTATTGATTTTTTACAGAGAGGAAGGGAGATAGAGTTAGAAACATCGATGAGAGAGAAATACCGATCAGCTGCCTCCTGCACACCTCCCACTGGGGATGTGCCCGCAACCAAGGCACATGCCCTTGACCGGAATCGAACCTGGGACCCTTCAGTCCGCAGGCTGATGCTCCATCCACTGAGCCAAACCGGCTTCGGCCACAAGTTTCTTTATTGACCTTTTCCTTTATTTATTTCACTTTCTTAGAGCACTAAGAGATGCACATTCTGAAATTTAATCATCTAACTGCAGGCACTCATTAATAATTTCAAGGTACTATGAGTACGATGTAATACTACCATCGCCTTGGTGACAGGGCTGCACGCCATTACTACTTTTATTACACTTACTTAGGCTAGGAGGCATTATGCCAATGAGCAGGATCTGGAGACATTCAAGTACTCTTGCATATTCAGAGAGCCGGGAGCCTGGGGCAGAGATATGAATCATAAGAGTATTGAAGAAACAAAGAGAGAAGGTAACTATGAAGTAAAGGAAGAGAAAAATCACAGTGTTCAGTGTCACAAAAGAAAAATGAGTCATCATTTAAGTCAGGGGTAGGGAACATTCCACCTGTGGGCCCTATAAGGCCCATGACATCATTTGGTCTGGCCATGCCAAGGCATTAGGGATGAGCTAATTGAAAGTTTGACCAAATAGAGCAGGCTAATGTTTAAGTTGATCATTTTGTATGGCCAGTGAGTGATGTTATAAATATCCCAATGGCCCTTGGGCAGGATAAAGGTTCCCCACCCCTGATTTGAGTGGAAGAGAATCCTCAGACATACGATGTATTGATGAAAGTCCAGCAACATGACGCTTTGAATGTCTCTTTCAAATGAACGTCACAGAAGTCATTTGGGACTTCAAGAGAGACTCCTCAATGGGTTGGTGGAATTGTATTCCTGACGGCGGTGTGTTGTATAACAACAAGAAATAAGAGAAAGGAAAGAATATGATTACACGAAAAACCTTGCAAGAAATTGTTCTGTAAAGAAGGAAGAGAAAGTACTACTAAAGAGGTGCATTTTGTTGTTTTGTCTATAAACCAGGATGCCAGTATCTAAGTCAGAATGGATAGGTTTAAAGATTCAGGGATTAAAACTGCCATTAGTTCATGGATTTTAATTTTCTCTATGAAGTAGGAGTGTAGGTCAAAAACTAAGGGCAAAGATAAAGCCATGGGATTAAATATGCGGACGGTGGAGAGGTTCTGAAATAGTCCTTTGAGAATGTAGAGAGGATGATGACTGGGAAAAGAGAAACACTGTGGACCAGTACTGAGAGCCGGGGAGGGCTCTGCCCAGGTGTGTGATGCTCTCTGGCTATGCTGATGACCCTGGATCCGGTGTGAGAGGACGATCCATTATTGCTGGGAACATGGGGACTATAAAGGTCATTTCTATTGCTTAGAACATAAGGCATAAAGATAGCACTCATGGTCACTTAATCCCTTATCATTGTCCCTAATGCAATTTTGCACTTGAATGATCTTGAGAGAATAGCTGTTCTTTCCACTAGAGTATGATGCTTTCCTAATGAACACCTGCACGGGATATAATAAATGATTCATTGAATGGCCCACACCAGAAATCAAATGCTGATCTATGGGAACTATTTCACAATCAACCAACCTCTACTAAAATATGCATTGTTGCCCGTCTTATGGAACTAAAATAAAACAGAAAGGGAAACGGACTTTTTTTTTTTTTCTAGTGAGTAGAACTAAACATGAATATACAATATAAGAAATACACATGCTAATTTCAGCATGTCCCTTCGTGGTTGCCATGGTGATCTGAGGTAAAACTGGGTATCTCTGGAAGACAGGGTCCTTTGTGGCCCTCTCCCATTTCCCTGCTCAGCAAACTCTGTACAGTTTTCTCCAAAAACACATTCCTGGGGCTTCCTGTTCTGTATTTTCTCAGATCCTCTGAGAGAATACTTTTGAATTTATATTTAATTGTTTAAAAAATAATTTTTTTTATTTCAGAGAGGAAGGCAGCGGTAAAGAGAGATAGAAACATCAATGATGAGAGAGAATCATTGATTGACTGCCTCCTGCATACTCCCTACTGGGGATCGAACCTGCAACTCAGGCATGTGCCCTGCTGGGAATTGAACTGTGACCTCCTGGTTCTTGTTCAACAGTCAACCATTGAGGAACACTGGCTGAATTTATATTTAATTTTGATGAGTCATTGATATAGATAGTATATTAGCAAATTTCAAATCACAGCACCATAAAGGTATCATTAAAAACTTGGTAAATGTAATTCTACCAAAGGCCTTCTCAAACATCCTTCCTAAGGGACACTTGCAGTTATTCATATATATAATAATTCACAAATAGTCATTTTTTCTGAACTAGCAGCAAAGTTAAAGCTAATAATCACATTTATTTATAATTAAAATAGGTTTTCTATTTAGCAAAATCTATATGAAAAGAAGAAACAATAACTGTGTATTAAGGTGGACATACATAAAATAGTGGTAATTATCATCATATTTTAGAGAATTTAAAAGCTTCACTAATATGGTTATTAATGGAAAGTGCTGCTTGTTGGTCTTAATTTCACCGAGCTATTTAATGCAAATTGCCCTTTTTTTTGAAAGACTATTTACATTTGTAAAGGATTTTTTTACTTAATGTGCTATAAGCAACAAACTTGTTTTTGGCCTCTATTCATTATATTATATGCTTTACGGATTTTGAAACTTGCCAAGGGACTGTAAATTAAGAAATTAGAGTGTTTGAAACATATTCAAAGTGAGATTTTTTGTAAAAGGGTAAAAACCTGATTAAAGAAGACAAAATAAACAGTATAATATTACCTTAAGGTGCTTTAGCGCTTTCCAATATGAGTCCTATTTTATAAAATTTGCATTTTTAGACTGGATAGTACAGGCAAAGTTTCCATGACCCTCACTGTCTAGTTGCCACAGACAGTGTTAGCTTTTCTGAATTACAGTATTTCTTTATTTTTACCCAATTCACTATGTGAGATGCAAAACTAAATTTATATCCATTCCCAGCACTCTGTGTACTCATTATTCCCTTCTCAAATGCCTCACTCAATATGCTCGCTTTGCCTCTGAGGCTGTAAGGTTTCCAATAAACTTGCACTATATTTTCTTTCTATGCATATCTTTATTCTGTATTCCTAATTGGCTATTATAAAAAAATAACCTCCTGCTATTTTATCTCTGTTTCTGGAAATTAGATTATTTTGAGAAGATTTTCATAACCCCTTAAATGGAGTGTACAAGGCTGAAGAGCAGTTTCTATCGGTGAATTGTAGGCAGGAGAACAAGAAGAGTCTATATAGAGAGATGAAAGTGTGTAGAGGCTGGGCAGAGGTTTTATATAACAAGATTCTTTTACACTGAATTAGCCCCTAGTAGAATAACTAACTGGCACATGGGAATGCTCAAAATTATTTGTTGAGCCCAGCTGGCATGGCTCAGTGGTTGAGCATTGACCTATGAACCAGGAGGTCACAGTTTGATTCCCCATCTAGTTTGATTCTCTAGGTTGCAGGCTCCATTCCCAGTGGGGTGTGTGCAGGAGGCAGCTAATCAATGATTCTCTCTCATTATTGCTGTTTCTATCTCTCTCTCTCTTCCTCTTCCTTCTTCTCTGAAATCAATAAAAATATATTTAGAAATTATTTGTTGAACAAATAACTTGGGAGAGCAGAATTTACATTTTAAGTATGGGAGATTTCCAAGCTGTATCTGGAAAGCTAAGCAAGGAATCAATTTTCAGAAAGAAAATTGATTGAAGATTGATTTGAACTGAAGACTCTGTATGTTACATGACAACTTTTTGTTTTCATCTATTGAGAGTGATGGACTATTAATGATGGTCAATATGACAGGAAAAAAGAGAGATAGAAATACAACTTGATAGATGACAAAATTTAAGGAGAAAAACCCATGTTAAAAATTAAAAAAAAAATGGAATTAGCTTATGAAATAGAGACAAAACTAAGAACATAGTCCAGAAATGAAAGAGAGAGGGGATCAAGAAGCAAGTATTCATGGGATTGCTGTTTTGTTGAGGCAGATCTCATGGGCTTGATGTGAGTTTGGTACATTCCTGAGCTACTACCAATGTTCTCAGTCCACATTCTGAGGGGACAAGAGAAACATGGATGGGTCAAGAAGTGAGTGGGGATTTATTTGGACTGACAGTGGCATAAATATACAGAAAGTATCTGTAATAAACACATGTAGCAGATATTGGAAAGGATTTAATGTTTTTAAATAGAGAAACCAGAATGAAAATTATTTATATACTAGAGGCCCTGTGCACCGATTCATGCACCAGTGGGGTCCTTTGGCCAGGCCTGTGCCCTCTCTCAATCCGGGACCCCTCGGGGGATGTCAAACTGTCCGTTTCGGCCGGATCCCCTTAGGCCAGGCTGAGGGACCCCACTGGTGCACCGGGCCTCTAGTATACACATAAGATCTTTGGTTAATCTTTTCCTTCCCTCCCCCCTACCCCCTTCCCTCTGAGATTCATCAGTCTGTTCCATGTTTCCATGTCTGTGCATTGAGCATCTGCCCGCTGTTGGTCAATGTGCATCATAGCTACCGGTCAAATGGTTGAAAGGTTGCTTAGGCTTTTATATATATATATATATACTAGAGGCCTGGTGCACGAAAATTTGTGCACTGGGGTGTGTGTTCCTCAGCCGGGCCCATGCCCTCGCAGTCCAGGACCCCTTGGGAGTGTTTCTAAGCCATCAGTCAGACATCCTTAGTGCTGCCGCAGAGGCTAGAGAGGCTCCCGACACTGCAGCTGCATTGGCCAGCCATGAGCCAGCTTCTGGCTGAGTGGTGCTCCCCCTATGGAAGCACACTGACCACCAGGAGGCAGCTCCTGCATTGAGCATCTGCCCCCTGGTGGTCAGTGTGCATCATAGCGACTGGTTGTTCCAGTCATTCCGCTTTTAGGTCAATTTGCATATTACCCTTTTATTATCTAGGGAAGGGGGTGGGCAAACTTTTTGACTCAAGGGCCACAATGGGTTCTTAAACTGGACCAGAGGGCCGGAACAAAAGCATGGATGGAGTGTTTGTGTGAACTAATATAAATTCAAAGTAAACATCATTACATAAAAGGGTACAGTCTTTTTTTTTTTTTTTTTTTTTTTTAGTTTTATTCATTTCAAACGCGCGGGCCATAGTTTGCCCACGGCTGATCTAGGGTATATATAGATGATTCTGCTGAGGACAGCAAGTGTAGAGGAAAAGGCATTGGTAGGGAAAGTAATTTCAAAGTCATGGTAGTAGTTGTTCAAACCTGAGAAAAGAGAATCAAAACAAGAGAACAAATATAATGAAAAGAAACTCAGTGATGATCAAGATTTCATTTTGACTTGAGTCATTCATACCCTTTTTTGGCCCTAATTTTATTATGAACATTTCAAGCTCAATGCATAGAAACCAGGCTTATCCATGGAGTTGTGGGCAGTGCCAAGCACACCTGCTATGCTCAATGAGTCTCAAACTATTATATCACTGAAGGAGGACATGCGATCAGGTGGACTCTACTTAGGAGGAAAACGAAGCATTTGTAATCCCAGGAATTAACTCCTTTTCGGACAATTTCCCAATTATTTCCCAGTTTTCTTGTTAGGAAAACTGCATATATACTTCATTCATCAAGTCTATACCCAAAGCCAGGAAGCCACTATCTAAGAGCCAGGCTGGCACAAAGAGGTCTCTAAAATCAATCCAGAAAACCAAACATATAAAGTGCCTTTCACAGTTTTATGGACTAGTGAATAATACATTCATAAGTGTAGACAGATGTTGAATTACATAGGCACTTAGGGTAGAAACAATAACACTTTTGTCTGGAGTGCTTAAAAATGGGTTTTTGGAATAAGCGAGATTGAAGCTAGCTAGAGCTTGAAGGGTAGGGTAGAATTTAGAGAGGAAAAAATGTGGGGAGAAAAGCAGTTTTATATTAAAGGGTAATGGTGTGATGAAAGAGCAGTAGTGGAAAATGCAGTGTAAGATTTATGTATAAAACAGCATAGTTTCACTGAAGTACATTCTCTAGGTGGGAGAATAATGGGAAGAAGGCACTTGCTAATGCCTAGAATTCAAGGTTGAACTATTTTATATTTTTTTTGGCTCTAAAGATTCATGGAATATTTTGAAGAGAAGAAGAACTGTAAGAAAAATGTGATTTTAGGGCAAAAATGAGATTGGTTGTTAAGTTCAGGATGGATGGGAAGGGGGTAAAGAAGAGATATATGTATTTATTTTAATGCCTAGATTCAAAAGAGTAATTTTAATTTAAAATAATTTATCTAAGTCTTATATGTAAATATTCTGCCCTATATAGTATAGTGAATATAGGATATTTATACTCTATTTCAACTTGTTTAATTTAATTCATTTATGCACTTTGACACAATATATCAGATTTATCATAAACCTTTTTTAATGAGCATAAGAAAACACATAACATTTAATTTAAAAGTTAAGAAATTATATTCAGCTTTCCAATGTGATATTTCTAGTTAGAACTTCCTTACTGGAATTAGAACTTAGTCTCAATTCCTGTAAAGAATGTATTTTTTCTTCTTCTTTAGACTATAAAGTATAATTAATTTATTCAGACCCTCAGTTGGGAATTAGTCATTGCACACTAAGTACCATGACATACTAATGTTCTAGAACAACCTCTATGACAGTTCAATAACCAAAATTCGGTCTTTATATGTGTGCTCATGTCTTCCCTGTTCCCCAGGAGACGCTCTCTCCTGCCCTCACCTGCTCTGCACCCTGCCAGGCTGACCTCAGAGCCTGCAACACTATTTCCCATGAGCCTTTGGGTTCCAGCTCCATTCAGCCAATAGGAGGCAGCAGCCAGAATTTGGGGGCAAGAGGAGAAGGCATTTGACACAGTAGGTGGACATTAAAATCAATGGCAGTGCTGCTGTTCAGTTCTTCGGTGGTTTTATTTTATATTTAATTTTTTCCTCAAGGTTTATTATTGCCTGTGCTGCCTTCTGTACAGCCAAGTTTTCAGTCCATGTCGGCTTCGCTGGAGCATGTCCGTTCCACCTGAGAGGATGTTGATTTTGATTTATGGCCCACGCTCCCTCTCCTAGTGATGGGGAAAATTAGCGTAGGCAAGATGGATATTTTCTCAGCGGGGGAGGCCTGGTTTGCATATATTTCTGTCCCATCTTTACACAAGAAGTCTCAGCAGAAGTTGCTTTAATTTTTATGAAGAGAGAAAAGGCTGAGGACCTTATTACAATTCAGCCCTGGAACTGGCAGAAGTTATTTTAAAAGCACTCTTCTCTACAATCTCATCTTACTTTCAGCAACCTATACTGTATGATGTGCCACAGATGTGAGGACTGTACTAATATTCTCAGGGTTCTGAACATGATGAAATGACTTATATGTAAGCTATTTGCAACAATCTTGGACATATAATTATATATATATGTATATATATTATATAATATATATGTACATATATATATATATATATATTTCCTATAATTAGTAACTGAGCACAACCCCTAATAGTCAAATAATATGTATTATACAACGTATTTCTCTACATGTAGCTCAATTAAAGAGAAAATTAATACAGAAAATGGCAACTCCTATATCTGGAAATTCAAAACACACAGACAATAATTAATGGGTCAAAGAAGAAATCATAATATGAATAAAAATCTACTTAGAACTAGTGGGAAAAGGAACCACTACCTATAAAAAAAAGTTGTGTGGCACACTGACTGTGTTAAATAAAAAGAAATTTGTAGCATTAAATCCTCCTATTAAAAAAGAGAACAACAGAGAAAATAAAATCACTAAATGCAAAACTCAAATGCTTGCAAAATGAATCTGAGACTAAATCCATGTAAAAGTAAGGGACACAGATCCCCTGTGGATACACCCATGTTTTCTGATTATCATTCTTATGTCTGTTCAGACGAACTCTATTGAAATTTTGGACTATTTCCCCTCCTCCTTTCATCTATTTTGCTTCCTCTTTACTTTTGATAGATAGCCTACACTTACCCCCCCCCCCTTCATGTTAACTGCAGAATCTACAATAACTACAGTAAATTTAACTCATCTCATTTAGGATTTTATAAACATTGTTTACTATGAATAGTGTCTATGCTCTATTGCCAAGTATCATTTATCGCCAAGTCTACAACATCCTTGTACATCATTATCGACATCACTGGAAAAAATATCAATTGAGTTGGCTAAATAACTATTTGGCCTGCTGCATGCAGATAAGAACTTTTCCTCCAGGATGCCATTAAAACGGTAATCAATAGTCTTTGCGTAAATTATGCCTGTAGATCTGCATACCCCAAATTTAATGATAGCTCTGCCTGTGTTTTTCCATTTTGCTGAAGAGAGTTTTCAGGAAAGTTAAGTGAGATTGTCATCACGTTCCCCTAAAGTGATAGTGTGAGAGTAAACTCATCCAGAAAGAAAAGGTCAGATTGAACATCTTAGCAAAGTCATCCTCCCATCTTGAAGTGCTCCCTTGTCCTTCATCACAAGTCACTGAAGAATCATTTTTTGTGTGTCTTTGAATGCAGCAAGCTTTGTATCTTAACTTACCAAAAGCGTAACTTTTTAAATATTCTGAACATTCCTATTTTAAACTCGTGAAAGGGTAGTGACTATCTCACATTTTGACACTTTGTTGAAACTAGCACATTTAAGTAAATTTGACAAGTTCTTCCAACTCATTTATTATAACTGTTCAATGCAACAGCAGGCCTGGTGAGAAAAGTGCCAGATGTCAACACCCTTCATTTATTTTCAGAACAATAAACACAGTTTTGAGAACAGTCATAAATATAGCAGACAAAGACATTTAAGAGAACGTAAGTTTTGGAGCATTGGTTAGTTTCAAACATATCTTAACTTTCCTGTTAAATTTTTTTTTTGTTTCCAGGAACTTACATATTAAGAGCAGCCACAATGATCTTTGTAGACTCATCATGGTTTATGGGTAATTGTAGTAAGAGATTTATCTTTAATGGGTATTTAATCTTTTAACATTTGATTTTGAAGAGGACTAACTTTAGACAGGATAGCATACTATTTTTCAAAGAAAATGAATTAATTAGTCTTAATTACTTTCATTGAGTGAATTAAATCCTCTCTAGACATTTTTAAAAATATCAATATTCCCGACATACTACAACTGCTATTTCCTATATTCTGCCCTCTGCTAGTCTTTCTTTCTCTTCTATCCCATCTCCTTCAGTTTGTGAGATGAGTGTCTGCAGTTAAGTGCCGGAGGCATTATTATCCCAACTTGATATAATATGTGGATAAGAGATATCATTTATTAAAGTACTGTTATTATTAATAATTTTTAGAGAGAGAGGAAGGAAGGAAAGGGAGAAAGGGAGAGAAACATCTATGTGAGAACAATCATTGATCGGCTGCCTCCTACACGCCCCCAACTGGTGATCAAACCAGGAACTGGGCCGTGTGCCCTGACTGGGAATCCAAGCAAGCAGCAACCTTAGGGGTGCATGGGACAATATCCAACCAACTGAGCCACACCATCCAGGGTGAAGCAACACATTTTTATTGGTCCAAAGTCACATAGTAACTTTGTGATACCGCCTACACTATCCACCTGTTGGGACTCTGGTATTTAGAAAGTCCCTTTAGAAGCAGTTGTATAAACTTGCTTTCCAATTTGATTACATTCAACGGAAATTCTGACTTCAATTCTAAATTAAAAGGAAAATACTTTTATCTTTTTCTGTGCTATGTGATTTATCAATTCAATAAACAAAAATATATGCAGGCTGTAGAAATTTCAACAGATTAAAGAACATAATAAAGACTTTTTAACATTTTAATATAAATCAGTATTCTGGAAGCTAGTACTTTAAAAAATAGTCTTTAAAATTTGCATTAATTTTTCATGAGAAATTGTGACAACCACCATATTTATCTTTCAAAGATATTTGATTATAATCTGAATATAATTGTGAAAGAAAGGATTTTGACTGTAAATGAGACCTTTGTAGTCATATAAGCATGACTGGGTTTGATTTAAAAATATATTTTATAGGATACTTTGTAATGGATTTATTTTTATTCATATTAGGATTATGACCCACCATTTATAAATCTAATTTTTTAAAATTTTACCATTTAAGAAGGTAAATTAAAATTAATGTTCCTCTTTACCATTTAAGAATCATAATTGTTGGGTGCATAAAAAAAAATGCATAGCTACACAGGTGACAGTTAAAATCCATACCTGAGAAGAGGAGTTGGAAAACAAATATGTAGAGTTTCCCCAAAATGTATACATTTTATCTACATAAATTAAGCAACTTAATTAATTCCAACACACCTATTTATATATCGGTTAATTATATTATTTTTATTAATTATATACATTAATGTTCCAATTACCTTTGGAATTTTCCTATTTAGGATTTTTTGAATAGATATATCATTTAATCTGAAATTTCTTTTTAAAGTAATAATTCAAATTTTTTTACCCTACTTTGTTTAACAAAATTAGCAGGATTAGAACTACTGAAAGACATTTGCATCTCTGAGGGTCAGTTACTTCACATAATAATTCACGGTTTACTCACAGGTCATTAAGATGTTTGAATTAAATCATGTGAGTGAAATGGCTAACACATATGGTTATTCTTAGTAAAGTTGTCATGTTTACGTAATTCAACATTTTCATGCACATATGCTATTAATGAAAGTTATGCACTTTAATATTTTAAGAAAATAATTTTACTTCAGTTAAAATACTGTTACCTAAACTGTTTTTTAATCTTCCCTAAATATCACTGCAATATGCATTCATGTGGTTGACATGTAAAAACTGAAAAGCCGTTCTAGTTGAATAAATTTCCTATAAATGTCCATCTCCTACCATTGATATTCAATCATGCAAGAAAAACACATCACACCAATCAAATTGCAGATGTACCAATAATGAAACGCAAAACTGTGTGGTGAGTTTTGAATACCTCTTTAATTTGACAGCAGTTACCTGACTAGAGATGAAACAGAAATCGCTGCTGGGTTGAAATTGACATTGAAGCAACTTACCCTTTGGCAACCCCCCATTGGCAATAGCTCTACCGTGTCACTGTACATCACCGGGCTGGGATCAACTGTCAAGACCCCAAGGGACACTGTTGTCTATAATATCACACAGAAGTAATGGGAGGAAAAGATTTCCCGCTAGGACATGAGTCATTTTTAAGCATTCAGCTAACAAAGCTTGAACTAAATTGGGCAAGAAGTAGACTGTGGAAATTACACAGACACTGTACATCAGCAAAATGCCTTGGCAGGAAATAGCTGGTCCAGCAGAAGTGCAATCACTGTCTTATTTATTTGCCACTCTTGGGAACACTAATATGAAAGTGACTAATACAGTGTAATAGTTCCCAGAACCAATTAATTAATCATAGCCTGCCATTAATAGACACGTTCCTTGGGGGGGAATATTTCATGCTCAGGGAAATTAAACCATTTTCTTGAGATAAAGTTTTCCCCGTCAAAAGCACTTTAAATTTATAGTCTCACACTGTTAACGAGGTGGGGATTTCCTAAATGAAAGAATTTTATTTTCATTTGGTCTAAGGTGACTTCTGGAGGAAAATTAACTTAAGGGCTCAGGTGGAGTGGAATGAGAGAAAGGTTCTTCATGTCTTTTTCTTGCACTTAGTATTAATTCAAGATATTCAATGCATTAATCCCATTTTTTTAAGAAACAAATTGAGATTTAATTCAACTTTCTTTTAAAACCTAGTTCAATACCTGGTTTTCATTTCAAATAAATGAGAAAAAGGTCCAGCATTTTAGTTAAAAAGTTTGAAGCTTAGTTAACTGGTTTATATATATTTTCCCCTTATTACAAAAATGTTAGTCATTTACTGCTCCCTTAAGTGAAAGAACCAACTTACATGGATGTCTTAAAATCTTGCAGCCATAGTTAATGTTTTTCAAGAGTTGGCTTTGTCCACATTATTTCAAAGTCCAATTGTTTTATTGATGGTAGTATTAATTATCCAGAAAAAAATGTGTAAAGTAACCCTAGCCAGTTTGGCTCAGTGAATACAGCATTGGCCCATGGACTGAAGGGTCCCGAGTTTGATTCCAGTTAAGGGCTGTGTACCTTGGTTGCAGGCTCCTGGGCCCTGGTCAGGGTACATGCAAGAGACAACCAATCGATGTGTCTCTCTCACATTGATGTTTCTCTCTGTCTCTCCCTCACCCTTACACTCTCTCTAAAAATCAAAAATATCCTTGAGTGAGGATTAACAACAACAACAAAAATGTGTAAAGGACTCTGAATTTATTTGTTTTGTTTTCTCCTTCCAGGTACGTGCATTCTTATGATGCAATCAATTTTTCACTATCCCCAGCATGATATGTCACCTACCTAAATGGTGTCCCATATGATCAATCTCCATCGTTCTTGTAATAATCAGAGTGTGATCAACAATGTAGCTAGAAATGCGTTAAATGCAAGGTTCTCAGGCTTCCCTTCCTTTCAATATGCCATTCCGGTGTTGCTCTGCTCTGGATGTTACAGACAGCTTTATCAAGTCAGCACTCAATAGCCTGGCCCGGGTCCCTTTTTCCTGAGGTTGTTCTCATATTTCTTTCCCACTAGCATCCCGGAGAATACACCAGCCTTCTTGGTCATATTTTAGCATGATTTATTGGCAAGGCGCTTTTAGCTAGTACATTAACTGGCAGAAGATTCCAGGGACTATTTATAGCCACACTTACTGGTTAGTACATGTCGTTATGACAAGTGGGGTTCCATGTTGAGGCTCAAGCAGGGTCTATAGATGCTGTAGGTTTAATTTTTTATTGTTTTAAATATATTTTATTGATTTTTTACAGAGAGGAAGGGAGGAGGATAGAGAGAAACATCGATGAGAGAGAAACATCTATCAGCTGCCTCCTGCACACCCTCTACTGGGGATGTGCCCGCAACCAAGGTACATGCCTTTGACCAGAATCAAACCTGGGACCCTTCAGTCCGCAGGCTGACGCTCTATCTGCTGAGCCAAACCGGTTAGGGCTAGGTTATTTAAGACTAGTGATGAGAAATTAAAGTGAAATTCCCCCAATTAGTAAGTATATGGCTATCAATATAGAGAGTTGAGAGAGAGAGATATTGTTGAATGGTTAATTGATTTACTGGTCACAATATTTCTTCAGCTTTTTTACTTTTCTCTCCAAAGACCCTGTTCCAGTGAATGACCCATGCAGTTCCCGCGGAGAGCTGGCCTTTCTGTGCTCTCAGATATTCTGCCAAATTCATGCAACTTTAGCTTGAGTTGGTCTATTTCTCAGAAAAGAAAAAAAATATCAAACTGTATTTTTTCTTATCATCTATGAACTTGAATGATAGCAAAGTGAGAAAAGTTACTTCCCAAACCACAAATTGACATCGAATATGAAGAAAAAAAAACGTGCCAATTAGTATAAAACTCTATCTGGGGGAAAAAATGAAAAGCCTAATTTAGCCAACTTCAAAAGATGTTCTGCAACAGGTTTCTAATTAATCACTGCAAACTTCTCATTAGTGAGTTCCTATTTCAGTTCAGGGAGAGGTAGTAGAGCCTATTTAACTACAGGAATGATTATAGTTGAAAGTCCAAGATGGAATTTTCTGCAAGAATTTTGTTGTTATTCCTGTAATTACTAAATGGCAAGCTGTCAGTTAATCATACTTACTAAAACAATATTTAACAATGTAATGACTTTTACTTTTCAATTCAAGCTCTGGTAAAATATTAATGATGTATTATACTATGCATTAATTCTATCAAATACTTCTTTGGAAAAAAAGTAAAGCTTATGTAACTAATCCCAGATATTGATAAGAAGTTCTTTATTTTATCAAAATGTAATAGAATTAAGGGTTACAAATTTTATCCCATGGCTCAAGGTGCTATAGTAAGCTGAGCACAGAACGTGGACCTAGTCTTACACTGAAATAGAATGATTAGAATAAAAATAATAACTGACTTCTATAGATTTTTATACAGATGTCTGAATATTTTTTTTTAAAAAACATAAGGTTCTGTAGTCATCGAGTAAATAACATCTGTACTGGGTCAAGTTTCACAGATATTAGGATGAGAAAAGTACTATAAAATATTTCCTTTAATTTGCAAGGAAATAAATCTAAGAATGCCATTCATTTTAGGAACATTTTTTTTCTGTTCATGCACAAGACATAGCTATATAATTTACAGTTCTCAATAATATTTTAAATCCTATGTAAAATGATATAACCAACTGATACTCAAAGAGGTAGACTTATATAACATTTGTAGACAAGACATAGCATCGTTTATATCAGAGTTGCAAGCAAACCTTAGAATAAAAATAGAAGCAAAGTGCACTGCATGGATCTCATCCTTGAATTAGTATAAGAAAGTTTTGGATTGATTTTCCAACTTTAGGTGCATGTTCTTATAGGATATGATTCATTTCTTTTATAGAGTCACGCTCGCCCTAATTCAGTAAGTGCATGATCTCATTAGCGTGGACCATTCGTGTATATGGCCGTCTTCCCAGGACACTATGACGGAGCAGGATCTCCTGGTATTCTATAATACTTCTTTTTCTTGGGAGATTCCATTCATTTCTATTAATGCTTTCTCCACCAACTGCTCACTATGGCTACTTAGAGCTACTATTCTCCCAAGATAGCACCTATGAGATTCTCTGAAAGCATCTGAACTGAATAATATCTACAGCCTTTTAACAAATCCACCAAAGAATATGAAATTGAGACCACACAGTCTATTACCTTAAAGGTTCTAGTCTCCTGGATATTTAATAATACCAAAACTAAAAACGATACCCTCACATATAATTCCTGATTTCTGAAAGACAGCAAAGGAATATACATTATACACTGATTTTCATTTGAATGAATTATAAGCTCAGGTTTGGCAGAAAAAAAACCAGATAGGTTAATATTTAATATCAGTAAGTGCTTCAAATATAAATAAGGCTTGAAAGACAAACCACCAGAGAAATTTGAAATCTGTGTCTCACAAATGTAAGGTCTCATTACATATATTTAACTACAATGTATTACTGGGCAACTAATGCAAATTGGAAGCCCCTCAGAAATATGGTGTCAAGTTCTCTTAATTCAAGATTACATACCTGATTAAATTTTCCTGAGGTTTCTTTACATGTTGTTTTAGTTTAAAGATTTTACTTTTTTTCTACCTTGGGGGAGGGGAATGAATCTGTTGAAAATTTTGGATAAGTATTCTGTTGTATGACAATATATCTGCATGTTCCACAGAGTCAAGTTAATTAAAGTTAATAAATGAGACCTCCAAAATTTAAATCATATACAGAATTAGTATGCTTTTCATTCATTCAGGGTGTTAAATAAGGAAAATTCCAAAAATGGGATTTGATCCCGAGCTTTTCCTAGACCAAAGTTTCAGGACTCCAGATACTATCCCCCTACTAAATTCAAATAAAAATGTTATATCATGCTATCTTTCACATGACTATCCCTTTTGTAAACTACACTAAAACATAAATATCAAGACATTTAAAATAACTGTCATGTCATTTAGCTAGGTCTGAAGTATTTTTATGGATATGCTATTATTGTTTTGAGTTAATTGTTTTACCTATTAAAAGAAATCATGGGAATATAAACCAGAAGAGGGTTTCAAATTGTATTTATTGCACTGATTGTGATTCTTTGGGCAAGTTACTTAATTTCTGAGACTTTCACACTGATTTACGTGGTAATATATACTAACACTACTATTCAAATTGGAAAACTCAGTAGAGATGTTAAACTATTATTTCAAATGCAGTGGGTATTTTGCATTTGAACCCCAATTTCCATATGTGTTACTGGGCAACTAATGCAAATCTGAATCATGTTTGATCACTGAATAATATTTTTAAAGATCATAATTCTCTTTATTCTTCTTATACAGCCAACACGATTATGCATGAAGGTCCGCTTTTCCAGATTTATGGGCGGGGGACTAAAGTAGTGAAGCTATTGCTTCATCTCACCCACTGCTGTCTGTGGAAACGGTTCTATTCTCTCTTCCTGGGATATCTGACCTGAGAAAGGTTATAGAAAATTAAAAAGCAGCCACTTTAGGGAAGCTGATCTGGTAGGTTAGAATCTTAAAACATAGCCATGCACTTTATGCCACAATATATTTGCTTTCCTCCTTTTAAAAAAATAACATCAACAATATAATCCATGGTTCTCTATTTTATACTGAAGATGAAATACTATCAAATAGAATTCAAACTGTTTTGTGTGTATTTTTCCTAACGTCAAGGTGGTTCAGAATGTCATGCTATTGCTAGTAGCAAATGGAGTATAGACTTCTATTTTAATATTCTAAAATAAGAAGAAATGGTTTCAAACCCCGGTCACTCCAGGGACCAAGTACAGTACTGTGATCTCATTTTATTCTTGAAGAGAATGGGAGTTTATTAGTTTGCATGAATGTAGAAGCAGAGGATAGTGGGATATGACAACACGGATCTATCTGTCAATGTTTGTTCTCTGATGATGGTTGTAAAAAATAAAAAAAAGGGCCTTCAAGATATTAAAATGGTTTATCTCAATATCTTGTGTTACTCTGGCAAGTAGTTTATATGGAAACAATACATGTTATAAAATTTAAAATGATTTGCAATTTTTAACCCAATATGCACTTTGCAGAAAGGGATCCTATTTTTTATTGTGCTTTTGGGGGATATGTCTACTGCCTCTAGGTTGATTTTAGATTGTTTTCCTTATGAATTCATTAGACAGAAAAGGGGCCAGTGGAGCAAACTAAAGGGAGCCTTAGTCAGGTATGTGGTCAAGTTTTATTTATTTTTACTCAACCTGATTATCTGACAATGACAGCGGCATTATGAAACATGGTGCTGAGTTGACCTGAGATGAGTCATATCGATGGTATAATTTACACCAAGTAGAAGGCTGTAATTAATTCTAATTTATTCCAATGAAACAGTGCATTTTATGGGTGTAAAGAAAAATCTTGATTCTTTTCAGAAAAGAGTCCCATTATAATAGTATGTGGTTTTTTTACAAGAGTATTAGCAAATCAGTATTGAAGTAAGACCTAGTAAATATAATTTATTTAACTATTTGGCAATCATAATTAAATATGATTAGATAGTGTTCCTAGACATCATAAAATATTATTTTACCTTACTAGCGAGTACATCGAAATTATTGAGAGGAAGGGAGTCATTTATTATTGGAAGAGTTATCTTAATCCTCTCAAATATGCTATTTTTTTAAACGTGAAAGTTTGTCTTGAACTCAAAAAGTGTAAGAACAATCCTTTTAAAGAAACAAAGCTCAGCCGAAACAGGTTGGCTCAGTGGATAGAGCGTCGGCCTGCAGACTGAAGGGTCTAAGGTTCGATCCTGGTCAAGGGCATGTACCTTGGTTGCAGGCACATCCGCAGTAGGAGATGTGCAGGAGGCAGCTGATCGATGTTTCTCTCTCATTGATGTTTCTAACTCTCTATCTCTCTACCTTCCTCTCTGTAAAAAATCAATAATTAATATATATATATGAAACAAAGCTCAAACAATGGGAAAGCAATGCATCATGCACAGATCAGTAATAATGAAAAAGAAATAAATGCATTTGGTGGAAAACAGAAGGCTTTCCCATGTCTATAACATTGGTCATCTATTCTAATAATGCACATTTATTCTTTTTGTGTGTGTTTTTTTTAACCCTTACCACAAATCTCTAAAGGTCACATGTAATTCTAGTAATCATATGACTTCACACAGAAAACAGCAATACTTTGCTCCTAAATTTTACATTTCTTTCCCTTCAAGAAACAAAGTAAGTTAAACATTTTCAGAAATTTTTTTTTTTAATTCTTTATAAATTCTGATAGGCCTGATGTGCATAAAAAATGACACCAATAATTTTAAATCATTAGGAACTAGCTGCTTATAAGAGTTTGTGGGCATATCTTTGTAGAGTATTCTGTGTCATATTCATTTTAGAGAAATGTTATCCTTCAAAATACTCTGTTAATAGCTTAAGCCACTTACTGCTTCCTTTTCCTTGATAAAACACCAACAAAACCATAGAAATCTATAATGTGTAGAAACTATATAAATGAATAAACAAAATAAATAAATATACAAAACCAAACAAAACACTGACATCTTTTAGTGAAAGAGAAAGGCAATGAAAACTGGTGGATGTGGGGATGTAAATAAAAAATGTTTATTAAAACCAACTATGTATTTGGTATGTCACAAGGCATTCTATTATTTAACCAATAAAATATTCAGATGAGTATCTATTTTACTCTATTTAAAGATCAATGAGTGAAGAATATCAGGTACATTTCCAAGTGTCTCAGGCATCAAAGAGGGGATCATACTCATAGCTATATCACTACAAACTTCTATTTGGAAGTTAAGTACAGTAATAATTGGGAATTAACACTCCATCTAAAAGGAACTGGTTCTACGTATTGAGTTTCATTTTTCCAAGTTAAACAGATAATTTTCTACTTAACTGAAATTGCAAAAGAAATCAAAACTGGGCTGCACTGGAAGTTGTTAAATGAAATGTATATATTTTTTTCAGCAAACTCTGGTAGTCAATGGTTAAAGTTAATAAACAGATATTTGTCATAGAAAGCTTATGCTTTTCTGGCTCTGTGGAGACATTATTTTCCAAGCATGGCTGCTCAAGTTATTTTAAAAGAGAAGATGCATCTACGCCTGCTCTCAATGTAGTGCCTAACATTTGGTTGCACTTTTCATAACTGTCAGTTCCAATAGTTTTTTCCCAAGAGAAGTCAAAGGAAAGTAGCAGTTCAATAACCTATGACAGTGCCTGAATCTAGAGCATTTTTTTTTAAAAAAATGGTTTTTATTGATTTCAGAGAGAAAAGGAGAGAGAGAAAGAGAGAGAGAGAGAGACATCAATGATGAGAGAGAATCATTGACCAGCTGTCTTTTGCATGCCCCACAATGGGAATAGAGCCAGCAAGCTGGGTATGTGCCCTGACCAGGAATCGAGCCATGACCTCTTGGTTCATAGGTTGATGCTCAACCACTGAGCCATGCTGGCTGGGCCTAAACTTAGTAAATTTGACACTAAGCCTCTTCAAAGGGAATGCAAATGTTCCCAAACCTGGGCTATTGTTGAACTCCCATAGGTGGATCAGGGGCCTTTGCTTCACAAAATTCAATAGCTGATGGGGTCAGAAATTTAGCATTTCCTTCACAGTAATATGGAATGGAATGTAGTTATGCAGGGCTTGGATTAAACAAGCAACGGAATTTTCATAAGCATATCACCCCGCCCCTATTTTATGTACTGGTTACAGCTATGTTATAGAATTATGCCAAAATTCAAATTCTAGTGAAGTATTCGTAAGCATTAATAGAAGAGAAAAATTAGAATGTGTGTTTCATCGACCACCAAGGAATCTCGGTGAGGATGTGACACTTTTTTGTTGATCCTGGGACTCCGTGATGATTAAAGTGGCCGGGACATTCCTATAAAAGCCCAAAGCCCCTGAGAAGTGTTATCTGAAAAGATGAGGCAGTTCATGACCCAGATATAAGAATCCAACTCCCCAAAGTTTAATATATTTAGAGAAAGTAATGCTTTTTGCAGAACAGAGAATTAATCCTTGAATATGTTATTAAAACTTCATTCAAAGACAGAAAATACCATTTCCAAGGAGACGGCAGGCATTCGCTAACACACACTTGATACAAAGAAAATTAAAACATAAAATAAAATGCTGCTTTTAACTACCCTCATCAAGTAAAAACAGGGCTCGCTATTTCAATTACAGTCTTCAAGCACATATTGACTTCTGCATCATAGCCTGCATATGATTCAAGTTCATCACAAGAATTAAATAATAAATAATAATGGGACTGTAGCTATATCAAATGGAGTAATCAGGATCTGAAATCTTCACATAAAACCAGCAAGGTGAAGGCATTAATTCTAGCTCTGCCTCCAGTTTATACACTGCTGTTGATTAAAAATACAAAACTACTGTGTGTGTGTGTGTGTGTGTGTGTGTGTGTGTGTGTGCGCGCGCGCGCAGACACACACACATACCTGCATTTGCCATATGGAAGGAAACAGCAAGGAAACCATTTGAAATGAAGCGTAATAGAAGGAAACTGAATCAAAGCTCAAAAGAGGTTGTCAAATTCTGACTTGTTACTCTGAGAGAAAGCACATGATAGAATTAATGCGAAAGAGAGTTAGATTTTAATTTTCAATGCAAATGACATTAGTTATTTTTACCCGTAGTAACAGTTGGCTAGTTCTTTTCCTTCTAACTTTTAAAAAGACTTCTGGTTTTATTATTTGAAATGCTATATTAGATAATGCATATTAAAATTCTTTCTTTAAGTATTTTTATTGATGTCAGAGAGGAAGGGAGAGGGAGAGAGAAACATCAATGATGAGAGAGAATCATTGATCAGCTGTCTCCTGCATGCCCCACACTGGGAATCGAGCCCACAATCAAGGCATATTCCCTGACTTGGAATCTATCTGTGACCTCCTGGTTCATAGGTCAATGCTCAACCATTGAGCCATGCTGGCTGGGCATAAGATTCTTTTTTTTTTGCATTCTTTAATTTCTTTATTAAGGTATTACATATGTGACCTCATCCCTCCATAACCCCTACCCCCACCCCCACCAACTCATGCTGTAATCCCCCTGTTGTCTGTGTCCATCGGTCATCTCATCACCAATTTTCCCCAGAATTAGTACAATTTAGTGAGTGAACTGCCCACATTCATAGCGTGGCTTTTGAACCTTTCTTCTTGCTGTTTTAAATTTGCATTTGTACAATTAATGTCAGCGAGAAAAAGTTCCTTTGAAAAGTCTTTATGCAAACAACAGGTCCTCCAAACAGAGAGATGTGCATCTCTGCTGTGATGATTTTAATCTTCCAAAGAAAGCATTTAATTTGTGTTCTTTATTATCAGCTAGTACAAAAACTGATTTTCCTCATTGAAAATTGTGCATAGGAAATAGGACGGCAGAGTTCTGACCCAGCTCAGACATACTGAAGCCGTGGGAGGGAACAGACATGAATACTGGAGCCTGGGTTCTGAGACAATCCCATGGCTTCATTACCAGAATCACACGGGCAGATCTGCCTTCGGAGCTTCTCATACATTAAGTAGCATAAACACACTGCATGGTTCATTTAGCCCCTAATTTTTCACTTGGATAAATTATCTAGATGTTCCAAGTCACATGCATTAATCCTGGGGAGAAATAGCACAGTTTGTTTCAGGAGAAAAAAAAAAAAAAAAAGGACTGAGTTTCAGTTGCTATATCCAACTGGCTTATTAGCTTATTATTCTACAGGGCCTCAAAATATTCCAATGATCAAAAGACTTGAAAGCCAGGCTAGAGGCAAATTAATAGTGTGAAGATGAAGAGAAACGACCCTGGCTGGTTTGGCTTAGAGGATAAAGCATGGGTCTGTAGACTGAAGGGCCCCAGGTTTGACTCTGGTCAAGGGCATGTACTAAGGTTGCAGGCTCCATCCCCGGGCCTGTTGGAGAGCGTGAGGGAGCCAACCAATGGATGTGTTTCTCTCACATCCATGTTTCTCTCTGTGTCTCTCCCCCTCCCTTCCTCTCTCTCTGAAAATCAATGGGAAAAATATCCTAGGGTGGGCTTAACAAGAACAAAAAAACAAAAAAAAGAAGAAGAAACTCAAGCCACTAGATCTGAATGATGTCACACCCTTCTGTAGATTAAACAGATAGCTGTCCTGTTTCTCCCCTCATATTCTTCCTCTTGTCACTCTGTCTGTGCTCAGCGTCCCGTTCCCCACACCTCCCATCATCCTATTAATCCACAACAGGCATGTATAGCATAACCTGTGAACAACTGACTGTTTTGCAAGATTTTGTTGAAACCCCTGATTGTAACTGTACTGGCTACATTGGTTTTTGCTTTTCCTGCTTGTGCTCCCTGGGTTGCTAGAGCATTTTGTAGATACCTCTGATAAGCAATACAGTTATTTATTCACATACATTTTATATACAAAATAGAATAAATATTTTATGTATTCTAATAGATATAATATATTAAATAAATGATCTGCAAATGTTTGTAAATATAGAATATTTTGGAGGAAATTAATTGAACCAATATATCTAATAAGTCAAGTGAAAAAAAGCTCATGAAAGCATAATATCATAAATACATCTTTTGGTTATCTAGATATTTGCAAAGGTACTTTTAAATGATATAACTTGTATAGTTGTTGGCACAGGATGTTAATGATATTATTAGGTGGTATAAATCTCTCCCTAGATTGATTTACATAGAAAGCTAGAGATATTAATGGATGTTTACATATATGTGCATATATGTTTACAAAAACACATGTTGTATAGAATGTGGAGATAGTGGGTTATTTCATAGTGATTTCTCTCTAATCTAATCTCCAACTCTGATGGCCAAGACCAGACTGAGACCAGTAACAAATGCTTGTCATAGTGAAGCCCAAGTAAGTCCTTAAATAAGTGAAATAATCAAATAGAGCACGTTACTGAGAAGCTAATTGTTATATATGCTGTAATCTTTTCCAATGGCTTTTTTATTTATTTTTGTGTGTCTTATGATTAGCAGATGTTCTTAATTTTAATGTATCAAATCAATAAATGTGTTTTTAAAAATAGGTATTATATTCTGCATCTACAAACCAAGAAATCATGGAGGTATTCTCTGTATTTCCTTCTAGAATCATCTTAACTTGAAGTCTACAATTCATCTGAAATTTACTGTTGCATATGGCATGAGGTTGGGGTCTGTTTAAATTTTTCCACACACATAAGAAATTGAGATATGTATTTAAAGATCATTATTTTCTCACATCTCAGTGACGCTTTGATCATAATTCCAGTGTCCACATAGTTATAGGTCTATTTCTGGAATTATAGGGCTGTCAATTCAACGCAATATCAGAAATTATTTGATTGAAAGTTCAATCCCTCCCAGAGCCTATCCACCTCCATTTTACTTTTTTTTAAGGTGACAACTCTTTAGAGCTTTAGATTCTCAAATAACATTGAGTACAGTTCACCAGGCTTTGATATTTAAACCCTGATTGTTACTGTGTGGAGTTACCAGGCAATATTTTTATATACACAGCTTCCCAAACATCTAAAGAAGATACCACTCTACTGGTAATACATTTATCCTCAAACTCTAGGTAAATTATTTTTACTGATGACAGTTTGGATCAGAGTATATCAAATATTGTTTGCTTTAACCAAAAATCAATAAATAAGCATATGGTTTGGGGCAATGAAAAATATACACTCACATACCTAAAATGAGAGAATAACAAAAACAACCTTACAAAGACATCCCATCACATGACATGATCAATACATGGTTGTTACCAGGCTCAAAAGCAATTTGCACGCGGATAAAAAGTTATATTTCCAGCAAAAGAGTAGACGTTATCTTCCTAATGGACCCACTGCATTCCAAATTGAGCCTGATTTTCAGTTCAGAAAAGACAAGGTATGAATGCTGAAAACTTCATTAATGTTTTGTCAATTTCTTATGCTTCAAGCAATTTCACTTTAGCTTTTCTATGTCTAAAAAGCAGAGGTTACTGATTTTATACAGTATTAAGTTAAAATAAAGTTCCAGGTATATTTCCAAAGCCCTCTCATTTCTATATATATGAATGATGTGAGGTTTTATATATTGTGAATGATTTAATCTAATTCATTGAATTTGTGAGAAACTGTCTTACCATTAATTAAAAATACATACTTTTCTAGAATCATGTTAGCTTCAAAAGTTGGATTAATTTAACTTTGGTTTAGAGTAAATGACTATCCATGATTTTTGACATTAAACAATTATATCTTATTGAAATATTAATACAAATCCTACTTATACTATGATTAATTGCCAGTTATATAAATATTAATTATAAGGAAATTATTTTGATTTGTCTTGTCAAGGTAATAACTTTAACCCAATGAAAAATGTGGACGGCTATTACATACAAAGTCCTATGTAAGTACCTGGGAGGAAACCTCATTAATTGATCTCTTACGATGATGACCGCCAAAACCGGTTTGGCTCAGTGGATAGAGCGTCAGCCTGCAGACTGAAGGGTCCCAGGTTCGATTCCGGTCAAGGGCATGTACCTGGGTTGCGGGCACATCCCCAGTGGGAGATGTGCAGGAGGCAGCTGATCGATGTTTCTCTCTCATCGATGTTTCTAACTCTCTATCTCTCTCCCTTCCTCTCTGTAAAAAATCAATAAAATATATTTAAAAAAAAAAGATGATGACCTTAGAACACCACATCCATGTATTTCATTTTTTTCATCTTCCATTTGCTCTTACTGAGTGAGGGGGCTTCCTATTCCAGATAGAACCTCTTCCAAGCAAGGTTTCCAGGTGGCTCTTGGAGCAGAGTCCTTCCTGTCTAGTCAATGCATGTAACATGACCAAAACAATCTGTTGTCGGGTACAAGTGATAGTAGAGGCCAGGCATATAATGATCAAAGTTATGTACTAACAAACCTTGATGAGATTACACTGGCATCTCATGTATCCTGTATGACTTTAGAAGAAGGGGTTGGAGCATGGGCCTTTCATTGTATCTACTGATTGGTAGCTCTAGAAGCAGAGGTAAAGGGGAATAAAGAGATTCCAGAAGACTGGAATGTTGCAAGTTTGAAAAAGTCAACTTTTACAGAGCTACAACAATTCTAAGTTTGACAGAGAAAGACTTTTAGCAACTGAATTCCAAGTAAGCATGTCAACTGTTTATACTGCCTTAGGTAAGTACCAGAATAAGGGTGGCACTAAGCAAACTATTTCTTTTGTCTCAGGGCAAAGATTAGATGAGTGTCATGCCTCAACTCAAAAGACAATGTTTGCAGTGGAGTTCCCTTTAAGTACAAAGAGAAAGGTGTAAGGGTGATCAGGCAAATGATTACAGACGATCTGAAAATTATCTCAAGTAAACTGTGGGATGATTACTGGACTATGGAACAGACAAGAAGCCAATGGCACAGAAAGAGACTTGTTGTTGAGAATATTGTCCTATTTAAAAATTAAAACAAACAAACAAACAAGAATGATTTGGAGTCTGAACAACAACAAAAAAAAACAACAACCCTGTGACTGTTTAAGACTTGATATTACCCTTGATGCAGTAACACAGAGCCCTGAATGGCTAAAATTAAAGAAACTGGCAACACCCATGTTATTGGGGAACCAGCATCAATAAACCTCATACAATATTGGCTGGGATGTACATTGTTACAGCCGCTTTGAAAAAAAAAAAAAGTACTACACACACACACACACACACACACCCCTGAATTCTTAAAACAAATATTTCACTTTTATCCCCAAAGCCTTTTTGTTTTTTTAAATTCACAAAGGCATAAAAGTGGTGCTGAGTCATAGTGAATTTTATGTGAACCCGAGAAGATAAATTCCAATTCATATTTTAAACAGCTCAAATTAAACTGGTGGCATTGCTATTTTTTAAAGTGAAATGGAGATAGCACTGGTCTTGCCAGTTTGTAATTCTTTCTATTCCAGTGGCTTGTGCACACGTGTGTGTATGTGTGTGTACATGTGTGTTTGTACCTTGTGGCCAAGAATTTAATAATATGTTTTCAGGTCTTCTGGAAATTTATAGATAAAATCAAACCCTGATATTTTTAATAGTTCATTTTAATATTAAGTTTATATAAAGCAATTTTCACAACCTATATATCATAGTATATAGTATAGTGTGGTGTAATATAATATAGCAGAGAATATCTGTATTCTCTAACTGAAGCAAGGTTCTACCTGATATACTCTTTTAAGTGGTGTCTTTTAGGTATCCCTCCAGTATTCAGTATTCAGTCAGGACAAATAACAGGCCACTAGAAGACTTTGCCACAGTTCAGCCTATTCCATTCATGCGCATGGACAAAATCCAGTCACTGAGCAGGGAAAGCTAGCACTTTCCCTGCTTCCTGGTAAAGCTAGTACTACATATCTAGATAAACTTGGTGCACAACAGAGAAAATGCTATGCAAATACACTCAGATACACTCAGTTGAAATGGTATTTTTATAATAATATTCAGCATCCCATTATGCAGATTCAAAATTAATATTCTCATTATTTAGAAGAAAATCCAAAGTTCAATAAAAAGTTGGATGATAAATTTCTAGCTTATAATCAGTAAATCAGTGAGTCTGCTGCAAGATTTCTACCACTCATAGCAAGCAAACAAACAAACAAAAACCCCCTTACAAAGCTCTTTATTTCAGAGTGCAAATTCATCCTTCAAGTCTAAGGTCAAGTTCAAGTTCGCTGTGATGTCAGCCTTGCATCCCTTACGTAGACTTCAATGATAATCTCTAATCAATGATTATATTCGTCTTCACCTATGTTTATTGGCTTTGCCATTGACTGTCAATATCCTCATAATGAGGGCTCTGGCCCTTCATCTCCATAGTACAAAGTGCCTAACACAGTGCCTGGGACTCAGTAAGGACTCAAAAACGAATAGTGGATGCACAGGAGATAAGCTATCTCAGGTTATCAGGTTACAAGAATACTCCTTTCTGACCAAAGAGCAGTATTTCTGAGGCAATGAGAGCAGTAGTTACACAAGCCCTCAGAGATAGGATGGTTTTAGAAAGTTTTATTGTAGATAGTCAGTAATAACCCTCCCAGAAATCCTTCCAAAAGCTTCTAAACATGGGCGCATTTGATTGTCTCTTGTGTTGGACATGCACTTCTTTTGAAATATATCCTTTATTCCCGTTAATATTCTGCTCATGTTTCTACACACCTACCTTCTCCTTTTAAGAAAGATGGAAAAGAATGTACTTTCTCCCAGGATCAACTTCTGAAGTTTTAACTTTGAAATAGTAACACATTTGCCTAGAGAGGATTTCTAGGTAAGTGTAAGATGATTTTTTTCTGTTGTTCCTTTTCTCTGGTACCTTCCTTTCCCATTAGTTTATATCATTCCATTTCATCTGAATACAATCACATTTTATATATCAAATGGGTTCCATATATTTTGTTTATAATTTCTCAGTGATTCAAGAACCACAATATTTTTAGCACAGTCTTCCCGTCACATTTCACCATACTATTATTCACCTGGATACACCTTCAGTATGATGTATATTCTTATTTTCTTCCTGTTCACTTCTGCTTGGATTAAGGATCATACAGTTCAGTTTGATTTCTGTACCCTTGTTTTCTCTGCCTTTCTCTAAGGCTGTTGTTGGTGCTGAGAAGTTGTCAGGTTTCTTTCTATCACTTAACAATATTTTTCTGCCTCAGTCTCCTTTTATTTATTTATTTTTATTTTTTAAAGATATATATTTTATTGACTTCAGAGAGAAAGGGAAAGGGAGAGGGGGAGGGAGAGGGAGAGGGAGAGGGAGAGAGGGAGAGAGAGAGAGATCAATGATGAAAGAGAACAATCAATTAGCTGCCTCCTGCACGCTCCCCCCCCACACACACACACACAAACACTGGGGATTGAGCCCACAACCCAGGCATGTGCCCTGACCAGGAATCAAACCGTGACCTCTTGGTTCATAGGCCAACGCTCAGCCACTGAGCCACGCCAGCTGGGCCTCCGTCTCCTTTATTCGTCCTCCTGTCATTGGCGGTTGTGTTACCGATTTTGTTTCTCCTGTTTCTTCACCTACTAGTAAACTTAATTTTTTTTAATATCCTTCTACCAACATACATTTTAAGGCACTTTTCCATTAGAAATCTGTCTTATATGGATATATTCCTCTCCCGTACATTCCCCTTTAGACCCATTCTTCTTAATAATAAATAAAGAAAACATTTTCTTGCACAACATGAAATATGCTTGCTATGAAGCAAAGTATAATATTGAATACTTGGGTTTTTCTAGAAGGAAAGAAAGGAGGTAGAGAATCTTAAAAGTAAGACAAGGATGGAATTAAAGAGTAGCAAGTCAATAGGAAATCTATCAGAGATGTTCAAATGAAAAATTTTTTGCAAGTGATAATCATCTTCATGGGATCATTTCTTTTAAATGGAAATGATTTTCTGCACAGTACTGAATGTTTTATTTTTATTGCTTTTGTTTGATAAAAGAGAGGGGAAAAACTTTCCTTAGAAATCTTTGCAGCAACTTATAAGAAAATAGGGATTGTTTTAACCCTTGAAGAGAGCATTAAGCTCACTATTATTTAAGGTTATTTAATCAAAATAGTAACATTATCTTTGTCAATTGAACTTAAGAATATAATGATTATTAAATCATATATCAACAGTAACTTCAAAAGAAATTTTATGGAAATTCTGTCTTATGTTTATCACCTCAAACCCTATATATTCAGAATTTTTTCATATAAATGCAATGGTGCCTTCAAATTACTTACATTAGTAAGGCTATACTTTTATACCTTTGATATAAAATCCTCAAGTTCTTTATTATTTACTGGAATTTCAATTACTAGAAAGTCACCAAAAAAATAAACATTGACATATGTCCATAATTTTTAAATTAAAATCCAAGGTTTTTCTATTATGAAATAAAGCAAACAAGTCCTTACTTAATTTTATTCAAATCCTCTTTGGCTTTTATGCGATTAGGAGGAAATTAAATTATATTGTGTTGTGATATGTTAAATTCTGGAGTAGGTGTTTTCTTATTACCTCTTACAATTCTCTCACTAACCTTAGGAAGCAATATCATAACACCCGTTTTGAATAGGAAAACAAGTTCTGAGCATTTAAGTAACTTATCCAAGTTCCTATAACAGAAGTAGATGCTCTTCATTCAAAACCAGGAAGGCCGTGTTCCAAAGCCATGTTCTTCCCTCGCTCCAGCACAAATGATTTGTGTTTGTTCTCACAGTGTCATTATGCTTTCAAAATATTCCTAGTTATCTTCCAATGTACTGTTTTGAGCAAACAAGCAATTAATAAAAGCTGTACTAGCATTTCCCAAAGTATGTACCTTCTGATTTGATGTAACATCTAATTTCCTTAAAATTAACTCCTCTGATGTTAATGTCCTTATATTTACTAGGAAATAAAGATAGTGTCTCCCCTAACCCGCCATACCGTTTTCAGGATCAAATTACATTTATATATGCTGACATGGAAGTTGCATGATATACCTCTCTCCTGCCTGGCTTCTGAGCAAATTCAGAACTTAGACCTAAAAGCTGAGCACTAAAACATAGATAGTACCATCTTTTATGATTGGATTGAAGATCAGAGGTTGGAATCGAAGTCAACAGAAAGATCTGCTCCTGTATCTGGATGTTAGCACCAACTAGGGAACTGGCGAGAGCTGGTAAAGGGCTGAAACGTATGAACACAGAGCCTTGGGGTCTTTGGCTCACTCTCTCCAACACGGAGAAGCAAGGGTTGGCTACAAAGAGATGTGTTGTTTGGCCGGCCTCCAGAGGTAGAGCATTAATGCTGACCCAGCTTCCAGTCATTAATGGGGCAGAGAAAAAGGATGTGACTTTCTGTACCAAATGAGATGATGCCATAAATCCAGGCCAGGCACGGTGGTAGATCTGGTGAATTCTTTCCCAATATCAATCCCCCTCTTCTTATAGAATAAAAAAAAATCAAGCTGAGAAATGACCACTATGCTAATGTCTCTGCTTCAGCAATGTGACAATGTGATAAGGTGGGACCAATAGCATAGGGACAGAAGATGTGACTAATTTGGGGTTTGGTCCTTATATTCTCCCTCCCTTCAAGCCATTCCATACATAGGCTGGAGTGCAGAAGTAAGATATCTTTGATGCTATATTAGGCAAAGCCTAAGGATGGAGAGGAAGAAGTCTGGGAACCACATACTTTGAATATTGGCCCTGGATCATCAGGGTAGTATAATTTGTCTTGTTAAAAGCAGAATATTTTGGAAGTTCTTGTTACAGCAGCACAGTATATATATATGTAAGAACAATGAATATTGCTCCAATATTTCAATCAGATAAGTCACCTATTCTCCCAAGAGCAAGAGTCACTGATATAACACCTTTCCCAAATAAAAAAAAGTTCTACCATTAAGGATGGATTTTGTCTTTAAGTAACAGGAAATTTATCAGCGTGGGATTAAGAAGGCTAATGAATAGCAGCACTTTCTTCTGCTCAAATTTCTGAGGCCATGGGTAGAAATAAGCAGGCAGGCACATGGTTAACACAATATTATCAGAAGACCTGGTCTTTCCGCTCTTAAACATCAGAATTAGATAGATTGGTCCAGCTACAGGTGGCCATGTAAACAACATGTCCCCTCGGAGTAAACCATGTTTCCTGTGGACAAGTATTTCCTAAGACAATTATGATGGAGTGGCTGCGCAGGTGCCCAAGACTTTGTTCCAATTACACCAATCCTGCAAGTGAGGCCTCCTTCCCCAGAGATGAGTGAGCTATGGAATCAGAGGAGACCAGGAATATTATACCATAACTCTCCGTTCAGCCAGAAATACGAGATGCCACGAATGATAATCCAATATTCTAAAAGATTCCAATATTCCAAAGCTCTTTTTCTTTCAGCCGATTACCATGAAGCATTAAGCCTGGGATCATATAGAAATGTTGCTATATACTGGAAAAGTTGAGGAGTCTTTTTAAGATTATTTTGAGATCTTTACGTTCATCTAAACCAGTGGTCGGCAAACTGTGGCTCACGAGCCACATGTGGCTCTTTGGCCCCTTGAGTGTGGTTCTTCCACAAAATACAACGTACGGACGTGCGTGTACAGTGCGATTGAAACTTCGTGGCCCATGCGCAGAAGTCAGTATTTTGTGGAAGAGCAACACTCAAGGGGCCAAAGAGCCGCATGTGGCTCGCAAGCTGCAGTTTGCTGACCAATGATCTAAACTAACTCCTCAAGGAGTATGGATGGACAAGATAGACTGTGTCTCTATAAGGTGGGAAAACACATCAAATGATGTGTTTATCATATTGCTGTCATGAAAGCTTTGTTCAAGTCTGAAAAATCTAGTTGCCATTTCATTTCTCCTCTCAAATGATATCTACCTTTGTTTTCAAATATGTTGCCATGGTGGTTTGGCTATGAGAATCAAAGTCAGCATGAGAACAATGATTCTAAACAGTAGCTGCGGTGGTTTTGGACTGTGTCGACTTGGCTAAGGGAGAATGATGTTTCCCAGAATTCCTTTCCCTCTATGATTCCAAGGCAGAATTGGCCAAAAGAGAAAAATATCGGTGAGATTAGAGAGAAGCAGCATCGTATTCTCTACAGGTTCTGGAAGCAGAGAGAGAGAGACAGATGCAGGTACAGCCAGTGGGCTGGAGCCTCCCTCAATCTGGTTGGAGAAAAATGCAAAGTGCTGTCAAGTTCACGCTCATCCTCACTTAACCCCTTCTTCCTTATGTCTAACTCTCCTTCTGAGTGGCCAATATCCTCCTGTGGCATCAGCTTTACAGAAAGTAAACATGGAAATGTTTTGATTACCCATCGCTTCCTTCTTCACATAGAAGAGAGCTGAATATTGAAGAATAATATGTAAAGGTTCAGAGCAGGCGAAGTGATGACATTCTGATGAAAGTCTTAATGAAGTCATGGCAAGTCAACTATTATTTCTATAGCATTATTACTCTGTGATAGCATTAGCTATTTTTTAAGAAAATGAAATAATTTTTGTAAAGAACAATAATGTATGCAAAGAGGACTTTAGCTCTGACGATAAAGTATTGGGAAGTCATCATTGCCATCATCACAAGAAAAAGTATGAACACATTGAAAATCGATTACTTTTTTTAGATCCATCAGAGAAGCGAGGTCACAGGGTAAATGGCAGAACGACAAAGACAAAAAATCTTGAAAAAAGCCATAGAGAAAGGACCTTATTTATCAGACAACATAAAACATAATTACACTGAACTCTTCCTCTGAAACCAGGCAGACAAGAAAAGAGCAGACTAAAATCTTTGAAGTGTTGAGAAAAGATGCCGCCAACATAAAATTTTATGTTAAATTATTCTTCAAATGTCAAGGAGAAATAAAATGTTCTCAGATAAACAAAAAAGTAAAACAAGATATTTTACTTTTTTTATGCTTAATAATAATGGCCTAATACATAACTGTTTTGTTCAAAAAGTAATAGGAACAATGTATTGGGTGATCTTGGTATATGAATAAAAATGAAATAAATGACAATGAAGATACAGGGATAGGAGGGGGAAATTGGGAATACTCTGTTATAAGGTACCTATAGAATCTAGGAAGTGGTATAGCTACCATTAAAAAATCTAAAAGAAATGTAACATGTTAAAAAAGAGGAGAAAATAAGGTTAAAAATGCTCAGTTAAAACCTGGGAAGGCAGAAAAAGAGAGGGAAATAATGTAGTCTCTTCGGGGGAATCAACCAAATATGAACCATAAACTTGCTTTAAAAATGTTTCTGTTGTGATTTAATTTTGAACACACGATGACTTTAATTCAGTCAATAATTGTATTATTATATGAGGTAATGTCTATTAAAAATTCAGGAAGTGGAGCCCAGCCAGTATGGCTCAGTGGTTGAGTATTGACCTGTGAACCAGGAGGTCATGGTTCAATTCCTGGTCAGGGCACATGTCCAGGTTGTGGGATTGATCCCCAGTAGGGGGTGTGCAGGAGGCAGCCAATCAATGATTTCCTGTCATCATTGATGTTTCTATTTCTCTCTCCCTCTCCCTTTCTTTCTGAAATCAACAAAAATATATTTTTTAAAACCTTTAAAAACAATTCAGGAAGTAGAGACTTACTGCTAAATAATTGTCATAGACAATAAGTGCCTTATTTCTGAAGAACCTATAATGATTTGGGAAGCTTTTAAAGTCATGATTCTGGATGAAAGTATCCAGACTGACTTGGATAGATTTTTTAAAAAGGAAAGGGGAAAATGCTTTAAAATAAGAGCATAAAGGAGAAACAAAGGCAGTTGAAATATAAGGGGTTGTTCATTGCAAAGTGAGTGAGAAACCATTTTGCTAAGATCACATTGAATTATGAAGGGTCTTTTAAACCTCGCTTAACTATGCTAAGAAATTTCAGCTTCTTGGGGTAGTAAATTTTGACATATTGATTTTGCAGGAGAGAGCATGTTAACAGCACTTTACAGTACATGTAAAAATCAATATTTTACAATAATGATGCTTCCACATACTGGAAAGAAGATAAAATGTGAGCTATGGGAAAATCTCAGTTTGGAGACTCAGAGATAATAAGTGAACCCTCTTCTCAAGGAGGTGGGGTTAAGGGGGGAGCAGTCCCCACAGAGATGAATCTCAATGAGTAGATGAGAAAGCAGGGTCCTTTTCTTTCTAAGACCATGAGTTGGAGTTTATATATGTGGGTATGTGGTCTGAGTGTCAGTCTTGGGGAGGCAAAGACAATAAAAACAGAAACACATATGAGGAATGAATTGAAGGCATAAGGACCAAAAAAAAAAATGTTTGACTTAGTAGAATAAGATAGAGAAAGAAAATTGGGGAGTATTTCAAGAAGTAACCTTTGACCTACATTTGAGTAGGAAGAATTGGTCAGGATTTTGCTTCTAACTTTAGAATGATTTCATACCGTGATGAGCAGGGCATTCCTTCCAGGCTCTGCCACTGCTCACAATTACGTGGTGACCATTATTCATAAAATAACAACGTATCACCTAAATATCATTTAGAATTTAAATGAATATCTTTCAATGTTCATAGAAACCAATATATTTTATTATACTTACTGTTATGACATTTTGCTTTGCTATGATCAGTCCTCTTTATTGGGTATGTAGTATGCATGCCTGTTGAGAAATAGAAAATTGTGTAAGAATTAAGTGTGCTACTCACCATTCTCAAGTCAACATGAATATTGAATACAAATATTGACTAAAAAATTACTGCTATAGAGTTCACGTCAGAATACTATCCTATAGCCAACAAGAGAGAAATCTGTATGCTAGATGCTTAGTTTTATAATTTTTCAAATAACTCTGGAGTGGATATATTTATGTTGTACAAAAATAATACCATGGAATAAAGATTTACCAGCATTTTGGGATTTTACTTGTCTAATTAATGGATGTTGCATAGTTTTACAATTTAATATTTCACTGTCTAAAAGATTTGTTTAAATGGCATTGTTTAGTCTATTGAATTGAGCCAGAGAGCTTAATGATGTTTACATAGTCCTCCAAAATCGATGAGATTCCTAAGACATAATGCCATTAAACAAAAATGCTTTAAGGATGTTATTCTTATATTTATTACTACTATAGCTATAAAAACTATTCATTTAAAAGGTTTGCAAATAAAAGTTATTTAGAATAAAACACATTTCCCCAAATACTATGCCAAATAAGGAAACAGTACTAAATATAGGAATTACATGAGACTAAGAACATTTATTAAACCAAATGTATAATGTCCCAGGAAGGAATGAGACTTGTTGAACATGACAGACATTATTCTATCATGAATCAATGATAGAAAGCAGAGCTCTGACTTTAACAACTGTTTGCTAACCATTGTGGCATTCTATCATGAGATTATAGCCCTAGAGAGAAAGACAAAAAAAAATCATTGTGAGATTTATTTAAAAAGGTGAAGATACAGAGAAATGCTGATGTTGAGAATAAACAATTTAACAATAGTTAGTTTTGTAGGCCTAAATTATTTCAGTAAAATAGAAGTTAAGCTAATCTAAGACATAGCTTGTAGAAAGTGAAATGAAAGTAGCAGCCGCTATCATGTCAGCGGTAGAGAAATGGAAGTGAAGGACAATTATGTCAGCACTGAGTCCTTTGTAACTAAGCTTCCACAACCTACATGCAAACAGAAAACAAACTGAAATTGACCAGTTTTCTTCTACAAATTTAATTACATGTGAGCAAAATGGATTCTAGGGTTGCAATGGAAGATCAATTGAACCTACAAAGATGCTAGTCGGCTAACTGAAGGCTGAGGCTATGTGATTTAACGTTTATATAAAAGTGTGATACAGTTGCTATAAAAATAAGAGTATATGAGAAATGATAGACACTAAAAGCCGAAATTAGAAATGAGAAACCTGAAATATTGTACACGTCTGTCATTCAGCCATGAGGAAGGACATCCTGCCATCTGTGACAGCATGGACAGACCTTGAGGGCGTCACACTGAGAGAGACAAGTCAGACAGAGAAAGACAGTGTATGGTATCACTTACATGAGGGATCTAAAAAAGCCAAACTCCTAAAAACAAAGTAAAATGGTGGTTACCAGGGACTGGGGAATGAGGTAGGAGCAGTGAGAGTGAACATATTTTGAATGTATACATTGAAATCGCCAGCATTAATAGCAGGTGTTTTATAAAAATATAGGTGCACCAGCTGCTTGAGTCTTCAAGAAAGATTAGAAATCCCATCCATTTGTCTTATGTTTGAGAGAGGTGACAGGCAAATATTATCACTTTCAAAAGAGAAAGGATAGATGATCAATAGTAGCTGACTGATTACTTGCAATCAATAATGGACAGCAGAGAAAAGTCTCCTTCTGTTTATAAACCTACACACATGGAGGAGAAAGGGAAATAGAAAGTTCACTGAAGAGAGTTCAAGCCCAAGGTCTTAGGGTATAGGGGGAAAATCCATTTTGGGGTGTGTGTTGGAGACAGAATAATTTCTTCAATAAATAATGAAATCAAAGAGCAATAAGGTAAATAGAAAAAAACTAAGGATGCATTGGCTCAAGCAAAGACATTTCAAACACATGAGTAACTCATAGGAAAGACATTGTCTAGGCTCATAATAGCAAGTGGGAAAACACAAACGAGAAATGTATGTGCAAACATGTGAACAATATGATTCTTCCTTTGGAAACTATTTGTAATATGTTTTTATTAATCTTAGAGAGAGAGGAAGGGAGGGTAGAGAGATAGAAACATCGATGAGAGAAAGACATGGGTTGGCTGCCTCCTACACTCCCCCTACTGGAGACCAAGCCCACGACCCAGGCATGTGCCCTGACTGGGAGTGGAACTGGGGACCTCTTGGTTCATGGGTTCAACTCAACCACTGAGCCACACCAACTGAGCTGGAAACTATTGTTCATGCAAGTTAATGACTGTTCATTATTTTCCATGTAAGTTAATGACTGTTCACATTTTCATTATCAACTTTATCTCTTTTTCATTTAAACTTAGAAGTCAGAGCAAGCCCTCTGCAAGCTCCTGGCTTTTCATTTCTCTTCCTTCAGGGCCATCTAACTGCTCTGAACCTCTCCTCATCTTGCAGAACCAGAACAGCATCCCGTGTAAGATGTGTGTCATCAGACCTTACGGTCATGTTGCTGTCTACTGACAATGTGATTTTACATGCCAAGAACTAAGATGAAAAGAGGAAAGGCAGAATGGCAAGATTATTATTTTTCCCTTTTTTCTATAGTGTAAAGTATTATTTACCTTTTACATTTTAAACTAATGGTACTGATTACAAAATTAGAGCCAGCAGGCATGGCTCAGAGGTTGAGCATCAACCTATGAACCAGGAGGTCATGGTTCAAGTCCCAGTCAGGACGCATGCCCGGATTGTGGGCTCGATCCCCAGGAGGGGGCGGGCAGGAGGCAGCCAATTGATGAACCTCTCTCATTTCTCTCTCTCTCTCTCCATTCCAATCTGAAATCAATAAAAATATATTTTAAAAAACTAGATATCAAACTTCCATGGTTCTTGCTTAATTTTGAATGACTTCAGAGGATTTTTTTTCCACTCATTTATAAACAAGTGAACTGATTATTTCTCAAAAGGAACGTATGCATCCAACTAAGCTCTGAATTTAAAAAATGCACAGGCACCTCTCCAGCCTTTGTCACCATCCTTCATTTGTCAACTTAACTGCCCTCAGTGACATGTGTCGTCTGCTTCGCCACCATGAGGAGCAGAAAGGCCCCACAAAGCCACCCGGCCAGCACCCCTGTTTATTTTCCCTGTTACTCAGGAAGAAGCAGCCAGGAGTCGTGTCACACAGAGGTCCTGGCATCCATCGGAGACAGAATGTTCTTTCATGATGTACTTTCCTGATGGCAAAAACACCTAATTTGAACTGATCTATTTTGGTCTGTTTGGTACATAGATATTCTAGCAAATGCAGGAGCCCTGTGAGGTTCATAATAGCATTTATCATTCTCATAGTAGGGAATGTCTCTCTCTTTCCTCCCTAATGTTTATTCCTTGGCTGTTTTGCTCAGTAATTGTTAGCCAGCTCTTCCACTTCATGGTGAGAGGCACTTACATATATGAGAAAAAGGGGGAGTGAAAACTATTATTCATTTAAACCTCTAAAGATGACTTATTTTTTACCAAATTAATCTTTCTCATAGCATCCTCTGCCTTCCTTATTTCCACCTAAATTGGACGCAATATAGTGTGTGATCATATATATAAATAAATACCCTTATTATTACTACCAATTTATAAAAATGATGGAATGCTTATTTGAACAGCTTCCCACTATGAAAAGTTTATTTGTTATTGAAAATCCAGCTCAAAAAGAATACATTTTCTGGAAAGTATTATGTATTTTATATAGTTTAAATTATTTTTTTCTTCCAGTTGCCTTCTATCATTTATGTCTTGTAATGCTAATTTTCTATTTGTTATCACATTTGATCAAATACTAAGTTATATGTTCCTGGAAGGAATGGGCTCTGGTGTCTTCATTTTTTTCACTTATGTGTGTGTTTTAAGTACCAAGCATGGAACCTGGCATTTAGTAAGCATTCCTTAAATATGTGTGTCTTTAGTGTTGAGACACATTTCAGTTTTGAATCACCTGAACATTTTGCATGAGCTAGCAGATATTTAGACGACCACAGTGTACTTACTACATAAGTTGATATTGTCTATATTGGCAGGAAGAGTGCTTTAGACAGACACATGTATCTGCATATCAAGGCAAAGTCACATGCTGCCACACCTACTAATATAAAGTTTGCAATTATCTATAACTCTAAAGGAACTATGTAGATTGTTTTATCTATCTATCTATCTATCTATCTATCTATCTATCTATCTATCTATTGCTTATCTTTACTGTTGAGAGTATTAGAGATGCCTCCCACTTTCCCCCCATTGATCTCCTCCACCTTATTCCCACCCCTCCCCAGGCCTTCACCACACTATTGTCTGTGTGCATATAAGTCCTTTGGTGTCTTTTAAAGCTAAAAGATGATTAAAGATAATGAGAAGGCATCTCTAAATAAAATAAAGAGGAATACCGTAAGTTAAAAAAAGGGCATAGGAACAGACACTAGAATTTTTGTTTCCAAGCCTTTATGGAATGAAAGTATACCCATAAAAGCAGAATTTCCTGATAACTTTCTTTAAAGTGTATGAATTCATAAAATTAAAGTATACCACTAAAATCAGAACCTCTGACTATCTCACGTTGTCAGTTTTCTTTTATAAAATATAGTGATAACAGCAAGATCTCCCAGGATTATTTTGGAATATGTACATATGTCCACACACATATTTATTAATATGGCATATTACATAGTGATTAAAGGTGTCAGATAATAATGGCCCACAAAAATAAAAAAAATAATAATTCAATTTAACTCCAAGGACAAGCATTTCCTGTTTGGGAGTGAAAGGTAGTCTTCTTATCATTTCCAAGAACAGTTTCTCCTGCCATGATAGAAGTTGGACTCTGAGAAGTCAGGAAAAGGTCAGCAGTGTCCTTAAAATGTTCCTTGAATGTCCTCATTGCAAAAGAAGAACCTGCCCAAAACTTGTGGTGGTTCCCAAGATATGTTGGCCTTTGTCTTCTGTATTATCTTGGTAATCTAGGGAGCTCTTGAGAAACGTGAGCTCCTGAATATTATAACAATACTAGAGGCCCAGTGCATTAAATTCATGCATGGGGGGCTCCCCTCAGCTCAGCCTGCAACCTCTCCAATTCAGGACACCTCGGGGGATGTCTGACTGCCGGTTTAGGCCCAATACCTGGGATTGGGCCTAAACCGGCAGTCAGACATCCCTCTCACAATCCGGGACCATTGGCTCATAATTGCTCACCTGCCTGCCTGTGTGATCACCCCTAAATGTTCCCCCCCCACCAGCCTAATCACCCCTAACTGCCTTTGCCTGTAGGCCTGATCGCCCCTAACTGCCCCCCCTGCCAGCCTGGTCACCTCCTACTGCCCCCCTGCTGTCCCAGTCGCCGCCAACTGCCCTCACCCCACCCCCCAACCCCCGGCTGGCCTGGTTGCCCCACGCAGCCTGCTGTTCAGTCATTTGGTCATCCCTCACTAACCCTCCTGCTGGCCTTGTCTCCCCATGCAGCCTGCTGTTTGGTCATTACTGTTACTGTGATGGCATCCTGGACAATTTGCATATTCCTCTATTATTAGTATAGATTTGCGTATCAAGCCTACACAATTTAATGGTGTAATTCTAGGCTCTTCTTAAGGGGCTTTCCTTTTATGGCCTATATAGTTTTAAAATGACAGTGACAATTATTCCCTTGCTAATTGTAATGATGTCCAATCATATAGTCATTACTCATAATTATTCATTTTTAAAATAAATCCTGAGATACTTGGAATAATAACTATTTTTTTTATTTCTATACAAATCAATTTTAATACCCAGTGGTTTTATATGTTGCTTAGGAACATTATGAATATGTATTTTTCCTAAGACTTACCTGACCATGCATTTGAGATGACATCACATAAAAATTTGATTTACATAGATACTTAAATTGATTTCCTAAATGTAATTAGGAATGATTTTTATGATGATCTTTTAAGAGGTTGTTGCATTTAAAAATATTTCTCATGGTATTACCAGACAGAGATTTAATGTTCAAGTGCTTGGAAAAAATGTCATCAACAGCTTCCAGACATTAAGCTAAACTATGTACTTTATAATCGCAGCAGTGGGAGGACTATCCAGGTATCATTGGCTTCACATTGTATGTCTTGCATTTTCCCTTTTGCTCAGCATGCCCAAATGATACTCCTTCTACTATGAAGGATATCAGCAGGGAACGTCAAGAAATTAGTTTTTAACACTTTAATGGCATAAGTTGAATGAAAACAAATAATGTTATTATGATTGGGGAAGTATAATTTCCTTACTAAAGATTGGAAACATTGTTAAAAGAGATCCGAATTGATGATTCAACAGCCTAATTCTATCTAATCTCTAAAAATAAATAAAACTATTCTAGATACAAGAATATTAAAGTTCAGTAGCTTACTTGTGATACTAGCAAGCTATCTTAATTACCAAACTTGATGAAGATAATTTTAAAAAACATAACTATAGACTAATATCACTTACAAGTATGTGCTCAAAAATTATAAGTAAATGTAGCAAAAGGGACATTATTAAAAAACACACAAATAATAACAAGAATTGTCATGGAGAATTTTTAATTATGGCCTTGAATTAATCATGCTGCCCTCTCTCAGGTTGAAGACAGAATATAATAAAGGCTCCTCATTGGCAGATTATATGGAAGAGATGAATAGGCCACTGACATAAGATGAAGTCTGGGGAACATACAGGCAACTCATTCCCTGACATGTTCTTGCACGCGTGTGCGTGTGTGTGTGTGTGTGTGTGTGTGCGCAAGCAATTCCAGAGAATTTGCAGAAAATAAATGAGCTTCAATAAAATGTCTCTTTCTTTGGAATTGCCATCTTCCATCCCCCTTATTAACTTTATTCTCTTGGTATCGATTGGTTAGGATATAAAAGAATTGTATCCTCCAGAGGGTTTAACAAAAAAACAAATTAAATCGGGAGAGCAAAGGCCCAACTTTCAAAGTTCTGAGTTTTGTTTTAAATAGTGCACTAGACTGCAAATTAAAGCATTAGTGTAGCTGAATTTCCAAAGACTATAAGAGACTGCTGAATTCTTAAAAATAGTGTCTTACATCATTTGAGACATTATTTGGATGGCTTCTTGGGACTCTGTATCGCTGATCACACTGGGTAAAGGTTTATTGAGTTCTTGATAGTTTCAAAGAACCAGCTATTGGTTTAAGAGCTTGAAACCCAGGAAGGATTCAGCATGCTGTTGCTGAATTTCTAGCTGAATGGGGCAACATTCAAGAATGAGATAACAGCCACAAATAGCTGAGAGCAAGTCCCTGTCAACAGCCTACAAAGGGGTCCCAGAGTTGAAAGGAACAGAATTCAGTCAACAAGAGGCATAAGCACTGAAGAGGACCCTGGAGCTCCAGATGAGAAATCAGTGGACTGATACCCCAATTTCACTTTATGAGACCCTGAGCAGAGAATCCAGAGAAACCAACCTCGTGATACCAGACTTCTGACTCACAGGACTGGGGGGTCAAAAAGGAGTGATGTTTTAAGCCACTACATTATGGTAATTTGTTATGCAGCAAAGAAAATGAAAAGAAAGATGAGGTAGCCCGGCTGGCGTGGCTCAGTGCTTGGACATCGACCTTTGGACCAAGGAGGTCACAGTTGGATTCCCGGTCAGGGCACATGCCTGGGTTGTGGGCTTGATCCCCAGTAGGGGCTGTGAAGGAGACAGTTAATCAAGGATTCTCTCTCATCATTGACATATCTCTCCCTGTCTTCCTTACTCTCTGAAATTAAAAAAATATATATATTTTTTAAAAAAGAAAGACAACGTAAAGCCACTGTAACCAAGATAGTGTGATACTGGTATAAGGACAGACAAACAGCTCAAAGAAATAGAGAAGACAGTCTAGCAATATAAGAAAATATTTATATATACAAATCAACAGTCAAATAATTTTCTAAACCAGTACCCAAACAATTCAATCAGGACAGGAAAATCTGTTCAAGAAATGACACTGGGAACAATTTGATATCTGTATGTTGAATTAATAACTTGACCCATACATAATTCCTTACTCAAAAACCAATTCGGGGTGACTGAAAAATTTAAACATACAACTAAAATAATAAATCTTCTTGGAGAAAAAAAAGGGCAATTTCTTTGTGCCTCAGGATGGGCAATGATTTCTCAGTGAGGATATAGAAAGCCTAAACCAGATGGCTTATCAAATCCTCTCATTATCAAGGGTAGATATTCCAATTGACCCACCCTTCACTCAACAACACGTTCATCAAACATAGCTTCATAGTTCACAGAATTTTTTTCTCTCTGAACTCAGCTGTCACACATATTTTTCTCTTAAAAAGATCCCCACATGAAACATGTAAACAAAAATGTTCAACCAGACTGTGCGAACCGCCAACAGCAGTAACAACACTGGATAGTCTATATTTCTGCCAAAGTAAAATATGAAAATGGGAGCACCTGTTTGCCGGCATCTTCCAGATGCAGACATTAGAGATTATAGCCTTTAGAGCATCAGGCTCATGTTAAAATGTTCTCTCTGTGGAGCTTAATAAAATACATGAATGAAGTAGCATGAAAAATCACTTTATATTAATGCTTCCAAGAAAGTCTGGAAACCACCTATTAGTCTGAGTTGGCAGGCATTTCTCCTACCGAATCATGATTTTTCTTTTCTTTTTTAAATACTTTAAAACATCCAGGAGTCTAGCTTGAGCTTCATTGTGCTTCAGTTAATAGCTAGCAAAAGTTAAATGAATATATGTCTTTTCAAACACATATCCTGGATGACTTTATAAATCAGATTTTGACTTTATTAAAGAATACATAACTAGGAAGGAAGAGTATATATTAGAATATATTACAATCAACCCCTGCTCCTTCTTGCTCTGTGACCTGGTGTAATGACCTCATCAGTAAAAGAGTGCAAAGTTTTCAGGGGAGTTTTGCAGATTAGAAAAACTGTCCAAGCTCGTTTGAAATCTGAGAGAAGGAACCATATGGGTTGAGGCTCTTAAGGTTTCCTGCTACTGTTAGGAAACTACTTTCAGTTTGAATACATTTATCAATGTTCTTTTTGTAGGACACAATCCATTAAATGGAAACAAGAAATACATATAAAAGTAATGAGATGAAAAATCCTTTGAAGATGAGCAATTTTCATAAAGCTGTTTTTAAGAATGATGCAGCTTTTGCAATTATATTTAATTTCAGCAGAGGTGAGTCAAACTGTGCTCCTCCCAAGATTAATATGAAGTGCATCCTTGAGCATTTTTTAATCATGGAATCCTAAATGACCTTAGAGCAAAAACAAAGTTTAGTGAGAAATTGTGCTACACATCAGCATTTTCTTTAAAGTTCAGAAATGCTGAGTACACAAATGTCATTCATGAACAGTCAGAGACGCCTTTGGGTCTAATAGAACAGCATTAGCCTACTCATGGATAGATGCTTTAGAAACTCGGTAACTTACTGAGTGTCATGAAAGACGTAACAGCTCAAAAGGTTGGGAAATTGTTTGGTTAGAGTGAATAAATATTAGATAAATTTTTGTGAATGTCTTGCAAACCCAAGCGGTATGTTTGTGTCAAATACCATCCAGGCCACAATAAAAGGCACCTAAAGACTGTACTATATTTGGGCAGGTTTGCATGGAATACCTTTCTGTAAGTCAGATATGTTCTCTCCAGAATAAAAGACTTCACAGAAACACAGATAGACGACAATCACCTTTAAGTAGGTTTGACATTATTGTGGATCCTACATTTAGAGCATATAATGTCTAACTCATAATTTAACAAGTCTGCATGATATGTATCAGAGATTTGATTGCACTAAACCCTGTTTTTTAAATATGTTTTCATTGATTTCAGAGAAGAAGAGAGACGGAGAGAGAGAGAGAAAAACATCAATGATGAGAGAGAACCACTGATCAGCTGCCTCCTGCCTGCCCCACAATGGGATTGAGCCTGCAACCTAGGCATGTGCCCTAACCCGGAATTGAACCGTGACCTCTTGGTTCATAGGTCGATGCTCAACCACTGAGCCAAAACCAGCTGGAAAGAACCTTATTTTCTAGAAATACGAAATGATTTGGATTGGAATGTGAGAAGGGTAAATGTCGATTTGGACAAGTCTGGAATAAGCAGTGTGGCCTTGAATTTGGTAATTTGAATTAAGGGTTAAGAAACATAAGTATAAGTCATATAAAAGTATCTATATACATATTCATCTCAAGATTTAGCTTCATTGAGGAGAAAGGAACTGGATATCACATTTTGGCAACATTTTCTAAATTGGCATATTATATGAATATTAAATTTGACATTCTCATAAAAGCTTGCATTTTTATTTATAACATGTCACTTCCTGATTGCTTTTTTAATACTTTTCCTCCATAATAATTCTTTGCCCTGACAGATTTTACAGACGAAGTATAAAAACCTTTCAAAAGGTTGTTTTTTTCCTTTACTTAGCAAGGTGTTTATAGCTGGACCACCAGGCTGCAAAATCCTGCACTTCGGTGAAATCTTATCTCCTGGAATGTATAAAGAAAATGCTCTAGACCAGTGGTCGGCAAACTCATTAGTCAACAGAGCCAAATATCAACAGTACAACGATTGAAAGTTCTTTTGAGAGCCAAATTTTTTAAACTTAAACTATATAGGTAGGTACATTGTTATTAACTTAATTAGGGTACTCCTAAGGCTTAGGAAGAGCCACACTCAAGGGGCCAAAGAGCTGCATGTGGCTCGCGAGCCTCAGTTTGCTGACCACGGCTCTAGACCTTAAAAAATGCATTGTATCAGATTGATCTTTACATGTATAATTGATTCCAGGTGTTCTCCAATTGCTTTCTCTTATACTAGGAAGATAAAAAATTAGAAAATTGAAAAATCATCTAGTGAAGTACCCCACAATCTCTCTCAACATTTCAATATAGTTCATTCTACCTTTTCTCATCGATTCATATGCGGTAGCTTAACCTTAGCATTGGTTATAGTGAATAGTTTAGCTGTGTTTGGTTTTTTTTTTCCAGCAGCTAAATGTATCAGAGAGTTTTTATATTGCGCCTCGATGATTTCCTCAGTTAAACTCACTGGTCTTTGTTACATCCTTTGGAGACGCATCATCCTCCTGTGTTTGAAAAGAGAAAAATATCTGAAGACAGCAAACATGCTTTCGTGTGTGTGTGTGTGTGTGTGTGTGTGTGTGTGTGTGTGTGCGCGCGCGCGCGCGCACGCGCCCAAATGTGGTTTACAAGGTTAAGGAACAATGAGAGCTCTTTTTGTTGTGTGCTATGACCATATGCTTTCTCTTGAACAGATATATTCATATGGCTCTTTATAGCACTCTCTCAGTAGCCCATGAATTTAATGTAAATCTGTTATTTTTATTAATGTTATAAATGGGGGAAAAGAGAATGTACAAAAATTCAGGAGGAAAGCAATCACTTAAAATCACCAAATGACTGAAGTATGAAAAATGGGTTAATTGCCATAGTAATACATATTACTTGATTTCAAGTGGCTAACTTTGGTAACTTGGATACAGATAGTTTAAAATTATGAAAAGAGACATGCAGGAAGGTGCTCTAAGAATGAAAACAGTCATCTTGTAGAAAAATTCTCCTTTTGGTTATGTAAAAGCTGTGTAGTCATGCAAAGGTGCACTAACATAAAGATTTATGAATCAAAGATGTGTCTCTTAGGAACTTCTATAAAGATCATTTACAAAACTGTGTGAAGTAAACTGAACAAGGAAGGAGATGAACCTGAGAAAGGAGAATTCCATCGATCAGAGTTGCCTCCATCTACCCTTTTAATAAGTGCCCTTCCATTAATTTTCTGTGCATATGGGATTATCATATTTTACACAGGAAGGAGGCATCCACTATCTCTAGGAACTTCTCTACTTTACGTTCACCAAAGACAAGGAGTCCTAAAAAGTCATCTTCTTTTGTAATTGGCACATGTGCAAATTTTAAGTCATGATGGTCTTTCCCCCGCCCCACACACAGGAAATTTCTTTATTGTCTAAGGTTTACATATGTCTCCTTTTCCCCCAATTGATCCCTCCCCCCCCACCAGCCATTCCCACCCTGGGGAAGCCCCCACTGCCCCACTGTCTGTGTCCATTGGTTATGCTAATATGCATGCATACAAGTCCTTTGGTTGCTCTCTAACCCCCCACCTCCCCTGCCATTTGTCTCTGGATCTATTCTTGTTCATCAAATTATGTTGATCATTATATCTCATATATGAGTGACATCATGTGATATGTATCTTTCTCTGACTGGCTTATTTCGCTTAGAATAATGCTCTCCAGTTCCATCCATGCTGTTGCAAATGGTACAAGTTCCTTCTTTTTTATAGCAGCATAGTATTCCATTGTGTAGATGTGCCACAGTTTTCTAATCCACTCATCTGCTGATGGGCACTTAGGCTGTTTCCAAATCTTAGCTATGGTGAATTGTGCTATGTACATAGGGGCGCATATGTCCTTTCTGATTGGTATTTCTGGTTTCTGGGGATATAGTCCAAGTCATGACAGTGTTAAGAGAGGCAATTTCAAATTGAGGTTTATTTTGTGACATGTCCACCTAGAAGTTATCTCCTGGTGAAATTTCTTTCCTCAGCTCTCCTCTCCTGGAAATGCATATCCTCTCTCAGTGGTGGCTCGGATGCGTTTTCATAAAAGGGCACTTAGGCCAGCTTGGGAAATTGCTTTGATAATTGCCAAAATATTTGACCACTTAACATCTCTTGATGAAATTACACTAATCGCATTTCTCACCGCCTCTGCTCTGTCACTCTCCCAATTAGGCCCTACTCTGCGATCTTTCGCTGAGACCAAAGTGAAAATGGAATTTCACAGGCTGCAGAGCATCTATCCTTTCTCCCAATAAGCACCATTTAAGAGCTCAGTAAGGGACGTAAGAGACACATGTATTCTCATCTGACAATCATAGGTGGTCTGAAACTGTCTTTGCTTTTCTCAGCATTCCTAGCCAATTTAGAAACAAAGAGGAAAACAAGTACACAGAAAAAAAAAATCTGTTTTGAAATAGAAAGATTTTGGTGTAAATCAGAATTGCACACATCCCCAGTGATATTGGGCAATTTCTCTAATTTCATATATACCCAGCTTCTGTAAGATGGAGTTCAAAGTCTCCATCAGAAAAGTGTTTTGAATATGCAAATGAGATTTGTCCCTTAAGGGATGGCTCAAGGAGGTCAGCCTTCCCAACAACCCCACCCCTTCTCGGCATGCTAACCTCATCTTGGCATAACATACTGACCAGTTCTTTTATTAACACTCTTCCCAAATTATGAAATGATACTTTGCCTTATAAAGCTGAATTCGCCAGTAGGCATCTATCCTCATGAGAAAAACACTAACATAAGTCCAGTGCGTAGCATATGGAAGACTGTCAATCATGTTTCCTTAGTAGCTGGAAATATATGAAGAAAATAATTAGAATTATGAGAAAAAATATATAAGTAAAATCATTATAAAATTATGATGAATAAGCAGGGTTTATAAGAAGCTTAAGATCACCACATGAATGTATTTGGTAGCTACAATTATTTGATAAAGATACAAGATGTATTTATTATTTTAATAGTCAGTATTAACAATTTGGAAATATTTTACTTAAAAAATATCCTTAAAATATTTTATAATTTAATATGTGTTTACTATGTTGGGGATTATTATTAATATCATTCCTGTTCTAAATGAAGAATGATGCTTCATACATTTTTAATAAACCATTTGTGTTATTTTACCCTAAAGGATGAGAAAAAGTTAACATCATTATCATTCTGACCAGATAGCTTTTGACAGAGGCTATATTATGATTTTCTTCCTTTGGGAAGGAAAAGCAATATTAAATCAGGAGCATGTTTTGTTTTAAAATATACCATAGCAATAGGGAGGGCACAGGTGGGTGTAGGTGGGTAAAGGGGGAGGGGAATGGGGAAATCTGAAATAGTGTCAACAATAAAAAATAAAGTCAAAAAATAAAGTCCAGGAAGAAAATTAAAATAACCCACATGTTTTAATTAGATATATTACTCTTATTATCTTTATTAATATTTAACATCATAATATTTTAAAATTAAAATCAGGAAACATATATATATTATACAGTAAATTAGAAATGGTTTCCTACAGGCCAATAGAACTTGGCTAAAAGAACGTTTGTTTCCTCATAATTACCTAACTCTGTATGAGACTGATGAAGGACTTGAGCTGGGAATTTAGCTTCTCATTTTAAGATCAGGACAATGGGGGGAAATATGAAAGTATTTGATGGAAATCTGCTTCGACAGCATCCGCATTAGTGAAGAGGGACCCATCACCAGCAGATGTCGCTCTAAAGGGCAGGAGGGAGTTACAGGGAGGGTGTTTAAAACCAGTAGACTCCTCTGGATGTGCAATAGAATAATTTGGGAGCTTTAACATGATCACCACGTCATCACCTGTTAACAGTGGTGATTTAATTTTTCTGGAAGTGGGAGGGACATCCCTATTTTTGGAAGAGCTTGCCAAACAACTTCAGTGGGCAGATCAGGTGGAGAACCACCGTCTAGGAGGAAGCAAGACAGAACTTTCAGAGATGGATGGAGACCACTTATTTTTAGACGCTGTTTTGACTGACCCCACTGTCACCCAGAGAGCAAGAGCCAAGGATTTGAGGTTGGAAGTGTGATGAATAGGTCGCTGTGCTGTTTTTATTCTCTAGAACAGGGGTCCCCAAACTTTTTAAACAGGGGGCCAGTTCACTGTCCCTCAGACGGTTGGAGGGCCAGACTATAGTTAAAAAAAAACAAACTATGAACAAATTCCTATGCACACAGCGGCGGCAAAAACACCTGGTGGGCCTGATAAATGTTTCCGGCGGGCCGCATGTGGCTTGCGGGCCGTGGTTTGAGGACCCCTGCTCTAGAAGTACATCTTTGACTCCCTGTCCCTCCCTCCTCCTTTTCTGAATTGCTTTATACATTTGCATTATATTGATAGACTAAACAGAGTTTGAAATAAGCTATTTTGTATTTTTATATATGTCAAAAATTAGTACAATAATTAATAAGTGATAACAATATTATAACTATGTGAAAATGCAATGGCAATTATCTGATTACAACGAAAAGTATTATGTTTGTTATTAAATACAAAGGAACAAAAATACAGTACTTTAGATAGGGTAGTCTATCACAGTAGATAGTCTTTTAATTTACAATAATAAAAGCATAATATGTTAATTAGACCAGAGAGTCAAACAACCTACCCAGCGTCCTTCCGGACAACCTTCTGGACAAAGCTGGGGCTGCGAGGGCCCAGGCAAGCCACTGTGGCTGCGAGGGCTGAGCCCCTTACACGAATTTTGTGCATTGGGCCTTTAGTTCCTAAGTAAAGAATATGGCTCCGCTGGCATGGCTCAATGGTTGAGCATTGACCCATGACCCAGGAGGTCAAGGTTCGATTCCTGGTCCAGACACATTCCTGGTTGCTGACTCAATTCCCAGTAGGGGGTGACAGGAGGTAGATCAATGATTCTCTCTCATCATTGATGTTTCTCTCTCTCTCTCCCTCTACCTTCCTCTCTGAAATCAATAAAAATATATTTTAAAAAAAGAACATGAACAATATACATTTTATATATACATATTTTAAAGCTCTACATTTGAAGTTTTTCAGACAAAGCCTGCCACACAGAAATTGCATTTTCAAACATTCACATAGCACACAAATAGCTAGATTAATTTCCTTTCTTCAATTAGCAAGTTATCAGACTGAAGCTTTTGCAGTAACAATTATAACTCCCCAGAACATGACGTGTTAGGCCTTCATATATGTTATCAACATCCGTTAATTACCAGCGGGCTATTTTCATACCTACTGTCATTATAACAGTAAATCATGTCACAGTCTGTTCCGGCTCTACAAGATTATTAGTTCCTAATTATTGTTTGAGCAACTTAGCAGGAAAGTAATTAAGTAAAGGAAACAAAAATAAGAGTCACTGAAGGCTTCGAGGACACTGGGAAATGTGTTGTACAATGGAAGGATATTGGGGAGATAGGAAAAGTCAGGGTTTGATCAGAAGAAAGTAAACACAAAGCAGAGACAATTGGATCTGAAATATAACTAAACGATAGGCTGGTCATTAGAAAGATCTAGGAAACAGAATTACTGAAACTTTGTGGCTGGATGTTTTTGGGGACTGGTCGGGGAGATGCTTATGTTATTTCAAGTTTCTAATTGGGGAAACTGAATGGATGATAATGTGCCTGTAACATTCAGTAATATTATTCCATTTCATATTATCAGGTAGAATGTATTGAATTATCCTTAACCCATATAAGAGCTCATGAATAAAAAACCAACACCTAGGATGGATCATAGACATAACTATGTTCTCATTGAATTAAGAACAACAACAAAACAGTTGAAACAGCAGCAGGGGAACACAGCATCTTAGTGCAGAAATAGCATTAGTATAATTCAGTTTAGGGTTATATGTGCTTTTATTGTAATACTAGAGGCCCGGTGTACAAAATTCATGCAAGAGTAGTCCTTCCTTCCCCTGGCTGCTATCACCAGTTTCCCTCACAGCCACAGCTTCGTTCAGAAAGATGTCCAGTCTAATTAGCATATTACGCTTTTATTATTATAGATAATATATTGTTCATTGACATTGTAGTTAAAGGACTTTTCTAAGCTGTGATATGAAGTTAAAAGAGTGGAAAGTAAGGTTGGAGAGAACTAAACCTAGGGAGCCTTCTCCAAAAACAGAGACTTTTGGTGAAGATTCAGAAAAATTGGGTGAAACAAAAGAATATTGAAAAAGATAATGAAAGAAAACTTTTCAATCACAAAGTTTTACTTGGGTAATAAAAGAAGTACGTTTGACATTTTCTTGGCTAAAACTTTGATAAGCAGTAGGTGTTTCTGTGGAAACCTATTTACAGTGTAGCTGTATATTTGGGAAAAAAATAGGAACAAGATGTTCTTATTAGATCTCCTCTCCTTCTTAATATCTCTATAATAAAAAGAATTATTAGTGATCCATATAAAATAGATTTATTTCATCCTTTAGTTACATTTTAAGCACTTCACTAATAAGTGCACACAAGATAAATGTACATCCATATGAAATATTGCAAAATGCTACAAAAGGAGTTCAAAATTTAATCTATGTTATTTCCCAATATCCTGGTGAATAGAAAACTGTTTCACACAGATAGCTGGCATTATATTTTTATTTAACTCTAGTTTAATGCGTATTTATTTTACACAGCTATATCTATATACAGTCGAAGGCGCAGATTGTTAGGTGTAAAATTTAATGTGTTTTGACTAATTTCAACAAGTCTGCAACCAAAGATATATTCAACATAGAGAACATATGCCTGCCTCCCTTCACAAGTTTTCTCCTACTCCTTTCAAGTTATTTTCTATCACCCAGAGGCCAACTCTGTTCTCATTTCTGTAGATCTTGCTTACCCATCAACTTGACAATAAGTAGAATGATGAAGCGTAAGTTCCTTATATGTCAATATTTTTACCCTCAATATAATGCCTTGTAAATTAATCAATGTTGTCTGAAGTAGTAGATTCATTCCATTGTGTAATATATGAAAAATATGTTTACTCCCTCAATTGTGGCAGACATACCTTTTTATTTTGCAATTCCCTAAGTCTCCTTGTTATTATGCATAGTGTTGAATGTTCAAGTGATTTTATTGCATCTACTGAGAAAAATAGAAGATTTTCTCTGTCTAAATTAAAAAAGTGACTTTCATTGGTTGGCTTAATTTTGAATACTGAATGAATTCTGTATTTCTGGTACAAATCATTCTTGGTTATGTTGTAGAGTTGATACTTGAACAATGAAGGGGTTAGAGGTGCCAACCTCCATGCAGTCAAAAATCTGCATATACTTTTTACTTCCTGAAAATGTAGTTGTCCCTCAGTGTCCATAGATATTGGTTCCAAGACCCCCATGAATACTCAAATCCAAGGAGACTCAAATTCCTTTTAGAAAATGGCACAGATCAACTCAAACAGTGGGTCCTATGCACCCATGGACTCCCAAGGATGAATCAAAAACCAGTAAGAGTACAGGTATTTCTTTTTAAGAATCCACATAAAAGTGCACCCTCACAGCTCAAACCTGTGTTTGAAGGATCAAATGTATTATAATTCCTATACTATGCTGAATTCTAGAAAATATACATGAAGAACTAATCCCTATTCTACATAAACTATTCAAGAAATTGGAAACGGATGGACTATTTTCTACTTCATTCAACAATGACAGCATCCTTCTGATACTGAAATTGTGTTGCTTGAATGCTAGTTTGGGGACATTTTGTTAAAGCAAAAATAGGGAACCATACTAATTAATTCATCCTACTTTTTATTTCTCATTCAGGGATCTCAACCATGTTATGTGTGTGCTAGATCTTATGACCCCAATTTCCCTTAACCAAGTCAGAAATGTGGCTTGTATTTAATAACATCTGGGATTTGTATTTTGAGAAATACAACCACACTGTTGCTAGGGGATGCCACAGATGAGTATGACTCCGGATACATTTGCATATTTTACTTGAATATTTTATTGCCTTTTGAAGAAAATGTTAGAATTATATAGTATGGAGAACCTATATTATGTGTCCAACATAAATTCTGTTGTTAGGTGAATTATTTATAACAGAAACAAATAAACTTTATTGGCAAAACACAGAAACTATATAAAGTAAGTAAATTCATAGGAAGCCAGCAGGTTTACCTCTAATTATAATTTTTGATGGTGAAGTATTTCCTCTCTACAGCAAGGCCATTTTCTCAGTGGTTTTATTTAACAAATTTCCTAATCACTGAAATATGTGGATGTTGGATGGAGATTTTCTTTTATTCTCCTTTGACGGAGTACAATTACTACACTTTTTTATTATTTTAATATCATTTAACATGAAATCTTAGATGAAACTAATCCCCAGTATATGTTCTGAAAAGAAAGGAAAGATCATCTTGATTATCCTATTCAAGCACACTGCCATATTTGTAGGGATCAATGCCAAGGTCATGGGTGGTCCCTTTTCACATTATATGTCATAGTCCTATCTCTCCACTAGGAGATCATTCTCCCTGTGCCTGGTATTTTTACACATCTAGGCTCTGACCATCTTAAATGCTAGAGACAGTGTCTCCATGTGGGCGAGTGAACAGATGTATTTATATGTGAGATGTTCCAGGTCAGGGCTCCTTCCTTCTTCTGGGGAAGGCTGGCTTATATTCCAGGGTTTTCCTTCCTTCTGGGCAAAGTGTGTGCAAGTTTATCAAAAGTCTCTGGTAAGGTAGGAGGTCCCTAAGCTGAGCATTCCTCACTGGTGACACCACTGGTGGGCTTAGCCCCTCCCTAGGTGCACTCTGTATTATTCTCAGGGTGATTGGGGGACAAGAGAATCTAATGTGAACATGAAGTTCATACTCTCTGTCGGTTGGGGAGTTAGCTCATTTGGAAAGCAGAACACACAGACAGGCAGATTTTATCAAGACAATATGTCTGTAATTGTCCAACAGTGTGGAATTGAACTCAGAAATCTCAAACACATTTTATATGATTGAAGAGGTCAATATTATTAAACAGCCAGTCACAGCAATAATAAAATATCTTGGAGATACAATGTACCTCCTAATATCTATATAATTTTTGTTAATTAAAAAAAAGAATTATTCATTGAGTTTCTATTGTGTTTTGGGGTATTTTTCTTTAGACAAAAATGATACATTAATACTTTGTCTAAAAGTAAAACATGAATTGGAGACAATCTATGACATTAAAAAGATACACTATTCATTATTATTACCGATCGATTTCTAGACTGTGACACATTCTAGATAACTACACAGTATTACCTGTAGATTGCTTTGTGGTGGGGGCATGAAACATTAGCTATGTCAACTTAAATCATCATATGGGAACCTTAATCTGGTTTCAGAATTCATTCTATTGAAAGTGTTCAGAACATGCTCTTTTACTGCAAAAGAAACGAAAATGCAATTAAAATTCCACATTGATGCTCCGTGTCACTGAGGCCAAGCAGCCTTCTTCGCTTTTTGCACAAGCTGTATGATAGGACGTTTCTTCTTCACTCTGAACTATAAGCCTTGCTTTTATTCCCACAGTGATGGCTGTACTCCAATTACGGGGGAAGTGAATGGATTCTGAATTACAATTGCATAATTTTGGGAAAGTAGGACACTGGTAATCCTTCAGCTCAGGGAGGAAGAAATAGGAAGCTGACATTTTGAGGAGAAAAGCAGGTCTTGTGATGGTTGGAAAAGATTTGCAGACCAAATACAAACAAAAAAACCCAACAAAAACAAAAAGAAGTAGCATCCAAATGCTTAGGACAGTATATTGCCTTCCACTGTTCAGCTCCCAATACTACTCGTAGAGTTGAGTCTCACAAGGCAAGTCGCTCTCTGAAGGAGAAAGGGGCATGGGCCAAGGTAATGCAGACAACTTTAGAAGCTGGAGAGTGTTGGAGAAACACTGAATGACAAATAAGACTCCAGCTAAGAGTGGACAAACCCTTTTGTATGAGGTGTTATCTGCTTGAGAGAGAAGAGGGATCAACATCCGGAAAGAGATCCATGATGCACAAAAGTTTCACATATTTATTATCTGAGTGGACCATTACAAAGCCAGTGAAGCATAAAGAACTTGTATTTTATTACTACACAGTAAGAGGGTGTTCTATTTCACTTGCGGTCAAGTTCAGAGAGGTTAAGCGTTTCTCCAGCTCTAATACTACGTAGGCAATGGCAGAACTATGCCTTCTCTCCCTGGCTGATAGAACTGCAATAGGTGCATAGCTTAGGGTCATGGTCTTTGCGCAGTCTTCCTACAGATTCTGGCCCAAATTCCAATTTCTAAATGCTTTATGACTTCACTTTGTAGCTGAAGAAGTAGCATCTATTTATTAGTGAATGTATCATAGTTTTAATGAAATGATAATTGTTCTTGGTTGGAGAACAACAGTTTGCAAATACCTAACCTTCATTACTGTTTCCTTAACTAATACTATGGGAGACACTCTTCTTAAATTGGGAGAATATAATTTTGATTTAGGAGTTATTAGGTTGGAGATACACGCAAGTGGAGGTGTTAAGGGGGCATTTATATACAGGAATTTGAATTTTAATGAAGAAATTAACATAAATGCGGCTTTTACGCCCAGAAGATATTATGAATCACTAATAAAGTGTTGCTAGAATAGAAGCCCTGGCCCATTCAAACTCACACATGCAGAGAGACTAAAATAAATCAGCAAGAGGAACACAGGCATCGAGGACATCTAACTCAGCATCAGAAGAACTAAGAAATAAGCAGAGAAGCGCAGAGAGAGGAAAATGTGTTCCACAGGAAGAGCATTAAGGTTGAGGACTATCTATTGGAAACAGCAACTCGAAGGTAAAAGTTAACATTGAAGAACATCGGTTTTGTTCAAAGCCGGGTTTACCTGGATCGAGAGGGGAAATGGTAAAGAGGAATTGAAACAACAGACTTACTCTTATTTTGAGACATGCACAGGAAGGAGAAATACTGCTGACCAGAAAAAAAATGAGATCTATACCAGAAAGGAAGATGTGGTCTTAACTAACATTCCTCGTTAGAAATCAGCAATGGAACGGAGAATGCAAACACAGGCACATCTAGCAAGGTAAGCGTGGTGGCAGGAGCATCGGGAAATCTCTTGCCATTGCTTCTTCTCAAATAAATAGAACTGAATGTTGTGATGAAAAGGAGATGTTTCAAATTTCAAGAGCGTGGAGATAGTCTTAAGTAAATTGATTCTACCCTTAATGGAGACTAGTCTTCACTTGAACTTCAGAGTCACCAAAGAACACAAATGTTTGGAATCTTTTGCTTTGAATGGAAAGGAAACCAAGGCAATAAGCCTATTTATTTGTGTTTGATTTATTGGGATATCAGTGCTTGAGAGTTGAAAATACTTATAAAACAAGAGCCATCCAAGGAGATGAACTGGTGTAAGCTAGTGTCCTATAGAGCAGAGAGCATATTCAGTAAAAGAACTGAATTGTATTCAGATAATCCAGTATCACTAGAAGTCATGAACAACAAGAACATGGCGTGGGGGTGATACAGCAATGGAATTCTGGGGATGGAATTCTGGAAATCAGGTTAAAGGACGAAGCCTTTATTGCAAGCACTAAAGATCGGCATTCGAGCATTTTACAGCCAGGAGCTGATCAATCCCCAGTGAACAGGTTTAGTAAAAACAGTAGATTCCTGTACACTAGTGAGAGGCAATTTTATCTGTCAATCAGGTGATAGACAGAGCTAATCTGCAAAATACATTGGTGAGAGTGAATCTCTGAAGGGAGATTAATAAGGTGGAAATGTCAGGAATCAGTGGTATTCAAATGGGGAGTGAAAAAAAAGGAAATATCAAGGGTATGATCCTAAAACAAATTAGATGGTGTCCTGTAAGTATTGGAAATGTTATTTCTATTTTTAGACACATTTCTGTAATGAGAAACATGATATATTTCACTAGAAATTAATAGCATTCTCAATTATCCCTAAAAAGTATATGATTGTTCGTAAATATATAGTTAAGAGATACGTGGCAGAGTATGGTGCCCGAGGACACTAGGATCACTTTCCAAAACTGTTTTCCCATTTATTATTAAGGTCCCTGTCATTCCAAGAGTAAACTTTCTAATGAACTCATACTGCTATGGATCTAAATCTACAGGATAATGTACAATAGTAAAAGAAAGACTAATAAATACTTTTGATGAATCAGAACCCTCAGAAATCATTTTTATAACCAAAAAAATCTTGTCTGGCCAGCATGGCTCAGTGTTTGAGTCAACCTATGAACCAGGAGGTCACATGCCCGGGTTGCTGGCTCAATCCCCAGTAGGGGGTATTCAGGAGGCAGCCGATCAATGATTCTTTTGCATCATTGATATTTCTCTTCTCTCTCTCTCTCTCTCTCTCTCTCTCTCTCTCTCTCTCTCTCTCTCTCTCTCTCTCTCTCTTTCTCTTTCTCTCCACTCTCTCTGCAAACTTGAGCATCAGCCCTGACTGGGAATCAAACTGTGACCTCCTGGTTCAAAGGTCGATGCTCAGCCACTGAGCCATACCAGCTGGGCTCTAGTGGTATTTTTGATTGAACATTCTACAATGAACTGGGCAGCTTCTCTCTCTGTCTCTCTCTCTCTCTCACACACACACACACACACACACACACACACACACACACACACACAATCTCACCTGGAGCAAATGCTAATAGTGCAGAGTTTGAAAACTCCAGTTTTAAAAGTGCTACACGGTTGTGAAACATCTAGACTTAATAGACATGCTTTATACTAAGATGTCTACTGTTCACAACTTCCTTTAGCAGCATGACCTCTCGGTGTGATGCATTTCAGGTTGCTCACAGTACGTGTAATGTACTAGTTCACTTCTGAGACTAAACCACGCTGTTAATTGGATTTCACTGACCAGCCTGTACTTTAATCATCTGCACATTTAATAACTGAATCAAAGGTTTGACAACTTTACGTCGTGGGAAGGTGCTTCTAATTCCAGGTGACAAATCCTAAATGGCTTTATGTGCTATTTTTCTCCCATGTTGATATATTTTCATCTTGGATCATTACTTTCCACAACCACAACACATCTTGGCTTTTTCATGCATCCCTAATGAAGACAATTAAAATCTTTGGTGTACATTATATGGATGGGATCTCTTTTTAATTGTTCATTGTTTGCTTTCATAGTGATCAGTTATATTCAATGAACCTTGACGTTAAAGAGCAGCTTGACGCTCCGTCTTTAATTTATAAATTCAGGGGATCCTGACTATTATTAAAGGTTCAATCAGAGAGTTGGAATCTAATGAACCAAATAAACTGGTGATCAAAAACAAACCCAGAGTCATAGAAGCAAGAACAGACTGTTGAACCTCAGAGGGAAGGCAGGGGAGGGTGAGTGGGAAGAGATCAACCAATGAACTTGTGTCCATATGTGCATAATCCGTGGACACAGACAATGGGGCAGTAAGGGCCAGGGAGTGGGGCAGGACTGGGTTGGAAGAGGTTAATGGGCTAAAAAGGAAGACTATGTAATATTTTCAACAACAAAGCTTTAAAAAAATAGTTGAAAGACTGGTGATGTTCAACAAAGAGTATTATAAAGAAAATAATATTTCAAGTAGCTTCAGAGAAAACTTCCCAAATTAAAAGGGTCTTCTTTGGTCTCAGAAAGCATGACAAGGAACCCAATAAAAATGTATTTATCTTGTATTTTTCTAAAATAAATTGTCTGACATCTTTAAAATTTTGTTTCCTAAATAAGTTGCTAAAATGCCTCCATGGAATAATCATTTAAACCTACATCAACTGCCCCAGCCAGTTTGGTTCAGCGGATAGAGAGTTGGCTTGTAGACTGAATGGTCCTGGGTTTGATTCTGGTCAAGGGCACATGCCTAGGTTGTGGGCTTGATCCCCAGTAGGGGGCACGCAGGAGGCAGCCAATCAATTATTCTCTCTCATCATTGTTGTTTCTATCTCTCTCTCTCCCTCTCCTTTCCTCTATGAAGTCAATAAAAGTATATTTAAAAAAATAAAAAATAAATAAACCTACATCAATTGAATATAAGAGAAGAAACCGTACAAGTGAGATAATAATGAACAACTGACCCTGACCTCATATTAACATTGTTAAAGAGCAGTGAGGAATGTGGAGCTAAAACAGTATGACAACTGAAAGCAGGGTGTCAATTGCTGCCAGGTGGTGACAGATCTGACATTTCAGAAAAAACAACTTACCCAGATATCTACCTAGACTCTCTTGATTTTATGTGTTGACCATTAAATACCCAGTGACTTGAAACTGTAAGGTCAATCAAAACATATCAACTATCTGTATTTGGCCGAACATTTTATTTTTCTTTCCTCCTTTTGTTTTAATAGATTTTCGGGCTGGTGCTCAATTTGGAAGACAAATCCAAAATATTAAATTTTATATTTATCTCTATATAAGAAAGGAATTCAGCTTTGCTGATCCTGGTAGTTAATTTTAGGTCAAGTTGGCTGGACCAGTGCTCAGATATTTGGTCAAATATTATTTTGAGGGCTTTTTGGATAAGATTTAAATTAAATTGGTGTTCTTTGAGTAAAGCAGACTTCCCTCCATATGTGGGTGGGCCTCAACCAATCAGTTGATCCTCTTAAAAGACCAAAGACAAATCTCCTGGGAACAAGAAGGAATTCTGCCAGGAGATGGCTTTTGGATTGCTAATGAGGCTAAGTCCTAAGCCAGCGGTTCTCAACCTGTGGGTCGCCACCCCTTTGGGGGTCGAACAACCCTTTCACAGGGGTCACCTAAGACCATCCTGCATATCAGATATTTATATTACGATTCATAACAGTAGCAACATCACAGTTATGAAGTAGCAACGAAAATAATTTTATGGTTGGGTCACAACATGAGGAACTGTATTTAAAGAGCCAGAAGGTTGAGAACCACTGTCCTAAGTGAATGTGGCCAAGATGGGGGGATTCTCTTTTTCTGCCCAGACCCCATAACTGTCGACTGGATGCATCATGTTGAGATGGGGCCCTAATGGCCCAGTTCCTGGGGGTATCACACCAGGAGAAGCAATGAGAACGAATCTCAGATAGCCACCTCCCCCATACATATAATCTTTTGGACAGAAAACCATAAGGAATTCATACAAGAAAATGATTATATCTTATAAATCTTCTAAGTGTTCTAGTAATCTTACGGTAACTGTAATCTCATAACAGCCTTTCACGCAAGATCGGAAGGTCAGCCAACTCATTCATGTCAGGTCGAGGAACAAATTTTTATCCCAAAGTTTTCTAACCCTGAGCAAGTTTTAGTTGCACTTGTTTAGTTTAGGGGTGTGCACATATTGAATACTTTAAACTTAATTTATTTTAGGGGAATGATATACACATTCACTTTCACATGACCAACACTGCCAAACTCATTATTCTGTCATTATGATATATGGATCTTGCATCTCAGTCTTATTGGATGTTTCTTTTTACCTAATCAGAATCTCATGATAATTAATATGGTATCTAGATGTCTCATCTGCCTGGAGATGAGGGATTGAACCCATACAGTTGATTTCATTCTTCAGAACATGTGGTTAATTTATCATTTTGGCACAAACATTCAAACTTTTTAAAATTGGTTATTGTGAATTAGACCTTCGTATTTTTGTTAGATCTATTAATATTTATCTGGTTAATTTTATTTGCACACACACATATATGCATTAGAAACCATCTGCCAAAAATACATAATCACCTATGTATATTTTACTTCCTTACTCATTTTCACAAATGTTAAACATAGGCTATCACATATACTTCTATTTGGTATGAAATTACCATTTGATATTCTTGTGTTACACCTTTGAATTCTTTGCATATTATTCTGACTTAAGGAACTTACAAAAATGTTTTTAACTAGATGTAGCTACTTCTACAATAATGAATTCCAATTGCTTTCTTTCTTTCTCATAAACATAATAGAATTTGGGACATTTGTAGATGTTTCAGACACATCCTGCTTTTTGCAAACTAAAACGGTAGACTAAGTCCTAGCTGGTGTTGCTCAGTGGACAGAGTGTCAGCTCTCAGACTAAAGGGTTCCAGGTTCAATTCCGGCCAAGGGCACAACCTTCGTTACAGGTGCCATCCTCGGCCCTGGTCCTGGTGCCTATGGGAGGCAACCAATCAATGTGTCTCTCTCACATCTATGATTGTCTCTCTCTGTCTCTCCTCCTCCCTTCCACTCTATTATAACAGTTAAGATGAAATGTTCTAATAAACTTGATAAATATGCCTAGTGTGGAAACAAAAGAGAGACATAATGGGATATATTCTGATGCTAGAGGTCACATGACATGGCAATATGTACTAGTACATGATATTGATAGAAGGTGTGGTCCAAGGAAAAGAGAGCAAAGGAACCACTAGGGCAGTGGTTCTCAACCTTCCTAATGCCGAGACCCTTTAATACAGTTCCTCATGTTGTGGTGACCCCCAATTTCACTGTTACAAATTGAACATAATTAAAGCATAGTGATTAATCACAAAAACAATATGTAATTATATATGTTTTCTGATGGTCTTAGGTGACCCCTGTGAAAGGGTCGTTCGACCCCCAAAGAGGTTGTGACCCACAGGCTGAGAACCGTTGCACTAAGGGAAACTTAGCCAGAAGTCAACAGATTGGCAGAAATTTAAAATATATACTTGACAAAATACAGGTGAAAGTTATTGTACGGTTATGCCATGTAGCAGTTAAATGTCATCTGAAATGATGCATAGTGTACCCACATGTAGACTTTTAGAAATAATAGATTGATATAATCTGTAGAGTTAGTTAACATGTCAAGAGTTTAATAGAATGTTTTATTATTTTCATGTCAATTTCAGTCATATTAAATTAGGTCTCTTCAATTATATCTATAAATAGTTCTTGAATAAACATGAATAGATTATAAATTATCTACCAGAATTGAATTTAAATAATAATTTAGTTAAGATTGTTTGGTAACATGCTCTAATTCCTATTATCTTTGTTTGTAGGATAGTTTTTAATATTCCTCCTTTATTACAATTTAGTATTTCACTATTTATCTAACCTCTCTAGGAAATAATCTATCACAGATGGCCTTTGGGAAGATGAATATTTAAAACTGAGCATCTTTGATTGGTGAATATCAAAAGCAGAAATCCTGAAGGAATTCAGAATGGTTATCTCACTAGTAGTCTGCTCTTCACTGCCAAGAGGGACCAATTTTTTACACACAGTTACATCAGATGATGTGACATTTAAACAGCATACAATAATGCACACTGCCAATTCCTAAGTTAAATATCATGAGGCTTAATGTAAAATTGGGTCAATCACAAATATTTGTAATTACAATTGTTAGTGCCTTATAAAACAAAACATAATTACAAGTGATCTCATTTTTACATTGTCATTTAGTGTAGGCCAGTCCCAATTGACTTATGTCTGTCCTACAAAAATGTATAAATACAAATAACTATGTAGCCTGTGCTTTTCAAATTTAATCACCTATACATTTTATATTTATTGTAATAAAACTATACACCCATACGCATGCCCCAGTGGAGATGATGGACATGGATACGTAAAAACTCTTATATTTTTCCTTATCGTCACTCCTATCATCACTAATGACTTAAACACCCACAACCCGGGTATGTACCCTTCAGTGCGTGGCTGCTGCTCTAACCACTGGGCAACAGAGGCCTGGGCTCCAACTTGGTGTTATTCCTCAACACTAAACCATTACACCTGAGTAGATCCCACAAAAGAACAGTAGCCATGGTCAAACACTGCTGGCAGGAGTGATAAGATGAGAATTTTTCAAGATGAATGCTCCTTCTGAGTCCCTAGTTCTAAACTTAGAATCCTGGCTTATTTGCATCCCAACAGATACAAATTATTTACATTTCTTTAGTGTATTAAAGTTTTCCTACCTTGCATCATCCTTTGTAAATGAGCTTCATGAAAGTCATTCATTCAAATGTTAATTAACATTTCCAACTACTTTGGTTAGAAATGTATTTCTCCAGAATTTGCTTATGCATCTATTAAAATAGAAAGGTTTTTAATGAATGAATAGCAGGTATACTTAGCATGAAGAAAACTAAGAAGTGAGGCAGCTATAACACTTCATCAGCTACACTCTACAGAAAAAAAAGTAAGGAAATTGGTGTGTTATTTAACTTACTCATAAAAATTAGCATAGGCTTATATATTCTGGCACCAAAATAAAATATTTCCTGGCACAACTTAAATTTGAAATCCAACCTAGAGTGGAAATACTGTAATTATTTGAATACCTTATTCTGGAGACTAGAAGATGAATTATTTCTATAATCTTTCATATAAGGTAGAAAAGTTTGAAGAGAAAAATTTAAGTTGACTGAAAATTTTATACTTTACGGTTTCTTTAACATTCAGTGACTGTTTTATCAAAAATTAGAACTGCAATCCCAGTTCAGAGCATTCCTTACTTACTGAAATTGGGAAGGAGTAGATAACAATGCCTGAACAATTCATTCAAAATATGAGAACAGTAAGATCCATCAGAGTGAGTCAGAGACAAACACAGGTCAAGAATTCAGAATTTTTTTGGCCTAGCCAAGTTTTCTTTCCCTATAAATAGCTTCTAAAACTAAAAAACAAACAAACAAACAAAAACAACAAAAAACAAAACACCAATAAAAAATAGAACAGATGTATAGGGTGTCACAAAAATGTATATACCCTTTGAATAATTATTAATTCCAATTGTTTAAATCTCATAAGTAAGAAACATTAATTCAGGTATCAAAAAGAGTGTGTATATATTTTTGGGGACACCCTGTATACGGTTTTTCAAACAATAAAAAGCATATAAGTATGAAACCAATATAAAGCATATATGTGAAACGACCCAGTTTACAAAAACAATACCGTTTGATGCCCAAAACATTCTATATACCATCATTCAAGTTTGAATCTTTGTGTAATTAATGCTAGAATTAAGATCAGTAGCATATTTGGCTTCCTGAAAATATAATGTTGACATTAATAAACAAGATGGATACTGTAATGGCATCCACACCACCTGTGAATAATATCACCTGTGAATTTCCTTCTAAGATCACTTTTTTTTCCAGTTGTAACCTTTAAAAACTTGTCTAATTTCAAGCTTGCTCAATAATTACAGATTTTCAAACCTGATACAATTCATTGACAAAAATTTTGCAGAAGGCCTTTGTGTGTTAACAAGCATTTGTATGCTGAGGTGAAGATATTGTGCATAATTGATAAAAGAGCAGCTTCTCATAATATCTAAAAATGAGTGAACCTATTTTTTTAAATTATTCCTCACCCGAGGATATTTTTTCCATTGATTTTAGAGAGAGTGGAAGGGAGGGGTAGAGACAGAAAGAAACATTGATGTGAGAGAGACACATCAATTGGTTGCCTCCCACATGTGCTCCAGCCAGGGCCAAACTCTGCAATCCAAGGACATGCCCTTGACCAGAATCAAACACTTGACCCTTTAATCTAGGGGCCAACGCTCTAACCACTAAGCAACTGGCAAGAGTGAGTGAACCTATTTTTATGTGGTGATGTGCATCTGTTTCTGTAGTTTGTGGAGTATGTTTCCTGCTGAAAAAAAGATACGAATGTTCACAAATTAAAAATTAGTAGAAGGCAGATTTTTTTCCCCCCACTGCTTTTGGATAAGATACTGACAATAAACAGTAGGAGGGAAATCCATCTCATTCCCAATTATAAATAAAATACAAGCATTCTTTCCATCTAGTGCTTAAAAAATAAGATAGTACATGAATTACAGCAGGATAAAAACAATTATAAAATTGAGTTTCAATGAAATTGTATGGTTTATTTACTTTTCTTTTTAAAAATTTTGTAGTGTGTTCCAATGGAAACTCAAAGAGATCCTTGCAAATAATAGGCTCAAATGCATAGATGGAAAAAAACAAACAAAACATGTACCTTCTAGCTGTTTGCTAATACTTATTAGACTAAGAGGTCCAACTAAATTATCAATTTTATTTCAAATAATAAATTAACTCATGTACTTTATTCCACTTTCTATTCAATATGATTGAAATAATGTTTTAAAGGTAGAACTGTTTTGAAAAGACATACAGACCAATCTCCTGCTGATAAAAAATAAGAGCTAGCCCTGGCAGGTGTGGCTCAGTTGGTTGACCAGGCCCTGTGCACCCAAAGGTTGTTGGTTTGATTCCTAGTCAAGGCACATGCCCAGGTTGTGGGTTTGGTCCCCAGTCGGGGTGAGTATGGGAGACAACCTATTGATGTTTCTCTCTTACATCCATGTTTCTCTCTTCTCCCCTTCCTCTCTCTCTAAAATAAAAAAAACAAAACATATTTTAATTAATAAATAAAAGCTAAACATAAGCCCTAAACTCAGACATGAGATATAACTGCATAAAGTCATAATGTGAGCCCAAGGGTAAATTATAGTTTAACCTTAGGTCATATCTACACTAATGCAAATTGACCATACCTTCGCTACACCTTAAGCCACACCCACCAGCCAATCTGAGCGAGTATATGCAAAGTAACACAACCAAAATGGCGGCTGGCAGCCACAGAGCTGGAGCAAGCAAGAGGCTTGGTTGCCTCAATGATGGAGGAAGCCAAGCTTCCCCGCCTGCCGCGGCGGACTCTGATCTCCACTCAAAGCAACAAAGTTTCAATTATAGAAGGTAAATAAACCCCAGATACCTGCTTTCAGCCGGCTGTGGCCACAGAGCTGGAGCACTGGAGCGAGCAGGAGGCTTGGGTGTCCCTGGCAATGGAGGAAACCAAGCTTCCCTCCCGCCCACCCTGGCCGGCTCTGAGCTCCTCTCAAGGCTACAAAGTTTCAATTATATAAGGTAAATAAATCCCAGAATAAAAAATTAAAAAAGGGGGGAGAACCAAGATGGCGGCATAGGTTAATGCCGGAGATTGCTGCCTTGAACAACCAAATCAAAACACACCTAAAAGACGGAACGGACATCATCCAGAACCACAGGAAGGCTGGCTGAGTGGAAATTCTACAACTAGGAGGAAAGAGAATATCATACCTAGACTCAGAGGAGGCGCAGTGCTGAAGTGAAATACACAGGTACGGAGTGCGCATGGAGTGGACTGGTGGCGGAGGGCGTGGTTGGTGCTTTCAATCGGGAGGGGGTCTCAGATTCTGAGCTCCAGATCCGGGCGAGTCTCTAGGGACCCAGACTCAAACGGGAGAAGCGGGGCTGTCTGCCTTCAGTCGGAACTCGAAGGCAGCTTTCTCTCCGAGGTTTGCAGCGGTTGCTGGGACTCTGTGAGGCAGAGCCCCTAGGGACGGAACTGAGAGCCACCATAACTGCTCTCTCCTGCCCACCCTATTGATCCTGAGCCTGAGCAACCCACCCGCCCCGCCCAAGCCCTGCGCAGAGCCATTTGCCAGATAGCCTCAGGCAAAGGCTAGATTAGCACCTCCTTAGAGGACAGAAGTTTTCCCACTGCAGACACAGCTGATTCTCACAGCCAGCTGGCCTGGAGGTCAAATTGCCCTAGTATTAACTACAACAATCAAGGCTTAACTACAGGAGGACTGCACACAAAGACCACTAGGGGGTGCACCAAGAAAGCATAAAAAATGTGGAGACAAAGAAACAGGACAAAACTGTCAATGGAGGATATTCAGTTCAGAACCACACTTTTAAGGTCTCTCAAGAACTGCCTAGAAGCCGCTGATAAACTTAATGAGATCCTCAACAAATCTAATGAGACCCTCGATGTTATGATAAAGAACCAACTAGAAATTAAACATACACGGACTGAAATAATGAATATTATATAGACTCCCAACAGCAGACCAGAGGACCGCAAGAATCAAGGCAAAGATTTGAAATGCGAAGAAGCTAAAAACACCCAACCGGAAAAGCAAAATGAAAAAAGAATCCAAAAATACGAAGATAGTGTAAGGAGCCTCTGGGACAGCTTCAAGCGTACCAACATCAGAATTATAGGGGTGCCAGAAGATGAGAGAGAGCAAGATAATGAAAACCTATTTGAAGAAATAATGACAGAAAACTTCCCCTACCTGGCGAAAGAAATAGACTTACAAGTCCAGGAAGCACGGAGAACCCCAAACAAAAGGAATCCAAAGAGAACCACACCAAGACTCATCATAATTAAAATGCCAAGAGCAAAAGACAAAGAGAGACTCTTAAGAGTAGCAAGAGAAAGAAACTCAGTTACCTACAAGGGAGTACCCATATGACTGGAAGCTGATTTCTCAACAGAAACTTTGCAGGCCAGAAGGGAATGGCAAGAAATATTCAAAGTGATGAATACCAAGAACCTACAACCAAGATTACTTTATCCAGCAAAGCTATCATTCAGAACTGAAGGTCAGATAAAGAGCTTCACAGATAAGGAAAAGCTAAAGGAGTTCATCACCACCATACCAGTATTATATGAAATGTTGAAAGGTATCCTTTAAGAAGAGGAAAAAGAAGAAAAAGGTAAAGGTACAAACAACAAACATGCATCTATCAACAAGTGAATCTAAGAATCAAGTGAGTAAATAATCTGGTGAGCATAATAGAATCAGGGTCATAGAAAGGGAATGGACTGACTATTCTTGGGGGGGAAAGGGGTGTGGGAGATGCGGGAAGAGACTGGACAAAAATTGTGCACCTATGGATGAGGACAGTGGGTGGGGAGTGAGGGCGGATGGTGGGGCAGGAACCGGGAGGAGGGGAGTTATGGGGGAAAAAAAGAGGAACAAATGAAATAATCTGAACAATAAAGATTTAATTAAGAAAAAAATAAATAAAAAGGAAAAAAATTAAAAAAGAAAAAAAGAGAGGCTGGGAGCTTCTGTCGCCTGGGGGGTTTGGCCAGCCTGAAAACAGCCCTCAGCCCCTCACCCAGACTGGCCAGGCACCCCAGTGGGGACCCCCACCCTGAATGGGGTATGATCAGCCTGCAAACACCCATCAGCCCTTCACCCAGGCTGGCCAGGCACCCCAGGGGGACCCACACCCTGATCCAGGACACCCTTCAGGGCAAACCAGCCGGCCCCCACCCATGCACCAGGCTTTTATCCTATATAGTAAAAGGGTAATATGCAAACTGACCCTAACAGCAGAACGACTGGGAATGACTGGTCATTATGACACACACTGACCACCAGGGGCCAGACGGCTCAATGTAGGAGCTGCCCCCTGGTGGTCAGTGTGCTCCTGCAGGGGGAGCTCTAATCAGTCACAAGCCAGGCTGACAGCTTCCAGTACAGTGGTGGTGGTGGGAACCTCTCCCGCCTTCTCAGCAGCTCTAAGGATGTCCGACTACAGCTTAGGCCTGCTCCCCGCTGGCAAGTGGACAACCCCCCAGGGCTCCCGGGCTACCAGAGGGATGTCTGATTGTCAGCTTAGGCCCAATCTCACAGGGAGCGGGGCTAAGCTAGCAGGTGGTCATCCCCTGAGGGGTCCCAGACTGTGAGAGGGCACAAGCCAGGCTGAGAGACACCCCCCACCCCACAGTGCAAAAATTTTTGTGCACCAGGCCTCTAGTTTGATTATGTAAGTCTATACAGATGACTGTAATATAAGTATATCATGAATAACTTTACTTTAAATAATTATTTATTTAAATTACTTCAAGGTCAGAGGAGGGAAGTACATGCTTGGCATACATGTGATATTTACTTCTAGACAATATTCCTGATTTAATTTCTCAGAAAAATAGAGATTATAGATGCTGTACTAAAGGCACATTACACTTCACGATTGGAGAAAGTTGGTGAAAAATACTGGCTCTGGATTCAGAAGTCCTAGATTTGCATCCTAACCAGACTCTAAGTTTGACCATAATCACAAGCCGTGTGATGAGAAAAAACCATGTCTTTGTAAGAAATAGAACTTCAAACAGGACTTTGTATTCCAATGATTCTGGACCCTCTCTTCAGATTCTTTAAAAGAAAGAGTAGTATAATCAGGATTGTGTTTTAGAGAGATCCTTCTAGTTATAGTGAGGTAAAGGATTGAAGAAGACAGTAGGTTGCTGAGTATATCTGTTAGGAAACAACTCAATATTTAAAATGAAGACGATGGAAGCCTAGCTAATTCAGGGTGATAAGGACAGAGCAGTGGGTGGGTTAGAATAAAATTAGAGATGTAAAATCAATATTTATGATAGCAGACATTTGTGTACTATTTTAGGATGAGGAAATGGACACACAGGGAGCTTAAGTAACTTTCCCAGGGCCATAGAGCTAAGGGCAGAGTTAGCTCAAAAGTCTATGTTATTAACCTTATTTGTTATGAAGAATATTAACTGCACATGACAAGTAAAAAACAGAGAGTAAAGGGATGATTTCCATATTTCAGGTTTCAGTAATGAGTGTATGGTGATGATAATCAGTGAAATAATGACTATGTGTAGAAGGAGAGAACAGTTTGTCAGTAAGTAAACAAATAACTACAGCACAATGACCTCATTCCAGGCATGATTTTAGAGTCTCAGTTTCATGGTGCTTCTAGAACTTAGGATGAAATAGTTTCCATTCTCATGTCAGGGGGGAAAACAGAAGTAACGGAGTCACATACATAATGGTCCTTACAGAATATGCTCAAATTTAACTTGTCAAAGAAAGTGACCTAGCCTAGACTAATACAAGATGAGAAGATTTTTCCTTTCACATTGAGAGGCACTAGCGTAAAATCTTGTAAAAATAGGTCTGACAGAGGGAAGGGAAATTTTTAACAAAAACACAGTCAATAATATAGAGGTAAGAGAATTCCTCTATATTGCAACAGCAAGGGTGAAATGAAAATGTCTCAAGACCGGAATGAACTGATATGTTCGTGGTGTAAGGAGAAAATGAGTTTAGTTGATTCACACTGAGTTTGAGACAGCTTTGTAGGAATCTCATACTTGAAGTAGACAGTTAGATATATGGTTCTGATAATTAGAAATAATATTTAAAGGTAGGGAATATAGTTTCAAAGAAGGGTCAGGGATGAAAGGGGAGTAAATAAAGTTATTCATGAAAAAAGGACTGTGGTTTCAAGGGTGATGAGAGGTAAGTGATGATCTCGTTTTCAGTTGGGTACTAATTTAAAAAATGATATTTCCCCCTAAAAGTGCATCATGCATGCTTTACTTTTTAGTATGAATGGGCCATAATTTAAGTTCTGTATACCATTAAGAAGTAGAGGTCCAATGCACGAAATTCGTGGACAGGTAGGGTCCCTAGGCTTGGCTGGTGATCAGGGTCAATCGGGGTCTTCCAGCTGCAGGCCAGGGCCTACCTTTCCCAGCTGCCAGCTGCCAGCTTGGGCCTTCCTTCATTCCGTGATGCCCCCTGGTGGTAAGCACACATCATAGCAAGTGATTGAACTCCCAGTCTCCTGGTTGAACTCCTGAGGGGACACTTTGCATATTAGCCTTTTATATATATAGATACTATACACGGATTCCAATTTCTATGTTTATTTTCTTCATTTCAGTCACCTGACACTGGTTTTATAGTGCATCAATAATCCTTTTTTGACCCATATAATTGACACTTACTGATGTGCAGTGAGCTAAATGATGACACAGCCAAATTTAACAATGTGTCTAAAACAAGAATAAATCTGCTCTTCGTGGGGATCCATGGTTTCTCCAAGAAATGAAGCACCTGAAATTTAGTATATATGTCATAAATAGGGGGTGTTTAATAAAGTTTGGTATTTTAAAATTGCGTCATATTTAGCAGCAAAAGATTGAGCTGTGTGGTTGGTTCAAGCACTTTTAATGGAGTAAGAACAGAAGGCTGAATACAGTGGAGGAGAGCATAAGAATGATATCAAACAAAGAAAATTCATGCATAGCCCATGGATACAGGCAACAGTGTGGTGAAGGCCAGGGGAGGGTAACAGGGGCTGAGGGGAGGTGGGCAAAGAGGGGAGAGGATGGGGGACATTTGCAATATGTTAACAATATTCTAAAAATATACAGTCCTGAGGGGGTGGTCTTATTAATTTTAAAAATATGCCTTTTTTCCTAGACTTGATCATTTAAAAGACACTGCAATACCACCCCACTGTCCAACACCCTTCCCCGAGAAGTAGCAGCGATGTAATGGAGTGTGCCGCGCCAGCACGGCCAGGGGTGAACATGCGGGGTGGGGGGGCAGTGAAGGATTAGAAAAGACAGACAAGTGAATAAAGCTGGGGCTAGGTGGGACGCTGCCCTCTGATAAGAGAGATGGTGCCACGGCCTGCAAACGGAGTCTTTATTTTATAGCCAGATTTCCATGAGGCAAATAAGGGCGTGGTCAAGATGTTTACAATGTTCAGGTTTCGAATCTACTCAATTACACGCACCTGGTCAAGCTTTGTTTAGTTGCTGCACCTCCCACAGCCTATATCACGTAGTCACCTGGGAGCCACTGTCCACAACAGAGCATTCTCTAAAGATGAATTAGACATGACATAAGGTAAAAAGCACAAGTGAAAATGTTAGCCAGAGAGAATCACGTGTATTTATACATTCGGATAGAAGAAGAAAATGTCCTGAAACAGGTAATGACCCAAAAGGGGAAGAAAGCTCGTAGAGTCTCACATCATCCTTTCTATTTTCTCACTGCAGCATTAGGTATAGTCAAGGGTCAAGAGAAAACATGGAATGAATGGAGTTAAACATCTGTGAGGAGTGAGGACATTCTTGAATAGCCACAGTGGGAAGTAACAATAAGAGCACCATTATCTAATATGTCCTGCAAGGGTTGAAAGAACTCTCCACTGTGCCATGTAACCCACACTCCTATATTATTTGATGTTGCGTTCCCAGACGCTGACTGAGGTCCAGAGATACACCACTCTTCAGTAACAGAGAGGAGTTTCTATCCCAGGCCCTTCTGACTCCGAATCTCATGTCCTTACTTAAAACCCTTGATGAGGTTATGAAGCTGTCCTGGTGATGCTTTTAGTAAAGTGTAGGAAAGGAGAGGAGTTCATTGTGGATGGGAGAGCTAAGTGAGTGGTGGCACCATTAGTGCCTGTCAGGTATGTTCTCAGAAGTGCTCAGCATCCTTCCTGGAATTGAGGGATGAGGAGACAGGTGGTCCAGGGTTGATGGGTGGGAGGTGGGTGCTTCAGAATGATGATGCTCTAGGAGCTTGTTGGGTGGGACTGGAGTGCACTATTTTTTTTTTAATCAGTGAAGTTAAAGCAGAAGTATAGCAGGAATAAAGGTGTAAGAAAGAGGAATGAGAGAAGGACATGTTGTAATTAAGCTTGAACTAAAGGGCTCATGATTCCGAGATTTCCTGAGGGCCACTTGAAATCATTTTTGCAACCAAGTACAACTGATTACTTGTATGTGTAGAACCTTTGGAGATAAAGGTATTTTTAAAATATTTAGATGATATTAATATTTAAGAAAGGATGTGAAAAGGAGAATGAAGCTAGCTGTGCATGCATGTGTGGAAGGTGGGCTATTTTTATTCACACTCTGACCACAGATTCTCTCACACCTGAACTTTTCCCAGGCATCTCTGTGATTCATATGGTTAATAGTATCACATTGGCATCCAATTTGCAGAGATTAACTGAAGTTAATAATTAAAGAGTATGAGATTAAAACACACACACACAAAACAACTAACCAAGTTCCATCCCAACAATATAACACAGATAGAACATTCCTGAGTAAAACTGTTATTTCTTTCAGCCATAATTGGATTTTCTCCATTTTTCTGCTTTGTGAATTCCCGCTCAACCTTCAAAACCAAATTGATATTTCTTTTTCTTTAAAAAAAATCCCTGACCATTCCCAAACACGACATTTAATGCATCTCAAAGATGGGTTTGACCTTGGCTATCCACTACCTTGTAGAAATCCCTGGCATTTCAAAGACGGGATTTTTATGTGTGTCTGCCCTTCTTCTACCAATGAGAGCGAGCACTATTTCTTGTCTGTCATTGTACAAGAAATTATTTTTTTAGCATTGATTTGTTTTTATTTTGTAAATAAAAACTATCCTTTTGGTTAACTAGAGATATTTTAATAATATATTTTTATTGATTTCAGAGAGGAAGGAAGAGGGAGATAGAGAAAAACATCAATGATGAGAAAGAATCATTGACCAGCTGCCTACTGCACGCCCCCCCCCACTGGGGATCAAGCCCACAACCTGGTGTGTGTCCTGACTGGGAATGGAACTGCGACCTCCTGGTTCAGAGGTTGACACTCAAACATGAGCCAAACTGCCCAGGCTAGAGATTTCTTATAAAATAATTTATATTTATTTCCCTATGAAGGGAGATCTATCCAAATATTTAATGGCACTGTTACTCGCATTATTATAAATAATGCTACAATAAATATTCCCATGCATATTTCAACAACCAATTATGAATATATTTCTGGAAAAGACAACTGGATTAGTTAATGAATCATGAAGAATGTTTTTATGATTCTCACTTTTCAGATGAGGAATAAAGATTTAGAAAAGTTAAATATCTTGCCCAAAGTCATTCATTGAAAGGGCCCAGTATTCCAAGGCATATTTAAAATACCATTTTACTCCATTTGTGATCCAATATAAACCTGTTGCTACTTCTTTTGTATTTCCTGATAGTATCTATAGTAAGAGATCAAGGACATATCACTAATGGGGTAAATCAATTAAACAAATCGCCAATTTTGGTATCTCATAAAATACAGTGAACAACGTCTCCCATAAAAAAAAAACAAAAAAAAACAAAAAACAAAAAACACAAAACAGACTTTACATAAACTGAAGAGTGGATTTTAATATTTTCTTAACAATGGAATAATGATTTGACTTTAAATGAGCTATAATTCAATGTCCATAAAACTGTTTATTTGTAAAACGTGAGGGTCATCTCCACCTTACGGTGGGAGTAGTGGTCGCATAAACTTGTAAGGAGCACACTTGGTGGACAGCACAGCTCTTAGCACCATCCGTTTTGTTATGACAGTATTCCTATTAGATGGATACACTGCCCTTCCTTTCCTCACTTCCTCCCTCCTTCCTCCCCTCCCTCTCCTATTCCCTCCCTCCCTCTCTCTCCCTTCTTTTCTTCCTTATTTTTCTTGACCAAGAATGTGAAAGTGTGAGGCATGGAGAAATAAAGAGATGTACTGAGAGCCTCACAGATAGCAAGGGGTAGCAGAAGCACTTGAACACAGGCATTTGGCTTCAGAGTCTGTCCCTTCAACCATGTAGCAAAATACCTTATACTCTGGTTCATGCTAAGGACACAATTCCAAGGTTCAGTTGTCTCTGTAAATGTCTTTCAACCCAACATGAACATAGAACATTTTCAGTGTTTCTCAAGAAACAATCTTTTTCACATGTGTACCTGCTCCCTCGCTAATTTTATCAAGATACAACCGGAGCTTGAACTTTTGGAGTAAACGGACATTGATAAACCAGTTTTTAATAATTCCATAGAGTTTACTTTGACTGGGAACATTCCAGCATAACTGCCATACAAAAATGCACATTAGAAAATGAGAAATATTCATGAGGTATGAAAATCAATGTAATAAAAAACATATAGAAGTGCATGCTATGATTTTATTGTGTTTAATTTAAGCATGGAGCTGAGCATAGCCACCTGCATACCACAAAAAGTTATCACAGTATAATTTGCAAAACATATCAAAATATATTAAAAAAACACATTGTCAGAATAAAACCTTGTAAATTTACTGCTCTCATCTTCAAAATCCTATGTTTTATAGAATGTATAAAATTATGAACACATGAACAGATGATCATTATATCAAGATTTTACTGTAGAGCAGAAATTAGACTCCATTCAAGGTTTTATGACAAACAATGTTGCACCTTTACAAGCTCCGGGCATGCTGAGAAAAAAACCTTCAGAAAGACAGTGGAGTGCCTATTATATCTGCAATGATTATGATGGTAACTATGCTGTTATCCTTGTGATCATTACCAGCATCTTAATTCTCTGAAAACACAAGCAGGTTGTGGAGTATTGTCTTGAATCTCAAAGAACAGAATTAGGAACAGAGAGTACATTTCAAAGGCTGGAAAAGTTAGGGTCAGGAAGACATAGTAGTGCACAGAGGTGGTAGTGATTTCTCAAGGCACAGTGAAGGTGTATTCAGTGACAATTGATTGTCCTTCATCAACAATGGGGTCCCTTCAGATCTCATTGTAACCTACCGGCCCCAAAGTCCCTTTGGAGGAGAAAGGCAATAATGCATTAAAAAGCTTTATGGCCCTACCAGCCTGGCTCAGTGGTTGATCTTCAACCTATGAACCAGGAGGTCACGGTTTGATTCCTGGTCGAGGGATATGCCCGGGTTGTGGGATCGATCCCCAGTAGGGGGCGTGCAGGAGGCAACTGTTCAATGGTTCTCTCTCATCATTGATGTCTGTATCTCTCTCCCTCTCTGAAATCAATAAAAATGTATCTAAAAAACAGTTCCCTGGAAATCAAATCTATATAAAAGAGGCATTATGAAATGTTTTCCTTTCCTGTCTGAGTGAATGAAGATAAGTGCTCGACGAGGACTCTCTTCACTGGCATCCTTACTGAACTTTTGCTCATGAGAGATTTTTTTAAACTAATTTTATCAGGGAAAAATCAATGTATGGGTGTTCAATTTTTGGCAAATGAGTTGACTTGGGGAAAAAAAAACATTGATAGTTTTACATTCTTCTTAATGGAAATGCCTATATTTCTCATTGTTTTCCAGACAGATACATTTTAAACTTCTGCCTACGATAGTAATGAAAATTCTTATAAAGATTGATGAACTTTCTGAATATTTAAGTGAATATCAATTGTCTCTTTAGACTCAATACAATTGTATGAGGCAAAGGGATTTAAACATACATAGATCACTGCTGTTGAATGTTTTACAAAATCCCACCAACCTGATTTTACCTAAGCAATAGAAACAATAAAAAGCCCCAAAATGTCGTATTAAAATATATTACATTGTGAAACATAATTAGAATTATGATTTTCAAATAATTTAAAAGTCTTTTTTTTGCTTCCATTAGCTTTTTTAATATATTTTATTGAATTTTTTACAGAAAGGAAGAGAGGGATAGAGAGTTAGAAACATTGATGAGAGCGAAACATCGATCAGCTGCCTCCTGCAACCCCCTACTGGGGATATGCCCTTGACCGGAATTGAACCTGGGACCCTTCAGTCCGCAGGCTGATGCTCAATCACTGAGCCAAACCAGTTAGGGCTTCCATTAGCTTTTTGACTACCTTTATTTTCTTCCAGTGGACTAGCTATTTTGCATATATGCAAACACAAGGCTAATTATTTATTTTTCAAGTGTTCACACAGTGGCAGAGCAAACAGTAACAGGAAATGAGAAAGTTGTCAAATTTGGCAACTCACAGATCTGAGTTTGAAATTTACATCTACTGTTTAACAGCTTTTTATGATATTTTGTGTATAAGTTTTAGATTATTCCCCTGTAACTCAGAGATAATGTCTTACCTTTCTGAGTTATTGGGACATAAAATTATATGATATATAAAGTAGAAACACAGCTCAGCATTCATTTTAAAAGTATTTATTGATTCTCAACTAAGAGTTAGGCAGTATACTAACTACGCTGCAAAAAATTCAAGGAACTCAAAGACAAGTCTACATAAAATATCAACCTTTCTCTACTCCGTTTCATACTTTTAGTTGTAGGAGAATTTGCTGATATAATTGTTTGGAGTTCAGACTATTACCTAAGCTAAAATCAGTTACTTTTATTTCTTTTCACGTTGCTGAATCTGTAGGCTGTCTTCTCTCCTTACTCCTAACATATGCTCTCTCTCCCTTTCATCTTCTTTATTTCCTTTCGCCTTTATTCATTTATTCCACCCCCACCCCCCAACACACACGCACACAGACTTGACTTTGCTGCTTACCCTATCCTGAGCATCCAGCAATGATATACATTGCTTCCACTTTGAGCCAGGTGACTCCTCATTGAGCCCTTAGATGTGTAGCAGTTACCAAACACAGCGTCCCTGGTTACCTGGAACTTACATCCCTTTTGAATTATTTATTCAGATTGCTTTAGCAGTCATGATCTTTGGGGGCTTGAGTTTTATAGAGAATTGCATCCAACAGACTGTGGAACCTCAGAGGGAAGGCAGGGGAGGGTGGGTGGTTGGGAAGAGATCAACCAATGAACTTGTACACATATAAGCATAACCCATGCACACAGACAATAGGATGGTGAAGGCCCATCAAAATAACAAAGGAAAAAGCACAAAACTCAATAGAAACACCCACCACCAAACATCATCTGCAAATGTTGCAGTCTTTTTAGGAAACACACTGTTGATACTCTGTAAGAACTTTAAAATGTTTTCATAAACTTCAAAGCATCATTAATATTCCATGACTCCAAAAACGAGGAACCTGATTACTAAGATATATGATACCTATTTATACACTGTCATCACAAACTTAACCTTTATATCTTTAAATTAGAAACACAAAATATTCAGCAATAGGTACATATTCAAATCCTGTTAGTATGCAACCATTAAAATTAATTACAAATGGTTTTGTAAAGTGTTTTAAAAAATAAAAAAATGCAAATGAAATGATTTTAAAGTAAAATGCCAGGTACTTATTAATTTATACATGTGACTCGATTAATCTTTTGAAAATGCATGTACACAATCTTTAACTCAATTACCTATGTTAATAAGTATACTGAAATCACTATGTTAAAAAGTGAATCAATTACATGTTTGTTTATATTGCCACCTGCCCATGCATTTTTATATGGGTGTGTTTTACATTTCTAATTATACACACTATTAAATGAATTCACAAGGAAATCATTTATTAAGTACTGTCAGCACACTTGGGAGATGAAAAATGTTACACATGTTTGGCCACAGTGGCTATACTAATGTCTTTTGCTCTCTCGCTATATTTTTTTCTTGTTACGTTATTTTCTGTTAGTTTTGATTTTCAAACATGTACTACTACTGGGATAGCCCACATTTTTCTCATCTTTCCCCACTATAAATAATGTTCCCGGGAACACCTGTGCACATGTATCTCTATAGGTAATTAAGCATCATTCAGACAGATAGCTTCCCAGAAATGGAATTGCTTATCCAAAGTCAATGAACATATTAAAATATGATCATTACTTCCAAACTGCCCTAGGACATGCTGTTGATGCATACTTCCATTAATCTATATATATAAAAGGCAAGTGACCAGAATGATAGGAACCACCAGAACAACCAGAATGATGCGTTGCTATGACGTGCATTGCGGCCAACCAACCAGCCGGATCGGTGATGGGGCCAGCCTGGCCCCAATCAGCCCCAATCGGGGCTGGTTGGCCGGACCCCACCCATGCACAAATTCGTGCACTGGGCCTCTAGTTTTATATAACAGGACCCGTCCCAGTTTGCCCACAACAACACTACAATTGGACATCATCAACTCACTTCGTCTTTAGCTATCTGATAGGTAATTCAGCATCGAATTGCTGTTTCAACCTGAATTTTCTGATTGCTGTGATTCAAACTATTGTCATATTTATATGTTTTTTTTTTATTCTTTAAATTCTACTTCTAAACTCAATCACTACAAAGTTGAAATAGAAAAATCCAAGGGCAAAGAATTTGTTTTATTTAAAAATGTCTTTTTGTCTATTTGAATTAGGAAAGAACAGGACACCAGAGTGTCTTTCTCACAAGGAGGACAGTGTGGCTAGAATCACATGCATCAATCTCTCCCACGACAAAACAAATGCCTTATGGACAACAGTCATTCAGTTTGAATTGACTTTTTTTTTTTTTAACCGCTACATATGGTCCATTTTTCTTTTTTTAATGTTGCATCTTTTTTAATTGCACCTAGGAGTCATTTTAATATAGATAATTGAATTGCAGTTAATTCTCCACCTGGTGTTCCAGATTGGCTACTTTCTGCTGCTGACTGGAGGCTGGTATTTTTCATTTCTATTACTTGATCATTTTACTCACTGTCACATCGCTAACAGTATGTGACATTTACAAAGCATGTCCTGTGAACATAGTTTAAAATTCCCCATGTATGGCTCCTTTTTCAATCACTCACAAGTCTTACAAAACCCCTTATATGACCCATATTTTACATTAAGTTATAATTGTGAAGTATAATCTTAAAACAACTTTACAAGTATAAAGATGTTTGGAAAGTATCATGGGGTCTATTATATTTAGTGTGTTATTTTAATAAACAGAATATATTGGTTACCCAGCAAACCTTGATAAATTGGGTTATCTTTAATTATTTAGGAATCCTGACATTATTCTATCAGAAAAGCAAAAGCTGAACATGTTATATATAGGTTTAGTACCTTGGATTCAACTGTTCTGCATAAATCATCATTTTTAATATTTGAATGGTGAATTATAGTTTAAAGTACTTTGACTTGATTTTATCCTATTAGGCAAATAGGAATCTTATGTTTCAGTGAAAGATTACTTTGAGCCAGAGACAAGGTTAATTTATCATCAGTTAGGACTTTCAATAAATGGGAATTAGATACTCTTCAAAATCTCATTTTCAAAATTGTGCTAACCATATTTCCATGTTAAGGCTTCTATGAGGACTAAACGAGATAATTCATTAAAAAATGAATTCAACATATGTTTGTTATTTCATCACCTGTTTTATTATTCCCATTTCGGGGTTTACAAATCAAGTCTCATAGAGGTTTCAATTACTTGCCAAATTAACATATTTTAGAATCACCCAAAACCTGTGTTTCTCATCCTAAAAATTACCCTGCAGAATATGTCAGGGGTTATGGACAGGAGGCATCATCTGATCCAATCTGGTTATTCAACAACAGAGAAATCTGAGTCACCATGGTCTTAATGGACTAGCCCAATGGAATGGCAGTCCACTAGGTGCTGACCAGGTCACAAGCACTGATGGCAACCTTGTGCTGTATTTTGAGAGGACATGATACTTCAGGTACAAAAAGGATTATTTGATAGCAGCTGAGTACATAGAGCTCTACCCAAATACATTATATGTTAAAAATAAAGGGAAAATGAATAAAATATTGAGAACTGTAATCAATTTTGTTTTGCTTGGATTTAATTTATGGGAAACGTTACATCTCACATTTCACTATTTGAAAATGTATACCTAAAAGTGCCTCCTTTAAAAAGTAAATGAAATATAACCCAGAAATTTATTTTAATAAGAAAATGGCTTTGGTTGGGGCACATCCCTGGGTGGCAGGCTCGATCCCCAGTGTGGGTGTGCAGGAGGCAGCCGCTCAATGATTCTCTCTCATCATTGATGTTTGTATCCCTCTTTCCCTCTCATTTCCTCTCTAATCAATAAAAATGTATTTTTTACAAAAGAAAATGGCTTTAAAAAAATAAAAGGTTTCTTATAATACATTAGTTAATGAAATCATGTAACTATAATTTAATGTACTGACAATGACAGCTAATGGCTTTGAATCAAAATTATTAATTTAGCGAATGCCATATGCAAAATGCATGCCCATATATGCATTGTATAATTACTGATTACATTTATTTTCTAATATCATCCTAAATAAGATGCAAAATGTCATCTTCCATTTAAACATATCTAATTAAACTCTTAATACATCTATGGGAAAGTATTTTCCTTTGTCAGTCATTTGTGCTATAATTTGATAATAATAACAATGACATATTTTACCCAGACATACTTGAATTTCTGAGTCCCCATATATTCAGTATTTGTCCTCTTGAAGTTTGCTTTTTTAAAATGTAATAATTATTTAATGTAATATTTCCATTAAAATTTTTCTCCTTGTTACTAATGGATCACTCTTCTTAATTATTAATGCTTTTTCATTTAATATTTTGTTAAAAGCCTTGATTATGTGATCCCTTTGACTAACATTATTTCATTTGAAATGCATATGATTCAGTCTTCCATGGGAAAAAGAGATGAGATGACAGCTAATCAATGACACACTTTGTCCTTAAGTTGTTCAACTGTCAAGGATAAAACATGTCAATCAGTGAGAATAAATGCACCATCATTTCTAATTACCTTGGCCAAAAGTCACAAAAGCCCATCAACTCCCAAATATTAAAGCCAAGTAAGAATTTGCACCATGGATCTATTTTGTTCATCCGTTTATTTTGTTCATTAGATTCCACATACAGAGTGTTCAATTTCATCGTCCTACATTTTGCTTTACTTAATGTAAAGAAATATTGAGTTAATTCTACCTCTCAGACCTATCCATTGATTTTTATATAAGCATTGCCTTGTCCTTGACTTAGTAGTCCAGAGAAGTTTAGTCGTAAATTATATTCATAGATTAAAAAACATAGCATTTAATTTATGGAATGATGTGAATGAGAATGGTCATAAAGCTTCAGATTAGAAAACAATGCCACTCATTACTTGTATGGCCTCAGGAAAATTAGTTTTCTTTTTTTTTTTAAATATATTTTATTGATATTTCTGTAGAGAGGAAGGGAGAGGGATAGAGAGTCAGAAACATCAATGAGAGAGAAACATCGATCAGCTGCCTCCTGCACACCCTCCACTGGGGATGTGCCCGCAACCAAGGTGCATGCCCTTGACCGGAACCGAACCCGGGACCCCTCAGTCCGCAGGCCGACGCTCTATCCACTGAGCCAAACCGGTCAGGGCAGGAAAATTAGTTTTCTAAAACTCAGTCTTTGCACTTCTCCCATGAAGGATAATAATTCAAAATCCAAGGGTTGTTCAGGATGATAAAGGTGATGTGTACATGAAAACATCTAACAAGTGCTATTCTGAGGAGGAAATATAAATGTTGGAGTGGATGAATACTTTTACACGATTAAAATTTTAGTATAGTTCTTGATATTAAATGAAAGGTGTTGCATAGGTTTTCCATAAAGTAGGTTAAAGAAAAGAACCAAAAAACAAAAGAGATAAAACTGTACTTTTTATATTACAAGTTTTACATAAAACAACATGCACCCAGGGACATGGAGGTTTCAATAAATAATGAAATAGCGGGCCACTTCTCCTCTGGAAGGTAAACCAAATCCTATATAATAAAAGCCCAACAACCAAATGGCAGAATAACCAGAACCACCAGTCGATCAGTTGCTATGATGCAGACTGACCACCAGGGGGCAGACGCTCAAGGCAGGAGCTGCCACATGGTGGTCAGTGCGCTACCATGGTGGGAGGGCAGCTCGGCTGACTGGGATGAGTGGCTGCTCCCGCTGTGAACCCTGGGCCGACAGGTAGGAACCCAGGCTGCGATTATCACTTTCTCGCCCCTGGCTCCTCCTGCTCACTCCCTGCTGCCTCTTCCAGAGGCCCGCAGGCCATGCAGCATTGCCATCTGGCTTGCAGAGCTGATGCCGGAGGCCAGGAGGTGGGTTCGTGGCCACCTTGGGACTGAGGCACACTCCACCGCCTCTCAGTGCTATTGTCCCTGGGCCCAGCCCGACCGGGTCCCCTGGAGAGGTGAGTGCTCCAGGTCCACAGAAGATGTCAGACCAGGGAGCAGTTGCTCAGAGGGCTGGTCCACAGCCACTCTGTTGACCAGTGCTCCCACAGCGGGCTGATCCCCGCAGGCCACGCCCCCCCCCCCCCCCCCCAGTGCACGAATTCCATGCACTGCACCTTTAGTCCTTTATAAATCCCAGGAATATAGTGACCTGAAATTGATGCTGCTTTATAAACTTTAAATGGTTTGGATTTTTTATATTCCCCTTGTTTACGTTTTTGTTGTTTTCTTCATAATGTATACATTTAAATGATTTTCTTTTTTAAATATGTTTTATTGATTAAATGATTTTCTTAATACTTATAAGCATTTCAAGGTAGACACAATCTAACATGGGAATACAAACTTTTTCAAATGGAACTTCTTAAAGTAACTCATTGAGCCATTTGCAACCTTGAAACACATAATTCATCATGTCAAATGCCAGTCCCTCATTCCCCTGTGAGCCTGCAGTCCAAGGTTAAGGAAGTGAGGTTTTCAGTATCATTGCCAGAAATTACAGACATAGCCAGGTCCTCTCCAGCTCTGCTTCTAGACGGCCAGCGCATCTGGTTCTTGTCACAAGGCAATTTTCAATCACCACTGGAGCCTTTCGGATGGAAAGCCAGTGACCTGGAGGTTGGGCAGTTTGGCAACATCTGTACTTGTTCACAAAGATCGTTGAGTAATTTTGAAGTGAGTCAACGTGCTGTAACTTCAGAGAAATTTTCACCCGGGGGTCAAAGAGGCAACAATTAAAAGTTAAGAAAAGGACATAACCTACCAGTTATTGTGGAAGACTGGGAAAGCATATGTTCTTGATACAGATAAAATTGAGTGTTATACCCATGAAGGAAAAAAAAAAGATGGAGAGGAACTGCTATTTTGCTACACTAGAAATTGTATAATATTACACAGATGTTATATAATATCTGGTTCTTTCTCTGTTTCCCGGGAATCAACTTCCAGGAATTTTCTTTGTCTCTAGTGACTCAGCCAGGTCTGCAGTTAGGAGCATAACCAAACTAATCTTAAAGGTGAACAGAGTTACTGTTGCCAGGACATTTTCCCTTCCTCTTCCCGAACCCCATGATTCCCACTCTACGTGCAACTTCCATGGATGCTGAGGTTAATGAATGAGAACAGAGGGCAGTCTGCACCATAAGACCTTAAACAAAACACACAGAACAAAACAGTACCCATACCCCACGTTTACTGGTAAGAGGCAAGCTAGAGGAAATTTTGACAAAATGTAAATCTCTTTTCTACTCCTTTTTTTACATTAGCACATTTTTGTAGACTAATCCTCCCATCTCCATAAAAGCTCACATCACTGAATTGTGGGATTTCCTAGGGGAGGATAATTGAGAGCCTAGAACAGGGCTTTTGCTCTCCATGAAGAAACATTTGTACCAAATATTTGACTTTCATGTCTTTGGATAGACAATCACCATAACCAAACCTATTCAACAAAAGGAAAACAAGGACTTTCCGATTAAGGGGGAGGGGGGACAGGACCAGAGATCAAAGGACAAACTACTAACTGGCTCCCTATCTCTTTCCTTAACTATTTCAATGGACTCTCCCCGTTTAAAACTGAGGCTTTAAATATTTAAATCCTAAGAAATTAGAGGAACAGGAAAAGATTTTGCAGTCTTATTCTTCCTGCACAAAACTTAATTCTGTGGAGGCAAAAGAGAGGGCAACATCCCTGGGCCATATTCAACAGCATGATGTAACCTTCTCAGTAAGAAGGACAAGGTAGAATTTGATTGGACTAGTAGGGATGGTTTCATTAAGGTGTTACAGACTGTCCACGTGCGCACTGAAGCAGGTGAGGCACTATGTCCAGGAAAAAGAAAATCATAAGACAACACAAGTGCCATTACCTTTTTTTTTTTTTTTTTCCTGTGGATACAACTCACTAAAGCTACTGTCAACTACACTGCACACAACTTCGCTAAACACATATCAAGGCTGGTGACCCTAACTCAGTTTAGCACAATCTTCTTTTCTACCAGTATTGAAGATTCATTCCTATTGAACAGCGGTTCTCAACCTGTGGGTCGCGACCCTTTTGGCAGTTGAATGACCCTTTCACAGGGGTCGCCGAAGACCATTCTTCATATCAGATGTTTACATTACGATTCATAACAGTAACAACATTACAGTTATGAAGTAGCAACGAAAATAATTTTATGGTTGGGTCACAACATGAGGAACTGTATTTAAAGGGCCAGAAGGTTGAGAACCACAGCTAGAGAGTATTTCTCACCACTTCAGATGAAGTGCCGGATGCATTTTCTAGTGTGAATGGTCACCATCCCCCTACATCAATTCTATGGGACAAACTGGTCATTTAGAGGCTGGGACTGTGCAAAGTCCAGGCTTCCTGCCCGGCTGAGAGAACCAGAGAGTGTAGTTCCGTGAGCAGTAAAAGAAGTCAGTGTGTCTTTACAGAAAACATATTTTTTTTGGAGAAAATCATATTTTTAATTAAAAACCAATTGAGAAGTTTCCTTCAGGTTTTTACGTGCTTTATCTAACCAATAAATAATAAATTTAAATTGTTTTTTGCTTGCAATACAAATTTAAAAATAATCGTGGGGGATGATTTATGGAGGATATCTAATTAAGTTTGGATCCAGGTGTTTGATGGTCAGTTCTCTATAGAAAGTAGAAGCTGCCGCTGCTTAAAGGCAGGGTTTTTTTTCCCCCTCCACTTCCGTTAGGCCAAATGAAGTTCTCGGACTAGTACACTAGCTTCCTTCTCCTATACTCTGCCAAGTAATGAGACTTAAATAACTATGTAAATTCATTAATCTCATGAAGCAATTAGTGTAAAATCTAGGGCCTGTTAAATTATTTCCAAATGAATTAGTTATCACATAACATTTAATTTTCACGATAACCCTCATTTATTTACACAATTTCGATTAAATAAATGCAGAGATGTAATGTATTAAAGAGAGCAGCCAAAAGCTTGTCCATATCTTGTAAAAGCTGCTCCTATGACCTACGGGTAAGCAGATTAATGCATATGAGACACTCAGTACACCCTTTGCCAAAAAGTAAGCAGTCAGGAATGGGGCATTTCTCCTTGGAGGCATGCATCACTCAGGGCAGTTATTAGGGACATTCAACTCCATGTGCCTTGAGGAGAAGTGGGTCAAAAGTGGTTGCTATGCAGGAATTAATGCATGCATGGCCTTGGGTGTTATAAGGGGCTGAAAATCATTGAAATGTCTCAAAAATAATAATGTGAATAATAACATCAGATCTCTAATGTCAAAGGACCAATGCTTTCCAAGATGACTCTTTAAAGGAGAGGATATTAATGATGAGTCCTCTGGTTTTTTTGAGAGTAGGAATTGTATCAGTTTCTTTGTTCAATATAACAAGACACTTTTCTTCTTTTTACGATAATATATATATTTTTATTGATTTCAGAGAGGAATGGAGAGAGAGATGGAAACATCAATGATGAAAGAGAAACATGGATTGGCTGCCTCCTGCACGCCCCACACTGGGGATCGAGCCCACAATCTGGGCATGTGCCCTGACCTCCTGGTCCACGTAGGTTGATAATCAACCACTGAGCCAGACAAAAACTCTGTAGTTTATAAGCCACCTGATCTATGGCATATTGTTATAGCAACCTGGGAAATGAGGACAGTAATTAACAGGTCTCAGAAATGAGTACCCTGACTAGATTTATGTTTCCTTAATTTTCTGTGTATCTGCTTTTTGTGTGTGAATATGCTATACTTTGGTGGATCCTAATTACTTGACTGATGTCCAGTATGTATAGTATGTTCACCCAGAGAAGAACGGATCATTGCACCACTGTTCTAAAATAATCTGGCGCAGGAATGAGGGAATTTCCATTTACTGCCTTTAATTCCCCTTCTCTTGGCCTGGCTGGAGCCCATCATCTCTCCTACTGGCCAGCTGTCTGCAGAGTCATCACACATATAGCAAGTAATAGCCAAGGAGGAAGGACACATCTCAAGGACACTTCTGGTTGATTTATCTCTGTCTATACATTAAGATTTTTTTATAAAAATCAGTATTATTTTGAATTCTGAAATTTCTCCATATCAAACATTATTCTCATCCAGTAAGTCTTTCATTTGAATTTGCTTAAACTCAGGGGTGGGGAACCTTTTTTTCTGCCAAGGGCCATGTGGATATTTATAACACCATTCACAGCCACAGAAAATTATCAGCTTAAAAATTGGCCTGCTATTTTTGGTCAAACATTTAATTAACTCACGTCTAATGCCGTGGCAGGGCCAGACCAAGTGATTTTGTGGTCCTCATGTGGCCCGCAGGCCAGATGTTCCCCACCCTTGGCTTAAATAAATAAAAAAAATAAACCAACTTGAACAATAATTTTAAAATCCAATGTTTTTACAATGAGTACTAAAAGTTACTCTCTAAATTATTAACAACAAGAAACTATTCATTTCTTTTAGAATCCACGTGTCTATTCCAAGTCATATATTTTCCTCCACACATCAAAACTAAAAAAGAAAAAAGTGAATTGTTTTTTATCATTAAACCTAAATGCTTCTCAAGGTTTTGTGTTATACGTCAAAATATTAATTTCTTGTTTGTGTTATTATATTTTTGTACTGTGGAAAAGCAGTAAAATTTTGTTTGAATACAGTTCTTTTGTGTCGCATTGTAAATCAGTAGTTCACATTTTAAATTTCATATTATGGGGAACATTTTTATATAAAAGACTTATGTTTTTTCATTATTTAGTGATTTAGACTCTTTGGTCTAGCAACTATTGTTAGTGCCCAAGCCTTGGATGTAAACAAGTGAAGATGATAAATTATCTTCTATACCTAGTACATTCATAGAAAGCTAAGCATAACAACATCAAAATGTCAAACTCAATGGAATTATTTCACAAATTATATTTCATGTCAAGATCTTTTTAGTCACAAGATGATAATATTTTGTCCCATTTCCTTGAATTTACATGAATATAAAGCCAATAAAATGTTACTTCCAGTCAGAGCTCCTTTAAACAGAAGGGTAAGACTGTCCTCTCCTCTCCCTGACATTATGATGTTCCAGATGATAGACGTTCCAAGAGCCTGGGTCCCAGAAGGGAACATTTATCTACAGTCCACCCAAACTCCCCATTTCCAATCCTATTGGAACACGCACTGTGAGCAAAGACTAAACCTTTATGATCTTAAGCTCCTGATATGTTGAGACTGTTCATAATGGCAGCATAGAGTCAGCATAAAATAGATAAGTATCATTACATTTTAAAATAAGGGTATTATGAAAAACACATGTTACTAAACTCATTTTTTCATTCCACTAAATTCATCGCATAATCGTGTATCCAACAAATCATTCCTTTAATCAGAAATATTAATTCAGCACCTTTTCTAAGCTGGGTATCTTTGTCCCTGGAACAGATCAAAGTCTAAAAGGAAAAAATTAAAAAACACCACACACATCTAATTCCATAAATCATCTTCATTGGAGGAGACAGACACTTAACAGTAAACCTAAACCATATTTAAATATTATATAGTATGTCAGTACCAAAGCAAAAGCAGAGACATTTGGGAGCCAATGTGATTTGATTGGACTTAGAAATCAGTGGTAATTAGTAGGAAAGAGGTCAGAGAATGAATGGCATGGCTTAGTTGGAACGATAATATAAGAAATTATAAGCAATTATATGGATTTTGGCCTTAAGTATGAGTAAGTTTAAGTAGCATGACAGTTGTATGAGAGAAGTGTCATAGTCATCTAACTTCTGTTTTATAAAAGATCGATCTACATTGCATTAAAACACTAGAGGTGGGAGAGGTAGGTGGAAGCAGACAGAATGGTACAGACATGTTGCAATGTCTAAGAGAAAGACCAAGATGGCCAAGACCAGACTTCTGGTAGTAGAACTGGTTAAAAATAATGGTAGACTTGACATTTTAAAGAAATAATCAACAGTACGTGTTAGCAGATGGACTGCATAAGAGAAAAGATGAGTCAAGCATCATCGCAGGGCATTTGATCCCATCCAAAACGTCCAGGGAGACATTTGGGCTATGCCAAATGTCCTTGAAATTTGGTCCTATTCCTAATGCCCATCAGCATACGTGGTGCACACCAAAAGATCCTCAATATTTGGTCATGTCCATGATGTCCACACTTAGGAACCATCCCCAGGTTCAAACAGCCCATAATTTTTATCCTTTTGGTTTCTAGGATTAATACATTTAAAAAATACTATCCTGCCCTAGCTGATTTGGCTCAGTGGATAGAGCAGTGGTTCTCAACCTGTGGGTCGCGACCCCTTTGGGAGTCGAACGACCCTTTCACAAGGGGTCGCCTAAGACCATCGGAAAGCACATATATAATTACATATTGTTTTTATGATTAATCACTATGCTTTAATTATGTTCAATTTGTAACAATGAAATTGGGGGCTCACCACAACATGAGGAACTGTATTAAAGGGTCGCAGCATTAGGAAGGTTGAGAACCACTGGGATACAGTGTCAGCCTGCAGACTGAAGAGTCCCAGGTTCAGTTCCAGTCAAGGGCACATGCCAGGACTGCAGGCTCCATCCCCAGTAGGGGGTGTGCAGGAGGCAGCCAATCAATGATTCTCTCTCATCACTGATGTTTCTCTCTCTCTCCCCCTCTCCTTTCCTCTCTGAAATCAATAAAAATATGTTAGAAAAAAAATACTATCCTGTTTTTTTGATCTAATAATTGTGTTTGGCTGTATTGCCAGTAATAACCCTTTCTGCCTTGGCAGTTCAATTAGTAATGACACATGGGATTAGGTAGATGGATCCGTGTGGGGAAAACATATCTATTTCCTAGAAATAGGTGGGTTTCTAGCCTATGCATTTCAATAGCATCATTTTATGATTGATTCATTTTCATTTACTGAGTTCCTTGTCTATTTACCCATCTACATGTTAAGCTACTTGAGGACAGAAACAACGTATGGCTCATTTTTCCTATTTCTAGCTTCTACTTTCATCATTACAAAGGTACAAGAAGGAAAACAGACAAAACACCGCCATCAGTTATCTTAACACCTAAAGGGGCATCCTTGTCTTTTGAAGGATCCTATCTCATCATCATAAATGCAGTTCCAAAATGTATTCAACTACAGGATAGAGTTATTACCATGTAATGGAAATAAATACTCCAAGCGCCACCAAAAACCTATATTAAAACTGCCGCAGAAAATGGTTGAGCACCATGGTATCAACGATAATATAGCAGATCTATCATTTTCTTATCATGATAAAGTGGACCCCTCTGAAGACGCCCGCTATTTCCTGTCAGTTCAAAAGGGGTCTCCTGATGGCAGAAAGAACTGCAAAAAAGTGAGAGAAATATGTACACGGCAGCTATTTACATTGCCATGGATTATTTATCATTTCGAGTGCCTTGTGCCCTGAGCAGATCTGCAGTGCTAAAATATTACTGAATACCGACAAGAACGACATAAATCGGCTTTAGCCCTTGACTAGTGGATGATAACCTAGGGCAAGGGCCTTGACTTTTCTGAGCTATACTTACTCGTTTTAAGATTCAGACTGACATATGCCCCACTCCACGTGGTTGTAATGAGGATTCAATTGAGTAAAAACAGGAGATAATATTTGTGACACTTAGTGTGAGCACATTTGCACAAGAAATGTGAGTGGATTTACAGTATTAAGCATGCTTCAATTATAGTGGGGGAAAGTGAAGGGATTGAGAGGTACAGATTGGAAGTCACAAAATATGGGGATGGAAAGTAAGGCCTATGAAATCTAGTCAATAATATTGTAATCCTATATAATGAAAGGCCAATATGCAAATAAACTGAATGACAGAATGGTCGCTATGATGCACACTGACCACCAGAGGGCAGACACTCAATGCAGGAGCTACCCCCTGGTAGTGTGCTCCCACAGGGTGAGCACTGCTCAACCAGAAGCCGGGCTCATGGCTGGCGGGCACAGCCATGGTGGTGGGAGCCTCTCCCGCCTCTGAGGCAGTGCTAAGGAGCAGTGAGCCTGGTTTCTGGCTGAGTGGCACTCCCACAGGGGGAGCGCCGCTCAGCCAGAAGCCAGGCTCATGGCTGGTGAGCGCATTGGTGGTGGTGGAGCTCCTGCCTCCGCAGCAGCACTAAGGACCCCATGAGAGGGCACAGGCTGGACTGAGGGAGCCCCTGCCCCCAGTGCACGAATGTCGTGCACCGGGCCTCTAGAATTATATAATGTGGATGGTGCCAGGTGGGTCCTGGGAACTATCAAAGGGAAAACTTTGTAAAGCATATGATTGTCTAACCACTCTGCTGTGTATTTGAAACTAATATAAAATAATATTGAATGCAAACTGTAATTGAAAAGATTAACAAAAAAAAGGATGGTACAATTATTTATTCCCTTCGGCTCCAGGCAACTCCCTTGAGGCATTCTGGCAGAGCATGTTCTTAGCACATTTAATTCATGGCCGAGGCACCTCCATTCCCAGGTCTCATCAGAGGCTTTGGGCAGAGAAAGGCCCTCTTCATGAGGACAAAAGGGAAATATATATATATATTTCATAGAGGAAGGGAGAGGGGGAGAGATAGAAACATCAATGATGAGAGAGGATATCATTGAGCCCGCAACACAATATGTGCTCTGACCAGGAATAGAACCGTGACCTCCTTGTTCATAAGTTGACCTCCTGGTTCATAGGTTGATCCTCAACCACTGAGCCACGCTGGTAGGGCAAAAGGGAAGATCTTGAGGACATTCCTCCCAACTCTAAGTGCACCCAACTTTTCCATTCCTAACACTCTTCCCTTGTGATGCACCCCCACACTCATCCCCCAACCCATAAAACTGCCCAGACCTTTTGGTCAAGGTGCCCTCCATAGTGAGTTAATCGGTGCTGACCCACCTGACCTTCCACTGGGTGCTCCTCCCATGGAGAAATATGGAAAAGGGGGTGTCAGCCACCTTCCAGTTTCGGTCTCTGGCTTCTACCATTGCGGTGGGTGATGCTAGTCTTAATTCTTTCCTGTATGACTTGCTGCTTTAACTGGCTACTCTGACCGCTGGCCGCTCAGCTTCCCCCCTGATACCTACCAAATACAGAAATCAAAGCCAGAGGAATATGCTTTTTAATCCCTGTATTTCAATAAAATTAATTGGAACAAAATGTAAAACTTAACAGTGTCTCTCACTTCAGAAATATTTTTAGATTGCCATTGCAAATACTATAGAGTTTTGATGTAATAACATTTGTGAAAAGAATGCAATGTTATAATAAGCGTTTCTTCTGGCTTAATGCTAGTATCTTCATGTAGATATTCTGTAAGAATCATAGACATTAGAAACATACAAATCTTCCACTTAGAAGAGAGGGAAAGCTTTCTTACAAGGAGCCCCAGCTACATTCCGTATACATTTTGCTTATTTGTTTGTTTCTTCAAGAAATTGATATGCATTCAAAAAAAAAAAAAAAAGCCAGTTGCTATTCTCATTACCGAATACATACTAGCAGCTGTTAGGCAAGACAAAAAATATTCCTTATCTCCTAAATTTTTCATTTTAGTGGAGCGTAGAGGATGGTTGGGACTCAAAAAGCCTTCTTCCTGTGATGAAAGCTAAGTGACCCTGCTCAGATGCCAGGGGAGGAAATGGGCCCCTTATTCTCCAGGAAAAGAATGTGCGATAATGTGCAGCTTTGTTTTTGTTGGCTTGTTCTATTTCACCATCACAGTATCATTAAGGAAATTGAAGTTGCAGAATGACAGGGTTGAAACTAAGGTTTACGGGATTTGAAAGAGTATATTTATGATAAGGCACCAAATCTGAGGTTTTCTTTGCTCTGTGATTGTTTTCCTGAAGTTTCTGGAAGAAACTGTAAAACCTGCGCACAGAAAGTTGCAATATGTGAGTCTTTAGATTTGCTCCCCCAGCTAGCCAGGCCTTGCTCAGTGGGCTCAACAATAAACTTGCATTTCGCCCGGCCGGCATGGCTCAGTGGTTGAGCATATACCTATGAACCAGGAGGTCACGGTTTGATTCCAGGTCAGAACATGTGCCGGGTTGCGGGCTCAATTCCCAGTGTGGAGCGTGCAGGAGGCAGCTGATCAATTATTCTCTCTCATCATAGATGTTTCTATCTCTCTCTCCCTTCACGTCTGAAACCAATAAAAACATATTTAAAAAAAAATAAAGTTGCATTTCTCTGAGAGAGAGGCTATGGACAGGTGCACAAGGTAGGTTTACTGTCGCCTAAAGAAAAACAAAACAAAATAACAAACAACACGTTGATCTTTTATAGCTCTTTATAAATGCTGAGTGTTAAAGTGTTTCAACTAAATATTTTAGTGGAGAATTTATTTAAAAAACTATTTAGAAACATTTTCAATTTAGAAAACTAAAGGTATTTCCTTTGTTAGTCAATAAGAAACCTTTTAGAACAGGTTTTCTTTCCATAAAGAATTTACTTTTAATCAACTAACACCTGTAGAGCTCTTTGAGGCTAGTGAAATAATTCCATTATTGGATTTATATCTTAATTCTATGATCACATTTTTTCCTACCTGTTTGAATTAAAGGACCTAATTTCAGGCCCTTTGATATATACTGCGCATCTATATTCTATTCATATTTATTAAATTATATGGATGCAATTGGTTGATACTTTTAGAAATCAAATGATTTTGATTTTTATTTCAAGGAAGGTATTAAACTAGCCAATAAAAGTGATCTTGTGTTATTATTTGTGTTTATTTTCTATTAGAATAGATTATAAATAATTTTATGTTGACTCATTTGATGATCAAAATAATCTATTTGTTATTTTTATTTAATTTAAATAATTTTATTTTAATAACTTGCATACATGTATTTATATTAATAGATTTATATTTTATATAAACTCAAATCTTTAAAGGTATTAACTATTTTGTAGAATTTTATTTATTAATTATTGCTGGGTTTATTTTAATCTAGTTACTCATGTTACTCACTTAATCTAGGTATACATATTAGAAACATGGTATTTACTAGCTCATTTTTTTTTCTTTTAAGTTATATTTTTCTGATATTACTTTTCCACAAAACACAAATCCAGAACTTTCAGAGCATATGCTGGAAGGTGAAAAAAAAAAAACTATTCCTAAGTATAAATATCTCTAACTTCAGATTTATTCGTGTAAAGGTTTAAGGTGATCAGAATGTCATCTCTTTATGAACTACTACACTTTAGCTTTATTACTAATTTCCCTCTGCATCACATCAAACACTGCCTATGGTTCTAACATTGACTTCTTAATTTTATGAAAATTGGCCTCCCAACAGCTGGTCTATTGAACAAGTGAGTCTGTCAGGGGCTGATTACAGATTAATGATATAGGTCTTCTTCAAAGGGGCAGCAATTCGCAGTCCCATGGAGCCTCCTGGTAGTTTAGAATGCTTATTTAAGAGGCACTCTAATTTATGCACTTAAATATTTTTATTGATATGAAATTGAATGCTTTTGAAGACATAACATGCCCACTTTCGAAGAAAGACCTTAGATTTAGGATTACTGAATAGCACATCTGCTCTGTATGGGATGATTTATTAAGACTAGCACGAAGCACTGGCTAATCAAACGTATATGAAGACATCAGACAATAAATAAATACTGCCTTACCATCCAAATGTATTTAAGGGTCCATTTTTAAAACATTCAACTTGGTAAACATTTAAAAGCTGAGTTAAAAATCAAAAAGGGCTCTGAAATTCTCTTTGCCAAGTACATTCTAAAAATACATTTGTCATTGTGCATTTAAAATGATCAAGAATTTTCATCATAGCAATCATTTTCTTACAATTTGGGAAACGACAACAATTTCTGAAAATGGGTGTTCTTTTAGCTTTTCATTTCTCTGGCCTATCAGTTACTGTCATAAATGATCTAACAAGCCATCATCTGTGTATTTGAAAAGTAACTTTTATATTGGGTCCCAATGGTTAGGTAAGCAATGAGGAGATAAAAGTAACTGATCTAGTTTCGGTATTAATACTTTGAGCATTCCACTGTGGCGCTTCCCATTTGTGAAGATTTTTGCTTTTCTGTATTACTGTGATTGACACCGTAAAAGCAGAGCACCATTTGAAATTCAAATCACCTAACATGAGGTTTTATAAAAACTTTACTGATACTAAGCATACAATGTGTTTCATGCATATAGATAAATAAAAGACCCCAGGAACTGAAAACTCTCCAGTAAAAAATTGCAAGTAGTTGAATATGTTCCAATAAAAAGCTGCCATTTTACAAAAGTACTTAAATTCCTGTAGAATTTTTAAATGTCTACTTAAGTAAATATGTACCTTTTTGGTTATTTGAACATGCATTTATTGTCATATCATTTTTCTGCAATTTAGTAAAAATGATCACTGAGATCACAAGAACATTTCAAGGAACTTAAACTCACCCCAAACCCAGGGTATTAGACCATCTTGTCATATAAAGGGCAAATCCTTTTAAATGTGTGTTAGGCAAATCCCCAAAAAATGCCTAAGCTAAGGAGTTACCGATGTGTGACACACACACACACACACACACACACACACACACACACACACACAGTAACAAAGGTTGGTATGAACTGGCAGGCTACCTGTGCAGCAGTCAGCTTCCATGACCTAAGCTCTTAAACTCAACTGTTGGTCTGAAACACTATCTAAATAAGGTGACTGAGGAATAGGGGACAGGACTGGTCCAAGGTCACACAATAAGTGGCAGGGCCAGGAAGGAGCATCTTTAAAGATGACTAACGACTGAGGAAATGAGGGAATTATTAACCCTTGATTAGAGGACTTTACAAAAGTTTCATTTTAAACGCCTCCGTCTTTCTTTAGACTGCCCTGAAAAACAGGATAGACTAGGTGGCTCCTGACACTGGAAGTCTGGGGTCAGAGTGCCAGCATTGTTGAGTTTGGGGAGAAACTTCTTCCAGACGGCAGGCTGCCAACCTTCCTTGCACCCTCACAGAACAGAGAGAAGAGGCAAGCTCTCTTCCTACTCTATGGGCACTAATCCCATTATTTTTTAAAAAATATATTTTATTGATTTTTTTACAGAGAAGAAGGGAGAGGGATAGAGAGTTAGAAACATCGATGAGAGAGATCGATCAGCTGCCTCCTGCACACTCCCTACTGGGGATGTGCCCACAACCAAGGTACATGCCCTTGACCGGAATCGAACCTGGGACCCTTCAGTCTGCAGGCCGACGCTCCATCCACTGAGCAAAACAGGTTCGGCACTAATCCCGTTATTAAGGGCTCCACCCTCAGGACCTCATCTAACCCTAATCACTTCCATTACAACTTACTGTTGGGTTTCAAAATCTGAATTGTCTGTGGGGACACAAACATTCCAGTTTGTAACACTCCCTAGTCTATGCATTAACATCAATGGAAGAATATTGAAGGAAAGTACTGATTTCAATTATATGTTTCTTATAAAGTTAGATCTAGCAAACCTACAGTTAATATAATTCAAATTTACCATTAGAGCATAAACTAAAAAAAATTATCTGTTCATGTTCCCCTTAAAAACATAACATTCCCACAGCTTGGGATATAGATCTTGGATTGTATTTTTGTCATTGTTTGGATATCTTCATATGTTTTAGAAGGCCAAAAAAAAATCACTTGCAAGTGTATGGAAAAAGTAATTATTTTTAATTATTAAAGCTTCTTTCTATGCACAGGTGGTAATAGATTTATTTAATATATCCCACTTGGACAAGAACTAGCCATAAAAATCCTTGCAGTTAATATATAGCTGTACTTCATGCTTTTTCAATCCCAGCTTTTTAAAATATTTATGCAAAAAGTAATCAAATGGAATAAAGTAATGATATATAATTCTTAACTTAGCATCCTAAACTATTTTGCATGTTTATCAAATTAATATTGATTTCTAATTACTTCACTCTAGCAAGAAATATTCTAAATAGAAGACTTAAGAAATTTAATACTCAAGGAAAAATATGTGTTCAGGGGGAAATTAGGGATCGGAAAAGCAGATGGATAGAATTAGAGAAATCTTTCTGCTGGGCGGCCATATGTGGTTTGTTCAGGAGCTGGTAACACGGGGATTTCGCTATGAAATATGTTCTCTGGTTTCTAATTCATTACATGTTTTCAGGAATGGAGGAAGTTGAAACATTAAGGAACCAGTAGATGTGATGAATTCAAAATAAACGAGACCTGGCCAGAGCCACAAGCTAGGCGCCAGTTTCTATCATGGAGCTGTGAGTTGATGAGGAGCTGAACAAGGGTGTGGGGACGGACGGGAAGGAAGAAGCCATCTGTGAAGAAAGTCCCGATGATGGGACCAGAAGACCTTGAGGACGCAGACAGAGCAACAGTGTGACCAAAGCTTCAGGAAATAAGAAAAAAAAAAAAAAAGGCCAATCCTGGGGAGGTTAGCTCTATGCAATCTATGCACAAATGTTTACTGCTTGAGGGTACCACTCTGCAACACAAGACAATCTACCATCTAAGCCTTGCAGGGGTGGGCAAACTTTTTGACTGGAGGGCCACAATGGGTTCTTAAACTGGACTGGAGGGCCGGAACAAAAGCATGGATGGAGTGTTTGTGTGAACTAATATAAATTCAAAGTAAACATCATTACATAAAAGGGTACAGTCTTTTTTTTTTTTTTTAGTTTTATTCATTTCAAACGGGCCGGATCCGGCCCGCGGCCCACGGCTGACTAAGGTAATAAGCAGAGGGTGTGCTGTATTATAGCCAGAGATAATAAAACTGCCTCGCCTCAAGTGGCGGCTGTGAAATTTCCTTTATAAAACATTAATTATACGGATCTGTCACATTAAGCAATTCTTGGAAGGAATTCTTATGTTCTATGCAGAAAGCTGGATTGATTTTTCTCTACTCACGAGCAGTGCAAATTTAGTTAAAATATTGCTTCTCAAGGGTTTTTACTTTTCACGTGAAAGGGATTATTTAATATTGGCTATCAATTCAGGTAACAATTGTTTCCCGTGGCAATCTGTCCTCAAGACATACGGAACCGATCAGAAAAATCCCCACAGGTGGAATATTTAATTACCAACAGTCTAATTAACTTGATTCCTCTTAATATCTATAGTCTGAAATTTTGCAGAAGTCAGAAACATACCCTTTTCCCATTCAAGGTGTATGATTTATCCAAATTTCTCAGTGTGGAAAAAACATCTGACTTCTTAATATTCTGGAAGTTTATACACTTGGCAAAACTTAACCCTTCTTGTTTTCTACTCTTTTCCCTAATACTTACTTTAAAACAGGATGGAAAAGTTTTTAATGCTTTCTGGAGAATGAAATTAAAGCATCAACTGCACCCCCCAAAAAAGAGATTAATTCTGGGGCCACATGGAAATTTGGATAATTTAAGCGGATGGCTATTCTTGCCAAACCAGTCACTATTATTCTCTTTCTCAGATAAATACAGTGCTGGCTACTCACATTATATCCCAAATTTCACCTCCTAAGTATATTACAAGTCATCCATCGTTGAAACTGCTGGGCTAAATGTAATGTATTTCTGCAGAGGTTGTTGAAAACATATTCCGAGTCTCTGGTGTTCTGTAGAATATGTTTTGGGTCCAGTGAAAACATAACATATGAAAAACAGCAAGCAAGCAAGTGAGAAGGAAAGGAAAAGAGTATGTGGTATTCAAAGAGAGAAAACAATGATTGAAAATTACTATTTTTGCCATGTATATATGACATATCTCCAAAAAAGAAAATAAAAACCAAACCATGCCTTACATCTTTTTGAAATGCATAAATGTCCTATATAAGTTTGGGCTTGTTTAAAATAATAGCTGACAGATATGCACTTCTTATTTTAAACTTCTGAATTATGTAAATGTAAATCTACAAAAATGGAGAGGTATTTTTATATGTAATTATCATCAGCGATAGAGAAAGAGTATGATTTCACTTGATGTCATTTCAATGTGATATTGTTATGCTTTGAATCCATCATTTTTATGGTAATGGAGAGAAAAAGTAAAATTATTCAAATTTGAGCATCTCTTTCCACAATTTGGGGACTACAAATTTATATTCCTCTTAGAACTGTTAATGATGTTGTAGGCAAAGAGTTTCATATGATTTAACAAAGACAGGAAACGTGTTTAGAAAAATCGTGTTGCATGTAAATTTCAGAGCGTTTAAAGAGTATTTTGTAAAGATTGAAGGAATTTTTGTCCATCATTTGAAAATCAGAGGAATATAGCCAATTCCATTGGTTTCCATGCTCAATTCGATTAATCTCTGTAAATAAATCTTAACCAATCCTAATCCCATTTTTTCTGTCTGGTCCATAGCCAATGGTTTTTAAAGATTCATTGTCTACCATATGTCAGAACCAAAAGTTTTCCAGGAGATTTGAATTTCTAGTTCTAAGTACTCATCTGGACATACGCCAATGCATCTGTTCTTTCTTTAGGGTAAACAACTCCAACCCTATCTTTGTGTTCTGAGTTCTTAGCATGAACCCTGTATACATGTTCAGACAAATATGGGCAGTGATAACAATTGGCAATGTTAGGTAACCAATTTTCATTTGTAAAACTTTGCTTTTACTTTTAGTTTAAACATTATATGTTCCACTAATAATCTTACCTTTTGTCTCCAATGAAAGGTCCCTAACGAAAAACAGGGCCCTCAAATCCCTACATATAGAGATTTCACATATGACACACACCCTTATTTCTAGCAAAGACTGTTGCTAGTTCCCAGAATGAGTGAAGACATCAAAATAAAGTCTTCACAGATTGTGGGAGATACAGTTCTGCCCCATATTCTATCCGGGAAGGAACTGAAATCGAAGCATTGCTCCTGGATAGCTTTCTGCTAGTTTGGTGGTCTATCAGTCTCGCTCCGTGATAGCTGTCACATTGCCAGAGGTCCTCAAACTTTTTAAACAGGGGGCCAGTCCACTGTCCCTCAGACATTCCACACATGCGCACTGCGGGCCCGGGACGAGTCGGCTGCTAAGCAGGACAGGCAGCGGTGGCAAAAACACCCTGGGGGCCGGATAAATGTTTTCGGTGGGCCGCACGTGGCCCGTGGGCCGTAGTTTGAGGACCCCTGCTAGACCATAAAGGCTCCAATTACACAACAAATGGTTATATTTTCTCTAGCCTTCTTTTACCCACCTCCCCTGAAAAAAGGTTTTTTATACAAGTGGGAGGGAGAGAAAATAAGAAATACGGAAGAAGTTATATTTCTGATTTCTCTTATACCATTTTGTCACTAGCAAAAGATCTTGCTAACTTTTAGAATTTTATTTTAAATGAATTACACTTTATACTATATCATCATATGCCTGAAAATATTCATTTCTCAATCACTTAACAGAACATCCTGGGGGAAAAAAAATCTATGTCAAAATCTGAAGCAGCAAATTGAAAGTTTACCCAAATATTGCTCACTCCTGGTATACAGGTATACCTATAAAACTTCTCTTCACTATTTAATAAAATAAACCTAAACATTAATTTTTCCAGTATTTGTTGCTCTATCAAGCCATTAAAAGTTGCCCAAAGAATGTTACCTGTATGTGAAAAGAAATCTAGACAGCTGATACGTATATTCAAGGTTAGACTCTTTACATGTAAGATTGTTGATCTTGCCGAAACCGGTTTGGCTCAGTGGATAGAGCGTCGGCCTGCGGACTGAAAGGTCCCAGGTTCGATTCCGGTCAAGGGCATGTACCTGGGTTGCGGGCACATCTCCAGTAGGGGGTGTGCAGGAGGCAGCTGATCGATGTTTCTCTCTCATCGATGTTTCTAACTCTCTATCTCCCTCCCTTCCTCTCTGTAAAAAATCAATAAAATATATTAAAAAAAAGATTATTGATCTTGCATTTATTTCTACTAAAGTTAGGATCTGTGATTAAACTGTTTTATTACCATCCTCAATTAAATGCCCATAAAACTGTAGGTGCTTTGAAATTACGGGAATACATGAATGACCAACTGACATTGGATAGTCCTGGTTTTCTTAAGCTTTTAAAAAAGAGGGTTATATACTAATTTCAGTTAGTAAAATTGTGTTGAAAACACGGAAAAATTAATAGCTACCTTATCTATCACACAATATCACACAATGTTCATCTCTGAATATTACTTAATTTTAAATGCCTGTGAGTATATATACGTTGTACAACATGTTACAGAATTGTGCTGTTTTTGTGTCATGGTTCTCCAAAATAATAAACCTTCAGCTATTATGAACTGTATCCCTAATGTATCTGAAACTGTATATTTTCAAGAGCAACATGCACTTTTGTTTAAAAAGCTGTTCTATAAGGTTGACTTTTCTGACTTTAGAGTGCTAGTTATTGATCCAAATGCCATAACATCATAGTTTAAGCTTGTTTCTCATTTATCTTCTATGGTTTCTATTCATTGTAGGGGGGTAAGGAATAGAGGGCATTTGGAAAGCTGGGTGGCTGCCAGAACTATTAACACTTAAGTGCAGGGCACAAACTACTCTATAGCTACAAATGGCTTGTTGAGTCCAAATCTTTAGGTGCCCTTCCGCTTTTTGAAAAATCTGCTAAATGCAAGTATGGTATTTAATTACACCTACCACTTTTTAACAGGACTCATACCACATCTTAACTTTCACAATCCTATATCATAAAGAGCTAATATGCTGATTAGACTGAACAGCCAAATGACCTCCAGATGTCCTTTCAGATGACCTTCCAGATGAAGCCGGGGCTTCAAGGGCCAAGCCCCTTGAATGAATTTTTGTGCACTGGGCCTCTAGTATATAATAAAAGGCTAATATGCAAATCGACCGAACAGTGGAACGGCTAGTTGCTATGATGTGCACTGACCACCAGGGGGCAGATGCTCAACACAGGAGCTGCCCCCTGGTGGTCAGTTCACTCCTACAGGGGGAGCACTGCTCAGCCAGAAGCCAGGCTCACGGCTGGCAAGCGCAGCAGCGGTGGTGGGAGCCTCTCCTGCCTTTGCAGCAGCGTTAAGGATGTCCCACTGATGTCTTAGGCCCGCTCCCTGTGGGCATAAGCTGGCAGTTGGACATCCCCTGAGGGCTCCTGAACTGCAAGAGGGCGCAGGCCAGGCTGATGGGCCCTTTCCCCTGAGTGCACGAATTTCATGCACCGGGCCTCTAGTGTATTTATAAGAAGACATGCACATAACTAGCAAGATCTTGCTTCTAAAAAATCAAGAGCATGTTATTTTATAGGACAAGTAAAAAGTGATGTTCTCAATATTAGAAAAATGCAGAAAAATACCATATCAGGTCATCATTGACGCTATATTAGGTTAACAATGCTCAAATAGCTCTAATATTGTAAACTTTTAATGATTTGTATTAGGAATGCACTTATTTAAAGGATTATTTCTGTAATCAAGAGCAAAAGCTCAAACCAAGAAATGTACTTTGGCTCTTTCTGAAGTTTCTAAACATAGACTCTGTGTTTTAAAACATGCAAACCATTAAAAAGTGATATACCTTGATTCATACTTATTAAGTATAGGAAATAATTGCATGTTGCTGATGATAACTATATCTTTGATGACAGAAAATTATCTACATATTTGTTTGCTTTTCAAAATGCTATTGGAAAACTAACGGAGTGGGAACTTAAAAACAACAACAAAAATGATTGCAAGATCAAACAAAAGTGAGCCTAATGGATAAAGTACAGCATAGGAGGTCAAAATGATTTACACTGAGATCTGCAAGGCAGACTCAAGGCTTTCATACCTTTACAGTTTATCTAATCTGTTTCTTAACTTTCTCTTCTCAACTCAAGATGACAGAAATGTTCTCTTTGAAGGAAACAAATTCCTTGCCGTGATTTAGACCTATCATTGGCAAATGCTGTAATACTTACTCACTTCAACATCATTTAACTGGAGAATAGTGATTTAAATTCTCTATGAATATTTTGGAAGAATATTTCTTTCTCATGCTATGTACTATCATAAAAAGAACATTAGAATGTTGTCTTTGGAATCAGACAAAACCTGCATTGAGTTCCAGTAATCACAATTTATAGATATATGATACTAGGAAATAGAATTTCTTGAAACAGAATTCTAACTTAAATGGAGAGCCTTTTACCAATATAGGAACATTGTAAATGTCCTATACAGATATTATATATCTACTAGAGGCCTGGTGCACAAATTTATGCATCAGTGGGGTCCCTTGGCCTGGCCAGCGGGATCGGGCCGAAACCAGCTCTCCAACATCCCCCGAGGGATTTTGATAGGGCGCAGCCCAGTCTGAATGACCCCAACAGTGCACAATTGGGGCCAGTTACGGACAGGAGGTTGGCGGGCCATGGGAGGGCTCCAGGACATGTCGGCCCATCTCACTTAGTCCTGATCGGTTGGACCCCAGCAGCAAGCTAACCTACCGGTTGGAGTGTCTGCCCCCTGGTGGTCAGTGCACATCATAGCAACTGGTCGATTGGTCGACTGTCTGCCCCCTGGTGGTCAGTGCACATCATAGTGAGCAGCTGAGTGGCCTTAGCATATCATCAGCATATTATGCTTTGACTGGTTGAATTGATGACTGGACACTTAGCATATCAGGTTTTTATTATATAGGATATAGAATATATCACTGATATAAAATACAAGTCATGACTGACTGATATTTCTACAAATTAAAATATGAGGAAGGAGGAAGAATGAAAAATTGTTATTAACTATATATTATGCTTCACAATAGGGTTTGGTGAACTTTTGTCTGTGAATATATTAAGTTTTGTATAGTAAACATAGTACACTTTGTGGACCCCACGATTCTTGGCTGTGAGAGCAACCATGGACGATGCACAAATCATTGCAGATACCTGTGATCCAAAAGGCTTTCTGTATAAAAGAGAAAGGGCAGCTGGATTTGGTCCACGGGCTACAACTTTCAGAACACGACCTCCCCAGTAAGCAGATTATTTCCTTTCCTATTATATTTTTACAATATGTGTTTTCTTATTGCATATAATACTCAAAATAAAAACACACTAAAGCTTTGAGAAGGTGATTCTTAAAACCAAATTAGGTCATGCCATAGTAACTTCTTTATCATTAACTTGTCAAGTACCAATCAGTTGGATCTAAATGCCATATACAGCAGGAGTTTTAAGTTTTCCACAGATCTGAGCCAGGGGTATTATAATTACCTATAGATGAGGTCATTGAGATAGTACCAATCCTTCCCAAGATTCACATATCACACCCATAAAAATACATTTATTAAAGGATTTGTGGGCTCCTTTGTAACCTACAAATGTGCTCAGTGCTGGCACAGCTGAAAACGGAACAGGAAGCTTGTAGAGAGTTTGAGGTGAATAGAAATCCATCTTGGAGTTCTTTAGGTGACTGACTGGTCAGGCACCAGTGTAAGCCCAGCAGATGCCATAGCCGTCGCTTGAACAACAAGCTCTCTTTAGATGCCTGTAATCTTCAGGTTAGCGCTGACATTAAATTTCCCCATCCTGGTCATGTTTTATTCCCTTTACACCAACACGACTCTCCCTCCCAGACAGAGACCTGCCTCTCAAGGGCTCCCCAAGACACTTGTCACTTAGCAGAGTCCGGGACTGTGCTGGCTGAAAGTCATGTGCCACTTTCAGGAGCTCTTTATTCACGACCAGTGTGCATCCCTAGAGACAAATCGTCATACCTCATACCTACTTTCAAAAAAAAAATAAAAAAGCTAATAGCTTTTACAACCATTGAAAAGCAAGTCATTTAGAAGAGAACAAGCTATCTGATTGTTTCGGCCAATTTAAATGTAATTGAAATGACTTTGTGTGGAGCTCGGGCTGTATATGCTGTGGAAGATGAAGGGCTCCAGCACTAAGGATGGGGTTCCTTTGAAGACATTCCAACTTGCCCTCGATTTTCTTCATCCGTTAAATCTTGATGTTCTTTTTTTTTTTTACCTTGAAACATATGATCCCATAATTCTTCATGCTACATGGTTTCCCTTATTTTCTTTATTTTATTAAAATAATTTTACACTGGGTATTACCAAGAAAAAGACATATAACTATAATACAACCAGTGTATTACCTATACTAGTGGCCTGGTGCATAAATTCGTGCACCAGTGGGGTCCCTCAGCCTGGCTTTGCGATCAGGCCAAAACCGGCCCTCCAACATCCCCTGAGGGGTCCCAAATTGCAAGAGGACGCAGGTCGAGGGACCCCACTGGTACATGATCAGGGCCGGGGAGCAACACAGGAGGGCTCCAGGATGTGTCCAGCCTGTCTCGCTCAGTCCTGATCGGCCAGTCCCCAGCAGCAAGCTAACCGACCAGTTGGAGTGTCTGCCCCCTAGTGGTCAGTGCACATCATAGTGAGTGGTTGAATGGCCTTAACATATTATTAGCATATTACACTTTGGTTGAATGACCGACCAGATGACCATACACTTAGCATATTAAGCTTTTGTTATATAGGATATGTTTTGCAATAGAAAACCATTCCAGGTGTTTAATAGTCATAAAAATGTTTATCGGGAGGTACCTATTTAAATAAGAGGATAAAAAACCTCCTTAATCTCTACCTTCCCCCAAATATATTTACTGTCTTTTCTTCAGTCTGAGCATCATGACTTACATTTTGGAAAGTTCCAAAAAAGCAAGAATCACATAAATTTTACCTGAGGAGGGGGGTAAAGACCAACTGTCTTTGTTTTCATTTGTTTCAGAACACTGAAATAGTTAGTTTACTTGGTCATCTTAATTGTCATTTGGAATAGCTCAGTCTTAGAGGGAGCATGCATTTGGTGAAGATGATAACATGAACATTTACAACAATAAGGACAAGGACTCACTGAACTATGTTTCAGAAATTTTGGCAAGTGCTCTATATGCGTAAGTCTAGTTTAATGCTCTCAGCAATCCTGTTACCCCATCTTGCTGCTCAGAAAACTAAGCCCACCAAAGGAGAAGTGGCTCATCCAAGATTTCACAAGAGAATTGCAGAACCCAAATCCAAACTCAGCTGTCACGTTTATTGCTCTTGCTCTTTTTAAAATATATATATATTTATTGATTTCAGAGACGGAGAGGAAGAGAGAGATAGAAACATCAATGATGAGAGGGAATCATTAATTGGCTGCCTCTCGCCCTCCTCCCCTGCCCCACCCCCCTGACACACACACTGGGGATTGAGTCCGCAAATGGGGGCATGTGCCCCTGACTGGAATCAAACCCAGGACCCTTCAGTCTGCAGGCCAATGCTTTGTCCACTGAGCCAAACCAGTTAGGGCTACTGTCCTTGCTCTTAAGAATTACATTTTATCTTAAAATTTAAAATTATGTCTATTTTATTCCTAGTAAAAGAACAGTAGTGCAGTCCTGTGTTAGAATAAAGACACATATTTAAGCTCCTGCTTTTATCTCCTAGTGAAATTGATTTCTGGGCAGTACAGCGATCAGTTTGATCTAGAGAAACATTATTTCCCCCTTTGTAATTCATGTTTATTATCATGTCTGCTGTCAATATGGTGATTGCAAAATATCCTGATATTGAAATACCCTTTACTAAGAAATAATATTGTTTGTTAAGAGTTAAAATGTCACAATTTCATTTTAATTAAAATGATTTTAATCCTTGTTTACAGTAAGAATCTAGATGAAGGGATTACTCTTCAAACTATTCCTTTGCTATAAATATGAACCATTCATTTCTAATTATATAAAATTTGCTTTTATTATTTATGAAGGTTTATTTACATACAAATTTTTACTTCATTTTCAATTGAGCATATTTTAAATCTGAACCACCCAAAGAATTATCAAGTAGCCAAAGAAGTACTACGTTTTAGAATAAACCACAAAAAAGTAAAATTTAGGCAGATCACATTATCTGCAGGTGACATTAAGATGAAATAGTCATTTAAAAGTCATTTGATATTATCAAGTATCAGTAACTATTAGCTTTGAATGAGCTACAATAACCAGTAGAAAATCGATTTCAAAGTGATTGTTCAGATGTGGGGGTTTTTCTTAATTGGCAAACCTTCGTATGACACATTAGTGATAATTTGGAGAGCCAGTAAGGAGGAAAAAAAAAGGTCGAAATGGGATGGCTCAAAACAAGTTTGAGACCCGAAAGCATTCCAACATCATAAAACTTTTAGAATTTTATTAGGAAATAAGTGGTCTTCTGTAAGCATGAAGAAACTGTTTCCATATTATCTCTTTTTTCCTAAGCACATTTCACTGAACTGCTTTTATTTTTGCTGATTTTTTTCCTTTCCCCAAGAATCACCGTAATCCCCTAATCCTTTCCTCAGATAGCAATTTAGAAAGGGCTTTGGTTTCATCCTTTCCTCATGGTAGACCTTCCGGAAGTGTTGCTTGTTCTTATATTTTAAATCCATTTCTATTTTAAGTTATTTTTCCCTCCTCCTGGTCACATTTCAATGTCATGTTTTAGACCAACATCTGTGACTTTCCCCCTTCTTAACCTGCAAATGTAATGAGTATTCAAAATCAAACAGGTTTTGATGTATTAGGAAACCAAAAATAAGAGCTTTATTTATACCTGTTTTGGTTTTTTTGAGTATATTTTTATTGATTTCAGAGACTAAGGGAGAGGGAGAGAGATAGAAACATCAATGATGAATGTTGAGAGCAAATCATTGATAGGCTACTTCAAGCATGCCCCCTACTGGGGATCGAGCCCACAACCCAGGCATGTGCCCTGCCAGGGAATCCAACCATGACCTCCAGGTTCATAGGTCGATGCTCCACCCCTGAGCAACACCAGCTGGACTCCACCAGTTTTAATAAATATAAAAATCCACACAGTCTCTGTTGTGTGGATATTGGGGAGAAGTGTGTGCGTACATATGTGTCCTATGTGCATGACTTTTACAAAATTAACGCATTTAGTGAGTCACTCAGTCACAGATTCATTCATTTACAAACGGTCGCTGCGAGGAATTATATTAGGCACAGGTTCCCAAATCCCAAATAAGTGTCATTTTAAAGTTTCAACATTGTACTGTTTTTCCAGTCAAGCAACAAGAGTGTGTTCCTTTATTGTCCTGTCTCTAACAGGAAACTGATGTAGAATGATGAGGGTTAAACATTGGCCATCAGCATGGCCAACGTATGTGTTACCACTTTTATTCTGGGAACGCATCATGGATACCTCGGCCTGTTATATAAATGGTGAGTTAAAAACGAAGCCTTTCTCTCATAAAATGCCATGATAATGTACTCAGGCGAGAATAACTGAATGATTTAAAAAATCAACATTTTCTTAATGTACTTTTCTGTATTAGAAAGCTGGTAAATAAATGGTCTGTGCACCTGCTACAAGTAATTTACAATCACCCGTTGCTTGAAACTCTGCAATATGCTTCATAAACCGAAAAGCAAAGCTTGCTGTCAAAAGAGAACACAAAATAAAATGCAAGTTTTCACTTTTTTTTGAGCAGCCAGATGGCTTAGAATTATTTTTCTGCGATTCAATAGAGAAGAAATGGAATGGAGTCAAGTTTACCATTTCAAGTTTATATCATGTTTTTTAATGATTTTTAAACAATGATGGGGAATGTATAATATTATTAAATCCACATATCACATAGAAGATTGTGTAAGCGATATATAGCATTTAAACTATGTTATTAGCAAAAACCTTATAAGGTCTTTGTTTGAATGTACTTACGTAAGCTATAAATAGACTGACAACATATTTTTGCAAACTGCATGTATGGGGAAGGCCAAATGTTCAATCGCTCAAAAATAGGCATTCTAATGTAAAAACTGAAAATACATGACTAAGCGAATGGCATTTTTAAAGGCATGATTGTGTGGTGGAGGCAACAAGCGTAACTGGGCGATTGGCATCTGATTTATTCTTATTTCACTTTCTTTTTCTGTTGAGTGGTGGCAAGAACAGTGGCTACATCATAGGGTTTGCTTGGGGATTGCAAGTGGCTGCACCATTTTACATTCCCACCAGCAATGAATAAGAGTTCCTGTTGCTTCACAGCCTCACCAGCTTCTGGCGTTGTCAGTGTTCGGATTTTGGTCATCCTGATAGGTGTGTAGTACTATCAGGTTGTTTTAATATCCATTTCCCTCCTGACATGTGGTGTGGAGCTTCATTTCATATGCTATTTGCCATCTTTATTATCTTCTTGGTGAGGTGTCCATTAAGGTCTTTGTCCATTGTTTTAGTTGGGTTGTTTGCTTTCTTATAATTGAGTTTTAGGAGTTGTCTATTTTGGATGATAGTCTTTTATCAGATATGTTTTTTTGCAAATATTTTCTGCCCGTCTGATGGTCTAGCAAAGTTACTTTAAATGAATGTATCTACACTCTCTTTCTCCAGTTTTTTTTGTTTGTTTGTTTGTTTGTTTGTTTTTTACCTATAATACCTTTCCAAAGCCAAGGGATTTTTCTAATTCTGGTTTTATGTTTAGATGCTTTGCTTTGAAATACTGTGGTTGACAAATTAATCACATAATCGAGAAATAATGTTTTGTGAGAAACTTTAAAATGTTAGTTTAATCATAATATTCTCTTTCAGGTCTAACGTTGGATCACTCTGTTATTTTTCATAGACACTGGGGTCTTAACTCAGAGAGAAAATGTTGTCATTGCATTTTTTGTGTGTCAAAAAAGTGCCAGGTTTGAGAAGTTTTTCCTGACAAATTGGGTTCTCTGTTTCCCTGATTCCATGCATCATGCTATTTTTCTCACCCCTGCTGACATAGTCTGTGATGGATATACTATTTTTTTTTATTGTGCCTTTTCCTCTTATTCTTCTTCCTTAACACCTTTACGACAGTTTTCCAAGCCAATGACTCATGAAACTAAAGTGTCTACTTCTGACCTAACGTATGACCTGCCTCTTGTCGTCTGGCCAATTTAGTATTCATCTCTTACAAAATCCTCATGAAAGTTTTGCACACTTGAATAATATGTGTTTCGGTTATCTGTTGGTGTACCTTCATCCTTACTGTCAGTGTGCAATGTAATTTGTTCATACGCGTATTTGTTTTCAATATATTGGCCTACTTGAGATATAAAAGGTAATTCTACCTCCACCCCTACCCCCCCCCATCGAGAGATAAATAACATTCAGAATAAAATGACATATTTAGTTCAGAGTTACTCCATGTTCCACACTGTTCCATTCTCCAGTCAGTCTGGTATTTGTTTCTGACAACAGCACTGGTAAGCAGTTAGCACAAGAGAATGTTAAGTGCCTGATATAATATCAAGCTCAGAATAACAGGGCACATTCTAAACTGTCTTAAATTTTAAATAACTTGTTAGGTTTCAATCAGCCATTAATAAATACCACTTATATGTTTAAACATATCTATCTGCCCACTTTCTGTAACATTATGAGTTAGTAACATCATAATGGTATAAAAACAAGCATTTAATCACACTCAGGAAATCCATAAGTCACTTAGAAAGAACTGAATGGTTCCCGGCCAGTGTTGATCCGTGGTTGAGGCTCAATCTATGAACCAGGAGGTCACGGTTCAATTCCTGGTCAGGGCACATGCCCGGGTTGGAGGCTTGAACCCCAGTAGGGGGCATGCAGGAGGCAGCCAATCAATGATTCTTATCATTGATGTTTCTATCTCTCTCTCCTTCCCCCATCCTCTCTGAAATAAATAAAAATATATTTTAAAAAATAATTGAATGGCTGAGGGCTGAGACCCTTAAGACTGGAGGATCCAGTCTACAAACAGATCTTTCAAAAAAGAAATGAGAAAAAAGTCTTCCAATGAAATGTCTGCCAAATGCACTGGGAAGGCTGCAGAGCTGCCTCGGCTGGGACACCAGGCTGAAGGGCACATGCTCACTGTCAAAGAGAAACAGATCTGGGTGCGATCTGGGTGTATCTGACATATCTGAAAGCCAGGTCTATAGGCCTATTTCTTTTCAGATGAGGAAAATGGTACCCAGAGATTTCACAAAACTTGTCTAAGACTATAGAACAAGCGAGGTCAACAGCCTCATTTCAAACTCCGGTATAATTCAGCTCCAAAGCCTATCAGAGAGAAAACAGATTCAGGGGGAAAACTGATCACAAAATTTCTGAAACAAATTGTCAGAAATCGCACAGGTAGCATCACAACCCAGTATTGCACTCACTCCGTGACAGAGACACCCTGTTCGAGACAAAACAAAGCAAGCATGCCTGTAAGGCACTGTTAGAGTCATTTCCAGGTTCTAGTCTCCCATGGACCACAAGAACTTCTTAGTTCTGCCTCATGTATGGCTTGCTCCATAGCGCTCAAGGTCCAGCCTGATTGCATTATGTTTATTTCTAACAAAGTACATCACAATCGTTTACAGCCCCTACCTGCCAGAGAGGCAGCAGGTCCATTATCTACTTCTCTCTTCTGGATAGATGAAAAAATATGGATGGCCAAAGGCTCAACATGGCATCTGTATTTCTACTCCCAAAGGTGACGCTCCCTAGGAGGGTCGCTCCCTGCCGCATACCTGCCATACTCTTTACTTCAGCATGAATCTACTGTATCACATTTATCCTGGAATATCTAACTAGAAATATTAACATCTGCCCATCTGATTAAAGCTCAATGTTGAGAAGAAAAAGGTCTGCAGGTTGCACCAAAAGTTTGGTTTTCTGTTCAAATGAACGTTTTAACTGGTTTGGGCAAACTTGACTATGGATTTTGGTCCCTAGGTAGACATTTTAGGTGATTTTCTTTGACTTAAATTTATATATATAAAGGGTAATATGCTAATTAGACCGGATGTCATTCCGGACATCCTCCCTGATAAACCCGGGGTCAGAGGGAAGCCAGTCCTGGTCCTGGGTGCCTGCCAGTGGCCAGAGGGGCAAAGCCTGGGTCCCGGGTGCCAGAGGGAAGCCGATGCTGGCAGCCTGGGGGAAGGAAGGCCTACTCTTGCACAAATTTTCATGCATTGGGCCTCTAGTATTTATATATTACTAGCATACTTATTTCACAAATCAAATAATTATATTAATATACTGGAAATGGAATAAAATAATAATGTAGCATAATCATTGAATCTACATCAAAGAACAACTTTATCCATTTTTAGGACCATTTGGCAGAACAAAGAAAGATATATACATCAATCAGCAGCCAATGACTCCTTTATGGATAGAAATTGTAATTTAAGAAACACTTCAAAGTGATCAATAGATTGCAAGTAATCTAAAATAATTCTAATTTTCTAAAATCTATTAGCCAAGAGAGATATCATTTAAGAGATAAGCGTGAAGATGAAATTGAATTTTGAAAATTGCCTTCCTTCGCGTTCCCATTCATTACTCATTATAGATTTAGCCCTATTCCCGTCTCTCAAACCTGTGACACCTCACGAATGACATACAACCTGGGTGAGTGACATTTAAATACTATTTCAATATTGAACTCATTTTTCTTGACTCTTTTTTACCTCAAGAAAAGGCTGCTTTCTTATCTGGTACATTATGTAAGCATTTAAAGATACTGTCCATTTGGATTTTATGACTTACAGTTTAGCTATTAATTATCATGTCCCATTATTTTTACTTCTTGTGTTCCTCTCGGTTCATCACAGTAGAATGCCTGGGAAATCATTCTTGCAAAATTAAAAGTCCTCAATATGAGAATACCCTGCCATTTTTAAATTAATTAATTGATCACTCAATTAATTAATTTTGCTTAATCTTTGTGAATCTATCCTCTAAATAAATACCTGTGAAACATGCCTAGAGGACTTTGAAAATGTTAATATTCAAAATGTACACTATTCTCCTACTATAAACAATATAACATAGTCTATACTGGTAACAAATTTAAAAATGAATGAGAATGGCATGTTATGAAAAAAAGTAAATTTAACATTTTGTTCTACTCTATAAAGGTTATTCCTTCAAAGATTCTTATAGAATCTACATAATTGACACTGAATTCATAAGAATTTTTAAAATAGTATTATAATCACATCTTACAAATTTAGTTTCTAAAACATATAAATATATAAAAATTATTTTATATCACAGAATTCCAAATGATTAATATTAAGTCTGTTTAAAATCAGATACATTAAAGAAATGATATGAAATAAGTCAGTGAGAAAAAGTTTGTTAATAACTTCAAATGACTAGACATAATGCAACAAATTGAGTCATAAATATTAAGAAGGAAATCTTAACCATTTGGGATACACAGTTGCAATGTTTTAATCAGATTTTTGAGCATAGAGAAAAGATGTTCAGTAGATGATTGGAAGCAAGCATCATAAATATTTGTTGAGCAATTTAGTTCAATTTCTTCCTTAATACAGAAGAATGCAGATGAATGAAGAGGACTGGGAAATAAGAAAGAAATTGGGACACATAATACAAATAAAAGAATCATTTATTAGCACAGCTATCAGGAAAACTCATTGTAATATGGTTTGTTTGTTTCATGAGAATCTCATTTCCTAAGCAGCTTATAGTTAGAAAGAGCATCATATATTTTTAAACAACAAATCCTTTACTGTTGGAAATCAAATTGGAATATTTGTACTCTGCCTTAGGCAAATATTTTTGCTCTGCATTATACTGAAATAATAATAAAAGTAAACATATATACACAAACACACATTCATATACAGATTATATGTACATATATATATATGTCATATATATATATATATATATATATATATATATATATTCATTTATGTCCCTTTGATGGCTTAAATAATCATGCTACTTATACCCCAGGCTTTGATTACAAAATAAAATGTGAGCATTGTGAAAAACCTTTCTAATTCTTGAAAAATAAATCAAATTATATATATGAAATATACATAAAATATATAATTCATTCCCACTTTTATTTTTATTTTGGTATAAAATTGTGGGTTTTTTTCAAACATGATTTTCAATGTTTTTTAAACTACATTATTTACATTTCATTCTTTTCAGGGCTTGCTTCTATATTTCCTTTTTTGCCAGAGAAATTAATACTAATCCAGTTAATGTTCTTGCTGTAAAAGTGACTCACATTTGAAATTACCACTTACAATACACTGGCCTAAAGTTACATAAAGACTAATGAAGAAATTACATGCTAAAAAGCAACCAATACTACTTTTCATATTTTTCCCTTTTTCTTTTAACTTGAAAAGTGTGCATTTTCCTCTTTTAAAAAGATAACAATGGAAATTGCACGTTCCTCTATGTGCCCGGAAAGCCTACGGGTATAAGCAGCATTCCAACAACACGAGCAGTACCTCAAAATGTCGCAATGCCTTTTCTCTCACACTCAGGACTGACAATAAGTGCATTATTTACCTTTTGTAGGGAGGAAGTGTAAAACTGCCTCTAAATACGAACCGGGGAACAATTCATAGCACATGTAAATGCCATGTGACTGGTTAGATATGCCTTAGCCTCTCCCTATACATGTCTGCTTCCAACACTTAAGAAATACCGGAGCCTTCTGAGATCCAATAATATTGGCTTTGGCAGCATCTCATCTAATAGGATTACATTCTGAGAAGCCCAGGAAAAGCTGTTGTTATCCACCTCCAGCTCTGCCCTCTGCGCTCTGCCCTCTGCCCTCTGCCCTCAGGAAAGTAATTAACTCTGCTCAGTCCCCTGTAGAGCTTCAACTCCTGGCTCGCAGCACCTTGCCCTGCCCATGGCCCTCAAATGAACACACAGTGCACAGCCTACCATTTCACACATTCCCGCCCTGCGAGTTCCCAATGCAGAGAGGGGGCAGAAGGGAAGATGGCTAACTCTTAATGACGGTTTGTTTGCATGGATTCCTCTCAGTGTGGATAAAAGTCTCCGTGAATCGAATAGACTGATTTCCATCTTCCAGTGTCTTAATTTTCTTTTCACCTTAGGAGGTGAGATGAATAACAATGTGCTCTGGGCTCCCAAAGGCCACTTTATAATTTCGTGCACAGCCTAAAGCAAACTCAGGGCTGTATTCATCAAGCTACATGTATCATCCAGACTAAAACGTTGCTCATAGGTTCTAGGTCATAGGATACAGGATAAGCCTGCCTTAAAACAACAGCCGATACTGGAGGGAGGATCTTCTGTCGATATTTACAATAATTTCATCATTCTCTCCATGCTTTGGGCTCAGAAGATTTGGAAGACCAAGGAAGCAGGGCTGAAACGCTTAGCCAGGTGCCCAGTGGACTGGAAGTGATAAGGACTGCCTTCTAGCCATTTGGGGTATCCCTTGTGCTAAACCAATGTCATGGCAACAAGGAATGAAGCAGTTGAAAGTGGGAGAAGAAAGAATAAAACAGTGTTTTCTAACAGAGCACTGTTTCTCTTACCATATCACTTAAACTGTACACAGTAATTGATTATTTCACATGCAGGGGAATTAAAACTTACGCTTGTGCAGTAACTCGCCTCGTCCACAGCTACTGCTTGATTTTACGGTAGACAAGGTTGGAAACATGTTGCCTGTCGAATTAATACACCCTGGAAACAACCAGAACAAAGTAATGTCTCAATTCATTTTTGCTGAATTAGCAACACATTATTGCTCTTTTTCCAAATCCTCAAGTTTTAGTAATTTTATTAATTCACTGTAACAAAGTGATAGAAGACACATTTTAATATAAGAAGAGAAACGACTCTTTTTCATATGCTATTAATAAATTTTACCTATAGCCCTTCTCTCTTTTTCCAGACAGTGGCGTGTGTGTGGGGAAAAATGCAATGACACGGGACATGTTATAATTTTTTTAAAATGCTGCCACATTCTCACCCACCTGCTTCTGTGTCACAGGCTGGACGGGGAGGTAGCGCGTTGTGCCAACATCACATCTTTTGTTAACCAGCAGAGCACCGAGAGCTAAAAGACCCTTCAACACCCTTCAGTGGCAAGTGTATAATGAAGTTAAAAATAAAATAGAGCTCTTCTCAGGGACCTCATCACCTATCTCTTTCTAGCCCAGTACAACGCTTCCCTTTACCCTGCACAACTTAATAACCCAATGCTAGAATTATTGCTTCGTGTAATTATCTGAGTAGCATGAGCTGTTCGGCAGAGGCATAAAAATGAGGTCCTGGCCACCTCGTTGTTAGAGGTTTCATGTCACACATGTCAATGTAGGAGAGTTGCTCTTTCGGTCCAGGTCTGAAGTCCGTGTGACAATTGAAAATCGGCTCCTCTTAGTCCCACGCGTCCCTGCCTCCCTCCCCCAATGGTATGAATAGCACTGATGTGCATTTCATCTGAAGGTCTCTGGCTTTCAAAACTCTACAAGGGTTTGTGGGGAACAGATAACTAAAGTTATCTATTCAGCCTAAACTATGAAAAAAATTAAAGCAAAAATCTTTCACATTCTCAGGGATTTCAGGCCAAGGGAGAAACTTGAGAATAATTACCTCGTATTAACAATTTGGGTGGTGTTAGGCATAAAGCATAGATTAATATGTGGCTAATTTTGGTTACAGCAGGAAAAGGAGGTTAGAGCCAAAATGAATGGCAGTCTTTGGGAGCACTTAAAAATTTACTGGATTATAATGATGTTTCAGAGGGGAAAAAAATGTTTGCGGGGAAAGCCTGGAGTCATTAAAGAGGATCAACTGAAAGTCAGTATCCCTGTTGAAAGTCTAGATTCCTTTAAGATTATTTAAGCAAAGGGATTTGGATAATTATAAACAACCATAAGCATAAATAGTTCATAATTTAGATCATCTTTAAGTGGCAGAATAACCCTGCTCATTGGAGTGCTAGTTCATTGCTAAAAATATCAGTTACAGGGCTCAAAATGAAGGGGAAATGATTGGATGATATAATTTTCAACATTTCTTTCCCATCATGATACATTAAACTTCGTTGATGAAATATGCTGGGATCACAATACAAACAATTTTGTAATCTGAATTATTTTTATCAGTGTGTTATAATTAAAAAGCTCATTTATTATTCACATTTGTTTTTTTCAAAGTGAGCATTGATAATACCTTACATTGTTAATTCAATTAATCCTATTTCAAATTCTTTAAAAACAAACACGTGAATTGATCTAATTTCCACATTTAAATTCAAATAGACTCTATAACACTATTTTTTTCAGATTCCATGTGTATCCAGATTACAAATCAAATTAATTATTTTGAGTGCTAGACTAATTGATTTTATCAGAAAATATCAAATTAGCTTGACTATGTATAACTAATTTTGATTTGGCACATCTGTATATATTGCACATCTGACTGACTGGATTTCTCATGAGAAAAACTTGGCATAAATGTTTGTGTGTGTGGGGGTGTGTGTGTGTGTGTGCGTGCACGCACACAACTTTAGTTGACTTCATATTCAAAGCATTTTAAATAACAGATATCTCAAATTCAAAGCTATCACACTTCAATTTAATTATCTTGATTTTTGGTTGGTATTTGGTCTTAAATTTAATTGAATTTATTTCATATCTGATCATTGACTTAATGGTGATACACTCTATCATTTTCGGATAAAATTAACACTGTGAGAAATGTAAAGACCAAGAGTTTAAATGTCAGTTAGAATTATGCTAATGTGAATACAATTATAAAAATAACCATACTGGGATGAGAAAGGCCATTTGAAATTATGTGACATGCAGTTATTTTTAAGTGAATCTCAAAAGTGTAAATGAGATACAGCTATGAATGGCATAAGGTTTAGAACTTGCCTAAAAAGTTTCTTAATTTTTTTTTTTTTGCCTAATCTTTTGGAATTTCTCTAAATATCAGTTGTATCATTAACATTTAAACAAATGCCTACTCCTTAAAAAACAAAGCATTATCTTTTTTTGAGAAATGAATATGTAAGGAGATCTAGCCAGAAACTGGGGAACAACAGGTGTCTGCACCTGCTTATATACAAGCTTAAGCCCCTCTTTGAAACCCAGCTAGTTCATTTGGTTTTCTCCTTCTAATTTCCTCAGTATAACTACATTATTATTATGTTGTTCCTCAAAACAGGTGCCTTCACCCAATCCCTCACTTCTGCCTTTTGCCACTTCCAGTGGGAAGTCCTACTGGATTGTGCATTGCTTCTTTCTATTTCACTCCAATGCCTTAGCTTTTTTAGCCCATGATGCATTTCATTCTCCATCTTAGTCCAGAGTCTCATCATTTCCTGAAGGATCATTGCTACAATTTTTAGCATCTCATCTTTACGTTTCCCAAACCATTTACTAGTAAACAACATAAATCCCTCTCAATGGAAATATATACATTCTGATGTCTTTTCCCTCCTAGGCCTTAAATTCACAAGACCCCGATTTTGTAACTGTCAGCAACTCCTTGTCACAAAACATTCTGCTATCATCAGTGTGTATGTCTGTTGAAAGACTGCTCAGCTCAAATTGATTACTACCTGGAAATAAAAAGATAAAGATCAATTTAAACAGAAAAGAGGAGGAAATTCAGACAAGTCAAAGGATATCTCCAATAGAAAATGCACATTAATTTTTACAAAGAGCAAGTTTCTACTATAGGGATGTCAGAATTCCAAGAACGTAGACAACATTTAATTAAAAAAAAGCCTTTATATGTATTATTCATTTCAGAGAGAGGAAGGGAGATGGAGAGAGGGATAGAAACATCAATGATGAGAATCATTGATCAGCTGCCTCTTGCACGCCCCCTACTGGGGATTGAGCTCACATCCTTTTGACATGTGTCAAAAGGACCTGAGTTTCACCCTGGCTGGTTTGGCTCAGTGGTTGGCATATCGGCCCTCGGACCGGAGGGTCACCTGTTGGATTCTGGTCAAGGGCATGTACCTAGGTTGCAGGTTTTCTCCCAGGCCAGGTGTATGTGGGGGGCAATCAATTGATGTGTCCCTCTTTCATTGATGTCTCTCTCTGTGTGTCTCTCCTCCTTCCTTCCACCCTCTCTGAAAATCAGTGGGGGAAGGGGGTCCTCTGGTGAGGATTAACATAAACAAATATATGAATGAATAAATAAATACATAAATAAATAACAAAAATAAAAAAGGACCTGAGTTTCTACGAGCAGCACTTCTAATGAATTTCCACACTACCAGACTACCGACACCATGGCTGTGCAGACTAATGACTATTTAAAAGTATCATCTTGAGCATTATTTCCCTGGTAACATATTCCTCCCTCTGTTTGATATAAGAATACAGGCGATCACATAACATTTCCTATGGATTTATGACATTATGAAATATATTTGGCTCCAGGGAAAATGTCAATGGAGAAGTATATTAAGGATGAGAATCTATTTATACTGGAAATACGATTAAAATTAATCTTCCCTAAATCTCAACTATTTATACATATACTACTACTGCACAATCCGTTGGAAGATAAACTGTTTACACAAACATTATAATACCTGGCACAAGTACCCATGTCTGTGAAACTTCCTTCTAGGTTGCCACTGGCAGAAGAAGCACAGCGGAAATTTGAGTGACATAGTTTGTGAAACTGATGCCAGCCAGTTAACAGTAATTCTCTCTTGAAAGCTCATCTGTCGCAATACTTTTAAGAGAAAGTAATTTAAAAGAAAATGGCCATTTGACATTACCCAGCGACAGTACGGTAGCCTCATGCCTCTCCTCCACAATAAGCATCGCCCACCATCAGAACAAGTAACAGAAGTCTTTGGAGGGCCCTCGCTGGTGTGGCTCAGTGGATAGAGCGTCAGCCTGGGGACAAAGGGTCCCAGCTTTGATTCCAGTCAAGGGCATATGCCCGGGTTGCAGGCTCGATCCCCAGTAGGGGGCGTGCAGGAGGCAGCCTAAAAATGATTCTCTCTCATCACTGATGTTTCTCTCTTTCTCTCCCTTCCTCTTTGAAATCAATACAAATATATATTTTTAAAGTTTAAAAATAAAGTCGTAAAAAAAGGAAGTCTTTGGGATGGATTGCTAAAATGACCATCCTGTATAACATTTTCTGCATTTGTGGTCTGTCCTCTGTGATAGTTAAAGCTACTTTGTGTTTGGCCAACGATAATCTGTATGAAGCTCCTGTATGATCTGTGTCAAACTCTTAGACCTGAGCGTGGTAGTGGACGCGTGGTAGCTGTTACTTTTATGTGTGTTCTTATTGCTGTTACAACTTTCATGGCAGTGGGACTTCCGTGGCGTGTTCCCCCAGTGCTCCCTGCTCAGCAACAGTGAAGCTGCATCTGAGAGCAAACTCTAAGTTTATAGGTTTCTGGTTTGCAAATAATTTGTGTTTAAGAATTCATTGCACAGGATTTACCTGCCAATAATTTAGACAGCAATCATGCATCTGCGATAATTCAGGTAACAATTGTAAGTACATAAATGAAACACCTTATATAAAAATGTAGATAAGGAGACATCATTGTATTTTTTCTGACTAAAAAAAGTTATACACATGATTGGTTTTAATTGAACATAAACTACTTCAATGTTTTCTAAACTGACATAGAAAATGATATTTGTTTAAAAAATTATTGTTGATAGAAAATGCATTCATATTATAATTAAATGTGTACCATATATCAGAGTTCTGCAAACTTTGTTTTGGTGGAAAGCTGTTGTTAATGTTCTAGCCAGCCGTGGTCAAACTACGGCCCGCGGGCCAGATCCGGCCCGTTTGAAATGAATAAAACTATTGAAAAAAAAGACCGTACCCTTTTATGTAATGATGTTTACTTTGAATTTATATTAGTTCACACAAACACTCCATCCATGCTTTTGTTCCGGCCCTCCAGTCCAGTTTAAGAACCCAATGTGGCCCTCGAGTCAAAAAGTTTGCCCACCCCTGGGCTATACCGACCACTTATTCTTTCCCTGCTGCTGCTGCTTCTTCTTCCTATTCTTTTAAAAACCATTTAAAAATGTCCTGTAATTTGGCCCTTGAGCTGTGTAATTAGCCAATCCTTGCCAATATATTATTATTGCTTCTCTCGCTGCTTATTACATTTTTGGAAGTTGTTTTAAGAAAAGCACTTTTAAACGTTATAATTTTCCCTACTTAATTTATTTAAGAATAATAATTTCAAACCTCTATTAACATATATTCTGGTAAATTATGTTATGAGAGATAACCTCTTCCTTGCCCCCAATTCATCCATTTTCAATATTCGGAAATGTCTCCTGGGGCACCTAGGATCTCTCCATATTGACTATAAAGGTACTTTTCTGTCTTTTATACCACATCTAACAGCAATACAATGCTTTAATTAACACAATTCAAGGTACTTATGTAAGCATAATTGATTGTTAGAAGAGCTTTTTTGGATAACACAGTAAATTTTTTATCTATCAAATTGCTTCTCTTTGTCCTTCGGCAATTTCATCATTAACTTTTCATTTCCAGTCATGAATTGTTCATACTTGTACCTTCTTCTCATCAGGTTAAGGAGAAAGGCAGTTTTTATGCACTTTCTTTCAGAATTTCATATCTCATGTTATACATTTTGACTTTTAAGAAAATATCCACTATGGAACATGTGTGTAGAGGAGCACCTATGAATCAACAAATTTAAAGAGATAAAAAGGAAACTGTTGAATTGGAAAAGAGGAAGGAAGATGGACATAAGTTTTACAAAAACCAAGGGATAGGGGAATGAAGCACAAAAAATACTAGGCCTATAAACAACTGTAATAAGCACCGGATTTTAAAATGAACATAAAACTGTCATATATGTGTGGCAGGATTAGTAACATTATGCTAGATTATTTAACATGTATAACTTGGTTTAATCATATATACAATACCATAAAGAAGGAATGTTTATTTCCATCTTATAAAAATAACTTTACAGACCTTATCAAGGACAATAGGAATTAAATGCCAAGCCTACTTGAGTCCAAAGTTCAGAATGCTCATATTGCATTATTATTTCTCAATTCTACAAAGAAACTAGGGGATGACTTGAAAACTATGACATGCTTTTGAGTTAATATGGATTATTTCAATGAATTCAGTTCATAAATTGGAAATAATTCCATTGGTCAGCAGCAAGTGACTAGCATGTTAAGTACAATTGATATTATGCAATTACATATCATACATGTGTTCACATAGCATGATCATCAGCACTGTCTGCTAGCTACATAGTAGGTATTTTAATTTGTTCATTTAAGTCTTTGTTCTGACAAAGCAAGGATTCTATTTCTACTCGATTACGCTCCTCCCTCTCCTTCCTCCACCATCTCCACACATACACTGATATTCAGTAGAAGGTCATTTTACCAGGACTTAAATTATATTAGGTCAATGATAACAGGTAAATTATCCTAACTTTAGGAGAGTATGTTGATAGACAATGATTTGATTAAACTCAAATGTCTTTACATATTCTCATACTTTTCTCTTTATTTTATCACTTAGGAAATAAATCTGTAATATATATATTTGCACCACTGCATTCAATCTTATAAAATGACTAATATCTCCCAAAAAATATGTAACTGATTTAGAATAGGTGTTGGTAAGCATTTTATGCCTAAGATGTAGTAATCAGGATACTACATAAGTGCTGAGACAAACAGGTTTCTAAAAATTGTATTGTTACAATTCTAAAATAATAATTATTATTTCTGTAATGCTGAGCCACTAGAAAATAAAGAAGTTTTGGGGGGATAATATTTTAGTTGGTTGGACTTCAAAGTTAGTATTTGTTATAGTATTTTTTATGGTAGTTCAAAGTTAGTATTTCTTATCCTTAAGATTGATTGAAGTGCTATTAATGCTGATCTGTAAAGATATTTTTCACATTTTATCTTTGAAAATGCTTTTTGATACAGACTGATACTTCCAAGTATTGATAATCTGTCCACAAGCATCTGCTATTAATACATCATATTCATGCCATGACAGGCGGGCATAGAATTCCATGAGATGTTTCGCTTGAGAGTTGATTTCTTCTTATTATTAATTATTTGTTTCCCCAGTTGTCTCAGAGTTGCCCAGTGGGAATGCTCTCATTTTTTTTAGAATTTCACTGCTTCTGGCAAAAGATATAGATACCAGGAATCATTATTTCCATGCCTCAGCCCTCTCTTCGAGAAACCCTATTTTCTTTTGTTGGAGAATGGCATTCAGAAGGTAAGAGTGCGAGTGGCTATGCTCATGGCTACTGGTTCATGGCTACCAGACTCTCCTTGCAAACAGCCAAAGAATATGAAAAAAAAATATATATATATATATAATTTATTTATTTATACATGCTATATATAAACACACATTTATATATGCATGTATATATAAATTAATTTATATATTTCATATATAAATATATATATTTTACATGTATATAAAATATATGTTTACAGTGTAGGTATGTTACCTTCTATTTCTTTATGTGATGACAAGCATTAATACTAGTACTTCTATTTACCATCCAAATGCACAGTATATATATATATATATATATATATATATATATATATATATATATACACACACACACACACTTTCACTGATTTCAGAATAGAAGGGAGAGGGAGAGAGAGAAACATCAATGATGAAAGAGAATCATGGATCGGCTGCCTCCTGCATGCCCCCCACTGGGGACCGAGTTTGCAAACTGGGCATGTGCCCTGACTGGGGATGGAAAGGTGACCTCCTAGGTTCAAAGGTTGGTGCTCAACCACTGAGCCATGCCAACTGAGTCACAGTGTTCATTTTTGTTTATTTTCCCAGATTTGTAATTCCCTGCCCTAACAGTGAGGAGGAGTGTTGCTGTCATTATTCTTATTATTTTAATATATTTGTCAGTGTATTTATTAGCATATTTACTTTTTCAAACCACCGCATCCATATATGATGAACCTTGCCCCCCGCAGCCGGTTCCTCCTCCACATGCTGACTCTCCTCCCACCAGCTCCACACCCCAGTTCCGCTGCTCCCGCCTGTGGGTGCCCCTCAGCCCCTGCACCCCTGGCTAAGCCCTCTGCTCCAGGAAGCCTCTGCACTACATTTAGGATACGACAGTGCCAGGCTGCCCTCATGTGGTAGGCCTCCACACAAGCACACACATGGACTCTGACATCCTCTAGTGCAGTGGTTCTCAACCTGTGGGTCGCGACCCCTTTGGGGGTCAAATGACCCTTTCCTAAGACCATCAGAAAACACATATGTAATTACATATTGTTTTTGTGATTAATCACTATGCTTTCATTATGTTCAATTTGTAACAATGACATTGGGGTCACCACAACATGAGGAACCGTATTAAAGGGTCGCCCCATTAGGAAGGTTGAGAACCACTGCTCTGGTGTATTCTTACCTATCTCCCATCTCACCTGTCCCTCCCACACCCGCCCTGGAAGGTGTTCTCTCCAGCTCCCCTGAAATCTGAGCGCCTGTGCTGGGTAGTTGCACCCCCGCCCCCCCCCCGCCCCCCCCTCCCCCAAACCTACAGCTTGATTGTGCTCCGATACAACAAACACGGGCGCCAAGGATGGAGACAGTTTCCTTGTCCTACTGGACTGTGAGCTCCAGGGCACTCACCCCCGCCTGGAATCAAATCGTGTCCTCCTGGCTCATAGGTCAACGCTCAACCATTGAGCCATGCCAGTTCGGCGTGTTGAGCAATTTTTAATAGGCTACATCAAGACCATATCTATTATCTCTTAGAAAAAATTGTAGTAACTTTTTTGTAATGTTAATATTACAACTAACTTATTTTAAAATCCGTTACACACTTCAGACCCTGCTGATTTAAACTGTAGAAGAATCTTTTCTAACTTAATAATTTAGACAATTAAAATGTTTTATTTATATTTAGGATTTATTGGGGTTATATTGGTTAATAAAATTATACAGGTTTCAGGTGTACAATTCTATAATATAGCATCTGTATATCCTATTGTGTGCTCACCATCCGAAGTCTAATCTCCTGTCATCACCATTTCTCTCCCATTTACCCTCTTCTACCTGCCCCGACCCCCTTCCCATCTCATAATCACCATACCGTTGTCTGTAGACAATGAAAAACTGTGTTTAAAGTTAATGTTTGTTAGAATTTGTCAGTAACTTTTCCAATAACTTTTTGTTTGAAAAATAGCCTTATAAAGGAAATTTAACATTTCTTATTGTAATCAAATTGTAGATTAACTTTTTCCTTTCTAGGACAATTAGCTTAGATATGTAATAGAATAATAGGTTATATATATATATATATATATATATATATATATATATATATATATAATTTATACATAGATATATAATTATTACAGAGATGCTATTAGAAAAATATAGAAATTCAGAGCATTTTATTAATATAATGACTAAATATACTAATTTAAAAAGGCCTTATATTCCATGATACAAAGAGCCACACACTTATGTGAATATATTAAGATTATAATTCTAGAATTTCTAACAGCTGTGTGTTTCCAGCTCTCTTACCACTGCTGGGGTTCTCTTTTTACATATGAACATTTAAGATTTTGGAAATAATTGGTTCTACATTTTTTTCCATCTGAATTAACTTTGGGATTCTGTAAAGATGAAATTATACTTTTCGCACATGTTTTTGTTTAATCTAGTCGATGTAGATGATGTATGGTCCTACGTATGTTTATTTTAGCTGTGAATTTACCCAGTGTACCTTGGAGCAAGGCAAACTACATAGGGAGCAAAGAGATCTTGAAGAAATTCTGTAAATCCCCTGCCCCTTGGTTTCCTCATCTATAATAATAAAAGGGTAATATGGTAATTAGACCGGGCAGCCAAATGACCTTCTGGACGGCCGGACATACTTCCTGACAAAGCTGGGGCCCAAGGGAAGCCATACGGAGTCCTGGGTGTCTGTGGGCGGCCAGAGGAGGGAAGCCCGGGTCCCGGGTGCAGGAGGGAAGCCAGCGCTGGCAGCCAGGGTAAGGAAGGCTTACTCTTGCATGGATTTTCATGCATCAGTCCTCTAGTCTTTCAATAACTTTGGATGTGGTGGAGTTAGACATTCAAGATCCCTTCCTGAGGTATAAGTAAAATGGAAAAAAGTATGGAGCTGACAAGTCACTACTTTCTTTGTTGATGCAGAAACACCGTCATTAAATACAAGCGTGACATGAAAGCAATGGCTTCCACCGAGGTGAAGCTGACCACCCTAACTCTGCGGAAGCAGCATTTTCAGCAATGGAGCTAACAAGCTGAGGTCCATAAAAAAGCAGAGGCAAGCCATGCATGTGAGCAGGTGACGCTTTAGACATGGAAACGATGATCCTGAAGCGCTTGCACACCGTCCAAACACAGAAAATCATTAGGCTGGATCATAAAATGTCCCCAATCCATAAAATGCTACTATTTTACTCCTGCAAACAGCCATTTTACTGCTTTTTTTTGTTCTGTGTGTTTTATGGCCTGGAATTCTTTTATGGTGTCTATACATTTAGAGCTTGTTCCTGGAAACATGTTTCTAGTCCTTTATCTTTTGAAAATACTGCAGCTGGCAATAATGTATTGGGTGTTTGTAAAGCAAAAAATTCTCTATTAGATAATGTGGAAAGCTTCAGAACAAAAGAAAATGCATTTCCTGTCCAATATAAGACATCATTGTGATGTTTGGAATGTAATAATAAGATTACTATTTAAATACCTAGTTATTTTTATTCAGTTATGGTTATATTTGTCTATTTTTCTTTCAGGTGTATTTTCCCCATTTGCTTCCCTCAGAAAAAAAGAGAAACTTCTAATAAGTAAGTAAATGATCAGAAAAATATTCAGAGGTGGTTTTCTATTATTCATTATATTGCTAACGCTATAGTTGCACTTTGCCTGAATATGTTTCTTACATATCTCCATTTTCATCCCATCTCTATTCCATTCAATCATGAATTTTCAATGGAAGAATTACAATCTTATCGTATTGAGAGGTTCCTTCCCTATAATGTTATTGATGATATTCTGTATATCAGTAAAATATAGTAAACCATCATGAAAATGTTGGAAATTCTGTTGTTTTGTTATAAAAAAGTTATCATTACTTATTTTTAAGGGAAAAAAAAAACTACAAGGACTACATAAAGCATATTCAATATTTAAAATATTTGGAAGCTAATCTACACATTTTAATATAATCATAATTTAAGAAATTCAAGTTCATAAACTCTTACTCATTTACTATTCAGATATTTGTTAGGCAATGCAACACGGAGTTTCTAAAAACAGACACAATTAATTTTGTGCAACATCATTCTGATTTTTGAGTAATTGGATATAATCTGCTGTATTTCAGAGTTTCTATAAATAATGAGGTTACTTTTTTGAGTAAGTCAAATAACTCTTCAACTTGGTAACTAATTTTAATGTTAGACTAACACAATATAGACAGCCTTTTCATAAACACATAGGAGTTGATTTATTCATATCATAACATTACCAGCTAGACAATATTATCCAATAAATTTGTTTTAGTGGCATCACTCATCAATATTCTATCAAATGAACTTTGAAGTGATGTTGAAAGAAAAGTGGGTGTGAGTAAACTAATGCTCTGGTTGGAAATAATCTAGTATGTAACCTCTAACTGCAGAGAAACTCTCTCTGTATCTCTTATTGTTTGGTGTCTTCTCTTGCTTGAACATCCTCTTCCAGGACCTAGTGCATTGCTCTCCATACTATGAATAGTTAAGTCCATCCTAAGATGCTGCATCAAAAAATTTGCACTTTTGTCACAAAATTGTTACCATTATATTAAGAGTGTTGAGAAAAATGAGCATAGTCTTAAATCAAGAAAACATTTTATGCCCGACCGGCATGGCTCCGTGGTTGAGCGATGACCTATGACCCAGGAGGTCAAGGTTTGATTCCAGGTCAGGGCATGTGCCCAGGTTGTGGGCTTGATCCCCTGTGGGGGGCGTGCAGGAGGCAGTCAATCCATGATTCTCTCTCATCATTGATGTTTCTTTCTCTCTCCTTCTCCCTTCCTCTCTGAAATCAATAAAAAATGTGTTTTCTAAAAAGAAAACATTTTATAATTACCTGATACACATGGATAAAATATATTTCCAATTCCAGTTGTCCAGCTGTGAATTACATTTTAGTGGCTAATTAAATTGAGCATTCTATTTCAGTACGATTTTTCAAGGTAGCATTGCAACTCTCCACTTACTCTATCACATCCCAATCTTATCTGTAAAAAGGAGATCAGGTCTATTAGAGCACATCAGAATCCGATAGGGCAGGGTAATCTTTTCATTTTGCTACTTGTCTGCGTGATGGGGCCAGGGAGTGGGGACCTGCTAATTCTAGTCGTGCAGTTCATCCCCTTGTAATAGGAAGTTCAAACTTAAATCCAGGCAAGACTTAGATACAGCTGATCTGGCTGCTGTTGTTGAGACAACGCCATGATTAACATACCAAGAATTTATAACTCGATGTCTCCTCCAAATAGTCACTTAATTCTTCCTTCCCTTTTATTGCAGAAAAATGCTCCACTGGACTAAGGCCTGACCTCAAATTTGATACGTTTACACTTGCGCTGCCTTGAATAATATATACTGACACTTCAAAATATTGATTTCAGTTTTCCAAACACTCTGCACATTTTTAAATGGGAGTTAGTATTATTCAGTTGCTTGAATTTCTAATTGTGGCATTGTACATTTGCCAGTTTCATTCTGGGAGATTTCCTCTATTTGGCTGTGCACAGTATTGGTGAGGAAATCACTGGCATACAGGGTCAATTTTTCTTATTCTTCCCGGCATCCCCAATACAGGTGGAGTTGTACATACCCATGCCTTCTGTTTTTCTAAATATGTTTTTAATTGATTTTACAGGGAGAGGGAAAGAGAAACATCCATGGACTGCCTCCTGCATGCCCCCTACTGGAGAGCCAGCCTGCAACCCGGGCAGATGCCCTCACTAGGGATCCATCTAGCGGCATGGGATGACATTCAACCAATTAAGCCACCCTGGCCCGGGCTGACCTATGCCTCCTTCACCAAGCAGACTCTCTCCCCCAGGACTTTACAGCCTGTACAAGTAGCATCAGGACATGAGTGAGAAATGTAGGTCATTCATTGCAGTTGAAGTGATATGACCACATGGTATCATTACAAACTTCCCTGTACTAGTTCCTCTTCCTCACACATCAGGAACTCGCTGTCTAATCTGAAAATTGAAGCTCCAAACCCTCATTTGCTTTAGTGCCTTGATACAGTATTTCTGATAATAACCAGTTTTTCAGAGACAGTAATTATTGAATTTAACCAAGAAACAGAATTGATCTAGAATCTAGTTGTGTTCAATAATTTTATTACCACAAATTTCCTGTTTTTCTGCACTATGAAGCAAACTGGAAATTGTGTGTTATATCTTGATAAAATAATAATATCTGTAAAAGGATACCTAAAATTTTCTGAATTTTAGGGACATAATTTTCAAATATATGATTAGGAGAAGATTTAATATGATTATTAATTGAGGAGAATAATTTTATGACATGCATTAGTATAATTCTATGTGGCACAAATGGCTTAAATGATGTAAAATGAAATAAATTTTAAAAACCCAACTACTTGAAATATATATTATATATAGGTTAAACGCTATAATTACAGATTAAAAATAAAGAGAAATATTCTTGTAAGGGCTTAATAAAAACAGGCAGATATGAAGAGCAACATTCAAGCTAATACAATATTTAAGAAAGCAAACTCAGATTAATGAACATCATCACCTCATCCTAATATTTATAATATTTGCCCCGTGACATAAATATACCTAACTTTATTAATACACATTTCATATAAAATTCATTCACTGAAATAAGGTTTAGGTTCTACTTAAAATAAATGGAGCTATCTACAACATATTTGCATTTAACCATATTCATGAGATATGCCTTTAAAAACCTTAACTTGGCAAAGTCTAGTTATCTACTCTGCTTATTCATGACTTTTTCTTATTTCACTGTATAGGGAAGATATTTAAATATGACCTGTTAACAATTTAAAATATAAATATTGTTAAACACATTACCAAGCAATTTTCTTTGCTATTGATATTTTTAACTTGCGCCAACCTCAAGTATTATTTTCTCATAGGTTGTTCTCAAATGCTATGTTGCTCTCCACAAGAAGGAGAATTAAAAAGATTAATTCATTGATAATATAATTATGTCAAATCATTCACTGAGGTTAATCCTGCCAAATGCAAAGGATGTTAGACTGAGCTGGTTTGCATCAGCTTCTCTAGTACCAGGGAGAAATTTGTTAAGAAATAAACTCTTAGTAGCGTGATCTGCAAACCATTTGTATGGCACATCACCCTGTGTGATTAGTCAAGGCTACAGAAGACGTGGTTTCGCTTCCATTTATCATTCAACGTGTACTGTGATTATTTAACTTAACATCTGGGATGTCTTAAATATCACAACCATCTTTCTGCATGAGAAAATAAATGGAAACTCTGGAATTTCCCAAGCCGTGGGAAATACATGTATTACAAATTGAATTGAGCTGCAGAACAGTGTTCGAACTGTGCCATTACATCCAAGCGAGCTTACTCAGCAGTGAGCTTCTCCTGCAGAAATCGATTGTGTGATACAAGCTGGTTATGAATGAGGAAAAAATGGAAAACAAGTGCTCCTTCATACCAGTAACTAATGGTGTATTCAGAAAAACATTTCCAGGCAGTTTGAAGAATCATAGTGTATAAGAAAAGCATAGGATTTCTGTCTTTGATATGCTACAGACTCCACAGCACCCACCGAAAATGATTTTCTATTGCTCATTACGCCAAATAAAGCAACTGTGAATCATGTCTTTCCTACTTAAATATCTTCATAGAAAATTAATTAAGTATGTAAAACATCATTCATATTAGTACTAAAAAGACCTTTTTTAAAAAAAATTGTGCCCCTCAATATGTAAACATGTATTAGGCTTCTACAGGTTTAAGTACATTTTAATGTCCTGCCATCATGGTTTATATGCAGTTAACTATTTCCAAAGACAACATAAGCATATAAAAGAGTTCCTTATATATTTTGAATAGTAACTCTTTATCAGATATATGGTTTGGAAATATTTTCTTCCATTCGGTGGGTTGCACATTCATTCTGTTCATAGTTTCCTGTGCTGAGCAGAAACTCTAGTTTGATGTGGTCCCGCTTGTTTAGTTTTGCCCTTGTTGCCTGAGCTTTTGGTGTCATATCCAAATATCCTTGCCAAGGTCAACCCTAAGGAGCTTTTTCCCCATGTGTTCCTCTAGCAGTTTAAGGTTTCAGGTCTTGCATATAATTTGAGTTGGTATTTTATGCATAAAATATGGATGTAAGACACAGTTTTCATTTCATTCCTTTAGATGTGGATATCCAGTTTTCCCAACTCCATTAATTTCAGACACTATCCATTCTGTATTCTTGGTACCTGTGCCAAAAATTAGTTGACTATAGGTGAGCAGGTTTATTTCTGGGCATTCTCTTCTTGCTGTAAATGTTTCAAACATTCTCACTGAGCGGGGTGAGGGAAAAGTTGCTGAACTCACTACCTTTGGAAATCAGAGGAATCAATAAGACTAAAGGTGAAACCTTTACACAAGCTCTATACACTCATTGATAGAGCTGTATCCTGAAGCAGTATGGATTGAATATTCTGATAAGGCTATATTTGTATACTGAAATTAAATAATTAAATCAATGGATCGCCAGTGCTTGGAAGTATTCTTACTCTGAGTGGGAAATTACAGAGCAGCGAGAAGGAAAGGCTAGAATGATCCACATGATATTTAATTACAGTTGGAGATGTCAGTATGAATTCATGTTTATCCTAATATAGGTACAGGTTTACATGAAGTGTTTATAGACATGCATATAAAAGGGTTATTATACCCACATCTATTCCTTTGTTCTACTGAAAGGTTCTAGAAACATTGACATCCAAGCGAGCACATTTAGAACACATATGTTAGTTCCTAATACAATTTCCCCCCCCCAAAAGGAGGCAAATCTATGTGGAGGAATGGTTGATTCTAGGACTGGAGCAGACAAACACACAAAAGTAGCCTGAAGCAACTTGTAGCATCAGAAAGTAATAAAGGACTGAGAACAGTGGCAATGGAAATTTGGCAATGATGTATGTCAAGGGCAAATAGGATCTCACTGTAAGAAGACCCAATCACCAAAGCTGGAATGAGTGAACAACAAAATAAATAAAGTAGAATTGGTTCATAATCCAATTTTAACATTAACATCCATCAGTTCCTACTAGTATATACAGTATTTTAAAACACAATTACATGGCCGAGCATGGACAAAAATCCACTATTCAGTAGAATTCCAAGTAATTTTCATAGCAACTCTGCCCTCAAAGGCATGGAGCCTAACTCCCACTCCCCAAGTGTGGGTTGCACAGTGGTTCCCTTCCAAAGTCCATGGTGTGGACAAGGGAAAATAGTAACTTTAAAGTGGAAAAATCTGACAAACACTAGCCCGGTGTTCAAAGTGAACATCAACAGTGATAAATCAGGTTGATAACAGCTACCCTTGATGGGACATTATGGGAATAAAACTTTACCTCTAATCTTATTCCCCCAAAACTATAACCTCAGTCTAATCATGAAAACACACACACACACACACACACACACACACACACACACACACACTCCACAACCCCACAAATCCCAACAGGGGGATGTTCCACAAATATCTGACTAGGTCATCAAAAACAAGGAAAGAATCTCAGAGGGAAGGTGGAGGTGGGCGGTGGGTAGAAAGAGATAAACCAAAGAACTTGTATGAATACATGTGTAACCCATGGACACAGACAATAGGGTGGTGAAGACCTGGGTGGAGGACTGGGGCAGGCTATAAGGGGCCAATGGGGGAGAAAGAGGGACACATGGATACTTTCAACAGTAAAAATTTAATTAAAACAACAACAACAAAAAAAAAACAAGGGTAGTTTGAGAAACTGTCACAGAAAGAGGAGCCTAAGAAACATAACAACATCATGTAAGGTGACATCCTAGATGGGATCCTAATAGAAAAAAAAAAAAAAATGAGGTAAAAAACCAATGGGAAATTTTTAGTAATAACTTGTGAAATAACACCTGGATTTCAAATACAAAATCTCTGCTTCAGTCAATTAGTGAGAAGAAAAACACAACAAAAAAGATAAACAGAAATATGAAAAAGAGAAGGTAAAAATCACTGTTTCCCGGTATCTGGAAAAACAGTGTTTTCTGATGTCCTCAAGTGAGCGTTGTCCACGTTATGAAGCTGTTTGCGTCTGCGTGGCTGTTGGGCCAGCACCAGCTTTCACACGCCAGCAGCCTAGGGAGGTTTTCTAATTAAGATACTTAATGGCTGTATCTTATTAATTCTTGTTGATTGAGGACGGCTGGTGTCATTTCACTTGCTAAGTGTACCTCCAAAGATAAATGTTGTTTAATTTGAGCGTTAATTAAGTCAGCCCCATGAGATATTTTACATGGAGGATCAAAAACCATCTATCGCTGATCAAGGATACAGCCCACTCGTGTAGGGAGTGGAGACTAAAGGGAGCAGGTACCTATTAATGGTTAATAGGAATGACTGGAATGGATATGCCTCTGGTGTTTTTCACAATAGTTAGAGAGATTAAAATGCAAAATCCTGAAATCAGTTATGAGGACATGTGGTTCATTGCATGAGCCTACTGATGACTAGTGGGCACAGAGGCAAGTGTTGACTCCATCAGAGGTAAGAAGGCAGGGTCGTGACAATAAGGGACAACCTTGAAAACATGAGATTGCAGGTTGTTTGGTAGTTCACCTTTTTTATGCTTTAATATTCCCTTTGTTTTTTCTTCCTTTCCATATTATTGGGCATAATCAGTGCAGTCAGTTTCCTGAGTGAGGGGCAATGTCTTGTATAATTTACACCCAACTTTCCTAATAAAATGTATTTCTTTGTCATTGCATAAGCAAATCAGAATGGTCCAGGCATATTTTTAAGACATTGCAGGTGTTGTGGTTTTTTAAATAGGTAATTGTTTCAATGTTTTCAGAAAACATACTAGATTATATATGCATGGATGCATTTCCCTAACCCACAGTGGGAAACAGGAGTATAAGGGAAGGGGACGGGTGGAAGTGGTAGAGGGCAAAGAGGGTTTAGATAAAGGGTGATAAAAAAAATTAAACTTAAAAAATCCTCTTAAAAAATTCATTTAGAGACGCCCAGCTCTTCCCTTAGGATGTAGTTTACATCCATGTGCACTTTGCCAGCGTCTTGTAAGTTACAGGTAAGTCATGAACTGCTATTTTAGAAATGCAGCAGTGTTAGCAACTGTCCACTTGAGGTTGTCTGGTCCCAAAACAGCTGTGCCTGATTATCTCCTCTGATCAGATAACTTGATTTTCCAAGTATTTTTTTTTTTTTTAGACTCCAGAGCCAGAGATGGGGCATCTGTGGTGAAATCTGTAACAGTCTCCATGGAATTGTGTTTGCGGTGGAGAAAGAATGTGAACCAGGCACTTAGGTTCTAAAATCAAAGAAACCCAAGCCGCTGCACTACATGCCCCATTCCTGACTGTGTTTTTAAATAAAATAATTGTGTGCATGTGTTTGTAGGAGGCAGGCTTCATAGGCCAGTGGTCGGCAAACTGCGGCTCGCGAGCCACATGCGGCTCTTTGGCCCCTTGAGTGTGGCTCTTCCACAAAATACTGACTTCTGCGCATGGGCCATGAAATTTCAATAGCACTGTACATGCGCGCCCGCATGTGGTATTTTGTGGAAGAGCCACACTCAAGGGGCCAAAGAGTCGCATGTGGCTCAAGAGCCGCAGTTTGCCGACCACGGGCTTAGGCATACATTTACTCTGAGCACTCAATATCCATGTTCTTAATATTCTTTCTCAACAAGGAGCATTCCCTGAACTTTCACAAAAGCCTCAGATTTTCAGATTTACACCCTCTCTCTCTGGCTCATTTCTTGTCTCCCTTTCTCTGCCACTAAGGATTTAACTCAGATTTCTTTTACCAGTTTGAATTCAAAGCAACAAAAGCTGAAAACCCCACAAATCCTGCCTAATCTGCTTTGTATATGGGTGTGGGCATGTGCATGTGTGTGCGCATGTGCATGTGTGTGCGCATGTGCTTGTGTGTTTCTGATGCTCAATTTCTTACCCACACATACTTCCAGCTTTCCACATCTGCCCTGACCTACTCATTAAGACATTTTTTAATAATGGTGTTTTCTTATGAAGAGGTCTTGTGTGCTGGCTGTAAACAGACGTAGTTCACCTCTTCCCACACATTTACCACAACATCTAATGATTTTTAGGGCTTTATTTAAATAAAAAACTCCTCATTAATTCAGTTCATATCATTAGGTAATTAACTAACTCTCTGACTTGGGGCAGTTTTCTCAACCTTGATGGGATTTTAATATCCTGGATTTGACCTGTAAAAAGAAGGCGTTGAAATTAAGAAAACCCAAGGCCTGTAAGCTCTAAAATTTTATGTAATGTAACAATAAATAGAAGCATTCCTATGTGATAGGCAAAAGTAAAGTTTTCTGATTTTATGCTAGTCAATAATAAACAAATATCTGATTTTTAGTTTTCTTTTCCCTTAATAGGTTAAATACAAATTTCAAATTACTTTTAATAGAATCATTATTTACAGTGGGATGTATAGTTTAGTGGTGTGATATTTAAAGGCATCATGCTATCTCATGGATAACTGTTTGTATCTGCTAACTTGGTGTAATATTAAAAAAACAAACACACACACACACACACACACACACACACACACACAAATCCTCTTTAACTATCATTCAATCCCCACCCTACAATTACTCTTGTTCCTAATGGTACAAAGTTAATAATGTCTATAACCCGAAAGCCTGCATTTAACATAAGACTTACTCTTCAGACATGTTAAAAATACTAAAACAAATTGAAATAAGATTTTAAATTAGAAAGTCTTAAAGGTGTGCTCGTTATGTATGTGTATATATCAATATGTAGAGGATAAAATATTGCAAAACTTCAGTGGGTACATTAGAAAGACTAAAAGGAGATGCTCTCATTCACATACATTTTTTTTTCTTGAAGGTAAGAATAGAAATACTAAATATAAATAAGACAAGACGTGTTTCCCTGGCTTTAATGTCACTTTCACTTTACTTAATATGTGAGACTGGACCTTAGGGGGGCAATAAAGGAGAACTGAGGTGTTCAAAAAATAACAAGTGAAGATCAAAAAGTACTTTACCGCCGGCTCATATTTAATAAGATGAGAAAGAAAAAAATGCATTAGAAAGGAATCGCAATAAAAGCGAAGATATTCTTGCCAGCTTATCCTCCATGATATCTACTATTTTAATTCAAGCTAATGCAATTCAACCTTAAGAAACTATCTGTGCTATACCCCAGGCACCATTTTAAAGCATTACCGAGATAAAAGCTTGAAACACCTCTTTTAGAAGGATTTTTTAAGGCACCTGACAGAGACTACCTGGCCGAGCTCCCCTGTCCCCTGTGCTACCAGTGGAGGCTTTATTCAGCAGCCAGGGTAGTCCATCCCCTAGTAGTCCATCTTCCAGAGTGGAAGACTGCCATGACTCAACGCTGACCAAGCCAGAGGGAATGAAGAAGCCCCAGGTTAACACCTCAGGTGAAGTACGAAGACAACTTTCCTTGCAGAGGATCAAACACTGTTTGGTGCTCTGATTGTAATAACCAGTCCAAGGCCTTTGCTGTGTTATGAGTCCTTTCATTGTACAAGAGATGCCCCCGACTTTATTCTTTCTCAAGATTGCGTTGGCTTTCCAAACTGTTTCTGCTCCTTCACTTGTTTTGCCTTCTCTTTCTAGTAGCCCAGAGGCACAGATCAGGCTAATCTGACACTGAGACCACCCTCATCAGCTAGCCCTGACCTCCAGTGACTTCTCTACCAGCATCCCCCTGGGCTCCCAAGCATAGAGCTCTTACTATCTCTAATCCAAGTGAGTGTAATAATCTCCGGAGCCATTCTATGTCTAGTTGTGTCCTCATCTACCCCTTTTCCACCTGAGACAATGTTGCAATGTCTGAAGTTTACATTAAAGTGCCCCATATTCAGGTTACGAAGCTTATACTTAAGTATTGAGAACCAATGAGGCATATTCTACCTGTTGACCACATATACACTCAGAAACTAGTATAAACAGAATTCCCCAGATCAGTGACTTTTCCTAATATACTAAGAATAAAAATATTAATTCTTTTATTCTAATAAAATGAATACAAGGCCACAAAAATGAAATGAAATAAATATCAGAGAAATTTTATTATCTATGCATTAATCCAAGTTATGAAGACTGTCTACTAAACTTCAAACTATCCTGAAACACTAATCTCTAAAAGATTCTTTTGCTGACAGATGCATTTACTTTTATTTTAGTCAAATACCATTTTGGGAGTTTTGAAAATAGTGAATGAAGGTAAGGGAAAATAAACTTTTAAGTATGGGAATTTGAAGTTTGCTATTTTCTTTGAAAATTCCGGTTTATTATAGTTGACACATGGGGATGAAAGAGCAGTAAGAGAGACCAGAGGGTAGAATTTATCTGTAGCATTAATATTTTCTTTTGGAAATTCAAGCTTTTTTTAGTAAGTCTGTAAAATCACTTTTGAGGATATAAAAAAGGCACAATTCTCACCTCCTTTCAAACTGACTCAGGAGACTGCTAAGTGGTCATTCCCTATTTGGGGATTATGAGCTTTGTAAAATATAGAGCCACATCAGTAAGGGCACATTGCAAAATTAAGTCTTTAATGGCATTATTGGGGTTTCATTCACATAACTGAAAGTTCCACCACTGTAATATATAATTCATCACAATATAGATTTAGAGTGTTTCCATCACTCCACAACGAGTCCCTGTGTCCCACTGTATTGGAATCTAGAACTGCATCCACTGACCCCTCTCATCTCAGTGAGACAGGAACTCCATTAGAGCGACACAGCCAAGAACTCATGGCTTCCTCTCCTCTACGCCCAAGTCCCAGTCAGACCAAGATAGCCTGGAGGTGCAGGCCATCAGCAGCTCCCACCCTGCACCTGTACCCAGCTACGTGCTGCTGAGTTTCAGTTCTGGGCCACTTCCAAAAGGTGGGAGGAAGGTCCCTTCTCTTGCCCAGTATCCACTCACGGAACAGAATTTCAACTGGAGTGTGGTTCTGCTGAGAGCCCTGGGCTCCAATCATAGCTTATAAAGAATGCAAATACTTTTGTTTATAGTTTCTGTTGGTCATTAGATTCCACATATGAGTGAGATAGACCCAGAGACATAGAAGCATTGAACAGACTGTCAAACCTCAGAGGGAAGTCAGGGAAGGGAGGTGGGGAAGACATCAAGCAATGTACTCATATGCAAATATATATAACCCATAGACACAGACAATATGGTGGTGAAGGCCTCAGGTGGGGAGTGGGGGTTGGGGGGTGGATCGGAGAGGCCAATGGGGGAAAAGGGGGGCATATGTAATACATTCAACAATAAATATAAAAAGAAAAGAATAAAAATACAAATTTTCTATTCTAATCTATTTTCTATTCATTTTTAATTTATGAAATTATAAATTAAAAACAGAAATCTCTTTCTTTCTACAGCCTGTGTATGTTCCTTGCCTTTCCACATGCCTTGTAATTTTTGTTGAAAGCTGGACATGTTTGGCAGGGTCATGGGAACTTAGATATGAAGGCCTCTGAGGGGAAGATTTATGATCATCTGGTGGAGAAATTGAGCTTTGTGCAGTGTTTGCTGTATAGGTGACAAAGGCTTCCGATTCTGCCTGTGTCCATTCTGTTTCCCTTCTTACATCTCCTCAGAGGAAAAAAAATCCATGGCTCATGGTTCTTTCACTTTGCAACATTATCATAATGGAGCCCTTGTATTTTCATGATAAGGTACAGGGGAGGGGAAGGTTTCTATAATCGTATGATTACAATTGCCGGTCCTCCTAAAATATTAAGGTGTCACTGTCGTCCCTTGAGATACATAAGCTTGCTATAAACTGCTTTTGGAGTCAAGAGATGAGAAGGTAAAAGCATTTTTGCCCTTTTGCTCTAGGACATACAACTTCCACCTAAAAGTCCAAATTCATAAGATTTCTGGTACTTTCTTCAAAGCTCATTGGAATGTGTACAACATTATTGTATCTGTGAAGGTTGGGCACACTGTCCTGTTCCCGTACAGCCTGTGCTGTGTCTATTTCATCGATGTAGACATGCATAATGAAATCCACAATCGCATGTGATCTTAAATTGCATCTCCCTGGCTTGTTATAGTGAGAACTCTACCACTGACATGGAAAGAAATCCCTGCCAGTCCCACAGATTTGCAGAACGGTTACCAGTGGGAAAACTGGTCAATTTCTATAGCGGATCCAAATCTACATTTTGAAAAGTTTCCAGCTCCTACTCCTCTCTCTTTAGTTCTCAAAATCCAGACATGTTAAATAACTTCCTTGCCACTCTGCTGTTTTCTGCTTCTCAACCCTGTGCCTTGAGTTTCTCATGGCAAAGAAATGGATCCTATTTAGCGTTCTTACATCACTGTTTTATATCTTTAGCCCTTTAATTACCTTGGTCATCGTAACCCTTTCTTAAACCAAGGGTGGCACATGGAAACCACATATACATGGTGGGTGTTTTTGTGTGTGCCTGTGTTTTGTTCTTTTTTTTTTTTTTTTTTGAGGGAGGGGTGATTTCTACAGAAGAACTAGACTTTTGGAAGTAAAATGGCAGTCCCTCAGCCCTGAAGTATGGGATGGGGGATGGGAATGGTTAATAGCCCCTAGGCCACACGCAATGAATACATGCCTGCTAACTCAAGTTCTACCCATTTGAAAATAAGAAATGGGAACTCGGTGATTAAGTACAAGGTGTCCCCCCCATAAAATGTGTAAGTGGGCATGCATGTGTTTATTCATTTACCCGTTCTTCTATTGATAAAATTGGGTCATTTCTATCTTTGAGGTGTTAGATATAGAAGCAAAAGATAGTATTGTACAGACTATTTTAGGGTCAAATGTTTTGATTTCTCTTAGATTAAACCTTAGGAATGGAACTGATGGGTCACAGAGTAGGTAGATGTTTGTATGTATATATTTAACTAAATAAGAAACTGCCAGTTACCAAAGTGGTTTCCTGTTGGATAGTCTCAAAAATGTCCCCACCCCCAAAGATCCACATAATTACCTTATTTGGAAAAAGTGCCTTTATGAAAAAAAATATTGTCTATGACTTATATACCAGGAAATGGCCTTGAAAGAGATTAAAGCATTTCCCAAGGTTACTCTATACCAAATATAGGTATAAAACCAATTATGATACCTTACAAAATGACCTACCTTTGTGCTACATTATACTCCATTTTTAAAAATTGAATCACCTGAAATAGAGATATTGTGAATAAAATACCTGCCCAATGACCGTTTGTGACAGAAACTATCATTCAGTCACCTACATAAATCTTTTTTAAAAAAGTGGAAAAACAAAAATTAAATCCAACACTTCCCATCAAACATGGCCCTTATCTAATGTTGACTGTTTCTCCCTCATTTCCATTTTGAAAATAACCATGTTTCTGAGACACTTTGTCTTTGGTCTTTTATTTTAGATGTGGGAAGAGATAAAGTATTCATTTTCATCTGTTTACAGTAGACAATTTATTTTGAGGATCATTTCTGGGAAGATGATCGCAATTCTAATTAAAGAGCTTGTCAGGAAAGTGTCTGCCTTAACAGATCTGTTGTCCTCATACTATCAGCCAGATGGAAACCTGACACGCTGCTGTGTTCGCCCTGCGTTCACCCTCACCACATCTCTGACTTGCGTAACCTCCATCAAGTTCATAATTTGAAGAGAGCACAAGACTCTCATAGAAATGCCTTCTCTGGAAAAATAATCACAACATATTTGAATTATCAAAACCCTAGAAAAGTCAATAGTGATATCTAACTATAATTTACAAGTTAAACCAAGGTCTTACTAAAGATCAGACTTTCAGAGATGATAATCAGAAGTTTTAATGTTAATATTTTCTAATTAAAGGGATCTAATGTATTCTATTAGCCTCATCATTATTTTAAGGTACCTTACAGAATGCTTGATTCTTATCTTCCAAAGAGGTTGATGTATTCTCTTAATATCCTCTTCCTTTAGTAAAATTTGAAGGAACCAATGAATATTGTGCAGGTCCAATATAAGTAATTCTTTCTATCTCAATCCTAAACCACTTGTAGGTAATACAAAACAAAGAAACAAAGTCATATGTACAACAGAAACATCAATTTTAATATTGCTAAATCTGAACTGCCAAACATGGCTAATAGTTTACGGAGAGCTACACCCTTAGAATGCCAAACTCAATGCCCAGCATCCTAAAATTCCAGGTTATCTCACCAAGTGGAGCCTGCCCCACAGAGGAGGGAAATGGAATATGTATTTACTCCCAGCAAGCATGACTTCCAATGAGAAAGAGCAAGGACCTGAACTGAAAATATCCCAATGGATGCCCTCCCCCAATGTACCTTGCCAAGTATTTACTCCTGTATTGTAAAATTTCTCTAAAACAAAGGAAACATCAGGAATAGGTGGTAGCACTACTCCCAACGTGCATCCAAATGCAGTATTTGTGATGCTAAGTTCTAAATGGTACTGTCTTTCTCTTTTCTGTTCTGTCAATGTCCAGTGACAACTGCTCTCATGTTTTGTGTGTGAGCTGCACAGATACGCTCTCTTCCCCCCAATCAATCCACAAGCTACAGCGAGACTCACCTATGGGTGTGTGACCTGCTCATACAAGGGAAATCCGCTTATGTCCATTCCTTTGAGAGCACCTGTCTGGGGTATGACCTTAAGAGGCTAACTTCGTAGACAACACAGTTTTGGCTTTCCAAGTGTGCACTCTTGTCTTAGGTCTGAGTCACATTATTGGGTCTCACTTTTGTTTGCCAACAGATTTGCCCTGATTAATCCTTAGCTATTATTAGATTTCCCCAACCACAAGAATTTTAAATGGGTCCTCAGGATAGCATAGAAATCCAAGAGTGTTTATCAATTATCAAGTGTTTAATGTGCCAGTGTATTACTAGGGAATTTGTACGTGTTTGATCAATGGTATTAAAAAATATAAAATCCATATTGCAGTATCTTGGACTGGGGACTTCCAGATAACTACTTGGCATTTTGCCAATGATGATATTTAATAAGTGAAGCTTTAAGTTTAAAGTGGATCACAATGTTCATAGTCACTCTCTGCCCTGGGCCTCTCAGAGATGAAGGCCCAATTATGATGCCAGTGCTCAGAAGTTCACAGGATGGCAGAGGGATGGCATTCGAGGGAAGCAGGGGAACAGAGCACCTGCTGCCTGGCTGCCTCCTATAATCCCTAACAAGTCAATTCAGGAATCCGCTTGGCCAGATGACAAATAATAAAATACTACTAGCATTTTTAAAAAGTTAAGCCAATAGACTTGTTGTTGCTAATGTTGGCAATTTAACATCTCGAATCACTTAAAACATTGCCACTGACGCTCTGTAAGACCTTTTTGCATCCCTAAAGATATTAGTTAATATATTGAATATGTTCTAATTTGTTTCACTACTGTCTTTGAGGGAAAGTCTTTCTTTTCTTAATTGAAATTGAAATTGATTTCAAGAGATAATGGTTATAGTGAATGTAAAAATGATTTATGCTTAGTAATTGAGTGTACGGGTTATAGTTCTTCTGCTTGGCCTGTATATCATAATATTATTACATCCTTCTATCTTAAAATAGTCAACCACCAACAAAAGTATACACAATCTAAATCTGAAGGAGCACTTCTAATCACTGACATTCTTTAAATCATCTTATATACATTTTTAAATAAGAAAAGAGAAATTAATAGAAATGCTAAGAATAATTTTTCACATGAGAGAACAATTTTCCAAACCATCCATGAAGCCACTGGAAACAACTTGAAAAAAAAATTTACTTCAAGGAACTATATGTTTAATGAGTAAGGTATGGGAATCTGGTGAAAGAATTTGGAAGTGATTGCTTTTGTCTGGCTGGATATGAAAATACAGGATGAAGGAGCAAGACTGAGAGGCGACAAAAAAACTTTTAGGAAATAAGACTGTGAAAGTTTTATCATGTAAGGGATGGGGATGTAGAGGAGGATTGACTCAAAATATGAGGGAAGTTTATCACAAGTAAATGTCACTTAGAAACTTAGTAGGACAATATTAAGCAAAAGTATGAGTACCAATAATGAGAAATTAATTTAGTGGTAAATGATATACAGGATTACAGGAAAAATTTCATAATATTTCTAATGACTTTGCTACAATATTGACAAGAAAAATTTATAAAATGGAAAATAAAAAGTCTAATGGTCTATAAGTATTATATAATATGAAAATGTATACAGTTATGTTTGTGGAATCTCCCCATCTAAAGTAAAGCTGTTTGTCCTAGTTGGGAAATAAAACTTTTTCACTAATAATTTCAATATTTGTAAGTTGTTGAAATGACAAAGAAAAATCTTTCCTGTACAAATAGAATAGCTGGAAAACTATTTTGTGCACTGATGTGAGGACTCAACATAAACATGTTTTAATTTACTCTTAGTTACAGAATTATGACAACTATGTAGTGTGATAATTTTCTATAATAATAAAAGATATAATATGCTAATTAGATGGGACAGCCAAACGACCTTCTGGACAACCTTCCGGAAGAAGCCGGGACTGCGAGGGCCGAGCCCCTTGCACGAATTTCGTGCATCAGGCCTCTAGTATGACAATAAAATGGTCCCCCATACTGTATGTTTAACTTGCTAGAATATAGTTCACTAACTTGAATTTAAGGATGAAATAGACCTAGAAGCAGAATTTAAATTCTGGATTTTTAAGGTTATGCGAAGCACTGCAGTGTGAAGTACCCTTGTACATGAGGGACTGAGGTCTCTGGCTGCCATTTCTACACCTGCCCTTCAGTGTGTTTATAGCTGATATTTTAAACAGACAGAAAGTGCAGAATGGAAATTTCATACAGCACAACCAACAAATATGTGTGAAAACTCAACTCCATAGCTAACGCATTACATAGCTGCCTAGACTTATTGAAAGAAAATGCTATTTTTTTCTTTCTGCAGCAATAAAATGCTACATTTAAAGTCACTCCGTGCATCACTCACTGACATGGATTAAAACTCAAGCTTGTGTGGCATTTTTAGCAGACTGAACAAAAAGAAATGTCACCTTTCCTTTTGGGCGAAAGTCTTTTGGCTTTCTCTAGAATAAAATACACAGTTTAGCATTAGCTTTAACAGAAAAATGCTCTGTTGACCTAAAAGTTCACCAAAATGTTATGCTGCAAAACTGAATAACTAAACTGCAAACATATTACACAATAGCTAAGGACATAGCTTTAGCCAAAAATAAATAAATAAATAAATAAATAAATAAATAAATAAATAAATGTATTATTACATGATAGATGGTATTTGTCTTCTACCATGGGAGAGTTATAGGGTATTTTAAGCAGCTAACTTAATACCTAGCCCATTATAATAAGTCTATGTTTTTTTCAAAAAATGAGACTATATCAAACACCATTGTTAGTCAAAAGAAACAATTCCGTAGGTTTTCAAATAAACATCATAACATATATAATTTTGGGCTTATTCAATAAATATCATTTTTTGGTCAAGAGAAAATACAATCTAAGGTGGAGGACCTACATCGGATCACTGACACAAAAAAAAAGTCATGAAAAGAGCGAAATGGCACATGTTTATATTTATATAGCTTATTCATATATTCTTTTATCTAAAACTGAATAAAATGGACTTTTAAATGAAGGGGTTAAAGAAGGATATATACATAATGGCTCTCTCTGAATGGCAAAATCATGGATTCATTTTTTATATGCACCATTTTGTTCCTCTACCACATCAATGATGAGAACAGGAGAAAGTTAATTCAATATATTAAAAACCACCAATGTGTGATCATTTGAAGTCTATATATATTTATTATTCTTATTAAAACATAACACTAGAGACCTCTTATTACTGGTTTAAAAATTTAAGATACATGCTCACACAACAATGTGAAGTAAATTAAATTGGAGAGCTTACATGATTTTAATTTGATGAATTCAGACAAGCTGGATATTTAATTCAAAAAATCATTTCAGCCTAGAGTGATATGCACTAAATATATCCTAGTACACAATAAAAGCCTAATATGCTAAGTGTCCAACCATTTGTTCGACCATTTGATCAATCACTATGATGTGCACTGACCACCAGTGAGCAGGCGCTCCAACTGGTAGGTTAGTTTGCTGCTGGGGTCCAGCCAATCAGGACTGGGCGAGACGGGCTGGACACACCCGGGGTCCTTCCAGGATCCCTCCCTGGCCTGTGCTCTCTCACAATCCGGAACCCCTCGGGGGATATCGGAGAGCCAGTTTCAGCCCTATCCCCACAGGCCAGGCCGAGGGATCCCACTGGGGCACGAATCCATGCACTAGGCCTCTAGTATAGATATTTACTTAACAGAGCACAGAAAGAGTTTTTTATTCACTGGGAAAGTCTATGAATACAAACAAGTATTAAAACTAAGGCTGAGATAAGTGATTGGCAATAGTTCAGCAAGTTCAGCAACATCCTTTTGCTTTATATTCAAGATGTACCGCTGGGAGAATACATTAGTTTCAAACCTTTAAGTTTCTGCCCTTGTCCTTTAAATAAGGAGTCATTGTAATATTTATGCTTTGTCTTGTCTGCGTTAGTGTGAGCTATGACAATGAAGGCACATTCTTTGAATAACTGCCTCAATTTCAGTTTCTGCTTATTAATTTGGGGACTTTTAAGTGAGGATGAAAGAGAATGCGAGAAACTGGTATTTGAAACAAGGTAATTTTGTAAAGTCAATGAAAAATGAGTCATTGCACATTTGTTAAAAATTATAATTGCTTGCCCAGCCGGTGTCACTCAGTGGTTGAGCATCTACCCAAAAATCAAGAGGTCACTGGTTTGACCTTCAGTCAGAGCACATGCCCAGGTTGCAGGCTCAGTCCCCAGTAGGGGGCGTGCAGGAGGCAGCCAATCAATGATTCTCATCATTGATTTTTCTGTTTCTCTCTCCCTCTCCCTTCCTCTCTGAAATCAGTAAGAATACATTAAAAAATAAAGTGCTACATCACCACACTCCATAAATGAATGAATGTCATGCTTTTCTTTTACCCTATTTCATATTTTCTTCATAGATTATTACTGACAATAATTCTACACATAAACGTAAACAGTATGAGATTGGGGCCCTTGTCTTATTCATAGGTATAGCAGCACTATTTTTTTCTTTGGGAAAAATTATTTGCAGCAGAAACAATAATACATGTGATTATCATTATTATTATAAACATATATGGAACTACTAAACAATCTGAGGTAATAAAATATTGATAAGAAAGCAGTCACTCATATGTGGAATCTAATGAACAAAATGAACTAATAAGCAAAATAGAGACTGAGTCACAGACAGACAGCAGGCTGACAGCTACTGGGAAGGGGGGTTGGGAGGAGTGGAGGAATTGAGCAAGGAAGAAAATTTAAAAATGAGAAAAAAGTCACACACACAGACAATGATATGGTAAGTGCCAGGGAAAGGTGGAGGAGGGTATAGAGGGAATAAATGGTGATGGAAGGAAACTGGGCTTGGGGTAGTGAACATTCAATACAGTGTACAGAAGATGCGTTGTAGAATTGAGCTTCCGAAACCTATAGAATTTTGTTAACCAGTGTCACCCTAATAAATTCAATAAAAAGGAGAAAAAAAAAGAAGTTAAGTTTAATGAATTGCTTAAGCCAAAACCAATCCTATCTTGCATGGTAATAACTGAAGACTGATCTTCTTTACTAATTTTGTTTATAAAAAAAGAAAAACAGAAAACGATAAAATTACTGTGATAGAGTACTTCGATTTTAGGGGGAAAAAATGAACAGGTCTACTATTAGAGCAGAAGAAAATTGCTAAAAGGAAACATTTCTGATGCAATTTATCATGAAGACATAGATGAATACTGGAAAGGATATGGGAGCATGTGCCTCAGAAGAATGAGGTAAGAGTTTTCCTAATGGTTGAAACACATTTACTTGATATTCTTGAATAGACTGTCAAGTTCACTTTCTGCTGCAGTCAGTCCATGATTATTGGTGTTAGTGTAAGTCCACATCAGCACGTGAAGGCAGCGTTTCATGTGGGAGTAGCTGTGGGTACAGCGGAGGCACAGGACATGGAGGAACATGGCCCCTGATGAATCATGGAGCAGAGACAATTGGCCACTCAAGTAGAGGAGTGTGAGTCAGGAGACTACCCTCAGTCCTCAGTCCTTACCAATTAGACGTGAAGAATCCGAAGTGGGTTCATTGAGATGTTCTAATGCCGACATTTTTTAAATGTGTGTGTTTTTTTTAATTGATGTCAGAGAGGGGAAAGGAGAGGGAGAGAGAGACGGAAACATCAATGATGAGAGAGAATCATCAATCAGCTCCCTCCTGCACACACCCCCCCCCCACCCCTACAGCGGATAGAGCCCCAAAACCAGGGCATGTGCCCTGACTGGGAATCAAAGTGTGACCTCCTGGTTCATGGGTCAACGCTCAACCACTGAGCCCTACTGGCCGAGCTCCAATGCCTACATTTTAATTTACACACAAATATTTAAATGCTATTTTGTGCAGGGCACAATCACGGGTGAGGAAATGGTCTACAGCTTTCATTGGCTTTGGAGTCTATTGAGTAAAAAAAAAAAAACCAAACAAACAAAAAAACACACAATTAGGTAATTACTCAAATGATTGTTAGGGTCCTTCTAGGATGCTAACCACCAATGCTGTACTAATATATTTCTGACTGAAATTGAGAGATACATTCATTTTGACAAGCATGTTGAAATTTGTTTCCTACATGCATTATTTAAAATTTGAACAGACCCAAACCAACTTCAAGAGGTCATTCTTGAATTGATCATATTTATTGGAGAATAAGATGAAAGGAACAAAAAATTAAAGTTATCTCATGAAAAGTTAATGAATTAATTTTATAAAGAGATAACAAAGTACATTAAATTATATGTGCTTTTCCCAACTTATTTATGGATGTGGTGATAGACATGTTATTTTTATTCTCTTCCTGTTAGATATTGATGTGGGCGTTTAGTGAAAGCTTTTCTCAGATTGCTTTTCATTTTTATTTTTAAGCACAGCCAGTCTCTAAAGGGAGATCTGAAGTCACCAACTCATAGCATATATTTAGAAATTATTTTAGATAATTGAATACCTATTAAGTTATTAGAATACACAAACTTAATTCAAAACATATTTACTATGTAAAATGGAATTAATATATTAAAAGAATTACAGACTATAATACCAGACAAAGTGGTATTGAGAGGTCAATTTTCTCTTAATCATATTGTGAGTCAGTTTTATCTGTGTAACTTGATTGTCCCTATTTAGCGTAGGGACATATCCTAGGGTCTTCTGTCTTAAAGGTAAATAATCATTGATCCCATGTTCCCTCTGGCATCCACACCCACTCTAGGAAGGTTGTACAGCTATCACAAAGTAATCATGGGAAATGAAACTCATATCAATAATGCAAACAACTTACATGGTTCACGCTGGCTCTATGAGTGCTGGCTAAACCATGTGATTAAAACATAATTATTCTTTGGCATGTGACTAGAAATGAAAGTTTGACCAAGCTACATGATGTTAAGATAAGGTTATGTTTGAGGACAATTAGTTCCTTATCAAATATCTCTCCAAAAATATATGGCCAAAAGAATTTAACATTTACACAAACATTTGCTAGTCAGGAGACAACAGGTGGCTTAATCCATTATTATTTAGCTCTACCTCATTTATAATTGAAATTTCCTTAACTTTGCAACAATATTAGTTTAATCTATTGTCTTTCTTACAAGTTAAGCTTATCTCCATGACTGTTGTTAATGATAGCCAATGCATACTTGTGGAAGGAAGGAAGGAAGGAAGGAAGGAAGGGAGGGAGGGAGGGAGGGAGGGAGGGAGGGAGGGAGGGAGGGAGGGAGGCTGAGTATTTAAATAGTTTTCACATCTTGTCTTGAACTTTGTCTTGTTAAGCATGTAATTATTTTGAATGATGTCTGTGGCACATGGATTTTTGCTTACTATTTGCATTATTAATTTCTGAATGCTCTTTTAGACTAAAGTTCACCATTTTTGTAGGAGTATTTAATATGATCTCTGGCCTATGTAAAGTTCAGTGCTTTAAAGATAAATAGCCTGTTTTCTATTAATGAGCCAATTCCTCCTGGGGTTGCGTTATGCAACACAGATTGCTGTTAGTTGATTATTTTCTGTGACGTTGTTTATCCTACATTAATGCAAACAAGATTATGTCTGCTATTTCAGCACCTGCTTTAAATGACTGACTCATTAAACTTTCTAACAACTGACAGGGCCAGATCCTGATATCACTTTCCAGTGTTTTGTTGTTAATGAGATCTCTCACCTTTAACCATGCAATCTTATTTTAAAACATATATTTAAGGCTACAAAGTAGAAGATATATGCAACAAGAAACAGCATATATAAATTTTTTAAAAAAAATATATTTTATTGATTTTTTACAGAGAGGAAGGGAGAGAGATAGAGAGTTAGAAACATCGATGAGAGAGAAACATTGATCAGCTGCCTCCTACACATCTCCTACTGGGGATGTGCCCGAAACCAAGTACATGCCCTTAACTGGAATCGAACCTGGGACCTTTCAGTCCGCAGGCCGATGCTCTATCCACTGAGTCAAACCAGTTTCGGCAGCATATATAAATTTTAAAGATTATTTTGCCCAGCATTATATTTTTTAAAACATTTAAACAAGTTTTTAAATCAAATTATATAAACCTGATAACATCTTATTTATCATTTTTAATTTTTTGTTATGAAAAATAAATATGTATTAAATGCCTGAATCTAAAGCATCATTAAAAGTTTCAAAATTGGCAAAAACATGCCTTTGATATTCCATTAATTATTTACATCTGTTTTCAGGCATGTGCCAACATACCTAGGGGGTACTATTAATGATTGAATAATTTATAGTGGTTATAATAATAATTTATAAGCATAGATCTTACTATATTGATAAAATTAGACTTGTTAAATAATTTTAAAAGCATAATTTAAGTCCTGGCCAAATTAATGAACCTTGTGATCGTGAAAATATATTTAATTTTAAATATTTTTCATTTTCATCACAAGTTTTCTTTATATTTCCAAAGGCCAATGAGTTTTCTTCTTTGTTAATAATGTTTTTGATAATTGTTCATAAACTTCCCTAGTTTTTAAAAAACTCTGATTATTTTTGAAAAATAGCTTTTCTCTCTTTTTTTTTCTTTTCTTTTTTGGTGCCCAGAAGACACCCCACAAGAAAGTAGATGGTGAAATGAACAGACAAACACTGGGTACACACTGTCCTTTTTTGCCAGCAGCCTGCCATGGAATAGATTGCCTGAGACTTGAATTAGACATTTTGAAAAATTTAGGAAGTCCAAAGTAGCTGCAATTCAGATTTATGTAGAAATTCAGCAAAGAAGAAGACCTCTGAAGTGGTTTATACTCCCCTTAGGGGGGGAGGAAAGATTCAGACCCCAAGAGGACCTGAAATCTGTCTAAATAGTGATGTGCCAGGCACTGCACTCCACACTCCCTGTAGCGTAACACTGACTCATTTGCTAGATATATGATCCAACCAAGATCTAATAAACTCCCGAAACTGAGCTCTGACATTCCCCCGTCACCCTACGAAAATGTCCCTGTTCCAGTTGGCCTGCAAGGCTGGTCTGGAGAAGGCATTTGGGTGGAGTGACCCAGGGGATCAAAGCCAGGCACCACAGGGCCCAGCTGGAGGGCTGGGCAGCCTGTTAGTCTCTGGGCAGAGGCTGCCCTTCCCCCACCAGCATCAGACTGTCCATTAGTATCTGATGACACAAATGTTCTCTATCGATGCCGTTCAGTATCATACAATATAGTTGCATGTGTCTGTTGAACATCTAAAATATGGCGAGTTACACTAAGAATACTAATTTTATTTCATTATCCAAGTAGTCCACCCTTCTCCCTTGACATAGTAAGAGTGGATATATTTGGATGATGGGAATATGGTAGTAGTCGTGTGTGTGTGTGTGTGAAAAATTGGGATTTAGTACTTACATGTATTATGGACATGTTTAAGCAGGAAATAAATAGTATTTTTTTAATGCCATGCCAGATATGATATTTTTGAAAGGACTGTCAAGACTTGATGACTACATGGGCATATGGTTCTAATACATAATTTAAATTATAATTCTAAAATTTTAAGCATATATAGTTTCAATGGTAGCAACCTCAAGTCTACAGGAGCAGAGCAATAATCTTTATATGGATGCTTCGAACTTGAAATTCCTCAGCCATGAGGAGAGGCAAAGTGTTGATTATCATTCCAGATTGATGTATTACAGTAAATTCTGAAGAAGAATTGCTAATGTACATTGGTCAGCCAGTACTTGTAGACACTGGTCCAAAGGCTTCACCTATTTAGTCCCAAGGGCAAGCATGTTTTTGCCCTTCTTCTGTGTATGAGGAAAGTGCCAAAGGTCACAAAGACAGTGAGGTAAATGAGTGATAGAGCCGGGATTTAATTGCAGGGACTCTAGCCAACTCTAAGGGCCCACACTTTTTTAAAAAGATTTGGTTATTCATAGTTAGAAAGGAAGAGAGAGGGAGAGAGAAACATTGGCTATGAGAGGAAAACATTGATCAGCTGCCTCCTGTACGCCCCCTGCTGGGGATTGAGCCTGAAACCTAGGGATGTGCCCTGAATGGGAATCAAACCAACCCCCTTTTGGACAGCATAGGACAACACTCAACCCACTGAGCCACACATGCCAGGGCAGGCCCACACTTCTGACCACTATGCTCTATAACCTCACTAAGGCAGGTTATATACGGTGCATAACCATACACATGAAGGCTCTATGTGAACAGAGAAAGAGCAACATGGCAAAGGAAGAGATATATGTACAGAAAAAGAAGGAGGCAGAGCAAGCTAACAGGAGCATTTATGAGAACTTAGTGCTACAAATGTTTAGTGAGAGTAAGAAAGCCTGAAAATAGTAAGTGTTAAAATTACAAGGCTATACACTAAACCGATGTGTCTCGGCATGTTTATAAACTCACAGAGAAAGAACTGTGTTATGTTTATAGGATTAACTAGGATTATTGTCGCAGTTAAGAAAAATGAGATAGCATGCCCAAATGTTTGCATAACTAGGTGAAATTAAATGCAAAAATAATCATTAAAAATTGTGTTTATGCATGGAAAACACATTCAAGGACATGTGTTATGCTTCACCAAACAAAAACAAGGCATTTCCATAACGTAAGCACTACAGACGCAGTTATTTATTAGTAAATACTTACTAACCAGAGATGTCACTTACAGAGTTTTCTTTTAATTTGTTTTACTTAATTTTCTCATATGTGAATATATATATATATATATATATATATATATATTCCAAATTTTGTTCAGTTCATTTGCATTGCTAAGTTTTATGGACTAAACTATCCTAGAAATCATACAAATTTAACATTTTGTTTTTAGTTTCATAATGAAGAAAAAGGTAATTTATAATATTCAGTGTTTGAGGCAGTTGAGGATTTCAATATGGTTTAGTTTTTAAGTGACTAAGCCTAGTAACTACAAGGAATGCCGGGAGCCGGTCCGTCCTTGCTGTTTCAAGGGACCTGGCATATATGGCATACTGTTCTTAATATGTTTGCTCACCTTCTTGTCACTATGTGTTTTAACCAAGGTCTCTGAGAAAGGTTGTTTCCCCAGGTAGGGATTTTCCCCTGAAGTTAGGGAGGGAATAAAACCTCTTAACTAGTGCCAGGTGGGTAATTAATCACTTTAACTACGAACAATCATGCTTAAGCTACATAATCTTTACCCCCTGGAATGGAGATAAGAAACGCCCTAACCTTTGAAATAGAGATTGATAGGATTGGAATCAACTGGTATAAATATAGATGTAAGAAGACAGAACGAAGAGAGACGGAACCTAGGCACAGAACCTACACAGAACGTTCTCTACAGACAGAAGAACTTCGCTGGAGAGAACATGGCAAAAGATCCTAGACTGAACCTGACTACAGAAATTGGCAAGAGAACCTGACTAGAACCTGGTGACTGAACCTGGCTGGAGAACCTAGCAAGAGAACATGGACACAGAACCTGGCTGGAGATCCTAACCAGAACTTCGCTGGAGATCCAGACCAGAACTTGCCTGGAGATCCTGGCTAGAGATCCTGGCTAGGCTGCTGATCAACTGAACGCTGTCTCCATGTCATCTCTTCTTCGCCGACTCCATCCACACCTTTGGGGACCCCTGGACCCGCTGGGGTTGGACCCCGGCATATGGCGCCCGAACAGAGACCCCTAGGTAAGCCCCACTCTCGGGATGGATAGGACTCCACCGTAGAAAGAGGGTGGATAGTCTTCGCCAACTCCGTCCACACCTTTGGGAACCCCAGGAACAGGATTCCCCTAGGTAAGCCCCCCCTATTGAGAACCCCCACACTCGGGACGGATAGGACTCCACCAGGGTGCTGCAAACCCCCCTACAGAGGATAAGTAGGGTAAGAAGGTGGATAGTACAGAACTTAGATTGAGAAGATGTGCCATACTGAGTCCAAAGAAAGAAGACTCTGTATTGATCTTTACATTAAGAAGATGTGCCATACTGAGTCTAAAGAAAAAAGACTCTGTATTGATCTTCTAACACATATGCTTGCTAGCAGAGGAATTAAGGTTACTCCCAGTCAGACAGAACGTTTTATACAAGTATGTCCATGCTTTTCTGAGGAAGGAAAGGTAAATGTAAAGGCATGGGAGAAGGTAGGCCCAAGGAGCCTTATCCTTAACCCCACTGCAGCCTTTCCACCCTGGGAAAGTGCAGGATTGGCAAGCTCTCCCTGGGGTGATAGATCAGGACTCAGGTAATAGCGGAAAGCGCCAATCCTACTCTTAAAATGGATACAAGAGAGCATTTCGGGTTTTTCTTTTTAATGCCTGCTTTTAAAAAATAAAAAAGGGGGAATTTGCCGGGAGCCGGTCCATGCTTACTGTTTCAAGGGACCTGGCACATATGGCATACTGTTCTTAATATGTTTGCTCACCTTCTTGGCACTATGTGTTTTAACCAAGGTCTCTGAGAAAGGTTGTTTCCCCAGGTAGGGATTTTCCCCTGAAGTTAGGGAGGGAATAAAACTTCTTAACTAAGTGCCAGGCGGGTAATTAATCACTTTAACTACGAACAATCATGCTTAAGCTACATAATCTTTACTCCCTGGAATGAAGATAAGAAACGCCCTAACCTTTGTAATAGAGATTGATAGGATTGAATCAACTGGTATAAATACAGATGCAACAAGACAGCAAGACACAGAACTTAGAATACGGAACCAGAAGAAGACAGAACCAGGAGGCACAGAACCTACAGACAGAAGAACTTCACTGGAAAGAACATGGCAAAAGATCCTGGACTGAACCTGACTACAGAAATTGGCAAGAGAACCTGACTAGAACCTGGTGACTGAACCTGGCTGGAGAACCTGGACAGAACCTGGCTGGAGAACCTAGCGAGGGAACATGGCTACAGAACCTGGCTGGAGAACCTGGAGAACCTAGCAAGAGAACATGGACACAGAACCTGGCTGGAGATCCGAACCAGAACTTCGCTGGAGATCCAGACCAGAACTTGGCTGGAGATCCTGGCGAGAGATCCTGGATAGGCTGCTGACAACTGAACACTGTCTCTGTGTCCTTCCTTCTTCGCCGACTCCGTCTACGCCTTTGGGAACCCCTGGACCTGCTGGGGCTGGACCCCGGCAAAGGAATAAATCTAAGAATTTCTCATTGATATTTTATACAGTAGACCAGTTTTCTAAAATCGATTATAAAACTCAGACACTGCTTTAAAAATCCTTGTCAAAAAATGGCAACCTCTGATTAATCACGATGTTGGTGTCTGGTGACTGTCTCTTCTTATTCAAATTGTGATTTTCTTATTGCTTTTAATGACAGATTAAAAGTTTCTTTTGTTTTAATTGTACCTTAGACAACTATTATGTTAGAACATGCTGAGTTCTACTTATCTACTAACACTTGTTATATTAGGAGATACTCACCCTACTGAGATTCAACATGCTAGTCTTCGCCTAATGAGGGGTCTGTGGTTACAACAGCAGTTTAATTTTCAGACCTTTGCCGTGTTACTTTGGTCACCTTGGCTTACTGAGTGCCCCTGGGGGTCCCTTGCTCCTTGCTGATGCTTCCTGAGGTTGCATATTTCCTTTCCCAGGCTGGATCGCATCTGGGTTGGGGATGGTAATGAGGAGCTCTCCTTCCAGGTTTCCCCCCGCCCCATGGCTGTCCTGCTGGTGTGTCTTGAGAAGAAGAGAGAGTGGATGGCAGGCACAAGGAGGTTTTCCCCGACCAGGCCACTCGCTTAGCTGGGTCTTCTCTCTGGCTTTCTAGGTCTACCTGCCTATGCACCCCTTCATAGGAAAGAGGGGTCTCAAACACGGAAGTAAAATGACATACCTCTCTACTCTGCAATCCAGCAATTTTATTTATTCCCAGGTATATATACAAGCCAAAGGAGTGTATATATACAAATAAATATTTAAAGAGAAAAACAACAGCAGCAAAGTAAATGTATACATTCACATTTGCAAAAAGCTGGCATGAACCCGAATTTTCCATGAGCAGTAAATAGAATAAATTAATTTTATTATAGTAACATAATAAAATGCTTTACAGAAAATTTAAAAAAAATGTTGATATGTGCAAAAGTATAGATGAATACACAGACACAGAAATTACCAAAGAAAGCCACATAAAAAAGAATAGGTGATTCATTTTATATGAAATACAAACAATAACTAACTATATTCTATGCTGACAGAAGAGTAGCTAATTCTGGGTGGTGGGTAAATGCTATCAAGAACAATAATGGAACCGTTTTGTGTCCTGAACACATTTATGTTCTGTATTTTTACCTGGCAGTCTTTATTCAGATCATACTTATATTAACTTAAACTCACTAAATAATCTGAAATAATTAAAACAACTTATTTTATTCAATGTAAATAAATTAGGCTACAATTCATTATATGATCAAATAATTACTATAAAGAGCACTTCCATTTATAGTCATAATTAATAACCAACTTTTTTTATAAGTATCAGATCTCTTCGACATAGGTAACTAACAACCGTTGACCATAATAAGTTCAATTATTAATGCAAAGTAGTGGGGGGGGGGGAATACATGCTTGAACTTCTCATCAGATAGTGTTACCAACACATGGTTTTTAATTTGCCTTCCAAGTTATTATTTTAGGTAAGTTTGTAATAATTATTAAAATTCAACTTGTTCATAGTTCATATTTTCTGAGCTTTCAAACAAGGACATCCCAGAGATTTGAATTTAATTAAGTAAGTACTATTGAGTGCTCAAGGGTCATTAACTGCCAAACACTCCATACACTTTGAGTTTCATGCACTTTGCTGCTCTTGCCTTCCCATCAGTCATGAAATGTTTTCCAGACCCTCCTGCCCATTAATACATGAAATACTTCATGGTAATTAATTATTTCTTCCTTGACAGGCCAGCTCAATGATGCATTACCAATATATTAATTACTGTCATGATGAGGTTTGCAATGAAGGTTGAATGCAGTTATTCTTAAATGGACAACTGAAATTAACTTTGAAGTAATTAATTAATCTAGGCTATTACCCGTTCGATGAAAATATATGTGCAAGATTACTAAATCTAAAAATTTTGGCCTTATTGAACAACATCTAGGTATCATTATTTAATCATCTTCTAGATATGAGCAATTTGCTATAAATGATGGAAGTATATTCCAACACGTTTTTCTTATTTAAATATATATCTTTCTAGATTTTTGTGGTATAAGAAGCTACACATGTTTATATAAGCACATTATTTGTCTTTGGTTTTGGCTTTTCTCCTTGAATAAAAATGAGTTTCTTCAAAACATTTATAGAAACATTCATTCTAGTTATAATTTTGTATCTTAACAAAATTTAAATATTTTCTTTAAATGCAATGTATTTGAGTGTAAGAGATGAGGCTGGCTACAAATATTCTCTTAAAAAAACAAGTTTTTATTGATTTCAGAGAGGAAGAGAGAGATAAAAACATCAATGATGACAGTGAATCATTGGTTGGCTGCCTTCCACACCCCACAATGGGGATTGAGCTCGCAATTGGCTTGTGCTATGCCTGGGAATCAAATCTTGACCTCCTGGTTCATGGATCGACACTCAACCACTTAGCCATGCCAGCTGGGCTAAATGACCACTTTTTAAGTCACCAAATTAACCATGGTGCTTTACAGTCTATACCATATAGTCAACAAGATTTATAGACTATGTATTCTGTAAATCTACCTCCTACAAAATACTTAAATGACCACTTTTTAAGTCACCAAATTAACCATGGTGCTTTACTCTATACCAGTGATGGCGAACCTATGACACGCGTCAGAGGTGACACGCGAACTCATTTTTTTGGTTGATTTTTCTTTGTTAAATGGCATTTAAATATATAAAATAAATAGCAAAAAATATAAATCTTTGTTTTACTATGGTTGCAAATATCAAAAAATTTTATATGTGACACGGCACCAGAGTTAAGTTAGGGTTTTTCAAAATGCTGACACACCGAGCTCAAAAGGTTTGTCATCACTGCTCTATACCATAAAGCCAACAAGATTTATAGACTATGTATTCTGTAAATCTACCTCCTACAAAATACTTAAATGTTTGATGACATATAGCAATGCATACACTTTAAAATATGTGCATGGGTTGATAAGAAAGGAAGGGAGATCCAAGAACAAAGGTAGCATGAAAACAAATACAGAGAGAATGCAAGTGAGCCAGGCCAGCAGCTCCTAAGATGGGATTTGAAGAGCTTAAGGTACCCAGAGGTTCCCTCTTTTGTTTGTTTTCATTTTCCACAGGGGACAATATATAAAGGCTTGAGCTTGTGATCCAGAGAATATCTGCTGTGCAGGGTGAACCCAGCATAAAAATGAATTCCCATGGATTTGTCCCTTCAGCGAAAGGATCAACCAGATTACAGCCCTCCCGTGGGAGACATGGCATATCTGAGCATTCATAATTCCAAGTGGCTTTCACATAGGATTTGAGTTGTATTCCAGATCATGGTCCCAGTAATTCTAAGCTTAAAGATGGATTGAAAACAGTGCCAGTGGCTTACAGCACCCGTGTGTCTCCCAGAAACCGAGCTCTGTCAATAAATTCACACGAAGACCAAATCTCACAGTATTCAATGGGCAAGAGAACAATGACTATGAATTCACCAACCAAGTCCATGAAAAATCAAAAGGAGGGAAATAGGACCGAGACTGGAGACGCATCAGGCGACAGAATCTGGCTCATGAAGAATTCGTCTGTTGAAACTATCCGCCATAGAATATATTTATGTTTATCATAATTAAAATTAAAGGAGGTATCAAAACCAGAAGTAAGACATTAAAAGACTATTAAACCTAGGCATGGCTATTTGGAAAAAAAAGGAAATTGTAAAAATAAAATATTAAAAATTCATTAAAAATGAGAGTAACAAAGATTAGAATCTCTGTGAGATCAACATACCACACACAGATGAGGAGAGAATTAATGACTGAAAGCAAAGCTAAGTAATCTGAAATTCAGTTCAGAGACACAAAAAATTTAGTCCGTGTCTGCATTGCTGCAACCCCCACTCATGCCCATTTATCTCAGGGACCCAGGGTGTCACCTCAAGGTCACGTTGGTGATTGCCATCACCTTCTGAACATGGAAGGCGGTCCTTCTGACGGACATGAGAGGTCCCACTTTGATGTGCCCCTTCAGTTCCCATAGTGACTTCCATATAGCCATGGTCCCAGTGGGCACCCCTTTAACAGGCTGTTTCCAATGCCTCCTGACTGGCCTTAGGGCCAGGCAATTGGCCATCACCTATGAGCGAATAAAATGAAAATAGAGGCTTTTATCCTCGTCCATTCAGTTCCTTCATCATTGCTAGGAAAACGGCACGCAATTCAGCTCACGAGGCTTATCTGTTTTCACCTTCTTTGATCAATGGCAGCTTCCAATCAGAATACCGTCCATTCACGTTGGAGCTGCCACAAGTCAAGCTCTTTGCAGGTCAGTGGAGAGTTGTTTATAGGAACTGTCCAAGACCAGATGGAATCCGGCAGCCCCTCACGCAGTCCCAGCATCAGTCCTAGCGGCAGAAAAGGTTTCTCTGTGGTATCCATTCCTCACATGTCCTGGTCAGTTTTACTAAAGATGTAATGTGCATGTTTTTTCAAAAAGTACAGGTTTTTACATCACACACACACACACACACACACACACACACACACACTTCTCTTAATTTTCATTTAAGTGAAGCAAAACTAGATACATGTTTTACTAAAGATGCAATATAAAAATTGCTTTCTTTCATGGACACAGTGCGTGCTTAATAAATTGATTTTGGCTTTCTGAAGTTTAATTTTTATAAAATATTTGCACATTATCAAATTCAAATATCCAAGGACATACATGGAGAAATAAATAGAAAAATGTTAATAATTTCAGGGATATTGATCTGGGGATCAATTTCCCAAATATCCTGTCAAAATGCATAAAAGATGCATAATTTGCAACTCCTCTGAATCAAAGAAATGAGGTCCTGAGAAAAACTAAGATCACTTGACAGAAATGAAAATCACTTTTCAAAATGTCACTAGTCCCAGATTAAAAAATAGAATCAATTTGTTGACTAGCATTATTAAAAAATAAAATAGATGAAATTTGCTGGCAAACAAGAAGCACACACTCATATACATGTATGCATACACATGTACACAAACACACACAGAAAATGACACATTAAGAAAGCAAATGTGGATAAGAGAGTCACATGTATTGGGGAAATAAAATAGACCCTTAAAGGTATATTTTTTAATAGCTTTTTAAATTTATTTCAGAGAGGAAGGGAGATGGAGAGAGATAGGAACATCAATGATGAGAGAGAATCATTGACTGGCTGCCTCCTGCATGCTCCTTGCTGGGGATTGAGCCCACAACCCGGGCCCGGGCCCTGACCAAGTATAGAATCATGACCTCTGGGTTCATAGGTCAATGCTCAACCATTGAGCCATGCCAGCAGGTCTTAAAGGTATTTTTAATAAATATCTGATTCTTGTCTAATAAGTTGTGATAAGTTATTGAAAAAAATAGGATCAATTCTGGTTTCTACCTCTGAATACATTTGAGCAGTCAACTCTTTTTCATGTACAATGTTTAATTTTCATTTTTATACCTCCTAAAAATTAAGCAAAATCTTATAGATTGTGGTTGAAACCTTCACACTTCATTTTCTGGACAGATTATTAAGCAGTGTAGCAGTCTCAACATTACAGGGTATTGGTTCAGGTATCCGATTCTATTCACTATATACAGGTGCAGGCCTCAGACACACACAGGGCAGCTCCGGCATAGATGCTAGCGGGATTCACGCCAGAATGGTGCTAGCTTTCATTGCTACTTTCTCCAGTTCTGTGGTTTCTTTTTCCTGTTACAAGTGTTCCTCAGCGATCATGTCCTCACTGCATCAAAGCAACTTGGCAAGGAGACTTACCCCAATTTTACTCTGTAAGAAGCCTCTAGTTTTGCTTCACTTAAATGCAAATTAAGATAGGTATTTTTTGTATGTGGGATTTTAAAACCTGTACTTTTTGAAAAGGAAGAAAATGGTCTATTTTCTTTTCACTCTTTGAAGTAACTGATTTGATAAATTCTGTAACCCAGATCTCCAGGGAGCAAACTTTACAAAGTGCAAAAAATTTAATGCAAATTTATTTTACTGTCTTCCAAGTTTTACATACTAAACACAAGAACCAATTTCTCACTGCTCCGGGGTTATTTCTGAATTGAATAACAATAAACCCCAGTGGAACTAAAGAAATAATTAGGTGATATTGATATAGATATGGACATGAATATGAATATAGATATAGATATTCAATTTTATGTCACTATTTACTTATTTATTTTAGGGATGTTTGTTTAACCTTTATACATACTGTTTCTGAATTTAAGAATTAAGAGTTTAATTCAAACTATTAAAAAGCAAGCATAAAATTAAAGTAAGTGTTTATCAAGTTGGGCAAGGAGGAAACTTCCTAAAATCACAAATGGTTAAAGAAATCTCCACTAATCATATGAACAAAGGATGTGTCACTATTCTTTTAAACTTTATAGCCTATCGTCTCCTTTAAGGAATAGAAATGCTGATAGAGTCTCATTGGATTTACTATAATTTAGGAATTAAGGGTTAGAGGGCCTCCAACAACTAAATAGCTATAGGCTTTCTTGAAAAACTTAGCATTTTCCCTAGGTTCTGAAACAATATAATATTTGTAACAGTTCTTCCAGAATGCCAAATGTGATTTAATCTCAAAATCCTGTTCTAATAGCCCAGTCTAGGTGGCCAGCCCTTTACTAGGAATGCATTCTTTCTCTATGAGCTCAAAAAAGAATAGATGCTATCTGATACCATACTGCGAAGTTTTCATTCAGTAGACTTTAATTACTTACTAGTATGTATACAATCATTATTTATAGGTATTTAATTTATTATTTTAAAATATTTACTATTTAATTTATCATTTATAAAATGTATTGTTGGTTTGTACAGCAATTACTACTTGGAGGTGATACTATCCATCCCCCAAATAAAAATATATTCCTAGCAAAACTGTATAAAGTATTTCTTTTTAATGTGGCATTCTAAGATGACTACACAACTCATCCACCAGTTTCAATATCGACTTATAATAATACCAACATATTTTGTAATATTCATTCAAATCATTTTAGTACAATGTTTTTTTTCATTAGTACTCCTACATGCATGTGTCATCCGTGCAGTACTTATTTGCTACTGAGAAGTTAAAATATTACTATTTAAAATGGAGATGTTGTATAAGTACAAAATGTACATTAACTTGAAAATTTTGTGAAAAAAGAAATATAAAATATATTGACAGTGTTTTACAGATGTTAAATGACAATATTTTGGATACAGTAAGCAAAGTTAAATTATTTTTAAAGTATGTCTAGCCACTTTTTAAATTATTTTTAAATGACTACTTCAAAAATTTAAATGACATGTATTTATTCTATTCAATTGTTACCAAACGTGCCACTGTAAACAATCTGATTTTGCCTGAAAACAAATTTTACTCACGAAAGAGCGAAAATGTTGCCATTATATTTGCATTAAATCTCCATTCTTACTACGTATTTGTTTGAATGAGAGAATAACTAAAGTGTTTTTCTCTCATAAATACTAAATATTCATCTGCATTATCATTTCTAAATTCTCTAAAAAAATCTTACTTTTTTTTTATTAAGTATATGAATATTGGTTCCTAATCTAGAATTATACAGAAAAAAACACACACTGCAATTAGGGCTGTAAAAGTAATATCTGTAATATCAAACTATATTCCTGAAGGAGACTATCTTATTCTCATATCTTCAGCAAAACGAGGCTTATCACAAACAGCCATTTGTTGAATAAAAAGTAATCCCAAAGGGCATTTTAGGAAAAACACCAGAGCATAGTTAAAGCATCCGGTGACCTCTTTCAGATCCCCAAGGAAAGGAAAGGTGTGTGTGATTAAAAAATCCTGAGAATTCACCAGTCAGTGTGGTTGATCATTGACCTATGAACCAGAAGGTCATGGTTCGATTCCTAGTCAGGGCCTATGTCTGGGTTGTGGGCTAGCTCCCCAGTGAGGGGCATGCCGGAGGCAGCCGATCAATGATTCTCTCTCATCATTGATGTTTCTAGCTCTCTCCCCCTCTCTCTCTCTCTCTAAAATTAATAAAAATCATTTTTTTTAAAAAGAAGACAATAAGTGGGAAATTTCAACTTTCAAGAGTTATATGAGATGGAGAGTTCAGGATGTCAAGTATAATCATGATACCAATGGCTACCACTTTAGTGAAGATGTTGTATATGAGTAATAGTGTAAAACAAGCAGAACCATCATTTAAACCTTCCATAAAATCTCGTTATTTTACACAAAGTGAATAAATCATTAGGTTACTGAACTAATCAAACCTCAACAAACAGCTATTGGTTTTTGATCATGGCCAACTCACTCCAATGCATGCACTTTCCTCCCTTAACATGTCTACAATCAAGATATTTCTAAAATATTGGATAAAAAATAATTGTGCTCAGTGAGGTTTATTTTAGTTTGTGCATGTATTAAACATTGGCTCTAAAGTTTATTTTGGAGAAACCATAAATAAAATCCATTTTTATACATTTTCATATTCTTTAATATTTTCCCCAGTGTTATCACACACATAAAGCTGGGAACACACATAACAGGATTAAAAGCATCCTGCATTTTAGGTGTTGCAAATTGTACAGCAGGAGGCAAGAGAGTGGAAGAATGCATGTACAGTAGGCGTAGTTAGCTATATCCGCGAGGCTATGTGCTTTTCTAAAGTGATGCCAAGATCTTGTAAACGTCTCCCGAGACAGTCTCATAACAAGCAACTCTTGTATTAACCTATAAAAATCCAGTGTCAGATATGTAATCTCTCAGACTGCACGTCAGAGAAACTGGATGGGCTGTCAGACGTGTCTGTGGTGCTGAGGATGAATGGATACGAGCCTCTTGGGCCTCTTTTCTTTGTCAGTTATTGTCAAGCTTTCTTAGCTGCATCTAACAGTGTTGTACGGCTGTTCATCTTGTTAAAGCTTTCCTGGGAACTAACTTGTTAAAACTACCACTGAGCTTTGATAAGTAAAAGAGTCCTTTTATTCACAATGCTTTCGTTTCAAAACACGATGTGCTTTGTCAACCTTTTGATAGCAATGGCTTCGTGGTCTTGGGTTTATGACTAATTCATCATCTTCATTGACAGGTTATTGTATTTTGGAGGTCAGAGGTGCCCGTGAAATTCTGAGCTATTGTAATTGATTGAAACTTGTTAGAGAAAAAGAAAAATATTCTTTTAATAAATAAAGCATTATAAAGCAGTGCTACCCTATGGTGACTGGCTACAAAATCTACAACAGTGGTGACTCTTAATTGCCTGAAGAATAAACTATACTCAATGCAGAAATAAAGACTTTTTTAAAAAAATTCTACAAATATCTGGAAATATCAGTGATAAAATATTTTAAAAGATTTCTATTGAATTTTTCATAGAAAGATTACCAACTCTAATATAGCATGTGACTAGACAAAAGTAGAAATACTACTTCCTAAACTACTTTATACCATTAAGTTTTAAGAAAAATGTTCTTGAAAAATATTTTTCACAATATATTTCTCTAGTAAAAAAATTTAGTCATCACATACATTTTTGTCAGATTAAAAATATTCTTTAAGAAATAATCAGTGGCATCTATGTTTTCAAGGATACAGCATATAATTTATGTATTTCTATTTTTCTCTTTATATATCCCAATTTTATCCTAAATTGTTATAACACTGTGAGAATTATATTTGCTTATCTAAATATTAAAATGGTTTCTGTCATTAGTAAATTTTTATTCTCAGAATTCCAATAATTTTCTCATGATCTTAATGCAAAAATATGAATTCAATAATAATTATAAGAAAGTTATTCAATTTTCACATTTGTTGGCAATTAACTTTCAAAATAGATCCTTTATTTCTTTTCATATTTGAATATGTAATGCTCAAATTACATTTCAAAACTTTTGTTACATACACTTATACTTTTGTAAAATGTGTGTCAATGAACAAATCATATTAAAGAAAGCAGTGCAATATACAAATGTACTGTCATGAACAAATAAGAGGTAGCAATTTAAAATTATTATACTAGAGGCCCGCACAAAATTCATGCATGGGGGGGTGGAGGGGGGGGAGTCAGCCCAGCCTGCACCCTCTCCAATCCGGGACCCCTCAGGGGATGTTTGACTACCAGTTTAGGCCCGATCCCGGATCTAAATGCAGTCAGACATCCCTCTCACAATCTGGGACTGCTGGCTACTAACTGCTCATCTGCCTGCCTGCCTGATCACCCCAACTGTCTCTGCTTGCTGGCCTGATCACCCCCAACTGTCCCCCCTGCTGGCCTGGTCGCCCCACACAACCTGCTGTTCATTCGTTTGGTCATCCCTCACTAACCCCCTGCCAACCTGGTCACCCCACGCAGCCTGCTGTTCTGTTCGGTCATTACTGTTACTGTGATGGTGTCCCGGACAATTTGCGTATTCCTCTATTATTAGTATAGATGTTAATTTTATAAGCACTTATTTACATGGCATCAAAAATAAAAATTAACTATTCTCTAAAAACACAGTGGAAAATAAAGCAATTTCACTGGATTCCCATTTTACCAGACTATTTTACAGAAAGGTATTCATTATAATGTATTATGTCAGATTAGTCAAGTATTCTTGAAAAACTTGTAATGCTGGTTTGTCAGGTAGATTCTTATTTTTCTAGAGCCAAGAATGTTAATAACTGAATTCTTACTTAGAAACTAAAGCAAAAACTATAAAACTGAGCTATATGAGAGAAAATTCTCCCACTGTACTTGGTTTAACAACCCTGAGGGGTGGAAATTATGTTCACTATATTCTAGTTGAATTACGAATGAAATTGAGAATCATAATATTTACAGGAGCTTCCGCCAAATTCATTACTTTTTTGTTTACACTACATGAGCATTCTGTGTAGACTCGGTATATTTAAAGCCGCATATATTTGTGCATATGACAGGACCCAATTTATGTGTTTAGTTCCTCAGCTACATTTCTGCATAATAATTGCAAATAAGGCCTATTATTGAGCATATTTGCTTAATAAATGTAAAAACAAAGAATCTCTAAAACCACATTATTGTACAGCAACTCAATATTCTCAATGGAAACATTTGTTTTTAAAATTTCTAAAAGAAAGCATTAAAGAAATGTGTGCCCGGCTGGTGTGGCTCAGTGGTTGAGCACTCACCTATGAACCAGGAGGTCAAGGTTTGATTCCCAGTCAGGGCACGTTCCCAGGTTGCAGACTCGGTCAGTCCCCAGTGTGGGGTGTGCAGGCAGCCAATCAATGATTTTCTCTCATCACTGATGTTTCTCTTTCTTTCTCCCTTTCCCTTCCTCTCTGAAATCAATAATAAAAATATATTTTTAAACAATTTGTAATTTACTGAATTATTTGATACATATGTCCTTATTTAGCAAATGTTTTATATTGGTAGCAGAAACATGTAAAAATGCTTCAGTAGTCATGTATGGGGCACGTCCATCCAGTCTGCTCATTTTACTTTGCATACTAATTTATTGGTAATGTGTGTGAAAGAGCATACGTGTGTGTGTGTGTGTGTGTGTGTGTGTGTGTGTGTGTGTGTGTGTACGTGTGTGTGTATCAAATACAATTAAACCATTTCAATGCAGAAATCATCTGTACTCTCTATGAACATTATTTTATTTTTAATAAAGAGAGCACAGCCCACCAGTGAGGCTCAATGGTGGAGCACTGACCTATGACCAGAGGTAACAATTTGATTCCTGGTCAGAGCACATGCCCAGGTTTCAGGTTCAATCCCCAGTAGTGGGTGCGCAGGAGGCAGTCCATCTATGATTCTCTCTCACTGATAATTCTATTTTTCCCTCTCCCTTCATCTCTGAAATCAATAAAATCATGAGTGTGTTTTTCTAAAAAAGAAAGTACAGTTCAGATTTCACTTCTCTAGCCAACATATTAAATCAATTCAAATATCCTGTTCTTTTTTCTACTTATCTTTTCCCATAGATCCTCAGTTCATTAAAGTAGAGGTTTTGCTTTTTCCTCTGTTGAAATTCCAAAGAGTGTTCATTTTACCACTTCATGGAATTCATCAATTCATGCCATTTGTGGTATTTTTTGGCCCCTCGCAAGAAGCATGCGACCATGTGACAGTGAGTCACTGAATCTACAAGGGTTTAAATGGTTTGTGTATCATAGACTAAGCATAGGACATATATTTCTCTTAAATCTTCTAAAACTTTATTAAGATATTAAACTGTTAATGAAACCACATAGAAGGAAAAATTACTCTCGGTTTATTATTTCCATTCCAGGTGGTATTTATGATATTCCCTGCAGGCTTAGGAGGGAAAAAATAAAAAGAAAACCTCGACAATTTTAATGAAAGGTAAAATTGAAAACATAAACTAGTCATGTGCTAAATGACTGTTTTACTTGTTGACTTTGCAGATAAATCAGAGGCCTACGGCAGCCAACCCCAGAGCAGGATGGCTGGCATGCCGTGCTATTTCTTTTGTACAAGCGGCAGTCTTGGCTTGTTAATAATGGAGAGAATAGGTATCTTGCAAGCCGACCAGTCAAGCATTGAAGAAAAATGACTCCATACATTTAAAAAAGCTGTGCCGTTTCTCTCCAATTATTTTGTAATGTGCCTTTTGACAAATTGTCAGGAGTGAAAGTTAGCAGACTTTGCTTTTATGACCATTATATTTTGCATCCTGTCAAGTGGTGAGCAGTGTGGCTGTGAATAGGATGAGCTCGGTGAAGAACAAGGTTTGCTGGGGAGAATTTATGGTGACAGGGCGTGTATTTTTCTGACAGAAAGTGAATGTGAAAGGTGGCATGAATCCGAAGTGAAATGTCTTCCCGGTGCATAGAAGTAATAGGAACTGCTGTTGGAAACAGGTTTTGAATAAAGGACAAACACAATCAGTGTCATATTTAGAAACTTGAGTGTCGGAAAGCCTGTTGATTATCAGAGCTATTTCAATTTGTGTAGATAGATCTTGGTACTTAATCTTAAATACGATAGATGATGGATAGATAGATGATAGATAGATAGATAGATAGATAGATAGATAGATAGATAGATAGATAGATAGATACAGATAGATGACAGATAGACCTACCTACCTATATATCTCATGTCAGAAACCAGTGAAGATAAGGTATCAAGGTTTCAACGACTAGTGGAAATCTACTCCTTGTATTACCTTAGGAACAAAAGTGGCTTTTTTTTTTCCCTTTTTACTCAAATGAGATACATATGCCAGTGAGACACCATCTGAATGTCTCATTCCTGAGGACAGTGGGAGAGAAATGGAGCAGGTTGCTGCTTCGACAGACAGTTCCATCAAGACCTGAATCAATGGAAGATTCATTGCACAAAAGCAATGAAAGATACTCTTAAAGAAGAATCAAAAAAGTTTTCTGGGCAAGAAAAATAAGAACATGAGGTATGGTCCAGCCAAGGTGGCTCAGTGGTTGGGTGTCAACCTATGAACCAGGAGGTCACGGTTTGATTCCAGGTTCAGGGCACATACCCGGGTTGTTGGCTTGATCCCCAGTAGGGGATATGCAGGAGGCAGCCAGTCAATGTTTCTCTCTCTCCCTCTTCCTTCCTATTTGAAATCAATAAAAATATAAATTTTTAAAAAGAATACGAGGTATGTATTAAAATGTAAACAATACACTAATAAATTCTGCAGTGGCAATTTAGGGTAACCTGTTAAACCTGCAAGCTGGTCAAACTGGGGTTTCTGGAAAAGTATGGGCGTACACAGATTCCACAGTGAATAAACAAGCACTTCCTACAAGTTCAGTGCTTACCATTCCTCACCATTTTGAGAATCCCCTTTACCTTGCAAAATTCCAAATGCTAGGTCGACATTAAGAACCATTTATGATCGCTTATATTTTAAATTCTAAATACATACTAAGCACACCACTAAATAATTTTGTATGCATTTTCTCATGTTCGTCTTCACAGAAATCCTATGAAATAGGGTCATTAGTCTGCTCATTTTGCAAATGGTAATCTTCAAGTTGAAGCAGTTAATTTTCATTTGATTATGGAGCTCGGAAGTGATGGGATTCAGGTTGAAATCCTCTTCAATGTGAATCAAATGACTTGACCTGAGTTCTATTTTGTACAAATTAGAAAAAGAAGTTCTTTTTTTCAAGACAGTTCAGCAAAGTTCAACATGAAGATCAACTTTCTAACTATCCAGAAATTCAATTTCACTAATCATTTTCTAGTATGATCATATCCAGTGACCTCCAGAGTAACTTAAAAGGACAAATTCAAAATATCAACTATGTCTTCTAAAAATAAATAATATCCTTGAGTTCAAATAAAAACATTAAAAGTAGATACCAACAACAGGATCATGAGAAGGCAACCTGTTTTCCTAACGACTTTGAGCCCATAATCCTACGAACTGGTACAAGGTTGCAGAGTATATACTAGAGAAACCAAGATTAGTAAGTTATTAAGCCCTAAATATCTGAACTTTACTTAGAGAACTAAAGCTACTAGTTAAAGGCAGAAAACAAATATGGCTTCAAATGAATATTTTGTTTTAACATCCTATCTGATAAAGAGGGAATATGCTAACTGACCCTTACGTCATTGCAAAGATGGCGGTGCCCACAGCCAATAAGGAGAGAAGATATTAATTGACTACCCCACCCTCGGTGCCCAGTCCCTTCAGCCTGCCGAGGCAGCAGGCACACATGGCAAGGCCGGGCCTGCCCCCAGGTGGGCCGGGCCACTCTGTGTGCCTGCCTGCAGAGACCACCAGCTGCCCAGGGCCAGCCCGAGGTGCAGGCAAGCCTCAGATGGCAGCTCCCCAGACACCCAGGTCTGCCCGAGGCTCAGGTAACCAGGGCCAGCCAAGGCCTGTGCTGCCGGCAGTGGCAGCAGCAGAGGTGTGATGGGGGTGTCTCCTTCCCCTGATTGCCAGGTTGCCTCCTGCCCCTGAGGGCTCCTGGACTGTGAGAGGGGGCAGACCGGGCTGAGGGACCCCCCCCTCCAGTGCATGAATTTTTATGCACCGGGCCTCTCGTTCGTAATAATGTTGCTTCTACTGTAACAATCAAATCTCAATCCTTACTTCCCATGACAGCATTTAAACACTCAAGGTTTTAAGAACTAAGCCCTCTTGTACATATAATATTGAAAAAGAAAACTGAATGGGATCATAAATCAACATGGTATATGGGACAATGCCAGGGATTTGAAACTGGTAAGAGATAATTTTTTTCTCAGCCATAACTCATAAACCCTGTGCTTTTGGAAAGTTATTATGACTTTGTGGGTCTGGGTTTCCTCATCTCCAATATTGACATGAAGATGAATACCTCAACATATGTTCATCCAGATTTATAACAATTATGGAGCACAGCAGATAGTACAAAAGGTTCTCATTAATCATTATTTTTATCATTATACTTATTATCATATAAGCAGAATAGAGTTGTTGAATAAATTCTAGGTATTTCTCTCACATTTGGCCCTATAAAATATTCTTCAAATAGTAAGCTTACCATTCCTTTAAGATAATGTAATTCTATCATGTTTTAATCCAAAACTTTCTATTTATTTGGTTTAGTATATATTATAGACAGTTATGAATACTGAATAGAGATTATATCTAAACATTTCTACTGATGTTACTTTTATTTCTTTTCATGGGTCAGTTGTATTTTTAACTAATATTGAGAGAAAAATCAAATTATAAATTTAAAGGTGTGAGGTCTTTCATTGGGTTCTTAGAGATCATGAGAAGAAAACTTATAGAAAACTTTTTGAAGATATTTATATATCATATGTGTATATTTACATATATATCACATGTGTTGTACCAGACTTTGAAACTATTTATCTAAATTATCAAAGCATCAGAAAATATTGTTTCAGAATTTCTTAAAGTGCTAAAAAAATACATGTTTTACATATACATATACACATGACCTAAAATATATAATATGTATATGGTGAAAGATTCATGTAGTTTGAAAATTAAACGAGGTATTTATTCTTAATTTATTTTTAAAAAAATTAATTCAGATATTTATTTGAGAAGAGTATAGCTGGTACAAAAAACATCCTAGAGGTTTTAATGAGAGCATATGTACATGAAATACATTAATACACACAATAGGTGATCCAATTAAGAATTAACATTTGCTAAAATCAAAAGAACATTAAATAAATTAATTTCAGATAATTTAATATAATGAATTTGATGGGGAAGTATATACAAACATTCAGGCACTGAATTCACTATAGAAAGCAGAAGATAAGAAGGTATATTTTTTTCAGTATGATCTCTGGTATTTGCAAGAAAATAGACTTTTTTTGTCAAGTTATCACATTTGTAACAGTAAGAACCAGTTTTCCATATAAAACATACATTTAATAGTAGATCACCTCAACACGCACACTACTGACCACACCATCAAAGAGAAGAATATTATCTCAACAACTGAGCTAGATTCATGGCTGTGTAACCGGGCAGGTGCATTGGGCCCTGCTGTCAAAAGGGCCCTATGCTTTCGTGGTTTAAGGCTTGATTGTCACTGTCCTGAACTTATTTATAACTTTTGAACAAGTGCCCACAATTTATTCTGCTAGTGCTGATACCATTTTTTTAAATATATTTTTATTGATTTCAAAAAGGGAGAGGGAGAGATAGAAACATCAGTGATGAGAGAGAATCATTGATTACCTGCCTTTTGCACGCCCCACACTGGGATCGAGCCCACAAACCAGGCATGTGCCCTGATCAGGAATTGAACTGTGACCTCTTGGTTCATAAATCAATGCTCCACCACTGAGTCATACCTGCTGGGCTGATTAACAGTATTAGATGTACTATGTGTAGATATGTTTTATGACATGTATCATTTCAATGTTGTGAAAAGCAGAATAAATCAATTTTAAAACTTGTATTGAACACATTTTTAGAACAAAACCACCAGTAAATATACATATGATACTGTATATACTTTATTCGGCACACTGCCCAAAGTCCTATGAGTATAAATTTCAGAGAAGGAATATTTATAGAATTCTGTCTATCATCAAATATGTACCTGATTTCTCCAGTTTAGATGGGAAAACAAAAGTGCTTTCATGACCTAAGGGAACATCTGTGTATCAGAAAAAATTAGCTATTGATATTTCAGACTAAGCCAAAAATTATTTATTTATGATACAAATCTATTCTGGTCTCACTTACATGTGGAATCTAATGAACAAAATAAACTGACGAACCAAATAGCTCCAGGGGCACAGATGCATGGAACAGACTGATGGATCTCAGAGGGGAGGGGGGGCGGGAACAGGAAGAGATTAACCAAAGACCTTATGCATATATGCATTGCCCAAGGACACAGACAGTAGTGTGGTGAAGGCCTCGGGTGGGGTGGGGGCTGAGTGGATGGGGTGGATGGGGGCAGTGTGGTGAAAATAGAAGACAGCTGTTAAAAAATACACATACACGTACACACGCACACACACACACACACACACACACACACACACACACACACACTCTAGAGGCCCAGACCCGCTGCGCAGCCTCGGGACCCCAACCCACCGTGCCTCAAGAACCATCAATGCACCTCCTGATGAGTCTGGTCATTGGTTGTTATGGCATTACGGCGTTACGACCACAGGCCTTTTATAATATAGACTAGAGGCCCAGTGCACAAAAATTTGTGAACACGGGGGGTGGGGGGGGGGCCTCAGCACGGCCTGCGCTCATTCACAGTCCAGGACCCCTTGGGGGATGTCCACCTGTGGACTTAGGCCCACTCCCCGGGGGATCAGGCCTAAGCTTGCAGTCAGACATCCTTCTGGCAGTCAGGGAGCCCTCAGTGGATGTCCACCTAAAGGCATAGGCCCCCAAGGGATCAGGTCTAAACCGTTAGTTGGACATTCTTAGCGCTGCCATGGAGGTGGGAGAGGCTCCTGCCACCACCACTGCGTTGGCCAGCCACGAGCCAGCTTCTGGCTGAGTGGCACTCCCCATATGGAAGTGCACTGACCACCAGGGGGCAGCTCCTGCATTGAGTGTCTGCCCCCTGATGGCTAGTGCACATCATAGCAACAGGTCATTCTGCTGTTCAGTCAATGTGCATATTAGCCTTTTATTATTATTATATAGGATGTCCCTATTTCCCCCCTTTTGCCCCCTCTACCCAGCTCTTGACCCCCATTTCTCTCTGGCCATCACCATACTGTTGTCTGTGTCCATGGGTCATGCATATATTTTCTTTGGCTAATCCCTTCTTTAAATTCACTTCTTTAAATTTTTATTTTCAGATAAGTGCTTATAACTGCACTATTATATATTTTCTACTATATCATTTAGAATTAAGATATTTTAATTGAACCCTTGTAAATTTTAGCACAATTTAATAAATTATGCTAGAAGCAATTAGATTTTTCATGTAATGCAGATACATTTCAATTAATATTTTATTAATTTTTAATTTTTTAACATTTTAATTTGAAATAATCTCACACACGTAAAAAAAAACTATAAAATACTACAGCATATTATATGTACCCTTCACCCAATTTCTTAGGTGTAACCCACTGGAACTTCACATTTATTTACTGATACTGAGTAATAACCCTAAATAAACTATTTCTTTTAGAACAGGATATACACTTTGGTTCACCTGAGTGAGTGGAAGAGGCAGAGCTTGTGTTATTACGATCTGTGTTCATGTATCCATGTTACTTTAGACGGAGGTGGAGTGAGAACTAGAGAGTTCCTGGGGCCAGAAAGTGAGGGCAGAGCTGGGGGATGGGTGTACTGTCAACAACAAAAATGAAATACTGTTTTCCCTTCAGACTGATCTGAAGAAAAGCTGGTATCAAATAAGGCTGGCATGGCTCAGCGGGTCATGGTTCAATTTCTGGTTGGGGCATATGCCCATGGTATGGGCTCGATCCCCATTGTGGGTGTGCAGGAGGCAGCCAGTCAATGATTCTCTCTCATCATTGGCATTTCTCTCTCTCTCTCTCTCTCTCTCTCTCTCTCTCTCTCTCTTTTCCTTCTGAAATCAATACATATGTATTAAAAAGCTAGTATCAAAACCACTAAAATTTATCTAGCACAATATGGGCATATGCCCCAAAGATGAACTATAGGACCCTTTTTAGCATCCAGACCCACAGCACACGTCATTTACTAAGCACAGATAGGTCTAGCTTTGAGACAGGCAGCTTCATCCTGGGTCTCCCAATTATGAAAAACAGGCCACTATTTGAAGTTAATAAATCTAGATTTATTTTCATCAATATCAATGTTGCAAGTGGTGCTTAACATCTTTACAGGCACACCGTGTACTCTATACACATACTGTGAAAGAAAAGCGGCCTTTGAACTTTCAGTTACATATGTCCATATTTTAATAGAAATTGAATGTGTAGATTTCCGGGAAATGTATTTTCCCTAGCAGACCAGAAACAGGGAAAAGCGAGTCTATTTCACAAATGTCGCAATGAAATGGAGTCAGGGGCTATGTCAGTGCCACTGTTATAGGAGCAGGAGAATGATTCCCAGGGCCACTGTGCAGTCTCCGTTCCATGGGGCACTGTCATCAATTCAACCCAGGAAATAACGGAGATTGCAAAGAGAGCTGGAGATGGCAAGAAGTCAGATGTGAAGGTAGAATCCAATTATCCAAATGGAGGCTTAACCAGACACCATGGGAAGGCCATGTAGGCTGAGGAAACCAATGCTGTGGGAATGAGCTATCATGACATCATCAAGAAATCCTTGGACCATTGCTTATTTACAAAGGTTGCTTAAGGCTAAAACCCACCAACAGGATACAGACTTCCTACCAGCCTCACGATAATCTTTCATTAAAATATCCCAAGCCCTCACTGGTTTGGCTCAGTGGAGAGAGTATTGGTCTGTGGACTGAAGGGTCCTGCGTTTGATTCTGGTCAAGGGCACATGCCTGGGTTGGGAGCTAGATCCCCAGTGGGGGGGTGTGCAGGAGGCAGCCAATCAATGATTCTCTCTCATCATTGATGTTTCTCTCTCTCTCTCCCTCTCCCTTCCTCTCTCAAATCAATAAAAATATATGTTAAAAAAATATCCCTTGAACTCTAAGTATCTTTTTTTTTTTCATGCAGGAATGCTTTTGACATAAAAAGATGCAGAAACAATACATACATGATCTTAATAAATATGGAAATGCGGCTTTAATGACATTTTTATATTTGTGATATAGTTTACTCTTTAATAATATGTAAATCGGTTTTATTCCGTCGTTGACAAGGACAGAAGAAATTGGGATGCCCTCCATACCACACAGTCTTCGTGGCACTAATCCTCTAATATCACGCTAGATTAGTGTTGGGGATGAGGCAAAAATACACTATTTAGTTTGTGTAGCCCTTGGCGTTAAGAATATAAAATTATGCCATTTTCAATAGGAACTGCATGGAATGGAAATCAATGCTGATGCTGGGAAACAGAAAGGGAAGAGTCATGTGTGGCCGGATCACATAAATTATCTGCTCAACCTCAGTAAAGTCAGACCGAATGAAGACGCTGGAAAAGAAGGTAGACTGCTGTCCACTTTTACTTCGAGCTGACACAGCGTAGGAAAGATCTACATACACTGTCTGCCACAGCACTTCATTCTGGGCTTTAGAGAAAGAGGGAGAGCTATAGTTGTAAGATAACAGTCAAACCTAATGTTGGGATTAGCACTCCAACTCAGTGAATTTACCAACCATTGCACATGCTCAGTCATAGAAATTCAGAGCTGCTCATCAGAGCTACTCCTGTAAACCTAATTGGAAACATGGCAAGTAAAATTAGCACTAATTTTTAGAGTTCATTAGTTTTCCATTAAATCCTACAATATTTTGAAGCCCTTTAAGATGAAAAGTACGGCAAATGGTATTTAAATGATTATGCAGACAATAGAGAAAGAATTCCAATTATTTTTAGTATTCTATTAGAAGGAATAGAAATAGATCAGCTATTAAAAGGTGGTTACATATGTTGCATTTCAATTGTTAAAATCTAGGACGACATACAAATTTCACTAGGAGACATAAATGTTAATAATTCATCATTACCAATTCTACAAATCACCATAACTGATATTCCTATGTAATTCTTTTAATCAACATACTGGCTCCTGTAGTTATGCATAAATACCTGCTTAGAGGATTAAAAATGCAATGGGCATTTGCATTTTTATGTAACTTTCTGTAAGAGTACAGTAAGCAATAAAACAACCTTGTATCTAACAGTACTAAATGTATTTGAAAGTATTGGTGATCTTATGTTAAATTTCATTTATTTTATTTTCTTAATCTTCACCTGAGGATACTTTTTATTGATTTGAAAGAAAGAGAGAGAAACATTGATGTGAGGGAGAAACACTGATAGGTTATCTCTGGAAAGCGCCCCGACCAGGGATTGAACACTCAACCTTTTGGTGCACAGGCTGAGTGCACCAAAGGTTGAAGCTCCAGCCGACTCAGCCACCGTATTTCAGTTTTATAATCGGTTTGAGTGAAATATGTATGAATCAAAGCTAATACACTGAGAGGTGGTCTGTGTTATTCAAGGAGACTGGACTCTTCTGTAAAAGAAGAGACGTTATGTCTTCACACTGTTTGCTTAGGACTCTTATCTTAGCTGAAGGTCACAGTGTCTGGATTTAAGTGTCTTGGTGTCTGTTTTCTGTGCAGAGAAAATGAACATTTCTCTACATGTTTCTGATGGATTAGCATTGTGTGATAGTTCCCTGAAGGCGTCTACATTTTATTGCGAGTTATGAAATGAGAATATACAGAAGAAAATCTCCCATAGTGTGGTTTCAGTGTTTGCAGTGTAGAATAATCTTCCTGTCTGGAGATGTTATAAAATGATAAAGTTGGGTTGAAAGGGGAAAAAAATGAACACCTAATTGGTTCTTTGCCCATTTTTCTAGTGTGGCATGAGAATCAAATTTTAAAATAGAAAAGAAAAAGTCAAAATGAGTTGAGAGTAGGCTGAATAGTTTTCATTTACTTTTGTTTAAGAAACTCAAGAGTTAACACGTGCCCTCACAGTAGAAAAGATTATATGCAGCAACTTTCCTTTTCCAAAATGCATTTTTCCCCTTTAAAACAGCTTCCAAATTTTCTTAATCAGTACACATAAAATCTTTCAAAATCATATTGAAAATTGAGGATGTTTTTACAACCCAAAAGGATATGAAAGTATATAAAATATTAAACAGGATAACTAATATAAATTTTTCCAAAAAAGCATGCTTCTCACCGAACACATGCATAATTTAAAAATATGATTTAAGAATGAAGCAGGGACATCTTCCAGCTAAGATGAAATAACAGGCACTGGGTTCATTTGCCCCCCTTGAAGCAACTAAAGAAACTCTAAAAATGTAAGAGAGAACAGTTCTCAAACTTTGGACACCAGGAAACAGGACAGGGATCTCCAGAGAGAGGTTACAGAGGAAGCCAGTCCTAAAATTGCCCCTTTCTTTATAATAGAAATGTCAATCAAATTCACTATTGACAATGAATTGACAAACTCACTTAATCCCTTGAATTTCCAGGCTGCAACACAGGGAAAGGAAATCCAGGGAAGCCCTGCGATCTCCCTGAGCTAAGAAGATGGAGATGGGCCCTGGCCAGGTAGCTCAGTTGGTTGGAGCTTCATCCCAATACACCAAGGTTGCAGGTTCAATTCCCAGTCAGGGCACATACTAGTACAAGAAGCAACCAATGAATTTATAGGTAAGTGGAATAACAAATCAATTTCTCTCTCTCTCTCTCTTTCTCTCTTTCTCTCTTTATAAATACATTAAGGAGAAGGAGAAGGAAGAAGAGAGGGAGGAGGAGTAAGAAAGGGAGGAGAAGGAGGGGAAGGAGAAGGAGAAGGGGAACAAGAGGGGAAAGAGGAGAAGGGAGGGGGAGGGGAGGAGATGGGAGTCTGATGAGGCCAAGGAGGCTAGAGTTTGCAAGAACACTGGAGAGGAGAGAAATGCACAGGAAAGGCAGGGCATTGTGCCTGAAGGCCTGCAGGAGGCCCCTTCCTTTCTTCATCTGAGTGCTCCTGAGTGCAGACAAGAGGAAATTGCCCAAAGCTAGAGCAAGAACCACAGAAAAAGCAAACAGGACAATCTCTAGAGCACACTTAGAAACAGGAATAGATAAATCAAAGAACTTATCTATCTATATAAAAGGCTAATATGCTAAGTGTCCCATCTGATGGTTGCTATGACATGCACTGACCACCATGGGGCAGATAATCAACGCAGAAGCTACCATGATATGCACTGGCATTTACAGAGAAACGGCAGCGTGGAGCTGGCACAGACAAAGCAACACTCGGCTTCCCCCAAGTGGGACACAGGCCCCTCCACCACCCAGAGCTACAGCCCACCAAATCACAGCTGATGTTGCCGAGACCCCATGGAGCAAAATGCGGCCCACAGCCCAGCCCCGCCCGGAAATGGTGGCTGTGGGCGCCAGGCAATGATGGTAGCAACACGGGCTTCCTTTCCTAGTGACTAGCGACGAGCCTCCTTGCAATTTCTTCAGCCCAGGAATATGACTTGCTTTACAGCCAGGTGGAAATACTTTACACTTACAACACTTAACCAAATGTCTGTGAAGCATTTTCCCATGCCTCATCTCATTTGATCCTCACTGAAGTCCTGGAGTAGGTAGATAGGAGACTCGGTGGAATCCTATTTTCTTTTCATTAGCTGGAAAATGGAGATTTTTTTTTTTTTGAGGGTAGAAATATCGCTTTATTTGAGAAGCTTACATCCAAATTACTTTTACGTGCTTTAAGAAGTCCTATCAAGCACCCAAGAAGAAAACATATACAGCTTCCACAGGAATAAAGACAAAAAAAAAGAAAAAAGAAAAAAAAATGGGCTTGATGATTGCCCCAAATGATACTTCCTAAAAGAAAAAAATGAAATATTTAACATTTCTTCTTTTGAGGCAAGGCAAGCGAACTGCACACATCATAGGTAAAATTTTCTTACTTTACAAAGAAGGACTGTGATCCTGTTTTGATGCATATGAAATACAAAAAACAAAACAAAATCCACTCTTCTGATCAAGATGAAGGAAAAAACAACCATTCTTCAACATTTCAATTCTCACGCAATGAAATCCAAAGGTCTGTTGAATCCACCTTTGCAATTCATGTCCTGCATAATCAATCTAGGTGAGTAATTCAGGAGAGATCTATTTTAAATCTATAATTTTAGCCTTGGCCGGTGTGGCTCAGCTGAATGAGCGTAGTCCCGTGAACTGTGGTGTCTCCGGTATGAGTCCCGGTCGTAGCGCATGCTTGAGCCGCGGTATCGGTCCCTGGTCGGGGTGCGTGAACGATACCGCCTATCATTTCTCTCTCGTGCTTCTCTCTCTCTCTCTTCTCTTCTCCTCTTCTCTCTCTCTGTATTTCTGAGATATATTTACGGCATAGGCATTTACACAGCCAACCAACCCTTTTCCTTTTGTTGAGTCAAAGGCGGAAAATCCCATTACCTTCATCATTTCTATTTCTTCTTCTGGTTTGCCCTCTAAATCTTCTTCTTTGCTCTTTGTTTCTTTCTTTTCCTCATCTCTTCTTTCTTCCAGTCGAGAAGGAGAAGGAGATGTGGATCTATGTCGTCTTGGGGATCTGGAGCGTCTTCCATGCGGGGACCCAGAGCGGCTCCTTCTCAGCTCTCTCTCCCGGGACGGAGACCTTTCCTGGCGACTGGGTTCTTTCTCCGGTGAAGTGGATGGGGACCGCTTATGTTCGAGCCCCAGACCCTCCAAATTGCTTCCAGACTCACCCCCCTGAGGGGAGCGGGAGCGGGAGCGGCTGCCGCTGCGACTGCGGCTGCGGCTGCGGCTTTGGCTGCGGCTGCGATCCATTTGGAAGGCTCCTCTACCTCACAACGCCTCGGAAACGACTGGAAAATGGAGATTTAGAAACTTATCCCGACTGAAAAGAAGAAATGGTGGACCTTGAAAATGACTTCAGGTTTTGTCACTGAACAGAATATAGTCAAACACTGCTGCAGTTAAATATTTTACCCTTTGTTCTCCCTGTGTGATCTATAATAATAATCTGCTTCGTGTTGCTATTTACTGCTCTGTTGTTGACAATTACCCGAAAGAGAAGTTGTGGTGCTTCACTGGGCTGGAAAAAGTTTAGCCAAATCAGAAATTGGGTCTAATTAAGCAAGTTTATTCTGTATCTATAAAAGGCTCTAAGTTGACTCACACATGCACAATACATATAAAGCTCTTGCTGGCGCCAATCGCACGTGTGTGTTTCCATCTGTCATTGTCAATAGTTAATTTGGTTGACACTTCTTTATAAAGAAAGGGCAAATAGTGATATTAAAATATTTCTTCCAATTAATTTCCCTTCCATGTGCATGAATTCATGCACTGGACCACTAGTATACTTATATGCATAGCCCATGGACATGGGCAATAGGGTGGTGAAGACCTGGGGGGATTGGTTAGGGGCTTGGAGCAGGGGGGAGGAAGGGAGAAAATTAGAGACATCTGTAATATACATATATATGGAATAGGTCATAATTCCTGAAGCCAAAGTGGAAAATCTCAAGATTAACTGTGCATTTAGTAGAGAAATTATAAGTTATTAGCTCAGAAGTGGAGTCAAATTAGCTTTAAACTAAAGGCTGCTACAGTGCCCCCCACAAAGCTTCAAGCAAGTCTTGAGAGGATCAATGTGTTTCTGATTAGTTTAACTGCAACACAAATAGTTTAAGGATATTTATTTATAGGGTTGTAAAGATATTCAGCACTAAAACAGGAAAATTCACCATCTCAGGCATCCAGTAAAATTAACAGGAAAACAATGAAAAGGAATCAACCCATTGAAATAGATCCAAAAGTGGAAAAGGTAATAGCATTAGTAGACAGGGACGTTAACCTAGTTGCTAAGTCTGCCTTCCATATGTTCAAGAAGATAGCGGAAAGATTGGACATAGTTAAGTGGCGTCATTAAAAATACAATAAAGACCCAAATCAAATGACTGGAGGTGAAAATTATGTCTGAAATGAAAATTCACTGCATAAGATTAATGTATTAGATTAGACATTTCAGAGGATAAAATCAGCAACCTTAAAAATGTAGCATTAAAAACTACTCAAAATAACACAGAGAGAAAATTGTAAACGAAAGTAATAGAGCATTTGTATGCGGTGGAACAATATTCAGTTGCCAAATATACATGTGTGCTTAGTAGCCCCAAAAGAAGACAAGAGATGGCACGGGAGGAAAAATATTTTGACTATATAATTGCCAAATATTTTAGATTTGAATAAAAGTATAAATTAACAGATTTAATTATCTCATTGAAATTATTTTAAAAAAAACATCCAGTACAATAAATATCAAAGAGACTACACAAAGCACATCATAATCAAATTATTTAGATAAGTATCAGTTATACTGAGTGAATTATTTCAAAATGAAAGGTTTATTTATTTTTAAAAAGACATCACTATTTCTACAAAAATTTACACATATAAGCAGGTGCAAGTAACTTTCAGAATAAGTAACAATTGCGTGGTACATTGGGTTGAAGAGTATTAAAAACGTTTTAATATAAGTTGAGATTCTAGTTATAGGGCAACTCCTTGGGATTCATTAACATACTAACTAACTGACATGTCAGTCATAACTACTGATTGAAGTTGATGGACATGGGTGATATTGTTTGTTGAAATCATTTAAATCCTCTAATTAGCCTGTAATAAATTTAGAAAATTAAAGGCTTTTCATTATAAGACAAAGACACAGGGAACACTGAGAAGACTGTACACCTTTCACGCTGTATCTCCTAATGTCCTTGTTGAATATAAAAAAATAATTTAACATTACATTAGGTTTTATAGTATTATAAAAGTTGTGTGAGAGGCTTGTTCCAGATTTAGAAAAATTAGCTCGTGGTGTGCGATTCTGCAAAGGGTACCGAGGAAGCACACCTCAGACTCCTGAACACGAAATGTGGTTCCCTTCCACCCACTCTGTGCTTTCAGCATTGGAACCTGGCTGAGTTGCTAATTAGAAAAATAAATAAAACATGAAGCATGAATAAGGAGGGCTAATGAAAACTGCAGATTGGGACTAATCTACAAGACTCTTTGCAGGAACAGTGTTCTCAAGGTTAAAAATAACTATGAAAAAAAAGGAGGTTCTGTTATTTGAAGATGAGAGGAAAATCTTATGCAAAGAACTTGTGAAATTATAATACGGAAAAAAACCTGGATTAAATGGTATTTTATATTCTATCGTACGTAAAACTATTATTTTTAGAACGTAGACAATAAAAAGGTCAGTGAATCATAGCTGGATTTCTAATTAAGAGTTAAACTATGTGCTGTGAGATATAATGTTACATAGCAATTTTATTTCCTTTTTTAAATATATATTTTTATATTTTAATATATTTTTTAATATATTTTTATTTTCAGAGAGGAAAGGGGGGGGGGGGATACATCAATGAAGAGAGAGAATCATTGGCTGCTTCCTGCACGCCCCACAGTGAGGACTGAGCCTACAACCTGGGCATGTGCCCTGACTGAAATCAAAAGTTAACCTTCTGGTTCATAGGTCAACGCTCAAGCACTGAGCCATTTTGGGCTGGGCTACATAGCAATTTTAAGTAATCACCTATGCACCATGAGGTCCTTTTATTATGAATATAGCACAAGATTGAAATCTAGAATCCAAAACCATGAAAAGTAGGTAGTATTGTAGTTATAAGCAACAAAGATGAGTCCAACAGTGCTTTTTGTAAATTCAGAAATCTGTACATTAATGGGTAAATTACATTTTGGAAACCATTATTTGAGATAAAGTCGTAGTATACTCTGAAAGATCTCTAGTTGCTCATGGATATATCTTCTTTTCAGCATACTACTCTTGTTTCTTTTTGGTAATTACATATAACAATTTAGAGTAGGTTGAATCTTCAGATTGTTTTTTGCAGGAATATGGAGGGATTTTTTAAAGGTCTATGCTAATATAAAAACTTTAAAAATTATGTGTTTGAAAGGAAAAAAAAGAAACAAAAAAAAGAGAGAAGAAAAAGGGAGAGTTATGCAGAAAACAAAATTCCATGCCTACTTAAAGGATTGATTGCTTTTGGTAGAACACCACTTTCATTCGTAATGTATGACAAGTAAGATTTTTGTAATAACTCAGTTATTTAAAAATATATCAAAATAATCAACTAGTGCAGGAAATTTCCATTAATGAGAGAGATATATTTATAAAGAACTCACATATTTATATACCCACATCATTCTACTTAGTACATATTCTAACTTACATACTCTCTTCCTAGTCATGACAATTTTAAAACCCTGAATTTGCATATTTAAGTTTATAAAAATTTAGCAGGGTTCTTTTTTTCTTCCGCTTTATCTGTAATATTTTTCAGACTTTATCTCTAATCACATAATTTAGAATCTAAGTAGTCCTACCTTCTCCAAGACATTTCACTTCTAAATAAAATCTCAAATGTATTCAGTTTTAGCACATTTTTATATTCTTTGTATCTCAGACTATACACAGTTAATCAACTGATGGCAATAATGGCCAATATTAAAATCACATGCTTGTCATTGACAATATTCATAGACATTCTGATACACTAAACAGAGTGAGGTTTAAAGAATTCTGAAAAACATGACAACCATTTCTCTTTACCAGTTAAACCTTCACAGTATGAGAAAATGGTGTCAGTGCCCTTTCCGCTTCATTCGGCCTCCCATCTTTGAAAATATGCAATATTTTACAATTCTCTAGCTCTTCCCTTTATTTCTAAATTGCACATAAAATGTGCATTAGCCCTTGTTTTGACATGATTGAAATTTTGCAGAATTCCAATTGGCATAAAGCGCATCTCCTTTGACACAGACTGCCTGCCACTGGTACAGAGGCCTCCATAAGACATTAGACAAACACAGAGGAGGTAAGAACTTTTAAAACACAACCTGACTGTAAAACATTTTAATGAGAGAGTGCAAACAGAAATAAAAAGAGCCACACACTTTGAACCACATTGTTCTGTTTCGTACATAAAACCCCTCCTCCCTTAGCCAACATAACCCTTAATATAAGTATATCCTATAAATCAGAACTAAGGAAAAGGCAAGGAATAGAAAAAGAAACACACAAGGGAAAGAGGCGAAGGTCAGCGTCGTTTGCAAAGTTCTCACTGCTCCTACCCTGGACTATAATTTCTCATTTCCTTTTAGGTCTGTGCTGGGAAATCCTGTCACCCTTTACCTTGTTGTATTTATTGCTCACGGTGGGGCTTACCAAAATGTACCCCTCCACTGCCTGTTACGTAGGAAAAAAATCTTGCTCCTATGTGGCATCTCATGGGGGGAGAGAGAGGTAATGGATTCAATAAATATTAAGAATGTGAAATTGACAGAACTTGGTTCCTGATCTTTGGAAATGTGAAATGATAAATCACGCGCTAGTAATCTGTACTAGATAGATGGTTTGGGGAGTGAGGTGGAGGCAGGTTCAGTGTGGGAAGAGCAGAGGTGGGTGAGCAGTGATAAATCCAATTAATGTCACTCGGATTATAAGCACTGGGATACCTCCAAGGGTGGCTAACCATTTTTTGAAATTTGATTCATGGATGAGGCCTTAGAAACGAAGTCTGAGTTGGAGAATCAAATGGGTAAGATGTTGCGTTGGCCTAGATACGACCACTAGAATGGCTATGATAAAGAAAAAAAGACCCCAAGGCAGAAGTGTGCTGAATGGGTAAAGGGAGATAAATACAAAGTAAAAATGTAAAAAAAAAAAAATGCATCTGGAAACTCTTTCACTTATTATATCAACTAGTTGGCAGTTCGAGGCACCTTGACCTGACCCAGTATTGCTCTCTACTAGTGTGCAAATTATAAATTAGCTTTTATGCCACGTGAAGGAATATATTAAGACTAAAACTCTTTCTCTCTGGTATCGTGAATGTCACACATTTCTAACATGATTCCTTTCTTTGGGAATGGCAGAGACATGTCCCAGGGCTCCAATTACAAATATGCAATTTACCAGCTCTTAAGAGACATCACTTCATCGCTCTAAGCCTCTGCTATCCTTCTATAAATGAGGAATAATAATCCTACGATAAAGGATTATTGCACAGTTTAAAGATAACACATGTAAGGAGAGCTGGGCATGCTGCCTGATCCACTGGAGGTGGGCAGTGGTTGGTTAAATGCTCTTTCATTGTGGCCCTTATTATTTGCCTCCTTCAGCGGCATGTTGGTGCGCGTCTCCACACTTTCAGCGATGAGTGGTGTGTGAACAGACCGATGGACGCTCTGGAGCGTGAAATGCCTATTTTTCATATTTTAGAGAACAGCTGATCTCTAGTATCTGCCTTCACTTGAGGCTAGTCTTTTCAGAAACATACGATGATACATCCAAAATGAAATGAGCTCCATGAATACTGATTTATATGACCAGAAGCTATTGGGAGTTTTACAAATGACCAACATGTGCCCGGCCGGCGTGGCTCAGTGGTTGAGCATCCACCTATGAACCAGGAGGTCACAGTTACTTATAAAGAATTCTGCCTGAAAACATTAAAGAAAGTACAGAATTGGAGGAATTAATGGGGGGGGAAACAAAATGGGGAAGCGAAAAGAGGTATTTCCAATATCAATGTTATGTGGAAAAGTTACTCTGCTAATAGTTGCTATATTTTGATATAATTTAAGAGAAAAAATGCTAGGTCTACTCTTAGCAATAATTTGTTTTTATTAAAATACATTGCATATGGTGTTTAAAGATTACTAAAAATTTTTTATGTCTTCCAATTGGCAAGTAGTTTTAGGATTAGTTGTGTGGAAAAGGTATGTGTATGACATTAATTTTTTAAAATATCTGAAACAGAAGCTCTTATAATATTTAAGTGAAAATGAACAGCATGCAAGAGTAACTGCAATTTTTAATAAAGGAAAACATGTTGACTTCATAATTTTAGTATTGAGCAGTTTCTCAGGTGGTCTAGCTAGTGTGTTAAAGTTGTAGTTGTTTCCAAATTTTAACACGGAGTACTATTACGTTGAACATTGATTTGTAAAAGAAAAAGGGAAAATTCTTAAATGACTTTAATTGTACTTTTGAACAGATAATTACAGGGCTTAGTTATTTCATACTCATTATAAGGTTTAGCCCTGATACCATGGTGAGTACATAATTATTTTCATGTTGGAATTTATAAGAATAATGAGAAGGACACAAGGGAGAGAAAATATAAGAATTATAATTCTATTTTTAAACCTTCCTGTGGATATTTTTCAGAGCTTTTATTAAAATGGTACATTCAAGGTAGGTTAACATCACTTTCAAACATCTAAATTAATTTCCACATGCAATTAAAGGGAATTCTATGTACTGGGCATAGCTAATTATCCTGTGAAGTCCAGCTCTGATATGGTCAAAAGGGAGGTGAAATATTAGAGAAGAGACTCTGGGATGAACAAAGAGAGATTTTGCATCTAACAGAAAATGTACTTTAAAACTGATTATTTTTTTTGCCCGGATAGCTTGGCTTGGTGGCTGAGTATCAACCTATGAACCAGGAGGTCAGGGTTTGATTCCCGGTCAGGGCACATGCCTGAGTTACAAGCTCGATCCCCAGTAGGGGGCGTGCAGAAGGCAGCTGATCAATAATTTTTATCGGTGATGCTTCCATCTCTCCCTCTCACTTCCTCTCTGAAATCAATAAAAATATATTTAAAACAAAATTAATATTTTTTCCTAGCATGTATTTAGTTCTAGGAGTTTTGCATATGTAAAATATCCCTACAGAATATAATAAGTATTTGCTATTAATTGCCTCCACTTCTGTATTTCTGCCCCCACTGGCACCCAGGAAATCCGGTGTGCTAATAAGGATGCTTTTCTACTAGTTAACAGTGACAATGCAAAGTTCTGCAGTCTAACATCGCTAATTCATTTATACTTTAATAGACGGCTCATTAAAAGTTATAACGTAGTTTTTTTAATACAACACATTTGGAATATTGGTCTCCAACTACACAGAAAACATATTTAAAAATTCACTTAAGAAGAAATATCATTGTATATTAGAAAAAGACAAATCCCCAAAGGGCAAACTATGCTTTATGATTTCAACTCTCTGGCATTCTGAAAAGGGCAAACTATGGAGACAGTAAAAATATCAGAAGATCAGTGGCTGCCTGAGGTGGTGGGGGCTGGGCAGAGCACAGAGTTGCATTAGGTCAATGAAGCTACTCTGAATGATACTATAATTAATCATGGGTACATATCATTCATATACATTTGTCCAAAGTCATAAGATGTCCAACACCAAAAGTGAACCCTCATGTAAACTATGAACTCTGGGTAACAATGATATGTCAGTGTATGTTCATCAGTGGTAACAAACATACCACACTGGTGGGGGTTGTTGATAATGTGGGGGGTACACATGTGTGGTGGAGGGGGTATATGGGACTCTCTGTACCTTCCAGTCAATTTTATTGAACCTAAAACTGCTCTAAAAAGAAAGAAAAAGAGAGGTACCTGGTGGGTGGAGGAGAAGCATGTGAAACATGCTGTGAACCTCAAAATGTGTGCAAAAAATGCTACCTTTGAAAATACAAAATTTGGGCTATTCCCCACATCGAGGTATGTCAGTCTGTTCTGTGCCTCCCTGCTTCAGGTCTTATTTTGTTGCTCAATTCATTCTGCACAGATTCCACACATAAGTGAGCTCATGTGATATTCGTCTCTCTCAGATTGCTTATTTCACTTAGCACAGTATTATGGTTTATATCCTGTTTTTTCAAAATAGTAGCAGAATTGCCTCAAATTTGCTTAATTCCTCATAAGATAACAACACAGAATGATATCAAAAACAACAGCACTAGGACAAGAAAAACACTTAGCAATAATTAGTGAATCATTTTTGTGTAACGGGCCATTTTAAGCACCACGTACATGTTTTTGAAAACATTAAAGAAGATTTCTATGAGTTTAATTGTATATTATGTCCAATGACAAGTGAGAAAACAGAAGCTAACAGATGTTACCCTTACCATGTTGTGACTGCTAATATGTGGTGGAGGTTGATCCTGAAGCTGGTGTTCAGCTCCAACATTCATGTTTTTCCGTTTTGTTTTGTTTTTTAAATTATTGATTTCAGAGAGAGGAAGAGAGAGAGAGAGAAAGATAGAAACATCAATGATGAGAGACAATCATAATCGTCTGCCTCCTGCACGCCCCCTACTGGGAAGGGAGCCTACAACCCAGGCATGTGCCCTGTCCAGGAATCAAATAGTGATCTCCTGGTTCATAGGTCAATGCTCAACCACTGAGCCACACTGGCCGGGCAACATTCACGATTTTAATCATCCCACTGAAATGACTCCATTTCCTCTTTTCTAAAAAGGAGGTAGTAAGCTATGTACAGAAAGTGATGCTTGTGAGTCCTGCCTGAGATGAGATCTACAAAAACACTTATCACATATACTGTGCTTTAAAGTTTAGGTCAGATATTCCGGGACATCGTTAAAAACATGGATTACTAAGCTTGGTGGCAGTATCATTTTATCATCAGACATTCACGCCTGGCATGTCTGGCTTCTCTTAAAGTGGCCTGCAGGTTTGGCCATTTCCAGTGCATGGTTTATTTCCTTGTTTATTAAAAATTCTTTTAAAGCCTACGGTTTATATATTTCTATGTATTACCTAATAAAATGTGTACAAAGAGTATTTCACCTCTGCGCGAGGCTTCTGAACTGAGACTTCCGTGCTTAGTTAATGTTTCTATTGACAAAATACCAACCAGCTATTGCATTGTAAATTGTGATTCGTGCCGGAAAATCTCTGGGCCAATAGAATGCATCCTATGAGTCAACTAGATGGAATTTTGAGTGGAAATTTTGATCTACATACTTTGGCTAAGAAGTTCACTTCTGCCATACTCCTGCATCTTGAAATATTGTACTTGTAAATATTGTTAATTAAATGGAATTAGAAAAGAATAAAATCATGCTAAGCGTGCTGTAAGACAATGATGAATGAAAACTAAAATGGCTCTTCAATATGAATTTCCCTTCTTCATTCAGCTGGATTGATCCCAGGTTCTTATCATGTGGAGATGGCTTGTATACGAAAAAGAAAACAGGAAATTATAGTGGCATCTGAGAAATCTGAAATGCTAATTTCAGATATTTTAATGTGTTACACAGAGAGCTTTAATTTTGTGTGTTGATGTGATAGTTGCTGCTGTATTTTGTCAGTATATTTTATTAGTTGTCATAACTGGATACTTCCTTTCTATTAGAAAGCAAGAATTTTAATTTGAAAAATCAGATATCTTAGAGGAGTTTTTCTGAACTGATTTTTTTTACTATTAATATTCTTCTTTTTCTTCCCAAAATGTTGCTTTTCTAATAAAATCATAGGAAAAAATCTTCATGGAGACAATAGAGATATTCTCCTGTTGAGACCAGATTTGGGTACAATCCAAATCATTATGCTTATAATTTAAAAGATGGACTAATTCAGAGTAGTACATCAAACCCTTTAAAACAAGGCAAATAAAGGTTTCAGTAAAGCAGGATTCAATTTTAAGGCAAAACATCAAGATGATTGATTTTAATTACTTTGGAAGAACATTATCAGTTACGTAAATGTACTGCTTCAAATGTATTGAGCTGGGGAGAAAGACATTTTTCTAAAGATGTAAAGACATTATAAAGCTCAGTCAAATCACTTACAAACCAATGATAAATCAATTTCCCATCCATTTTTTTGGACTCACCAAACATCGGTCATATGCAACTGTTCTATCATGTCTTTGCATTTATGGAGGAAAAACTTAGAATATACCTACCTGTGGAATGTCATTTCACTTTATTAACCTTATTAAATAATGACATCCTTTGCCTACTTTGCAGTATACCCTGCTCCTCTTCACACAATACTTGTGTAGTCCAAGGTGAGGAAAGTTCTTTCTTTTGATGAATAGCTGCGCTCCCCTCATTAGATCTAGAGAAAGCTAGGTGACACTCTGGTTTATAAATATGTGGAGTCAGAGGAAATGCTATTCTCCATTATGCTGACTTTGTTGGGGGACAATTCTACAGGGGGGTCACTATTTCTTTTATGACAGCTTTTTTCCTCAAACTATCTTCTTAAAAATGTCTGTAGAGCCTTGGAAAATGAGACACTATCTTCCTCTTGTGCAAAGGACAGATTTTTCCCCCTGACCAGGATAATAAAAGAATGATTTTTTAAAGTAACGTCTTTATCCAGAACAAAGGTTGTAAAGGTTTGCCCAGCTGGAGTGGCTCAGTGGTTGAGCATCGACCTATGAACCAGGAGGCCACGGTTTGATTCCCGGTCAGGCCATATGTCCAGGTTTCATGCTCGATCCCCAGTACGGGGTGTGCTGGAGGCAGGTGATCTATGAGTCTCATCATTGATGTTTCTCTCTCTCCCTCCTCCTTCCTCTCTGAAATCAATAAAAATATTTTTAAAAATAAAGATAATAATTGTATTCTATTTCTTAAAATGTTGCATTTTTGTTCTCTACATCCCACATTATTTATATTTGTACTTACTCCATATTTAAGAAAACATTTGCAAGCCACCTAAAAAATTAACAAGAAAAACATCAAGCAGAGAGGTTTAAAAGAGAAGAAAGGAGAGCATGGAAGAGAGAACAGATTAATCCACAAACTTCCTAAATGGATTAAAAATGATAAATGCTGAAAAACCTTTTAAAGCAGAGTCATCACTTTATGTCTTTTCCTAACTTCAGCAGCTTCATCTTATTCTTCAAAGAACAATTCATGGTCAAGACCCATTTTAACTCTGTCCAAAGGAGAGCTCCATGCCCTGGATGCCCTTAATGTTCACACACACACACACACACACACATACACACACACACAGTCTTACAAAGCTGTGTCTTTGTTGCCTGTTTAATGTTTCCTATTATGTGATGGACTTTCTCCATGTTTAATTAGTTGACCACACTCCTCAATATTGTTAAAATGATTTCATTATATGGAGAATACTATCTAGATGCAATATTGCTTTCCTTGGGACAATACAATTGATTGAGACTTATTTGTGACAATTTGAACTGGGGGGAAAAACCCACACACAATTCTGTTTTTAGACATTGAAAGATCTTAATTGTAACAGGACATACAATCATCCAATTAGATAGCTGCTCATTAAGAACAGAGTAAAATCTCCTGTGTAAATAGATTGTCCAAAGGCCACACTGCTGTTCAACACTGCGTTAGCCTAGACCACCATACAGGGTGAGAAGCACAAAATTTTTCTTTATTATAAGCAATAAAAGCAATTTGCCTGAACTTATTACAGTATGTCCACGTTATTAGCCATCCCTCGAAATATAATATGTTTAATAATTCATACTTCTGAACTACTTCTACGTGTCTTTTCTTTTTTAAAGGGAACCATAACTGCCAGTACAGGGCAAAATTATTCTAATTAGAAAAATACTGAAGGCTCGGGGTTCATTTAACAAATCAATATTTAATTAACAATGTGGCGGACTGCAGATAGGTGTTTCTGTATTCTATGTTACTAAAATAAGATGTCCGTTTATCACCCATGTGGCTGTGAGGAATAGGCCCCAGAGATCCAAATAAAAAGGGACTGAAGTGCCCACAAAACACTGGCAGACAGCCAGAGCCCCTCTTCTCCAGTGACCCCATAATGGAAGCACATCATCAGATTTCCAAGCAAAGCATTTCAGCTTTTATCATGTTCATCGCGGGCTTGGGATTGTGACCAACAGGAGCCTCACAGTGGCAACACCCCAGAGTAGACTCACCAACATCTCCTAATTCCGATATTTCTTTGTCAATATGCTCAGCTTTTTAAAATAAATATATTTTTATTGATTTCAGAGAGGAAGGGGGGGGAGAGAGAGAAACATCGATGATGAGAGAGAATCATGGATCGGCTGCTTCCTGCACACCCACACTGGGGATTGAACCCGCAACTGGGGCAAGTGTCCTGACCTGGAATTGAACTGTGACTACCCAGTTCCTAGGAGGAAGCTCAACCTATAAGCCCACCAGCTGGGCTACATGGTCAGCTTTTATAAGAAAAGGTACTCATAAGGGATTTTAGCTTTTGTCTTCTTTAAGTGTTTTATTTTTTTAATATATTTTATTGATTTTTTTCAGAGAGGAAGGGAGAGGGATAGAGAGTTAGAAACATCGATTAGAGAGAAACATCGATCAGCTGCCTCCTGCACACTCCCTACTGGGAATGTGCCCACAACCAAGGTACATGCCCTTGACCAGAATCAAACCTGGGACCCTTCAGTCCACAGGCTGATGCTCTATCCACTGAGCCAAATCGGTTGGGGCTTCTTTAAGTGTTTTAAAGCATCTACTGGTATATGATCGCTACAGATTATGAAAACTACTTTTTTCTCTGATCCTTGAAAAAATGGATCAACATTAATGTCAGGTGAATTTGTCAGTGTAAAGGAAACTGGATGTAAAAAGTAAGGAATTAAAAGGAAAAAGAAAAATGTTCTTAATTTGTGAACTATACAGAAAGACTGCTGATTATACAAATATTTTTATGGTCTCTTTTTATATTAAACACATCTCTTTAGAAATGCAATAGGCTAATGTGTGCATCCGAAAATATATATTTTTAATGTAATAAATAACTTATATTATGTTCAAATGATAAAATACTGTACAGAAGTTTTTTAAGTAAAAAATTAGTATAATAAACAGGAACAAAATGTTAAGATAGGTAATTGAGATGCGGGAATCTGAATTTGAGCTATTTTTTATTTGAGATATGAACAATCAAAGTCACTGATGATAAGAATATTAATCTGAATGAGATTAACTTAACGCACCTTAATGTTTGAGAGACCAGATAAAAATGAGGTGAACAGAAGAAGTACATAGTTCCATGGAGGGAACATATTTAACATAGCAGTAAAGTTGGATTTGGATACACAAAGGGCATTCTGTGACATAGGAAAACGCAAATTCAGACATTTGGTGTGAGAAGTGATTATTGGCTTGAGAAATGGTAATTGTATAATGTGCCAACATTTAAATAACAGAAAGGAATTAGAAACCTTGGTGTTGAGGAATGTGAGAACTTGGTGTCCATAGAACAGAAATAAATATTTTAATTGGAAAAGGTCTAACTTTTAAAAACCACAAGGTGTCTTTAAAATTATGAATGGGCCTAATATTGGCTATAGCCCTACATTTAATAAGATTGTGTTAATTTATCTCCTTTTTAATTAATGCAGCCCCAAATTCCTCAATACACTTAAAACTCACTTAAATGCCTATTTTTATAAGTATTGCTTATTTTAAGAGAGGCGCATTAAAGTCCACCGAGTCAAAGAACAAGGACAGGGAAATAAAAACATATTTTCACAGAGTAAATTTCTTATGTCATCATGCTGAGATTTCTGAGTTAATTTATAGGAGCTACAACTACAAAGTTTAAGTTGTAATGTTCCTCATTTGAATAAACTAGAGAAAACGATTGGAACCCAGAACCCCAAACTCAATACCTAGAGGTTATAAATTTGAGTTAAATTCTTTTTTCTCTGCAAGTATCATTTTATTGTAGACCACATAATGAGAAAAGTGAAAATGCAACTATACTTAAGATGTTTATTTTCAATAACGTGTTGGCAGATTTTAAATCACAATTCTAAATGCCCCTTGTTCGACTGCAAACCCTGAGAGATGTCCATAACTATTTCATTTTTTAGATATAAATGTATAGGTTTATATATCACCAGAGTTGACCTATGTAATTATTAATCCAAATTAGAAGTGATTATTTTATACAGACTAATGCTGCAATTTCCAGTGACTCTAGAAATGTCCCATTTATTTATTTTACAAGATAGATGATTAAATTGAATACATACAAATCTAAGACTCAAAGACACAAAAAAGGAAACTTTAAAAATGTGGGAGATAGTAAAGAAATAAAAACTAGAACAGTTTCTGTGAATAATGCTTGAAATAGGGTAAAGTAACAAATCGAATTTTTATTTTCAACAGCATTTCACATATTTTTGAATCGAATTTCTATAAAACTTTAAGGCACTTAATTCTTGAGATTCAAACAGCCAGTGATCCTTGAGAACTAACCTTATAGAATACAGCCTGACATGTATGCCGTGATCCTGGCACGTTAGAGTTATCTAACTCTGAGCTACCACATCCAATAAAACCCGGGGCCATCAATCTCTTCCTTTGCAGGGTGTTTGAGAAGAAAAAATGAGATAATTTATGAAGCGTTCCTCCTACAGTTTCTGGCACATACAACATAATAAAAAGATGAATGCTATTATTAGTTTCTACCACATGTTAATTTTATATATGGCTACCTTTTTTAAAAAAGTTATAATCAGGAATGAATGATAAATGTATATTTTAAGTACAAAAAAAGTAGAAAGACAGTTATATGATACAAAGTGCCCATTTTCCTCGGTTGTTTACCATTTTGCCAGCAAATGAGAAAAAGAATGATTCTTTTCTAACACATAGTTGTATTCTTGATTTTCTCACTGCTGCCACTTCCAGACACTTTGCACATCACAGAAAGACAGGTACTGCTTTTATGAAGGAAAAAAACAACAACCTTATACTCCATAAACCACAATGAGTTCAGAAGACAGCTAAGTTCTTTTTCTCTTCAAAACAATGCAACTTGCTGGCTGTTCATTTGTTTTGAAAGGCAGATTTGCACACCATGCCTGGCAATTTCCAAAATCTATTCTGCAGGCCAATGAAATACTAGTACATGACTTCTGTTTATTGCTGAGGTTTCTTAAACATTTAAGAAACATCTCTGTTTCTTAAACAGGGAATTATAGTGTGAAACTGAGCCATTATATTGATAAAACTTTAGGGTAACATGTAAGATAATGCACAGATAATAATCCAAGAAATTCTATTAAAATATCTTATTTAAAAAATGTAAAGCTTATCCATAGGCTATATGCATGGCCCAATATATCCCACTTATTTTTTAAGAGATGCTGTTAGAAACTTGCTTTATTTACTAAGAAATTCATATTGCTCTTTTTTAAAAAAGGAATCCTTGAAATTAACATACAATCCCTTGACTTATGTAATTGGAGAGGAATTCTGACATATGAAATCCATTTTAAAATGAATCTCTGCCTCACAGAACAGCCTCAGCACCAGCTCTATCGGTATTTACTGTCAGCTCTAGTAAAAGACATTACTTTTGAAATTTTATGATCAGAGATTTCTGGTTCAAACTGACAGCTGGCTTGCAGGCCCCAAGGGAGCCTCCCACACTACTCATTAAATGCTGATGGAGATGCGATGAAATATTTTTAAAGCCCTTAGCAACCTTCTATAGTAACTTTGACAGATAACCCAGTATCCAGTAGCTTGTAGGAATTGGCACTAAGACTACACAGTTAGAGTTGGATGGAGGAAAAGTGGACAGGTACAGACGAGAACTTCAACGCCTAGCCTTGCTGAGAAATGAGAAGACGTTTCATTGTTTTGACCACCACTTGATCAATGAACTTCAAGATCCAGAAGCGAGACCCTCTCTAGGACACTGTTCTGGAGCTGTTCTCTGAGTCTGAGATTTCAAATCCCTGCTAATGACTGGCAGAGCCTAAGAGAACACAGGTGATGGCCACGTGCACTGTGAGGAGGGTGTACCTCCCACAGGAAAATTGCAAAGAAAACATAAGCTGGGAGCAGAGCCGGCTGACAAGTGTAATCCTCAGTGGATACGACCCTGGCTCTGTTCTCTGGCTCGACACCAGGAAACCTGGAAACAATGTTCGGAAAAACACTTAATCAAAGTAGCGCAGGGCCAGGAGATGCAGAACTGCCAGGAACTGGAAATTGGCCTGGGAGCTGTGCACATCCCCCTTCCCTTCTGCTGTAGATTTGAAAATAGAATCTGCGAACGGTGCCAGGAAACAGGAAGGGGAATTCAAGGTCAAGTCCCTCACCCTACCTATTAAGTGTTAGACAGTTTGTCCCCTGTTGGGGATGAATGTAGATAAAACAAACAACTACAACACAAGGGGAAGTTAGGAATGGCACAGTAACAAATACGAAATTGAGTCCTGGCTCTAGATAAAAATATTGGAAAATGTAATGGACACAAACAGAATCAAGAAGGCGCATGCATGCTTGCTAATATAGTCAATAGCATATATGGTATAGATATCATTTAAACAATTTAAAGAATCAAAAGAGTAAGTTTTAACAGACATGTGGTGATGAACTCACTGATATCAAAAGAATAAAAACTACCGTAACAAGAAATCATTTTTCCTCCTCTTTTAAGAACAAAAAGTTTTTAAAAGATAGTATCCAATGTTGATGAAAATATGGAAAATCAGATGTTTCCATGTGTTGTTACTGTGACTGTCAAATTCTACAGTCATTTTGATTTGGTTGCATACAATTTTCAACACACAGACTTAGCTCTCAAAACCTTTCCAAAAATCAGACTAGAAGGTATAATCAGTCCTGGTGAAGAGAACTTTCAGATTTCCTCTTTGGTCAAGATGGTTGTAAAATAATTTGCCTAACTTTAACCAGGACAGGAATTTATTGGAAACACAGTGGGAAGCTCACCAGCTCACCTGGAAGGCTAAAGATGAAGGCTCAGCAAATGAGTATGAACCAAGGTGATATATCACAACTTGATAGGTGGAGAGTAGTTTTATTAGGGCAAAGTCACAAACCCTGCTGCCACTGAAAACTTAGTCATGGTTGATCACACTCCCTGTTTTATTTATGTATGGCTTTACAGCCCGATTTGGTATCTGAAATGTTATTATTTATTCATTTATTATAATATAAATTGTCTGTCTTGTCTTACAATGATATGAATCACTCGAGGGCAAGAGCTATTTTCCATGATTAAAGATGCCTTAACACCATGAATTTTTGATTGATTCACTTTGTGTCCCGATCTACCTTTTGTGTACAGTTAACTGATTTCTTCTCATTACCTCAGGGATTTTATATGTATGCTGAATGCCTCAGTAACTGTAGACACAGAGTAGGAAAAAAAAGATTAAGGAATATTGTTCTGGAAATTCATTAATGAATTTCACTGATATTTAAATTTCTAGGGACTCAAGGATTCCATGAACTCTATCAGAAGTTCATCCCCATCATTTATTTTTGATTTTATTGATTCCAAAGAGAGGAAGGGAGAGGGAGAGAGAGGTAAAAAACACCAATGATGAGATAGAATCATTGATCGGCTGCCTTCTGCAGGCCCCCTACTGGGAATTGAGCCCACAAACCACGCATGTGCCCTGACCAGGAATCGAACCATGACCTCCTGGTTCATAGGTTGATGTTCAACCACTGAGCCACAGCTGGGCTACATTTAGTTCTTAAGTTGTAGTTTTAGAACATATCACCTTTCAGTTCTTTCACATTTTCTGCTCTCTTTTTGAAATAGTCAATACTAATCCTTCCAGCACCTGCCAAGGTAACAGTACCTTGGGCATAAGTCGTGGGGGAACACTTCTCACTGGTTTGAAACAAAGCTATTTCAGTGACATTCACTGCAATCTCAGATTCAATGCCAAGGTCTCAATTAAACACATGGCCTCAGGGGCTGTGAGGTAACCCTATTCAGCCATGGTGACTTTGGGAGATGTGTAGTGCAGATCTGGGAATAAATCTCCTCGCTTTCCTCACTGCAGTTTCATGAGTGAAACAGCCTTTTCCCACTGGACCTGGGCCAGAAAGTTGGAGCCCACAGAAGTGTCTAGCAGCTAACTGCTGAAAGCATTTTGAAAGGCAGGCAGAAAAGCTGGAAAGAAACGATTGCTTTGATAATATTTTCAGCCAGATCAATTCTGACCTGACTTAATTTTTGGTTCTCTATTTGTGTAAGCCAATCTGTTATCATTATACATTAATGGGTTCAGCTTTTTGAAACTTTATTTACAAGAGTTTAGTAAGTTGCAAGTAAAGTAATCCAGAATGGTGCATGTCTTCCGTTTCTTTGATCTGTACATATGTATCTTCCTTTGAATAGCAGATGCAGGACTTTGATTTCATTAGCAAGTAAAGTAGTGTTTTAAGAATAAACGGAACAGCCTGGCTGGTGTGGCTCAGTGGTTGAGAGTTGACCTAAGAACCAGGAGGTCATGGTTTGATTCCTGGTCAGGGCACATATTTGGGTTGTAGGCTGGATCCCCAGTAGGGGGCATGCAGGAGGCAGTCAATCAAGGATTTTTCTCTCAGCATTGATGTTTCTATGTCGCTCTCCCTCTTCCTTCCTCTCTGAAATCAATAAAAAATATATTTTAAAAAAATAATGCAGGGAAGGCAGAAGGGAGAACTGGCCATAAGAAGGGGTTATTTTAATGACTGTGGTCAAGGCCACACTAGTTCAGTACTGTTTGAGTAAAACACAATGTGTCATATATGAGCCATATCCCTGCATTCTCAAATTCTTTTTCCTTAAGAAATTCCTTTATTTTGCTGAGAAGGTTAGTGTGTGTGTGTGTGTGTGTGTGTGTGTGTGTGTATATATATATATATATATATATATATATATATATATATATAACATTATAAGCTCTATTTACCTGAATATTACAAAATGTGCCAGGTATCGACAAGAAATAAATTATGCAGGTATCACTCCAAAGAACATTGATAATTTATGAATTTCTATTAAACACATTTTACTCTATTTTATTAAACTTGAGAGCTATGACCTATCTAGAGATTCCAGTTAAATTAAGCTAATTAAAGCATGGAAATAGCAAGGGTGAAAATGGCATACATATAAATTGCTTAATGCAAATTTAAATTAATGAGGGAAGCAAATTTAGAAGTGCCCTGTTTTTATGCAATTAATACAGTTATATCTTTTCCAGTATAGTCAAGTCACAATTATCATAACCTTAAAAAGTGAATTTTTATTTAAACCTGACTTTTATGCATTTTTATATTTAGAGATTTCAGGATAATTGTAATAGAAATAATTTCTTTTCAATTTTCCTGATGTACTGGTGGTTTATCTTAGAGTTATAATTACAGAATTTACTTTGCTAAATAACTATGTTTTGTTTTCAGTAAAATCACTTTGTAGTATTGTTTGTTCTCTTTATCTCTCGCACACAGACACATGCATACATATATGCTTAAGATATTAGTTTTATTGTACAAACATAAAATTAGTAATATGAGGACATGCAGAAACGAGGGGGTTAGAATAAAATAAATAAATTGAAGCTGATTAAAAAGTATACAGAGGAAAATGAGAAAAAAGAGCAAGTTAAGAACTAAATATATATTGAGAATTTGCCTTATATATTTGTGTGTGGGTACATACACACATGCACACACACACATACAAGAACACAAACACACATATGCACATAACTTAAATACAATTTCATAGCCTGTCTTTCTATTGGCGGGATTTATATATTTTATATAGTTTAAAATATACTTTTATTTTCTTCCTGTGAGAATGTTATAGAATATATCATCTGATTTCCCAATACCTCTAAAAACATATTTTAAAATGTATACATATTTATGGCACCAATATTGGTATAATTTAAAAATCAAAAAAATTTAAATTATCCTAATCATAGTGCCCAAGGAAATATATAGAATTAACACATAAATACATTTCCTTCTAGTAATTATATTTTTACTTAATATAAATAACTTTGGGACATATCCCATTTATTACAAAGTTTTTAAAAGAATTATAATTTTCTTAAATATTTTCTAAACTATTTTTGTTACTACGTAGTAATAATATCTAGCCTTATCTTATGTTTGCCTCTGAAATATCTAATTAAATCTCTGAGTTTGTGAGATATTGAGTTTTCTTTCCAATTTTGGTCCAATAAACTCTATGCTGCACAATAAACTGTTATATGTCATTTCTGTAAATCACAAAGATAGAGAAGATCAATACAAACCTAAACATTTTTACGGATTCCAAAATTATTAGAGAAGAAAATTTTATCAACAATTGGATACTATATTGGAATAGTCATGGATCTACATAAGAGAATGTATGATCAATATCAATATGCAAGCAAAAATCTCAAATAACTGTCAGGTGAGTGCGAAAACTTCACACTTTCCGGGTGATTAAAATTTCACTTGGCAAGTTTCTAAAGCACCTGGTCCAAGAAGCTAAAAATGGAAACCAGACACACTTCCCCGTTTCTATCTCAATCTGGAAAAGTGCATTTGAGTGAGATGTAGAAATGAAGACATCTCTCACGCCTGCTTGGCATGCGGAGTATAAGTACAAATAAAGGGCAGAACCTAGGAGGTGCAGTGCATTTCAAATTAAATGCAGGCTCTTCATGTGTGGAAATGGACAGCCCTGACCCAGAGTTCCTCAAAGTTTACCTTGAGGAGACAGGGAAGCTGGGGAGTCAGGACCATGGGGGCGGGGTGAAGGAAGTAAAACTTGTGAACCCAGCTGGGCGGAATTGCTAAAACAATCCAACTGGGTGTGGAGAAAAGGGCATGCCCTCCAGACAAACTTAAAATTGTACAAAGTGCTGCTAAGATTAGCAACTTGCAGATAACCAATCACAAGGCAGTAAGGGGCATAACCAACCCCAAGAATGTTATTAAGACAAAATTCTTTGAAAAGACCAATCAGGAGCTAGCGAGACTCTATCCACCCCCTTGATTAAAAATCACCAGCTTCCTCTCCCTCTCTCTCCAGCCCACTAGATTCTTGGATTGATGGCAGGAGACCCGCTCCCTGTGCCCACGTGGCGTATGGCCATGTGGGGCTCTACAGATGGACTCACAGACTTTAACACCCGGCTGTGACATGGAAGGGAGCTCTGGCCACTGGCCTGCGCCTGGAACCCCAGTGCACCTTTTCCATGCATGGATTCTCACAATAAACTTGGGTTCCGTTAACCATTTTTGTCCATAACTTCATTTTTTATTTCAAGAGACAACAAAGACTCACATTTTGGTTTCAATCTTACACCTGATACAAATTCAGAAATTTTATCATAAGGAAAAAGAACTTCCTTTGCCCATAGCATTCCATCCCCAAACCCACCATATCTTGGTTCCTCCCTTAAACACATTTGCAAACTTGTTTACTAGACCAGTAGTATCTGCAATATTTATAAGTAAATATTTTATTTACTAAAAAAAAAAAAAAAAAAAAAAAAAGAAAGACATAGACATTTTCTTACTTGTTTCCGCCAGCTCCATTTTGTAGGAGTGAGAATAGTGTCAGTTGTCCAAATGTACCATGTGATTTTGTTATTTTTTTTAACTAATATAAATCATACATGTATAAAAATATATATTTACTTTTGCAGGCATTTTGGTATTGAGGTTTCGTATTTTAGTTATGATATTGCATGGTTTTTAGCAAAAGACAATTATATTTTATCTCATGCAATTTCTCACGATAAGCAGTTATTGTATCCTCTGGGAACAGTTAAAATAATTGTCACCAAAAAAATGTTTTATGCAACTGAACCAAAGCAACACAATTTGGAAGCAGTGGGACAAAGGCATAAAAGTGGTTTTTTGGGTCAAGAAAAAAAAAACTTAAAAATTTCATTCTAGAAAAAGACAGCCATCACAGAGATGACTGACTTTCTTTAACTATCACTTCATATCCTTAGCAAATCTTATACGAGTGCCTCTCAGGCTAAAAACACTGACGTTATAGCTTTAGTTAAATATTTCAAAATATACTGGTCTATGTAAAAACAGAACATGAAAAAAATTGAGAAAATTACGTTTCTAATCAGACATCTACATCTATGACATATTGATTCCTGGCAATAAACTTCATGTCAACATTAATTTATAGATTTTATTTAAATATTCTGGCTATCACTAAGAATTCTCCAGAGATCGCATGCAAATTTAAAAGCGCCTGAGTGATAACATGACATAATTAATATTTGTCAACGAATGCATGCAAAATAATTGGTAGAGCCACAGAACGAAGAGCTATTGACACATTCAGCAGCTAAGCTCTTTTATAAGTAGGACAAGGTGAACTTCCCGAGAGGAGGGAGCGAATTCACAGGCATCAGCAGGTAAAGGAGGCTGCGCAGGGCCTGGCGGTAAGGGGTTGGGGCCTGTCTGTGGAAGGAGACCTATTCTTGAATTAAAGCTGGCTAAACAGATAAAGGTTGAACTTTTCAACTGCAAAGCAGGGATAGGAATGGCTCTCTGTTTTACTGAGACAAGCAGTAAAATTTTACTACACCTCACCAATTGGGCATCTCAGCATTAACAGCCGAAAGTCTATTGTGCAGCTGTCTGCAATATAAATTAGGCTGGCATGAAGCACCTATTTTTATTTGAAGGAGTTTCTGACTTTTTTCAACGTTCACATGATAAAAGCACGCTAAGTTGCCCGGCCGGCGTGGCTCAGCGGTTGAGTGTCAGCCTATGAACCAGGAGGTCAGGGTTCTGTTCCTAGTCAGGGCACATGCCCAGAGCTGTGGGCTCAATCCCCGGTAGGGGGCGTGCAGGAGGCAGCCAATCCATGATTCTCATCATTGATGTTTCTTCTATCTCTCTTTCCCTCTCCCTTCCTCTCTGAAATCAATAAAAACAAAAAAAAAAAGTACTCCAAGTTAAAGGAGTGAAAAAGATGAGATGAATGAAAATCAGAAAAGTAAAAATTGGAGTTCAGAAGGCTGGACCAGATGTGTAAAATCATTAGTTTGATCCCCCTGATGGAATTTTATGGAAAACAATAAAAGCCACATAAAAGAATGCTGAAAGCATCCTTTTACTCTCTATTAGCATTAGTTTGGATGTGTCTGAGAGTGGATACGCACCAGGGAGAGGGAAGTATGGAGGCATTTCTTTCCTTTTAACCATTAAGTTAATGGAGCTGATAAATGGAACTGTAACATTGACACTAACTGACAGTCTTGTTCCTTCAGAATCTGCTGTTTCATTCTAGTTACTTCAACCTTGAATTTCTAATGTGTGCAGCTATTACATTTAATAGTGGTGTTCGGTGATTTTATGTGGTTCCAAAGAATAATAAAAGAAATGCCACTTTGGTCTGAGTAAAGGAAGTTAAAACACATTAGCGAAATTTCAGCTCCAGGACTGCGTATAACTGTTAAAATTATTTAAAATAAAATCCATTTTTTTAGACTCAAGATCAGCAAGAAAAATTTAAAAAACAAAAAATCAAAAAGCAGTGTCGTTGCCGATGGAAGGACCTCCTTCTTCCTGTATTCAATGAACAGGTGTTCACGTAAGTTTTTTTTCTGAGAGGATAATTGGAGGAGGCTCATAAATTAACTAAGAGAATAAGCCAGTAAGTTGAAGATTTTAGGGAAGTTTCAGGCAGAGACGATAGTGAGAACAAAGGCTCTTAGATACAAAGGATCTGGGAGCAATTTCAAGGATGTGGGCAGCACCATTTCAACAATTCGAGTTTGGCCCAAAGATTGTTCTGTTCTTTAACGCTGAATTCTTTTCTGATGTGCCAAACCCCACAGTGGCTCAGGTAAAGCACCAGTACAAATCCTTGTCAATTAGCTCACCATTTAACAGCATTTGCCAAAGCACTAGACTTTATTGATGGCTTTTGAACCTTTGCTGCCAAAAAAAAAAAAAAAAAGATTTACTTCTTTAAGGATTTCCTAGCAAAAATTGATGCATTACTCCCAGGAAGTCAGCCTCACAACTCAGAATCAACTGAAAGAAGCCGCATGTGGCTCAGAAGTCCTATCATTTATCTCAGTTCCATGGGGATCGTCCCAAGTAAAGGTTCCTAGAACTTTCTGGAAGCTCATAAATAACTGGAATGTAAACACTATCATAAAAGTTTTGAGTGAAAATTCTAGTTTAAAGCCATTCCAGCAGTGGTTTGTCTTGTCTCTGTGACTACCTCATCAAATAGAAATAACTACATCTCACAGAGGTCTATAGGTTGTAAAATAAAGGAAGTCTTCACACTAGGCATTACTGAGTTCATTATGAGGAAAACACCCAACAATTACACGCGCATTTTCTGTTGCCTTATTAACCTGACACCTTGAGAAGAAATGCATTTTCTTCAATAACTATTTTACTTTCTTCTGTGTGGCAGTCATCATCCCAAGTGCTTTGGCATTTCCTTAGCTCATTTGATTAGTTCCTATGGGGTCCCTTTTACTTTTGCCCTGACTTTATCCATGCACCCGACCACTGAAATTCTCTTGGCAAACTGCTGCTGTCATTGGAAAATAACCCGATACGCAGCTGCTGACGCTCCAAAGCCCAGGTACCGGAAGTGATCTTCTGCACAGAAATTACCACTTTTCCTAGTTAAAATTAAGGTCAAATTAATGTACTTATGAAATTATCATTACCATCTCTTCCTTTTGAAAAAATATTTTTGCTGATTTCCAATAGGAAGGGAGAGGGAGAAAGAGATAGAAACATCAATGATGATAGAGAATCATTGATCGGCTGCTTCCTACATGCCCCACACTGGGGATCGAGCCCACAACCCAGGCATATGCCCTGACCAGGTATTGAACTGTGCCCTCCTTGTTCACTGGTCGATGCTCAACCACTGAGTCATGCCAACTGGGCACCATCATTGCCTTTTAATTGGAGTGTTTTGATAATATTTTTGTGTAATTTTGGTATGTTCTGGGTTTAAATGTAAAATTTTGAAATCTGTATTCTATTTGTTTCTGGTCTTCTTTATTCTCTTTCTCTACCTTCTTTTAAAAAAGATTACTGTTCATTTTGATTTCACTTTATCTCCTTTGCTGTCTCTTGTCTATAACTCTGTGTTATTTTAGGGGTTGTATCTGGTTACATTATAGCACTTTAATTTATCATAATCTACCTTGGAGTGATAGACTATGTCACATAAATTATAAGAATTTTCCAAAAATATGCTGTCATCTGTCCTTTCCTGGCCTTGGTGCTTATGTTGTAAAAGAATGTATTTCTCTATGTATTAAAATTCCCACAATGTATTGCTTTTACTTTTGCTTTAAACAGTCTGTTATATTTTACAGAACTATGTAACTAAAAAAGTTACCCTTTTCAGTGTTTTTCATCCAAGTTGGTATCATTTTCCCTCTGCTTGAGAGTTTTCATTTTTTTCCTATTAAAGATCAGTTGGACTGAAACCAGTTTGGCTCAGTGGATAGAGCGTCGGCCTGCGGACTGAAGGGTCCCAGGTTCGATTCCGGCCAAGGGCATGTACCTGGGTTGCGAGCACATCCCCAGTGGGAGATGTGCAGGAGGCAGCTGATCAATTTTTCTCTCTCACTGATGTTTCTGACCATCTCTCTCCCTTCCTCTCTGTAAAAAAATCAATAAAATATATTTTAAAAAAAAAAGATCAGTTGGTTGTTAGGTCTTTCAGTTTTTGTATGTCTAAAACAAAGTCCTTATTTTTCCCTTTATTTTTGAAAAATATTACTACTCATAGACATAGAACCACGGAACAGACTGAAGAACTTCAGGAGGAAGGTGGGGTTAAGGGGTGAGGAAGAGAAATTAACAGGGGCATTTATATGCACATATGCATATCCCCTGGACACAGATAATAGTGTGATGAAGACTTGGGAGGGGCGGGTGTGGGGTGGAGGGGGTCAATGGGGAAGGAAAACAATAAAAAAGGGGGGACATATGTAATACTTTCAACAATAAAGATATATTTAATAAAAAGAAAAAAGATATTCCTACTGGAAGTAGAACTCAGGTTGGCAGGTTTTGTTTTTTTCCTTTAGTACTTTGATGTCACTCCTGTGTCTCGCGACTAACATCATTTTCAATGAGACGTTTCAATGAGGAGAAGAAGCCTTCTGGTCTTTGTGACTCTGCGTGGTATGTCTGCATCCTTGGTCCAGGGTAGCTGTCCTCTGGGCCACCCTGTGGCTCAGTGCCTCCCAGCATCCTCTCCCTGCCCCTCCATCTGGACCTTGCACTGTGTCAGAACAGGCTACACACTATATTATGAAATTCTTGAAAAGGCAAAATTATGAAAATGGTAAAAGGATCACTGGTTGCCAGGGGTTGGGATAGGGGGAGGGATGCACGGGAGAAGCACAGAGAATTTTTATGGCAGTGAAACTACTCTGTATGATAGCATAATGGAGAATATAAGTCATCATACATCTGTCCAAATTCATAGAATGTAAACATCAACAGTGAACCCAAACAAAAGCTATGGTCTTTGGCCGATTTTGACGTGTCGATGTAGGTTGGTTGATCATAGCAAATGTACCATCTGATAGAGATGTTGACATGCATATGGGATGGCCAAGGTACATGGGAAATCTCAGTCTTCCCCTCAATATTGTTGTAAACCTAAATCTGTTCTTAAAAACAAAACAAACAAAAAAAACAAACAAAAACAAAAAAAACACAGTCTTGAGTGGAAGGGACAAGATCAACCAAAGAACTTGTATGCATACATGTATAACCCATGGACACAGACAACAGAGTGGTGAATGCCTGGGGTAGGAGGCGGGGGTGGGCTAGAGGAAGTCAATGGGGGAGAGAGGGGGACATATGTAATACTATCAACAATAAAGATTTTTTTCAAAATAGCCCTAAAAATAAATTTTAAAAAATACTGACCAACATTGCCTTCATCTTTCCCCAAAATTGACTAAACTTCAGACTTCTTCCTCAAAGCCCATGGCCTCCCTCCTACCCTGGCCCTTACAGAACCCACACAGTGTACTCCAACCCTAGAGTCTGTCTCCCCTCACCCCTCTTTCTTAGAGCATTTACTTTAGTAAACTTGGAATCACAAATTCTTTCTCGGCCTCTTTGAGATGTAAATCCACTTGATTCTTTTTAAAAAGTCTCCTAGCAGTTTTAGAACTTAGGACTGTCTTCCACTAGGACCCAGGAACCATCCTTTGAGATCCCTGTCTCCTAGTCATTGTGGGAGAACAGGAGCCTAATTTTGTTGTACATGATGCTGAACATAAAGCTACCTCCTGGCATGAAGATAAAAGAAAAGTTAACTATTCCTCTGGGTAAGGCCAATTAGCAAACAGAAACGCCTAAGATTCCAATCAAAACCTCCTCTGATCCCCCAGGTGTTTAAGAAATTGGGTTCAGACTGAGTGATTGTTCTCTCTTGTCTATTTCAAGAGCCTCCAATAATATTTTCTTTACCTGTTTAACTCTCGTGTAATCTGTGCTTTTACAATATTAAGTGTCATTTTAGTTTTGTGAAATAGCATTTGAAAGAACGAACTGTAGGGTGGAAACACAGATGAATAATAACGATCAGAAATAAACAGTATTAGAAGAGTCATCTCTTGTTTTCTTCAAACTGTCCTTAAGCACAGATCCACACAAGTTTCCATTCTAAAACTAGATTGAACAGCTTGTAAAGGTTAAACCAACAAGTTCCTCTCTACCTCAATGTATTGGATCATGACAATGGTGTTCATTTTAATACTCTGATTTAGCGTGTAATCATTGGAATTTGCTCTGCATACAAAGAAAATATCTCAAGTAAAAAAAAAATCAGTAGGAGCAGTTTTGAAAATCATTTTCTATTGATAACATTCAGCTTCCAGAATAAGACCTAGCCCACAATTTGAAACTTCATAGTAACATGAAAACAGTTCACAATTACTGTAATTTAGAATTTAACTCACATTCAAATTGAAATGGGTGGGAAAATGCATCCCTGTGTGAAACTGCTTGCACTGTGTGTGTTTTGAAGCGTCGTTTAAAATGTAAAAATCAACATTGCTATTCCAGTCCCAGCAAAGTGCTCTCCCAAATGTCGCAGCAAACTCGTCCCTGGGAGAATGACACGACTCTCTGATGCGATTGTTCTTTCACCAGAAGAAAGGCCAAAATTGCCAGTGTGTCTCAACTTAAAATAAGATGTGATTGCAGTTAGTAGAATTAGTGCTGATGAATATGTATTGCAAATGCTTATGCTTAAAAATAGCCATCTTTATCTCCATTGCAACCTGTACTTAGCAGACTACATTTTTACTGTGAACATCCTCATGTTAACTTTCTTCATATCAAAGGTACTGCAGAGCTACATTTTAAAGGAAAGGTTGACACAATATCTGTTACAAATTTAAAATGTATGGGTTGCCTTTTTCTAGTCTCTGCTCTTTACTTGTGTTACATTTATATACACTTCACTCTGGTTCATATTTTGTTGACTTGCTCTTTTTTTTAAATTTATTTTTCTTGATTTCAGAGAGGAAGGGAGAGAGGAATAGAAACATCAATGAGAGAGAATCATTGATGGGCTGCCTCCTGCACGCCCCCTATTGGGGACTGAGCCCACAATCTGGCCATGTGCCCTGACCAGGAATCCAACCATGACCTCCTGTTTCGTAGGTACAAGCTCAACCACTGAGCCTCGCCATCTGGCTGGTTAGCTTGCTCTTAGAATATAAACTCCACCTTCATTATCTTTTTTCAGCATTACAAATATTTACTTAATTTTAAAAATCTTAACATCTGTTTTATCATTAAACATAATTCATATTCTGTCAATGGTCAAATTATAAATTTACCCAGTTATTTATGCTAATAAATTGGACTGAAGGCTTTTAATTTATAATATACTTATATTCTATAAATTCGTAATATAGCCCATCATCAAGAATATCAAATAATTACCTCTCTAATAAAAAGCTTTCTTCATGTATGATCATAACATTAATAAAAACTGATAAAATTCTTTGAGCCCTACAAAAAATTTAACATTGTCCTAAAAATGAGGAAAAAATATCCAACTAACTTTTGAAAGGAATTTATTTACTTGTTTCCACCAGTAATTATCTTAAGGTATTTTTTTTTTTTTATGGGAGGAGACGACTTGGCGTGGTAGGCACACAATACAGTATGCGAATGATGTATTATAGACCTGTGCGCCTTAAACCTATATAAATTCAATAAAAATTGTAAAAGACATTGTTATGATTTTAACACATTCCAGTCAATTACAGAGTTATTCTTTTACCTTTTGCAATGCTCTAAATGTATTTAACATCATTATACTTGAGAGGCACTTTCATAATGTTAATATGTTTATATTTCAGTGATCACCTTTTGACATAACCTGTGAAATGTCATTTAAACATATCATCTATTATTTATAATAGCATGCATATATTACAGACTGTACTAGCTTAAGTGTTAAATTTTCAATAAGTAGATAAAGAAATAAGCTAAGAAATGAAAGGCAACTTTTCATTAAAATTTTACAGTACTGTTAAACTAAACAAGAAAACAATTTTATGTTCAAAACTGTGATATTTGTGTTTTAAACATTATTTTAAAATAATAATTTTAAATAATCATTATATTTCCATAAGCATTTCCCCCCAGGATATATATATATATATATATATATATATATATATATAGAGAGAGAGAGAGAGAGAGAGAGAGAGAGAGAGAATTAGATATTTAGATATGTAGATATATAGATATATAGATATGGGGATATGGAGATATATAGATATATAGATATATAGATATATAGATATATAGATGTAGATATATGTAGATAGATAGATAGATAGATAGATGATGCGATTATTTAAATTTTGGAACTACTTTTCATTTTCTCAGCCAGAAATTAAAACTACCTGTGCTTGAGATTTTTGTGAGATAACTAGTGATAAGTTATAAAATTAACATTAAGAATGATAATGGACATAATATTAAGATGTTAGCCTGAGCGCAAAGTAAAGTTGAAGATGAACTTTGCAAGTGTTTTACACATTAAATTATGATTGTTTTCAAATTTCCCGTGGGAAGAAGATACATTTAAAAAAAGAAATAAAAGTTCTGCTTCCCAGTATTTATAACTTAATTAATTATGCAGGTGGCTAATAGAAGCACTGTCAAAATTTGGAATAATTGACACTACTAATACTTTCACACACACAAAAAAACAGGATTTATACTTTCCAGTATCACTTGATAATTTCAAAAAAATAAGATTTTTTTCTTCTCAGTATTGGTTTAAGAACCAGAGTAAGTTATGTAAGTTTGATATAACTCTTGTAAGCCTTTTATTCTCAGAAGGATATAGATTGATGGCATTTGGTGCTAAGTTCTGAGCTCAGCACTTAAGACATTTCTTAAATCTTTTTTACACTTTCTGTTGAGTCTATTGCCAAAAAAAAATCTGTCCTTAGAGATTGAAATTTGCTCTGGATTGTCATTGAATGATACACAGCAATACACTTTAATTATAGTAACAGACATTTTTATTTTTTTACTATCACATTGAACCAAGAAAATAAAATGATTTGTCAACTGTGGACAAGCAGATAATTGGTGTAGTTTGTTCAACTAAAATGATGTCTAGTTTTTAGATATTTTGCAAGGTTAAAAATATGAAGGCCATAAGTCATATTTCAATGGAAATTTAATAGCCTTACAAAGTCCTCTAAAGTCAAGTCAAATATTTGCTTTGCGTTACTGCTATATACTGTCCATGAAAAGCTAACATTCACAGATCCTAGCAGTATTGCTTGAATAACATGTAACTTGTTGGCCAATGCCTTGGGAATCATTGGGTAAAAACATTGTGGGTTTATTTTGGTTTCAAACATTTAGATAGTATCCTGCAAATATAATTTAAATAAAACCTACCACATCACCTAAATGCCCATGCCCTACAAAGCTGCAAATGGACACCTACTTGTGTTTTTAAGAACTTTGGTAGAGAAGTCACTGGGGAAACCAGGCTCCAGAGCCAATATAATGTTGCTAATATGGTGTGAAATATAATTGCAGTAATATACTATTCATATGTGGATCCGCTAAGCCAGTGGTTGGCAAACTGCGGCTCGTGAGCCACATGCGGCTCTTTAGCCCCTTGAGTGTGGCTCTTCCACAAAATACCGACTTCTGCACATGGGCCACGAAGATTCAATTGCACTGTATGTGCGTGCCTGCACGTGGTATTTTGTGGAAGAGTCACACTGAAGGGGCCAAAGAGCCACATGTGGCTCACGAGCTGCGGTTTGCCGACCACAGTGCTAAGCCATTGCAAATCTCTACCTTTCTACTGGGTAGGCCAAAGGAATGACAGACCTCTATAGCAAGGAGAAATCCGGACACTAGATATGCCTAGTTGTTGCAAATTCTGACAACCAATTACAAATCAGATTTCAACAAATAAAATTTTGATCCTTGTAATTTTTATGATATACTAGGAGCCCACCACGCAATTCAAAATCGTGCGGCGCCACCCACCCTCAAGTCGCCAGTCCGACCCTGCCTCACTCTTGGGCCCGGCACCTGCGGCTGCTGCCTGTCCGGCCCTGCCGCCCTCTCCAGCCCTTGAAGCAGCCCCCACGGCCACTGCTGATCAGGCCCTACCCCGGTGCAGGGCGCGGAGGCCCCTGCCAACCCGCCCCCGACACTGCTTGTGCAACCTCCTCCTGTCTGGTCGACCCATTACAATGTCCCAGTTAATTAGCATATGTCTCTATTATATATATATAAATATGTGTATATATACACACACATATATATGTATCTATAATGTGTGCATAGTTATAAGACATATTATGTGCACATAAACACCCACATATAGTCAACTTTTATGTTGGACCAAAATACACGCGAGAATGTCAAAGTCTTTACTTAGTACTTTTATGTGTATCAGAATCAAAACTTGAACTTTCCAAATGATGCATAGAAAATATCAGCTTGCATACATCAAAGGATTTTGATGTTTAAAGAAAATATATTTTATACCAACACACTTTTCTTCAGTCCCAAGAACTTTAAGTACCTTGTTTTGAAAAAGTCCTTAAAGTTGAGAAAATGGAAAACAAAAAGGAATGAAAAATATTGATGGTTATTATTAACAAGTGATTTCATGTTAATTTAGTAAATTTCTTGTATCAAGATCATTGGAAATGGATATCCAGTACAGACTGGGAGTTTGCATTTCCAAGATGGCATATAGAACATAAGTTGACATAGCTATGTCCATGCAAATTCACATTTAGTCATATTTCTAAGTACTAACATATGCAAAAATAATTTGGATGCATTTAGAAAATATTTTATGACAAAACTGATGAAAACAAGCACAGAATAAGTGGCTTACTGAAAATAAGATTCTCAATCTAAATTTTGATGGATTGTTGAATTCAAACAACTTGATTAAAAAATTTAGTAAAGTTATTATTTAACTGGTTATATTTTTTTATTAAATTCATGCTATTGCTGTTATTTCAAGAAATGGCCCTACATTTGTGTTGGCTGTTCAGATATCCTATATTATTGAAAAAAATAATTATGTTGTTTTCATTCTGATTATATAATGACAATTTTTAATTGATAAAGTAATTAGAATTTTTTGTCTAACTGCAGATTTTTGAGACAGGCTACATAAATGCTACTCCCAGGGCCAAAAAAATCTTAACTTATTGGAGGCACTTTCTTTTTAAAATTCCAAGTCATTATGAGAAATCAATTAGCATATCAAAAGAGATCTAATTCATTTATAAGAATTTACCTGGCTGAGATTTAAAAAGATGTTGATCAGAATGTTGGTGTGAACTCACTCTTCATAAACTATGACTCGTTTATAAAATATAGCAGTCCCTTTTTCAAAATTCTAGATTTTGCCATGTATCTGAAATGTGCTTTAATTTTTTTCATTCAGTTGTAAAAACTATGTTCAGGGTGCTGTGTGTCAGAAATATCTAGTACTGCATAAAATTAAACTTTTCTATGAGAATGTGTGAACAAAAAAAGCAATACCTAGCTACAAAATTATAAGTAAAGAATAATCTTATTTTTGTTATTGTTGTTAACACATTAAAAACCCATTAATTGCTGTTTAAATATGTATAGAGAAATAACAGCAATTTAAAAACCATGGTACAACGAGTAGATATGTAGGTCAGTATAATGTTAAGCGTTAGAAACACTGAGAATTATAGTGTTATTTCTCCCAGTTTAGAAAAAAATACCTTATCAAGTTTGAACAATGCTCTCTTTTCCTCACTGTATGATTTATGATACACAGTAAGCATCCCTCTATGCCTTGATGAATTATAACTCCTAAGTTTGGATGAGCTTCTGATATTTTATCCTCTGCAGTTTTAATGTCATGACATATCTCTCAGTTCCTAATGGGAAGTTTTTGCCAGTGTCACTTTCCTGGGTACATCTTCATCTTTGTTGTCACAACCACTTTTCTCATTTAGGTTGAGAAAGATGCTTACACTAAGTTTCTGTGGCTGGTTCATTTTTGTGTGTCCATTTTGCTAGTTCACCGTATCCAAATGTTGGGCCAAAAAAAAGCAGCCTGGATATGCTGTAGTGATATTTTTTAGATGTGATTGCCATTTAATTCAGCAGACATTGCATAATGCAGATTATTCCCCATAATGTGGGTGGTTATTGTCTAATCAGGTGGAAGTTTTAAGAGAAAAAGACTGAGGTTACTGAGAAAAGGGGGATTCGTCTCCAGACTGTTCAAACTGCAACACCAGCTCTTTCCTGGGTCTTCATTCTGCCAGTTTTCACTGCAGATTTCAGACCACCAGTTCCCACAGCCGTGTGAGACAATTCCTTAAAATCTATCCATCCATCCATCCATCCATCCATCCATCTACCTACCTATCTACCCATCCTTCCAATATGTCTATCAATAGACCAATCGATCAAAATACGTGTGTGTGTGTGTGTGTGTGTGTGTGTGTGTGTGTGTGTGTACATATCCGATTTGTTCTGTTTTCTGTAGAAATAGGAGTCATGTTAAAATAAAGATACTATTGCCCTAGCTGGTTTGGCTCAGTGGACAGTGTCAGACTGTGGACTGGAGGGACCCGGGTTCAACTGTGGTCAAAAGCACATGCCCAGATTGTGGGCTCAATCCCCCGTAGGGGGCATGCAGAAAGCAGCTCATCAATGATTCTTTCATCACTGACATTTCTATCTCTCTCCCTCTCCCTTCCTCTATGAAATCCTAAAAAAATATATATATATATATTAACAAATAAAGAGATTCTTCTAATTTGTTGGGGTGTGGCAACTACAATCACAAGGATCTTTAGAAGTGGAAGAATGAGTCTAAGTGTAGAAGACAAAGGCAGTGATGCAATGGGAGGAAGACTTGACCCACTCCTGCTGGCTTTGAAGATGGGGAAGGAGACCAAAAGTGAAGGAGTAGAAGCAGTGTCTAGAACAGCCGTGGGCAAACTACGGCCCGCGGGCCGGATCCAGCCCATTTGAAATGAATAAAACTAAAAAAAAAAAAAGACCGTACCCTTTTATCTAATGATGTTTACTTTGAATTTATATTAGTTCACACAAACACTCCATCCATGTTTTTGTTCTGGCCCTCCGGTCCAGTTTAAGAACCCATTGTGGCCCTCGAGTCAAAAAGTTTGCCCACCCCTGGTCTAGAAGCTGGAAATCAATTTGCAGTAGCCTTTTTTTTAATTGCAAGGTATCATGAGAGGTCATTCTCTCATCCTCTGGACAAGAAGAAAACTCTACTGACACCTTGCTTTTTGCCCAGTGAGACTCGTGTTGGGCTCCAACATAGAGAATTGCAAGATACTAATACACTTTGTTGTTTTAAGCTACTAAGGTCCTGGTAATAAGTTCATCTTTTCTGCTGTGCAGAGCTAGAGATATGTAGCCATATCAGGAATGTGCTCACTTATATATAACCTTCCAAAAGTTCTGAAACTTTCAGCTGCATGTCCTGAAAGTATTTCCATAGCATCATTTATTTTGCTAGAAGTAAGATAGTTCTCTGTACATTACTGTTACCTCAAGGGTGAGGATCCTATGGAAAGAAAGTGGCAGAATATTCTGTTGCTGAAACCAAAGAAAGCAGCCAGATAATTGTGAAGTAGTAATAGACAGAATTTATGTGTGAAATCTTGTATTTCTTATAATTTCACTGAAAGTGTCAGCTTATAGCTCCCATCTTGTTTGCAGCTGCCAAATGTACAGCTTCCGAGTGGACTGCAAATTGGAAATGCTGTTAAATGTGAAATTTTGCACATTTTTTTTTACTGTTAAGGGGAAATAGAATGAGATATGAGTTGTTTTTTATCATTTTGCCCCTATATCTTCACTGCTCACAATCTGCCTATGAGTGGTGGGAGGGAAAATGATTTAAAGGTACATCCTGTCAAGAGACAGAGACGTCTTATCACATTTTGTATTGTAATAGGTGTCAGTAATTAGATTAATAGCTATTTATCCTTGTCCCTGAGTGATATCAAATTGCTGATCTGCTCTATTTACACTGTGCTCAGTGATTACAAATCCCTTAGTCAGTGACAATGGGTAGGGAGGGAAGGGCATAAATAAGCCATTATCTATTTTTAAGTATCCATAGAAACCATCCCAGGCATATTCATTTCAAGGACTACTTAATGTGCAGAGGTCTCTTATCCCTCAAAGGTGGTATGGTCAGAAGAAGAGGTTGACTGACTGTCAAAAATGTAAACCTACCTAGTAATTTCTGTACCGCAAATAATACGGAGCATATTACACAGTAGCATTTGCACATTTTTAAGTGGCTTTATTTTTGTTATGTATTTACTGAAAGCATCTGTAGCTTTTTCTAGTGTGAGCTCACTCTAACAAAATAAAAATTAAAGCTAAAAATCCAGGAAATAAAATGTTCTTATGGAGTTATTACCATCTACATAATCTTTATCAAGAAAGTTATAATTTTTATAATTGATATTAATAAAACATACAGATTTACTAACTTTTGAACAACAAACATCAACAATTATGAATTAGCCCAGCTGGTGTGGCCTCTGTAGCTGAGCATCGACCAATGAACCAGGAGGTAAGGGTTCAATTCCCGGTCAGGGCACATGCCGGGGTTGCAGCTCCGTCCCCAGTGGGGGGCGTGAAGGAGTCAGTTGATCAATGATTCTCTCTCATCACTGATGTTTCTCTCTCTCTCCTTCCTCTCTGAAATCAATAAAAGTATACTTAAAAAAAGAAATACGACTTAGACCTAATTCCTGCCCTCTAAACAAAAAAAGGTTTTCTTTACCCTCTTAGGTTTTGGAAATAGGGGCCTGCACAAATTGAACTAACAAAGGACGGATTAAAAGAAGAAAGTCTACAGTTTTGTAAGTATTTTTTGTGCACGGAAGCTCACAGGAAAGAAGTGAAATGCAATGGGGCAACAGACTGAGGCCTTGTGTACCATTTCACCAAAGGAAGGGCGTTTGGGCGCCAGAGGACGCTAAGTCATGGGGAAGGGACCAGGAACTATATGGGGGAACTAAGGGAAGGCCATGGTTACTTAATCTCTATTTTAGTAAGGTCTGTTTATGCAGATTCATCTCTGAGTTGGCTCTCACTCTCCAGGGATAAGAATATTCTCCTCACCCACATACTGAGAAGACTTGGCATGAAATTATGTCCTGCTTTTAGGCAGATAAGAGGATGACAATGAACTCTGCTTGCATATGTTGATTCTAAATTGCCTAAAGCTCCAAAGAGGCATATTTTGGGTGGCATAGCCTTTGGGTGGCACAACTTCACAAGACGCTGAAGACCTTGACATAAGTTATGACACACTACTGCCTGCAACCCTACAAAATGAGCACCACCTGCCCCTTATTTTAAAGGCTTAGAGACGTAGAAACTTTTCCAACTTGTGTTGCTGGACAAATGACAGAATTACTATTTGAACGCAGACTGGTCTGGCGTGAAAGGCTGTCCTCTTTGGCCATGCACTTCATTAAGTAGAAATCAGACTTGCGAAAAGTTAGAGAAAGAGAAAGGGCTGGTCAAAAGCCTCCGATGGAAGAGATAACACGGGGGGAGGTTCTTCTGGACACTAGGCAGTGATGGTGAACCTTTTGAGCTCCGCGTGCCAGCATTTTGAAAAACCCTAACTTAACTCTGGTGCCGTGTCACCTATAGAAATTTTTTGACATTTGCAACCATAGTAAAACAAAGACTTATATTTTTGATATTTATTTTATATATTTAAATGCCATTTAACAAAGAAAAATCAGCCAAAAAAATGAGTTCGCGTGTCACCTCTGACACGCGTGTCATAGGTTCGCCATCACTGCAGAGTATAAATCAGAGAAATGACAAGACATAACGCTGTAGAAATAAGCAGGGTCGGCCAATGAACGGTCTTAATGAACCTGGACTCAATGGAAGCTGAGAGATGGCTGCATGGCTCATGGAAAACCAGAGGAGTAAAAAGAGAGGCGATAGAACATTGATAGATTATTGATTTAGGAAAAGCCAGGAAGGCTCAAGAAAAATACAAATGTCAAAGAAATTGATAAAATGTATCATGATACTAAAACGAGTGTCAATCTTCTGAATTTAGTAATAGTGAAGGGTGTGTATCCTAAGCCATTGGTGGAGAGGTTTGGAAAGAAAGAAGTGTGTAGAAAGCTAAAAATTAAATGTAAAGTTAGAATGCATTTTGTGTCTTTATTACAGGTGGTTTTCTGCAGCCCACCACGAGGAGGTAAGCTCTGTGAAGCAAGGGGATTCTTTTTTGTAGCTGTATCACCATCACATGCAATAAAAATCTATGCTATGATCTATATTAGCATTGTTATCTGTATTACTCAATAAATGAGTTAACTGGTTACTTTCTAAAAAAAAAACTTCATGCAGAAAATGTAGGAATGTAAACTCCAAACATTTCATTAGGGATTCATAAACAAAATAAATGAAAGTAATCATTTGAAGGCTTGCAGAGATTTCCAAAAGGCTACATAATATTTAATCAATTTATGTAACATTTCTAGGTAACACCTTACAGCAGTGGTTCTCAACCTTCCTAATGCTGTGACCCTTTAATACAGTTCCTCATGTTGTGGTGACCCCCAACAATAAAATTATTTTCGTTGCTACTTCAGAACTGTAATTTTGCTACCGTTATGAATCATAATGTAAATATCTGATATGCAGGATGTATTTTCATTGTTACAAATTGAACATAATTAAAGCATAGTGCTTAATCACAAAACCAATATGTAATTATATATGTGTTTTCCGATGGTCTTAGGCGACCCCTGTGAAAGGGTCGTTCGACCCCTAAAGGGGTTGCGACCCACAGGTTGAGAACCACTGCCTTATAGGGTAACATTAGCTGAAATCTTATGAGAAAATGCCAAGACAAGAGGATGCATCAGTAATTTGGGGAATACCTTGAGTCTATATATTCAATGCTGCCACATCTTAAAAATTTTATGGAAGCTATTTTTATGACTTGTTTGCCAGAAGAATTCAGGTGAAGCAAACAAAACATGGAAGGCTTGGATATAAAAGTTTTAACATATTTCCTAGTCAGGGCCTGCAAAAGTTTTAGTTACATTTTAATTTTCTCTAAAAAATGACATATCACTGAGAGGCTACTGATGTTGACAGAGAGGGTTATACATATATTTATGCGATGAGTTGCTGCATGAACTGAACAAGCTATTGCACCAGGAACACCCTTTGGGCATTTATATTCAATTTCCAAACGTTTCTAAGGACAGGCTACGCTGAGATGGAATGTCCATGAAGAGTAGGTAGCACTGAATATTGCCAAGTCCCAATCTAACCTCTACAGAAACTCTGCATGGGAAATATTCCTCCCGGAAATAGTAACAACATGGTAAGATGCCTGGTAGTCGGCAGCGTGGAAAAGGCTGAATCAATAAAATCAGAAGAGAGGAAACACTAGCACTTTTTGTGATGTTACAGAAAAGTAATTTGTGTGACGTTGTTAGCACAATCCATGGCACAAGGCTCAATGCATGTTAAATATCTTTATTACTACTATACTATTTTTAAGATACTCCAAGTCATCTTTGCTTATGTTTTATTCCACACAGCTAAACAGCGCCAATAAATAAAGCTTGGGTAAGAAGATTTATTTATGTCTATGATAGAAATGTATTAGGAATCAAGCAAATGTGAATGTCAGGACTTCATAATTAAAGTGGATGATGGGTAAATCTTGAATTTGCATTTTGACATTTAAATGACTGCAAATAAATAATTTTTCTTAAATGAAAATCTCAGCAAACTAAATGGCCCTGAGGAGATGGACTTAGGTTACTCAAGGTAATGACTATCTCGCCGAGATATACACTGAGGGAAGTTACTTTACATTGTAGAAATCGCTTTTTCTAAAAATAATCACTTTATGGATTATTTTAAACCATCTTAATGAAAAAAAATCTTAACACATCTTTTCTCCTAAAGTCACCACACTTCCATGTGTTCTACTTATAAATGATGTGCAATGGTAGATACATTAAATAGTGATCCCATTTTTAGAATGTTTTTCAAAATTGAATAAATATAAGCTTTTTGGCTTCCAAATTTTCTCTATGAATATATCAGAGAATGGTTAGAATTCATGCGTGGTGGTTTTAATTTTGTAGAAAATTCTTCCTTATTGCTACATAGTTGATAGCCTGTTGGCACTTAACATTAAAAAAGTATTCTTCATCTAGATAGTGTCTTAAAAATTGTCACTAACTAAAGGAAACATTTCCTTCCTGTCACTTTGTAATTAATTGCCATTATAAATAATCAATGTATATTGAGGACATGATTTTGCTGTCTTCATATTTTGGAAATATTCCCTTATTCTGATTATTTGAAGGAATCAGATCAATTATTTCTTCTCCTATGAAGTGATTAAATTTTTTTTTATCATGCCCTAGATTAGATATTGTCAATTTAAATAGTCATAATATATATTCTGATGTCCAGAGTCTTATAATCTGAAACCTTCTTTCCTTCTTCCTTTCATTTGTCCTTTCAAAATTACATATTCTAGAAGGAAACTTATTTGATTATATTTATGAAAATAAATGGTCCTATTGGTTACTAACTATGATTTCCAAATCTTTAGATTTAAAGACAAACTTCAAATTGAATTTACATGGTTTATGGTAATTGGAAATACCCCCTCCATTTCCCTCAGGCTTAATTAGGAAAAACATGGAGAACTTTAGTGACTTTAATTAGCCAGTTATTCATCATGTATTTTTTCATAATTAAACAGTTCTGTAGCTACTACTCTCATCACAAGTATAATGAAGAAATAAATTACCTTTTAGAAACTGACCAGATTTAATAAGCAATTTCAATGAAAACTACTACATTTATCTTGACTCCAATGGTCAATGGGTATGACCAGCTCATCATTTCAGATTTATGGTATTATCGCTCCCCTAAATTGAACATAAACTACTAGCTGTAATGCAATAATTTCTAATCTGGTAATATGAGTCTCAACTGAAGTTTAGCAAAATCTATTAAATTAGTTAATATATCACAAAGTAATTTTTATACACATAATATACTGTGATGTTTCTAGAAACTTTTGATTATCTAGATCTGAAGTGAAGAGGGCATTGAGAAGAAAATAGCAGTATATATTGTGGATGATAAAAGGCCAGACGGTAACCTGACTAATTCAGGGAAGGCCACTGAGCCACGCCTTTCATGCCAAAGAAATGAAAACGATTCCTTCCATTCACAGTGCCAATTAGTTTGCTTAAGTTTCTATCTTTCCATCTACCTGTTTTTGTGGGGTTTTTTTTGGGGGGTGGGGAGGTCAGGCCTTTCATCCTTGAATAGCTGAACATGAGGTAGATAGATATTTAAACAGATGGGGGAGAAAAAGGGTTTATAAAATACTACAGGCCAGGTGCACGAGATTCATGCACTGGTGGGAGGGTGTGGCCTGCAGGGATCAGCCCATTGTGGGAGCACCGCTCATCCCAGTCAGCTGAACAGCATCCCCACTGTGGTAGCGCACTGACCACCAGGGGGCAGCTCCTGCATTGAGCATCGGGTCCCTGGTGGTCAATGCACATCATAGCGACTGGTCGACCGGTCGTTCTGGTCATTGCGCCGTTCAGTTGCTGAGCTTTTATTATATAGGATTTTGTTTCAAGTGTTATAAACTAAAAGAGGCCTGGTGTGGAGGGAAAGGCAGGGCTGAGTTGATGAGCCTCTGGAATTAGGACTCTGGGCTCAGTGCTGGCAACCAGGGCCCTGAGATGACATCAGCTCTCCTTCTCTGTCACTCTCTCTCCTGTACTTTGCATTGCCTCATTTTCAACCACAGTCCCTCATCATGCCATACTATGTTTGACATAGTGTGATTTCCTACGTCACGGCAGTGGTTGTCTGGTTATATCTCGTTTTCTCTAATCCATGTGTTGTTAGTAGCCCAAGCTTGGTTTCGCTACTCTTAGATAAGATCTGTCTTCATGACATTTGTCCTTAAATAGTGGGTATGGCTTTTCCATTCACTCTTATTGCCTGAAGATAAGTGCCTGCTACCTTGGCTACGATCACTTTGGCCATTTCATTAGAAGAATAGCAATAGTTTTTCTTTTCCCCTTTGCTGCATTCATATAGTTTACTCTCGCCACCTCCCCCAGCTATACTGACATATAACTAACACACAATGCTGCATTCATTTTAGGTATATAACGTGATTTGACATATGTATTGTGAAATAATTACCCAAATAAGTTTAGTTAATATCCATCACCTCACATACTTTTTGTATGTGTCAAGAGGACTTTTAAGATTTATGCTTAGCAACTTTAAAAATACTATACAGCCCTGCTGACATGGCTCTGTGGCTGAGCATCAACCTATAAACTAGACAGTGATGGCTAACCTTTTGAGCTCGGCGTGTCAGCATTTTGAAAAACCCTAACTTAACTCTGGTGCCGTGTCACATATAGAAATTTTTTGATCTTTGCAACTATAGTAAAACAAAGACTTCTATTTTTGATATTTATTTTATATATTTAAATGCCATTTAACAACAAAAAAAATCGACCAAAAAAATGAGTTCGCGTGTCACCTCTGACACGCGTGTCATAGGTTCGCCATCACTGAACTAGAAGGTCACGGTTTGATTCCTGGTCAGGACACATGCCCGTGTTGTGGGCTCGATCCCCAGGATGGGGCGTGCAGGAGGCAGCCCATCAATGATTCTCTCTCATCGTTGATGTTTCTCTGTCCTCCTCCTTCTCCCTTCTGTTTGCAATCTTTCTATTTGCTGTGATAACAACTGTCTTGAAAAATAAAAAAAACTAGTAAACCCATGGGTTCCCTCAAGGACGTGGGAAGTCGCGTGCTTCCTCGTGCTCAAGCAGAGCTGACTACACAGCACAGCGCTGTCGCTGAGCCCAGGTCTCCTGCCTTCCCTGCGGTTTGCTCCTTGATAAATATTTCACATGTAAGCGCTATAGAGGTGCCAGACACTCCATTCTTAGAAAATGGTAATCCCAGGAAAAAAAAAACAAACAAAAACACCTCCTAACAGTTGCATAAAAACAGGCAGAGGTCTGGCTGTAATTGGAGAAACTTCAGGATGTGCTTGTTGTCTCCAAAGAAAAATCTCCACGCGTCTGAGGTGAGCACCTCTGGGCTGAGTGTGGGGAGCAGCGTTTCTCGACAGAAATGCTTCGCTTTTTCAAAAAGGAAAGGTTAACTGGTGTATTTTTAATGAGTTTCTTGCTTGAAGTGGTGTATCTCTGATAAGCCAAATAACCCCATAGTTAGAAACCCTCTGGAAAACAGGGAAGCACTCACGGGAGGTATCACATTTGAAGAGGTTTAGTAACTATAACAACTGCATACAGTGGAGATAACAGATGGTAAAATAACTGGTTACACCAAAGCGTATATAGTAAGACAGAAAAGGATCTCATGCGAGATGTCTGAGTTTTCACGCCTATGTAACTGTTATTAGAGATAGGTGAAAGATGTTGTATTGCATTTCTCTAGTTTACAGAACTTGACTATTATATAGATGCTCAATAAATCCCTCACTATTAATGACAGTCATTCACCTGCTGTCAGATAGATATGAATCAAAAAGGATCCAAATAAAACTTAAGCCAGGCTGGCACGGCCTAGTGCAGTGATGGCGAACCTATGACACGCTTGTCAGAGGTGACATGCGAACTCATTTTTTTGGTTGATTTTTCTTTGTTCAATGGCATTTAAATATATAAAATAAATATAAAAAATATAAGTCTTTGTTTTACTATGGTTGCAAATATCAAAACATTTCTATATGTGACACGGCACCAGAGTTAAGTTAGGGTTTTTCAAAATGCTGACACACCGAACTCAAAAGGTTCGCCATCACTGGCCTACTGGTTAAGCATGGACCTATGAACCAGGAGGTCAAGGTGTGAGTCCCAGTCAGGGCACATGCCCAGGTTGCAGGCTTGATCCCCCGTAGGGAGCGTGCAGGAGGCAGCCGATCAATGATTCTCTCTCATCATTGATGTTTCTCTCTCCTCTCTCCCTCTCCCTTCCTATGTGAAATCAATGAAAATATATTTAAAAAACAAAACAAATAAAACTTAAGAGGAAATACATAGCAATTTGGAATCTACCAAAAATTCTTAAAATTTATTTTTAATCACATTACAAAGTTATTGCACATGTGTCAGCTAAGTTGACATATGCCAAATATGTTATCTAGACTTGGTGTAACTTTTCAAAATAAGCTAAATGAGCAACTATGTGGACATGAGGGTACTCTGCTTCAAATTTCAACTCAGCTGAACTCTCAATGTCTCCGTACTCTGTCGACGCAGTGTACTGTGAAAGTCTCCACCATCCACTACACTCTACCCGTAGCTGCCTTAATGCAGCAATTAGAAGTCGATTAGAAATGTCCAGGAACAATAATACTTAAAGATCAATTAGGAGCCCATGCTGCTAGGAAGATTAAATATTTACTAAAATAACAACAGCCTGGAAACTAATGGTTCCAACTTCATTACTTGAATACATTTTTTTGAACTGCTATTTTCTGCCTCACTTCACTGTAATTGCAAAAATGTAATAGTAGCAGTGAACGTTTCAGACTAAAGTACATAAAATCCACAAAGCTTTTTGGTCATAATCACACTTGTTTAGATATTGTACACACACAATCGCAAGCACTTTGGGGTACAGGTTGGTAAAGGTCTGGTTGAAAAGAAAGCTTTGTAATTCTATTAAGACTCGTTATATTTAATGCAATTGATGGAAAATAAAGATATTAAGCTCATTTCTTGCTGGGGAGAAAACAAAACTGAAATGCGTTGGACTACACATTATGGTGTGATAATTTACAGGGTAACAATATATCCACAGTTATGTGAAAATCAAGTCACAAGTTTCCAGGAGGTTGTTTCCAGTTTTACACCACTTGTAAACGTTGCTGCTATAAAAAAACGGTTGATCTATAAAGTTGGTGCATTTATTGCGGAGGATATTAAAAGGCATAGAGTGGTTTTTAAAAGTGGCTTGTAGACATTTTTTAAAAATATATATTTTATTGATTTTTTACAGAGAGGAAGGGAGGGAGAGAGTCAGAAACATCGATGAGAGAGAAACATCGATCAGCTGCCTCCTGCACACCTTCCACTGGGGATGTGCCCGCAATCAAGGTACATGCCCTTGACCGGAATCAAACCTGGGACCTTTCAGTCTGCAGGCCGACGCTCTATGCACTGAGCCAAACCAGTTACGGCAGCTTGTAGACATTTTTTAGTTAGCCCTCGAAGGCTGGGTTTTGTCCATATACAGCAGAACCATTCCATCAATATTCTGTGAGTCAGGAAACCAAGATCAGCATGTGTCTAGTCCGATGAACAACTGCTTAACCCAGGGGTGGGCGAACTTTTTGACTCGAAGGCCACAATGGGTTCTTAAACTGGACCAGAGGGCCGGAACAAAAGCATGGATGGAGTGTTTGTGTGAATTAATATAAATTCAAAGTAAACATCATTACATAAAAGGGTACGGTCTTTTTTTTTTTTTTTTTTTTTTTTTTTAGTTTTATTCATTTCAAACGGGCCGGATACGGCCCGCGGGCGTAGTTTGCCCATGGCTGGCTTAGCCTCTAGAGTGCTGGGAGCGCTACCACGCTCCTCCTGCAGTGTCACTATCGATGCTAGTACTTCACTCTTTATTGACAGATGGCACCTAAGTGCAGATTACTTATGATGCCGAATGTTTGTAGTTCTAAAATTGACCACTGGCATTCCTCTGCCTAATTTTCATAATTTTTTTCCTAAACTGCTGTAAAATCAGCAAAAATGCCTTGGCAATTTTAGCATTATTCCTAGGATATTGGTTGGCACTCAAAGGGTTAAGTGGAATGACTTCAAGGATACCAAGGTGGATTGCAGATAAATACATGGGAAACAATGGAAGGAAGGAAGGAGTGAAGGCAGGGAGGGAGGGAGGGAAGGAGGGAAGGAAACAATAATCCATAAAATATTTTTAGAGTCTATAAAAATTCAAAATTGTGTTGTTTTTCCCCTCAAATGGCCTTTCACTGTGTCCTCTGAGATGTGAAATGCCAACCAAATGAGTGATAAATTCCACTTTGTGGACATTCATTGATTTTTAAAAATATATTTTCATTGATTTTTAGAGAGGAAGGGAGAGAGAGAAATATGGATCAGCTGCCTCCCACATGCCCCCTACTAGCACCCGGGCACATGCCCTGACCAAGCAATGACCCAATGACCTGCTGATGCACAGGATGACCCTCAAGCAACTGAGCCACATGGGCCAGGGCAAGATTCATTAAATTTAATGTGTTTGCTACAAAGGTTTCTCCCATCCATCTAGTTTCTTGAACTAAACAATCCAGGACTAGTTCTTGATTCCTTCTTGTCTTTCCCACACACCCACATGCTCAGCAACTGTGTGGAATCTCTCCAACTTGAACCTGTTCTTGATGTGCACCTCTCCCCTCTCCAAAGCCTCCAGTGAGGTTCCTTGCATTCCCTCCAGTGACAATGGCCAGACACATTCTTTTTACAATGTAAACCAGAGGTTGAAAGGAATTCAATTTGAGTGGGAAATATAGAACTATGCTAAACACAGCATAGGGGCAGTTTCAACTGAGGAGACATCTGTGCTTACACAGTGTGAATGAGCCTTCATAAGAGAAGTAGTGTGAAATGCCAAAATAAAAATGTGTGGCTGCATCTTCAGGTCTCAGATATACTGAAGGATTTCTTTTTTTCTTTTTTTTTCCTTCTCGGCATCTGGATATTAAGCTACTCTTGGCGAGGGATGTAAATAAGATGACAAGGCAACAGTTTTAAATCCTATTATCTCTCTGTTCTTTGCAAGCAGTAATTTGAATTTCTGTGGTAAAATTGTGTTCTGTGTCTTGTTACTCTAGTAATCACGGAAGACTGGGTGAGAAAAATGAGAAATCATGATTGAATAATGATTTTTGTGACTCCATGCTGCCTTTTTCGTTTTTACAAAACTGTAAGTTATTACAAAATAAATTCTGGCTGTTGGCTTTTTCCCACACTTTGTATCTAGACTTCCCCATCTCAGTAAACAGTAGCATCTCACACCCAAAAATCCACAATTAGCTCTTGATTTATCTCTCTCTCATACCACATATCTAAGCCAATATTTCAAATTATAAACATTATTTATCAACTCTACAGCTAACACCCTAGTCTGTGCCACTATTACGGTTCTCTTTTAAACAATAGTCTCTCATAAATCTATCTGGAGTTGCTACTTATCCCGGACTTATTTCCTTTATAGCATGTATCATTACTGAGAGCATATCATGTGATATAAAGTCTTAGACATTTTGCTATATTAGAATAAAAAACATATTCTATTAATTATGTTCTTGTTTGTTGATCCCACTCTCCCCATCAAAATGAGTAAGAACATTCCTGGGGATTTTTATATCACTAAATTCCAGAATACTGCTGGCACCAAAAAAGGCTGGTACAGATATGGTGAATAATATGTCAATAGATAATTGCAAATCAAAACAACAATGTGAGCCTGGTTGGCATGGCTCAGTGGTTGAGCACTGACCCATAAACCAGGAGGTCATGGTTCGATTCCCGGGCAGGGCACATGCCTGGTTGTGGGCTCGATCTCCAGAGGGGGGCGTGCAGGAGGCAGCCGATCAGTGGTTCTCCGTTTCTCTCTCTCTTTCCCTCTCCCTTCCTCTCTGAAATCAATGCAACTATATGAAAAACAATAACAATATAAGATTACCAAATAAGTGATAGAAAGGCTAATCAAAAAGACAGACAACAACAAATGTTGGTAGGCCTGTGGAGCAACAGGAACTGTTATTCATGGCTGGTTGGAACACATTTTGGTTTCTATTTCTCATGGTATCTCTGCTGTATATTCCATAGAATTGCCTCTCCATTATTTTTAAGTCTATTGTTCAGTTATCTCTTATCTGCTGTTAAATCTACTGTACTTGCAATGTAAGTTATTAGATTGTTTTTACAATTCTTATTTGCTTCCTCTTCATCACTTCCGCCAATATTTTGTCTTACATTCTTAGATTTATACACCACAGTTATTTTAAACTCAATGTCTGGAAACACTTTTTAAAAAATATCCCATCACTTAATATTTTAAATTTTTCTTCTTTCAAAACTGGTCTGTGGCCTAAGATGGGCGCCATTGTACTCATTTGCAGACTCCATTTGTGTAAAGAAGGTGCAGCTAAGTTGAGGCTCTGGTTGTCATCTTAAGGGAAGATTCATGGTTCCTTGGGTCAGGCAGCTACTCACAGCAGAGGAACAGTCCTTCATCACTCTTTCCAACTGGAGACTAATCTGGTGTGAAGCTGGGCTCTAGTCTTGCACGACTAAATTAGCTGGTTATGCTTCACCTTTCATCCAATGTGGACCTTTCCGAGTCCCAGTCAATAGCTTAGAAAACTGGTCAAGTCTTCATTTGAGGTGGGTCCGCAAAGCCCCATGAGACTGCAGAAACCTCTGCTCCGCTTCTCGGCTGCTTACACTGCTTTTGCTGTTTGAATTAGTAATCATTTCAAAAGGGAGAGTGACCCAGGTTATCACTGCACTTTCCTCCAACCCAAGATTGAGCTCCCAAAATGTTCACTGTCTTTCTAGCTTTCCATGACCTTCACATGAAATATTTATAATGTGTCAAGATTTGTAGGAGGAAGAGTTGGTCTGAAATTAGTCAATCATTGCCCGAAACAGAATATCATCAAAGGTAAGATCAATAACCTCGTTTGATTTTTAGTTACCTTCCCTGTGGTCTTGCTTGCTCAGTTTGTTGAGGTTTCTTAATGACCAGAGGTTATTTGATTTTTAACTGAGGAGTTATGGTTAAAATAGGGGAAGGAAAAAAAAGGTTTTCAGAGTTAAAGGTGTTCAAAAAGGTGTTCAGGTCATATGATCTCTAAAGTGTCTAACAGACTAGAACACCCAGTAAAACAAGTACACATTCACAGAATATAATATAATAATAAAGCTATACGGAAACTGAAGAACATTTTCTGCAATATTTGAAGAAAATATCATGGAAAAAATCAATAATTATAACATTAGCATTCATTCAAAAGGCAGTGATTCATAACTAATTGATTTCGCCATCTCATCTATATTTCACTAATGTGAACAAATAGAATGTATAGTTTATGATACATAAGTTATGGATGTGCTTTATGTTTAACATATGTAATGCTGGTTTAATGTAATTTCTTAGATATCCAATAATGCTGACTTTTATGCTTTATAACTTTTCCCTCAGTTTTTGTGGTCAAAATGTAATTCTGATTATTCTCAAATGAGGTTTCCTACATATAACCCAGAGACTGTAAATCTATTATTAAATTTTGGTAAACCTCCCAGTTAGAGTAGGTGTTACAAATTTTTTTCCAGATAGAATATATTCCTCATTGCTCCCTATATAGCATATCTATTTCCTAACTATGTTTTTGCCCAAAACACATAAATAAATAAAGCTAACCGTTTATAAAAACTAATAACAGTTTAATATAGACTTGTTGTAGACTAAAACCACAATAACAGGTTTGGAAACACATGGTTTCTTACTCTTTTATAATTTGCTGTAAATAAAGCAAGAAAATCTTATTAAGATAAAGTATTATAAATTTCCTAAGAACTCAAAACTTAAGATATTTTTTATTTCCTGTATTTTCATTCTGCATACTTATGACATGGCATTATATATTAGATGCCATCTAAAAGCTTCCCACTTTTTGTTATAGTTTTCCTCAATGTTTTCTTTTTATACTGTAACTAGAGGCCCAGTGCATGAAATTCATGCACAGGTAGGGTCCCTAGGCCCGGACGCCAATCAGGGCCAATGTGTGGGGCAACCGGCAGGGTGATCAGGGGGCCCCCGCTGGCACCCACCTTGGCTGGCCTGAGGCCTGCGGGCTGGGAGCAGCTCCTGCATTGAGCATCTGCCCCTTGGTGGTCAGTGCACCTAATGGCGACCAGCTGTTCCACCGTTTGGTTGATTTGCATATTAGGCTTTCAGTATATATGATGATTATGCCAATACTATACAGAAGGTAGTCTTAATATAGTTAGTGCTCTATGAAGAGAGAGTGGGATTCATAGATTCTAAGTTATTTTTCTTTTAACATTCAAAACAAAGTCTTACTTCTATTATCTTTATAATAAAAATGTTCTAAACATATAGCTTTTTAAAATACCTGTAAAACTAACACATATCACCAAATTCTGAAATGTTTAGTTATTTTTAATCCTGACTCTAGTTTCCGGGTACTTCCTCAAATTCTAATAGTATAAAGTGAGTACTTTGTACAGTCATTAAGATAATTATTTTATCTTAGAAGCACTTCTGTACTATTTTTTTAAAATATATTTTTACTGATTTCAGAGATGAAGAGAGAGGGAGAGAGAGATAGAAGCATCAATAATGAGAGAAAATTACTGATCAGCTGCCTTCTGCATGCCCCACACTGGGGATCAAGCCCACAACCTGGGCATGTGCCCTGACTGGGAATTAAACTGTGACCTCCACTGAGCCACTCCAGTCAGGCAATATTTATGTACTATTATAGAGCAACTAGTGGCCCTGTGCATGGATTCATGAACATTGAAAGGAAATTAATTAGAATAAATATTTAATATCACTATTCGCCCTTTCTCTATAATAGAAGTGTCAGAGATGAAAGAAAATTAGATGAAATTAATATATAAGTTGATTAATAAATAAACAATAACAACATGATATAACAACAACAAAGACAGGATATAAAAACAATAAAAACACGATATAAAAACAACATTGATAAAAACAATGACTGATAAATTGATTAAACTTATTCTAATATCTCTGTGTATACCACATTGAGAGTAAAAACACGTTCAGAGTGCTTGACTAATCTCCCTTTTGATGATGTATTTACAACTTTAACTTTAACCTCACACGCTCTTCTAACTCAAGAGAAAGCAACATATAACTAACTGACCATGTCCGAAAACGGGTTCAGGTAGGAATATTCCTACTTTGTCTACAGTTTGTCCTTGTGATTCATTAATAGTTATGGCAAATGCTGGCATCACGGGAAACTGTCTTCGAATTGATTTAAATAGGAGGCCAGTGTCAGACAGGGACAAATATCACACATGTGCAAGTCAACATTTATTTTTAAATTGCCAGTGTGCATCTTATATACCGGCTCGTTGGTCAGTCAGATGGTCGGATGGACATATGGTCAGTCACATAGCCTTTTATTTATTTTTAAATTGCCAGTGCGCATCTTATGTACCGGCTGGTTGGTCGGACGGACATATGGTCAGTCACTTAGCCTTTTATGTAGATGATAGATAGATAGATAGATAGATAGATAGACAGACATAGACATAGACATATAAAGGGTGTCCCAAAATTCACGCAAGAAGTAAATTTTGATAGAAAACATAGGTTTATAATTAAAAATTGTAAATTTTTTATTGATTCATAAATTATACAGCATAGGGTTATGTATGGAATAGCATATCGGGTAAATGGCCTCCACGGCTTTGCTGGCACATATGCACTCTTTTGTTGAAATTTTCCATGACTGTTTTGCATAAATGTGGCTGAATTTCATTGATACAGTGCTCAATTTCCTCCTTCAAGGCGTGGGTGGTCATGGGCTTGTTGGCATAAACCTTAGACTTCAAAAAACCCAAAAGAAAAAAGTCCAATGGCGTTAAATCGCATGATCTGGGCGGCCAATTCTGATCACCAAAACGGGAAACTACATGAACAGGAAATAACTCATGAAGTAATTGAATTGTTTCTCGGGCTGTATGGCATGTGGCACCGTCTTGTTGAAAACACATGTCGTCCATATCCATATCTTGCAATTTAGGCACAAAAAACTGGATTATCATGTCACAAGAGCGAGCACCATTAAATTCAATCTCGCGTGAATTTTGGGACACCCTTTAGATATGCTTCTAAGTATAGATGATTTTGCTTGTATTATATGTTTATTAGATATATAGACAAAAAGCGTCTTCTGAAAGGAATAAATAAAAAATTCCCAGTCAACAGTGAGAAGTAAATATAATGTATTCAGAAAGGTAAGTTGTCTAAACAGGGGAACAGAATGGATTTGTCAAGTGCAGCCTCCTCACTGTGCTCCCAAACTTAGCAGTAGTGCATACGTGAATACTGTTGATGTGATTAAGACACCTGGTGAAAGCACAGAGAGAATTAGAAAGTGATGTGAAATAACAGATGCTATCATGTACATCACATCTTGCATTACTCTGGCCTGTTCTGTGCCTCTGCATTCTATTGACTTGAATTGATTTTGAATTAACTACAAAATTTTTCTCTAGTTCTAGCCATATATCCTGATGAAATAATGTCTTAACTGCGGGGGTCTGGGAATCAGTCAATCTCCTGGCAATTTCATAATCAGAGGACCAGCAATTTCTCCAAATAGTGGTCCTACTTTCCATACTAGAAATCCTGGGTGAGCTCTATACAATCCCGTTGCTAGCACATTAAACCAAAATAGATTATTTTGGAACTAAAATTTTTTCACACTATATAAATCGGATTTCAATTTGCACTCACTCTAAGCCTATCTATAACTTTTAGATCACTGCTTTTGGGGAGTGTTAAAGTAGAAAATCACATAATTCAAAGGGAAATGTTTTAAGATGACTTTAATTTTCAAACTCCAAGTCATATATCTTAACTGTAGATACTGGACAGGAAGCTTATTTCTGTACTCTGCAAGATACGTTTTCCCCATCTTCTCTTACTCGGGGCATTTATCCACTTAACTGGCCAATCAATGTTAACAGGTAGTGAAATTCCTGGCTCCAGTGTATTCACATCCACTTGACGGAGAATGGTTGATGGGGTGATGGATTCTGAAATTGTGTACTGAGCTAGAAGAAAACAAATCTGTAAAATATATAAATCCTTTGTCAGGCTTTCCCAGTTTCAAACCTCTTGAAGCTTTTCTACATCTTTTCTAATGTTTAAGTACCTGTGTGATGACATATTGAGGTTGGATTTCTCGGAGACCCGGTGCTGTGTAGCAGATTGGAAAGCACCTGAATCGATTGTGTCACTGCATAGCAGCTATGCGACAATGGATGGATTGTAGGGACCACAGTCCATTAACTCTAGCTGCCTATCTGCTGCCAATAACCTATGTGTGGTCAAAAGGCAATTCTGATTATTCTCAAATGCGCATTTGATATTTAGTGAAATAGCACCATTTTATTTGCCAAGCATCCATAACCCATACAAGGGGGTTCAAAGAGGGAAGCAACATGATGCAGATGCAGTGGATGGAGATGTAATTTGAAAATATAGAAAGCCAAGAGCACAGGCAGCCAGCAAAAGCAAAACACAAACAAAGAAAACAAAAACAAGTCAATGGATGCCCTCCTCAGAGCCATCAGAAGGACTGTAAGAAAACTGCCAGGCTGGCGTGGTTCAGTAGTTAAACATCGACCTATGAACCAAGAGGTCATGGTTAGATTCCAGGTCAGGGCGCATGCCCAGGTTTGCAGGCTCAGTCCCCTGTGTGGGGCATGCGGGAGGCAGCCAATCCATGATTCTCTCTCATCACTGATGTTTCTATTTCTCTCACACTCTTCCTTCTTCTCTGAAATCAATAAAAATATGTTTTAAAAAAAGAAAATACATTGGTGTTGTTTTAAGCCCTTCAATTTGTGGCAGTTTGTTACAGAGACTCTGGGAAACCATCACACACACTGATTCACAGTCCCTCTGTGTCTCCCATCCCAGCTTCCAAACGAACACTGTCCTCACCTTGAGGAAGAATAATCATTCTAAATTGAGTGCAGAGCACAAAGTGATATCTTTGGATAGTCTAATTGGTAAATTTTCTACTTAAAGTGAATTCAACTTTATTTTTTTTACCAAAAGGAATCAGGAAACTCTTTGCATTTGCAAGTGTTGTCCTAGATTCCTAGAGCAGAACATAACGATCAGGGGCAGTGTCCTTTAAAGATACTTCATTCACATTTGCCTTAAATTGCGTGTTCAGCCAGCACTCCTATTAAGTCTTACTTATCATTCTTCTGTATTAACCTGAGTTCATTTTGAAAATTTTGGTGGGGAGAGTGGCTTCAACCCTCAACCTGTTTTTTTCTTATAATAAGCAAAATCAATTATGTTGGAATGTCTTAAAAATAAAGCTAAGCGAAATGCATTAAGACTTTTTAGATAGCCCCTGCAATAGTCTTGTTGACTATAAAGAAGTCCTTTTAGCCATCCCTTGAATGATATGCAGTTTGCCTACTTCACGTCAGAAATGAAGCACAAAAATAAATACATCTGGTAGCCTCCTAGTCCGTTGCTAAGAGACAACAAATGATGTGCTTTTAGAATTGGCGAACAAAGAGAGTTATTATGTGCAATGCATGTTCTAGAAAGAAGAGAAAGGAAAAACAACTGGATTTTTATCAAATACAAGGAGTGCAAACATAATAGTATCCATGAGTATGAGATGTTACAATACGCACACACGTATGAGGAGCAGCAGGGGAGGGAGAGTAAAGACCAACAGGATGACAAGCAAAGCTGAGGACATGGAGAAATCTGTGTCTTTTTCAAAATCCAGACTTATATTAGAGGCTTTGCTTAAATGATAGAAAGCCTACTCACTTGAATAAATTTTTAGCACAATAAAAGTCTCTTCAAATAGCAGGATAAAATATATTCAACCCACCAGTTCCAAAGAAGTAAATAAGCAATTTGGCAACTTGGGGAAAGATGCATATGTTGGCTGCTAATATTTATCTAAAAATTAAGCTAGTCATTTTAAGGATTATAAAAATGCAAGATTTAATGAGTGTACTGCTATAGGAAGGTAAGCGGGCTTGTTCAAGACTCTGTCTCATTAGTTCTTTGTATTTTATATACTCTCCGAAGGAAGTCCATGCAAAATCCTAAAGAGCATTAACTCTCATGCCATCTTATCTCACTGAATGCTAAATTGTGTATCTATGTACTTAAATACATACTAAATACCAAACTTTAGAGGGAAAGACAGAGATTTAAATATAGGAAAAGCCAATAGAGTTTATAGGACATGGAAGATAGAATGAGACTATCTAAAACTGGCTAATCATAGGTTTTGGCATGCCAAAATTATACGCAAAAATATAAAGACTGGTATACACACAATTCAGTTTTAGCAAAACAAATCTGAAATGAACATAGACCGTAAAGGTAGGTGGCGCGCGTAGGTGATGACAATGCCAGGCATCAGAACAGGTGGTAAAAGAAACTAGACAGTAGTTAATGTGAGAGCAGTGGGAATATCCTTGTAAATCAGGCCCTTTATGTACTAACATAGCTTGCAATGTAATAAGGCTAAGCTAAAAAGAAAGTGCAATCGAAGGCTACTAAACTGAGCTAATGATACTGAAGATGCAAATAAAAGGCTAATATAAGGCATTGGAGTCTTTTAAGAGTTGAAATGAAGGGCTGTCAGGACATGCTTGAATTCTGCTTTGCCCTTGATTTTGGGAAACTAAGAAGAATGGGAACTGCTCCGTGTTTGGAAAAAGTTCAGTTAAATCAATGCCTCGGTGCCTTCTGGGGAACATCAGCCATTCACTGTATGGTGCTTGGACACCATTTCAAAGGGGCCCAAAGGTGTTATAAAAAGTGGTAGTTAGGTTTATCAAACTGATTTGTATAGACTTTCGCCTGAAGCGATGGCTTATTCGTTTCAATAAACTCTGTGATAACAGGCTTAAGCCTTACTTATTTTCCATGGAATAGTCTCTTGACCATAATAGAGTCTGGCAAGAATGGAGGCAGATTCTTCTGCTCTTATCCATTCGAAGTATCGACGTGCCGTTTGAGCTAGCAATACATCGATAGCACACTGATAGTGCTTCCCCTTGGCACACTTCCTGGATGTAGGCACCCAATACAGGAAAGAGTGTCCTCCTTGGCACAGGGTGTGGGGGGCACAGGTAGTACAACCTGGGTGACTGCAGTACCTTAAAAGACAGCCTCAGGCTTCTTACCACACACTAAATACTAGTACTGCTCCTTCAGTATGTATTTTTTGTTCTTTAGGGGTTTTTAGTTCTATTTTCGGGCCAATATTGGGTGTTATTTTGTTCTGCAGGCTTGGCCACCACTAGCAGAGAACTTTGGACAAAAAAATCAGATGATGGGGCTCTCTCATTAATCCCCACCAATCCTCCTTAGTAACCTGCTTTGGCACTCAGCTTCCTTTTCCTCCCATTAGCATTCAATGCATCCCTTCTTACCTACCAGTTACCTACATATAATCTGGTTCCTACAGATCCCTGTCTTTATTGTGCATCATCTTTGATTATGCAGCCTATTCTCATTTTATATCAACATTTATTAAAATGAATAAAATTTATATCAAAGTCAACCAATTTAAAAATGAGAAGAGAAAAATGTATCTATATATAAAAGCCAAGTGACCGGAATGACCGGTCACTATGACGCACACTGTGATGACCAACCAGCCCGATCGGGCCCCCGATTGGCCCCCCCAATCTCCTGTGGCCCCTCCTCCTCCCCGCCAGCCCACTCCTGATCACATCCCCCCCCCGATTGAGGGCAGGGCCAGACAGCCCACCTCCCCCATCTCCTCCCCCCTGCCGGCCTGACCCCAATGGGCCCCCATCGGGGCAGGCCTGCCGGACCCCATCCATGCACAAATTCGTACACTGGGCTTCTAGTAGGAACAGAAGTCCCTATGTCTTTAGAATCAAAAGCTACTTCATCAGAAAATAAATGTATAAAAATCTTTAAAATGTACATTTAAAAAGCATTAGTGTTTATTTCCTTATGGGACTATATTTGTGATTCTAAAAGAAACTTCCATGGCGTTGACCTATTTAAGAGAGGACAAATTCTACTAACAAGGATGCATTAAGTATCTACTAAATTTTGACTTTATAAATTGTTTCTCAGGCTCTGCCTCAGTAAAAGCTCCCCCTGCCCCCAAATAAAGCCAAAATTTCTCAGCAAAAATTATAGTGAGCAATTATCAGTGGAAGACTTTTCTATATGTTTCTATGCTTCTTCTTAAAACCTTTAACTGTGACTCGATAATATGATAAATGACATGGGAGGAGACTATAGAGCAATTGAAAATGAAATTGATGTTCTACTTGATTAAAAATATGGATAATGGTTTTACATAACCTTTTATAAACAAAGGCTGACTTTTATTTCAAGGTGGAGGGGATCACTCACATTTATTAATGTGCTCCTTTTCAACCCCCTTTACCCCTATATGCCATGTTGATAAAACACGTCTATGGATAATACACAAACATAAAGAGGTGAGGCGCCCTCTAGCTTGACCAAATGAGTTGTTGTATAGGAGTAATTTCATCGATTTCAGCCAATACTGATGTCTACATCGTTTCTGCTTCTAAAGCCAGGAAGTCAGCTTGTATAGCTATTAGCATATTATGCCTTTGCCACATCAGAATAAATGCATCCTATTATTATAAATTAATTGGAAGAAAACAGCACGGCCATGGGTTGAAACTTTTGAAACAGTGATTGGAGGACTAAAACACCGGGTGGATGAAAACATCACATTTGTAATTGGAATCTTTCTATGAGGGAATGTCAAGGAAAAAATTAGGCAATTACCAGGCAACAATGAGAAATGCAGGCATGGCTCCTCTCAGTGATGCCCACACCTGCTTTAGCACATCTCGGAGAATAAACGGTCTCAATTATAAACTTGGCACCAGGAATAATGTTTGTGATTTACAATTAATGTAACTTACATGAGCTGATTTCTCAGCTTTATGACCAGTAACCTACAGGTGAGCAGAATATTATACATTTAAGATGTGCTTCATAATTTGGAACTGATTAACATTTAATATGCAAGTTACATTACTTAGTGTGTTTACTTGAAATCTGGAATTATTCTTCAGGAAATAAGAAAATACATAAGAAGATAAGGCATGCATCTTATGAGTATATTTTAAATAATTTCTAATTTGGTTTCATTTCCTCATGCTACTCCCATAACTGATTTGGATATTACCAATGTAAAAGAATAATTTGAGAACAAATAATTTTTATATAAATGTAGCCTCTTATTTTCTGGAGTTGACAATGATTAAAATTATGCCAAATCTTAATGATGGCCTACATATTTCTTCATTCAAGCTACCTTTTCTTCAGTGGAACAAATTGGGGCATAAAATATGTTTGTAAATAGAATTGATATTTAGGAATAAGACTCAAATTTTAAAAGTTAAATGTAATATGCTATTTTTCCTGCAGCAAGTACTGCAAATATTCATATTGGACACAATCAACAACAACATTATAAGGGGTGGATATTATTTACTTAAAACTCTGTTAGTTGGGGTCAATGACATGCTTTTGAGCAAGACGTTTTATGTTTTCATGAATGGAAGGAGAGCTCAGACCCAATTAATTGTGTAGCAGATAATATTGTCTGTTAAATATGAATTTATTGTTTTAAATACACACATATTTTAAAAATATTGAATATATATAGATATGTGTATCAAAATATTTTTTCAATATATATTCCAATTCTATTCTGTCCATTTTTATTTTAGTGGTGGAAACCACCACTTTGAGTCTTACATGGCCAATCAGCAAACCTTGGATCTCTATGTAACCAAGTAACTATGTTCTGCCAAATAAATTGTGAACAGAAGGGTCATGTGCAACTTCTCAGTGATAGCCTCCAAATAAAGTTATACACCTTTCCCTGCCTCTTCCCCCAAGTCCCACCTCTAGAACCTGATGTGATAGTATTAAGCCCTTTAGACGATATGGACAAAATCCACACCCTGACAGATGGTAAATCAAAGACAGAGAAATGTGATATCGTTTGTGAATGGCTGCACGAAGCAGAGCTTCCCAGTCCTGTCTAGAAGTACCCCTTCTCCCAATGTCCTATACATTTCCTGCTCCGGTCCTAGCCGGTGTTGCTCAGTAGACAGAGCGATGGATTGGGGACTTTAGGGTCAAGGACACATGCCCAGGTTGCAAGCTCAATCCCCAGTGGGTGCATGCAGGAGACAGCCAATCTATGATTCTCTCTCATCATTGATATCTCTCTCTCTCTCTCCCTTCCTCTCTAAAAATATATATATATATATATATATATATATATATATACACATACATACATACACATAAAATTTCCTCCTCCCAATCCTCGCTTCCCACCTTTACTGCTTCTACCCCTGCCTTTTCTCCAGGTAGTGCACCGCCAGCACCTAAGAAAACTGTCTAGTAGAGAAATGCTAACTAAGAGGGAACAAGTGGAGAACAAACTGAGAGAACAAAATCAGAATTCTCTTATGTGAGGAAGATGAGCCTTCTATGATAATTATTAGGAGCAAAAACATTAGTTTAAAAGATAGCTGTACATTCAAAAATAAAGAGAGTAACCATGAGTTTTTTGTTTATTTATTATGCGAAGGTTTGGAGTAAGACATATAGTAAATGTCATGTAAGGGGAAAACAAACTCTTCAATTCATATTTATTCTGTGACTGTTGCATATACTTGAAGTTGCAATGAGAAGGTTAATTATGAATGGAACTTCAACTTGCTTTATATTTCCCTATGAGAAGCTTCGAGAATCTTAACTAATTCATATTGGTGATTACATGAAAATCCTGGAAGGGTTACAATTCTCTGTTGATAATACCTATACAGTAATTGATAACTTTCAAGACTAAAACAAAATATGTTAAAGTACAAAAGGATGAATTACCATATGCCCTACCTTTTGCTATACTTGTTACTAAAATTAGTCTTTCTTTTCCCACAGAGTAAATTTAACCCTCAATTCTTCATTGAAGTGTGTACTTGAGGTATGGAGCCTTTTTATTGAAAACTTATTCATATCACATTTTAGAAGTATTTGTGATTGGCGCCAGTCTGGCTTCGCTGAAATCCTGGTTCCATGGTACAGCAACAGGAGTGAGGCTTCAATTTTCTCTTTTGAATTAAGGAATAATTGAGGACCATTTTGAAAAGGAGTCAAGTGCTTGTTTTCTCGGAATAATCCTGCAATTTTGTTTTGAGAGTAGCATTATGGTTGATGTGTTTAACGCTGATGAGCAAATCGCATTTACGCCAGAAGTGTAAGGAGGGTTTGCAGATAAAAGAAATACAGTGGGTAAAAGCGATAGAGCTAATTAATGTGGATCCATTCCAATGGAAAATTGTGGTGTTGGCAGTTTGAAAGGAAAGATATAGCTTAAAACGCAAAACCTCAAATGACAGAGATGAAGCAAGATACCAAAATAAACCACAGGCATATAGATAGGGGTATATTGAGCTGCATAGCCAATTAAAATTATTTGTCAATTTATAATAAGTGATATTAGGCTCCATCTTATGAGCAAGAGATAGGTCTAGGATATTACTTTATTGTTGCTAAAATTACATTTTTATTTAAAATATTATAATACAAAAATGCCAAGCATAATTTCCTCAGTGTTAGCAAATCATGTGTATAATATGAAAGGATTTCTAAACTCCATTAAACAATCAGTAGAAAAGACTTGTAAAGATGTTTTCCAACATTCTTATGCTGAAAATAAAGCTGTTTATATTTCAGAAGCAAAGAACAAAGAGACAGAGAAGAGAGAGAGAGAGAGAGAGAGAGAGAGAGAGAGAGAGAGAGAGAGAGAGAGAGAGAGAGAACGAACAAGAGTACCTGATATACATTCAAGCATTGTTGTTTTGTTTTTATTTTTCTTTGTGAGGCTGGGTATGCTACTTCGTTAAAAGGACTGGAGTGAAATTACTCATGGGGAACAAGAAAAGTGGGAAATGGATTTATTAAAGAATCTTTGAATTATTTACTTTTCAGATGATTTACAATCCATCAAAGAAAGAAAAGTAATTCAAACAAAATGTAATGTCGCAATGACTATAAAAGCTGGCCAGATGCCCTAGCTGGCTTGGCCCAGTGGACAGAGCGTAGGCCTGGTTCTATTCCAGTCAAGGGCACATGCATGGGTTGTGGGATCAATCCCCAGTAGGGGGCGTGCAGGAGGCAGCCAATCAATAATTCTCTCTCATCACTGATGTTTCTGATGCTCTCTCCCTCTCCCCTGCTCTTTAAAATCAATAAAAATATTTTTTAAAAAAAGCTGGCCAGAGCTTGACTTCTCTGTCATTATCAGATTAACAATACTCAGCAGCTTTTCTCATGTATTCATCTATCCCGTATAATAACATCATCAAATTCTTGTATTTCCTCTCCCCAATCTTATATGTTATCCCATTTATCAAACCTCAAAGGGAAGGACTCTTAGAGTAAATAAGCAGAGGGGGAAGAAATGGCTGAACTTGACAAAAAACTGGTTGAGCATTTATTTGAATTAAACATTTAAATGTGGCTAATTAACTCATTAACCTTTGCATTAAAAATTCCATTTCACACTGTGTACTACACCGCAGTTCAGCTATGGTTCAGGTGTTACTTAATTAAATCTAAGGCCAAGATAGTTTCTCAAAACTTCTCTATTAATTCATGTATTAGGAGACCATAAACATTCCAAGTAATGCCCTGACATGCTTTGCTATTATTTTATTATTAAAGAGGTTTCACTCTCAACAACATACTTCTTTAATAATTGGACCAACGTCACAAATCTTTTCCTACTAAATAAGAGGCACAACTATAACCACGATTGGGACTACAGATTGATTTTTATCCCAGTTCTAGCTGTGTAGTCACTCAAAAGAATATTCAAAGGAAAAAATGGTCTGTGAAAGACAACAAACACATTTTAAAAACCAAATGAGTTAGAACAAATAATAATACTAGTATGAACTAAATAAGTAAACAAGCCTCCGTGCATGGTGAGGAAATAAAAACGAAGTTGATTATTCTCGTTTTTAAAGATCTTCAAGGGAAATGCAGTTAAGAAAAAATATTCATAAGTTTTTGTTTGTCTAGTTTGTTTATATAGCCCTCAGTTCTGCATGGAGAATGAAGGCAATAAATGGCCAGATAAATCTAGGGAATGAAAAATGAAATGAACTACAAAACTGGTGGGGTAAAATACATGAAGAAGCTGGGGGACAAACTCAGAAAATAGCCTTGTCATGAAGAAGAGTCTGGAAAAGATCCTCCATCCGGTCAGTGGGAGCTGCGTGCGACCAAGGATCCCAGACTCTTGACGACACTCACCAGTGACGTAGCCTCTTCTACTTGGGGTGGGAGAGGATGAGAAATGCTCATGTCCTGCTGCTCCCAGGGAGGCAGAGTACATCTTGAGGGAGAACTGATGGGAGAGAGGTCCCCACCTTTTTGGCTACATCATCTGGAGCAGATAGAGCTCCTGTGTGTTGCAGAGCTGGGGGAAGCGGTCACAGAATATGGCTGTTGCTAATGAGTTTTCCTAGATTGACTTGAAGAAATGTGTCTTTCTTTGTTGTATGCCCTTAGGACCACTTCCAGAGACTTTAAGTGGTATTTTTAATGGTCTGCACCTGCTTCGCTTCTTTTGTGGGGAGTGTGTCCCTGGAGTGTGTCAGGCTGCTGTCTGGGAAGTGGAACCCTGACATTCTGGAAGTCACACTAAATAAACGTTTATTAAAACTAAAGGTATGGAAGGTACATTGTTGTAACAAAAAGGAGGATCTTCAAGATTAGTATCGTAAAGTTATAGAAGACGACAGTAATGAAAGTTTATTTTCAGCATCTGCTAAAGTATAAATTTTGTTTCATATCTCTTTTGTAAAAACGTGTATTTTATTGATTTCAAAGAGGAAGGGAGAGAGATAGAAACATCAATGATGAGAGAATGACTGATGGGCTGCCTCCTGCACACCCCACACTGGGGATCGAGCCCACAACCCACGCATGTGCCCTGACAGAGAATAAAACCGTGACTTCTGGTTCATAGGTTGGCACTCAACCAATGAGCAACACTTGCCGGGCACACATCCCTTCATAGTGAGAATAATCTAGATATTTGTAGGTAATTCAATAGCATTTGCTTTTTAAATCTACTGAATAAATAAACATATTCTCTCTGAACTTGATCAAAGTACTAATTTCTAGCAAGACTGAACTATCTAAGGGCCTTTTTATAAAAACATGTTGGTGTTCCAACTGGATCTTCATTTGTATAATAGGAAACTTTAGCTGTCTCCACAATTACTTCTGACACATAATTGTGTAACTTTTCATTATTCCCATTTGCCAAGGTTGTATTAATAGCAATTGAACTGGGTTATTTGTCCATTGCTACGAGTGGAGAAAACACACACCATTATATTACACTGCACCTCAGAAACCCTGTTAGTTGTGGATGGTGAATTATTATTTATATTGGTAGACATATATTCTACAACTAAAGCATGGAAACTCTCAGGGGTTGTTACATAGTGTTTATTCAAGAACCAGCTTTTATATATGTGGATTTTTGCTCAGGCTCTGGAATTTACTCCAAAATAATTCCAATTACATCCAGTCTTTTGTTCCTAAATCATACCCATGATCACCTCTGCACATCCATCTGTTGCAATATATTGACTCAGTCTGTCTACTGATAGGTGATTGAGTTTATTCAGCTGGATACCAGAATGGCTGAAAGAGAGTATTTACAGTTCATTTAGCTCTGTGCTATCACTGTTCTGTGATTGGCAGGTCCATGGCCACATATACGAAAGTAAATCAGAATTCTGCCCAAAGAACCTGAGAGAGAAAGTGCTTGGTGTTTGACCTACTTTTTTCCTGTAAGTTTGGTGATATTCATTGTTAAATTAAATTTGATTTTAAACACATGGAATAATACAAACAGAAAAATGTAAAGCTTGAATATTTAGAAAATGTTCACTTTTCACATACAAAAATGTGATTACACAATTAGTTAATGACAAAACTAGGTAGGGACCAGAGTATAGTTTTCAATTTACACATATGAATTGCAAGTTAAATAGTAATCAGATCAAGGGAAAGCTGTATTAAAATATAGATTCTGAATCATCCTGGCTTCCATGGTAAATCTTCTAAGTCTAATGGTATTAAATTTATGCATATGCTTTAGCTCAGAGAATAAAAGCAAAGCTGTAATAATTATGTCTTTGTAAACACCAGCTCTATATTTCCAGTACCCAGTGTGTCACTAGGGTAGCCATCAGAACACCCATTCTCAAAACCTAAATTTTATTTTCAAACACATGACCTAGAAGAAGGAAAACATTCATGACCACAAAGAATATATTTTAAACAATTGACTGCTTAAGAGAAAAATAATTGACTGGGTTTTTTTGATCAATGGAGGAAGGTAAGCCCTTGTATTGACAAGAGAAGCTACGGATTTCTATAGATGCAGAAGGCCTATAAATTCATCTCATTCTTTCTCAGCTTTTAAAAGTCTTTCTAGGGAAGAAATAAATTGAGTTCAGATCATTCCTGTCAGAATACTGTTTCAGAAAGTGACTGAGCGCTGCGTTCCCGGCCCTGCCAGGGACTAACGCTTGTTATAGCAGCAAGTATGCCCAGTTCTGTCACGGAAGCCTTGTCATTAGGTTGTGATGGATGACCCAGAATTCTCAAATTGTGCTCAGTTCTCTGTTAGTTCCTCCCTCGCTGAGAGTACGTTCCTATTTATCCCAGATCAGCATATCCGGAGACTTTTGAGCAGATACTCATTTTGTTCCACTTAATAATAGCAATTTTCCTCTTCTCTGAGGTCTCTTCCAGTTCGCATCTCACCATTGAAATAAAAGCCGGTACTAATATCTGTGAATACTATGATAACATGCAGGCAACATTTTGTAGAGTTGATTGCAATATGGAATTATGCATGGGTGTATTATTAGGCCCTACCGATAGTATAGAGCTCTAGTTCTTAACCTGGTGAAGTGGCCAATACATTTTTGGTACAGACTCTCTGTTCCAGTTCTAAACTAGACCTTGACTGTCCGGAATCGAGAGTTTATGTTGAATACAAGTGTAAGAAAATTACAGGAGAGAAGCAGACTATGATTTCATATTTGTATATTTCCTGATTATGACTTTGTGATAAAGCATTCTGTAGTATAAATATGTCAATTATAATCAAGTACCAGGATCAATTATAGGATCCTCTTTTGAGTCCTAATTTCTTTTGATTATACATGGACAATCTACAAGAATGCAATAGATGCATTTTGGGGTAAAGTAGCATGAAGCAAATCTGCACATGAGAAATATGGAAACCTACTGGGAAAAAGGTTTGAGGCAGACTAACAAAATCCTAAGAAACTTTGCAATGAGCACACTCATTCATGCTTTTAAAAATAAAAGCATCATCACTAAAATAACATTAAATTCCTAATACATAAAAAATATATTAGAATCAAAAAGCGCCTTAGCCGGTTTGGCTCAGTGGATAGATCATCGGCCTGTGAACTGAAAGGTCCCAGGTTTGATTCCAGTCATGTGTTGACCGGGTTGTGGGCTCGATCCCCATTGGGGGACTTGCAGGAGGCAACCAATCCATGATTCTCTCTCATCACGGATGTTTCTATCTCTCCCTCCCTCTTCCATCCACTCTGAAATCAATAAAAATATGTTTTTTAAAAAGAATCAAAAATGGTTTTATCATTTGAAAAATGTGGAAGTACACTTTTTAATTTGGCTTGTTTAAAAGGTGTTTAAGGAAGGGGGTGGGACTATGGAGTTTTAAAAACAAGGATAAAATACAGCCAATCTGGCTCAGTGGATAGAACACTGGCCTGCAGACTGGAGGGTCCCAGGTTCAATTCCGGTCAGGGCACATGCCTGAGTTGCAGGCTCAATCCCTAAGTAGGGGGCGTGCAGGAGGCACCCGATCAATGATTCTCTCTCAACACTGATGTTTCTATCTCTCTCTCCCTCTCTCTTCCTCTCTGAAATCAGTAAGAATATATTTTAAAAAATAAAATAAAAGGAAGGATAAAATATGCAAATATCAGGGAGAACAGTGCCATCAACATTACCTGCACAGCACGTGTAGCCAAACTAAGAGAACAGGGAGACCATGAGGCTGCTGGGGCACTGGGTACAGGATGGAGGTTTAATAGGGTTGCTGAGGCCAGCTGGTTGAGTGTTCTGTGTCTTTAGCCCCATTTACTTGGGAGCAAAAAATGTAAGTGCGTTGGAAAAACATCATGTGGATCAAGATGGTTTTCACCTTTTGACAATGTCATTCTCCTTTCTTTCAGTCATGAATGAGTTAATCTTAACTACAGAAATGCTCACTTGAAAAAAGTGGCTATATTAATAAAGTCTTTTATTCGAATGAAAATTGTTATTTACTCTCTAAAGCACTACTCTAGTACTTTCATTTTTATAATAAATATTATAACAATATGATCATTTTAGACTAATGTCTTTTTGAATCTGCATGAGTATATGCACAATAATTGTCCTTTATCTTGTTAGAATTAAATATACCCATTTTCATCTATTTTCATATATATGTAAGATTGAAGGAATTTAAGTCAGTAGAAATTATAAAAATAAAAACCAAACAAAAAGGTAACAAGTTAAATGCCTTTTTATTCTAATTCCTACTTTTCCAGAAAATCTCAGAAAAGTTACTTTCAGTGTTTTTACTTTGTTTTTGTTACAAGTTTGTATTTTTCTCAGCTTTATATCTGATAATGCACCCTTTGACTCCAGTTTTTGGACTAATTAGGATCTAGCTTGACATGTAGTCTTCTGTTATTTTTTGTTCTTTGTGGGTGTGTGTGTGTGTGTGTGTGTGTGTGTGTGTGTGTGAACTTCTCTTGGCATTTCCTCCTCTAAGCGTTTTACCTCATTTCTAATTTTGGTTATATTCAGCATTTGAAGAGCCCTTTGTGAAGACAGATTGTTTCCATATTCTTTACATGACTCAAGGTCTTGAAAATGCCACTCAAAACATTCACTTCTCCTCATGTTCCAGTAGATTTTTTTATACATTTTTTTTCAGTTATTTGAAAAGTTTACCATTATCCAGGGAACAGAGAAATTGCTTTGGTCCCCTTTTAAAGAGTGAGCAGCAGCTATAAGAGTACAGTGTTCCTGCTCATCCATTTGCTTTTTCCCACAATGATCTCTGACTTGAAATTTTCAGGCTATCTTGAAGGTCAAGTAACAAAACAGCACTATTCATTACAGGCAACACCACTCCTGGCCTTTCCTTCGGAGGACCCTGCCGTTCCGCAGGTTGGACAGCAAAAGGAGGGGCAGGAGGCCCCCACCCCTTCTGACCTTTGTCAACTCCACTTCAGCAGAAGCAAGAATTAATGTCCAGAACGTCTCTTCTTTGGAAAACATCTTGTTAAAATTTCACAGCTAAAAAGGGTGCCCAAATGTTCTATTTAAAGAAGCAACATTTTAAAGTCAAAGCATATATATAGATTATACATTTATCATAGGCCCGCATCATTGGGAATGTAACAAGTCTCTTTGTCTCTCAGGGAGGCACTGGGTTTAACATGCCCTTTTGGATCCTCTTTTCCAGATAACCCAAGCATCTGCTTTAGGATAGGACCTTCGTCAGCATGGAGGCAAGCGTGGCTGTCCTCATTTCTCTGTTTAGAAAGGGTTAATTGAGTTTCACATCTTCTGAGTGCCAATTATCTGATGGATTCCTTTCACACTTCCTGTCCTCTCCAGGCTCAGCAGGGCGACAACTCTTTCCACATCAAACTCTGACCTATAAGAACCCAACGCAACTCCAACTGGTGTGTGAGCAACAATCTGACGTGGCCTATACAAAAGAAAATGTCCCTGCCTGGCTAGTGTGGCGCAGTGGTTGAGCATCACCCATGAACCAGGAGGTCTTTGTTCGATTCCTAATCAGGGCACATGCCCAGATTGCAGGCTTGCTCCCAGTAGGGGGCATGCAGGAAGCAGCCTATCAATGATTCCCATCATTGATGTGGCTATTTCTCTCCCCCTCTCCCTTTCTCTCTGAAATAAAAAATATATATATTTAAAAAAAGAAAGAAAAAAATCTCCTTTCATGTGAATTCTTATAGTATATTTTCACTGTCTTTGTTTCATCATAATAGTCTACCTGGGCTAACACGCTCTTGTAAGTTCAGTTAGCACAATGTTTTAAACTCAGAAAATAGAAGTAGCTCTCATTAAATGTTAGGCACATACAGTGTTTATGATTTGGGAATTAAATACTAACAACTAAACCTCAATTTTCAAGTTCACTTTTGATATTTCCATAATATAAATTGGTACTCATGGTCACTCCATTAATATGCAAACAGCAGTAATTTGCCTGAACAATTTGCTGCAACATGTGTCATATAAACAAAGGAATCTAAAACTGTAATCTATAATGAGTGAAAAAAAGTGGAAACAGAGTACATAGAAAAAGAAAATAGATTTTTTTTTACCTTTTACCTTAATGTATCTTTTAAATTTTGGACTATATACAAATAATACTTATTCAAAAAGGAAGAAAAGACGATAATAATGAATGAATGCATGAGCAAATAATAAGCAACTAAGTAAATACATAGAATTCCTGATTTGCTCTGGAAGACAGTGTGTAATAAGGATTTCTATATAGTCAATTAGACTTTAGGACTTCCAAATACCAAGTACTGCGACACTTCCATAATATTGACATGCTACTAGGAATCATTAATATTAAGTTGTGGTTCACAGAGCTAATGGAAAGTAGATTGGAAATTCATCTAATATTGTAAATTGAAGGGTCTTACTGATATGATGCATACTCAAAAGCAACAAGGCAGTGCTATCATATAAGGATACCAGCATTCCTTCACTTACTTTGATTACTTTGTGTTCAGGCAATGTTTTATTTAACTGCATGATGAATATGAGGTCAATACAATTTTAATTTTAAAGTTATTTTTAGTCATTCTATCTATGCAAGGAGTATGGCATAAAGATTTGGGTGTGGCTAAAAGAAAAAATAGTGATGACACAAAATTCAGGGAAAGACTCAGAGAAACTGAGTCATTCACTCATTGTTTGTGTGATGAACAGTGATATAGCCACTCTGAAAAACAGTTGGTATTTTCTTATAAATATGTCTTTATTCATATCATCCATCAAATGTAGTTTTGAGCATTTATCCCAGAGAAATGAAAACTTATCATTAAATGAATACCTATACAAGAACCTGCCACAGCTTTATTTATACTAGCCAAAACCTGAAATCCACTCAGATATACTTAAAAGGGTGAACCGTTAAACAAATTGACACATCTACACAATGGAATACTTGTCAGCAATAAAAAGGAATGAACTATTGTTACACATAACCACTTAGACGAATATCCAGAGACTTATGCTGAATGAAAATAAGCCAACCCAAAAGTCACATACTGTATGATCCTATTCACATAGCGTTGTATAGAATTCATTACACACACACACGTGCATGCATGCATGCACATGGTACAAGTAAATCTGGGAAAATCTGAATACAATTGATGAATTGCATCCATCCTAATATTCTTGTTGAAAGATTATACTACAGTTTTGTACAATGTTACATTGGGAGTGAGACAAAATGTACAAGGAATCTGTTTATTATTTCTCGCAACTGCATTGTGAATTTAGAATTATCTCAATAATTTCATTTAAAAATTCTAAGAGAATGACTGATGTAGTAATGCATATGTTTATACCAGGGATAAACTGCTATGAAAGTAATCAGAGAAGGAATTGAAAAGACATTAGGTCTGAAGCATCCTTAGGTCATTAGCTTGACAGATAGAAGCAAGAATGCACAGTACACACTTGACTGCTATAGTTGGGATACCCACCCCATCCCAAAGACAAATGTCTCCCTTAATGTTGGGCAGAGCCCATACACCCCTCTTAGAGGTCTGATTCTTCTTTGCCTTATGCATCTCTTTACTCCAGAATCTATCACTGTCACCTGCATACAGTTCCTGATCAGGAAGTAACTGGCACTCTGTGTGATTTAATCCATAAGCTCAATGACAGAATGTTGTATACAGTTATTGCATAATAGACCAAAATGGTGGAATAATCTTTATGCTTAGGAAATTTAATAGGATGTGTATAATTAAAAAATTTTATTGCCTGGCTGGTGTCCACCTATAAACCAGGAGGTCAGTTTGATTCCCGGTCAGGGCACATGGCCAGGTTGTGGACTTGATCCCCAATGTGGGGGGCATGCAGGAGGCAGCCGATCCATGATTCTCTCTCATCATTGATGTTTCTATCTCTCTCTTCCTCATCCTTCCCCTCTGTAGTCAATAAAAATACTTTTCTAAAAATTTATTGCAGATTAGTAAAATTGACACTGAAAAATAGTTTGAATTAAAATTATGGAGGGTTTTGATGGATAAAGTAGGGAGATTTTGGAAAGGGCCACTCTGCATCTCTCCTTATGCGTGTACATAAAGAATAAATTCAGAAGGTTTATACCTGCTTTTCCTTGGTTTCTGACCTAAATTCAGAGTTTTAGCATCCCCACCCTTGTCTAGGACTCTGGAGGCATTTTTTAATCCTCCTTCTTTCTTACCAAATATATCAAATTGGTGCACAATCTCTTTTTTATATCACTTCCAAATTGTTTCTTTATCTCCATTCCTACTATCACTATTCTAATTCCAGTTCTCATTATCTCTCACCTAAACTATAGCAATCATCTCCACACTGATATCCCTGTAGGTAACTTCCTCATCTTCAAATCCATCTCTTGTACAGCCAACAGAATTAGTTTTCTCAAACACAAATCTGACCAAGCCACACTGTTCAGAGAGCTGCAATAACATTTCTTCTCTTATGAAACAGAGGCACTCATGGAAGTATTCACATTTTTGGTTAATGTGGCCTCAATGATTCCTTCTAGTTTAGTGGTGACATTCAATATCTTTACCAATATCTTTTCTCAGTATGATACTGATACTGTCTTTATTTTATGATGTTTTTATTTTATGATGATTTCAGTCTTGAGGGCTGTGTGACACATCATTGTATTCACCGAGTCAATCTGGAAGTAAATTACATTTCCTTCTTTTCTAAATTCATTCTCTTTCTAAAACCTTAGTTCATATATTCCCTCTATTTGGTACAAATACAGTTCAACTTTTATTAAATGCTCCCTATATGTTTCCTCCTCCATTTGATGTTTTAAATCCTTGAGAGTAGAAATAATGTCTTACTCACATAGCATCTGCAAGAAGGTCTAGTTTTTGCTAAATAAACTGAATGGAATTCATTCATTCTTTCAATAACTGTTTATGGAACACATATAACTGTTAGTCCTGTGTCCACATATTAAAGAGTAGATGATGCATAAAGTATAAAATGTCCCTGCCTTCATCTAGCATTTTTCTAGTTGGAGAGACAAGCGATAATAAATGGACAATGGAGCAAAAGGTCAGACACTGTATTAAATTGAATTAAATTCATGAATGACATTAAGAGTTAAAACATTTTTCTATAAAAGAAAAAAGTGACATGCTTACACTTCTGGGATTGTATCCTAAATGTGGTCCTTGTATGTGACTGATAAAACTATCACAACTGTGACTGCTGGCGATTTTGAAAAATACCCCTTACCCCGGACAGCCCCACCCCCTGGTCGAACTCCTGGTCAAGGGGACAATTTGCATACTACGCTTTTATTATATAGGATAAGGCTGACAAATCAGCAGTCTTACTGATAACACAGCATCATGCAAACGACATCAACCACTAGATAGAACGTCCTTCTTCTGCTTACGCAATGCCGTTTGTACTTAGAACACATAGGAAATCGTGACCAAGTTATCTTTAGAATTTTTCCTCATGGAGCTATAACTACCCTCTGTTGGACTAAAAGGGTTTTGAAAATACAGGGTAGAATGGGCTGCATATTCACGGGCTACTGAAAGAAATTCTTCAAGGCATCAAGTTAAAAAAAAGGAAGAAAGAAATACGTGGCTATTTAAGACAAAGCAAGAAGGCAGAATAGGAGGTCCCTGACATCCCCCGCCTGCCCACAGACCTATACAGCCAATGCCTTCTTGAGGCAAAACATTGTCTTTATGATATTCTACTGACCAAAGTTCACTCAAATTCAAAGGGGGACACAGAGTCTCCTTCTCCTGATGGAAGAAGAGACAAAATCATCGTTCAAAAGTATGGAGGTGGGGGGAAGTGGAACATCGGGGTGATTTTTCCTATCAGTTGACCACAAAGTGGCCCCTATAATAAACAGCTGGTGCTCTCATCAGAATCAAAGTAGAAATTACCTTGGCATTATGGGTTTGTCTTTTGTTAAGGACAAAACTCAAATAACTATCTTTACTATTTTCTAACTTACACTTGAGTGATCCACATGGAATAAGAATTATATCGCTGCAATTAAACTTCATAGCTATTAACATATTAATAAAGACACCAGCAATATCTGTATATGTACTTCTGACAAAAAAAAAAAAAAAACATATCCCATATGTCTATCTGTTCCTGGAAAAGAGAACCTATTAGATGATATTTAAATTGGAACGTAGGCACAACAAGAAAGTGGTCATGACATCCCAACTCAATACTTTCTCTTTGTTCCCCATAACATCAGTGCTATTTACAGGGATCTGTAAAATATAATGGCTGTGATTAGCTTTTTATATGCATAATTCATGAAAACAGGTTGCAAACATTCCTGGTGCATGAAGCAAGTCTATTTTCATTTGTATTTTTTCCAATAACTATTCTGAAAGGATTTAAAATATTTTTGTCTGATGTTTACAAAAAATCAAATTTAGAATTTGCATATCATTAACCATAGCTAATACCTGTTGAGCTAACTTACTCCCTCAAATGTACTGCAGCTTAAGAAGAACAGCCATCTGCCCTGACTGGCTTGGCTCAGTAGATAGCGCATTGGCCTGTGGACTAAAGGGTCCCAAGTTTGATTCTGGTCAAGGGCACATGCCTCGGTTGCGGGCTCCATCCCCAACAGGGGGCGTGCAGGAGGCAGCCAATCAATTACCCTCTCTCGTCACTGATGTTTCTATCTCTCTCTCCCTCTCTGAAATCAATAAAAATGTTTTTTTTTAAAGAACAGCAATCTACTTATAATGATCAGTTTCCTCTGTAGCTTATGAAATAGATCAAAAGGTAAATGTTAACACTATTAATGATTTAATCTGACTGAAGCAGAGTCAAAATCTACCATGTATTGCAAAGCTGAGAATCAAAACAAACTGCTAGTTCTGGCTGTTTATTTTAGACCAGCTTGATTGAGGCATATTTTACATCGATTAAAACACATTCATTTAAGTGTATGTACACCTCGACTATTTTCACAAATTCATGCACCTGTGTAACCGCCACCGCATTAAAATACCGAACATTTCATCAGAATAGAATCTGTTCGCATTACAGGTCTTCATTCACAGATTGCATCTTTCAATGTGAGTAATTGTAACTGTGAATACTTAAAAGTTTAAAATGAAAAGGAAATCTATCAGCAAGTGTATTTGCATATCTTGCAATAATAGGTCCTTACTATTCAAAGGCGAGAAAGTGATATTTTACAGGTATTATAATCTGTACTTCAGCTTCGTCGCTGTGTTTTGTTTATGGATAAGAAGAGGCGGAGTGGGACCCAAGACCACAGTGGTCTAACAAACTCAAAGCATTGCTAGGGTCAGGCCAGGTTCCCTTCTAAATAAGCCCGACAGCAAGGAAGCTCTAAGGGTGGGTTCTCCCATAAAACTGGTGTCTAGACAGCAGATCATAGTGAGCACAGAAATCGTCAGGGAAATTAAGGGAGGTTACCTATCCAGTTAACCAAAAAGCCCAGCACAGATGAGGATAGCTTAAAACCTAAATGATGACTCCTTAGGAGAAGTTCAAAATAAAATATTGTCCAGATTTCCTTGTCTGAAAGAATCTTGAAGCACAACAACACTTTCAGCACTTTGAGCAGCATCATTTCATGAGAAGAAACAGGAGAGAGGAATCCAGAAAGTCATGGCCAAAAGGAGCGTGTGACATGAAAGGAGAGAATGCAGCCTCGGTTGCCATGAGGAGAGAAAATTATGGAAAATGAAATTGTTTCCTATGGGGACGGACGAAGGCACAGTTCCGAAGCCCTGCTGCTTCCAAGACACTAAAACTAAATATAGTACATCTGCTCGACAGTACCAGCGATAATACATCACAGCGTGAAATTTCGTGATGATTATGTGTGCTCAGCTGTTTGGTCGGGCTATAGCTATTCCTTTGCTTGTTTCATTATCTGAGAGCAGGAGAGGCTGCTTTTAAGGAGCTCGTTTAAAAACACAGGAGAGCATTCCAGGTGACACAGTAATGAAATGTGTGGCAAAGTAAAGATCGCACCTTGGAAAGTAGGCTGGCTTTCAGACCCAGAAGGGATCATGTTGTTGGATGAGTAAATACCCGGGGTGGGACCCTCTGGTGGCTGAGCTTGGTCCAAATTGCTCCCACACCAGTGCAGCCATATGAGAGCATTTCTGCTTGATTTCAGAGAAACTACTCAGCCAGACCCTTATTCTGAGTTAAAGTTATGCAGATACTGTGGTCCAGGAAGGGAGCGAGGTATCACTAGCGTGAGGATTCAATGAAAAAAAATAGCCAAAAAATTAAATGATATTATAAAAATAGGCTACGCTGCTGAGCCATGAACCCATGAACCCCCACAGAGAGCATTATAAAACCATCTTTAAAGGGCCACGTTTCTGCTTCCCCTACGACTTATAAAAAAGTGAACCAGAATTTTCTCTATGCCAACCTAACAAGGGGAGATGAAAAAAAAAAATAGTCCAAGTACTTAATGATAGTAATAACCTATTTATTTTTAAGTGGGATGAATGCATGAGGTAACTGAGTAATAGAAACGTGATACAATTAACTTTCCAATGACATGTAGCCAGTGTCTGTTCTTACTCCAGCCCCCAGAGCCGCACAGGGAAATTCAGATTTTCCTGGTCATGGACAGGAGCTTATTATGAATGTTTCTCTTTCCCCTCAGTCTCTGCCCTAAAACAGACCGCCAGGCTCACGCTGTGCTCCTGCAATGTTGTTCGGCCTTGCAGGCAATGTATTTTGATGCTTAATGTTGCCCTGGGTAATCACAATGTGTGTTTATGTCATTAAAATGGCTTTTAAAGAAGTGGATTTCCATGAATCATCAATAAATCCTGCTTCCAGGATCTAATTCTCTCTGTTAGGAGTTCAGGGAAAAATTTACTTTTTTTTTTTTTTGCTCTATATGGTATGCTTATTAATTGGGATTAAGCAGTAACACTTAATCACGTGTGGAGCTCCCCAAATATATCTTTTTCATATCTCAGCACTACTCTAATTATATGCTTTTACTTAAACTTTTGTCACTAGCTTCAGATCAGTTGAGCCCTAAGTGTAGTTAAAAGAATGTATAATTACACTGCAATGAAGTTGTACAACTGAGTGTTATCTTTTGGACAAATACAGAATAAAATGAAGCCGTGTTCAAAAGAATCAGAGAAAGGGTCATTGCTGGTAGCTGGGGAAGGGAAGGAAATAAGTTCAGTGTCCGTCATTAATGGCTGACATCACAGTAATATTAATGTTCATAGTTCAATAATAATGGGGACATATGAAGAAACCAATGTCTATTGCAGAAACATGTGATATAATTAAAATATTAAATTTTCATTTTGAAGATAAAAAGATAAAATTATAGAGGTATCGTGAAGTAAAGCTGCACATGTCTAAGTAGAAAAATCATTAGATATTTAGTAATATTTTAAAAACTTTGAATGATGAAGAAATTCTACTTGAAGAACATTTCTTTGTACTTGGAGGAAAAAAGCAATCTGAACTAATTTAAAAAAGAATAGCTATTTTATTATTTTTAAATGTGTTCAGTATCCATCTGAATATTAGTTTCAAAGATATAATGTTGCTTTGTCAAAAATACATGTGTTCATAAAAATTAAAAATTTAACCACTGATGACTCATTTTTGAACATCCAAACATGCATCACTATTCTTTATGTATTCACATAAATCAATAAACATATACACATTTATGTAGTAAATTTTCCAAAACACAATTATACAAAACATGATGTTTTACAAATCATCTTTACTATTTGTCAATTTGCTATGGTCATTTTCCATCTCAACAGACAATTTCCTACATCGTTATTTAAAGTGTTGCAATAATATTCAAAAGAATATGTTTATGGTCTTTTTTTCCAATCTCCTATTGATGAGCAGTACATTTTTCCCCAATTTTGCTACTGAAAATATTATTCCCTATTTACTGAGAACCTGACTTTGCCATATCCAATAACTGACTTCCGTGGTCATGGACTTAGCCTTTCAAAACAGACAACAATTAGCTTCCCCAAAATTCAATTCCAATCATCACACTCTCAGACCACTGTTCTGGGTGTTTCCAGAACACGTTCCCCAGCGCTCCCACTGCGCTATAGTTTACCCTCACCAACCTTTAAAACCCACTGACCTCCCACCTCCAGGATTTTCACCCCAGGCAGCCCCTCTTTCCTCTGTTTAAATTTAATGAACAATCACTATGGAAACAGGCGCTTGCATTTGACTCTACTTCCTTACATCCCTCTCTTTCTTCTACTTGCTTAATGAATCTACTCTCCTGGTTAAGTCCAACGTTCTTGCTACTCCCAACTTCAATCCACAAAGCTGAACATGGCAGGAGGGAAACCCAGACTCATTCTCACTTGTCTCGCTTCCCATTGGTGAGCAGAGCCCAGCAATAGGTTCATAATGCTGTGGGACAGTCATATTACACTTCCTCAGTCTATTCCCTTTTCTCTAAGACACATTTCATCCTTGTTTCTTCTTTAAACCTTCATTACCTCCACCTTCATCCTCAGTCTTAGCTAAAGAGCTCACTTCTTCCTTCATCTAGAAAACTGAACCAATCCAAAATTACATTCCACAAGCTTCTAACATATGAGCTTTGGGTCATACGTGGCCATGTACCCATCATCTTTGCAGTGACAATGAACTTATTGTTTAAACTCTCATTAATATTTCATGCTACTCTCAATCACATTACAGGTCAATTTTTTAAGTGGAGAATAAACTAGTGTATGTCTTATTGAATGCTCAAGATTTTACATGAATCATATATGCTGCTCTCTCTTAAAAGTAATATTTTAAACAAGTGAAATGACAACATACTTTAAAGTTTGAAATTTCTGTTTTTAAATAGAAACAACTGAACACAAAACAGACCTAACCAAACTTCATAGAGACTTCACAGATACACTTTGTTGGCTATCTTTCCCTCAAAACTCAAAGAGCACCGTGTCTAAGAAATGTGATTGTGTAGACATCACCAAGGCTGTGATTCTCCACATCCACACCCTAAAGAGACGGATGTCTGCATCATTCCAGGGTCAGCTCTGTGGACATTCGATGAACTTGAGATGCTAGGGCTTCAGCAGTGACACCTGTCCTATTCAGTGTATTCTGTCCTATTCAGTGTAAGTTATGTGTGTTCTCTTGTCATATTAAGTTGCTCTTCAGTTTTTAAACGCAACCATCTGAATTGACCTTGGACATGAGATTATTTACTAAAAGTGAGGGAATATTTATACACACGATATTTAATATTTATAAAATATGTTTTCATTGATTTCAGAAAGGAAGGGATAATGAGAGAAGGATAGAAACATCAATGATGAGAGAGAATCACTGATCGGCAGCCTCCTGTGTGCCCCACACTGCCCACACTGGGGATGGAGCCCACAACCCAGAAATGTACCCTGACTGGGAACTGAACTGTGACCTCCTGGTTCATGGGTTGACGCTCAACCACACTTGCTGGGCGATGCTTAATGTATTCATTGCTCCCAGATGCCACATCTAAAGAAACACTTCCTTTAAGATACTGTATTTGTAAAATGTAAGTACTCAAAAAGTGGGAAAAAAAGATATGGTAGATTGCACAGTAGACTTGGACGCTTTTCTGTGTATCTCTAGCTTTTCTCTAGTTATGTGACTTCAGCATTTCATAGCATTGTTCTGACTCAGGAGCTGGCATTCTTAACTGAATGACTGCATGTCACTGTCTAATTTTCTTCTCGAACATAATTTGTTAAAAGACTATAATTTTCAAATAATGACAAGGAGAGATGCCTGAATTATAACCAAAAGTCGTATCCATTTATTTTATAATAATACACTCAATTTTACAGTGCTTCTATGCTGCTGCGTAAACACCGATTCTGCCTTTTTCATATCATTCTCAACGTAAGAAAATATTACTTAACTCAACAGTAAATCCAATTTGATGACCTCAGTTGGTCTGAACTTTGCAACTTGTTCCTCCCACGAAGTCCAAAGTTTCCTCTTTTCTAAGGATCACTTAACAAAAATAAAAGATGCGCCCTAACCGGTTTGGCTCAGTGGATAGAGCATCGGCCTGCGGACTGAAAGGTCCCAGGTTCAATTCCAGTAAAGGGCATGTACCTTGGTTGCAGGCACATCCCCAGTAGAGAGCGTGGAGGAGGCAGCCGATCCAATGTTTCTCATAGATGTTTCTAACTCTCTATCCCTCTCTCTTCCTCTCTGTAAAAAAATCAATAAAAATATATTTTAAAAAATAAAAGATGCAATAATGCTTGCAACATTGAAGTGGATTTTGAAGGCCCAAAGTGAAAACATTGCTCAGCCTAAATGTCCCCAACAATAATTGTCTACTTCTGAATCAAGCATTACTTCTATTTTCTGGCTTCTAAATTAAATTTTAAAATAAACCATTTGTACTTATATATTTCTCTCACTGAAATGAACAATGAGTGACCTTGAAGTTAGCAAGGTCATTATCACATCCCATAGGGAATCTCACCTATAGTTATGTGTGTTTTCTATCTAGAAACTTACAATGTGTTGCATCTTGGCATCCGAATAAAATAATTATGTGAACTCTCACCAACCCAGGTGATATTCAAACAAGTCTTAGCATCTTGACCTGCTGTGTAGGGAGGTGACATGATGAAATGTTTCAACTGATACAGAAAGCTGTTTCTAACATATTTGGATACATACACTTCTTTGCATGGTGAGTAGCAAAGAAAATGCAATTTCTGGTATTACTTTCTCAGCATTTTAAGTATTAACTCATCTCATAAACTGTGTGTAGGAAATGATACATTCCTTCTCTCATAAAACAAATTGGAAATCATTATGATTTTCTAGGTTTTCAAAAACCAAAGGTTTGTCAGAGTAGAGAATCAATTATAGAAAAAATTTGCAAATGCTTTCTCATTAAATGTACAGATCATTAGTAAGGCAACCTGAATTTAGGAACATTTCTTTCTGTAGAAATAATTCATACCACTAATTCTGGGATGCTGTGTATACTTGAAATATTATTGACACAAGTAGTATTTAAGTTAAGCATGAAAGTTCATGAAAGAGTGTGCTAAATTTTGAAATAAGTGTCACCATTCAAAGGACGACAACTGTGAATTTAATTTCCCTTGGTCCTGCTGTATATGGATGTGGTCACACTGGAAATGAGAGTGATTAATTTCCACATAGGCTGGTGCAAATTAAAGAATGAGGCGTTTCAAAGGAAGTACTAGAAATGAGTATGATCTGTTCTCCAGTTCTGACCTTTCTTAGCTGAGACTCCCGTTATTCCAACTCAGCAGGGAGAGCGCTAATTACTCACTTAGCACTGCTCAGGTGGCCCTAGGAGGTAGGGGAGTAGAGGGAAGACCTTAACTAGAAAACATGTCCCCTACAGTGACTACCTGTTAGCATCCCTTTCCTCTGGAAACCTCAGAAGGGAAGGTGTTTGTTTTTTTTTATGGTCAGTCAAGAAAAAGCCTATTAAATTATAAGTGGAAACAATAAGCATGATTAGAAATTTAATGATAAAAAATTACTTCATTAGGGCTTTTCATTGGCTCCTGGAGCTCTTACTCTGGAAGCAACAGGTGGCAAGGTCACCAATGGGAATGTCCTAACCTTGGCAAACTTGGGCCAAGGTTATATCTATTCTGAGCCCTGGAGGTGTACAATCCAGAATCAACAGCCAACTACTTGAGCAAGTTGCACCTCAAGGCACAGAAAATCCAATCAGATGCCAATGGTGCTGTTTTTAAGACCTTCACCAACACAGAAAGGATACATGATGAGGACAGAACAGAGCTGCCTAGTCCTAAGAATCGAATCAGAAGCAAACTTATCCAGAACTCAAGTCAAGTGAAGTCCTACTCAGTGAAATGTTTTGAAGGTCACAGCTTCACCGGGGAGTCAATGGTATGTCCCTCAACTGTCAATGAAAGACAGAAGACACTGCATCGCCTTTGATGCTCTTTGATCTCCCATAAAACCTGATTGCTCTTTCTCAGTTCTTCACTGGGGATGGAGTGGTCTATTTCTGGGTCATGCTCAGCTATGTAAAATCAGCAGATATGTACTCCCAGTGTTCATTCCTCTCCCCAGTGTATGGACTCAACTTGCTCTTTGAATACGAAACTTGACTGAACAGAACACCATGGGGGAAAAGAGAATGATGGTTGTCAGGGATCACGGGGATGGGGCGGGAGGAAGGGGAAGGAATGGAGTTTTTTTAATGGTTGTCATTGACAGGGCTGTAGTTGCCTACAATCAAAATCTTTTCCTTGCTCCTGCTTTCAAACCTCATATGAATACTTCCTAATCAAATCCTGGTCAGAATCAAGATATCTAAGAATGTGAGATGGTATGGACATTGCTCTGTGCATAGGTATCTGACTGGTGAATTGATACTTTCAGAAGGTGATAATTATTTGGGGGGAGTTGTATCAAATTATTACTCAAGTAAACAACAAAAAATTAAATATTGACTCATTATGTCAGGAAACAAATTAATAACTACTGTCCCCAAATTATTTTCACTCTGGAATATATGAAAAAATATGCTCCTTTTACACATTCAAAATTTTTCCTTCCTATAGAAATATCTGTTTTAAAAATGAGAATTTCTGCGTGTGTGTGTGTGTGTGTGTGTGTGTGTGTGTGTGTGTGTGTGTATGTGTGCGTGTTTGTGTTTTTTTGTTTTGTTTTGGGTTTTTTTTAGTCATTTTCCTTCATCCTTTTATTTTCCCTTCTCCAGAAGTTTTAAATAGAAAGCCAATAAATATGTTTTATGGTCCATGCATACTTCTTTTGTGGAGGGCCAGAGTAAGCAACATACTTGATGAGTAATTTACAGAAATGGAATCTAAGAAATTATTTTTCTTTACTCATTGCAATCGAAATCCTTTATAGTAGAAGATATCAGGGCAGCATTTCATGTTTATTTCTTTTCCTATGAGTCCCTCAGAAGCCAACTTTGCCTGGTAGATCAACATGAAGGGTTGCGATGTGGACATTCTTAAGATTCCTCCCAAGGTCATCTTTGCCTTTAAAACATATGAGAGCTTCTAAAAATGATACTTCTCTAATACAAGAGCAGAACAAGCTCAAGGTCAAGGCACAGCATTTCTTCATTTTTTAAAATAAGAACCTAAACCTTACAAGAACTAAAATGCTGAAAATAAAGGATAAAATCCCTGAAAGATGATTCTACTGTGTAAAAGGGAGTCGCAATCCTTCACTTGCCTGCATGTTTATCTTCAAAATGCCTCCCGATACTGCCAAAGAGGGGGAATGTAGAACACGAGCAAGGGCCTAGGACTCAGAAATTGTGCTTTTAAATGTCATAATATATTGGAAGACTTATGACACATAGCAAGGGTGAGAAAAGGTTTTGTTTCCTTTCTTTTCACTTAGTTCTGAGAAATGTTGGGGAAATTAATGATAAGTTCAGATACAATGAATAGTTCTGTCTTAATTTATCTCATTTGTAAAAAATAAGAATGAACATTTATTCTAATTTACTTCACCACAAAGAAAATAAAGATTAGAACAAAATAGCCATAAAATGGAAGTGTTGGATATTCTAATACTCTATAAAAGAAATATCAGAAATCATAATATTATATTCAGTTATCATCTATTTCACAGTACAGGTGCACTAATTATATAATTTCATAGGTGGATATCAATATCCTTTAATAACAGTATTGATTGTTAAAAATAATATTTTTTTTTACCGTATAAGGATACCCTGTGTGTTTAAGTCTCAGTCACCCATAGAAGATGTTGACCAAATAAAAGATTTTTAATGATCATTTAACTTTACTTTATGTCCTCAGTCCTTTACCATTGTTTGTTGCCTTCCCCAAAACAAAATTTATGTGAAATGATTAGAGCACAAAAGTTACATTGCATAGCTAAATGCTAAGCAGTATTCCATAAAATAAAAGGGTAAAATCAATATCAGTATGGACTCCACTATTTACAATCCCTCTGAATCATTCTTACTAATATAAATAGTAGCTAATTATTTTGAGGCTGTGCCATTTTTTATTTCCTCATATTGGCCTGCTCCAAAGCATGTTTCCTACCACAATATGCATTGATACAATCAGAACTTTCCTCAAGGTGCAGTAACCTTCATGTTCACGCAGCATGGCATTTCAAGGTCACACCTGATATAGCAAAGTATTGTCATAAATATTTCTGACATTTATTCATGATACTTTCTTTAAAAGCAAGTTAATATTTCAAAAATAAATTAATAGTAGCATCATTCCTTACCTCAATTATAAAATATGCGAATGTATCAGATATTCTTAATGCATCCGCATTGGCTGGGGACTACAGTAGCCAAAGTTTTTTAATCCCAACAGTAAAAAAGATTTTTAGAAAGCAGTATTCCATGGTGAATAATTTAAACAATTGGTCATTTGACTTTGATTTAGCTCACCACTAGATGTAATGAATTTTATGTTGTATTTGGAATACATATACTACTTCTAAGACAACATCTTATAGAAAAAGGAAATGTAAATAGTATGATGAAAATTGCATTTATTATTTTTTTTTCCTATTTTACCAGGTCTTTTCACATTCTCCAAGGAAACATATGAGAAATGACTTATCTGATTTGGGCTAAGTCTAAGAGTACTGACAGTGTTAATATATAGGAATAATATTTCAGATAAACTGATCTATCAGAAATTATCAGGAAAATTTTCACAATTAAACTTTATGCCTAGTTATCAAGAGAGAGAGAGAGAGATAATGAATGAGAGAGAGTTGTTGCAATATTAAATAATCTTGCACGAATGAAATAAAGTCTTCCAGTTCCCTCTGTAGATACATTTCGGGAAAATCCACCAAGTAGGTCATATGTGTCAACAATTTTTAAGGGTCAACAGGTAAAAGTAACATCCACAAAACTGAGTATTCATGGGACCTTGTGGTCCATATTCATATGTACTTACTATTAGATGGTGTAAAGGGAAGCTTGGAACTGGAGTGCGCACACCTGAAAAACAAAAACAGGTCATAATTAGGATCAAGGTCAATGACGTCCCATGAGTGGGGGCTTTAATAAAATTTGGGCTGAACTTTTCCATGTTTCATTAACTCTTTTGCGTTTAAAATGCAGTCAATTTTAATTAACAGTATACCTGTGTATAGGATATATCAATTCTTAGAGCTTTTGTGTCTTTGTTTATCAAATAAAGATCGTAATTCCTGCCTGACCTTCTTCAGGGTTTTGTGTAAAGGGGTGATGGTCACTGAAAACACTGCTACAAATATAAAGTTTTTTTCCTTCTATTTTTGTATCTAACTGTACAATTTGTCACCCAATCTGTTAGGCCTGCATGAGAGAGCGTGCAGTAATAAATTGAAGCAAGGAAAATAAATAAGAGAGATATAAAGATGGTATTACCATTTAGAGAGACCATGAAATGCATTTTTACGCTGACACTTACAAATGAAAAGCAATGGGATGGATGAAAATTCAGCGCGGGCCCCGGCGCCCATGGGCGGAGAAAGCCAGAGAGGGAAGTGCTGCATGAGTGCTGTGACCTTGCACAGAACTCTGGGCAGTTTAAAAGTGTCCCAGGGAAGGCGGCAACGCTACTGACATGATTGAAAGAAGAAGCCATTGAACGCCAGATTCTAAAAATGGCCATCACGCCCTAGCTGGTTTTGCTCAGTGGATAGCACATCAGACTGTGGACCAGAAGGACCCAGGTTCGATTCCGGTCAAGGGCATATGCCCGGGTTATGGGCTCGATCCCCAGTAGCGGGTGTGAAGGAGACAGCTGATCAGTGATTCTCTCTCATCATTGATGTTTCTATCTCTTCTTCTCCCTTCCTCTCTCTGAAACTATATATATACTTAAAAGTATTTGAGAGACAGTTTAAGGATTAAGCAATGTCTGTGCAAAAAGAAATAGATATTGTCCAGTGTTTAGAAAGTCATTATTTCACATATCTTGTTCTTTTCTTTAGTTGTCTAATATCGGAGGGTAAACTCAATCCTTACCAGTTAATCATGGGTGGAAGAGGAGCATAACAATGATCTTTTGTGAGAAATGGGAGTAAATAGGAATGGTGTAGAAATGGCAATGAAGAAGGAGCAGACCGCCTCCCCAAGTCCTAGAGTTGAGAAATTTAACATGTGAAGGGGAGTCTCACTGGGAGGGCATGAGTGGGAAGAGGGGATCCACTTCCTGCAAGGAATTTCCTAAGATTCAAGTTTTGTCTAGAATGTCAAAGGACAGAGTGAAGGAGAGGAGAGGTTAGGCATATGGGATTGCATTGGATTAATCAAAGATCCTCATAAATTTCAGGTGATAATGGACAACCTCTCTTCTTATATATTTTTTAAAATATAGTTTTATTGATTTCAGAGAGGAAGGGAGAGGGAGAGAGAGATAGCAACATCAATGATGAGAGCGAATCATTGATCAGCTGCCTCCTGGATGCCCCACACTGGGATCGAGCCCACAGCCTGGATATGTGCCTTGACCAGGAATTGAACCATGACCTCCTGGTTCATGGGTGGACGCCCAACCATTGAGCCATGCTGGCCGGGCTCTTCTTATATTTTTGAATATGACTGAACAAAAAAATAGTATGAGTCAAGCCAGGATTTGTCTTTATCATCTTGTGAAGAAGGGCATCATCTCAAATATATACTAAATAAGTGTACTGGAGAATGATAGCTATTTCCATACTCTTCTCTCTCAAATGAAAGGAACTCTTAGGATAGGTCAGGTATATCTGACAGGCTACATTTCCACATCCCCTTTGGGCTTGTGCATGGCCATGGAGTCAAATTCTAACCATTATAACAGAATTACAGACACATAGAAAATCAGAATACATTTAGCAGGAAATGCTAAATGATGAATGAACTTGGTATGCATACAATGACATGCAGTGTAACACAACATAGAAGCTAATGAACTGTTTGGTCTGATTAAGGTTTCCATCCCTGGTCTCAGAGCTAATTCAGGATTAATTGGTCAAACATGAGATTAGCTTTTCTCAGAATCACTGCCATAAGAAGCTATTGATTCTGATGGGTTTATACTCTCGAGGTCTATTGCAAAGGTATCCATTTTAAAAGCCATTCTTATAGATTTTATTCATGAACAAAAGCACAAAATCCTAGAAAATAAGATCCAGCAATTCACTGAATGTATAAACTATAAGGAACACATGAAATTAATATAGGAATATAAAGATAATTTATATTGGAAAATAAAATTACTATGTAAATAATTAGAAATGATAATGAGAAATAAAAATCAAGCTATAAACTCTGTAGAGTTAATAGACAATTTATAACTGATATATGCCAATACCTTAATTTCATTGAGTATAACTTAAAAACACATGGTAATAGAATATGGGGGGGGGAGGATTAGCTATTATATTTGAGATTCAGAACAATATTCACTTCATTTCATACAAAACTCCCAAACTCTACTTTGCACTGGTTCAGGTCAAAATATTATCATTCATATCACATTTACCTCAGAAAGTTTATTAGGCAGTCTTTTGTTCCTTTAAGTGGGAAAAACACTTTTACTAAGAAAATCGCTATATTCCTTTCATCTTACCACACCTGCATCAGGTACCCATCACTCCCTAAAGGGGCTTATTTTTCACTGTGCTTACAGGGTTTTAAGCAGCCATTTAAACCATATGAAGCTATAAAGGACTTTTATTTCATATTACGTTAATATATTTATTAATTGGTGTATATGTAATTATCAATGACCATTCTTCCATGTAAACCGAGAAAAAAAAAAGACTTAAATATTCAAAATATAAAACTTGTGAAAAATAATGTTTTGACCATGTGTAAATCATTTCATAAGGGAAATTCTGTCTCATATAAAATACATTTTTGAAGAAAATATTTTTGATTTATCTTACAGGATACAATTCACAAGGGGAAAAGAAAAAAATTAGCAGTATATAATGAAGATATAATTTAAGTAATACACTTTACCTTCCAGACTCAAGAGATAACTCAAATAACCAATTATCATTATAAAGCATAAAACTGAAATTAAAAATAATATTAATCCACTTGAAAATGCACCAAGTCATTATAAAAGGCTTGCCTTTAACTAAAATATTTATACATAATTTCAAATATAGTATTACAGAAAATGTTATGTGACTTTGCACTTAATTAGTCTTTGGGGGATAGTGAGGGGCTGAAAAATGATCAGTGAAGATGTAAAGCTTCAAAAAATGAAAGTGATTAGTGCCCTCATGTAAAGAGACTGAAAATTACACTAATTGGAATTGTTTAAAATCTACTGAAATACTTTCCCAGTAGAAAACTTAAAAATGAATTACACAAAGTGTAAATGTAACATTACATTTTCTCCCTCTCTTTTCCAGCAGGATACTGCCAAAATTTATGTTTGGTTTGAAAATATTTTTCCTTGAGTTCATAGTTTAGGCTTTTCAAAGACTCCCTACGACTGCTCTATGTGTACTATATTGCGAGCTATGTAGAAAGACATCAAATTTATTGTTTTAAATTTTCATTTGGCATTATGATGTTATAGCTTCCAGGTAGGAAAATTAATGTCCAAGAAAGAAGTTAGGTATGTCCAGAATAAAGTTAATCTAGCAATAAACAAACAAATAAATAAATAGATAAATGAGGAAGAATGGGGAAGGAGATTAGGAAGAGGGGAAAGAAGGAAGGAAGGGAGAGAAAAGAAATAAAAGGAAAAGATAAAGAAAAAATGAAATTGTCATGTAAGACCACATTCTGCATGCACCTTTGATGAATGAGGTAAGGAGCGCTAACTCTGGCTTCCTTATAGGAGTGAGCAGCTTGAGACTCAGCCACATGTCTAAGGCTGGCTAGTAATGTGCTTTCAGGAGTGAGCGAGAGCCCATGATGGAACAGAGTTAGTTCCATTACAGTGCACGAAGAAATGATGGACTCTTAAATTAACAGAGTTTTGCATGAGTCTAGTCTTTTCTTGTAAGACTTTTTTTTTTTTTTTTTTTTTGAATGATGGTTGGAAGGCATTGCAGAGAAGCAAAGCTAACCCTTCCAGATGCAAGGTTTCTGTATTCCCACTCGCTCTTATTATAGACATATGGGCTGAGGTAATGGGTTTGGCTTCAACAGGAAAAATATGGGCGGTTTCACAACTTAACAAATTCATCAACGAGGCAAAAACACTGTGAAAACACCTACAGGAGCCAAGTATATTAAAATGTATGTGGTCACCATACTTGCTTTTCTTGTAATCAGGTAACGAGGACAATCATCTCCCCGAAATCAAGTGCTTCACATTTAATTAGCTGATATCAGAATATTCACTCACATTCTCTGGGGACAGGTTTTTGAATGTGGCTCCTGCAGTTATGGAGCTGCTCTTTGCATGCAAAAAGGATTTTGTTGACATGTTCAATAAGTAGTGAGATCCCTTTTAATAAAACTAAAATCCCACATTGCTCAGTCAGTGACATAATTTTGTTCCAAATAGGGAGCTTTGGAACAGACAAAATAGAGCTAAGGAAAGATTCCAGTAAGGAAACTTTTACAGTGTTATATGATTAATTTGCATGTAAGAAAAGAAAATCAGAAGCTGAAAAGCTGTTTTTTAAGACACTGAGTTTGTCTTCACTACAGACTGTATTTTCTTGCTTTTTTTAATAATAAAAATTTGAAGTTATTTTATTTTTTTGTCTGTTTCTGAAAGTAAAATGCAGATAGCAGATAATGAATCTGACTTATATTAAATAAACATGAAATAACATCTCTTATTGTGATTTTGGAAATGATAATAAAAATGATTCTTATAACTGAGAAACAGCTCTCATTTGCATTTAAGGACAAACTTGTCTTACTCATATGAGTGTTATGCATCTGTTCCCTTACGTATGAGCTAAAGGTGAGCAGGAAGGCCACAGAAGGGCAAGAAATACACAGTCCTGGGGGAAAAATCATAATATTATACTACCCAAATGTATAAATCGGAAACATACACAGAAAGGCTAGAGATGGATCTAAGGATAAGTGAAACCCTGGAATGACCGGTTTCAAGTCTGATTTGAGTCTTTACAGAAAATGAGGGAGGAAGGGAATCTAAAAGAGTTTCATATTCAGAATCCATACAGGAGGTACTTATTGAGCACTGGTAAAGAACTTACAACTCAACAACAAAAAGATAAATCACCCCATTAAAATATGGCCAAAAGACATGAGTAGACATTTCTTCAAATAATCCTATCTAATAAAAGAGAAACATGGTAATTAGCGTACGACCACTACCCTTCCCATTGGCTAATCAGGGCAATATGCAAATTAACTGCCAGCCAAGATGGTGGCCAGCAGCCAGGAAGCTTAAAGCGAACATGAGGCTTCCTTGCTTCAGTGACAGAGGACTCCAACGTTCCCCACTTGCCTTGCCGGCCTCTGAGCTTGCAGTTTGAAACATTGTAACAAATATAGAAGCTAAACAGAACCCCAGAAACCAGCTTTCAGCAAGCCGGGATCTCAGAGCTGGAGTTGATACAGAGTTTCGATTATAGAACCGAAACAAACCAGATACCTGCTTTCAGCAGCGGAGGACTAAGAGCTGGAGCCAGAGCTAAAGCTGGCCCAGAATTAAAAAGAAAAAAAGGAGCTGGTGGGAGCTTCAGTCACCCACCAGCCTGAAAACAGCCCTCAGCCCCTCACCCAGGCTGGCCAGGCACCCCAGTGGGGACCCCTACCCTGATCCAGGACACCCTTCAGGGCAAACCAGCCAGCCCCCACCCATGCACCATGCCTCTGTCCTATATAGTAAAAGGGTAATATGCCTCCCAGCACCGGGATCAGCATGACAGGGGGCAGCGCCCCAACCCCCTGATCGGCCCTGCTCTGTGTGTGACAGGGTGCGGCGCCCCAACCCCGCCCCCCCCACACGGGCCCTGCTCTGTGTGTGATGGGGTAGAGCCATAACCTCCCCATTGGCCCTGCCCTGAGTGTGAGAGTGGCAGCGCCCCAACCCCCTGATCGGCCCTGCTCTGTGGGTGATAGAGGGCGGCACCCCAAACCCCCCTTCCCCCACGGGCCCTGCTCTGTGTGTGATAGGGTAGAGCCATAACCTCCCCATCGACCCTGCCTTGAGTATGACAGGGGGCGGTGCCCCAACTCCCCTATTGGCCCTACTCTGTGAGTGACAGAGGGGAGCTCCTCAACCCCCTGATGGGTCCTGCTCTGTGCGTGACAGGGGGTGGCGCCACAACCTCCCCATCGACCCTGCCTTGAGTATGACAGGGGGCGGTGCCCCAACCCCCCAATCGGCCCTACCCTGAGCGTGACTGAGGGTGGCATCACAATCTCCCAATCTGCCCTGCTCTGTGCATGACAGGGGGTGGCGCCCCTACTCCCCAATCGGCCCTGCTCTGAGCCCGACCAGGGGCTGCACCTAGGGATTGAGCCTGCCCTCTGCCACCCGGGAGCAGGCCTAAGCCAGCAGGGCGTTATCTCCCGAGGGGTCCCAGACTGCGAGAGGGCACAGACCGGGCTGAGGGACGACCCCCCCCCCCCCCGAGTGGACAAATTTTTGTGCACCGGGCCTCTAGTCCTATATTATAAAGAGCTAATATGCTAATTAGACTGAGCAGCCAAATGGCCATCTGGATGACATTCCAGACAACTGTCTGGACAACCTTCCAGACAAAGCTGGGGCTGCGAGGGCCAGCCGAGGCAGCCAGGGCTGTGAGGGTCAAGCCCCTTGCACGAATTTTATGCATTGCGCCTCTAGTTGTATGTATAAATGGCCAACAAGCAAATGAACAAGTGGTCAACATCACTAGTCCTTAGGGAAATTCAAATTAAAACTACAATGAGTCACAAGGTCACACTCACTAGGGTAGCTATACTTTTTTTTATTTTTTAAGCGTTGGCAAGAATAGAAAGACACTGGAATCCTTGCACATTGTTAGTTGAGATGTAAAATGTTCCAGCTTCTGTGGAAAACAATTCAGTAGTTTGTCAAAAAATTAGATATAGAATTTCCATGTGACCCTGCAACTCCACTCCTAAATACCCAACAAAAGAACATACAAGCACTCAAAGCCTTGTACATGGATGTTCATAGCATCACTATTTACATTAACCAAAAGGTGGAAGGGACATCCCAAATATCCATCAACAAATAAAGGGATAAATAGGCTGTGTGATATGCAGACAATGAAAAACTATTTGGCCATGACGAGGAATGGAATACTGACCCGTGCTACAATATGGGTGAATCTCGAAAACATGCAAGTGAAAAAGCCAGTCATTAAAGGGCCACCTACTGCATGATCCCATTTATATGAAACAATCAGAACTGGTAGATCCATGGAGACAAAACACAGGTTGGTGGCTGCCAGGGGCTGGGGAGAGAAGGGAATGAGGAGAAATGGCTGGAACACTATCTGGAGGACAAGGCAATGATTCTTGGGGACAACATGCTTATTTGAGAACTGAGATTCCAGAAGTCTAATATGTGAATATGACAATACTAGAGGCCTGGTGCATGGGGTTCATGCACTGGTGGGGGTGTGGTCTGCAGGGATCAGCCCATTGTGGGAGTGGCGCTCATCACGGTCAGCCAAACAGCTATGGACCCACCCTCTGAGCAGCTGCTTCCCGCTGTGGTAGGGCCCCTCATCCTGGTCAGCTGAGCGATGCTCCCACTGTGGGAGCGCAATGACCAACAGAGGGCAGCTCCTGCATTGAGTGTCTGCCCCCTGGTGGTCAGTGTGCTCCATTGCAACTGGTCGACCGATCGTTCTGGTCATTCAGCTGTTCAGTCGCTGGGCTTTTATTATATAGGATGAAATGATGTCAAAATGCATGGATCGCTCAGGTTACGTGAAATTCCACACCTTATCTGTTTTCTTCGCCTCACAATACAACCACCCCGACACTGTGGCGGTTGTAATTAATACCAAGTATCATGCAGCAGCTCAGCCTGTGAAAATGATCAGCTTCCAAGGCTGAGATGATACACGTGCAGACGCTTTAACTACTTCTTGGTAATTCAGGGATGATCACCCTCTATTCCTCGTCCCGGTATTTAAACAAGGGTGCTCTTTTCTCTGGGATGAAAAACTTAATTGTTCTGATCGAATGTCCTTCACGGGGTGCTTTAAGAATGTACTCTCCTGAGAGCCACCTTCCTCTTCGCAATAGCTTCTGGGATCCAGAGGGAGAGAAATGTGGCAGGTGTGCCGAGGGCCAATTAAAAACCAAATCCGCTCTAACTGATGGGTAATCTTCAGTAAAATCACGAGTGACAAGCCCAGCTGCCTGGGGAAATTGACATTGACGGGATCCGCGAATCCTGGCAGCGCTGTGTTCACCTGCGCCTTGCAGCTGCAGGAAAGGTAAAGGGCTAGCGCTCCCATTTTGTGCTTTTATGGGTTTGTTTGGTTGCAGCAGCCTTAGTATTTTTTTTCCCCACCTGAACTTGTCATAGGTCAAAGGGTACCATTTTCAAACAGCCTTTGGTTCTTTCCTCATGTCCCAGAGACTGGATTTGCAAATAGATTCGTGTTACCTTGGCTTTAATCACATCCTGAATTACTAAACAGCTTGAAAATATGTAATGAATGCACAGCTACCTAGAAGGTGGACAATTCAAGTGAGGAAAACAGGAGAGTCTTGGCCCTGTTTTCCTTCTTTTGTTCAATCCCAGTTCAAGTTCTTTTTTCATTTACTCACACCATCTTAGTACCTAGGACGTAATCTGACACATAACAGGCACAACATAACATTCGCTTACTGTCACCCAGAGGGATATTGGTTCATTCATTTTAATAGATGTCCAAATCCCAATGCCTTCAACGTTTTAATTGTTGTCACTGCATTAAATACATTCTGTGCTTCTGTACTTTGTTAGACTGGTGTTTGTGGTTTACTTAAGCTGCATAAAATTATATAAAACAACATGGTAAAATTTTATATAAGTAGCTTCTACTGTCTACTATTCTCTCACGTATCTTGAGTCCATAAACATAGTAAAAATTCATTTTGTAGCCCAGCTGGCATGGCTCCATGGTTGAGTGTCGACCTATGAACCAAGAGGTCACGGTTCAATTCCCAGTCAAGTCAGGGGATGTGCCCAGGTTGTGAGCTCGATCCCCAATGTGGGGCATGCAGGAGGCAGCCGATCAATGATTCTCTCTCATCATGGATGTTTCTTTCTCTCTCTCCCTCTCCTTTCCTCTCTGAAATCAATAAAAATATATTTAAAAATTCATTTTTGTAACTGTGTATCTACTTATTTACTTGCTTGCTATGGTAGCCCCCATTTAAAAATAATTTACATAATAATAGGAAGTGTCTATTTTATAGACTGGCTTAACCATAGGTCTCACACAATACCTGGCACAGCAGGGCATTTAATAATATTTTTAAAATAATAAACATTTGTATTTCTCTTAGGGTTTTCTAAGTTTTCTTTAGTCTATCCACAAATACAAGCACAAACTCTCTGAAATTACTTTATTTTTACTTCTTTTTAGATTTGAATATTTTCAAAATACATCAATGTATTTTATTTGTGTTCAATCTTATTTAAAGTCATCAATTCTATTCAATGTATTAAGGAGACATCATAATTTCAAGATACAACTAAATTTCATGAGAAAGATTCAGTATGTCCAATGCCTCCAATTGATTTGCAACAAACAATTCTGCAAACTGAATGATAGTCAATGACTAGTCTATGAATGATCACCGAGCAAATTCAAATATTGTGGGTATAGGATGTGACTACTGTCACCAAAAAAAAAATAGCTTAGGGAATTATATTTTATAATTAATAGTTAACTTTCATTGAGTACTTACTATATTCTTTAGTATTATTCCCAAAAGGTAACATCAACATCACATACACAAACTTTATCATAATTTGAATCAAAAGTTAGGTGTGTGTTGTCCCAATGCCCACTTTCTTAACCACTACACTTTACTAACGTTCACTTGTTAATAGATGCATTTTTCTTTTTGCCTTTTTCTTCTGCTCTGCTTTCCCCTCCATTTCCCTTAGATGGCTCCCCCACCCTCTCTATTTTCTCTAAGACAATATATTATGTTATTCAGAAACCTACTTTTTTAAATTAAATTAAATTTTTTTTTAGTTTGCCATGGGTTTTAGGATTAGCTGAAAACTTTTCAAGATAGACCCTAAATCAAATGTTGAGACTCACTCCCTCTAAGTAGTCCTGTGTCATTATTTCTTCATAACTCGAAAGCTTTGCTGAAAAAAAAAAATATATATATATAGTATATAAGAATGAAAGAGCTGCATCCAGGAACACAGTCGGATGTTAGTTTATTTGCACCACTATGGAGAGAAAAATAACATCACTATGAAACATCCTCAAGAAGTTGGTGAAACGGTTTAACTTTAGTGTCTTCTTGACATGACATTCCTCCAGAAATCACTAGTTTGTGGGCTTCAAAATAAGGCCAGCAAAACACACAGCATCCTCCCTGGCTGCTCTCCCGGCACAGTTCTGAGCTCCTAATTCCATTTCTAGGAGGCGAAAATCAATGGCATTTCTTTCTTTTAAATCAAAGCAATCTGCAGCCTGGAACACTCCCATTATGTTTCCTGAAAATCCCCAGCCCCCTGTGGCCCCCAGGACTATAGACTCCCTGGCTTAGGGAGAGAGTGCGATTAATTGAGAATGATCAGAAAGTACTGGCAATTTGCTCCAGGAAGTCAGCGAAGTTGCAACCAGCTAAAAAGGCTATTCTCCTTGGTATTGATCCTTCTGTGAGGCACAATCACAGGTCGCCAGCAGTTTTTCCTTCTCTTGTTTAAAATCAGATGTAATTTACTGTTGACAAACACCAGTGTGAGGTGTGTTTGATTTGAGGTCACTTCTCTCCAGTCTATGCTTTGATCTGATATTGAACATCCTAAAAATGGACTTATTTTTAGCTAAGTTGATGCCAGCTACATAATTTTACCTGGGTCTTCATCTAACATCTATCTGTAGGCAACAAAATACAACCGCAGCCCGATCAGCACCCCCAAATCTAACATAAGTGTTATGTCACTTAAAATGATGTCTAATATTTTGGAATGCCTTCTACACACATTATCTAAATTGTAGATATATGTTTTAACATGTTTAGAGGAAAAAAACTCAAAATATTTTTACCTATGACAGTCAAAACGCCGTAATACCTCACACAGCCTGTCATTACTGTCTCTATTAGCTCTGCTTTCATTTACCAAATATGAAAACAAAACCTATGCATCATCATTCTGTCACTGAGCAAAATGCCCTCTTTGATGCCTCAGTTTCCCAGACAATAAGGAGTGATTTGGAATCACCTGGTCACGTCTTGCAAACTCTAACTTCTGCTTCGCTGTTCAGTCCCCCGGAGAATCGCCCACCATTCGAGACCGCCCCCTTCCTGTCTCACAGTTCACAAAAATCATTTGGTGGTAGGCTCTCAAATCAGAAGTCAAGCTATTTGTCAGCCCTTTCGTATTTCTTTCTGCCCATTCCTCAGCGGGAACCTCCAACTTCTGAGAGGCAACCCCCTAAATCTACCCAGTGCTAAACTATAAGATTGTACTATTGTTTGGATGAAGACTCAGGCTTGTCTTCCAAGCAAAGCCATGTGCTTTGCAGTGAATGCTAAGACAGCTACAGTCTCCTTTTCTGTCCTCATTTCTAACACATTTTAGGAATAACCAGGGCAAAAAACAGCAACGCCCCAAACAGTGAATCCTTTGACTGAAAAAAGAAGCCGAGAGGAGGGTCTGGCTGTATGTCACCTGGCAGCGCACAACTTCGACTCCCCTGCAGGTAAGCGGCCAACAGAAGGCCGCAGGCGGGCAAGCTCCACACAGCGAGCGCCTCATTAGTGTTGGAGAGGAGCATTGACATGTTGCAGTAAACACAATGTTTGGCTTATTGGTTGCTCCAGGAATATGAATATTTAAAGACTTGGCAGAAGGAAATGAACCCTCTGTGGATCCCGAGAATTATTGATCAGAATGAAAAGATTGAATGAAGAGGGAGAACTAATGCCAGGAAGGCTAGAGAGAGGCCAATGGTGTCAGATGATGCCAGGAGGGCAAATGAAAGAAGACATTGCAAGTGCTCATTAGCTTAATTAACAAAGAGCCATATGGACATCAGGAAAGTGTTAGAGAAGTTTAAAGTGCAAATGAAATGGGGATAAGGAAACGGAAAGGGCCCAGCCGGCATGGCTCAGTGGTTGAGCGTCAACCTATGAGCCAGGAGGTCGCAGTTCAATTCCCAGTCAGAGCACATGCCCGGGTAGCAGGCTCGATCCCCAGCATAGGGCGTGCAGGAGGCAGCTGATCAATGATTCTCTCTCATTGATGCTCCTCTCTCCCTCTCCCTTCCTCTCTGCAATCAATAAAAATGTATTTTTTAAAAAATGTAGTATGTTGAGTGAAGACAATAACAAGTAGCATGGCAAGTGACTTAGAATAGAGAAACAGACTAAGAAGAGTTGATGTCTTTCTGCCGCAACAGAAATCCAGTCCTCAGCTCAGCCATTTGATGAAAACACGAAGCGATGGGGACAGAATAGCATAACGCAAAGGCAAGGGATCAGAGCAGCGTCTGGGACAAGGACGGCATGGTTTGCATGGCAGACTTTCCATTTAAGCAAACGTGAAAGGAGTCCCTTGAGACAAAACACTTCTGCGGATAGGACGATGCACAAGCATGAAACCGACAAGAATGACAACCTCTTTCTGGCCCGAGGTTCGGCCTGTCAACACACCAGGTTTTTCATATGGCAGACACAGAGAATGAGTAAAACAGGCTTCTGTGTGCTGCTCTACACGCCTTCATTATTGAGTAAATCTGTACACGGCTCGGCCATAATGTGATTTTGCTACTGTTCAATTCTTCATTATTTTCCTGATGATTTAGAAGAATCCAAGGGTTTCAGGGACTACAGACTCACACAGCTCTGAGGACACACGGAGTCATCTGAAAACTGACACAGATGCCAGGTCAAGGTAGCAGCTGTGTATGGATTAAAAGCAGAGACTCGGAAGTCAAACTGGGTGAATTCGGATCCTGGGGCTGCCGTTCATTAGCCACGTGACCACGGGCGCACCGCTTATCCTCTCTGAGCCTCCAACTCCATGCAGTAAGCTCCAATTATTCATAATTTCTGTCCCCCAGGACTGGCATGAGTTTCAGTAATGGCACACTGCCACGGGACTTGGAGCAGTAGGCAGAGAACTGTAAGCATTTGATAAATATTCCCAATTAGTATTACCAAACAGGGAGTTCATTACGTAGCGCAGAACTCTCACACTGCCGGCCCCTTCGCTACCCTGTTCCGGTCACTAAGCTTTTACACAAAAGAACAAGTCATTTCGATAGAAATGAAAGCCATCTTCTCTCGGGGATGAAGGTGCGGCTATGGCACCTTTGGTTCACCTGTTTGAGAGCTGAATCACCCCAAAGCTCCCTCCTCCCCCAAAAAAGACTGCACTTTCTTTGGTCATTATAATGTAGTACCACTGAAAAAAAAAGAATTCTTTTTGTGAATGTATAATGAGAACAAAGCCTAAAAATAATTGTTGTTTTGATGCAAAATGATTTCACAGCTTCCAGATGCTTTTGTTTGTTACCCACCCCTGCCTCTATGCCAGAAGGGACCAGCAAGCTTTAACCCAAATCTTTCTATTAGAACACACACATGCACGCACACACGCATGCACGCACACACACACAGAGAAAGAAAGGCATTGGCCTTGGACCACAGTGCTCTCTGCCTTATGGGCTATATGAAGAATTGCATTTGATTGACAGGCATAATTGAATCAAATCAAAACATTTTTCATCCAGAGAATTTTCATGTATTGAAGTGATGATGGGACGATTGTGAAACTTCTGAGCTTTTATTTTTATAGTTTGTTTAGGCAGGCTTACAATATTATATAAATCAAATGATTCAGAGATTGGGCATGATTATATTTTAAAAAAACACACTCAAGTTTCTTAACTATGTTGCACTGAATATATGCAAGTGTGCAGAGACTTAGAAACAGGGTACATCAAAACTACTATACATTTTTTGAAAAACTTGTGCTCAGAAGAAACTCAGATTCACATCATTTCCCATCTTGTTCTTAAACGAGTCCTAAGGTTTGGCATTTTTGCCAATCACAGAATCAAGCATTTTTGTATTATGATTGCATGCCTTTCTTTATAGAATACATTTTCCTTATTATTTTTCAGCGCTAATTAACCACTGTGTTTTTCCTATTGTAAGTGGGGGGTTTTGTGTGTGTGTGTTTTTAAAATAGATTTTTATTGATTTCAAAAAGGAAGAGAGATATAGAAACATCAATGATGAGAGAGAATCACTGATCATCTGCCTCCTGCATGCTCACTACTTGGGATGGAGCCCACAACCCAGGTATGTGCCCTAACCAGGAATCAAACTATGACCTCATGGTTCATAGGTTGATGCTCAACCACTGAGCTATGCCAGCCAGGCCCTACTGTAAGTGTGTTGCTGGGACAGGTCCTAGCAGATACCAATGGCCTACTTCTGTTTAATACTTTCAATGCAGGCGAAAAGAGATGGTGTGCGGCTGGAGAGAGAAATGGCCCATTCGTCCCTTGTTCCTCTCATCGCAACATGCAAGTGGGTTTTTGGTGGCTGTTGGTCAACCATGCTATCTAATTACTGATCTGAATGGTTCTGTAGATTAAAAATAAAGTTCTTCATTGAGTTTAATGAATTTGGAAGATAACCAACTGGCCAAGTTTTCCCTTTCTAACATGAATTAGAGTCAAGATGCTTCTTAATTAAAGAAACTATAATGCTACTATAGCTTTTGAAATCTTATATGTTCATGTCTTATGGGAGGAAGCACTGGGATTTCATTTTCTCTGCTTTGGGAGTTAAAGGGGGTATACAAATAAATTAAAATACCTGCAGAACAGATTTTTATTAAATTAACTACTTCATTTCTTGGAGACTCCTGAGGAACCAGCATGCCAAAACAGCTGTCACAAGTTTTTTTTGGTCTTAAATACATTTAAGACAAGTAATCATAATTCTTTAAATAGTATGAGGCAATGAGTGCACATGTTTTAGAGACCTGATAGCCTGGCTGAGCAATGAGCTTCAGATACAGACACAATGAATACCTAATTATAGACACACAGACACCCCCTGCCCCCACCTCCTCACATCCAGCTGGGCACAACCTAATCTCCCTTCACCCCACTTCCAGGGATTTCTGAGACTGAGCCTGACTTTTGTCTGCTGTGCTAAGCATTCTACATATTTTCATTAACATAGTTATTATGAAGTGAAATTTTAATTACTAGATATAGTTCAGCATTTAGATTATTTCCTTTTAATATGTGTAATAGAATATAGAGAGAAAATGTCATGTACATACAAGGTAGGGCAAAAGTAGTTTATAGTTGTATGTGAAACACAAGAGTTTATTATTGTACTATTATTGTTGATTATTGTACTATTTTCCATACAAGCAACTGTAAACTACTTTTGCCCCACCCTGTATCTAACAAGATAGATGTAGAGGGAGACATAGTTGAAAAATATGATGTAAATATACACATAGAAGGTATGTGCATGTATAAACGTACATGTTATGTATACATTAAAATCAGTTATTGAATGTTCATTACCATAAGCTAAGATAAGGTTATTTCAGGTGGATCTCTTCCAATAAAGAGAATTTTCCCTTGGATTCTTTGAAGTTAATTAGGTAACACTTTCTTATAAATGGAATATTCCATTTTCCTTTGAACTCTTTTTAATGCTTCCATTCATAGGACACATTTTTAATAGATTTAATAGATCAGGGTATTTGTTTGGGAACTGCAGGTCTAAGAGAAGAACCCTAACGTTCTGACTACATTTGTTTATTGTGACTTCTGCCTCATGCTGAATACTCGGTCATATGCATTCTTTCATCTCAGTGAGCACTTACTACGGAAGCCGACACTGATCTGAAATATACCTGGGAGATCTTTAGAGAGCATTATTTCAGCACTGGGTCCCAGTTATACTATTGGCCCGAGGCCCCTTCAAAAAGACACTATTTGTGAAGCTGGTTGTAAAGTGTCATCTCCCAGTGACTCCTGTGAGGTAGCGGAGCAGACATTCCAGTTTCAAATGTTCTGTAGTGGTATCATTAGGCCTTGTTTTTGCTCAATGGCAGAATATTGTTGTCATGAAAATAATCTTGCTGGGTATGCACCCTTTTAAGTAAAAAGACAAAGTTTCAAAGCAATGAGGTTATGTGTCCAAAGTCCTACTGTCTGTCCAGCATGTCTGAAGGCCTTCATGCCATTGGAAACCCTTGTCCTACGGAAGGCAAAGCTGCTCTGTGAAATGTTGTCCAGTTAACATCCTAGAAGGCAGTATGCCGTGTTCAAAATGAGCGGAGCCCCTGAAGGAACCCCTATCAAAAGCCTATTCTTTTTCTGAGGCTCATCCCCCAAACAGATGATGCTGCCTCCAGAGAGAAAGTTCTGGGTAAACACGCCGTGCGTTTAATGTACCCGTTTTTCAAGCTCACACCAGTTGACAGAGAATTTCCGGCAGGATCCTTGCTTCCCTACTCCCACTTCGCTAATCTTATGGGCATACTGTGACAGCAAAAGCCACGACTACTAATAAATTAGGTCTTAATTGTAAATGACGCTCTAGGAAGATTTAGATGAAAATGTGTTTCTGGAGTCAACATCTTTGCGTGCCTGTCAGCGGTTACAGAGACAAAAATCGACATTAAGTTGTAACTCAGCAATAGGCCTGAACATCATCTATACCATTATTATTATTATTTGGTTGTCTCTCACAGGGACATCAGACATCTGCTTTCAAAGATAATGGCAGTAACAATTATTTGCATCAGAGCCCCAGCTAACTGGGTAGCTGAAAACATCTGTTAGGAGCTTCCGTTCCCCTAACCTGTCCCTGGAGAGGCTTGGGGAGCTGAAATATTTGTTTCACTTCTCTCTGTAATAATCATTTTTACAAAATACAGATTACTTGATACCTGAGGAAATTGATTCTTATGCTTCTTTTGTCTTCTTGAAATTAAAACGAGGAGGGGAGCATTAAGGAAAACTTTAGAAGGAGATTATCTTGCTAGAGCTGGAATGTTACTGTCATAGCTCGACTGCATCGCCCGCTTTTCTTATAGCAAAGAAATAAAAAATAGAGGGACTAATGTTTAAGCTAACACATCAGAGATTCACTAGTCTGCTGTCATTATGATCCATTAAACATACAGGCAGGAAACAAAATAACCCACAAGGAATACGGAGTGAAACATGAAGAGACCACAAGTGATACTAACAGCTTGGTCTTTGTAGGTGGGACCTACTTAGTATGTGGTTATAATGACTGAAACAAGTCTAATTAGAGTAAACCTGAAGAAATACAATGTTTGAGAGACCATAACAAACAGTTATGTAATAAGACTTCATGACAATTAATTATGTGGATCAAGGAGAAGTAATTCCCTTGATTCCAAACTGGGAAATGTGGATAATATTAATGAAACTAAAGGTTGTATAGCAATAGATCTATACTTAAAAGAAAGATCACTTTTGCCTTGAACAAGTGAAGTCTGAGGATCAACCAAGCATTTGAGTGGAAATGCTAAACAGGCAGTTGGAAATACAGGACTGGAATTCTATGGAACAAGCCTATCTGGAGCTATTAAATGTATAGGAATCAGCAAAGATGGATACTGGGGAAAAATAGGAAGAATCATCTCTCAAAGTGAGTAGTAGTTCAAGTATTTGTTTGAATGACAAATCAATTTTGGAGTGGCTCCAAACTTATTTGCCTCATGTCAAATTAGTTTTTGATGCTAGCAGTGTTTTGGATGATTTATTATAGTGTTAATTTAATATGATCTCCTTTTTATTGTGGAAAAACTATACCTTTTATCAAATTGTATTTATAATAATTCCAATATTTTACATGTAGTGAATATGTTACAATTTAAGGATCAATTAGTTCTAAAAAATTGTATATTGATATATATTAATATTTCTTGCAAAAAATAATGCTTTGAGTGTGCATACTAATACAACTTACAAATAATGCACTTATTTAATAAAACAAAAACGCATTCCTATTTTTATATTTCCCCAACTCTATCGTTATTTCCTGGTTAACTTTTTCCCTCCCCACCTTTTAGCGCTGTGAGATTTGGAGGAAGCTCATTCTCTTTTTATAAATGTTCTTCGAATTCAACCTGCTGTGAGCCTAGGTTGGGATAATTGAACTCAGGAGAATATTTTAAATTACAAAAAAAATAGGGCAGCAAGAAAACGTGGTTTCCTGATCATGCTGTAGATTTCTTTTTATCTCTTTCTCCTCTCTCATGAGTTCATCCCCCAATCCACTGTGCATAACTGGTGCTGTCATATCGTAAGTTTAGGACACACAGCAAGAGTGGCATACAATTAACTGTGGAAAACTGGTATCTGTCTTCCAATTGTGTTAACTAGAATTTTGGAAGTTAGAGACCAGTGCCTGTGTAGAAACTGCTGTCCATAGGAATTCTGGTTTATAACCGATTGGACATTGGAGAATTCAAGGAGCCTCAATAGAGAAGGTTGTTTGTAATAAAAATCATTGTGCTTTAGTAACATGCTTTCACAGGAGACTTTGTAGTGCTACAGAAATATACCGCGTGCCTTTTATTTCTTGGTAATAAGATTTAGGTTTCAGATGATGTTCTTCATCTATCATTTCACTGTGTATATACACATGCCCGGAATCTGTGATACTCTAAAAGCATCAGTGCTAATAAAATTCAATTTGAAATTGTTATCCGCACAGTATGTGCTGAGTATACTTCTTCCCCAAATTCTGCTCAACATCTAAGTTTCAAACACATCCAAACACTTAGAGATATTTAGGTGTCTATTTCACTAAAGCACCCAAAAATATAGCTGCAGAGAGAAACAGGAGGAGAAAAAAAACCCTCCCTATTATCAACTAAGTCAAGCAAAATGTCCTTTCTAACCTTCGTAGCGCACCCTCCCCCATTTTAATTTGAGTCGCTCTGAGTACCTGAGTTCCACGTTTTATAATTTGTAACGTTTGGCAAAGATTGAGGATGCTCACTTGCCACCTCGCAGATGTCCTTGCAAACGGAACGAGATCTAAATGGTTTACACACATATATTACTTCATTAGTGCCTAATTAGAAACACGTCTGACAGCTGGCAAGACAATGAGGTGCTTCCCAATAATCCAAGGGAGCTGATGGAGGATGGAAAATGGTGCTTGTACCACTTACGCAGGTTCGTAGCATGCATTTATCAATCATAGGATTTTTTTCCTCCACTGGCTTTATATATTTTGTACACGTGTTGTTACTGACATATCCATGCTGCATTTAGATTAAATGTCATATTTTACAGCAGTACGAGGATTATTTTTCTATTAGACGTTATCCTGAATCTGACTTAGTCAAATATCTATTGACTAAAAAATACCATTGTACTAACATCTGCTATTTGATGCAAAACTGGCATGTTGGCCTAGCCAAGTTAACACACAAAATTAGTAAGCGCTGATTCATACTATATAAGTAAACATATAAAATTCAAAAGCAATCTGAAAATAAACAATGCAGGCAGGAAAGATGTTCTTAGGGCAAAAAAAGGGAAAATGTTGATTTTATTGGAAAAGAGACTAGAAGGAATATTAGTAATGATGAATAATAGGGATTTGGCAGCTATGTAACTTTCAAGTTATTGTCGAAAAGTTAATGCAGTGACATTCTTAGTGGTCTACTGTCTGTTCCCACACTTCATTCTGCTGATTACTTTAAAAACTTTAATCCTCAAATTCCAGGTCCTGGAGAAGGTCATTTGCCGGCAAAATGCTACCTACCCACACCCAGAGAGTCTGAGGCAGTGGATTTAAGATACTCAACTCACAAATTTACAGTTTTAAAATGTGATTGTTGTCTGAAACCAGGTTCTGAAACATGGTCTTAAATAGCTTTGTTCAACAGAGCTCTCTGCAATGACGGAAATGTTTCATAGCTGTTCTGTCCACAACAGTAGCCACCAGCCCCATGTGATTACCGAGCACTTGGAATGTGACTAGTGAGGCTGAGGAACTGAGTTTTTAATTTTATTTAATTTTAATTAATTGAGATTTGAATAGCTACTCTATTATCAGAGTGGTGTGGAAAATGAAAGACTATTTCTACAGCAATAAAAACCCATGCAAAAGAACACAGATGAAAACAGCATCGCTGAAATGAGTGAGAGATCCAAGCATGTCTAGCAAAGTAGAGGCTGAGCAATCATCTGATTAAAACGTAACTAAAAACTCCGTATCTAGTGTGTATTGAACAAACTGATGAGGGGAGCCCAACAAGAGAATATTTGCAGTAAATGATCAGGAGCTTTTAAGAGAGAACGCGTCTGAAGGAATGAGATAGTCACCATGTTGAACTGTCCTGAAACTCCCTCATCAATGCACAGGAGAAATTCTAAACTACCCAGATCTTGGATACATATCTTTGTCCCTAACAGAGAAAGCACTGAACAAGAAAACTGAAGGAACTGCTTACCTGAGTCTGTATAAATTTAGGTACAAAAAACCCTTCCAGAGTTAAACAATGCTGAAAGAATGGTTTTGCCTGTCCCTTTTCCCTACCAGGTCCTCAGAATGTAATGAATGGTAGAACTATGGCAGAATAGAGACTGGTTTTAGATTATTTTAGTTGTGGATCACAGAAAAACTAAGTAAAATTAACTTCAGGACGAAAAAAGGTGGTTCGTGCCATTGAAAACTGCAGTGGCTGTAAAGCGTTCCCACCCCATTTGTTTCTCAGGATCAACCACTATTATAAGGAATTAGTCTCTGTCCATCTCCCGTCTCTGCTCTCCTCAGAGTTGGCTTCACTTAGTGTCACCAGCACTAGATTCAGGCTATTGTTTACCCAAGTTCAAGTGAAATGAGGGTGTCTCTCTCCACACTTTCCAGCAAAAGCCCTAAGATCACAATGGAATTCACTCCGAAAGACAGGTGTGCAGGTGGACAGAGAGGAGAGATGGAAAGACAGAGATAGCTCAATAGCTTTAGGAAACAAGGAAAAAGAAGATTAATTATTAAAACATAAAGATATTATAAAATATATATCCCAAGAATGATCATGAATCCATTGCATTTATCATGAGATAGAGGAGAAATAGGTCTAATATGTAAGATCTGGAGAGAGACAGGGAGGGCAGGAGTTTGAGTATTTGCATATGCATAGGCACACACACACAATTAAGTGGATATGGATATGGAGATTATATATATATATATATATATATATATATATATATATATATATATATATATCCTCTTTACAAGGCCAATAGATCAGGTAAATATTTTTTTCAGGTAAAATATATTAAAATATAATATATTAAAATATAATCCTAATATTTTAAATGAAGGATCCAAGTCAGAGAAATTAAGCAATGAGCTAATGTCTCATAGTATATTACTGAGCTGATCAGAGGCACAGGACCATGGGACAGACTGATGAAGGCCTTGGGCGGGGGGGGATACAGGGCTAGAAGGGGTTAATAAGGGGAAAGGGGGGACATCTGTAACACTTTCAACAATAAAAATAAAAAATTTTAAAAAGAAAATATCAAGCATTTGAATGCTTTCTATGGTAACACTAAGCTGAATAAAATAGTAAGAATTTCACACATTCAAAGTAATTATTTTAACATGGAGCCAATGCAAAATTTAATTGTAAAATAACACATTTAAGATGACATTCTATTAAGTAATCTTAGCCTTGGGAAAACTGGAACCTATGTGATTGACAGTAGTAAATGAATATGTAACACAAAACTATTTTTAATAACAATTCTAGCTAGTTATATGTCTTAAACATTACAACCTTTTTTAGAATTGCATTTTGTATATTGAGCTTATTGATTTTTACATTGTGTGCCGCATTTATCAATAAATCAAATTTTTAAATTCCCCAATAGTTTACCATTGACTGATGTTTGTAGAACTTCTGAGAAAATCGTATTCTCTAGGTCTGTGCTATATAATGCTGATCTTCATCAAATATATTGTCACTGTGCTATTTCCCTGGTATTTTCTTTTTCTTTGAAGCCAAAGGAAATGTTAAGATAGGCAGGCCAAGAAATGAAACTGGGAAACAGCAGGGGGGCTGGTGTCTGAGAGTCCCTTAAGAAGATCAGAAAAGTAAGAACACTATTCCTCTCAAAATTACTTTAGCTCTAGGAACTCTTAAAGGGAAACATTACTAAAATCTTCAGCATATGAAAGGCAAGTTGAAAAGGGAAACATCCTTGTCACCAACATGCTCTAAATGAACTCATTGGTGTGTCAACATCTGTGATCATGGTGGCTATTTCTGTCTCCTCCTTGCAAAAGCAGGATATAATACCCTTTAGTTATAATGAATGCAACTTTTTCAAAGTAGTGTGATTAGTGGAATATCTGCATTTTCACTCATTTATTCACAGAAATTGTTCTATTACATACCATGTGTTTATAGATATTAAGCAGTAAGTTGTGAAATATGTGTTTACCAGGTACAAATAAATGTAGATGTCTTACTGGGTTTGGACTGCTATAAAGGAATAGCATAGACTGGATGGTTTAACAGCATGTATTTCTCACAGTTCTGGAGGCTGGGAAGTCTAAAAGGTCAAGGTGCTGGCAGTTCTAACTAGTTGAAGAGGACCGCCTCCTTTCCTCTCAATACTGTCACCATGGGGAATGCGAGTTCAATGTATGAATTACGGAACATTTGGTCTATAGATAGAGATACAAATTGTGTATGGATGGGAGGGTGTGTGCAGGACAGAGACAGACAAGCCTTGTCCTTCCATGATATTCATGGGAGACATTATCTAACAAATATAGTTACTTTTCTCTATAAATATATTTCACCTCACACCTGCTAGAGGGGCCATTATCAACAAGACAAGCAACAGCAAGTGTTGGAGAGGTTGCAGAAAAAAAGGGAACCTTCATTCACTTCTGGTTGTAGACTGGTACAACCATTATGGAAAGCAGTCTGATGATTGCTCAAAAAATTAAGAATAGAGCTATCATAACACCAAGCAATCCATCTCCTGGGTAGATACCCGAAAAACTCAAAATCATGTATTTTTCACAAAGACATATATGCACCCCTATGTTCATTGCAGCATTATTCACAGTGACCAAGACATGAAAACAACCAAGTGTCCTGTGACAGAGGACTGGATGAAGAAGATGCGGTGCATATACACACAGTGGAATACTACTCAGCCATAAGAAAGGATGAAATAGCGCCATTTGCAACAACATGGATGGATCTTGAGAACATTATGTGAAGTGAAATAAGTCAGAAAAAGCTACGAACCTATGATTTCACCCATATGTGGGATATAAAACTGAAACTCATGAACACAAACAGCAGAGTGGTGGTTACCAGAGAGGAGGGGGTGAGAGGAGAAGATTTGACTTTAGGTGGTGGGCACAAGGTGAAATATACAGATCTTGTAACATAGAAACCCACACCTGAAACCTGTATGTTCATGTTGACCAATGTCACCCCAATACACTTAATAAAAAATACTTTTTTCACTCTACTACTGTGTTGCATGCTTTGTAAAACTGGGAAAGCTACACAGTGAGGTGAAGAGGAAGTGCAACGGATAGATGACAGGTATTGTGTGACACTTGCCTCACATGTATAGGAAATGAGGTGCCATATTGGCGTTGGATTTCAAATGGGGCTTTGAAGTGTGGATACCATTTAAGCTATAAAGATGAATTTTAATTCGGGTAATGAAGAGATTCCATTTTATCTGGTGTTTAGTGGGCACCCCACTGTGGTTTAAGAATGACTAGCTCTTTGCTTTCAACGCCTAACTAGTAGCTGCCCATTTAATTTACATCTGAACAGACAGAATTAATTGCTATGCTTTGCCAAGTTCAAAAAGATTTTTCTTTTACTTAGCTCTCAAGAGGAGGTATTAACCTACTGCAGGTTATCACTGCCTCTCTTTGTAAACGGGAATAAAAATGTGCAATTAACTTCAGACAATTTCGTAGGGACCTTGCATCCTACTGGGCAATTTCAAGGCAGCAATCACTTGATGATATATTTCTTCTCACCTGACTTTTCGCTCCTAAAATCATTATTGGAGCTTTTCTAAGTCTGTAAGTGGAGAGGCACGTCTTTGTTAGAAAGACTATTAATGTCGGCCCTAAGTACAGAGGTTATTAATGTTCAAGGAACTGGGGCTGTTCATAAGCCAGTTCAGAAGATCACCCCACTGTTGAGAGGGCCCCACAGATTTTGAGTTAATAGAAAGTATTGGATCAAAGTTTGGAGAGCTGCTTAAGAGCAGGAATGAAGTAAGGTCACTCCTGAAAAAGTTCCCAGAAGAACCTAATATAAAAAGAAAAAACACTTTTTAATAGTCTTCGGTTCTCTTTTAAACTTCAACTTGGAAACATTACCTATTGATGTTTTTAATAGAAATGTATTTATATTTAATTTCCTAATTGAATGTATGAAAATGGTTACATTTGAAATTAAGGTCATTGAGGGAGATTTACTGATTTAATCTATCTGCTATTTGACTGTCAGAAATCATTGCTGTCAATGCTTTGAGGTCATACTATGTCCCTCTCCTTGGATCTGAGCTGACTTGCTTCACAGGATTTGATTGTCCCAGTCCAGTTGCCACAAATGTAAGGAAAGATGTGTCCATTCTCATGAGTTCAGCCCCCACACTGCAAGAGACTCCTGGGCTTCAATCTTCCCATCTGAGTTCCCACACATCTTAAAACATAGATAACTGCCTGGCCGGCGTGGCTCAGTAGTTGAGTGTCAAGCTATGAACCAGGAGGTCACGGCTCAATTCCCTGTCACAGCACATGCCCCTGTTGCAGGTTCCATCCCCAGTGTGGGGACGTGCAGGAGGCAACCGATCAATGATTCTCTCTCATCATTGATGTTTCTATCTCTCTCTCTCTCCCTCTCCCTTCTCAGACATCAATAAAAATATATATTTTTTAAAAGCATAATAGACCGAAGAAGGGTTTGCTATGCTTCCTAAACCCAGCTGCGCCCTGCTGTTAATGAACACCGATGTAGGCCATGAACTGATTACAACTGTGTGGCTGGTGGATCAAGAAATAAGCTATTCAAGGACAGACATTATTTGAGCACGAAGAGCTTGCAAATGTGTGGTTTGTGTTTTTCCGCATTAATATAACGTAAACAGCTAGCCAGATTACAAATGACCTGTCACAGTTACAGGCTATTTAGAAAAACACCATGATTACATGAAATTATGATGACTTGTTCCCTCCATCACCAAAGAACTCTAAAATGTAGTGGTTTTTAAAGAATATTATGCGACTGTAATGTAAATAGTTCCTGTGAAAGACTCTTGCATTCATTACATTTCCACATTATTCGCAGTTGTTTGTAGTTAGAGGCAAATTGAAATTAGTTTATTCTACTTGGGGGGAGGGGACACCTACTGTTACAAATAATTAATTGTAAAATAGCGTGTGGGTATATGGAGAAAGTGATAAATATGTGTGCCAAGCACTAAACAGAGTGCTGGAAACCATTACTCTTATTTGCCGATCCGAAAATAATTTCCTTTCTTCTATTCATTAGGGGAAATCCAGAAATAAACATAAGGGCGACTTAGACGCTATTAATGAATAGCAACTCTTTAATTAATGGAATCATCTGAGAGAAAGAAAAATGTTTCTCACTCCACTCAGGGGATGAATCTATCTTTACAAAATTTCATTATATCCCGGGGGGGGGGGGGTAACAGCAAATAAACAAAACCCAGAATGAGAATGTTAATTTAACTAATAATATACTGTATAGATCCCTGTTTTATGCAGATTTCTTATATCCCAAATCAGTATGAGATCAATATAAAACAAGGGAAACTATTGAATGACTTAAAAGGGATGAAGACACATTACTAATGATGGTCAGAGAGGACAAAAAAATATCTAAGAGAAGAAAGTCAGAACATATCAGCCCGAACCGGTTTGTCTCAGTGGATAGAGCATCAGCCTATGGACTGAAGGGTCCCAGGTATGATTCTGGTCAAAGGCAAGTACCTTGGTTGCGGGCACATCCCCAGTAGGGAGAGTGCAGGAGGCAGCTGATCAGTGTTTCTCTCTCATCGATGTTTCTAACTCTCTATCCCTCTCTCCCCTCCTCTCTGTAAAAAATCAATAAAATATATTTTTAAAGAAAAAAGAACACATCGCCAAAACCGGTTTGGCTCAGTGGATAGAGCGTCGGCCTGTGGACTGAAGGGTCCCAGGTTCGATTCCGGTCAAGGGCATGTACCTGGGTTGCGGGCATATCCCCAGTAGGAGATGTGCAGGAGGCAGCTGATCGATGTTTCTCTCTCATCTATGTTTCTAACTCTCTATTTCTCTCCCTTCCTCTCTGTAAAAAATCAATAAAATATATATTTTTTTTTTAAAAAAAGAACACATCAATAATGGAAATAGCACTTTTTTAGGTGTGAGGGAAGAGCTTGAGGAATGTTATCATTTGACAAGATGCTAAGATGATCCTATAAGTGATTCCATTATTACATTTACTCTATTTATGATTTTGTTTCATTAACCAAATATATGCCTTGTACATTTACTGAATTAGTGTAGCCATGCTACTATTCTACAAGATAAATAAAATGTTTTCCAATCTAGCAGACAAAGGAAGTCATGTATAGCAATAATATATGCGAACCAACACAAAATAAAAACTATGAACATTTTTCAGAGGAATAACAAAAAAAGAAAAGAATACTACAATGAAGTTGACAGTATTTTGAAATTTAACTACACTGATCATAAGTCAAGCCAACTTATGCATTCATTCATTCAAAATTCCTTCAGAGAATGAAGATCTAAAAAAAGAAAAGTAAAGTGAGGTGTATGTACAAGGGGCATTCCTTCTACCCTCATTTCCAGTCAATAAAATAATTTGGTAAATTGCCTTTGTTTGAGATAATTGTTTGGAATATTGTGTTTGTAGAAAACCAGTCCTGTCTATTGAAATCAGAAAGAGTACTGATGTCACTCTTTTACGTTAGTGTTTGCATGAAGACAACAGAAAAACAGGGAGGTTACCTTGTGAAAACATATCTTTGATTAATGTTTAATGTATGGATTTGTTATCTTTCTACTTCACCTTTTAATTGAAAAATCTAAAAGTATGACCTTGTGAAATTACAGGATAATTTTAACAATACTGGGAATTTGGCTTTAGAGATATTAGAGCTTCAAACATCCTGGCAACAACATAAAGTCTTCCTTTATCTTGTTTTCTATTACTTCTATTTACTTGTGTGTTTGAGATTTAAATCCGAGCACTGGTGATCATCAATTCTGGATACAGGAAAGGCTCAGTGATTTGTAGACTCGGGAATCCTTTGCGAAGGACCTAAGCTGGAATTGACTTAGCATACTTTTACTTCAGAGAGAGGCCAAATTAATAGTGAAGAGAACTTTTGCAGGAATAATTAAAAATGTAAGAAACAGCCCCTCAAGCAACATGAACACTTCAAAAGCACACACAGCATGTGCAACCTCAGAAAACCCAATTATAATTTACTTTGGTAGAGTCATTAAAAACCTTCCCCTAGAGGCTTTCATGAAATAACACTTTTACTGCTTATACTTTAAATATAAAGGCAGCTTTCATATTAAAATAATCATGATGTTTAGCATTTCTTACTAATTTAAAATGATACACAACTATTTTCTTTTATTAGAGATTCAGCTTTCTGATTATTGTTTCTCCTCATTCCAGTTCACCTTTGACCTATAACATGTCTTGTCCTCTGGCAATGCTTACTTAGTGCTTGCCAAATTTCACACACACATAATTTTTTAAAATATTTTATTAATGTCTGTCTGCTCCTCTAGAACCTTCGTGAAGGCAGAGATCACATTTATTTAACTGTTCATGTCTCCCAATTTTACACAAAATTGACATGTATTGATAAATTTTTTTTAAATTGGATAAATGTTGAATTAAAAAATGAAATAAGTAATAAAACTGAGATTGCTTTGCATCAAATATACTCTTTTTAATGAATTCAAACATTTTTATATATTTTTACTGATTTCAGAGAGGAAGGGAGAGGGAGAGATAGGAATATCAATTATGAGGGAGAATCACTGATTGGTTGCCTCAGACATGCCCTGACCTGGAATAGAACTGGGACCTCCTGGTTCATAGGTTGACACTTAACCACTGATACACACTGGTGGGTAAATATAATGTTTTATTAATTCAAAATAATAAACAAGTATCTCTTGAGCTCTCCACCAGGCACTCACTAGACATATAAGAACAGAATACTCATGGAATTAATTAATACAAGAGCCCTGTAAGGCAGGGTGAATTATGTTCCTACCGTTAATCAATGAAAGGGGAAAGATTGGAAACTGATCTCCCGGTCCTAGTACTGTTTCCACTACACTCAAAAGACTGATCTCATTAAGTACTGACAACACATCTGTGTTATTCTAAGTACCGTCTATTTTAAGTCAACATTTATGAAAGTAAAGATGTTAAACAGAGAACTGGCTATCCCAAACCAGAGCTCAGGGAAGAGGTTGGGCCTAGAAACACAGAGACAAAATTGGCTGGTTTTTCCCCTCCCACACTTCCCTTGGAGCAAGAAGGTGAAAGGAATGTTCCACGACACTTGTGGAAGATTTGACTTTGAGTTCTGGAAGACTGATTGAAAAGATTTGTGGGATTTGTTGGGGGAGGGAGGGTTAGGTGCCATTAGGGAGTACACAGAGCCATGGGATACATGCCCATTTGGTGATGAGTCACCTGAATTAAGTTTTAGACTTAGGGTACGAGCTGAATAAATAGGGTTGCAACATATGGTGGAATTAGTACTGTTGTCTCTTAGGGTAATGGAAGTAATCACTGTAATTATGGCCTCCTTCTAGGAATTACTCTCGTGGGCAGAGTAAATCATGAGGCAGATGGTGGCCTGGCAGAGGGAGCGACTTGCCAGGAGCAGGGGCGGGGCCTCCGTAGGCCTCCCTTAATCTTTCAGGAGGTAGTGTCATGCTCCCAGGAAGGAGTTGTACCAAGGCCTCTTGATTATTGTCCTGATGGTGATTGCTCCCATTACCAGGGAGACTTTGAGCATTACAGTGAAATGATTCATGATGTTATTACAGCAGCATAAAAACACAGAAATGCTTAATCCTTCACTCATTCTTTAACTGGAAAGATTAACCATTTGTGGATAATGACCCCTGGGCACAATGCTAATGGTGACATCACATAAATCAGTTTGAACTGTAGTTTGGAATACTCATTCCTTTACCCACTTGAAGGTGAAAGAAGAGAAAGTGATTCAGTAAATGCCTCTATGTACTATTTACGTGTAATCCTGTATTTGTGATTTTTTTATGAACCATCAGAAGAAATGTGCTCTCAAGTGCTGAGCACTCTGTAGGAAATGGCTTTGTTCTTTTACAAGTTCTCACTCACTCCTGCTCCCCATACCCCCAAACCCTGGCAGCCTCCAACCATTGTGGTTACTGCCCATTGTGGGGCTCCCTGTAAAAAATGGATCCTATGAAGTTATTCTGCTCTTTACAGGCTCACTACGTGGTCAATGCTGAGAGATTCCAGTCGCTAACAAGGCACTATGTCAAAATGGCATTTCTTTATAACTTGCATTAATGTTTTAAAATCTGGGCTCCTGAGGTATAGAGTTCTTAATCGATTTTACAGAGACCATGAACATGTCTCTAAAAGTAATGCTGAATGGGAGTCTGTGTTTCTATGAAATGTACAGAAAGAAATGGAATGACAAAACAATCTGTTAAGGCATATGTGTGTATGTGTGTATTTATAAAAAATTTCATACAGAACATTTCACATAAATATTTAAATATGTTAGTACATACATAAATATTATATGTATTTTACAATGCAATTATTTATTTTTTCATGGAGATTCATACAACAGGAAAGCACCTTGAAGGGCAATACATCAGGCTTTTATTTCTTCTTTATATTACAATTTTGGATTGTTACTTACATGGAAGGGGAACTCAAAATCCTATATAATAAAAGTGTAATATGCAAACTGACCAAACGGCAGAATGACTGGGTTGCTATGATATGCACTGACCACTAGGGGGCAGATGCTCAATGCAGGAGCTGTCCCCTGGTGGTCAGTGCACTCCCACAGGGGGAGCACTACTCAGCCAGAAGCCAGACTCACTGCTGGCGAGCACAGTGGCAGTGTTGGAAGCCTCTCCAGCCTCCATGGGAGCGCTAAGGAGCAGTGCTGGCGAGTGCAGCAGCAGTGGGGATTGGGCCTAAGCTAGCAGGTAGACATCCCCCAAAGGGTCCCAGACTACGAGAGGGCACAGGTTGGGCTGAGGAACCCCCCACCCCCACCCCAGTGCACGAATCTTGTGCACCGGACCTCTAGTTAGATATAAAACACCTGCAAAGACTTGACCTCCAAAGTAACCTGTTTCAAAACAACATGTGGAAGAATTTATCTTGTGGGAAGAGAAACTATCCAAATTCAAATCCCTATGAGATTTTATAGGAAGAATAAACGACTTCCAGGGTGTATTGTTTCAGGCGTTATTTGGAAAGCACTGCTCTATTCTAAACCTACTTACATGTATTATTTGAGTTCTGTCAGCTTCATCAAACTACTTTTAAGGAAACAATCTACAGGTGAAAGTCCATGGACTCATTAAATCACAAAACAAAATAACCGAACACTCATCACCCGTGAGTGTATATACATTTAATAGGTCTTTCTACTAAAAAAGTGCAAAGCAGTGTCCGTAGTGGGTTATTATATTATGAAAATACTCCCTTGTAGCCCAATACCATCAGAAAGTGGATTCCACCGCAAGGAGTCATAAATAGATTCAACAATAAGAAGCCGGTAATGACTTTCACTCACATGTCTTTTTGTATTTTGAAGAAAGGAGGGTAACATGGAAAAAATGGGGGGAGACTGTTGGCATACAAATATCCAGCCAAGTACTAAAAGTTTGCCGACATCAAAGACAACCCTCAGATAAACAGACAGAAATCGCTCTTTAAAAATATCATGTGAAGGTTATAATTCTAAAAATGGGGGAAATCAGAGACTTCTTTTAAAGAATAAAGTGAGTTATAACTGGCACTGAAAAAAAAAAAGCTTACCTCCTCCCTATGAAAACAAGTTTTAGCTGCAGGTGAGTAAGTAAACAAGCCTTAAAAAGCTTTCCGAGGAATAAAACATCAAGGAGCAGAAATGGGAAAAGTGTCTCCCAGGGAACAAAGCAGGCGGTCATTTCTATAGCTCTGCAGGGATGGCTATGATTGCTTCTGTGAGCACAGCATCGGAGAAGTTAGGCCGGCCCTGCAGTGTTTCATTTCACAGGTAATGTTTGGATGACTGCTCTGGCCAATGTCTTGTTTTGTTTTTGGTTATTATTTTTGGAGAAGTATCCATTCAGGTCCTTTGCCCATTTTTCAATTGGATTTTTCCTTTTTATGTGGAGTTTTATAAGTTCTTTATAAATTCTGGATATTAACCCCTCATCAGATGTATTGGAGAATATGTTCTCCCATTTAGTGGGTTGTCTTTTCATTTTGTTGGTTTCCTTTGCTGTGCAAAATCTGTTTTACACTATGGAATGCTATTCAGCCACAGAAAGAAGGAAATCTTACCCTTTGTGGCAGCGTGGGCATGGATGGACCTGGAGAGCTTTATGCTAAGTGAAATGAGCCAGTCAGAGAAAGACAAGTACAATATGATTTCACTCACATATGGAATCTAATGAACAAAATGAACTGACAAGCAAAATAGATACAGACTCATAGATAGTGGGCTGACAGCTATAAGGGGGATATTGGAGGAATTGAGCAAAAATGGGGGAAAAGGAGAAAAAAAACTCATGGACACAGAGAACAGTGTGGTGATTGCTGGGGGTAAAAGGGTGTGAGGCATGGAGGCGGGTATGGGGCGGGGAGTGTGATAGGAGACTTGATTTGGGGTAGTGAACATTCATACAGTGTGTTGTGGGATTGTGCACCTGAAACCTGTATAATTTTGTTAACCAGGGCCACCCCAATGAAGTCAATGAAAAGAAGAAAAAAAAACTTAAGGAAATATTTTTATACTTGGAACTCACATGTGATCTACATCACAAGAGCAAGCCCTAAAGAAAGCAGCCGTCCTTAACATCGGATTGATCATTTCTTGCCACTCTTTGCTTTTTCTTTTTTAACGCTGCATTTACCTGGATAATTTCAACACTGAATCAGAACCTTGGAAAAGAGCTGCATGTTCTCTAAAGGTAACTAGGTTATATTCTTTGCACCATCAATTTCTGGTGCTCAAATAACTTGTTGCTGATGATGACACTAGTTCTTCATGTGCATGTCTTGGTTGCAGCGGTTCTCAACCTGTGGGTCACGACCCCTTTGGGGGTGGAACGACCCTCTCACAGGGGTCACCTAAATACATCCTGCATATCAGATATTTACATTACGATTCAGAACAGTAGCAAAATTACAGTTATGAAGTAGCAACAAAAAAATTTTATGGTTGGGGGTCACCACAACATGAGGAACTGTATTAAAGGGTCACGGCATTAGGAAGGTTGAGAACCTCTGGTTAGGGGGCGGTGTGATCTGAAACTTTACTTACAGGAATATGACACTCTACCGTGGCTGGGGTATCCGTTTCCTGCCTGCCTGCTGGTACATTGGCTTTCCATCCCTGTGTTGATGATTTTGTGCCTGAAGAAAACCTCCCTGCAGGATTAGCTTATTTTAGATGAATAGGTCAAGCTGAGTATGGGAGCCAGAACAATGCAATTCCTTATCATCGGTGGCACAGAAGGCCACAAATCCTCCTAACGAATGGGTGCTTAGGGACACGACGTGAGCACGCTCCACGGGCTTAAAATAGTGCTTTCTAATGCAAGGCAGAGAGTGACATTCACACAGGAACCTTGCATGTAATACTGCAATGTGTGTGCATTTTCAATTAAATTATTCATTTAACCCCAGACTCAATAACTCCTGGGAAAAACGAGATGCCATTCAGTGAAATAGGCAGCATTTTCTTATTTCCACTTTACAGGAAACCAGGGAAACAAGAAATGATGGCGAGGGATTTTAATCTTTTTACAGACCAAATACATCCATTATGAATAGAATCTCTGCTGGATTATGTGTGTATAATCAATCACCTTTTGAAAACATTTCTAATATTGTTCAACTTTTCCCTTTTTGTTTACTTTATTAGATTTTAATTCACAGGTCAATGGTAACTTTTGGGGACTATATGCAAATGACTAAATGCAGTCATCTCTAAGTAAACATTATGTATCTATCAATAAAAAATGTGTTCAAGTGCAGAAGCATTCCAATGAACATTCAATAGCATTGTATTCTTATACTTTATACTTCAAGTGAGTAAAAAAGGAAAAAACACAAAATCCAAGCTACACATATTTGTTTTTAAATGATCTCCAGTTATAGTCATGTGCCCACTAAACGTGATTCTTAAAAAAGAATGCAATGTCTGAAACTACCTTCATCCTTCCTAGGGAAGTTGATAAAATGTGTATCTGCGGTTATATTTATAATTAACGTCATTTGACTATTTTTCTTCCTTTGCTGAAAGTCTAATGGCAATTTTTGTAAATTTGTTTCAGATAAATTATCAATTGAAAAAAATCTGCGCACGCTAATAAACAGATACCTTTAAGATATATTTAAAGAATGCATAGACTATACTGACACATCTCAAGTAGTTTGCAAAACTTTGGAGGGAAAAAGAAAAACTCAAATCTAACAACATTGCACTAATCTATAATAATAAAAGGGCAATATGCTAATTAGACTGGACATCTTCTATATGTCATTCCAGACATCCTTCCTGACCAAGCGGGGGCTGGAAGGAAACCAGCCCAGGTCCCAGGTGCCAGAGGGTGGCCAGAGGAGGGAATCCTGGGTCCCGGGTGCTGGAGGGAAGCCAGTGCCGGCAGCCAGGGAAGGCCTACTCTTGCACGAATTTTCGAATTTTCGTGCATTGGGTCTCTAGTTAAATAAAAGCATACAAATCAATGAATAGAGAACCAGGATGTTAGGGAAATCCCTGCCCTGGAAATGTAACAACCTGAGGCTAGTTTCATCTCTCACAATTAGATGGTTAATTACAGATTCCCTGGTTCTTTGTTTTCATATTTAAGCATCAGGAGTTGGGACCAATTTCTGCAACTAAGTTGGACTCTAAAAGGCTATGAATTGTTAAGTAAAAAAAAAGAGAGAGAGAGAGAGAGAGAGAGAGAGAGAGAGAGAGAGAGAGAGAGAGAGAGAAACCACACATTTTGATTTGAAGTTGTCAAGAAAGATTTGGTAAGGGGGGAAAAAGTATGACTTCATAGGCCAAACAATCTGACTTCATAGTTGTATCTTATCTGGTTAAGTAAAGAGGAGGAAAGCAGCATTCCCCATGGGGGCAGAAGAGCAGAGGAGGAGCTAAGTACAAAGGGAATAGATGGGAAAGGGTCCTGGAAAAAAATGTGCAGATTCTAGGTACTAAGTGTTAGGCATTAAGAGTCTGATCGAATGACAAGCCTTGAGTTTTAAGCTGAGAAGGATGGACAGAGTGGAGACGAAATGCAAAGCCATGGAGGAGCCTGAAGCATGAAGTAGCTCAGTGGGATCCGCCTTCGTTTCTCAGGATTCAGGATGAACTGCACGGCGGAGATAAGAAAGGTTGTGCACCAGGCAGTCACTGTGGGATCCAAGTACAAAGGGATAAAGGCTCCGCATGTTGGCAGTTACAGCAAAGATCAGGGCGAATGCGGGGGTCACTTCAAAGGGAAAGTGAGAAAATTTGGAGAAGACTAAAATTATCTAAGAGCGCTGTGAAGATGGAAGTCCATGGGCAGGGCTATTTGGACTCCATCTAATTCCATAGTTTATTGCTGCCTGTAATTATAATGTTCATGAAACTTGTCATTTCCTCTACTTTTAACTCAATGTAGCATCGTGCAGTTTTAATATCTCTACTGAATATTTCTTGCACATACTGAGTGAAGTTTATGTTTCCTCTTGCAATGTCCTAATTATTATTTTTAATGGTTTTATTACCCTGCATGCTTTAAGGAATATATAATAATAAAAGCATAATATGCTAATTAGACTGGACGTCCTTCAGGACAAAGCCGGGGCTGCAAGGGAATCCTGGGTCCCAGGTGCGAGAGGGAAGCCAGTGACGGCAGCCAGAGGAAGAAAGGCCGTGCATCAGGCCTCTAGTATGAAATATATTCAAATATTACCACCGCTATCATTAGATTTGTACCTATGACAATTAGCAATAAAGCAACATTACTGATTTGAATATGCATTTTCCTTCTTTTTTAAATATTTTTTATTGATTTTTAGAGAGAGAGGAAGGGGAAGGGAGAGAGAGATAGAAACATTGATGAGAGAGAAAGTCATTGATCGGCTGCTTTCTGCACGGCCCCCACTGGGGAATCAAGCCCGCAACCTGGGCATGTGCCCTGGTGGGGAATTGAACCAGTGACCTCTTGGTTACTGGGGTGATGCTCAACTGCTGCGCCACACCAGCTGGGCATGCATTTTACTTCTTTAGGTTCAAGTTAAACAACTTAAACTGGACACTGTGCATGTGAGCACTTCAGTCCTATCATGCTTTTCAATATTCAAAATGTCCAGCTGCAAAAACTTCCAAAAGTCCTTTAGAAATTTTTCTCAGCTTGCTTTCTATACTCAATGATCTCGAATTCATTAAAGGAGATGAATGAAATGTTGGTTCATTCCATTCCTTTCTCAGAGAAAGAAGAAAATCTAATAAGTTATTCGATAAGCTATTAAACTTTCAATACTAAACATATTTTGAAAAATGTTCTAGATTCTGTTGTCAGAATTTTTGACAGAATGACATAATTGCATTCAACAAGCTACTGAAGCCCAGAGAGGTATAGAGAAAATGAAACAAAGTCTTACTGAAAAAACAAAATCATTGCTTTCCTGGCTGGCAGTTACTGATGGCTAATTCAATGCTAATATCAATTTTTATTTGGCAAATATTTTCTAATATTACAGAAATAATGAAGTATACAGAATATTAGATAATTTTTTTTCTATCACAGAAAAAAATGGGTTTTGTGGCTTCCTAATAGAACCTTCTGAAAGGTGTGCAGTTTTTGGTTAACTATACTCCTTTATTTTAGATTTAAGATCCAGTGCTTTTATGTAAATACGAATGAAAATAGCCCTAGAGGATTTGGCTCAGTGCATAGATCTGCTGACTGAAGGGTCCTGGGTTCAATTCCAGTCAAGGGCGTATGCCAGGGTTGCAGGCTTGATCCCCAGGAGGGGGTGTGCAGGAGGCAGCTGATCAATGATTCTCATCATTGATGCTTCTCTCTCTCCCTTGCCCTTCCTCTCTGAAATCAATAAAAATATATTTATTAAAAATAAGAATGAAAATAGTTTTCATTGAAATGCAATTTTCTAAAAATTCTTTATGAATTTATGTATTTTTTTGCTGCTTGATGTCCATGGACACAGCAATTATAAAATGGATGTTTCCCTGTTCATGACAAAAATACCGGGTTGTTTTTAAGTTCACGATAGAACTTGGCTATTAAACCATGTGTGCCACTGTGTTGTGGGTGTGGATCTGGTGTGCTCTTTTATGGGAACACTCTCCTGGTGACAGTACCTTAAGGAAAAGACATCTAAATGCAATTCCTGAGAGCAGTTTCCTAGTAATAGAAGTGTTAAGTACTGGGAACAACGTGACAATGTGCATTTTGCAAAAACCACTTTAAGGAACCAACCCCGATGCTTCTTTCTAAAATCCTCAGGTATACTTGAAATTTAAATATTCCCTCAAATTCTTTAATATATTTAAAATGTATTTTATTTAATTTTGTCAATGCAAACACAGCAGTTGTCAGACCTTTTTTTAAATAAAGGCTTTCCATTTCAGAAATTATTTTCCTTCATTTGTTTTCTCTCTATATGTTCCCTATAGGCAGCTCTCAACTCTTTCTTTAAAAATTCCAGTCTTTTTTATTAGTTTAACAGAAGTAGAAGTCGCAACTCCCTACACACTTTTGCAATTATTCTCTCTCTAAATTTAATAGCACTGCATCCATTTGGGGCATAAGTGCATATACAATCTGAAGATCATTCAGATCAATTCTGAAGAAATACTCAGGTGAATGTTATACCCACAACAAAACCAGCGACCATAAGTCAAAATTTATGCGGGGCCAAATGCTTTTAATTACCTTCCAGATGTATTGATGAGTATACACAGATGGCAGGGGAAGCAGCCTGTTTATGTGCAAGGAGGTGCATGAATAATTGCTATAGTTTGAACATAAAAGTTGTTTTACATATAAAATGACAGGATAAAAGATGTAGTGAGTTCTTTTTTTAAAAAAAAATATGTTTTTCTTGATTCAGAGAGAGGAAGGGAAAGGGAGAGAGAGATAGCAACATCAATGATAAAAGAGAATCACTAATCAGCTGCCTCCTGCACATCCACTACTGGGGATCAAGCCTGCAACCCTGGCCTGTGCTCTGACCAGGAATCGAACTGTGACCTCCAGATTTATAGGTCGCTGCTCAACTACTGAGCAACACTGGCCAGCTGGGCAAGATGTAGTGAATTCTATATGTCTTTTAGAAGGAGGAAACTGTCCAGCACTACACCCAGCACATAGAGGGAGCAAAAGAATGGTAACATCTTCCTGAAATTAAATAGAATAAAACGTGCATTCTAAAGGTTTTAAAAGATTATTCTATTCTTAACAAAGGATATATAATTAACTTTAGATAATCAATGTTAGCTCATTTTTACTAATATCAGTCTTAATAAATTACATCCTGATCTCTTTATGTTACTAACATTTGCTGAATGATTTGTGTTAAAGACCCAAAATTCAATAAAAGAAATCTGAAGATCTAATTGGCTTTATGGAGTGATTCATGAATGGGGCAGTTTCCCATCTAGCAAGTAGAGAGGTCCTCCCAGGGGTGGTACAAAGGGAAGGTTTTTATAGGCAGGAGGAGGGTGGGGCAAGGAAGTTATCAGCAAAAGAAAAGGAGGAAGAGCTTGAGGCCAGAACATCATCTTTTGTTAGGGTTCTCATACAGATGAATTCACTAGTGCTAAATGGAAAATTTCAGGCAGGCTATTTAAGTAAGGGTCACATTCCTGGGAGAGGTTGAACTACAGTGAAGTCTGGATTTGCTGTCCTGAGGGCAAATGGCTCCATTTTGGGCCTGTTGTTTCTTTTTGAACATGATTTAGAAGGCAAGCAATTAGAAAGTCACCTGTTACAGAAGTTCATTTTGTCTGCATAACTCAGGAAAGTCAGCACGGTTTCTTTATGAAATTGTTCCACAGGCAACATGAAAGCATTTTCGTATTGTCAACAAAGTAACCACGGCATGATAAATTATTACTTGGCAAACCTATCCATTAGCGAAAGTGCACACCTAAACGCCATTAGGAAATGAAGGAAATGTAACACGGCCTCCCTAAATTGATTTTTAATCTGGTTAGATTCTCAGGTTATTAGTCTTTACAATTACAGTTACTAAGTTGCATATTCTAATAATTTTTCATTAGTATACTCAAAACGTGCCATGCATAAAAATATTGACTTGATACTTCTAGTGCATGCCTGTACAATTTAAATTACATATAAGGATACTGAGAAAAGAAGAAAGACCCTCACCTTCGCTACACCTCCCATTGGCTAATCAGCACGATATGCAAATTAACCACCAACAAAGATGGCGGCTAATTTGCATGCTGCAGGCAGAGTGGGTCAGCGCCATCCCGCCTACCCCGCCTCCATCCAGGCCTGCTATCTGCGACCCAGGGCGACGGGCGTCCCATGTGCAACCCGATCCAGGGTGGGGGGCGGGACAGCGTGGCTCCTCTGTCACCCCAGCTTCCTCATCACAGCTCTCTTGGGGGCCTAAGCCTTTAGTCAGACATCCCCTGAGGGCTCCCTGGCTGCCAGAAGGATGTCTGACTGCAAGCTTAGGCCTGATCCCCTGGGGAGTGGGCCTAGGTCGACAGGTGGACATCCCCCAAAGGCTCCTGGACTGCAAATGGGCGCAAGCCAAGCTGAGGGACCCCTCTTAGTGCACAAATTTTTGTGCACCAGGCCTCTACTGTGTATATATATACATATATATATGTATATATATATACACACATACACACAGTGGGGCCTTGACTTACGAGTTTAATTCGTTCCGAGACCAAGCTCGTTAAGGAGCTCGTTAACACAAATTACTCTACCAACTCAATGCAAAAAATCGGCCGAGAGACAGCTGGTATCTCAAAAACTCATTAGTCGGGACACACACATACATATATACATACACACACACACACACACACACTTACATAGCAGAAACAAAATAATAGCAAAATAACTTAATTGAATGTGGGCAGAAAAGTTTGTTTCAATACTCCACTTGGGTAAAATATAATAAAACTGTTACCAGAGAGGTCAGCCCTGGATTCAGCAAACTCGGTTCTTGAGTTTGGCAAAGAAAGAATCCAGAGCCCAAAACTCTAGCACAAGAAGTTTTTTTGTTTTGTTTTTAGCATACAAAGAAAATGTATACTCAAAGCGAGGATAAGAGTAGACTGCTCAGAATAGACTTGGCCTTTTAGAAACAAAATTAACAGAGGCTGAAGTTAGCCAGCTGGGCTTCTGGATTCAGGAAACCAGTTACAGAGGAACAAGAAGGGCCTTTGGATAAAGGTTCAAGGAGTTAGGCTGGGACAAGCTGCCACTGCCTGCTGCTGCCCTGGTTGAAAATCTCATGGGGACCCTTAGAGCTTAGGAGAAAGAAAGCAAATATATATGCCTGAAGAAAGAAGGCATGGGCATGCTCTAGACCAGTGATGGCGAACCTATGACACACGTGTCAGAGGTGACTCGCGAACTCATTTTTTTGGTTGATTTTTCTTTGTTCAATGGCATTTAAATATATAAAATAAATATCAAAAATATGTCTTTGTTTTACTATGGTTGCAAATATCAAAAAATTTCTGTATGTGACACGGCACCAGAGTTAAGTTAGGGTTTTTCAAAATGCTGACACGCCAAGCTCAAAAGGTTCGCCATCACTGCTCTAGACTGAGAGAGAGAGAGCTTGCACCGAGTTCTTTGCCTTAAAGGTTTTCATCTGTTTCCTAAAGGTGGGAACTTTAGGGGAGGTCTCAGGGGAGGAACTCAATAGAATATTCATCAGCTTCTAGGTGTGTCATTTTAGGGCCATGGTCCCTAGACACTAGGGTAGGGGGTTATTTGTCCTTGCATCTGGTCCTGATGCCAACCATGTTTTAAGCAAAAGGCAACTTTAGCAGCAGGCTCAGGAGAAACTTCTGCCCCCCACCTTAACTCCCTAGAAGAATCTGAATCAGAGGTCGCGCCCATAAGAGATTATCAGAGATGACTTCTTTTGACCTATCTATAGGTCAGGGCAGACTTCTATTTACCAAACTTCTGGTCTCCTTATGAACCTACAGTGACCCTTTGAAATCCCAAAGGTACATTACCACATCCCTAGCTCAGAATATCTTATATACCTCAATCCCCTTTTTCTATATCTAAACCTCTCCTGCATATGGGGTCTCTGACTCTCCAATATATGAGGGGTTCCCATACACATGCATGTGTTAAATTTGGAGACTTTCTCTTGCTAATGTATCCCATGTCTATCTGATCATTAGACCCGCTAGAAGCACCTTGAGGGTGGAGGGAAGTTTGGCCCTCCCACACACAAGCAATGAGCATTGCCTGTGGGGAGGGATCACTTTGTGAATTGCTTGGGGAGAAGAAGAAACAAGGATGAGCCCTCACCATTAAAGAAGTGGCAGCATGCCCGGCTGTGTGGCTCAGTGGTTGAGTGTCAGCCTATGAACCAGGAAGTCATGGTCTGATTCCTGGTCAGGGTACAAGCCTGGGTTGTGGGCTGGATCCCCAGTGTGGGGCATGCAGGAGGCAGCCGATCAATGATTCTCTTTCATCATTGGTGTTTCTATTTCTGTCTCCATCTCCCTTCCTCTCTGAAATCAATAAAAACATATTTAAAACAATTAAAAAGAGTGGAAGAACATCAGAAGGAGCCAGCAAAGAAGGTACTAGAAAGCTAAGCCCTTGGGGACAGAGGACAGTGTATTGAGAAGAAATTCTGAGGGATGAAGCATGGAGCAGTTGTAAAACTGAGAAGTACAAAAATGGACTAAATTTACGGGGGGGGGGGGGGGGGAGAGAGAGAGAGAGAGAGAGAGAGAGAGAGAGAGAGAGAGAGAGGTGGGGAGGAGGAGGGGGAGAGACTATTTCAACAGAAAGAGCTGAATTGCCTTGAAGGGACACATTTAAGTGCCTCTCCAACCTCCAGTCCCATCAGTGAGAATGAGGCTCTGGTGCCAAATGCAATCTGTCCTAGAAAGCAAAGGAAGTAGCGTTTTTGGAACATTTGGAGTGGCAATATGTAGACTTTGACAGACCCCTGCATGTAGCAAGCTCTCTTTTGAAAAATTGAAGTCAATTGAAAAATAAATTTGGACATACTCTTATCTTTTGTAAGACTAACAGTTGCCGGTAGTTGGATTTATGTAGTTCAAAGATAGTTTAGTATTTTGTTCAAAATAAGTTTCTCAATCTTTGCTCCATAACTACGTTCTGTGTCAACAGCTGTCATTTCAGTCTTTGGCAGGAGAGTTGTTACTGAAAATTGACTTTCAATGAGTCCTATCACCTCATCCAGGTAGATTACAAGGCCTTGAACAAGAGATACTACCTTTCGGAGTGAGCACTTTAGGTCCAAAAGTAGCATATATTTTGTTCTATCCTAAGGTAGTGCACTGGGTTTCCCTGTAGAGTTACTTTTCATCCTGTGTAGTTAAATCACCCTACTTTTTCTGGTAGGCATAGGGCTACTTATTTTATACTGCACACTAAATTCACTTTCAGTCTAGTTACAATGATCTGAAACTATTAAGATCATGAGAGTTGTGAATTTTAATTTATCATGTTTACCCTTCCTTAGATGTTATACAAAGTTTTACAAATTATTTTCCTCTAAATTTGTCAGAGTTAAAAAAATCAAAATGGAGGATTGCAAGAATTTCTAAATGTGCTCATGTTGCAATGTAAAATATCCAATTTTTTTTTCAATAGAAGATGGGGAAAATTGGGTTCACAACCTTCAACTTACCTGAAGTGGGATCCTAGGGCCTTGATTCTACTACTTGCATGAGAATTAAAAAATGTGCATAAGTTATGAATTATATTTATAATCTTTTACCTAAATAAACTGTGGGGAAAATGCAGACTTCAGCCCTCTCTCTGACTGAAGGGAAATGACCATCTTCAGGCATCAGCTTTAAACACCAAAACAGAACTGCTTTTGCACCCAAACAAGGCAAGCCAGCAGATGGCTGCTCCTCGCCCCACGAAGAGCAGTGTGCGCACCTACCTACTAAATGCCTCTTCAGTTTCCATTTTACACAAATCAATTATGTTCCCTTAAGAGCCTCGGGTTCCACTGTGCGATCTCTCTGCATGCTGGATCCTACACTCATGTTATGTGGGAAGATCATCTCATTGAAACACTTAATTTGATTGACACTGTTGACATGAACAGTAAATATAAGTGGCTTCCACAGACTAATGGGCACATCTTAAGCGTTGAGAGGTTTCTCTGAGTACGGTGACTTGTGTCACGGTCCGTGGAAACTTGGGGAAACATGTCCACATAGAGGCCTAACACAGTGAACATCTTTGATGGTTTTTTATAAATATATATGATTTAATATATTGTAATTATCTATGTTCAGTAATCCTAAAACTACACCTCAGAGAAAATGTAATCTTGGATCGACTATTTAGCAACAAAACCATAGGGGCATAACAACTGAGCAGTGAGTACAGTAAGAAATAACAATTGAAATGTGCATATAGAAACATTGCATCAATACATATATATTTCCTTACTTTGTCATCTGAGAGGGCCAGAAAACAGTAACACCCCAAGAAAAATGAATATGCCTAGTGATACTTTAAGATATTAACATAATGTGTTCCCCATATATGGACATATGACAACTCTATTACCTTTACCATTCTTCTGTATATCTAAAACACATATTACAAAATAAAAAGTTTACTTTAAAATGCCATTTATACTAATACCAAAAGATACAATTCACCACGGAGCAAAACTAAGAAACACGTGAAGGAAAAGGGAAATAAAGGAATAACTAAGAAGTAGAAAAACAGACTAAAAATTGTAAAAATAGGTTATTTCTGAAATGAATCTGAACTGGCAGATGTATCCTAACATTCATATGGAAAAATAAAACCAAGAATAGAGGTTGAGCAAGCAAACAGGATAACCTGCTTCCCACACAACTACAGCTATTCGGTGGCAACATGATATGATTTGCCAATGTCTTGACTAGTTAATTATCTATTACCAATATACTATCCAACACCTTTAAAGTGTAAGCAAGCAAACAAACAAACAAACATTTTAAATTTAAAAATAAAAAAGGGTCTGGCTATTGTGGCTCAGTGGCTGAGCGTCCACCTAAGAACCAGGAAGTCTTGGTTCAAAACCCGGTCAGGGCTCACACATGGGTTAAGGGCTTGATCCCCAGTGTGGGGTGTGCAGGAGGCAGCAATCAAATGGAAAAATATCCTCAGGCAAGGATTAACAACAAAAATATAAAATTAAAAACAGTGTAAATACCTCTTCTGGAATTATTATATTGGCTACTTGATTTTCCTGCATGGGCTGTGCTAATTAAATTTTAGTCTTTCAAGCATATTTTATATTTAGCGAAGTGGTGTATAAAATTTTATGTAGGATTCAGTGTTCATGATACTCTCATAGGATCCACTGCACTGCCGAAATTAAACTAATAATGCTGAAAAGGATGTTTACCTTCAAGATCCCTGTGGTACTTTTAAAGATCAATCAACTTGGCACTTCTGAAAATTTAAATTAAATTGATGATGTCTCATTACACTCTCTTTGATGATTATGATTGCAAAGGAGCAGAATATAAATCTTAAGGAAGCCAGCTCTGAAAGGCTAACTAAGAAAACAAGATAAATGCCGAGTATAGACATTGTGACTTTTGTTCATCACTGATAGATAATTAATCATTTTACTTTTCACTTATTGATATCTGAAGTATACCTTATGACCTTTTGAAGTACACCTTTAATTTTTTGAAATATTAAAAATAAGATTGAAAGTAATGCAGCTGAATTTTAAATATAAAAATTGAGTTTATTTATAATACTAATTTACTATCCACAGGATTATTTTCTAGTAACTCGAAAAGTATTTAACTTTTAGATAATAAACTAAAATATAGTAGTTTATATATCAACTATATTCTTTGTTTATGTATCAAATAAGCCATGCTTCTAAAACTATTTTTAAACAACAACAACAAATAATTATCAAACAACTAGAGGCCTGACGCACAAAAATTCATGCAAGAATATGCGTTCCTTCCCTTGGCTGCGGGCACTGGCTTCCCTCTAGGACCTGGGACCCGGGCGGCTTCCCTCCGGCCGCTGGCAGGCACCTGGGATCCCGGCAGCTTCGCTTCAGGCCCAGCTTCATCCGGAAGGACGTTTGGAAGGATGTCCAGTCTAATTAGTATATTACCCTTTTATTATTATAGATATTATAATTTAAACAATTAACATTTATGAATATCATTTAATATTAAATTTTTTTCTTTTAAAATTTTAGGAAAGTCATATTAGGGTAATTCTTTCTCCTAATATATATATTTTTTAAGGTCCACTCTACATCTTAATCAATAGAATAGTGACAGTCCTATAATTTGAAGCTCTAGCAATAAAAAAAAAAAATAAAGTTGTTAAGTAAAATTGGAGGACAAAACCATCATTTGTATCTAGTACTTATTATGGGAATAGTCTGTCAATAGCCAGGTAAAACTATATTTTAAAAGGGGTTATAGTTAGAGTTGTAATAAGAAAGCATATATTTTAAAGCAAATTCATCAGAAAATAAGCAGGAACCATTTGAAGAAATATAATTTACTGATAAACATAGCCAAGGAGAGACAAATGTAGTATAGGAATGAAAGTACTATCAGTTCTTAAAGATTAAATGCAAAAATTATGGAAAAAGAAAAATAGTTAAAACCAGGCTGTCTTAAAATTTGGAAGAATATGTGAGAGCATAGGCTAAAACCACATGTTAGTTTTCATCAGTGAAGATCCAGGCTAATGTGTGATTTCATTTAACTGAATATGGAATCCAAAATGAGATGACTATATTATGACATTCATTTACTGATGGGTGACTCGGCAAAATGACAAAGCTGTAAATCTGAAAATTGTTTCAAAAAATTATCTCACAGAGACACTAAAGTGGGTAATACAATTAAATCCTTGCTAATATGTTAGTAAAAATATGTTCATTATTAATGTACTGAAAATATAAATTATTTTTCCTTTAATATTTTAGTGTTATTTTTATGGATGCAATATATTTTAAAATATATTTATATTTTATATTTATTTTTAGATTACAGTTTTGGGGCTTACAAAGTAACAATTCAATTACCTAGTAAAAGTACCTATTTGGTGCTAAAAAATGCAAAGGTGTGTGTGAGAGAGGAAACACTCAATAGTCTCTAGATTCTAGAGTAATATGTAGGTAAAGAAAGAAGAGTCATTAGTAAATGTTTTTTAAGGTGAAAAAAAACCTAAAATAGGGTTAATATATATAGACATTTTTAAAAATGATAGGAAGTATTAGAAGTTTGTTCATAAGAAATTAAAATACAAATATGAGGGGCTCTAAGATATTTTATCAGATGCACAAACATTTAGAAAAGCACTTCATTAGTTAATTGATATATTTAACTGAATGATTTCCATTCTTATTTAGTCAGCTTTTCATTAGTATGAAAATGTGAACTCTTTGAAGCTTGATTAGTGGGTTTACAGAAAATGAAGTTACCTTTTTAATCTCAGAGTTAACTGTGAGGCAGAATGGATGTTCTAATTACCTGAAGGGTTGAAATTATTCATGTATGCCAAAGATTTAATTGATCCAGATGCATACTATAAGGAGAAGACCAAACCAGCTCTAAAGGAGTCTTTTTTTCTGAAGAGCTGATGAAATTCTATGTTCACAACAGAGAAAATAAAGAACCTTTATTTTTAAAATGTCCCAATTTTCTTAGTAAAGCCTAACAAGTCATATATGTCTCAAAGTGCTAGTTCTGGAGCCCCCATTTATTGGTATGAACTTCCATATTATATTTTCATGTATTTAGATATGCCCCATAGGAAGCAGCAACTTATCTATATATATAAAAGCCTAAGTGACCATTTGACCATTGGACCGGTAGCTATGACACTCACTGACCACCAGGAGGCAGAGGCTACAACCAGTAGGTTACCTTGCTGCTGGGGTCCTGCTGATCGGGACTGGATGAGAGGGGCCAGACATGCCCTGAAGCCCTCCCGTGGTCCTTCCCTTGCCCTGATCATGCACCGGTGGGATCCCTCAGCCTCACCTGCATCCTCTCTTAATCTGGGACCCCTGGGGGGATGTTGGAGAGCCATAGGCCGAGGGACCCCACCGGTGCATGAATCCATGCACCAGGCCTCTAGTTTTCTATAAAAGGATGGAGGGCAAATATTTTAGGCTGTGCAGGCCCTTGTGGTCTCTGCTGTAACTAAGGCCTCAGCTTTGAGCTAGTGTAGAAAGCAGTCATAGACAAAACCGAGAATGGCTAGGTGTGGTTCAGTAAAACTTTGTTAATAATACAAGAAACCTGCCTGCCACCCATAAGTGACAACCCGGATGAAAGCATGTCTCAGCTACCATAACTAGGAAGCTTAATGCTTTGAAGTAATTTTACCTCCTATTCATCCACCTCTTTCTTTTCAACATCAATGATACAAAGTTCTAGTGAAATTTTGTTCATTGAATTTCAATGCATTCAGCATTGAATGTCCTGAGTCTATTCTTGCACTGCTTCTCATAATAGGAAGTATTAGTGTTTAAAAGGGTAGACATGTGGTGAGATTGTTCTACAGTCCAGGTAATTTCTAAGTAAACCAGATTTTCTCGATATGCTGCATAATTTCAAGCAATAATTTAGAGGATTTAAGCATGTTCAGTCAGTCATTCTTACACAAATAATGGATGCCCAAAAGGATTCATGCAACTTCCAAAAATGCCAGAGTCCATTACGACACTGGATAAAGGCAGGTTAGCTTGTTGGCAGCCTGAATAAACATAAAAGACTAGCAGAAGATCCATCTGTATATGATTAAGCCCTTGTTTAAAAAATTTGATTATCCATATTTTCAAAATTGGTGATTTTTAGAATTTTCGGTTCCAAGAAAATCTTGTCTGTTAAAATTTCCAAGAATACAAAAAGAGCCTAATGGAGTTAGATCCTAGTCATTTTTACACAGGGACAGGACAGCACGGCCTCAAATCCCCAAAGCTACATAATCTTGGGTGAGACAGTCATACCTCTGTCTTATCTGCTCCTTTGAAAGCAGGAAGAAAACATGGTGGCTATTTCCTGGAAAGGATCTTGAAATTCACTGAGTTTATTTATGTGCTTAGAACTGAACCAGGTACAGTATAAGTGCTACGTAAGTGTAACTTATGTTGTTTTTTATTTACTTATTTAATTTTAATTTATTCTTAAATACTTTATTGTTGAAAGTATTACATATGTCCTCCCCCCCACATTGATCTCTACCAGCCCACCCCGCCCCTCAGCCCTGGCCTTCACCTCCTATTGTCTGTGTCCATTGGTAATGCTTATATGCATGCAAGTTCATTGGTTGATCTCTTTGTTATTGTTTTTCATTTATGTTCTCAGGATTTTGAACAACAGTTATTAAGTATGTATTAATAATCTCAGAATCCATCACTTCAGAGGCATATTTACAAAGCCATCCAGTACCTTGGCAATATCGTTTACCTGTCAGGTACACGCCTGCTATTTTATTTCTGTAGAAGAGCAAGGCTGGCTTTGACAGTCTTGGCACTGTCTTCGGTCTAATGTTTAGTGACTGAAAAAGAGCCATGTTTTATAACTACTGTGCTATCGATCCCCGGGGAGTCAGAACTGTCACGTTGATAGCAATATTGTTATTTCTAGAATGAGTTTCAGAAGCATGACATTAACCCTTGGACATACACCCTGTCCTACATGCTTAACCACTGAGCCATGCTGGCTGGGCTGGGCTACTTTTGTATACAACTTAATTTTCTGACTCCATTAGGACATTCTGAGGTATAATCAGGGCCCAATGTGTTAAACACACTGAACTGTGAGTGTTCTGTATAATACAAGTTTCCTTCCTAGAATGGTCAGAATAACTAAGTATATTTTTAATATGTTAGTTTAATAATTTTCTTAAGCAGGATATTAAGTGCTTTAAGATGGACATGGTTAAAATAAATTTTGCACTGGTATCCTCTGATAAGCCTGGGAATGTCTCAATACGAGACCAAATTATGAAGCCAGCTCTCAGTGCTCAAATATGTACCACAAGTTGTGCAAATGCCTAGAACACGTGTTTAATTATGAGTCAGACATAATTTAGTGGTGCCTGAGTATGGAATTTAACAATGGCCCACCAATTTGCATTTAAATATTGTCAAGCTCACTGCATTAGGAGAAAAATCTCTTCAGTTATAAGCTCTTTAAAGAAACGTGTCTGGTTGAATTATGACTGGAAATAGTCCCAGTGTTTACAGATAAGCTACTGACCCCACAGCCCATGAAATGACACAATAGTTATTTTGTCCCAAGTAATGTTAACCTATCAAAATATGTAATTCAGAAAAATTCACAAATACAATATGGAGGATGTTTAAAGGAATAGTGACTATTCACACAGCCAAAGATCTCGCTGGCTGACATCTTAAAAAATGATATCATAAGAAATCAAAGCAGAAGGGGATACACCACATTTCTCCTTCCACCTCTGATAGAAATACAATGAGTAAATGTTCTTTGCTTAAGACTAGCAAGGTGTATAAACTAATTTGCTGCACTGATGCCTATAATTGATAGTTTCTACTCATTGAGATCTTCTCAATGCCACGGCAGCTGTAATTTTCCTGAGGCGATCTAGCGCTCTATCAAGGAGAAGTCATATTTATCTGAACAAAAGCAAAGGTGGTGATGTGTGCAGTCCAACGGTTTCCATGCTAGAAATGAAGATTTGTGAAAACACTGCCCCAGAGTACTGAGTAAAGGAGGGTAAAAAGGAAATTAACAGGCGGTTAAACAAGCCTCAGTGATATTATGAACACAAATCTAGTCACCGAGAGCTAACAGTAGCCCTTTGTAAAATAATAAATGCACTTATTTAATGTCTTTTTAAAAGTTACCATATATCATGTTAGTTTTTCTTCCAAGCCCTAGCACTAAAACTGAAAACATTTTCCTTCTATTCTATTGAAAATGATAGAAATTGAGAAAAGATACATTATCTAGAGTTGGGTTTGGGAAAAAGAATAATTTCTAACTATACCGTTTGTTCATTTTCTAAAATAAATGTTGCTTTTCTATATTTTTAAAACAAGTGTTACTCATCTCTATGGCTATCAGTGTTGTTTGTTTTCTGTATTTTTAAATGTTACATAACCTGAAATAAACTGACATAAGGCAGTTATCTATTAGAAAAAAAAATTTTTCAGAGAAAATTCAACACCACCAAAAAATGTTTGTGGATATGAAGAAATAATTGAGTTCTTGACATGTAACTTTACAGGTCAAAACTTGAAAAGGCAACATTTGGAAATAAACTGATATAAAATTGTAGAATTTTAGTTGGGAGCTAAGTGGGTGGTTTCATGAAACAAATTGAGTATGTGACCTGGATTTCAGAAGGTGCAAAGAACAAAGGGTGAGTTAGTTAAGAGCCAGAGGTCAATTTAGCTCCTGGAATCAGGAAACAGTGGATGGATATGATCAAGGTCACCTTTGGACACAATCCAAACTGTCAGGGAGGAGGTGAAAACATGAAACAGATTGAATTCTAGTTTTCTAGACATGAGAAATGGATATGGGGGGCATTCAGGTCTCTTGGAGCCTAAGCCAAGTAAAGCCAAGCCCATGAACGCAGTGACTATAAGATGGTATATGAAGTGCATTGCCTTGCAGGAATAAATGATCAGTTGCCTTAGTTTTATTTTCATCCCATTTTAAAAACTTAACTACTAAGTAAGTAAGGAGGCTGCACACTCAGGAAAAGGTTTAAAAGATTTTGCCTTCTCAAATGGATTAATTATCCACCATAAATTACATTTGAAAAAGTAACTTTTTAAACTGGTATTTTTTAGTTTGTATGCAAAGAAAAATCTGTAAAACAAAACTGTATTTGCAAACCCAAATGTACTGTTGATGAAAGAAAGCTGTATATATTGATTATAGTTAGTAATAACCTTTTCAATCTATAATATGGGCATTAAAATTAACAATAAGAATGAGTCAGAGACGGAAGATGGCGGCGGTATAGGCAGACGAGTCCCAGGTCGTGTCCCGGAGCAAATGGAGTGAGCAGCTGAAACTAGTAACATCCACTCCGAATTGGCGAAATTGCTCAGCTGGTGAGACGGTTTGCAGCCGGGAAGAGCAGAACTCCCCTGGAAAGGTAAAAAAACCAGGGATTTGGGCAGGAAAGTTTGCCAGACCTCTGAGCCCAGAGAGTCGGAGGGAGACCGCGTGGCAGACAGCCGCGTCCCTTGGGACAGGCACAGCCCCTGACGGGGGAAAGGAGAACCGCGGGATTCCTGGCGCCGCCGGGGGAATTGAGAGCTGGGTTCTGTGATCACAGAGGACTGAGCCTAAAGGGGGCAGCTTGAAGAGCTGACCAGACCATGCAGTCCCGGTAAGAGAAGCTTACAGAAACCAAGCCTTTCCCGTTTCCGCGGCCGGTGTTTGTTTGTTTGTTTTTACTGAATCCTGTTCATGGGACATTTCGGATACAGACACTCACCTGTGCTGAAGAGAGGGAGAGTGTGCGGAGGAGTGGAATCTGGGGAGACACTGAGGAGAGAAGGGGGGCCGGGAGAGGTGGCAGCGAATTGAGTGCTGAGACACCCCTGAGCCCAGGACTGGGGCAGCCATTCTCTCCAGAGAGTGAGACTCCTCCCCCCAGCCCCCAGGCAAGGAGCACAGCCACACCCAGATTCCACCCTGTAGGAGATCAAGGATTAAAATAACCTGATCAGTCCCTGGGAGTTAACAGGGTCTGGCCTATAGAGGGATTTTCAATCCCAGCAACAACACAGAACCGGTAACTATTACACAGCCAGCTCTGGGCAGTGAACTTCCACTGGACAGAGAGGCCCTATAGCCTCAGAGGCCAACCCCAGAACACTGCCACCCAGAGGCTGACCCACAAACTGACTCTTTGCTAAACACAAAATAAGGCAGTCTGGGAAACAAATGCGGCTTGCTTTAAAATAAGGACTGTGGTTTACAACACAGAGGAACAGTGTATCGCAGGGAAACTCAACACTCTCCTGAATACCTGGCAGGTCTAAGGCGAGCCACACTGAAGAATAGAAGAACCGAAGGACCTTCACTACTGCAATATTTTTTTTCTTTTTCCACCTTTTAACTAAGAAACCAATTTTTTTTCTTTTTTTTTCTTTTCTTCTTTTTTTTTCTTCTTTTTTCCATCACCTGATTTTACCCTTTTAATTACTACCTTCTTATTTTTAACCAGTATTATTACTGCTACCATTTTACCATTTTTTTTAAAGTGCCATTTTATATTCTCTTTATTTTATTTTGGGATTAGTGTTCTCCATTCTATTTTCATCGTTATATTATTGGTTGTTTCTAGTTTGCATTCATCTCCAGGGAGCTGTTGCTGGAATTTGTAGGGATTAATGGCTGTTCTATAGGAGTATTCTCCTCATATAAAAAAGTCTCTTCCCCTCTTCCACTTCATTCTCTCTTTTCGCTCTTTTTTTTCTTTTCTTTTCTTTTCTTTTCTCGCTTTTATTTTTCCCCCTCCTTTTTCCCAATTTCATTTTTGCACTCCTTTTTTTGGTCCCTACTTTTCTTTTCTTTTTTCTCTTTTATCTTTTTCTCTTCCTTCTTCCTTATCCCCTAATTCTCTTAATTCAGGTGGTCACCTTTATTTGGGGTTATTAATATCGTGAATATATTTGTGTATAGTGCCTGGTACGTGGTGCCTTGTTGTGTTGTATTTTGTGCCTTTAAATCAACGCAGCAGATCCAAGCAACAGCAACCTCCTGAGCACCACACCCTCTGCTGAGGAACAGCAGCTGTACGTGAAACCTCGCCCCACCAGTCAGAAGAGCCACCACAGCTGTGAACAGCACCCACCAGAGGAGCTGCTGCCAACTGAAGAGAAGCTGCTACCGCAACCGCCCGAAGAGCAACCACAGACCAAGGAGTCACTGCCACCAAGGGAGCAGCCACTGAACGACTCAACGTCTAGATATGTCAGTGAGATCAAACATGGGTAGACAAAGAAACCCCCAAAGGAAAGAGAAGGAGGACTCTCCAGAAAAGCAGCTAAGTAATACAGAGGCATGCAACATGACAGAAAAAGAATTCAGAATAAGGGTCCTAGAGTGCATAAACCGGATGGAGGAAAAAATCGACAACCTCTGCAAGAAGCAAGAAGAAACAGATGAAAAAATCGATAACATATGGAAGAAGCTAGAAGAAACAGATGAAAAAATCAACAACTTAAGTAAGACCCAAGAAGAAATGAAGAGTGATATAGCTGCAATGAAAAACTCCATTGAAAGTATCAACAGTAGACTAGGAGAAGCGGAGGACCGAATTAGTGAATTAGAAGACAAGGAAGCAAAACACACCCAAAATGTACTGCAATTGGAGAAAAAAATGAAAAGACAGGAGGAGAGCCTAAGGGAGCTTTGGGACAACATGAAACGAAACAACATACGAATAATAGGGGTACCAGAACAACAGAAGGATGAACAAGGATTAGAAAACCTATTCGAAGAAATAATATCAGAAAACTTCCCTGAGGTGGGGAAGAAAAAAGTCACACAAGCCCAGAGAGTCCCAAACAAGGTGAACCCAAAAAGACCCACACCAAGACACATCGTAATTACCATGGCAAATGTTCAGGACAAAGAGAGAATCTTACAGGCTGCAAGAGAGAGATGGAAAGTTACATACAAGGGATCTCCCATTAGATTGTCAAATGATTTCTCAACAGAAACACATCAGGCCAGAAAAGAATGGACGGAAATTTACAAAGTGATGCAAAGCAAAGGACTGAATCCAAGAATACGCTATCCAGCAAGGCTATCATTCAAACTTGAAGGGGAAATAAGAAGCTTCACAGACAAAAAAAGGCTAAGGGAGTTTATCACCACCAAGCCAGCAATGCAAGGAATGCTAAAGGGACTGGTATAAAAATAAGAAATAAAAAGCTCAGAAAGAAAACAGCCACACAAAAACAGAAATGGCTACAAACAAATACCTTTCAATAATAACTTTAAACGTAAACGGACTAAATGCTCCAAACAAAAGACATCGAGTGGCTGAATGGATAAAAAAACATGACCCATACATCTGCTGTCTACAAGAAACCCACCTCATTAGAAGGGACTTACACAGACTGAAAGTGAAAGTATGGAAAAATATCTTTCAGGCAAATGGAAAGGAAAAGAAAGCTGGGGTAGCAATACTTATATCGGACAAAATAGACCTCAAAGTGAAGGCCATAACAAGAGATAAGGAAGGCCACTTCATAATACTAAAGGGATCAATACAACAAGAAGATATAACCCTGGTAAACATATATGCACCCAATGCAGGAGCACCCAAATTCATAAAAAAGCTCCTGGAAGATATCAAAGGAGAGATCGACAACAATACAATCATAGTAGGGGACTTTAATACACCACTGACAGCACTGGATAAGTCCTCTAGACAAACAATCAGCAAAGATACAGCAATCCTAAATGACTCACTAGATCAGATGGACTTAATAGACATCTTCAGAACACTTCACCCGAAAGCCAGGGAATATACATTCTACTCAAATGCTCATAAGACATATTCAAAAATAGACCATATATTGGGTCACAAGCAAAGTATCCCCAAATTCAAGAAAATTGAAATCATAAAAAGCGTCTTCGCAGACCACGATGGCATAATATTAGAAATAAACTACAATAAAAACAACCCAAAATACTCAAACACCTGGAAGCTGAATAGCATGCTATTAAATATTGATTGGGTTACCAATGAAATCAAAGAAGAAATTTGAAACATCCTGGAAAATAATGACAATGAAAACACAACAATCCAAAACCTATGGGACACAATGAAAGCAGTACTGAGAGGGAAGTTTATAGCTCTACAGGCCTATCTCAAAAAACAAGAAAAAATGGTAGTAAATCATCTAACTCTACAACTCAAAGAATTAGAAAGAGAGCAGCAAGAAAACCCCAGAGTGAGCAGAAGGAAGGAGATAATAAAGATTAGAGCAGAAATAAATGACATAGAGACCAAAAAAACAATACAGAAAATCAATGAAACCAAGAGCTGGTTCTTTGAAAGGATAAACAAGATTGACAAACCTCTAGCCAGACTCACCAAGAAGCAAAGAGAGAGGACCCAAATAAACAAAATCAGAAACGATAGAGGTGAAATAACAACAGACCCCACAGAAATACAAATGATTGTTAAAAAATACTATGGACAGCTCTACTCCAACAAACTAGACAACCTGGAGGAAATGGACAAATTCCTAGAAAAATACAACATTCCAAAACTCAATCAGGAAGAATCTAAAAATCTCAACAGGCCAATAACTATGGAAGAAATTGAAGCAGTCATCAAAAAGCTTCCATCAAACAAAAGCCCAGGACCAGACGGCTTCACAGGGGAGTTTTACCAAACATTCAAGGAAGAACTAAAACCTATCCTCCTCAGACTACTACAAAAAATTCAAGAGGAAGGAACACTTCCAAGCTCATTCTATGAAGCCAGCATCACCCTAATACCAAAACCAGGTAAAGACAACACAATGAAAGAGAATTACAGGCCAATATCCCTCATGAACATAGATGCCAAAATCCTCAACAAAATCTTAGCAAATCGGATCCAGCAGTACATCAGAAAGATCATACACCATGACCAAGTAGGATTTTTCCCAGGGATGCAAGGATGGTACAATATCCGCAAATCAATAAACGTGATGCATCACATAAACAAATTGAAAGAAAAAAACCACATGGTCATATCAATTGATGCAGAAAAAGCATTTGACAAAATTCAACACCCATTTTTGATAAAAGCTCTCAGCAAGGTGGGAGTAGAAGGAACATACCTCAACATAATAAAAGCCATATATGACAGGCCCACAGCCAACATCATACTCAATGGACAAAAACTAACACCATTTCCCCTAAGAACAGGAACAAGACAGGGATGCCCCCTCTCACCACTCCTGTTCAACATAGTACTGGAAGTGTTAGCCATTGCAATTCGGCAAGAAGAAGAAATAAAAGGCATCCAAATTGGAAAAGAGGAAGTAAAACTGTCCTTATTTGCAGACGACATGATATTATACATACAAAACCCTAGAGACTCCATCAAAAAGCTACTGGACTTAATACATGAATTTGGCAATGTAGCAGGATACAAAATTAACCCCAAGAAATCCAAGGCATTTCTATACACCAATAGTGAACTTTCAGAAAGAGAGATTATAAAAACAATCCCGTTTACCATCGCACCAAAAAAATTAAGCTACCTAGGAATAAACTTAACTAAAGTGGTAAAAGACCTCTACTCAGAAAACTATAGGACGTTGAAAAAAGATATAGAGGAAGACATAAACAGATGGAAGAACATACCATGTTCATGGATTGGTATAATCAACATCATTAAAATGTCCATACTACCCAAAGCAATCTATAAATTCAACGCACTTCCCATTAAAATACCAATGGCATACTTCAGAGATCTAGAACGAACTCTCCAAAAATTCATCTGGAATAAAAAAAGACCCCAAATAGCTGCAGCAATCCTGAAAAAGACCAAAGTAGGTGGGATCTCAATACCAAATATCAAGTTGTATTACAAAGCCACTGTTCTCAACACTGCCTGGTACTGGCACAAGAATAGGCATATAGATCAATGGAATAGAATAGAGAGCCCAGAAATCGGCCCAAACCAATACACTCAATTAATATTTGACAAAGGAGGCAAGAACATACAATGGAGCCAAGATAGTCTCTTCAATAAATGGTGTTGGGAAAATTGGACAGATATATGCAATAAAATGAAACTAGACCACCAACTTACACCATACACAAAAATAAACTCAAAATGGATAAAGGACTTAAATGTACGACAGGAAACCATAAAAATTCTAGAAGAATCCAAAGGCAACAAAATCTCAGACATATGCCGAAGCAATTTCTTCACTGATACAGCTCCTAGGGCACTTGAAACTAAAGAGAAAATGAACAAATGGGACTACATCAAAATAAAAAGCTTCTGCACAGCAAAAGAAACCATCAACAAAACAACGAGAAAACCCACTGTGTGGGAAAACATATTTGCCAATGTCATATCTGATAAGGGCCTAATCTCCAAAATTTATAGGGAACTCATACAACTTAACAAAAGGAAGATAAACAAAAAAAATCCAATCAAAAAATGGGCAAAGGACCTAAATAGACACCTTTTAAAAGAGGACATTCAGAAAGCCAAGAGACATATGAAAACATGCTCAAAGTCACTAATCATCTGAGAGATGCAAATCAAAACAACAATGAGGTACCATCTCACACCTGTCAGACTGGCTATCATCAACAAATCAACAAACGACAAGTGCTGGAGAGGATGTGGAGAAAAAGGAACACTTGTGCACTGCTGGTGGGAATGCAGACTGGTGCAGCCACTATGGAAGACAGTATGGAGTCTCCTTAAAAAACTGAAAATGGAACTCCCATTTGACCCTGTGATCCCACTTCTAGGAATATATCCCAAGAAACCAGAAACACCAATCAGAAAGGATATATGCACCCCTATGTTCATAGCAGCACAATTCACCATAGCTAAGATCTGGAAACAGCCTAAGTGCCCATCAGTAGATGAATGGATTAGAAAACTGTGGTACATCTACACGATGGAATACTATGCTGCTCTAAAAAGGAAGGAACTCTTACCATTTGCAACGTCATGGATGGAACTGGAGAGCATTATGCTAAGTGAAATAAGCCAGTCAATGAAGGAAAAATACCACATGATCTCACTCATTCATGGATAATAGAGACCATTATAAACTTTTGAACAATAATAGATACAGAGGCAGAGCTGCCTCAAACAGATTGTCAAACTGCAGCAGGAAGGTCGGGGAGGGTTGGGGGGCAGGAGGTAGGGGGGTAAGAGATCAACTAAAGGACTTGTATGCATGCATATAAGCATAACCAGTGGACATAAGACATTGGGGGATAGGGGAGGCTAGGGGACTGTCTAGGGCGGGGGGATAAAATGGACACATATGTAATACCCCTTGTAATACTTTAAGCAATAAAAAAAAAATTAACAATAAGAAATATATATGTGTGTTCTTATATAAATATATATAAAGTTGTTCTTAGAGATGTTTACTGCATTAAATGCTAAATGAAACAATAATTCATCATTTTGATAGTTAAAAAACAACTACTGCCAGGTGTCACTTATGTTTAAGACATAAAAGATTCTCTTAGGTATTAAAAGTACTCAGAGATGAAGCATTCTAAAAACAGTTATCAGAATTTGTTCGTACTGCAGCCAGCGACAAATAAAAAAGAAATGCAAGACTGGGAAAAGGCACAAGTTGATTTACAGCAGTTAATTTATTTTTATAAGTTCCATTAGATAGATTTCAAAACAAACTTTAAGATCAAAAGTACTACAATAATAAAATATACATAATAAAAATCTCAGCAAGTTAATCATGATAATGAGCAAAATGGGAAGTGCTGCGTAGAAATAAAATGCTAATTTTCTTGTGTTATATTAGAATAAAAGATGCTGCCTAAAAGTTGATTTGATAATTTAGAAAAAAACACATTTTCATTAAACACAACTATCAAAATATAAAACTTAAATGCACTGTTCAAAATTACTAAACAAAAAAGTAATGGAAACATGACTTTAGAGTGAAAGTGGAAGCAGAGAAGAATGTGGATATTATGAATATCAAGTATGATTTACAGCTGAGCTATTAAGAACAAAACTTTGGAAATTGGTTCAAAGAATAAAATATAATTGTGTGTGTATAAATGAGATGGAAAGAAAATTAAAAACATAAAAGTTTGGCAGATGAGAATGGGCAAAGGAAAAAAGAGCTAAAGTTTTTGATTATCAATATTTGTCAGGCACTTTTATAATGCCTTCTGGGCCAGACACTCAGAAGTAATAAATAAAGCACCATTACTAGCTTCATGCTATAAAACGCCAAAACTAAGGCTTAGAGAAGTCTGATAATAGTAACAACTGGTACTGATTGAATGGTTATGTTCTAAGTCAAGAAACATTAAATAGGACAACATGCATAATTTACATTTTTTGTAATAGTAAGTCCTTAATTAAGATAAAGTAATTTTGTACCTTCCTGCATGAGTAACAAGTTTTACCTAGAGGAAATTATGGAATTAAAAAGTTATGACTAGAAGAATAGTAGCAAATTATACAAATGCCTCAGACTTTGACCATTCAAGCAGGGAAGACAGGAATGAGCATGTAATGGCTATATGGGCAATGTATTCAACTTAATATGTAATAACTATGAGGACTCGCAGTATGGAATCTAAATTTTTGCTTGTTTATACAGTATTTAAAATTGAATTATAGTTGACAAAATAATGACAAGTGAACCATCTAAAACAGTGGTCTCAACCTTCTGGCCCTTTAAATACAGTTCCTCATGCTGTGACCCAACCATAAAATTATTTTCGTTGCTACTTCATAACTGTAATGTTGCTATTGTTATGAATCGTAATGTAAATATCTGATATGCAGATGGTCTTAGGCAACCCCTGTGAAAGGGTCGTTTGACTGCCAAAGGGGTCACGACCCACAGGTTGAGAACCGCTGAATAAACCAGATTATAATAAAGACCCAAACACATACAAAAGAAACAATATTCTAATTTGACATATTCAAAAAATTTATGTCCTCAATAGTCTCTTGCACATTGAGGATAACATATGTAACTCGTACAGTTAGTTATAACCAATAGCTAACTATTATAAATGCTTATAGTGTTAACAAAGAATCAAATTGAAACAGACCTTCTTGAATAGAATAAAAATATCTAAGAAAAACAAACCTATGAATGAAAAGGAACATGAACACAGGTACAGAAGGGAGTGAACTTTAATGCTATATTATGTTCCATTCTATGGGAATATTTATTAAAGTCTTGATATAATTGAAAATATTGGGGGAAAATAAGTTATAAAATATGTATTTGCAGAAATAATAGACTTTTACTTTTCAAATAGGAAGGTATTCTAATATGTCCATTTGCATACAGTAGTCATATTTGACCTAACTTGCTAATTTTTATCGACCATCAACTTTTTAACATTATATGACTAAAATATTTAGGTGGGAAATTTTTATAATACTTGGGAGAGTTTTGAAAACTTTCAATATCATATATAGTTTCATTTTCAGCAATTGCTGACACATGTTTAAGATTGTCAAGACAAAATTTATTAACATATATAACCAAATTTACATCTTTTATCGAAATACTATATAACCTGCCTTTCTTGACAGATTAAAGAAAGCTGTTTCATAAATTGTGCAAATTGAGCCTCTGTTACCCAAATCATAGCTTTGCTATTTGTTTCTTACAATAGGGTAAAAATAAGTGTCTCATAAAAACAAAATATAAGAGACAGCCTGTCATTCTTTTCTAAGAAAATATTTGTCAGGAACCCTTCAAAAATAATTGGAAAGAACATATGTTAAGTTCTACAACCCAGTGAGTCATTTTAAGGCACATCTGAGCATGTTAAAGAATGGTATGTTTTATGACCAACCTAGTTGTACAAAGATGTATTCCCAAAGTTTTCTCAAACATTTTAAAAGAATTATTTTGCCTCATTTTAAGCTTAAAAAAATATATTCCATTAAAAAAAATTTGTTAATTTCCCTAGGCTGACAATGCTCTCTCTATATCTTATTGCTATGTTCATTGCACTATGATTCATTCTGGCAAATATTGTTTGGAGCCCTGCTGTAATTTTTTAAATTGTCATCTAGATTTTAGTTTTTAATTTCTCTGCTAAGTAAAGTTTTATTTTCCCCTGAGAATACAATGCTAACATCCATAATTTTTCAGGAAAAGGAATAATCATATTTCAATGAAACAAGAGCACTAATTTGTGTATCTTGTTTTATTCTTGTTCATTTCTTTCACTCATCTGATCCATAGCAGAAGAGAAACATGTATTTTCATATGTGTATCTCCTACAATGCCTTCCATATTCCTAGATATGTGTATTAAATTCAGACATATGCATGAAATTGCTTTCATAAAGCTACTGTTTGAAGACTGGCAACAGCATTACTAGCTGTTCATATTTTATTAAGGTTTTAGTCGCTTGTTAGTTAAACTCTAGCTACCCTCTATGACTTAATATATTAAAATCATTTCTTATGTGAAACATTATTTAAAAAGGTCAATTTTGTTCAATGAAGGCACCTCCAAGATGAGAAGACTTTTATATAATGTCGTCTAATTTGACAGTCGCCTACCTTAAGCCAGTGTTGATAACTTCAGGTAAAGCACCTCATATTTATGAATGGTAATATAAATGCCAAACCAGAAGTCATGCCTACTCCTGACTCCCTTACCCCATTCACTCTGGCCCAGCTGCTGTCAGTCCTGTTCTCTTACAGCATCTATAAGCTACTTTTTCCATTTGTACAAAACATCCTACTAGTTAAGAGATGAAAGAGGATATAATATAAAAAGATGAATGAGACAGGCCTTCTAGGCAATGGTTGTTAATCAACAAGCAATCCCCCCCTCAAAGAAAATCTTTCTTTAGACTATTATAATACTAGTGTAAATGTCCCATATAATAAAAAGCTAATATGCAAATAGACCAAATGGAGGAACTACCAGTCGCTATTATGCGCACTGACCACCAGGGAACAGACGCTCAATGCAGAAGCTGTCCCCTGGTGGTCAGTGTGCTTCCACAGGGGTAGTGCCGCTCAGCCAGAAGATGGCTCATGGCTGGCCAGTGCAGTGGTGGTGGCAGGAGCCTCTCCTGCCTCCATGGCAGCACTAAGGATGCAGGCCTAAGCCATTAGTCAGACATCCCCCGAGGGTTCCCAGGCTGCCAGAGGGATGTCTGACTGCCAGCTTAGGCCTGATCCAGCCAGGGAGTAGGCCTAAGTCACCAGTCAGACAACCCTGAAGGGTCCCGGACTGTGAGAGGGCGCAGGCCAGGCTGAGGGACTGCGCACCCCCCCACCCCCCACCCCAGTGCACAAATTCCATGCACCGGGCCTCTAGTACAATAATAAAAAAGAGAGATGGAGATAAAGTCCTTTTATAGATAAAAAGGAAGTGGGGGGAAAAACTTATTATGAAACAAAACAAATGTTCATAACACTTTTAAAAAGTTATTTTATGCTATGTAGAATTAAATATAGAATAGAAATATTAGAAAAACTATAGAAAAGTAATTTTAAACATGACCTATTACTTCTCAGATAAATATTAAAATATATCTTCAAATTTTATAGATAAAATCCTTTATTTTAGTGTAGTAATACAAATATATTATAGAAATTGAATTAAAATGACTATAAAACTGCTAATATATATACACACATACATATTTACTCATGAAAAATTTTACTATACTTTTCAAAGACACACCAGGCATATTACATTAAATAATTTGGTAATCACAGATCTTATGTACTAATTTTTGTTACTTGATTGGTATTATTTTCCATTAAGTACATAAAACTGTGTGGTGTTGGTTACAGACATTTTAATGTGAAACAAGAACACTGTGCATATGAAGATATTTTGAGTCTATGGAGAAACTTGTAAATAATGGATTCTGCTGCCTCATGTCATTGAAAACATTTTTATAAAGCAAGCTCAAATATAGCTAAAACTCAATGATCACGAAGACTGAGCCTGGTCATTGCAGGAAGAAACAGCGTGGCTGGTTTCCACAGTGTTTGTTGCTTCATTGGGGGTTTTTTGTACCTGATAGAAGGAGTGTCTTAGCTCACAGCTGCAGTGCAGTCAGGCAATTTCAAAAGCCTACCAGTGGTTAGATAAGGCCAGCGCTTAACATGCCTAATGAAGAGAAAACAGTATGCTTGAAAGATAATGATGTAAGTCTTAATCATGATTAAGAAATCAAAATGATTTCTTGCCTATCTACTGAGATTCCAAAAAGCAGGTAAGAGCATGAAAACTGACTTATTCTGATTTGACTGTGTATATAGATATATTTTTTTACCCTCACCCCACCCTCAGTTACAAGGTCTCCTTCTGATGCCCTGTAACCTCAGATACTTGGCAGTAAGTTCCAGATAAGAGGTTCAAAATATACCAAGGTACCTTGTTTAAAGCAATATATGCATTATATAAGTATTCACTACTTTTTAAAATTTAAATATATTTTTATTGATTTGAGAGAGGAAGGGAGAGGGAGAGCAAGACAAAAACATGAATGATAAGAGAGAATCATTGATCGGCTGCCTCTTGCATGCCCCCTACTGGGGATTGAGCCAGCAACCTGGGCATATGCCCCCACTAGGAATTGAACTGTGACTTCCTGATTCAAAAGCTGATGCTCAACCACTGAGCCACACCAGTCAGGCAGTATTCACTACTTTTTGACCTAGCAACATCCTAAATACTGGTTCAGTTTTGTAATAATAAATATGTGTAAGGGTTTTTTTTCTCCAGCAATACTCAGAAATGACTTATAATAAAGCCTAGGCAATAACCATAGCTTCCCTAACAGCCTTGTTAGGGCATTTTCCACTCAATTATCATGAGGTTCATTATAAGTTGACAGGGTATTCATTATTATTTTTTCTTTCAAAATAGAAAATGTAACACATTTTATTGAAAATAATTTGTGTTTAATATTTGATAGCATTGTGAAAAAATAAATGATTGATGAGTACCAAATACAAAATAGTAAGTAGGGTATATTTCAGAATATAACTCATTATGATATTACAGTTTATGTAAATCTCAGTTTACTGGTAGGATAAAGCACTTACTGGCACTTAATTTTTCCCATATACATTGATCAATATGATGTAGGATATTTGTATGCACCAAGGTAAGCTGACCATATTCTCAATGGTGATCAAAAGACCCAACAGTGTGTCCTTCAAGGGTCATTCTGTTTGCCCCAGCTAAAGAGGCAAGAATTGTTAAGAGACTGTGTTCACCATTATATTCAAATTCAACATATAACTCAAATAGAATGTATATTCCTCGGTCTGTGTTGATTCATGTCCAGAAATTGAATTATGCCTAGGAATTCATAACCAGTAGAAATAAGCAACTATTTGAAAAAAAAGCAATAACTAACAAAGAACTAAAGTAATTATAAAGTAATTACACCACAAAAACAAAATATCGCTACAGTTTAAACTGCCTGGTTTAATCAGCTATCTCCTAAAAGTTTTGAATACTTTGGTAAATCATTGAAATGAGTGTTTCTAATGTCTTTCATATTGTTCAGTTCTGCTATAAGGACAGCATTTAGTCTTAGCTGCAGATTGGAAAACAATTCAAACCTAATGCTAACTTGTTACATAATACAGCTTGTGTGTGTGTGTGTGTGTGTGTGTGTGTGTGTGTGTGTGTGTGTGCAATCAATAAGATTACACTGGGGACAGACATTAACAGTCTTTTCAAATTAGACCAAAAATGCTTTACAAAAATAGAAAATAAGCAAGCTTCCATTCCATAGGCCAGCTAAGTTTAAGGTAAGTGGGTTAGGGGTGTTCCATTACTTGTATATTCTAAATGCCAGTCATAGAAAAATAATTTGCAGTATTAATTACATTTAAAAGTTACATTAACTGCACAACCAGCGTGGCTCAGTGGTTGAGCATCAACCTGTGAACCAGGAGGTCACCTGTTCTATTCCTGGTCAGGGCACATGCCCGGGTTGTGGCCTTGATTTCCAGTGTGGAGTGTGCAGGAGGCAGCCAATCAATGATTCTCTCTCATCATTGATGTTTCTATCTTTCTCTCCCTCTCCCTTCCTCTCTGAAATCAATAAAAATATTTTTAAAAATTCTACCACAAAATAAATGGGAGGTTATAATTTAGAAAACCGAAATGATGCAGATTGTTGATTAGAAAACCAAAGAAGAAAATGCTGTCTTCTCAAGAGTTAAAAGTTTCCATTGACAAGAGAAACAATATTAAAAGAAGCATTTATTCATAATCACCTATCTGTCTTTAATTGGGAAACATTACACAAAATTAAAAATACCTTAAAATAAAAGGATGGTTAATGCAAACAGAACAAAGAGAATCTAGAAGGAACTTGGGGATTATAACTATCAAGGCATTTAGATGGACTAATTATTCATTAACTTAGTCTATTTAAGTTAGATAGAAGGAACATTCCCAAGAGTCAGATTCATTAATTACTAAAATTAGACATTATCAAATGAAGGAAAATTTGTTTTAATCCAGATAGTCTCAAAGGGAATAGATACAGTTGCATCTGCCTGGATCTCATTTTGTACTATGCTATCAGATTGAGTCTTTAGGCCATTATTAATTGTTTACTAAACACCTGTCCTTGTTTTTGTTATTGATTTTCACTAGATTATGATTTTGGACCAGGGATAGGGGAGGTATCTGTTGATGTCTCATTATGGGACTGACCTTGCTATGAAGGCCTTTTTAATGGATTCTTTGAAGTGTCCCTGATAAAATATAACTAATCAGAAGACTATATGCTTTCACTATGCAATGACATATCTTCATTGATAGTTTATTCAAAGCAGAGATTCTCTAAATTATATTTGAGACTTAAATCACTGTGCATGAATAGGGACATGGGAAGGTGCATATTATAAAGTGTAGGCAACATGCAAAACATCATTTAACATAAATGGAAGCAAGCAGTCCCTACTTGGTGTTTACTAATCTATGTTGAAATAGGGATTCGTTGTCAATGTGGATTCTGCTGGGCTAATATCTCTTAGTTTTCAGTTGCTGGACATTTTGGGCAAAGCTAAGTGACCCTTTCCCTTTCTCTCTCTCCAAAATCAATAAACATATTAAAAGAACAGACTGTTAGAGAGGAACTCGGTCACTGGGCAGGGGACTGAGAACGCTTTTCAGAGGCATGGCAAAATAACTTGCCACACAAAGACCATCGGGTGTTTTATGTTTTAAATATTAGCTGTGAAGATACCTGGTTTTTCTAGAAATCTGGATCCAAAGTTTTGATCCAATATCCTAATTAAAACAACTGATTTTGATCTCAGACTAATAAAATGTATACCAATCTTCTCACAAGTACTTCAGATAGCTAAAATCCATTTGAAAGCTTTATGAACTCTGTATTCTCCATGTAGCCACTGGCTAGCATGCTAACTATGTCAAAAATGGTACAAAAACTTATTCTTGAGAAGGCAAACAAGAATCTATCTCCATGCCAAAACCGGTTTGGCTCAGTGGATAGAGCGTCGGCCTGCGGACTGAAAGGTCCCAGGTTCGATTCCGGTCAAGGGCATGTACCTGGGTTGCGGGCACATCCCCAGTGGGGAGTGTGCAGGAGGCAGCTGGTCGATGTTTCTCTCTCATCGATGTTTCTAACTCTCTATCTCTCTCCTTTCCTCTCTGTAAAAACTCAATAAAATATATTTAAAAAAAAAAAAGAATCTATCTCCATGAACAATTATTACGGGGATTTGTAAAACTTTATCAATAAACTGGAGGAAATGCCTGGTCATGCTAATCTAGTACAAAGAAATTATAATATTAATAATATGTTAAAAAGTCCAGAGTTAATTCAGTAAGTCCCTCAAGAAGGGAACAGTCTTGGTCAATGTTGATGATTAATAATATGTGGCTCATCTTCACTTAGATGTAAAGACCCAGGCAGAGGTGAATCTACAGACCACTGATCTTACATATTATCACACAAACAGCTGTAACACTGAACTAAAAAGGCTAATAGAGATGAAAAATCTATAGCTAATTCCTTGATCAATTCTATAAGCCCAGTGATTAAAAGGAATCCACTTCACTACTTGAGGAACATTATCCTAGTTTCATTGAATACATTTGAATAGTAAACAGTAGCAAATACTGAGAGTGGTATGTGAAGGTAAACAACACAGGAAAGAGAGAAATTTTTATCCCTAATTCCAAAATTTCCAGTTCCCTTTACCATCCTTGTCCTTGAGGCAACCACTACTTTAGGTACATACTTAGAAGCGTACATATTCATATTAATCCACCATTATAACCATAAACAATGGTACATGAAATAGACTTTCCTACTAATATCCCTTTTAACTTATTATAAAGTGAAAATTGTAATATAACTGAGGATTACTCTTCTTATTCAAAATTCTAACTACTTTGATCTCACCTTTTTAATGGCTGAATAGTATTTTCTTGCATGAGATCACAATTTTTTTTTAAATTTGATCCACTAATCCACAATTAATTAATGTTCAAATAATTTGTAGAAATATGTTACTGTAAACAAGTGCTGCAATTCATTTTCAGGTTTATAATACCGCACATTTGCTAGAGTATCTAATTAGCATACATTTTTGGAAGAGAAAATACGAGTGAGCGTTTCAAAATTTGATGGGTATTACTAAATTGATTATCAAGTACAATTTACAGTCTTAAATATTATGACAGTGAATGTCATTTCTTATCCAACCTAGAATATTGCCAAAATTTTCATCTTTGTCGATGGTAAATGTTTATGACTTTCTTTTCTATTTACTTTATTTATAGGTGATATGGACATCTGTTAAATATTTAAAAGCCATTTGAAGGTACTCTAACTTTTGGCTGTGGAGGACTAACATATAAGAAACTCTAGAAAAGCAAGAGAAAACACTTAAAATACATATGCTTCAAGGAATTAGAGAACTTCCAAGACACTGAGAATTTGAGGAAGGAACACGCTGGAGAGAAGAGGCATGAAGAGAGGTGAGCCAAACTTTTTTCGACCTGATAGTTGCATAGATGATTACACCCAAGATGTACATCCATGCTATGAACACATTTACAACAATAACAAATGCATACGAGTTTATCTCATAATTGTACTTTTCTTAATGGGGTATTCATCATCCTTTTTTTTTTTTTGTCCTTGGCTAATGGAATTGAAAAGTTACTGATGCATCATACTATCATTAGCCTCTAGTCTAGGTGCTTGTTACTTCATTGCCTTGTGGATGAAATCACCTTAGGACAAGGTCTCCATAACGATACCTCATTGGACACCTGCAGGTCGCGTCTGCCTTTTTCCAAATTCCAATATATAGCAGATTGTTTTATAACACGTCTCCTGCCCGCAACTCATTAAGGTTAAGCATTCCTTTATAACGAGCCAATCTGACAGCAGAGTTTGCCTCATGTTGTGTCACAGGAATAACTTGATGCTTGGCAATGAGCATCTTCCTTTCTCACAGTACATTTTTTTCTTAAGATCCCCTACGCTGAAAAGTGCTACAAATGTGTCATCACCCCAGCAATCATCCATTGATCTGTTTTTTTCTTCCCTCCGTTCGTGTTCTGTGAGTCTAAATGGCTTAAGTACAGAAAGCTCTCGAGGGGGAGACCTGAAACATTAACAGGTGACATCCTCTCCTTACACAAAAAGAAACTGACCTTAATGAAAGTCTATAGGTGCTTATATTTGGATAAATGATATATTGCATTTATCCAAAAGTTATTAATGTCTGCACGGATATGTAGTAGGAAATACATTCTATACTTCCAGACTCAGGATCCTCTGACTTTTCATGGGTTTTGCTAATTAGTTCTTGCCTCCTCTCCCTTGAAAAGTAAAGATTAATGATGCTAAAATGACACACTGTAACACAATGAAGCCACACTTTTTTTGGATTCTACCTCCGATGTTGATGATCAGGCAAATTTTTTTTTTTTTTTTAGAAATAGCACAAGTTCATTTGAAGGAGAAAGACAACCTTTAATAGCAGGGCAATTATTAGTTTAATCAATAGCAGTGTTATATTTTAAATTAATCTTCAAAAGTCCCTGAAGCAAAAATTTCAAAAGTCATTAATCAATTAAGCAAAATAACACAGTCTTTCAAAGCAATCTATGCCCTGGAGGTTGTTCAAACTGTTGTCTGAGGATGAAAACGTAGCACTTTTGCTTCCTTTCCATCGAAATGAAGGGGTTTTATTTTTCTAATAAGTATAATTGCCCAATATGTAGAAATAATCTGATCTGATAATGTAAACATGGAACATTCTAATGCGTTCAAATGGCTTTACTTTGATCAACTACATGGTAAATCTGTAAATACTGCTTTCGTTTTCAACACGAAGGACAAGGTGCTTGAAGACCCTAGTGTTCTAGAGTCAAATACTATCAGAAACACTCATATCGAAATCACAGCAGAGAGGGAATTGTGCTCTTAGCTACAGCCGTAGGCAAACTACGGCCCACAGGCCGGATCCGGCCCATTTGAAATGAATAAAACTAAAAAAAAAAAAAAAAAGACCGTACCCTTTTAGGTAATGATGTTTACTTTGAATTTATATTAGTTCACACAAACACTCCATCCATGCTTTTGTTCCGGCCCTCCGGTCCAGTTTAAGAACCCATTGTGGCCCTCGAGTCAAAAAGTTTGCCCACCCCTTTAGCATCTCAAGGATTTGGGCCACCGTGAGTCACTTTGCCATAGAGAAGCAGCCCTGGTTTCCAACCCAGGAGCAAAGCTTTACACATACTTGTCAGACACATTTTATGTTTAATTTCCAAGAGCATAACATATGGAGTCTGTTTCTCAGCACGGCTAGTTATCAGTCCATTGTGTTCCTTTTAGAAACTAAAATATTGATAATGGGACACAACCTTTATGCCATATTCCTAATAAGGTTGTCTCATCTGACACTCGATCCAGAGCTAAACCCTGCTTTCCTAGGATCCCACTTTAGGGTTACTCAGTGTAAGCCCAAACACTTTCTCTTGGTGTTCCTCTTCCTTGCTGCAGAAGGTTATAAATCTACTCATTTGTAGATTTGGGTGTTTCCTAGTGGCCTTCAATGGAAGGACCTCATCGAAATTCTTAAATGAGCCCTGTAGTTTGCAAACCAATATTAAAACCATGAATGCCAAGTACTGAGGAACAAAGGAGTAATTTAACAGAAATAAAAAGTGAGGAATGTGTATACATGATGAATATCAAATCCAATCACTTATCTTTGGAAACTAACCAAGGATCATTAGATGCTACACAGTAAATGGCCAAGTGTTCATGCCTCCCTCCAAATATTTACTACATGCCCCTTTGTTTCGCTGAGTCTCGGCTGTGGCTGAGGCTCTCTGGCTGCCTTTGGAATCTTTTCCTTAGCCCAGCACATGGACCTGCTCTGCTCACACAGCACATTTTGGCTCCAAACTGTTTCCAACCTTCTCCATATTCAAATATGCCTGCATGACCTCATTCTTCCAGAATATTCTTCTTAATACAAATTAATTGAGTGGCTGTTTCCATTAGGAACATTTTCCGTGTCACAGAACAGGAAGCCTGAGTCATTCGTTACAAATAGGGTTCTACCAAGGGAGAAATGACGTCATTTTAGAGTTACTCCATGAAGAGCATTAGGTTGTCATCTCAGGCACATCGAAGGCTGTTCAGGTTTTAAATACTTTGCAACATTCCTTGAGAGGAACAGGTGCAAGTATGGAAGCAGAAGCCGGCTTGTCCCTCGCTGCTGCTACAGTGTGATGTGCAGGGAAGGGTAGCCGATGAGTGGATTAGAGAAAAGTGCAGAGCATGGCAAAGCATTTGAACTTGACTTTCAGGTACAGAAAAATTCGACTCTTATCTGTAATGTGGAGGAAGATGTAAATATGTTTTATGCTTCTGCATTGAGAAGAAGTATGACTAATGGATGGCAGTTACAGTTGAATTTCTGTTCAATCTAAGAATTTTTTTTTCCTATTAATGACAACTATCCAGAAAATAGGATGGGAGAATTAGGCTGAGTACCTCTTAGTTCCTGGCAGGAACTAAGTGGATACGAAATGCCCATCTTACAAAGTGATTTCTGTTTTCAACAAAAGATGAAGCTTAACTTTGGATTCTCTAATACTCTGGTATCCTCTGCTGGGATTCTAATAAATGCATGAGTGTGAGCATTAAGATGGACTCAATCATGCCACCCTCACTAAGCAATGAACACATAATGAGCATTTTAGAGTTACACATAATAGTGACTATGAGAACATGGTTGCCAAGCCACAGTGGCAGGAAAATAGGAAAATAGATTTAACATAAGAGACACCTGTAAGATGTGATACTGCCTGCCACAGAAGATTTCTTACTTTACATGTTGATGGAAAAAGTAAAAATTATGTTAATTATATCATAATAATCTATAACAGCTATTCTATTATCACCCAGGCATACATTGATTTATCTATCACATAACATCATTCACAATATTTTCAACACCTACTAGAATGTAGGCATATCAAGATGTTTTGCATATATTATATCTAATCCATCAACCAAACCTGAAGGACAAATATTATCATCACTATTACATTTGCAGAAATGGCACATATTACTTTAAATGTTAAACATAAATACAGTTTATCTCGGGGCTTTTTCGAGCTTTAATTCCAACTGCATAAGAGAATTTCTCTAAGCAGAGAAATGTTTTTTGTTTTTTGGTGTGTTTTTTTCCGATATTGTAGACTCTGTTTTAGCTGAAAGCGAGTATGTAGCTCCATTTCAAAACATTAGGAAACATATCTCACAAACTGTAAACACCTCTACTTGTTAAAAGAAAAAGTAAAAGCAGAAAAAATACTAGAAGTACAGGCATCGAGAAATAATGAGGAAGTAAATTGTGATGTATATTCTTAGTCAGATTTGGTATACAGCCATAAAAACCAATCAATTACCACTCTATGCAGCGGCCTGGGTGAATTTTAACAACATAATGTTGACATTATGAATGCAGAGAACATGATCTATTTGTGTGATGTTCACAAATGGGCGAAATTAAGCCACACTGTTCAGGAGGAACAGAGAAAAGTGGCAAAACTGTTAGAAAGAAAGGACGGGGCTCTCAGCAATATTAGCATATGGTGCTCCTGGCAAGAAGGAGGGGGAAATGGTCAAAAAAGAAGAGCTGATGTTTCTGGCAGTAGACACTTTTTTGTTTTTTAATATATTTGTATTGATTTTAGAGAGAAGGGAAAGGGAGAGAGAAACAGCGATGAGACAGAAACATTGATCAGCTGCCTACTGGGGATGAGCCTGCAACCCGCGCATGTATCCTGACCAGGAATTGAACTGTGACCCCCTGGTCCCTATGTGGACACTCAACCACTGAGCCACACCGGCCGGGCACCCCTTTCTATTTCTATGGGTGATCACCGGATACTTACAGAGATGTTTGCTTAAGGTTTTGTCAGACCTTATCTGTATGTTTTCGGCGATGCTCTGTACATGTTTTAAATGCCAATTAAAGGGGCTTGAAAAAAAAAAAAGGGACTCAAGGAAAGGGAACGCTTTGATTCTAGAATTGTTAAATCTTGTCGTGAGGATTGAAATTATTTCAGCTACAATTTCCACTGCAGTGCTTGTTTTCTGTTGTTTTTATTTGAAAACTGTAAATACCCTTTCCTCCCACTGCCATGCCCCTGCCCTGAGGCACAGCTCTTCTCAGCTGCAGCCTCCCCCACCTTAGGGACAGTCCCTGGGACTCGGGCTTACAGGAACATCTGCTACAAAGTCTTCTCTGCTTAGCTTTCTCCCTCGCCTCTTCTTCCTCCTCCTGCTTCAGGCAGAGGCCAATTCCCTCAGTGGAGCGGGTGGACCAGAGAGAAAGGGGTTCAGGGACAGTCCTCTGCAGCTCCACGTAGCCACGCCCCAATCTCTCGGGAGGTGAGCTGGGTCTCCACTCTGATGTTATCCCACACCGGATAGGCATAACTCAACATTCCTGATGAAAGTTTGAATCTGATTTCAATATACTAATTTTTTTGTTGTTTCTGTTATGACATTTAACATTGCCAATGATGAAAACAAGGGGTTACATCAGTTGATATTATTTTCTAGATAATGAGTTGAAAAGATCTCAAAATAATCTGACACCTATTGTAATAGTCACATTCCTCCTGGGTAGCAGTAGGTTTCCATCAAAGATAAACAATACATGGGAATAAGGTGATGAGTTCCCTTGTTTGTTGAGACCCTTGTTAGGGAATATTAAATCAGCTCTTTTACTTAAAATCCTCCTCCCCAGCTGTCAGAGGAACTGAGAACAAAAATGCCATCAATTTTTGTAATTAATGTGTTTGGGTCTTTCTTTACTTTTCCCTGTCCATGGAGAGGGATCAGCCTTTAGCTCCCAAACAGATGTTTGAAACAGGCTTCTGAACCAGTTTCCCATAACTCCCTCCCTGGGTCCTATTCCCTCATGTCTGAAGCAAAATTATTTTCCAGATTGCTAAGCAAGAATATTAGGAAGGTTGAAGATAATTTTCATTTTGTCTACATTCCCCCATCCCATTACTTTTTTTTTCTAGTTCTAGTTTCAAATTTCCCATGGATATAATATATACAAGAAACACCATCGCTTTTAAACATAATGTGCTAAAAATTTCAAAGGTATTAGGACCAGCATTTAACACGGCATAACATATGGGTGTACTGAAGGATGTGCTAATGAGCTCATGCATTATCTATCTAAGGTGCCAGGCAAAAAATGGCTCACAAAGGGATGTAAATGTAGAATCAATGGTGTCACCTAAAACCTGTGACTCTGTACAAGCACTGCCTTTTCTCCTTCCTACTTTCTAGGTTCTTTAAGATAAAATACTACTCTGTGGGCGTGACATGTCATCTTTTTTCCCTAAGCAAACACTCAATATTCCATATGTCTTCATTTATGTGATAAGAAGGAGCTATTTCCCTGCCAGCCTACGAAACTCGTATGGACTCATCTCTCTCTTACACATTGGCACGTCAAGAGGATTAAATTGCCAGATTTTGTTGTTATTTCTGTTCGATTCCCCACTCAGGCAGGTGTCAAGGCCTCTGTAATCACTACTGCCTTGAATTTTTGCAGAGATCACCTACTTGCAGAGACTCATTAAAGCATGATGAGTCAGATGCATTCTAGGGCATATTTTAAGTGAATTATGTTCTGAACTCTTACCTTTGCTGCTTTGAGCATACATTTAAAAAGCCTGAAGTAGAATATTTTTTAAAAAAAACATTTTAAATTTATTGTAAAAGCTATTTCTAGAGAAAAAAAAATGCATCTGATTTGAAATCGGTTGCAATCTGTCTCCCAAAGAAACAATGATTTTATTACGGCCAAGGGTCCATTTCAAGGTCAAAGCTCTGCTTTTCTTCCGGAGTTTATCTAGCCGCAAGAAGAATACACAAAGATTCAAATGCTGGCTTCTTTGGAGTGATATTCAGTACAAAAGTGTTTGATCAGAGGGAGAAGGGTGGACTCTAAAGGAAGCCAGGCGATCTGAATCTGTAATGCTAGACAACAAAACACTTTACTGCAGTGTAAATAATATTGTATGCGCAGACTTTTCATTTTAATGTCAGAGACCATATATCCTATTTTAAAAGGAATAACCAGTTAAATGCCAAGTCTACACTGAAATTCAAATTCCTTTTTCTATTGAGGAAACTCAAAGATTTGTTTTCCTGTAGTCTATTGAGTTCCTAACCCCAGCTGGTCAGGTTCAGGAAATTCAGTGGTTTAATCTTCAGTCAGAGGGTGGCAGAGACTTCTGTCTCAACACTGCTTGTAACTGCATTCAGATATCACAGCAAATTTAATAAATTCATTAACCCAAAGGAGGACAGTGCTCTAAGCACTTGGTAAAGTCTCTCAGAGGAGGAGAAACTAAGGCAATCAACATCACACCCTTCTCCTGACATTTGGTGGCAAGGAGAGCTTCCTTTGTGCTGTGATTTTAAGGACTATTTTAAATATATATTGTATTAGTTTCAGAAAGGAAGGGAGAGGGAGAGAGAGAGATGGAAACATCAATGATGAGAGGGAATCATTGATTGGCTGCCTCCTGCACGGCCCCTATAGGGATCAAGCCCACAACCCAGGCGTGTACCCTCAACTGGAATCAAGCCTGGGACCCTTCAGTCTGCAGGCCGACGCTCTATCCACTGAGCCAAACCGGCGAGGACTAAAGACTATTTTAGTCAAAAATATCTTCCTCTTCCCCAACACCCCCTCTGAAACATCAGGATATCTACAATCTCCACAGAAAAAATCCTTGGGTTTTAGAGTCTAAAGATCTCCTGTGTTTGCCGAGAGACGTGTGACTGATCACACAGGCATCGGCATGAAAGGGTTATATGGGGTTGAGAGGCAAACTGTTTGAGATGGGAGATGTTCGAGAACTGAGGTTTGACTGTATCAGCATTGGAGCCAGCTTTAGATAAAGTCTCCCTGAGTAATAATTACACTTTAGAACAAATTAAATTCTAGAGCAGTATCATCGCAGCATTTTTGGAAGGCTTTTGCCTGCAGCTTAAACGGAAACAGTGTACCCAACCTAGGAGCTAAGGGGCAATGCCCTAGGATGGAAAGGGAACAGCAAGAGAGCAAACCTGAGAAAACACTGAATGATGGAACAGGAGGCCATCCACATGAAAGAGTGGGTGAACACCTATATATATAAAAGCCCAGCAACCAAATGGTAGAAGGACCAGAACGACTGATCGACCAGTTGCTATGATGTGCACTGACCACCAGGGGGCAGACGCTCAGCACAGGAGTTGCCCTTGGTGGTCAGTGTGCTCCCACAGTGGGAGTGCTGCTTGGCTGACTGGGATGAGTGGCGCTCCCACAGCAGGCTGATCCCTGAAGGCCATGCCCCCCCCACCAGCACACAAATCCGTGCACCAGGCCTCTAGTTTATTATAATAGACTTAGTCCTCCAGGGATGTTTAATCTTCCCTTGCATAGCAGAGGCCTGATCCATGGAAGATTCTAAAACCCAGTATAGCACATGGGTTTCCATCACCTAAATATACTGCTTAAAAGAGAAAGACTTTTTCTTCCTTCTTTCAAAAAGGACACAAAAAAGTAGAAATTCACTGCGTTGAGTCCACAGTGACATTATATGGGAAAATGCCTCAAGTATATATAGAAAAACGTAGTCACTGTTTTTTTCACATACACAGTAAGGCCTCACATAACATTGTTGATAGGTTCTGCGATTTTAAGCGAAACTCTGCATAATGACACCGATGTGACTGTAGGCTAATTTATACAAATAAGAGTGAAGTCCCTACAGCATCTCATCAGCGTTAGAAGGCAACGACCTTGTATGAAGCGATGATATTGGAGGCCCTGCTGTATCGGATTCTACTGGGAAGTAGTGGAACACAAATTTGGTGAGTTTCAGCCGTGTGCCCTGTGGCACTGTGGATGTTGAATATTTGATTAAAATGAAAATAGGAAATTCATGTCGAAGATGTTTTCATCAATATATGTATGTGTGCAAGAAACACCACTGCTCTGATATACTGAGAAGTCATGTTGTACAGCGGTTATGACAGAAGAGCTTAGTGGTTGGGACACAATTTCTGGACCCCAAATCACAAGTTTTAATGGAGCCCTTTGGTTACTGTATAATCCTGGGGAAATCCTTAACCTCTTTTTTCCTTAGATTCCTCATTTTTAATACGAAAGTTGTAGTAGCAATGTTGGGACATTTAACATTTATCATATGAGTCAATTCATGCAAATTATTTAGAACATCTAAGTGCTTAATAAGTGTTAATTTTAGTTTTAAATGTATTTCTAAGTGAGACTATACAAGAGTAAGTTAGGAATAATTTTTATTTTATTTTATGCTTCAAGCGTGTGTGTGTGCGTGTGCATGTGTGTGTCTTAAATTATTCCCGCTTAAACAAAATTTATAATATAAGAAACTAATTACTTAATGTGCAAGATACTCTTAAAAAAATAAGAACAGCAGCAAGAAAGGAATTAATTATTTTTCAGGCATATTATAGATTCAGTAAAGAAAGATATTTTTTAAAACGATGCTATTCTTACTTCTGTTTCTTTGTTAATATTTTTATTCATGTACATTTAAAGATTAGGCAGAGTTTTTAAGGCGAGGGTCTTTACCAGCTATGTGTTTGTAGCTTATTCCCTATCTGGTAAGTTGAATTAGTTCTTAGAATTATCAAAGTCCTTGACTCCTTTAACTTCAATGCACTTCCCATTTTGTGTTGAACTGTAGTTATCCAATTTTCTTTTAAAAATGTAAATTCTAATTAGTGTTGCATCGGGCTTTGTCATCTCATCAGATTTCATTTCACACAGACTTTTAATAGATAAATATCACCATGTTATAAAGAGATACCCTTAAGAATTATCTTCCAATACTGATTTGATGTGTACTAATGGTTAAAATAATGAGAAATGTAGCATAAGTGCCTTAGGGGAAATTGTCTTGAAGGCTATTTAAAAATAATCAGCAGTACCAACATTCAAAGTAGCTGGAAAAATAAATTCAAAACAAGTGCCAAACGAAAAACTTTCTCTTAATAAGTTGTCAAAGGTACAAGCCAGCAAAGGAAGCTTGTTTACCAAGTACTTCTCCCCGTAGCTTAAATCAAGAGATAGCAATATTCCTGTAGGTTCATTAAGGATTACAGGTTAAAGAAATGCTGATTACAGATATAGATGCAAAAACAGAACTGATTTCTGAAATGAGGTCTCTTTACTGATGAAACAAAAGCTGCTGATTTCCTTCTCTTTTTAAGAGTTCCTTTGCTCTAGTTGTGCAGGGGAGATAAAAGCCAAATTAACAAGAGCAAAACAGAAGTGTAATAGCATGGAAACCTCCTGTAAACGTGGAGATGCCCAGGAAAACTGAGTAACTCCCGAAAGGTCCAAGCCATCACCTTAATAACCATCTCCAGCTAAAAACAAAAGAAGATGCTGGAAAAGCACAGTAAACAAGGGTGAGCTTGTGAGGCAGATTTAAGTCCTTAACTTCTCCTCTGATAAAGCAGTTCTAGAAATTAAGCATCCTCTTCCACTTCCTTGCACAGAGAGGGAGACACCCTTACAAGCAGAGATTTTCCTTATAGACATAAATGTCTCTTACACAATGTCTCTTAATTTCTCATGTTTCATGCATTTTCTCTGTCTACTGTTTCTTAAAAAAATATTCAGCTCAAAATAACCCTTATACTAAAGAAGCATAATTTAGCAGGAGGGAGGGATTTTTTTTTTTTTTTTTTTTTTTTTTTTTTTGGCCAAGGGCCGTTTGGATATTTATAACAACCTAGAACAAAGGTATTGCTTACCTTTGGTCAAACACCAGAAAAGGTATCTGCTTGAGTGATGAGAGAGATTATTTCTTCCACAGACTCACCTGCAAATAAGAGGGAAAAGATTTTAAGGCTCTACATTATCCAGAAGGTTTTATCATGAGTTTTCAATGGCCATACCAATGCATTTGTCCATTTCAGCATAAACAAATAAGGTTATAGAGAAAATGGAAAATTAAATGGATTCAATCTTTAGGACCAAACTAAAATGGAGTCACTTATGTCAGAGACCAAATGGAAATGGTCAATGCAGGTACATAAAGGAAACTTAACCTAACTTTACAGGAATTCATAGTCAATTTACGGGAATTTATAGTCTTAGCAGAGGTCTCTAGGCAATTCCCAAACACCAGGTCTGTTCACTCCATCTCTGGACTTCCTTGTTCCCCTGACTCAGTACCCTGATCCAGATAAGAAAGACCTACAGGCACCCAATCAGCTAAAAAGCCAAGCAACTTCTGTATTAATCCCATTAAAATGCCTTAGTCTATGAACATCTCAAAACTCTTTGCTCCTGTAGGCTTGTTTCCCAATTTAAGGGTCTAAAGCTTTGCAATATATGCATCTTTCTGCTTTGTTTTACTCAGTATACAGAATTTGGCTTTTGTATACATCTATATTTTCAGCAATATATTTTCCAACTTTTAACTTCCTTTGTATTCATAATGGGGACTGGCTTAAGGACCAAGGACAAGAACTATAATATAGCTTTTGCCTCCTTGCCAAACATGTGTGCTGTTATGTGACTACACATGCCCTGATTATTTTTTTTCTTGATAGCCCAATGAGGTTGTCTTTTGGCAATTCTTCAAGGGAAGTCTACTTTTTGTTCTTTAATTTGCATATCAGCACCAATATGCTAGATGAGATACTGCAAAAATGTCCAGCTAAAATAAGCGTCAATCTCCCTTTAATAAACAGTACCTAGCTTAGTGTCTAAAATACGTATCTGTAAAAATAATAATTAGCAGATGATGTAAATGAATTACAAAATAAAATTTTACTCTCAATCTTGTAAGAGTGAATAAAGAAATGCTGAATAGAAATATTACCATCCAAACTTGTTTGTTTTTTATCCTATCTCTGGACATCTTTGGCAAAATTTCTAAAAAGACATAGAAATGTACTTCTATTTCACTGAAATATTTTATCTTGCTTTTTAAGTTTTCTAACTAATTATGGTTAATAGCTGCATAGAATATTTGCATAGAATTTCATAGACTAATTAGGTTGTTTCAAGCTTTTAGCTAACTTTCCTGAAATAAACATATTTTGTATATTTCTTTGAGTACATGTGTAGTAGACATTCCTAATGAAACCAATTAGTCAGGAAATACCTGAAATTTTAACTTTCTTGTATTTTAATTATTCTGATAATTTTCTTTTACAAGGGTTTTTAAATGGTTGCCAAATTGCATAATGCTATTTTGACTTGCATTTATTTAATTATGTATGGATTTATGCATCATTATGTTAATTTGTGTATAAACTGCTTATTCACTTCTGTGTTTATTAGATTATTCATATTCTTCTGATACATTTGGAAGTGACCTTTCCCCCAACTCCGGAAAAATGGGACAGTTTTTTGGTACCCAGAGCCTAGTTTAGCAACTACCAATAATGAAGCAACTCTTGGAAGAGAACTGTGCGGTTGTCAGGGTTAAGGATAGACGCTCTGCTAACGCTAGGATAAGGAAGGAGCAGCTATTCATATTTAGCCTAGCTTATAAAATGGCAGAGTCAAAACAAAACAATGTAAAACAAACGTCTGTAACCTTCACTAAGGGAGCCTTCAGGGAGCCACGACTTCGCGTGCGTTCCAATAGCAGCGCTGATCACAGAGGCATCTTACCCCCCTGCCAGGGCTTGGCACCACCCAGACTTTCCACTGTGCAGGCGGACACGGCCATCCCTCTAACAACAAGGGAGGCCACTCAGCAGGGAGGATATGGTGGATACTGGCCCCAGAAGTTCTGCATGCGGGGAGCACCATCCCTGAACGCTCATGGGGGAGCATGCCTGATCTCTACTTCTACAGATGCTCAAAGACCAAACCAGAAAGAGCGGGCAGCTGCGGAAAGGCCGTGACCAGGTTAGAATGGACTGCACCAGCTCCTGAATTTTCTGCTTCTCCCCCTGAGGTCACAGGCTGGTCTCAAGGCGTGCAGGTGCCACTGTGCCAAGGCTAAAGGCCCCTACTGAAGGCTGGAGCCCTCAGCCTGTCAGGAGGATGGGTCTGCAACCACTGACTGGGCTGGAACTGCCAAGGAGGGGTCTACCCTGCTCTGCCACAGACCCTTAGAAAAGGGAAATAAGGGCAATGGAGAATAGTTTCTAAAAGCTGTGTCCAAGGGAACACACACACACACCACACCCAACATATGTAATGAATTAAACCCATGAGAAGCCAATTGCCAATAGGCATCAGTTTTCATTTGCCTAAACTGGTAAGATATTTTGCCAATTAACGAAAAATGTCACTGATGATGTCCATTTCATAAAAATATTCAACATTTCTATAAATAATTTCTTAGTTTATATATTTTAGCTCCTTTTGTTTACTCCACATTTAAAGGAAGAGGTACATCTGACTAATGTGTCACAGGTCATATCTCACTGCTCCATACAAAAATAAACATCTTGCCTTGGCTGGTTTTGCTCAGTGGATAGAGCGTCAGCCTCTGGACCAAGGGGTCCCAGGTTCGGTTCCAGTCAAGGGCATATGCTCGGAGTTGTGGGCTCGATCCCCAATGGGGGGCGTGCAGGAGGCAGCCGATCAATGATTCTCTCTCATCATTGATGTTTCTATCTCTTTCTCTCCCTCTCCCTTCCTCTCTGAAATCAATAAAAATATATTTTTAAAAAGTAAAAAAATAAATGTCTTTTAAATTATGAAGACCTAAGTAGCTGCAGGTATGCCTCTTATCAGTACATAAATGACAAAAGCTTTCTATTTTTGTAAAGTTTCCGCAGTAATCCATGTGGAAATAGTAGCAAAAGAAGCTGTTTTCTTGTGAACGCATTTCATCTGTTTAAAGAAAGCACTCTCTGAATTATGTGCCTTTCCCCTTCTCTATTCAAAGACGAATGTGCTACCTTTTGAAGCATGTAGGTAGGGTCCTCTTTTTCTTTGGATTTTACACACTGAGCATAGATCTTCCGGTAAATTGTACCTTTTGTTCTTTTTTAATGGCTTTTGTGCATTGTCATCCCATTAGGATGAGGCTAAGCCATCACTACCCATGTCCCACAGGGAGTATCTCAGCCACTTCCTGACAAGGCTGCAAAGTCTCTGCAGAGCATTTGTCCTGCCTTCTAATTCTGTCTCTTCATGAACCTTCCCGTGTCCCGGCTGAATCCAGGTTGGCTTCTTCTTATTCTTTCAGTTCTAATCTCTAGCTCTTCCATCTTTCAATTAGACAAACCTGAGCATAGCTTTGGTCTGGAATCACACAGAAGTGCGGTCACTCAAGTTCAGGTGCGAAATAGTCTCTGATGTTTGCTACAACCACTGCCTCATATCAGCCCCAGATAAAGTTGTCAGAAATGTACTGCATAATTTTATACAGTTTTACTTAAAATAAAATGAATTTTGTTTGTAATAGACCTGTGGGGAAACATGCCATTTAAAACCTTTTAATCTGATACAAATTATAAGTATTAAAATGTCTATCTACTAATAAAATTATTTAAGTATAATGAGTATTTGTTGCTGCACTAATTTGAAGTTTGTGAAAATATGCACTTCAAGACAAATGTGATTTCCTAAGGAGTGTGATAATATAAGAATATTCAACAAACCTTTCTCAGAACAAATACAGTACAAATCAGGGTGATTTACAAATGAAACTGTCCTAATCATTAAATCAAACTTTGATAATACTATTAGTCTTTGATTTATATTATGTTCACTTGAAATGTGTTTCTTTTACATTTTGTAAACACAAGAACAATGACAAAAAATATACAAATTAATAAGTCAATAGTAGCAATAAAATTGCACACTAAAAAGTATTAAACAATAACTGGAACAAAAAACAAAAATAGAAAACAAAGCAGAGAGTATATTTAATCTCAACCATGTTGATAATGGTATTACATATATTTTAAACTCAGGGAGCAAGTCAGAAATTGTCACATTGGGGGGGGGGGCGGGGGGGGAGAGAACGTTTTTCTCCGAGAAAGCCGCCACTTTAAAAAGGAATACATTGTTTAAATTTAAATGAATAAAAATATATATTATAAAAACATTATTCATAAGATACCTAGAGAAAAACATCAAAATTAGACCTGGTAGAATTTAGAACACACACAAAAAAATTACCATGGATAAAGAGGGAACAATTTATAAAGAGGATGTAAGATCTTAATTATATATGTACCTATAATGTGTATAGTCTTTACATATTTATTCTATATGTGCATATACTTAGTATACAGTATATATGTATTTATACCATGTACATATACACATTCAACACATATATAATTACTATATAATTATAATATTAAAACTACAAAAGTACAATTTCAAAATCACGGTATTTCACAGATGAAAAGGCCTTGCCCACTCTTCTTAGATTACAGATAAAGAAACAAAAAGTCCCAAAAGTTGAACTTACTGTTTAAAAGGTAATAACAGGAGGAAGCCTAACCCTTAAGTCCAGATTCCAGGTGGACCTCTCTGCCACCTCATCAGCCTATTTCATCTAAAAGATTCTAATCAATCAGTCCTGGAAATTTTAGACCTTGGTTGCTAAACAAACTGTCTGTTGGCTGTATATTAAAAGCCATTACTTTTGCTTGAGGTTTCACCTAATACAAATTATTTCGTATCAGAGTGACACAGAAAATAATGCACAGTATAAAAATTGTTTTATTAGTTGTTCAGCTACACTAAATAAAAATGTGAGCGCGAATAACAGAGTGCTTAATTGCTTTTGTGTTTGTAATCATTCTGGTTTTTAAAATGTTAATGCATCACTTCACCACCACTAGAAATATACTATTTAGTGGCTATCTTGATGATAAACATATACTCTACAAATCTCTCATTTAGCACATAATTATTGAATGCCTGCTTCTTGCTAGTTCCTTACAAAAATGACAAAATATGACTAAATCCCTATTTCCAATATGCCTCTGAAATGATATCTTAGTAAGGTAGAATTTTTCCTTATAACCAAATAACACAGATTTCAAAACCTCATCCAGCAATATTTACTAAGAGAACATGGTCAGTTTTTTCAACATTTATTATATTACTTCAGAGTTGTATACATTAGTTACTTATTCAGGGGATCCTGAATATTTCTTTTCAAAGTCTGACTTGTTTTTTTGTTTGTTTTGTTTTGAAAATGTATTTTTATTAATTCCAGAGAGAGAGAGAGAGAGAGAGAGAGAGAGAGAGAGAGAGAGCAACATAAATGATGAGAAAGAATCATGAATGGGCTGCCTCCTGCACACCCCACACTGGGGATCGAGCCCGCAACCCAGGCATTCCTCTGGCCTGGAATCGAACCATGACCTTCTAGTTCATAGGTCAACGCTCAACCACTGAGGCATTGCGGCTGGGCATGCATGACTTGATTATTTTAAATGACTCTTCATCTCAGTCTCCTAAGTTGTAATAAAAATTAGGCTGATTTGCTGGCCCTCGGAGACTCCGATATAAAAACCCATCCATCACGGTGTATCTAATTAAGAAACTAAGTTAAGAGGTGTTTGAACAAGATATTTGAAAATCTCCGGGGACCAGACAATTGAATTGGTATTTCAGACATATCAAATTAGTTAATGATTTGGGAATCTTTAGTCTGCAAGAGTATGTAAATTAAAAAAGAATAATGAAATTCATTAAAGCTTGGTATCAGGCAGGAAGGAGCACCTTGTGCACCTGGCATGTAATTATTCGTACCTGCCTCGCTCAGATAGAAGGACAGGAGGCAAAAACAGCCATTTGAGCAGATTCATTTCCATATTAGACACAGATATGACAATTGGTTTTCTTTATATTGTGACGGTATCTTTCTCGTAATTGACAAATCCATATTTGGTCGCCGGGCTTGTTTTCCATTTTCCCTTCACCATATGAACTTGTATGATAAATGTGTTGCCATTCAAAATGACAATACATATGGAATTTTCTCTTGAAATTTAACAAAGTATTTTATTTATTCTGCCAGTCAATTTTGATACTGAAAGAGGCAGAAAAATAAAACTCTACTGCTTTATCCAACAGCTTAGAGTGAATGGAATATTAAATCTTACCCAATAAATAATAGGCTGGACTATGTATTCACATGTAGACAGAAATTTTCTAAGGTTGCCAAGCAGTATGTTCATGGTTCTTTTAAAGCACATAAAAGAATGCAGCCAAAGAAAATATTATTTAGTTAAGAAAATGACAATAATTTCTCCCGTTTTTATTTCTCATTTGTCCATGAAGAAACATGGAGTATGGTTGTCAGCATGGGCATGGTTGCTTTTCACAGGTAGAATTCTGTATTATTTAAAGAATAATATTACTATTCATTTGGAAGGACATACATGATGGACAGGTTGCTGATGACAAGGACAGTATTATATTTGGGGCACTTTCTTTTCCGTATCCCTAAGTAATTTAGTATTAAGGTATTTTTATAAACTTTCAAAGATAATCTATTTCATTTTCTTCAAAAGTGAAATTTCCTTGCAGTGACATGTTCCTGGTATAACACAGGGATGTGTATGTTTAAGTATATTGAGTTTAAGTGCCTGCCACACATATAGTGAAGGTGTATTTCTTAAATGGGCCACATTGCCTTAAGTGGTTTCTGAAGTGCAGCCCGCAAACAAATTATAGTGAATCTATCACTCTGATGCCAATTGTTCTCCCTAACCATGTGTGCATTTCTGAATGACTTTTAAGGAGTCAGTCACCTTAAAATCCGAGATCAAAATTTACTAAACATATATATGATTTAGAAAGGAATATGCTCTTTTAAATTTGATCATCTCACAAAGAAATCCCATCAGTGAAACGAGAAAACAGTGTCATGATTTTGAAAGGCAAGACGAAACATCCATAACCTGCCAACAGTGCTAGGCATTGTTCTACTGGAGAAAGTGAGGAAAAGGAGGAGCCACTATTTAACCCTAAGGGAGTCCCACTTCTTCATGAAGCAGTGTTGCTGTGAGTCATGGACTTTTAAAACCCAGACATGTGATTTCTCCTTGTTTACCTATTTAATGGAAAATTCATAGATCTGCTGTATGACTAGAGAAACATCTATCGTTAGTATTGATAGCAACTGTTTTACAAAGGGAATTTCACACAAGTGTTGAATGAAACTAGTAACTGCTGTCCATCTCCTCTCACTGGTGTAGGTGCCCTGTATTCATCCATCTGGGACTATTTGGTGGAGAACACCTCCCGGGCCCATTGGGTGCACAGTAGGCATCAGAACAAAATATTCTGGATCTTAAAAATATTAGCTGTCAGGAAAATCCTGAGGTGGCTTCCAAATGCTTTAAGAAGCACCGCCACAATACTATGAATGTATCTTAGATTGAATTTGAGCTTATTATCTGTGCAGATCACAGCTTAGAGTTTTCCAGCTACCATGGCCTCATGCCTTCTCACTCAAGTTGTACTCTGTGGCTTTGTTGTTTAGAGGGGGTGAGGCTCTGATGATAGCATTGGATGGAAATCTCTGCCATTCAATCTTTAAGACAAGTAAATACTCTTGTTCTGATCGGATGGATTATGGTGCACTTGACAGCCAGTGAAATGCATGCATTTGTGTATTCTACGGTAGCAGACGGATGGGCAGCCAGCATCAGATGCCTGCTGCATTGCTCTGTTGCCAGGAAAACACTAGAACACATGTTTACTCTTGAAAGATATGATTTTCTTTGCATTTCTCTGAACAGGTAATTTTTTTTTTCTTCTCAAGAAAGGCAATAGCACCCTGAGCGGGGGTAATGTGATAAACCTTTGTAAGAAGAATCTCTTTAATGGATAAGGTTAGCAAACGAGTGCTATCAGATATTGTATTACCCCGTCCCTTGGTGACGCTTGGAGTGCGATTTTCAGAAGAGATCATTTCAGAGAGGTAAAGAATAAATCGCTGTATTCTCTCTCCAAAATCCTTTTCGAAATAGATTTGACAGTTGAGTGATTACACCTTGAATGGAGACTGTAATAGAATATGTGAGATTAAAACCTCAGCAGCTTCAGCCACCAGGCACTGAACAAAAGGGGTCAACAGAGACACAGAGCCCCCAAATCAAACCCAGATAACTAATCAACTCAACTCTGCCCTCAATACATAGAGGTTAAGACCCGTGCCTTCTACAGTCTTCGTTTTTCAGGTTTCAAAACCCTATGTAGTTTTTATCCTACAAAGAGCTTATCAACTTTTTAGGATCTTTGAACCTAAAATTAGTAACATCTGAATATATACCTGTAGAAATAAAATTTTCTGATTCCCTTTAAACTTCCAAAGAGCTATTAGAGGGCAATGTGCAAGGAATAGCCTAGTTATTGTTTAATTTAGAATGCAGAATATGGAACCGCAAAGGATACAACTAAAGAAAAAAGAGATAAAATATTAAATATGAATGTTGTGCTATATTTAGAATTTGGGCATGCATAGGCCTATTCCCTCATTTTACTTTTTAGAATCATTTGCCTTCAAAATAGCAGGAAGTATATATTCCATATGAATAAGCAAGACATACCATAAATTAATGCTCTTCTGAAAAGACAACACAAAGCTTCTATTTCCTATGTAAAGTTTTATCCTTCAGGTAGTTAGTTATCTCAAAAATAAGTGATATTAATAGAAATGAGCTAAAGAAACACAGATGTAGCCGAAACCGGTTTGGCTCAGTGGATAGAGCGTCGCCCTGCGGACTGAAAGGTCCCGGGTTCGATTCCGGTTAAGGGCATGTACCTGGATTGCGGGCACATCCCCAGTAGGAGATGTGCAGGAGGCAGCTGATCGATGTTTCTCTCTCATCGATGTTTCTAACTCTCTATCTCTCTCCCTTCCTCTCTGTAAAAAAATCAATAAAATATATTTAAAAAAAAAAAAGAAAGAAAAAGAAACACAGATGTACAGCAAAACCATACAACTCAAAATATTAAAACACACACAATGCAGTCTGCTCATTGGGTTCCAAGTTAAGATATTTTTATGTGCATTAAAGTATTTTGATTGCCTGGATATTAAGGAGTAGAGCTGTAATTCTACCTTTGGCCCATTGCATGTATCTAACTCCCACCCTCAACGTACACTTCTTCTGAGATTACAGCTGAAGGCATGCACACAAATTACTCCCAATTTTGTCTCCCATTGTGGGTGTTAACCAAATATAGAATGCCAGCCCTCCCCTACTTAGCTCCACAAAAAAGGTATCTTTTCTTCCATTACAACAGTAAATTTTTAAACAAAGGGCAGGTTTCAGAATGACTTGCTTGTTTATTTGTTTATAAATTGCAGGTGCCCAGACCTCCCAGGCCACTATTTTGATGGAGTGGGGCCCAGTGTGTGTACTTTTCAGCAATCTTTGGTTAAGAAATCATGCCCTGGAGAGCAGAGAATAATTGCATGTTCTCCCTGGCAGCTGGAGTTGTCTCTTCTGCTGCTTGCTCAGCTGCCTGAGTTCCTTCTTTAATAACAGGTGCGCCAGGCCCCCTTCCGTCAAAATGAGAGTCCCTTGCCAGCATCCTGGAAGTGGGGTCTTTATTGTTGCTCCTCTTGTGCCATTAATTCTGGCCTGAGGCCAAAGAAGAAATCTTTTTAAAAGGTGGGGTACATTTCAAAACCAAAATACAGCCAACTCTCAGCCATAATTTAGAGTCTAAAATCACAGTAAGTGAAACTTCATATCACACTTATCAACAGCTGGTTTGCTCGCACTCCTTGCTTATCCTCGGGTCACACGTTGGATCTACTCGAGGGAAGAGGAGAGGAGGAAACTCCTAGCAGGTGTCTCCTAAGCAGTGATGCTGAAGCCAGGAGTCAGGACAATGGTCAAGAGTGCTGGGCCCAGGGCGAGATGCTGCCCTGGGAGTGGAACAAAAGCTAAGGCGATTCCAAAACCAAAATAGGTGAACATGACAAGAAGAGAGAGCCTAACAGTTAACAGCTGGTTACTGCCGTGGACAGTTGGCATATCTGTGATCACCACTTAAACAGCGTTTCTATACCTGTGGACATTTCCATGAGCCCTGTCTCTCACCAAGAAAAAACAGGAAGTCATTCTCAGACTCTCAAACATACAAGGGGTGGATACGGGGCCTATACTCCGCCCATCCGACATACAAATACTCACTTCAAGGCAGGTGGACTGTGGCAGGTCCTTTGTGCAGCAACCCTGGCATGGCTAGGCTAGTTGGTGACAAAGGTTGGTAAGAACCTCAGGAGTTGTGTGATTGGTGGACTCACTGAGGCAGGGCTGGAATTGGTGCTGGGAAGTGGTGTCATGAGAGGGAACACCTTTATTTTCTGCGTGATGATCAAAGTGCATCCCCAGCAGTTTCCTCAAGAGGACAGTTCTCCTGCAGGACTTGGGGAGGTGGGGTCATGGAGGAGGAGAATCGAGATGATCCCTGTGTACCTTCTATATGTCAAGCTCTACCTAGTAGTCATTCACAAATTCCATTTGGGGGAGAGGGGAAGAATAGATGAAGTCCAGGGGAACTCTTCTCTACGGGACTGTAATGGTAGACACTGTGTACCTGTCCTAACACATATACTTGCACCACACAGGGATGAACCCTGCCATGAACTATGGACTTTGGTTCATGATAATGTATCAATGTTGGTTCATCGACTGTAGCAGATGTACACATTAATGTGTGCCATGGAGGTACATGGGAATTCTGCACTTACTGCTCATTTATTCTGTAAACTGCTCAAAAAAGAGCAACTATTTATCTATAATAATAAAAGTGTAATATGCTTATTAGACTGGACAGCCGGATGACCTTCCAGACATCATTCTGGAGGAAGCCACAGTGGCGGGGGCCAAGGCAGAGGCAGTTAGGGGCGATCAGGCAGGCAGGCGAGTGGTTAGGGGCGATCAGGTAGGCAGGCAGAGTGGTTAGGGGTGATAAGGCAGACAGGTGAGCAGTTAGGAGCCAGCGGTCCCAGACTGCGAGAGGGTGCAGGCTGGGCTGAGAGACACCTGCCCCTCCACCCCAGCCCCCGCATGCATTTCATGCACCAGGCCTCTAGTTTAAGTAATAAAAATAAAGAACTATCAAGCATGAAAAGATAGGAAGACACCTTAGGTCAGCAGAAGTAGCCTGTCTGCAAGTCTACATAGTGTATGATTCCAATGCTGACTTTCAGGAAGAGTCAAGTGTATGGAGACAGTGAAAATGTCAGTGGCTGATAGGGCTTTGGCGGGTGGTGGGAAGGATGAGCAGGTGAGGCACAAGGGATTTTTAGGCCATTGAAACCACTTTCAATGACAGTATATTGGTGAAATATGACATTATGCATTTGTCAAGCACACAGAAATTTATAGAGCAGAGAGCGAAACTTAATGTATGCAAATTTAAAAGAGTCATTTAGGAGTTCAGGGAATCCCAGGAAAGAATATAGACTTTGACACGAGAATTTAACGGTCTTACAAATGCATGAAGCCACCTCATGGAAGGAGACGGGGAGAAAGGTGCTAACCTCTGTGATCTTGAGAATGAAGTGAGACTGTAAGCTAAAAGCAAAAGGAACAGAACATAATAAGCACTTTTACTCTAGTTGATAAAGTGGCCCAAGGGCATACAGGTTAACCATTTGGATACTTCTATATATGAATGCTGGGATTAAAAAATGAAAAAATTGCCCATGGCTCAGTGCCTCAGTAGTTGAGCATCAACCTATGAATCAGGAGTTTATGGTTCAATTCCCCGTCAGGGCACATGCCTGAGTTACAGTAGGGGGCGTGCAAGAGGCAGCCGATCCATGATTCTCTCTCATCATTGATGTTTCTATCTCTCTCTGCCTTTACTTTCCTCTCTGAAATCAATAAAAATATGCACATTTTTAAATGAGTACATTGATGACAGGCAATGGGAACCAGCGTTCTCACTTTTTGGATGGGAGTTTATAGATAATCAAAGAGAGGTGGCTAAAATGATCCGTGTGGCCCTGGGATAAAGTTGGAGACATCAGTATGAACTCATATTTCATTTAATGTAAATACAGATGGTTAGGTGTAGATGTTGATAGATATGTGTATATACAGAGGTTAGAACACACACATATGTCCTTCCTTAGGCAACAGACAGGGCCTAAAAGGAGCAACATCCCAGTAACCAAGAGCACAGGTGGGATGAAAGCTGGGCAAACAGACAAGGTGTTCACAAGGTACTCCCTCGTGTTTGCTTTTAGTTTACATTACGGTTTCAACATTTAACCAGGTAAAGTCCTGGAAATGCCCCTTAAATCTCAGGTATTCCATATAAACACATTTATGTCAAAGGACAGAGTCCTAAATGATGAACCATGATACCACAAGAATACCACACATCAAGAAAATACAATTGCTATTGAGGACACAAGGCCCAGCCACTGTATGAGCCACACACTGTGTTTCTCACAATGAAGACAGAGGATGAGAAAGAGAGATCTTACCCTCGTTTAACTGAAAATAAGTAGAGGAACCAGAACTCACACACAGAAAGTGAATACAATGAAGAAAGTCGTAAATTAAATGTCTTAAGAGAAATACATTAAGACGACTTTGGAACAACAAAATTGATATAAAGTACCTTCGGAAAAATAATTCCCAGAAGTCTTTCTTAATAGTAATATTTGATTCTAACAGTTAAGGCTAAGTAATATATCAAGGTTGAGGATTTATTTGCCATCTTGAATGTGATTAAATTATTATTTTAATTTGGTTACAGATTAAGTTAAAAGGCTTCTTTGTCAAAACAAAATTCCTGCCTCAAGGTGTTTTGTTTTCGATCTATGAGATGATTCATCGTCTTACAGTTACCGATTTGCATAGCAAACCACCCCAATGCCAGTGGTTTACTGTAGCCCAAAGGCTCCATTTGAAAATAATTTCATTAAATGTTCAGTCCAAAATAAATAACTGTCATCAAAACCCTTTCAGCCAGAAAACGTAGTTGCTTTTGAAAGTTTGCGTTAATCCTTTGTGAGTGATCACACACAGGAAAAGAGGAAAAAAGATCCTCAGAAACAAAAATCATTGTATGACACACTAATAATGAAACTAGTTTCTGCCAATGGCAAAAGCTAATTTATGTAGATAAATGCTAAGCTTTGGGAAGAGTAGACTCTGTATCTCAGTATCCTCCTGGTCCCCTCCAAGACCAAGGCTGTATTCTAGAGACTTGAGAAAAAGAAAAACATCCTTCGACAAAATATATATTGGTGTAAAATTATCTCTTGGTCAACCATAATCATATTTCTCTCCTTCTAAGATAATGGAAATCCTAAAATACAGATTAAGGCTCCAAGAGGCTAAAATAAATGCCTATAATACAAGTCTCTTAGGTTCAATCTTATTAAGCTGGATTTTGATTTTTTTTTTTTTTTTTAATAAGCAGCTTTGTTTAGCTCAAACGATTTTGTTGTCAGGAGGCCAGAGCTTCTGTTTCAATCCTGCTTCTTTGCATAGCTGTCGCCATTATTTCCATTTCTCAGTTTTCCCACTGGAAAAATGGGATAACATGTGCCCCTTTTTTGCAAGCCAATCCTAGCCGTCATCTTGGGATCATGCATACTTAGGTATTAAACCCCTAGCAAATAGAAAGGAAAGTATAGAAAAATACTTGCATTTTAGGGGATTTATTTCAGAAAACATAATAAGCACCAGAACTTTAGAATCTTTATATATATATATTTCAATATCTTTTTTTTCTCTCCATAGAACTCTCATTATCCCAGTTTTTGCACTCTCTGATTTCTTACAGCTCAAATGTTGAAAAGTCTGATCCAGTAACTTTTACCAGTATCACGTTCTGTGAATCCACTGAAAGTAAAATGTGTTATGACTCTACAGAACTGCAGAATTATTTCTAATAAAAATAAAGATATTATGTAGAAATCTTTTATATGCGTTTTACTCATATTATTAAAGTGGATCCTTTAACTAAGGTCTAAGCTGTCTTGTAATTGCAATGCCATTTACACAGGAATATCGATGGAGTCAGAGCTCATTGTTGACTCTATAGAGTCAAAAAGAACCGTTATCTTAACTTCAAGATTTGCATCTAATTTCCTAATAAAAATATCTGGTATCTTTAAACCATCCTGTGTTTCTTTTTGTTGCTGCCGCTTATAAATAAAATCATAAGGAAACAGATTTTTGCCAAGGACAAATATTGCCTCCAGAAATTAGCTATCGTGAGTTGAGGCGTTGGTTTATGAACTATCTGTAGAATTTCCATTTCCAAAGGTACATTACACAAATCTCCAAGGTTACAGGCTCTCCCAGGCACATTAGTAAATATCTGTAAGGTTTCCATTTTCCTGACAGAAACAATTACAAATGCCAGGCAAGAATAATTTCACAGGGAGAGTTGAGGCAGCTATCAGAATTCTCTTAGGTAACCATTACAAATGTTTATGCTAATATTACTTAGCTTTCCACTTTTCACTTTAAAAATCGGGTTACTGACTTCAGTGCCTTGCTTCTGTTGTCAGTGTGGTTCTCAGAAAGAGAATAAACATTCAGAAAAGGGAGAAGCAAGCTTATGTTCACTTCAAAAGTACATGTTTTAAAACAAAATACTGCAGCCTATTTTCGCCAGGGGACTCTCGAATTCCCTATTTCACTTTGGCAATGGAGGGAAGAGCTGCCATCTGCCCATTTCAGATGTATGGGGTCTGTGCTTCTATATATAAATGACAGCACCCGGGAAGGCAGGCTTGCGATTGAGGACATATTCCTAGAGATACTTAGAGAATCCGTTTTCTCAAATTGTATGTATCTGCTTCACCCAAGGCACTTACTTGTAACTTCTAAAAAAAAAAGCACAAGAAATTGAAGTTATTTTTATCATAGAAACATCCCTCATAGTTGAAGAGTAACGTGCTTTTAAAGATTTAGCTCATTTAATAATGTCTTTTAAAGATAACTAAACATGAATGTGTTTCTTGTCTTCTCTTGTCCAAGAGACACTGGCGATAGATTAAAAATTAAAAGGCTATGAATGCAGATGTGTAAAAGGAACCACAGTAAATGTTTTCAAAGGATTTTTAAAAGGCAGAGACTGAAGACTGGAAAGTGATTTAATTGTGTAAAGGAAGTTGCAACTAAAATAAAGGAAGAAAAGATAATGTTGAGAGGAGATGCCATTCACCCTACAGAAGTCTTAAAAATGACCTTAGAAGTGTTAGGCAGGATAAAGCAAAACAAAACAAAGAATATGTTGAAATTCAGCCATCTCTCCTTCCAAATTCACAGGTAGGTACCTACACAAAGGCAAAGTAATAGAGGTTTAGTCTTCGAAGAACTCAAATTGAAGGGAGAGAATCTGAAAACCTAAACAGTCATATCTTGTCCCTCACTACAGATGTAGGACCACCTAAATATTCATAAAAGAAGGTTAGAATCAATAAATGGTGGTATATCCCAAGAATGGAATGCTATACAGCCATTAAAAGGAATGAAAGTGCTATATTTGATTGTATGTGGAAATGTCTCTGAAGTATTTATAAAGCAAAGGACAAAAATGCATGTACGGTATACCTCAGTATCTGCAAATAAAAAAGTATACATTTGCATTAGTCTAAAAGGATACATGAGACTAGAAAACATTTGCCTCTGGGATAGAGAACTGGGTGACTGGAGCCATGGTGGGAGTGAAACATACTTCTCACTATGCATCGCTGCCTCCTTTCAATTTCCTATCATGTGTTTGTCTTATATATGCAAAATAATATATTTTTTAAAAAGTATGAATGCCAAGTTTAAACAAAAGGAAAGAAAAGTAGGATATTAAGAGTTCAAATATATCCTAAGAAGAGCAATTAATATCTACTTGCCAGATCCTACCTTCATCTGCTATATAATCACATATGGCTTGAATTAACTAGCTCACAGAGAAACATATAGTCCGAAAAGTAAGGCATATTTAAAAATTAACATGGATGTGTATGCATTAAAATGTATGTAAACATACATATACATATGCATATATAAACAACACAGATACATATGATTGACACATACATATTCATGTATAATTTATATAATCCCCTTTTTCTATCATTTTCTCTATTTAGATTCCATCTATAAAGATCTAACTTTTCAAATTTAATTATTTTCAGCATTATAGCCTTATTTTTTCATTCTGATCCATTTAATGAATGCCTTATATACTTTATATATCAGGCAATGGACTGTAAGTGCGTTGAGTTATTATGTTATCAATTATTCTGTGTCATCGGCTCTATACACAATAGAGTGCTAAACCCCTCCTGGATAATGCGAAGCCTTTGATCTAAAAAGCAGGTAAAGACAAAGCCTGAGATGATAAAGCCATGGTGAATCTTAAAACATTAATTTTTAACAGCTCTCTCTCTCTTTGTACCTGTGTTTCTTCTACTGGAAAAGTTTTTCTTCCCCCCCTCCCCTGCTCTTTTTACCCCCCACACTATAGATATATCAATAGAAGTTCTATTTTTCCCTCCGATTTTGCTTGAGAACTTTCTTAGGTGTAACATTTTGTTCCATTTCAGTTTTGGTCTTGTGCTCAGATGCTAACTTCTGAAAGTTACACAAATCAATACCAGGTTGCAGGGCATAGTCTACCTTGCAGTCATCAGGAGGGAATTAACTAAGATACGAGCTACCTCATGAAAAGCCAAATAATTTTTTCACTGAGATTTCTGTTTTTTCAGTGTTTTATACATTTGTATAGGCTCTGCTTAAAAATTCAAAGGCTGACGCTATTGGGTTTCTATATTTACAGTTTGAGTTTGTCTCACTGGACATTAAAATTAACTGCTGTGCCCAGCCGGTGTGGCTCAGTGGTTGAGCGTCGACCTATGAACCAGGAGGTCAGGGTTCAGTTCCCAGTCAGGGCACATGCCCGGGTTGTGGGCACATGCCTGGGCTGTGGGCTCGATCGCCAGTGTGGGGCGTGCGGGAGGCAGCTAATCAATGGTTCTCTCATCATTGATGTTTCTATCTCTCCCTCCCTCTCCCTTCCTCTTTGAAATCAATAAAAATATTAAACATAAATTAAAAAATTAAATTAACTGTGATTCCCCCCCACTCTCCTTTATTTTCTCATCCATGTGTTGACCCTGAATTCCCTTTTCCAAGACACACCAATTACACACTCATAGAACATAAAAAAGGTGAAGTGTTTTAATAGCAATCGCTCTGTCACAAGTGAATTTCATATGGCCCTATCAAGAGTTACATGAAAAAGTGCAATTTTGGTGTTCATAGTTGGAAGGCTGATAGTTTTATCTTCCATGGTCTCTAGCAGAACACACTTAAAAAAATGCATTTGGAATACGGAGTGAAACTTCAGCTGGGTTCTGCATAGCGTCTCCCTGGCTTCGGATGACTGCACTGAGGGACGAGAGAAGGCATAGCAAAACGAGCAGCTGCTTCCTGCAGATACATTTATGTGTCCTCCTTATCAGCATGAAAAGGAGTTAAAATAATGGCCACCCCATACACAAAATGCAGAATTTCAAAACCACTCTCGAATCTAATGCCTTTTGGTCCTGGGTGGGGAATGCAATACTGTCCCATGTTAAGTCTGTGTTGCATTAAGTTCAGGCAAATTTCCCAAGATGTTTTAAAGATGCTTTTATGTTCTCGTGATTCTGACATGTGCATATTAATACTTCAACAGTCTGTGTCAATACACATATAGCTCTATAGAGCTATCAAAATACTCAATGTCAAAATATCCAATTTGAGAAGATACACAAAATAGTTTATCATTCAAGAGCTTTCCTGAATGAAACAGTTATGTAGTTTCAACATGTGGAGTGTGTGTGTGTGTGTGTGTGTGTGTGTGTGTGTGTGTGTGTGAGAGAGAGAGAGAGAGAGAGAGAGAGAGAGGGAGAGGATGTGAACTGAAAGCCAGGTTTAACTTTGGTTTGATTTTCCACCATTAAAAGATATTGTCCATGTTTAATATAAGGTGCAGCTGTTTCCATAGACACCTGCTTGTTACAGTTTTCTATTGTCTATTCAAATAGTGTTTTATTGTAATAACTACAACTTTCATATATCAGTACTTTTTCCATCCTATTTCTCTTTGAAGACATAAATGGTGGACCTGCACCGGATTTAATTGAGATTAATGAGATGGATTACGTTTTTAATCTTAATATGAAATAAATGTTTGCAACAATTATTTCCCTAAATGGGAATGATCACCTGTGTTTGTAATCAAACAGTATTTCAGGAAAGTTTCAGTACTATACAAAATGAAATGATATAAAAGGGTTTCCATATTGGTTTTACATCTAAAAATAGTAATGATAATAATAATAATTAAGACTAACGGGGCTTTCTGTGTTACACTGTGCACAGTACTTCACAAAATTCCCATTTTGTAGATGGCAAAATTAAGATGAATATTTAGTCAGCTAAACAATTTAGTTGAGCTTCCTGGATATGAACCATCTTATGAACTTGGCTGTATGATCCCAAAGCTTGAGGTCTTAACCACAACTCACCCTTGGCCTATGGGAGGGAAATGAACCAGCCAGGAGCTGACATCTTAAAGATATTTAAGGGGGAAAGGAGAGGAAAAATAGGTACTTCTCACTAATGACCACCCATGTAATAAAAAGATATCCAATAGCTACTGGTTTAGTAACAGGTCATGTAGCGGGCATAGAGTATTCCAGAGAGGTTATTATTAGAATTAACTAAAAGGAAGCAAGACCAAAACTGATATAATGATTTTCCTACGTATTTTATCATTTGAAAACTTAATAAAACAAACACAGCTCAGTCTTCCAGGAACCTGATTAATGCCAATTAATTGTCAATTTGGAAAAAGAGGAATATGTAAATAAATGAAAAGAAATGAACAAAATTTGCCTGAGAAATGGAATGTGGCCAGAAAAAAAAGTGGGACTTTTAGAGTGGGAAACAAGAAAAATGAAATATTTGTTGTAGCATTATAAAGCACAAATTCACTGTTTGCTCTTTTGCAAGAATGTTCATCAGTCAACTTATTTGTAATTTGATTGTATTATTATTGCACTCAGAATAGTTTTAAACTAAAGACTAATACAATTCCACACAATGTATACAAAAATAACTGGCATCAAATTAATTCTTGTAGGGTAACTTACAGAACCTTAACACAGATGTGTGATTGCTCCCATACATATTAGACAATAACTCATGGATTGGTTTGCCATATTGCAAAAACATGCACTATTGTCTAAATTTAAAAATCAGGACAAGTAAATTGCTACATTAACCTTTTGAAATTGCAATTTAATTATTCTCCATACAACAGTTCACATTTATGCCAGTTTTTCTTCTGAATTAATAAGTCATTTCACTTAATTGCTCAAATGGTGTTCAAAAGTTCTAATTGTTAAACATGTCATTCTCAGTTTTGAGCCTGACGTAATTTGGGGACACATCCCCCTGAAAATACTATTACACACACACATGCACGCATGCCCAGGAAATAAACAGTCGTGTAGTACTTTCCAACCTGAAGTGACTTTGGACCCCCCAGGACAGTTGGCACTATCTGGAGATGATTTTGATTTTTCACACCTCGGGTGGAAGATGCTATTGGCATCTGGTCCATAAATAAATGTTCTCCAACCTACAATGCACAGGGCACCCCCCAAAACAAATAATTACCTTATCCTCCCTGCCCGGCGTGGCTCAGTGGTTAAGTGTCACTATGAACAAGGAGGTCACGGATCAATTCCTGGTCAGGGCACATGCCCAGGTTGAGGGCTTGATCCCCAGTGGGGGTGTGAAGGAGGCAGCTGACCAATGATTCTCTCTCATCATTGATGTTCTCTCTCTCTCTCTCTCCCTTTTCCTTCCTCTCTGAAACCAATAAAAATATATTTTTAAAAGAAAGAATTATCTTCTCCAAAATGTCAAAAGTGCCAAAGTTGAGAAACTCAGAGTGATAGGAAATCTCTAACTTCAGACCTTCCTAGAGAAACCCTACATTCCGGAGAGGCTTAGAAAGTTCAGACAGGTGGCACCTTGTACGGGTAAGTTTGGAAATAAACAGAAAGCCTCTGCTATTTGCATCTATAGCAAGCACCGTCTTCTCAACCTTCACACATCAACTCATTTCAATAAGCCTGCACCGTTTTTCTGCGACGTAATTACAACTAGAAATGATAGCAAAACCATATTCTCAAAGGACAGTGTTGTACGGTAACCTAATGATGCAGATAGAATATCACTTAGTCCATTTTAAAAGAATTATGAAGAACATGGCCAATGACATTATGTTGTGTCCTTTAATATACAGCATAATATTTTAAATGGGAAAGACATATAGGGCCTTTAAATGATGCGAAAGTAAATCAACTTATTTTCCAACGTGATTTAAACCCAGGAAATGAGGGCACTTATTTGTGCCATAATTTACATGGATTTATTTCTCCCTATTCTCTGAGCATGATCGCACGCTCTCAGCCCGTGCGTGGTGGTGTGGACTGGTTCACTGGGTAACACTGGCCAAGGAGTGTTTGCAAGGACCCTGCCATGCATCACCCAGATCTCCCCTTTGGACTGAAAGGTGGCTAGCAGAAAGGACTGAGCTGTCAGTCATCTGGAAATAGTTACATCACATCCAATGACTGGCCAATCTACTGTTGGTATAGACCAGTGATGGCAAACCTTTTGAGCTTGGCGTATCAGCATTTTGAAAAACCCTAACTTAACTCTGGTGCCGTGTCACATATAGAAATTTTTTGATATTTGCAACGATAGTAAAACAAAGACTTATGTTTTTTTATATTTATTTTATATAGTTAACTGCATTTAACAAAGAAAAATCAACCAAAAAAATGAGTTCACATGTCACCTCTGACACACGTGTTATAGGTTCGCCAACACTGGTATAGACCCTTAGAGAAATCAATTAAGAACCAAGTTTAGACCCTAATGCTCAAGATCAGAAGTTTCAACACATCTTTTTTAAAGAAATATATTTTTATTGATTTCAGAGAGTAAGGGAGAGAGATATAGAAACATCGATGATAAGAGAGAATCATTGATGGGCTGCCTCATGCACGGCCCCTACTGGGGATCCAGCCCACTACCTGGGCATATGTCCTGATGGGGAATCGAACTGTGACCTCCTGGTTCATAGGTCAACGCTCAACCACTGAACCATGCTGGCTGGGACAACACATCTTTTTATTTCAATGATTCCAGAGCCTATGTATCTCTTAGAAATCTATTCAAAATAACTAATTTCAAAAGATATATGTATAAACCAGAATGTCAACTACGTACATTTCATTGGATGCCGGTTATATCAATGAAACTACATAAGCATTTAGACTCTATTACTGTAAAAGGAGAGTCAAATTATTAATTAAAATGTTGGGGCAGTATTGGCCTAATTTGTCCATGAGAGATAAAGGGATTGTTCGTTTCCTTTACTCTGAAAGGAAAGTGTACCTCACTAGTGGCCATTATTTTGGTCTCTTGCCATTTGGCAAGGAAAGGCTAAAATGGCTTTGAACTCTAGCTTTTTGAATGTTTATTTTAAGGATCTCCCACCCCTCTCTTTTTAGCTACTTTAAAATGGTTAATTAGGATTAATGCCTTGCTAGAAACTATTCTTTTTGCATTGGCATGAAGATCCAGAGCTCTCAGGTTCTAAATTCCTTTTGTGCATCTTATTTTTTATTGATTTCATTCTCAGGTGCTAAACTTACTTTAAAATTCTGAGATATTTACATGGAAATTTCTCAGGGTATGTTTAGTTCAATCTTGGTCACCTTGGAGGAGACAATAAAACATCATACATTTTCTACAAGCGTATGCTCTGGTAGCAAGAACAGTTTATACTTGTGTTTCCTTGTTAGTTGACAGCAATTTATCTGTATATATCTTATGGCACTAACCTTGTTCTCATTCTAGCTGGGTTTCTTGTTATTTTAAGACTAATTCTAATATTTCTCTCAGACTGTTAGCTTCCTGTAGGCAGGGACATTCTCTCATCATATTATGCACCATCGCACTAAACAGAATATCTTACTACCTACCAAATAGTAGTAACAGAATGTAGAATGGAATTAACTATTTCACCAAAATCATTTGTTGCTTAATGTGTAAAAGAAGAGAATCTATAATTTTTGTCTAAATTGCACATTTAAAATGCAAACTAAATTAGAAAAAGGTAGTCAGTTGTACATATCCTATGATCCTACATGGAGAATACATTGTCACTGAACAATTTAAATTGCTGTGGCAAACTGCACCAAGCAATGTCGAGGAAAGCTATGTCCTATTCTCACCATCACAAAGTATAGACTGCATTTGATTCTATTACAGGAGGTGGAATGTTCATGTTACGTGTGTTATTATCATCTAATTATTTTTCAATTCATTTATTATGTAAATGAAGTTGTTTCTTATACTTAAATGAATCCATAGTCAGAATCAAAGGTCAAGAGAAAATTAGCACATCGCTTTGTCAGGGAGCTTTGTGTCTGGACTTCTGTTCTGATTCCAGGTACACAAGTTCAGAGAAACCAATTTTCCACTTTCTTGCAGAGAAAGTAAATTGAAATCACCACTTGCTGAAAAGAACAGGCAGCAGGTCGATGAGACTTCTCTGTAGCAGGCAACCAAATGAAAGTCAGGGGGTGCAATTAAGATCATTGAAATTTCGAGGGGACTGTGTGTGCCTTTAAATAAACAAATCAATAAATGGCACTTATTCTACTAGTTTGAATTGGTTCTAACCGAGCTGAAATGATCTAAGATATCAGATTACTTAATTATGTTTTAGATTCTTTTATGTCTCTAGTTCAGAAGGGAGCTCCAGATATGTATAAAATCTTTGAAATATTTTTCATAGCAGAAAGCACAGTATAGACTATATTAACTAGTGAACTTTCAAGAATATTTAATAGCACATTTACATTAAAGTTTGTTTGGCCTAGACTGGAAGCCTCACATATTATGAATATAATAATAAAGCCCCAGATTTGCTTACACTTTAAGAATTTTACTCTAAGGAAACAACTAAATAATTAGCATTTATACCGTCTAGAATCATAAATGACTTAACATTCTCAAAGTGAGGATATTGCAGTAATTTACTCACATATAGTTCAGTAATAGCCTGGACTAGACCTTTGAAAGCACAGCATACATTAAACTGATAGCCTTTACCAGTTTGGGGTTTTATTGTTATAATTATATTGGGTATTTCATCATATGCTTTGTTAAATATTCTTGTTAAAGGGGAAAGTTTTTCATTCATATATTATTTTAAGCATAAAAAAGAGTCTAGATAGTAAAAGATTCAGACATAAAGCAATCTGTTCAAAAACTTCCCATTTGAAAGCAAAGAACGAAAACTCTACTTAGCACCATTATACAGTAGGTACATCTATAAATGAAGAAGAGTTAACCTCTTGTAATTTTAGCTAACAGCCTCTTCTTGACTTCATATCGATTTTCTAAAGAGCAAAAGAAAATTGAAGTTTGAGGGAAAAACCTATTAGGTGGGTTCCAGTAATACTGAAATTGAAACAAGTTCTAATATACCTATTAGTGTGAAACTCTTGGTAAGAACATTTGGATTGAAGTCTAGAAAGGCTCAATTGTTAATATCGCCAATAAAATAGACATACAAATATAGTCAGCTGAAGAAGAAAATGTCTGAGTAAAATAAGAATAGTATGATGAAAATTCATATTTTATAAGTTAATTACTTAAGTCATACATTCCTCACAGTACAATTGATATATTATCCATGTAATATATGGGTGCCCTTTATCTTTTTTAAACTTCATGTTATAAAATTTTTCAATTACAGGAAAAGAGAATCACATCATAAACACTCATGTACCTATAATCTAGTCTAGATTGGACAATGGTTTTATAGTTTGTCATACTTATCTATTTTTTCTGAAATAATTTAAAATATGTTACAGGTAACATTTTACCCCTAAATATTTCAGTATGCAACTCAACAGAAAGATATTATTCTACATAGCCACATGTAATTTGCATAACCAACAAAGTTAAAAAGTAGTCCTTTAATATCACAGACACCCAATCCAGATTCAAATTTCTCCAACTGTCCTGAAGTGTGTTTTACAGTTGGTTTGTTCTAGTTGGGATCCAAACAAGGCCAGGAATTTAACTTACTGCCTTTTTTTCTTATGTCTATTCTAATGTATAGCAAATTAATAAAAAAGGAAAAAAAAACTGCTTTTCTTCCCTACTTTCAACTCTCACTACAGAGGTCAAGCAAGCTGCCATTTAGAATGAACCATTTCTTTTTTGAGTTTGTTAAGTGTTTACTCATGTTGTCATTTAGCAAGTTTTTTTTTTTATTCTCCATCATTTTACATACAGAATTTAGACCTACAAGATAAACCAGATGGGGGTTAAACATTTGAGGAAATCTTACTTTATAGCCCCCTATACTTGGTCCGACATTGAATTGACTCATCACTAATACCTTGGCAGGATCAAACCAAATGACTTCTCAGGCCTTGTGTGGCTCCCGTTCACCACCCCTGCTCTAAGAGATTATGCTATTTACCTATTTTTGTTATCATTTATTGCCTGTACTTCACAACTAGAAAGTAGTTGTTTTATAAGAGAAGATTTTTAAAAACATTTTCCCCCACTATACTACTATGGCTTTGAACAGTGCCCAGCACAGAAAAAATGCTCAATAAATAGTTTTTAAATGAATGAATGACAGAAAGAAAAACATCCCTGAAATACACATAACAATGTTGTGTATTAAAGTACTTCCAATGCTTATGACTTTGGTGCTAGGCAAAATTAAAAGCAAACAATTAATTTCATAGGAAATTAAAACAGCAGGGCCCCAAAATTCATCTCTACATGGACTGGCTTGATTCAGCAAATCAATTTAGAACACTGGTTCTTAATTTATGTGGACCTTCATAACCTCTGAGGATGAAATTCAGGGGTCAACACATTATGAATAAATGTGAGGATTAAACAATATGGTTTTAGCATATCTAAGCAGAGGGTTCCATCAAAAATCTTGCCACAAGCATATTTCTGAATACATTTCATCATTCCTGATACCCCTCCACCCCCCAAAAAATGACTGGTCCCACCAGCCTAGGTTCTTGAGAATCAGATGTGTCTACTACACAAAGCCCACCCCTCAAAGTTGTAGTCACACTGGGCGCATTTCTGTATGAAATTGAATACTATCTCTATGCTGATGAAAATGATGGTATAGTTTATATTTATCAAAACGGGTCCTACTATGGGTAACTTTTAATTAAAACTATACCGTATAAACATTGCTTTATTCTTATTAAAGTCCTTTAAATATCAAAATTCCATAACTATTTTAGTATTTGGTGAACATATAAAATCTGAAGGGATCAATGTGGCTATTTTGAAATGTGAAAGAAATGTGAGATTATATTGCAAATAAAAATAGAGTGTAGTTCTCTCTTTCCAAAATACTGTACGAGGGTAATTGGACTGGCTTTCTTTCGGAGGATCAGTGATTTCCCCGAGGTTGTTATGAATTCCCAGTTAATATTACCACCACATGAAGATTAAGATAGTGAGCTCCAGAGCCCTGGTCAGGACGGAATATTAAGAGAGTGATTTTCATAGAATCGGGACGCACAGCTCTACAGATCTGGCTACTTGGAGCACTCTGGCCTATCACTCTTCGTAGTACACATGAGATAAGCCCCACGCCTCTCTTTCATTACAGTTGTACTTACATATTACACTGAGCTTGGAATCATCAACTTTTAAAAGAAATAAATAGAAAAAAATTCTTTCCAGTATATTAGAGCAATGGACTTGAATGTTGACTCTGGGGGCCTCAAAGGACGTGAATTGAATGTGTGAGCGAACTCGTATCGTGCAGTCTAATAATGTACCACTGCAGGTGAAGGCAGGGGACGGTCACACTCGCCGATATGCGAGCATCCAAACTACCTGAGGCCCCACAAAGCCCGGAAGACACGCATCCTTTGGAGGAGGCCCATGGAGAGCCTGTGGCTAAGGTCAGGATCCATGTGTGAGGCAGCATTTTCAAGATCATCTGTATCCAGATGTTTCAAGAATGTGTCTCCTGATAAAGTTTGATAGAAGGGTTGGTGGAAATAAAATAGTAAAGCTCAGGGACAGGAAAATAGGCCAGGTTTGGATTATTCCTGAATCTCCATCTTGCACATAATGCTACGTGTTTTGTTTTGGTTTAGACAAATGGTACCACCTTCCTCAGTGAGGAAAAAAATGTATATAAGTGAATAAAATTATTATTTCAATACAATTTTTTAAACATGCAGGAGACATTTGCCTATAGGGAAAAGGCAATGTTATATACTATTCACAATGCCCTAAATGAATTTGTTTCATTTTATTATTTCAGTAAATTCACAGTGTAAACAGTTTTGACATATTTAAAGGATTTTCAAACCACAAGTGAAAGGTAAGATATATGTGGACAATGTTTAAGAAATATTAACATCCACAACTAGGGTAGAAAGACACCCTCTGCCTTAACCCTATTTCCCTGGGACTCTAAATATGAGTTGTGACTCAGGACCCAGGAATGATGTTTTCTCCATCTCGTAAGTTTGGGAATAGTTCACGTCCTCAGAGGTCCAAGCTTCAGAGCAACCTTGGTGTTAGGATCTCAGTCACAAAGAATAGGGAAAACTTTTCAGTGATAAACACCTGCTACTCAGCCTTCCTTTACAACAGAACAGAGGACAGAGAGTTGAGAAAAATATGTTCCCTACAACCTTAGTTGCTGAAATAAAAAAAAATCCTATATAATAAAATGCTAATATGCAAATTGTGCCCCTGGGAGTTCGACCAACCGGGAGTTTGGCCGCTCACTATGATGTGCACTGACCACCAAGGGGTGGTATGGAATGAAGAAAGGCCCTGGCCTGCAGCGGAAGAAAGGAAGGCCCGATCAGCCTTGATCACTGGCCAGGCCTAGGGACCCTACCTGTGCACGAATTTCGTGCACTGGGCCTCTAGTATAAATATAATAACCAACACTCATGATAAGCATTGAAACTTTTTGTTTTTGTACATCCATTACAAAGGGCAAGAACTCCAAAATAATTTTAGAAGGATTTCCAACAAAAATCCTATAGTCAGTTAACTATAATAAATAAACTGACACAAATATAAAAGACCTAATTATCTACTTCATATAGTCTTCCTTGCATCAGGACCATGGGATGACAGTGAGGTAAAGCTGGTAACTGACCAACCACTACCTACCAGTCAGAAGTTGATGCCAAGCCTAGATGCAACTAGGGAATCCTTGCTGAGTCAGTTACTTTTCCTACAGATCAATTCTCTCTTCTTCAAAATTAGAACCTACGTTAATTTCTTTGTTTCCTTCTAGCAAAAGTATTCTAAAATTATGTAGCTTCAGGGAGCAAAACCAAAATTTCAGTTGCTTAAATAATGTGTTGTTGTAAAATATTTTGAGCAAAGACATTTTTGAAGATTTCATAGATTCAACATTTTTCTAAATGTAGAAAAAAACCTGATTACTTGTTAAGTACTCTAAATTAATGAATCCATCAATGTAACCTGCAATTATAAAATAGAAGTTTTATGACTGTGAATTCCATGAGGAAATTAATTTTTAAAAAGTAAATGTGATCTTTGACACAACTGAAGAAAATTTTACTCTGTACTTATAAAGTATATGTCACTAACACTAAGAGTGGTGACCAGGCAAATAAAATTATATTACTTGTCATGTTATTGCCCAATACCATCATACCACCTGAGACAGTCCAAAAAAGCCTGAGGCAGGGCAGGCGCAAAATGAAGTCATTCATCTTTTGACTAATTTTCTCCTGAAACAGACGGGCTCATGCAGGAGTCCTTTCATATAAAACATACCCAGTGTTTTCCTGATGTCCAAAGTCATTTTAATCTGCATATTTCTAGCTCATAATTAACTGTCAAAATTATGATATTTTATTTAAAAGAACTTCTATGGAGGGAAAATCTTATGTTATAAATGTGTGTATTTTCAAAATTAATTTCCATAATGCCAACAACAGAGCACACCTTTAAAATCAGATCTACACATGTCAACTGTGTTTAATCCCAACTAGAGTTTGTTTTGTCAAGTGGAATCTTGACTCCAATTTATGACCATAGAGATTTCTGGAATTCCAACTATAGAAATAAATGTCTGCAGACATAAAATTCAGAGAGAAAGGATGAAGAAAGTGTCATATCCTTGGTTCTGGTCTATCGTTGACAATTATTTGCTCCTTGTGGTAAGTCCCTCTAAAAGAAAGAAGTGTAACCATAATAAAATTCCACTTCACACCCACTAGAAGGGCTATTGTTGGAAACAAAGCATAAAATAACAAATGCTGGTGAAGATGCAGAGAAACTGGAACTCTTATGCATTACTCATAGAAATGTAAAATGGTGAGGCAGCTATGGAAAATAGTATGATTGCTAACCAAAAAATTAAATAAAGAATGATCATATGACCCAGCCATTCCAATTTGGGGTATAGATGGAAAAGAAGTTAAATCAGGGACTCCAACAGATATTGGCACACTCAGGGTTAAAGCAGCATTATTCACCATAGCTAAAAGGAGGAAATAGCCCATATAGTATACATTGACAGATAAGTAGATAAAGAAAATGTGATATGTATATGGCCTCAAATATTCTTCGGCCTTAAATAGAAAAGACATTTGGATACATACCATTACATAGATGAACCTTGAGAACATCATGCTAAGTGAAATAGGCCAGTCAATAAAGAACTTCTCATGAGGTGACTAGAGTACCCAAGTCACAAAGACAGGAAGTGGAACCATTTTCACCGTGAAAATGGTGAATTTTTATAATGGGAGAAGTATGACCAGTGCCGGGAGCCAGTCCATCCTTGCTGTTTCAAGGGACCTGGCATATATGGCATACTGTTCTTAATATGTTTGCTCACCTTCTTGGCACTATGTGTTTTAACCAAGGTCTCTGAGAAAGGTTGTTTCCCCAGGTAGGGATTTTCCCCTCAAGTTAGGGAGGGAATAAAACCTCTTAACTAAGTGCCAGGCGGGTAATTAATCACTTTAACTACAAACAATCATGCTTAAGCTACATAATCTTTACTCCCTGGAATGGAGATAAGAAACGCCCTAACCTTTGAAATAGAGATTGATAGGATTGGAATCAACTGGTATAAATACAGATGTAACAACACAGAACTTAGAAGACAGAACCTACACAGAACCTAGAGACAGAAGAACTTCGCTGGAGAGAACATGGCAAAAGATCCTGGACTGAACCTGACTACAGAAATTGGCAAGAGAACCTGACTAGAACCTGGTGACTGAACCTGGCTGGAGAACCTAGCAAGGGAACATGGCTAAAGAACCTGGCTGGAGAACCTAGCGAGGGAACATGGCTACAGAACCTGGCTGGAGAACCTGGAGAACCTAGCAAGAAAACATGGACACAGAACCTGGCTGGAGAACCTAGCGAGGGAACATGGCTACAGAACCTGGCTGGAGAACCTGGAGAACCTAGCAAGAGAACATGGACACAGAACCTGGCTGGAGATCCTAACCAGAATCTCGCTGGAGATCCAGACCAGAACTTGGCTGGAGATCCTGGCTAGAGATCCTGGCTAGGCTGCTGATCAACTGAACACTATCTCTGTGTCATTCCTTCTTCACTGACTCCGTCCACACCTTTGGGGACCCCTGGACCTGCTGGGGTTGGACCCCGGCAGACCAGGAAACCATTAGTGCTAAAACAAAAATGACACCAAAACCCTAAAATGCTGTTTCTAGTCATAACTCATCCCACTATTCTAGAAACCTAGAGTCATCATAAGTCTTTCAGACTGTTTAGAACAATGGTTCTCAACCTTCTGGCGCTTTAAATACAGTTCCTCATGTTGTGGTGACCCCCAACCATAAAATTATTTTCATTGCTACTTCATAACTGTAATGTTGCTACTGTTATGAATCATAATGTAAATATCTGATATGCAGGATGGTCTTAGGCGACCCCTGTGAAAGGGCCGTTCGACCGCCAAAGGGGTCGCGACCCACAGGTTGAGAACCGCTGGATTAGAAAATAATTAGGCAGAAAAATGTGCCCCTCCTCTTAGTAATAACAAGACATTATTTGTTTGGGTTTTATTTTGTTCCTTTCAGGTTACAGATAGGGCTTCCAACATAATCTTCCCCTTTGCTAATCTCTCTGGATTTTTTCTGTTTTTCCCAAATTTGTGCATAGCCCCATGTGGCACTAATTCAAGTCACTAAACATCCTGTTAATTCAGGGATACGGGTTAGGATGGCTTTCTTTGCAATGCCATCAACTCCCTGTTCCCAGATTAGTCTCTAAACATAGAGCTATTGCCCTTGTCCTAACATGTATCTTCTGATTTGCAAAGTAGATCATTTTACCTGGTTAACTTCAGAAATGTAATGGATATCTCTTTAATTTACACTTTGAGGAATTGAATAGAAAAATATCACAAGACAGAAAATCCTTTCCCCATCTAGGCATTTTTTTTCCCCTGCAAGATAAAAAGAAATGACTTTTTTTTTCTTCCAGCAAATCTGATTTCTCTACATATTGTGAATAATGAAATCTAGATAAATAAGCATGTTCCAGAATAATTGGCTTTATCCTCTGCCCACCAGATACAAGCTATGCTTTTAATTCTCTCTATTCTTTATTCACTTTTTGATATAAATGTTCAATAGGGGTTTAAATCCTTTTCCCAAGCTTCTCTTTTATCATGCTTCTAATTACCTCGCCTAATTGCTCAGAACCTTCAAGAGCGTGTGAAGTTTTTGTAAATGCTTTTCTTTAATTATGATTCTTCAGTGAGGAAAATGCTGCTAACCCAAAGTTAAAACTGAACGCTGAATATCTGTGTCCGAGGAGTCAAAAGAAAAAAATAAATATTTGCTTTGAAAATAGCCTGAAAAAAACACACAGACTTTTATAATGATCTTTTACAAACCTCCTACATTATCAAAGACTCGAGATTTACGGTGATCAAACTGAGCTGATGAAAAGATTCACACAAGAAATATAGAGTAGCCTATTACATGTCTTACACATGCATACAGTGTCAGAACAGTTAGGATTATGGAATATTTCAGACAGTCATTGCCCAGTATAGGAATGCAGAAGCCTCATTCAGATCTTGAGGCAAAAAGTTACAATCCACAACAAAGACATGGTTGATGCCTTCTCAGGAGTTATAGGCATTGTTCTTAGCACTTTATATGTATTTAATGTCCTTGAAAGCCCTATGAAAGGGCCACCATTATTTTACAGTTGAGGAAATTAATATAGAAAGGTATTATCTCATAACTGTAGAGTGTGAGAGATTTATATGCAGGTAGCCTGTCCCTAGAGTCATTGCTCTAATCCAAATGGCCACTGTCCATCAGACTTCTTAGGCAGCAAAAATTTCATCCAAACATCAGCTCAAGTGGAAATCAAATATGCAAAATAAGTCTATGCTGAGATGATTCAGTAGAAGGGAGGTATTGGGGAGGTGCAGCAAACCCCAGAAGGTTTGACCCTCTCCCCTCTCCCATTCTAAGGAGAAGAGATTAAAAATGACCGAAATAACCCAGTGGTAGAGTGTGGACCTATGAACCAGGAGTTCACATTCGATTCCTGGTCAGGGCACAAGCCCGGGTTCCAGGCTCCAACCCCAGTGTGGGGTGTGCAGGAGGCAGCTGATCCGTGATTCTTTCTCATCACTGATATTTCTCTTTCTCTCTCCTTCTCTCTTCCTCTCTGAAATCAATAAAAAATATATACTTTTTTAAATTATCAAAATAAAACCAAAACAAATGATCTTTAATTCTACAGTTCCAATATTTTGACTGGATAAGAGAGTACACATGTTCCCCTTTGTTTAAAATATAATCATTACTTTTTATATATTTATCCAGAAAGTAAAGAATAAATCCTCTTAGAGAAAAGGATATTTTTGCAGATTCTCCTTGTCATCATGAAAGATGAATATTATCCTGCCCTTGTGCTTGCCATGTGGCAATTACTTTCTCAGCAGTATATTAATTAGTCAACTGCAGTAGTCTAGAACTCTTTGATGCTAGGTAATGAGATTAATAATAGATTCCTATCAACCCTCCCAAAGCTACAACAGGCATTAAGTACTTCTAATCCGTACTGCCTATATGTGACATGCAATAGCACTGCAGGCATCCACAGGTAAATGGGAACTATCGTGTTCAGAATACTAAGATATCCACTGCTTACAGAAAGGAACACCAGAACAGCGGGGGGGGGGGGGGGGGGGGCAGAGAGAGAGAGACAGACAGACAGACAGACAGACATTGATTGGTTGACTCCCACACATGCCCCAAGAGGAGTCAGGGATTGAACCTGCAATCCAGGTATGTGCCCTTGACCGGAAACCAAACCTGCATCCCTTCTGTACGCAGGCCGATGCTCTAGCCATTGAGCGACACCACCCAGAGCTGGAGAAAATCAACTTGTGTTGCCGAAGTCTGCTAGTGCATGGCATGGTGTGAAGGCAGCCCTAGCTAACCAATGCAGTGGTTACAGGGTGGTTCCTATTTTCCCCTCCACAGCCCATCTCATTCTTTCTCCTGTTGTGCAGAAGCTGGGCTTCATGGATCCCCCATCAATGGCTTTGGCTTTTTCTAGCCAATGGTTTCAAGTTGGGTTCGGGAAAAGGAAGTACCAGGAGAGGATCCGTGGCCAGGAGGGAAAGTGAGATGGCCATTATGCTCCTGGCTTCTTCTGGCTACATGTCCTCCGATGTCTGGGCCCCTTACAAACCACCGCTCACTGTCCAGCAACCCTCAGAGGTCATGGCCAGCAACCCTCAGAGGTCATGGCCAGCAACCCTCAGAGATCATGTCCAGCAACCCTCAGAGGTCATGGCCAGCAACCCTCAGAGGTCATGGCCAGCAACCCTCAGAGGTCATGGCCAGCAACCCTCAGCTACAGCTTTTGCGACTGGCTCTGGGTTTCTAAACACCCTCTTTAAGTCTAAAGCTAGTGAGACTCCGGTCTGATGACTGACACACACACACACACACACACACACACACACACACACACACACATACACCGCACTTCGCTATATGTGCCTGGCCAACACCTTTGTAGGTAGCTCCCCTGCCCCCCAAGTCACCCCATTTGAGCCTGTCAGAGGCTCCTGCCAAGACGCAGAGGAAGCAGCCTAGTGAATGGGAGGGGACCAGTCTACTCCTAGCAAGACCAACTCTCAAAGTCAATGTCACCCGACAGCAAGGTGTACTTTATGGAAATACATTGTCTCTTTTTTTCCTATCCCTTCATCTGTAAATCTTAAATAGATGGCACAATCAATGAGTAATTAGTGAGCAGCTATCTTACGATCCCTTTTAAAGATGTCCACCTGCTAGAGTTGATGCTTTTAATCTCCTAAATGCAATTGCAGATTACTCTGAGGACCCAGAGAGGCAGAATTAATGTCAGCATTCCTTCATTCACGGGGTCTCCAAATGCTTCCTCACTCAGCCTTGCCCTACTTATCTCTCTTTTTCCTGCAGAGGGTTTAAAGGTGTTCACAAATCTAGAGATTGGGAAAAGTGAAAAATCTGGCTCGGGGAATGTAATTTATATTGAATAGCATTAACTCTTATTTATATTGAGGAGCAATTCCTTGAAATTAAAAATATTTTAAAATTGCTACACCATAAACGGTATGAAATTAACAGACACACTTTACTACACAACTAAATCACTTATCAATTTTAACTTCATGCAATTTCTTCATCCGATTTCAAGAATTTTAAAGTTGTATGTTTTCGTGAGCAAATTGTTCTATATATTGAGCTAAATATTTGTAATAATTGTACCTCTGCTGCCACCTAGACTTTATGGGGAGGTACTGCAGGCAAATTTCTCAGATGAGATGATGCAGTAAAAAGACTGATCACAACTCTAAACCTACGTTTGCCCCACTCTGTATATATAATGTGCTCACTATTGTATTATCACCATCATTATTAGCGACATAATTCATATTCTCACAGTCATCAATACTGCAAATAGATATTCTTGTTTACTTTGAATTTGGAAGGAAGCTGAGGTGCTAAGAGTTTAAGTAATTTGTTTACATTTCCACAGCTAGGTAGTGGCTGAGCTATGCTGTGATTTTCAGTTTTCCTGACACAAAACTCAGGCTGTTTTAATGCACCATCGCCGTTCTCTCTCTCCTTTTAGAGGCAGAGTAGAATCCATCAATTCCTCAGTACTCTACAGCCCAGCCAGGTGGATGGTAAGGTTGTCAGAACAGACCTAAATTACTAAGTTATCTTTTAAGTAGGCAGACTAGATAACATCTTTAAACTATCCTGAGGAGTGGCAAGAAAATTAAGGTAGAGCTATAGAGAATATCTATATACTTTTTAAAATCAAGATGAATGACAAGCAAGATATGCCCACTGTTGCATTAAAAAAAAAATAGACAGTGTTATGGCAGCTAAAGAAAAAATCCAGAATATATATTTATAATAGTCTTTCTCACCATCTGTCACACAAGTGTCAAACTCTCTTAAATGTCTGTGACATGCACAGCTGGTGACAGACGGCTGGGACCCATCTGCATACATGCCACACGCCAGTTGCTTGACTGGTATTAATGTGTGGGGGTCATGTTCTAAAAGTATTCACCTGGTGGCTAATAAGTATGTATTCGCTGATGGGTGCGTGTGTGTTCAAATGTCTCATAGAAAACAGTGCCATACTTAGAATGAGAAGAACCAGAATTTGAGTCTTGTAGCCCAGGGTTCTAAATACTGTCAGTATGATGTGCTGTAAAATAGTCATAATAAACTTCCCATCAGATTGTTAGATTCAACTAAGTAACACAGTAATATATAGGACACTGTTTTACACATAGTAAAGACGCATTAACTACCAACACCATTATCCTACAACGACTATTACTTCTGAAACTGGCACAGGAGGCAAGAAAAAAAAAAGAATATTGGTGATAGAAAAATTAAACACAATGAAATTAGAGGCAGTTTAAAGGGTTTATCATAAATAAGATAGAACTAGAAGGAAATAAGGTTGTTGTAATCAGAAGTGTAAAGTTTTTTAAGCATAAAACATTGGAGAAATCACCAAAAAAATCAATAGAAATCAAGATATAAAAGACAAAACTTCTCCACATCAAGAATTATCAAAAACTATATTAAAAATAAATCCTAGTTTATAAAATTTTGCAAAAATAAAAGAATTTGCCCTAACTGGTTTGGCTCAGTGGATAGAGCATTGGCCTGCGGACTGAAGGGTCCCAGGTTCGATTCCAGTTAAGGGCGTGTACCTTGGTTGCAGGCACATCCCCAGTGGGGGGTGTGCAGGAGGCAGCTGATCGATGTTTTTCTCTTATCGATGTTTCTAACTCTCTATCCCTCTCCCTTCCTCTCTATAAAAAATCAAAACAAATATATTTTTAAAAAATACAACCATTAATAATTAAGGTTATAAAAATTATAAATGAAATATTGCACTTCAAAATCCCTGAAAAGAATTGTGAGACTAAAGGTAGGGTTAACTCTTGGTTTTTCCTACTCCTGACAAAACCAACTCTCCCTCCTCCACTTATTATCACACCCTGGGATTCAGCAGCTCTTTGTAGATACAAGATACACAATACAATATTGTTGTGTTCTGTAATTCTACACCTGAAACCTGTGTAATTTTGTTAATCAGTGTCACCCCAATAAATTCAATAAAAATGAAAAGAAAAAAACTTGTTAGAATAAAGAGAATAAAAAATCCAATAATAGAACCATATATATATATATATATATATATATATATATATATATTATTGATCAAGGCAACAAATAAATTCAATGAAAAAAAATTTTTAAATTGTGGGAAAATATATAATTGAGATAAAATGCAATATAAGATTGTTTTAACCATTATTAAGTGTGCAACTCAGTGGCATTAAGTACACTCAAATTATTATTCAACCATCTATGCATCTCCAGAAAATTTTCATCTTTCCATACCGAACTATGGACTCGTTAAAAAAAATGACTCCCTGCCCTCATCGGTTTGGCTCAGCGGATGGAGCATCGGCCTGCGGACTCAGGGGTCCCAGGTTCGATTCCGGTCGGGGGCATGTGCCTTGGTTGCAGGCGCTTCCCCAGTGGGGAGTGTGCAGGAGGCAGCTGATCGATGTCTCTCTCTCATCAATGTTTCTAACTCTCTGTCCCTCTCCCTTCCTCTCTGTAAAAAAATCAATAAAATATATTTTAAAAAAAATAACTCCCTGCCAAAACTGGTTTGGCTCAGTGGATAGAGTGTCGACCTGTGGACTGAAAGGTCCCAGGTTCGATTCCGGTCAAAGGCATGTACCTGGGTTGCGGGCACATCCCCAGTAGGGGATGTGCAGGAGGCAGCTGATCGATGTTTCTTTCTCATCGATGTTTCTAACTATACCTCTCCCTTCCTCTCTGTAAAAAATCAATAAAATATATTTTTTTAAAAAAATGACTCCCTATTATTTCTTCCCTTGGTAACCACCATTCTACTTCCTGCCTCTATGAATTTGACTACTCCAGGCATCTGGTATTATAAGAAGTATTATACAACATCCTCTTGTGTATGATTTTTTTTACTGAGAATAATTCTTTCCAAGTTTATCCATGCTGCGGTATGCATTAAAATTTTATTTCATTTTAAGGCTGAATAATATTTCATTGTCTGTATAGATTATATGTTGTTCATCCATTCATCCCTTGATGCATATTTGGATTGTTTCCACTTTGTGACTACTGTGAAAAATGCTATATGAACATGGCTGTACAAATATCTGATCCAGTACCTACTTTCAACCCTTTACAATATATACCTGGGAGTGAAATTTCTGTATCAGTAGTAATGCTATGCTTAATTTTTTGAGGAACCACCATACCGGTTCCCATAGCTGCTGTACCATTTCACATTCCCATCATCACTGTGCAAATCCAACCTCTCCACATTCTCCCCGACACTTGCTATGTGTACAGACATAATTAGCTCTCATCGCATCATCCTGGTGTAAGTGGAACGAGGATAGCAAACAGAACTATGTTACTCTGACTACGTCCATTGCTGTGAATTATAACTGCCTTTTGTCTCTGACCCAGGATCCTCCTGTCTTCCACAGTATATACAAAATCGTGGCAAGCTAACTAATTAGGTGGCAAACAATGACACTTAGCAACGCTGCATGTTCTCAAAATATAACTTTCAACCTGAAGATTCTTTGGGTATCTTGTTATAGAATAATAAAGAGAATTTGCCAAGGAGACAGAAAGAACAGTGATAAAGGGGAGTTCCACCCACAGAGACTGGTGCCCTAGAAAGTCAAGTTAAATGAGTATGTGCAAAATGCTGCTGACAATCGAGTAAAGTACAGAAAAAATGTCCAATCAACCATTTATTAACAGGGAAGTCATTAATGACATTGACAAGAGTGTTACAGAAAACCGGAGAAGAACCAAGCAACGCTTAGAGAGATGGAGTTACATCTATTACTATTGTTATTATTGCGCGCGGGCCCAAAGGAAAATGTCTCTCAAATTCTGGGCCCTGTCACACAGGAAAAGTTTCCTGTATTTATACCTTTTTACCCTCTTTGTCTCCCAAATATGGGATTTTCTGGTCCCCTTTGCAAGTTCTTAAAGGACCCTATGTGCTGGGGCTTTGAGACCTCAACCAAAGACTTGGCCTGGTGCCAGCACTGATAATTTTGTCTGGGGAAGGTTTAATGGCCTCTCTGAAATGGGAGTAGTCTTATTTCCCTTATTATTTAAGCCAGCAAGCATTTACAGAAGCCAAAATGGAGTTAAAATTTCAAACAGCAGTTTTTAAATAAGATGGATGCTTCAAGAACTCTCTCAGTGGAGTGACCAAAATGAAAAATTGACCAGTGTAGGTTTAAAAGACAAGAATAGGAGATCTGTGAAATAGCAAGTATCTACACTCTCGGTGTCGAGTTGGAAGAACTGAGGGTCAGAAAATGTAGAAATATTATTTGACTCCCCAAACGTCCTAGTAACTGATGATGTTGAGAGAACCTGATTCTGCCGGTCTCTCCTTCCATTATAATGTGCAGCCCACTATACAGTGTCAGAGCTGTCAGGACCCTGCGTTCCCACTTGGGAATGCAGGAGTCATTGGTGAACTAATAGCTATCTTCTGGATTATGATTGAGGTGGACTCTGCATTGGCCAGCGATACTTTTAGGTTAATGAAGATAGATTTAACATGATGCCTAGATGATTTACATTTCTATTGGCTCTGAGAATTTAGGGCTTATTACCTGGGGAAAACCTTCATTCTCATCTATTATGATGGACTAGTCCATCGCTATGGGGATATCATTGGATTTTTGCCAGGTCTGACAATGCAGTTTATTTTTTTAATAAATATATTTTTATTGATTCAGAGAGGAAGGAAGAGAAATATTGAAGTCAAAGCAAAACATTGATTGGCTGCTTCCTGCATGCCCCCTACCAGGGGGCAAGCCAGCAACCCAGGCATGTGCCCTGGCCTGGAATTGAACCATGACCTCCTGGTTCATGGGTCAATGCTCAACCACTGTGCCATGCCAGCCGGGCTGCAATGTAGCTTAGCTTTTACTTTTAAAGTTTCCTTCCTTTAAAAAAAAACAAAAAAACTTGGGTTTTTGTTTGTTATGTTTTTTAATGTGGAGTAGCATGTATTTTGGTCCTTGCATAAATTATGTGCCAGAAGAGCCATCTCAAACAACACAGCTGCTCTCCAATTCCAGCCTGTTGGCTGATGCGACACCTGCTTCGCCTGTCTTGTGCCTGCCCATGTATTAACCCCCAGGTGTGTGCAGCTCAGATAATCTCTCAGGCATATAATAAGTAAGTTCCAATGAATTAGAACCTCTGCTTGAGCTGATATGAGAAGTTTATGTGGTTGTTTTTTCTCTTCTTGCTAGTTTAATATTTCTCCCGTTCTCTCAGAATAGCTCCAAAAAAATCAAGGATGAAAATATATATATAAAGGTTTTAATTTTTTTTACCCCAGAAAATGTCAGCATTCCCTTTCCTCAAAAAAAATAACTGGCTTAGACACAATTTTAAAAACAATTCTAGATATTAGAATAAGATTTATCACATCAGTAAAACCTATTTCTTAGTGATCTGGAATATACAGTCATTTTGAAAATCAGAATTAACTTTTTTTTAATGGGACATATACATACTTTAAATGAATCAAAACCCCAAAATATTTAAGCATGGTTTTCCCATGATGGGATTTCTATCTAGAGATTTTAGTTGTATAATATGAATGCACCTGTTTACATTCTAAAAAACTGCCATTTTCAGTGAAATGAAATAGTCTCAAAATAAATGACTAAATGAAAATTTCATTCTTCACAAATAGCCAGCAGTGACAGGGCTGATGAATAAAAGAGCCTGAAAATATTTTTTAAAGCATGTCTTTTCCTGGATAGTTTTACTCCACGAAACTGACCTGGAACTCTGATCTCTGTCCTCTGTCTAGTTTTAAAACACATTCATGCCCCATGTTTAGACTGGGGGGTTGGGAGAACGGAAATCATCGTGAATAATAATTCCGAAATCAGCCTGTGACCCATTACACCTCAGCGGATTTGGCGGCCTGATCTTTCCTCATTCTGCTGTAACCCCAGCATCCCTGGTTCATTTAATTCTTTTAACTTTAATTAAAAAACAGCAGGAAAAGCCAAGAAGATAAAGCAGATGAAAATCCCTTTATAGCCTGTAGTACAGTGAATAACCGTTGGAGACGATGAGGAAAATGGTGTTCAAATAGGAATATGAGCCATGAAAATTTATTTCTCAGGGGCTAGCGTTTTGCAGAGGAAACCACGTCCATCTTTTGTCTTGCTGCTCCAGAAATGTCAGAATCAAGCTATCTGGGAAGTCTCTGTATCACAGAGACAATATAGCTTCCCTCCCCCCACCCCCTCCCCACCTCTTCTGCAGTATTTAAACTTGTTAAACTGACTCTACTGTGGTGTCAGATTCAGCATGTCACAATGCAGTCTGCCCTGAATGACCCTTAAAATAAGGTAGCAAATATGAGACTACAGCTGTGGGTTTGTTGAAGGGCAAATTGACTTTCTAGCAGCCTTCCGTGACGTGGAAGGTAAATGTTCATAATATACTTGTAACCTGAACTGGGATCTAGATGTTAATAAACATGAGACTAGTGTCTAGCCCGGTGCCCTGCACATAAGATGCATTCGGTAAATCTTTTCCCCACAAATAAATGAGTAGGTATATGTGCGAGGAAAACCTTTGGGGAGGTGGAAATTAAAACAATGGCTTTTATGTACTGGAAATATCTCTGGAAAACAATCTGAATAAAAATCCTTTCATAAGTTCCCTCTTTTCCAGTGATACATTTATTGTGTTTTAAGCTCAGTGTCTTCATTTGGGATGAAATGATTCAATCTGGAGGTTTATGTATTTGATTCTATTAAGTGATTTTCCTGGGCTGAATGCAATTATAGATGATCATAAAAAGGCCCTTTGGAAGTGTCTTGCAGGGATAATTTTTTAGAAGAAGCAGGTGTTTCCTGAAAGTTTGCAAACTAGAGGCAGAAGAAATAGAAAGTATCAAGTCAGAGAGGAATAAATGTGTTTGCCCAGGACACATACTCTGCATTTTCCACAGGGACTGAAACAGCACCCTTCTTGATTTTTTTTAATATTCTGTGTTTTTAGAAGACAGTATTTTTTTAATATATATTTTTTATTGATTTCAGAGAGGAAGGGAGAGGAAGAGAGAGATAGCAACATCAATGATGACAGAGAATCATTGATTGGCTGCCTCCTGCACATCCTCTACTGGGGACTGAGCCTGCAACCTGGGCATGTGCCCTGACCAGAATTGAACCGTGACCTAATGGTTCATAGGTCAATGCTCAACCACTGAGCCATGCCTGTCAGGCTCTTGATCCCCTCTCCCCTACATTGGTGGCATTATCATTCTCCCCGTCATTCCATCACATAATTTACAGCTCAAGGCATAGCCTCCTTGAAATACTGTCTGACTGCTTCAGCTTGTCTCCCCAGAACTGTTGGCTGCAATTTTTACAACCCAAGCATACAGTTCCTTTACGAGTGACCTCCAGGGCTGATGCATTTCCTTCTCCATCAAGGTCATAGAAGTCAGGGAAGCCTTATGATTGGTTATCTGCAGGTTGTCTATCTTAGCAACATTCATACATTTGAAAGCTCATGCCTCTCGCATGTGCCCTTCCTTCCCCACCCAAATAGGGAGCCTTAGTAACTTTGCCTCATTGGGTTCCTGGTTTTATCCCACCCCATTGGTCCAGACTCCTGACTGCCTAGCTTTGCTCTGTCTGCTCAGTGTTAGAAACTAAAACAACAAATGGTGCATCGTTTTTGGAGATAAAATACTTTTCTTTTCTATTGTCTTAACTTTTCATATTTTTTAACAGGAAACAAAATGTAGGTCTTCAATAGGAGGAAGTGCATTTGTTCCCAAGTTTTCAGTTACTAGTTTGTAATATACTAGAGGCCCAGTGCATGAAATTCGTGCGGGGGGGGGGGGGGGCTCAGTACACCCTGCACCCTCTCGCAGTCCAGAACCCCTTGCTCCTTACCACCCGCCTGCTCGCTGCTCCTTATCACTGCCATGGAGGCGGGAGAGGCTTCCACCACCACCGCTGTGCTCGCCAGCCATGAGCCTGGCTTCTGGCTGAGCAGTGCTCCCCCTGTGGGAGTGCACTGACCACCAGGGAGCAGCTCCTACATTGAGCCTCTGCCCCCTGGTGGTCAGTATGCATCATAGCGACTGGTCATTCTGCATAATGGTCGCTTAGGCTTTCATTACTTTCCCAGGGCAGCTTAGATTTTTGTTCACACATTTGAACAGCCAGGGTGTCAGTACTGGCAGGCATCCATGTGACAGGGTCGGCAGCAATGTTTGCCAAATATTTTAACACCCCTACACACACTTATACATTTCCTGGCACCCTTTCCTTTAAATGGGCCCATGTCCCCAGTGCAGCCAAAGACATATGAGCAAAAGTGACACATGTCAATTCTTGCCTGAGGCATAAAAGGTCCCAGGGCTCTTCTCCAGGCCTCCCTCTTGCCCAGCAGTGACAAAGGATACCGTGGAGAGGACACAGTGTCCTCCTAACACAGAGCCTTGATCAGCTGGGTGGGGCCCTGATGGCCCGAGTGGGCCCTGTCCTGTGACAGGGAGCTCACTTCTGTCATGTTCAACCGCTGACGTTTGCCATGGTTACTGAAACCTCTCTGAGCCCATCGTGACAAACACAGAGTGCATCTTTCTTGCTGCTGTGTTGAGAAGAATCATGTGCAATGAAAAGCTGGCAAAGAAGCTGAACTGAATCATGATTTAGTAGTCACTTCCCAGGGTAAAAAAAAATCAGATTCAGAAAAAAACAACTCCACTAGCTCAACTTGGAAGTTAGCACAATCCGAGATGAGAAGCAATCTGTTTTAATGATGGAAGTGCATAATGTATGTGCAGTAGTATAATTCTTCATGAATACATTTTAATTATGACCGTAACACACATATTTGTCATTGTCTTTTTTTTCCTTTTCACCAATTTCGACGGCTAATCTCTTGCCAAAAGCAATAGCTAGAAAGTGTTGGTTTTATGGAACTACAATATAAAAGGATTTTGTTCCCTTTAAGCAACTTTTAAAAATATATTCTTATTGATTTCAGAGAAGAAGGGAGAGGTAGAAACATCAATAATGAGAGAGAATCATTGATCAGCTGCCTCCTGTACACCTCTACTGGGGATGGAGTCTGCAACCTAGGCATGTACCCTTGACCAGAATCAAAGTGGAACCCTTCAGTCCGCAGGCCAACACTCTATCCACTGAGCCAGACCAGCTAGGGCTTAAGCATTTTTTTTTATAAAATTTCATAAACTTTAAGAATTTTATTATTTTTCACATGGAGAAAGACTAAGAAGTTGGATGTGTTGTTTTAGTGTAAACTACATTTTAATTATGGTATAGCATGCATTATATAAAGGCATACCGTGATCATGGTTTGTAATACTTTATATATGTTATGAAACAATTTATATGTCAAGGTATTTTAGAGATAAAAACAGCTATAACTGTTGATCCGTTATATATAGTTGATCCGTTAACTTTGATAATAAACTGGTTAGGAAATCTTCACTCCTCTGTTCAAGATGTTGACTTTTTATCTAAAGAAAGGCATTAGCTAACTTGTCACGTCTTATGAAAAATACATAATCTGTAATTTCTTGTTCCAGGAATTCCTCATTAGAGTTGTTCTCATTGGTGTTTTCCACCATATGTAAAAGCTCACAGAATTCTCCAGAGGAGTCTATCCGACTCAAACCCACAGCTACTTGCAGAATGTGTCATTATTCAAATCTTCAATAGTAAATCTAAAATGCATGCTACTGAAAAAGAAAATAACAGGCAGAGGTCCCTCAGGGACTTGACTACAGGGATCCTTTCTGGAATAGAAAAAGGTAATGATCCATGGAAATAGAACAATAATCACCTTTTTAGAGTCGGGAAGATGTGGATATAATTATGGCAGAGGCACTTTGAGGACAGTGGTACTGGGGGAAAAGAGCAACTTAGTAGAGGGGTAAAATCATTCTTTTGGAACTGATAAAAATGATAAAAATTCTTACCTTGTCTCATCTGAAAACCACACCTACCTCACATGTATTTCTATTAATATTTGATTGAAAACCTGATCTATGAGTCCTTTTGTGACTGATTTGCAACAATTTCCCATCAGGTGGCTTACAGGGAATCTATTTAACATTATTTCAAAGCTAGAATTTGTTTATTTTAAATAATCCTTCACTTATTCGAGGGCCAAAATGAAAAGCCAAAAGGGATGCTGGGAGTTAAAATAGCATATGCAAATGGAACAAATTGAGGTGAGAACAAGGGATTCCCTTGATAACCTTTTGTCTTCTCCTTAAAATGAACAAATCTAAAGTCATTTAGTAAAACACACTTGCAGCTCAACAAAGCCTATGCATAATTTCCACTCCCTGATGAAGCATCTTACATTCAGTCAGTTTAATTATCTACAGTCCGTGGATGACATTTTTTAATCCTGTGTGGTTCACTGAAAAACTCTGTAAAGTATGACTAAGTGGTGTGTTCATTAAAAAGCCAGAAATATTTTGGAGTCCGAGTAGCACAGCCTATTTTCCCTACGTGTAGTAACAGCACAATAATGATGCCAGGGGGTGTCATGGGCAATTATTTAAAAGAACTATGGTCTTAAATTATTCAGGTTCCTCATGCATAGCATCTTAATTAAAAAATACATTGTTTTTAAGTAATCCAGAGGGGGCAAAATAAGAAATGAAAATATATGTCATGAAAAAGACAAGTGTGTGGAGCTGATTTAATATGTTTTCCACACAATGTAGCTGCCATTGTTTTGACAGGGCACTTTCAATGCCATTAACATTGACAGAATAGTACACAGAATTTCACAAAGTGTAGCAGTGATTGTCTTCTACTTGGATTATCACACTATCTGTTGGGAACATGGAAACTGAGAGTCCCACTGTGTCATTGCATGCTGGTTGAACTGGTTTAATTTATAAGAGGGTTATAACCGAGTCCTTGGGTGACAGTAATGCACCTCTCTATCATGAGGCTCTGTTCAAGTTTGTTACGGGAGCTCTCAGTACAATTATTAACAATCATGCATGAGTCATTGAGCTGGCTAGCCTTCCCCAGCAGTGTCTGGTGCAGGTTTGGACAGGGTAAATGTTACTTGTCAACACATGGGCATCCTGAGCTGAGAGTGTTCCTCCTGCCTCTGCCTACAAAAGGAAACCAGGGTGACTGTCTGTTAATCCTTCCATGGGTACTAGCTTAAGTTTAGGAATAACCCCCTCCCCCAGGTAAATACATGTCTCTCATTCTACCTTAGATAGTTACATTATGAAATGATCCTACTATATATTGCTTCTAAGAAACAATTTAAAGACACCACCAAGTACAAAAAAAAAGAAGAAAATCAAAAGATAAAGGACAGAAACCAAGAAGAAAGTGGATGTGGCTACAGTGAGGTAGACTTCAAAGTAAAGAGATCAGGAGGGACATCTGATAATGACCAAAGCGTCAATGTATCAAGAAGACACCCTTCCAAATGCTTACATCCCCTTCCAAAGAGTTTTAAATGCATTCAGCAAAATTTGACAGAATTCAAGGTTGAAGTAGACAAATCAATAACCAAGGTGGAAAAATGTAACACCCCTCTCAGTGACTGAGAAAACAAGTCAAGGAGAAAACAACAACAAATATATAGGGTACTTGGAAACTAAAGTCTACTAACTTGACTTAGTTGAGATTTATAGAAGACTACATCTTACAATCAAATAAATCACTGTTCTAGTTTCTATTGCATAGGGTAGGGAATGCTCACTAAGATAGGTTCTATGCCAGGCTATAACACATGTCTCAGTATATTTCCAAGGATTGAAATCATATGGAGCATGCTCACTGACAAAAAAAAAAAATTAGAGATGAGTAACATTAAGGTATCTAGCAGAAAAACAAGTAAAAACACTTGAAAAGAATCCATTAGTCAGAGAAAGTTAGGAGGAAAATATATCAATCTTAAAAGAATGATAACTAAAATACAACCTAAAAAATATTTGTAAGTTGCAGCTAAAGTTTATAGAATAGGAAAAAAAGAGAGAGGTATAAAATCAATGATGTAAGCTTTTACCTTAAGAAGTTAGAATAGGAAGAATAAATCAAATGGATAGTGCCAGAGTAATATACTATTTTTATGAGGGAAAAGTAATGCAACCTCAACCCTACCTCAGACAGACTATTGTCTGCATAAAACACTAATAAAAATGCAGTTTGGAAGGTAAGATAAAACAAGAACTAAAATTCCTAACAATATAACAAAAAAGGGCAGGAATCCTATATAATAAAAGGCTAACATACAAATCGACCGATTGGCAGAACAACCAGTCACTATGATGCTCACTAACCACCAGGGGGCAGACGCTCAATGCAGGAGCTGCCCCCTGGTGATCCGTGTGCTCCCACAGGGGGAGCGCCGCTCAGCCAGAAGCCCTGAGCCAGGCTCATGGCTGGTAAGAGCAGCGGCAGTGGTGGGAGTCTCTCCTGCCTCTGTGGCATCACTAAGGATGCCAGACTGTCGGACATCCCCTGAGGGCTCCTGGACTGCGCGAGGGCACAGGCCAGGTTGAGGCCCCTCCCTGCCCCACGAGTGCACAAATTTCATGCACCAGGCCTTTGGTAGTTAAATAGAACTGGTCTCAGGCCCTAACATTGTCAGAAAACTTGCACAAGTAATAATTTATATTAGGCTCCAATAAGCCTGGTATGCATGTGCTGGTCTTTGGGGTAGACTCATATATGCAATAGTGCATAATAGTGATTGAAAGAATAAAGAGTCAGTTAATAAAGAGAAAAATGGAATATTAAAAATGCTGAAAATTCCAAAAGAGGGCAAGAAAGAAGAGACAAATGAACTTAAAACATGAGGATCATCCAAATAGAAAGCAAATAGTATGATGGTAGTTGTACATCCAACTTATCAGTAATCACAATAATCACAATTAGACTAATTTCTGAAATTGAAAATCTAAGATTGTAACAATAGATTTTTTAAAACCAATTCATGTCACTTATAAGACTCTTCTAAAACTTTAGAAAATAGAAAGATAAGTAAAAGGATGAAGTTATACATGGGAAGCCCAACACAAAGAAAGCTTCCATAGTTATACTAATGTCAGGCAAAGTCAAGTTTAAATAGAGCTGTTACAAGAGATTAATGTGGACATTTCGAAGTGACAAAGGTATCAATTCTCAAGAAAGGCATAACAATATTAAACCTGAAGGCATCACGTAACCTCAAAAATATAAAACAGTGTAGAGATATTTGTTTCCAGATGATCTGTGTTAAAGCACCTACCAGTGAATAAAAATACTGTAGTCAGTCAATATCATTCACTCAAAATCAGAAAACAAAGTTCAGAAGAATTAGAGTGTATCTCCTACTCTGCACCTACCCAGCAGTTAATGCTTGTCTCTCTCAATTTCATCAACAAAGAAGTAAGCGCTAGGCCTTAACATTTTGGGATTGTAAAGAAGGGAAAGTGATGGTAATATTACCGTGTAGTTTACAGACAGACACTTTTGAATCCTAAAGAGCAGCTATCTCCCAAACTCCGGAGCACCTGGGGAGCATGTAGCTAAACAGGGGTGGTAATATTTCAATCACCCACCAGCTGCCACGTGTGTGAGAGGCTGGGATTTATAGTGCCAACCCACACTGGCTCCTTTCCACACCACTGCCCTGCTGTGTCATACCCCAACTTTTCAGACAAACTCACCGAAGCTCAGAGAAATTACGTTTTTTCCCCTAGCCCCGGGAGATGGCAGGGCTCCTGAATTCACAATTCCTTATGTAAACTGCCTCAACATTTAATTCACAGTTCTGAAAAACATAATGCATCAATTAAGTGATAAGAAAAATTCCTAATTTTGTGTCACAGAGAAAGAGAATTTTAGAGTTCAAAAGTCCATTACAAAATGTGCCTATCCAATCTCACTTGATAGATGTTGACATTGATTGACTGGCTTCAGGTAATTGCTAATAAGTATTTGCTGATGGTATTAATGCAGCAATGTTGAAGAACACTACACAGATTTGCCACCAATCAGCCTATGTGATTTCTGAGTGCAATTTCTCTAATTATAATTAGCTCAAATGGGCTAGCTCCAAATGCTACTTTCAAATGTGGCTTTATAAATCTAAGCGACTTGACATATCCATCTAGACACAGAGCTGGTAACTGGACCCTCCCATTGAAATGAGTGCTCTTTTAAAACAATTATATTTTATACTAACTGCATTTTTTAAATTTCAGAATCGATGTGTAAGGAATCCATTTTATAGCGTCGGCTACCATAGATTTATCATCTCAGTTTCAATAATGAGAGCCTGTAGTGCCATCTTTTGATGAAATATTGCATATAATTCTCCAACAGGCACCTAATACCCAATAGAAGTCTACATTTACTGTTCTCTTACTATGTGCCAGGCAATCTTCTCAGCGCTCCCCATTAACTCACATAGGAACCCTGACTTCACATAGGAACCCTGCTGGCTAGGTCCTATTAGTATCTCCATCATACGAGGAACCTGAGCTCTGCACAGACATGCACGTGTGTGTATGCACTCAGGGAGCTTACCCTACGTTATCTAAGTTGCATAGCTAGTCAAAGGCAAGGTGAGAACGGCTCTTTTCAGTGTGCATTTAGTTGTTTGCTTTAGAAGCAGGGTAAAATTTACATCGACTTTCCTTAGCAGGGAAGAAAATACAATTGTAGGCGAGTTTTAAAAATAGAGGATTTTACATGCATTAAACAGCTAAAAGACTATTCTACACCTCTCAGGATGAAGGAAGTCTTGATGCAGGTGTGTGCGTGTGCTTTTTTTAAATTAGTTATAGCAACTGAGGATTTCAAATATTTCTGCTGTACTTGTAATTGCAAATAGATGTGGGGAAGGAACAAGTCTAGATTAACACAAAACTATTTTTTCTTCTTCCCACCCTCAAAAGACAGAAAACATTTTTTAAGAATGAGAGGAATTGCAGCTTTTCAGTTGGATGAAATCCAATGTGTTCAGACAAACACAGTACATTGTTTTAACCATCCAGTGAACTAGTGATTCTTTCCTCTCTGGCACCTGCCTGCCATCCGTTTCAAAATATCACCAAATGCTGATATGCCATCAATTGACAGAGATTGCCTGTCAAAGACGAAATATATTCTTAGAGTTATCTTCCACGAATCACAGTCTTCACAGCTGCGAGAACAAGAAACAGCTCCCTGCCCCTCCCCTCCTCCTTTATTATCTGTCCTTTTCTGAAAATGTCAACTTGCAGAAATCTTTCAATGGAGAAGATGACTCTTATCAAATTGCAAACACCCCTCGATGCATACAGTGACCCTGCCCACTGAAACAGCAGTGAGCTAAGGAGGAAATGTGGAAGTTCACTCTGCTAGTACAAGTCTGTTTACATTGTCCAAAGCCTCCCAGCTAGCCTATTTTCAGGGTGTGATGTACACATTCACAGAGGACTTTGCACAGTCTGCTTTGAATCGAGCCATTAAACCACGTGGGATGACTGCATACATGATGAATGAACAGAGAAAAATGGGGTCACTTCATTTTCTTTAAAACAGAATGGACTCTGGATTAAATTTAGAAAGTTCTCTGGGGAGTAAAATTCATTATTTTTGTCATATAATGTTCATAGCCTTCCTGTGGATGTTTTTACAATGCACAACCATAGTGCAACTTTATAACCGCATGCATCTAAGTGAGCACTCATACTCAAAATGCAATTAAATAAATGCAAAATCAACAACATATACTGCAAGAACACTGGATTTCTAAAGAGATAATTTTACCCAGTAAAATATTAGAAGGTTATGTTACATTTACTTTTTTTAAAAAGTTTTTAGCTCTGAAACGACTTTATTTTTTAAATGGTATATATGTAATGGTATATCAGTGCTATTAGTTTAAAAATATGTTTAAATGTGACACACACACACACACACACATCCATAAACACAGAAGTGTTCAATAAACATCATTTATAATATGGAAACATTGCAATAAAGCAAGTATCACAATAAAGTAAGTATCGTAATAACGCAAACGGTAATCATTTTGCTGGTGGACGATCTTGCCTTCAATTTGTAAAAAAGAAAAACAATGCAACATCTGGGAAGGGCAGAAAAGTGAGGTCCAATAAAATGAGGTGTGCCTGTGCTCTATATTCTAAACGCAGTAGCCATGGAAATCCTATTAATACCAACAACAAATTATGAAACCCCTCCGCACAAAACTCTCCATTGGGTTTCCATTTTTCTTAGAGTGAAATTGAAAGTGCTTACCATTACATACAACATCACTGTTGGTTTTTGTTTTTCTCTCCTATGACCTTTCTGACCATATTCCTTAAGTCCAACCGCCCTGTTCCCACTTATGTGCATGTATTCTTCTGCAGCCGTCCTGGCTCTTCCCTATTTTGTGAAAACAGTAGGCATGCCACCTAAAGACATTTGCAATTGGTCCTAACACTGGCCAGGATGTTCTTTCCCCAGGTGGACAGGTATTAGATCATTTCCTTACAATATCATCAATATACTTGTTACAGCCGAGGAAATAATCAGTCAAAACCAGTCAATACAAATTACTCAAATTTAAAAACACAAAGAAAAAAAAAAACAGGTGAGGGTGGGGGGAGCCGGGGGAGGCAGAATGGAGCAGCCAAGAATGTGTGAAATAAATGATCTAGCATAAAGAGTAAGAGAAAACAAATGCAGTAAAAGAAATCATCAAAGAATGCCAAATAATTTTCTAATCACAGCATATTCAAATTACAAAGAAAAAAGATAAATAGGAAAATCTTGAAGGCAGCAAGGCAATGAAGATGTATTACATAGGAGGAAACAAAGATAAAAATTACAGCCAACTCCTTATCTGAAAACATACAAATCCAAGGACAATGGAGGCATCTTTAAAGTGATTTAAAAAATACTGTCAATACATAATTCTATATCCAGTAAAAATACCCTTCCAAAAAATAATGTCTAAATAAGAAAGTATACATACAAAAAAAATACTAAGCTAATTCATGAAAATATTTTTGGGGTCAGGACTGCCTTTGTTAAATAAAACAACTGGCATGTCCATGTGTCATAAGCATTGCCTGGCTGCTCTTATGTCCTCCTATGACCTTGCTGTCCACTTCAGTTACAACGTGGGGCCGGGGGGAGGGGGGGGAACCCAGGCACTTGACTTAACCAGGAATCTGGGTCACTTCATATTGCTGTAAAGCAAGGAAACTGAAGGTCAAAAACCCGGTCACCACTCACTCCTCCAAATATGTAAAATGTGCAGATCTGTCTTTAATATTCAATTTGGGTAGAAAAATATAGTGTTTTCTGATAGTTTTTCCCTTAAAGAGAATCCAGACAATAACTGTCATTTGGAAGCAACACAGGGGAAGGCAAAAGGAGGTTTTCAGTTGAGAGTATGCAAAACAGTTTATTCTTATGTTTATTTGTTAATTATCACATAGTTTTCCATACGAACTGTGCACCTGCTTTTGCCCACCCTTGTATATAAATAGATGAAATATAGTAACTTGGTATTTCTTTCATTAATTTACGCCACTGTAAATAGATCCCTACACCTCCTTTTCTTTTTTCCTTAGGACTACAGTCTCTATATTTTCATGTAATTAATATTAGAATACTACCAGGGTTTCCGATTCTCAGGCTGAAAATGTATTATACAAGATAGATTTAAAATTGATTAGAGACTTATTAAAATGCTAGCATTGAAATGATGACTACGTGGCCTCTTCTAAAAGTCAGGGTTTCGTTAGGCAGTGAAATGAACAAGTAAAAATTCATGTCACGCTCAGTAGTATTGGAGACAGTCAACTTTTGTTCTTGCAGCCTCTATGTCCATTTTTATCCTTATAATCTTGAAAACTGTGGGGGTTTGGGGGAGGGGTTCTGTTTTAATGAATGCTGGCATAGATATTTCCATTTTAATACGAGTTTAATAAGGAATTCATTTTATTTAATGGCCAGTAAAACAGCATTAGTCCATAGCTTAAAAAGTTCGCCCTGACCGGTGTGTGGCTCAGTGGATAGAGCGTCAGTCTGCGGACTGAAGGGTCCCGGGTTCGATTCCGGTCAAGGGCATGTGCCTTGGTTGCGGGCACATCCCCAGTGGGGGGTGTGCGGGAAGCAGCTGATCGATGTTTCTCTCTCATCGATGTTTCTAACTCTATCTCTCTCCCTTCCTCTCTGTAAAAAATCAATAAAAAATATTTTAAAAAAAAGTTTATATTTCCAAACTCTGATGGTTCTAAGTTATGTAAAGTAGTTAATAAAATATTAACATAAAACTACTGCTAACTTAGGTCATTGTGTCAACTTGTTTCGGCATATTCACTCCAACCAGTTTTTCACAATATCTTAGTACAAGCAAAGGGGACTTTTCAAAAGACACGCGTGGTCCTATCGATGCCACCCCTGGCTTTTACTGCTTTTGGGATGCATCAGGCTTTCTGCACACACCCTCAAAGTCGGCTTCCTTCCTTACCTTCATTTTCCTACTGTCTCACTTTAGCCACATGCTTTTTTCTAAGGCTTTTTCTTCTTTTAAGGAAAAGCCATATTTATTCATCTGTGTAACTTCTATACCAGCTATTTATATAGTATTTTGGCTAATATCACAGGATTTTGATTTTAAACAGAGGACCAGCATCCTCTCAGCGTGAAGGAGGCCAGGAAAGACATGAACGGCACTGGCCATGGATAGAAAAGGGATTCTGACTCCCTCTCTCAATACTGAATCCATGGTGAAGAGCTAACAGTTGCTTTAATTTCCCACTTGCTCCCCATGGCAAGTACGAAGAATGCGCTCTTTAGACAAGAATGCAAGCAGCTTCTGTTTGCATGTAGCAAGGAAATAAACAGGGGGCATACCACACAACCCTGACGGGTTTTCTTCACCAAGTAGCAGGGGAAGTGTGTGTGTGCACTTGATGGGGGGAAAAAAAAATGTGTAAGCAACATTTAATAGAAATGGTGAATTTTATGTTATTAAATGTCATGTGAGAGGAATTTGATTTTAATCCTAGCATGTGTGTCCATAAAAAATAATGTGCATTGATTCTGACTGTGTAAAGGTCAAGGACTAATCAGTTTGTCGATAGAAGCTGCTTAAGCTGAGCAAGGACCTGGGACAAATTCACCTTCTGATGAGGGCTTAGCTATGAACATATTAGCAGGGTGGAGTGTAGAGGGAAGAGGGATACAGAAGAACCGATCTGTCCCTCTAAAGCTGGTTCGAGGACCTGATTATGTCCCCCTTCAAAGAGCCTGCCTGCATCGCACCACAGTACCACACCTGCCTGAAGAGGCTGGTGGCCGCCAGGTTTCTTCTCTGTGTTAGCAAGGACAGTGGAGTTAAACCACAAGCTGGTTGGCTATCAGTAAAGAGAAATTCGGTATACATTTAATTTTAGCACATTATAAGTGAGGCTGCATTTCCTTAAGCAAATGCTTAAACTGATACCAAATGCATCGTAACTACATGTTAAGATCAACACTGCAATTCCTTATATTTAAATATTAATATGCTGCAGATAACTTCCGAGCCTCGTGCAAGGCCTAGTAAAACCCCAAAAGTTTTGTCTTAAATCAAAAGGTAGCCATAAATTAGTTCAGGTTGGATGCCTTCTTTCAAGCATATTTCAAAGAGAGAGCCCATTTCCAGCCAGGTCTCCATAGCCATGGGTTTTAAATGATGCAGAGAGGATGGGGGAATCCAAATGGGTCCTCCGCCACCTTACGTGAAAATTAAACCCTTTTGTGGAAAATATAAATTAGAAAGGCAACATTGCACAGCATTAGTTTCAGCATTTAATTCCAGCGGAGGAACAGGAAAAGGCTCACTGTCTCTCCGGACAGCTGACCCCAAGGGGTTGGGCCAAAGGGCAAGGTGACACAGAGAGAAAGTGGAAAGCGATTACATTAATTTTAATGGCACACTAGTAGTTTTCAATAAGCTTTATGACAGTGGAAAGAATTGATTTTTTTTTTGTACTTTGTCCTAAATTGTGCAGTGTCCTAAACTGCATTTTGCCAGAAATCTAATACCTATAATTTATTGTATCCCATGTTCTCCACATTCAAAGAGGAAAAGAAGGCAAAAGTCAGAGGGCTTGAAATATAATGACTAAAACTCAATTGGAGAACCGAAGGTTTCCTTTTAATTTTAAAATGCACTTAAAAACATTTAAAAAGCACAGAGATCACTGTGACATGGTGTCAGAACACTGTGTTTTCCAGATTCTTTCTGTAGGAAATGATATGAATTTCAGGCTCTGAAAGTGGGAGCAACGGGCCAGGAGCTTAAATTGAAGGCGTGTTGTTCTGAAGAAAGACCTCCCGGCCTGATCGGAACATTTTACTAGATGGAGAGGCTGGGAGCCACATTTTCCTTAGGCAGGCTGATTTTCAGTTTCGATGTCAACCTCACCCTATCGCTTCCTGTTGAGTTTTTTTATGCCCTGCCATGAGAATGACACTGCCCAGGTCTCTGCTATTCACCAAAGTCTTGGCCACTGCAAAAACCTAGTTTCCTTAGGAAATTGTTTCTGCACAGTAAACATGCCATGTATGGCCTCCATCCTCATAGCAGTGATTTCAAAGATGACTTCAAGTAAACAGGGAGAAATCTAAGAATCTTGTCCAGGTTGTCATGGAATTAAAAGGAGCTAGATTGGTTATCCTCAACCTTAGTATAAGCCATCAGTATAAAGAAACTGCTAACAGGAATTAAAAGAACATAACCAATAGGAATTGTTGCCCAGAGGAAATGTAATATTTCACTCTATGTAAATGGGGCAATGGAAAATTAGAATGCCTTCATGGGAGAAAAACTACTAAGATGAACATTTGGAAACCTGTCCTTTAGAAACCAAAAGTCCCTTTTCTTAAGAAAAGATTTGGGAGGGAGGAGAGAGCAAGTTTGATTCATGGCCTCAGATAAATATGTGACCAGCTTCATTCAGAAAAAGGCTCTGAATTCTGGTCAGAAGCTAGTGGCAGATCCAAGACAAAAAGGTGGACTTTACCAAGAGGTTACTCATTCAAGAGAAAGACTATAGGACAATAGGGTTGCTTTGTAATAGAAGAGTGGTTGCGCCCTGACCAGTTTGGCTCAGCGGATAGACCATCAACCTGCAGACTAAAGGGTCCCAGTTTCAATTCCGGTCAAGGGCATGTACCTCGGTTGTAGGCAGATCCTCAGTAGGGAGTGTGCAGAAGGCAGTTGATCAATGTTTCTCTCTCATCGATGTTTCTAACTCTCTATCCCTCTCCCATCTTCTCTGTTAAAAAGTCAATTATATATATATATTTTTTTAAAGAGTGGTTTCAAAAAAAATCATGACCTCCCTCATTACTGGACATCATCAAGGAGAAGCTAGATGTTCTGAGGGAGGGAAGTGATTTCAATAATGAGGCACACATGGCATATGACCTACCTTGTCTCTTGGTCACACAGCCATCCTGGCTTATCTCTTAGGCTTCTCAAAAGGAGGAATCGTGACTTGGTTTTATCTTTTTAAAATGTGTCTCATTATAACACGTGCCTCACTTGCTTGTCAAAGAGTACAACCAGCATTTATTAAATATTTAATTTAAGAAATACTTATCTAACAGCCACTATGTTCCAGGTATTTTGCTAGGTAGATTTTGGATAGATTTATCATTTATGCTTTGCCCAATTCCAGGAAAGACTTTGCTTTGTTCTCAGTACATAAAATTCCCATTGCTAGGGAATTTCCCTAGCATGGAGATAGGACATTCTTTTTAATCTCCCAGCACAGGAAACAGAAGGAACACGGTCCTTGGCCACAGGGATATTGTCTTTGATTGGCAGTATCTCCAGTTCAATCAATTTTAAGCAATGGCAAAGTACCTATTGTGATCAAAGCTCCAGATCAATAGGCTAATGCCTAGTGTTTATGACTCCAGAGGGGGGCTAGGAAGAGTGGTCTATAAAATATTTTTATATATTTTATTCATTTCAGAAAAAGAAGGGAGATGAGAGTGAATCATTGGTTGACTGCCGCTTACACACCCCCAACTTGGGATGGAGCCCAAAACCCAGGCATGAGGCCTGACCAGGAATTGAACTGGGACCTCCTTAGATCAATGTTCAACCACTGACCCACACTGGCCAAGCTATGAGATTTTTTTTTTCTGCAGGTATAAAATCCATATTGAGTTGTGTTGGCTAAAGAGTACTTATCGAGGTGAAAGGGATTGAAGGAGGATGGTAAGGGACAGAGCAAGAGGGTTCCAGGCAGCCCTAACTGGTTTGGCTCAGTGGATAGAGCATCGGCCTGCAGACTCAAGGGTCCCAGGTTAGATTCCGGCCAAGGGCATGTACCTGGGTTGCGGGCACATCCCCAGTAGGAGGTGTGCAGGAGGCAGCTGATCGATGTTTCTCTCATCGATGTTTCTAACTCTCTATCCCTCTCCCTTCCTCTCTATAAAAAATCAATAATATATATTTAAAAAAGAGGGTTCCAGGCAGAGGGACTCTCATTTGTAAAACCCCAAAGATGAAAAGGAAGTGGGAAAGAGATGGGCACCCAGTCTGTTTAGTCAACTGAAATAAATTCAGTAACTACACACTTGCTGAACTCTAAGCTTAGCTTCCAGACATCAGCAACTTTCATTTTAACAACCATATCACAGTGTCCATCACATGAGCTGTTTAGCAAATTTCAGTTGTATAAAGATGAATCGATATGCACTTTGAGCCCAGCTGGCATGGCTCAGGGTTTGAGCATCGACCTATGAACCAGGAGGTCAGGTTTTGATTCTCAGTCAGGGCACATGCCAGGGTTTCGGGCTCCATCCCCAGCAGGGGTCATGCAGGAGGCCACCCATCAATTTTTCTCTCTCATCATTGATGTTTCTATCCCTCTCTCCCCCTCCTTTCCTCTCTCTGAAATCAATAAAAACATATTTTTCAAAAATATGCCATTTGAGAGAGGAGCTGGCGCTAAGAGAAGTTAAATTCTTACAAAGTTAAGCAGGTCAGATCACGAAGGGCCTAGTAAGGAATGTTAAAATTTTTTGATTGATCCTAAGAGAAACTAGGAATCCTGGAAATGGCTCTAATCATATAACTAGTAAAGGGCCATTGCTTCTGTAAAGGACCTACATATAGTGCAGGGAGAGAGAGCCTGCATTATCTTTATTATCAATCATAATACATCAACCCAGACTTTTAAAAATAGACTTTAGTATCAATCATACCTGTTCCAGGCTTCTTAGTAAAAACATTCCCAGTACCAAACTCACAATATGTGAGTCAGCATATATTTATCTGTAATTCATACACTTGGTTTTACTCCTTCTATTTAACATAATACAAAGAGCTTTTTTTTCATTTTCAGTTTGGTTTTAAAAAATATTTGGCTTTAATTTTTTAATGTTAAAAATGCAATATGGTTCATTTAGGGTGATTTAGTTTTAATTACTAAATAAACACAATTATTTCAGAAATTTTCAAGAAACCGGTATTCCTTAAGGGGAGAAAAATAAGAGACACCTAATTGTACATATTCCCTAGCAGGGAGATAAATGAGTACAGGACACAAGGGTGTCATTTTATGCACGTAATACACCATTGGCTTGTGCCCTGAAAGAGTTAATTCACCTCACATCAGTTTCCGCGGAGAGGGTTGCATTTTTTCCCTTTTTAGACCCATGATATTTGAATAAAAGAAAGGGTGACAGAAATGGATAGAAGTAATCCGTCTCTTGTCTATTGATTATAATTAATATTAAACTCAGTGATTTCTACTGATGAAGACAGATTTATTCCGGCTAAAACGGTAGAGTCTTAACTTTCAGAGTTAACTTATTTTCTTTTTACATATTTATTAGTCTTTTACAAAGTACCCATTAATCTTCGGAGTCAAATTAGCAAGCCCATCAAACAGGTGTCTCATCAAATACAGGCGCCGGCAATTCTAGAACAAAGTGATGCCTAACCAAATTTATTCCTGAATCAGAACCATTGTTCATGTCAATTCAGTTTAATCCAGCAAGCTCCACAGATTATGGATAGATTTATCATTCATACTTCACCCACTTCTAAGAAGGAATTTTATTTGTTCACAGTAAATAAAATACCAGCTACTAGAACATCCTTTTCATTTCCTGGTGAAACCACAGCTCAGAAGAGCTTCCCAGTGCCATGGAGGGCAGCTCTTAGAGACACTAGAGAAATAAAGGTTCAACATCCTGAGCGGTAACAAAACAAAATATTCCGGGAAAGTGCAAGAAAACCTGAAAGTTTGCAACACCATGGGTGACTGTTAGTATGATACAATAGAATAAGGATGAATTATAAAAGACACACAGGTAAATTTATATCAGGAGCTTATCACTTGGCAGCTAAGTGCAACATAACGCAATAATTATCTTCTAAGCTTTAAGTGACCTTTCTCATATGAAATAGATAATTACAAATCTATCCTGCTGATTTCCATGTAGAAGGATTTGGAACACTAAGATCCAAGGCTTGGTTCAAAAGCCATCTCTATTCTTAGGTAGTAATTTTCTTTGTTGCCCCAATCCTTTTTTTCCTTCTCCCAACTTCAACTATCATTCTGGAAACCTTAGTTCTCTCAAGTCCCGCTTAATTTACATTTATGGCCATAATAGGGTTTATGGGCTGAAATGCGTTCCTGCAAATTCCTTGTCCTAACCCCTCAGAATGTGACTGAATTTGGAGATGCAGCCTTAAAGAGGTAATTAAGGTAAAATGAGGTCATTACGGTGGGTCCTCATCCCATGACTGGTGTCCTTATAGGAAAATGAGATTAAGACACAGGCAGACACAGAGGAAGGTCCCTGTGAAGACACCACAGGGCGAGCACCTACAAGCCAAAAACACCCCCAGAATAAACCACTCCTGCCAACCTCTGGGTCTTCTAGCTTCCTGAACTGTAAGGAAATAAATTTCAGGGGTTTACGCCACCCAGTTCATGGTAACTTGTCATGGCAAAAACTAAAAAAGTAGAAAGCTCATACACAGGATGTTGTGAGAAATTCTGGAAGAAGTTATCTCATCATAGAAAGACCCTGTCATCCCATAAGTTACTGGTGCTTAGAAAGACACCACAAAGCGGTGGAACTGATGAACTTCAGATCGATTTCTTCCAGTTTGGGGTTTCATGCTTGACTTGTCTAAGCCAGGCCTCAGTTCCATGGCATTCAGGATCTTTAGCTCTCTGGTTGCATGTGATTCATGGTGCCCACTTTTGACATAAAATGCTATATGATTGGGGCCCTGATCGGGCCCTGATCTGGGCGGGCCAGGCGGCCAACCTCCAGCCATCTCCTCCTCCCGACAGGCCCAGCCCCAATCCACCCTAATTGGGGCTAGGCCTGCCGGACCCCACCCGTGCACGAATTCATGCACTGGGCCTCTAGTATTTTGAATAATTGTTTAAAATAAATGTAAGATGAAAGATGTACAAGCCTGAGATGAACTGTGTACTCTTGATGACCATCAGAGGGACCCTCAGTGCCCTGTTCCTGTTATTTCCCTGGGCATGGGCATTAGGGCAGGAGTAACACATGTGACTCTGGTCTAGAATCCTCTTTGCTTTACAAAGAAGGAATACATAGTTTCTATGATTTATTGATAGGAAGAACAACTTATAAAGCACTCCTTCTGCTAATCCCAAGTGAACAAAACTAAAAACATTACCAGGGGCTGCCCCAGATAAATAAGAATTGGGAAGATCTTAAGAAATGTCAGGGGAACTCCTTTATGTAAGAGGAAGCTAATGGTCAAATGATCTGTCACAATCACAAAGCCCAGATATCTAGTGATACGGAAAATTCAGCTCATGGCTCTCTACTGCTACATGGTACTCTCTAGTGAAACAATAAACATACCCATAGGTCCTTGCAAGTTTTAAATCTCCTATAACACTATTATAAGAGAGGTGGTCTTAATATTTTGGGTGTATTTTTAACAACCATAATGTTCTCTTTAGATTTTAATGTAATTTTCCAGAATATTTTCTATTTATGTATTTATATATATTTATATATACACACATATCTGTGTATATATGTATGGATATGCATATATGGAAGTGTAGCTACATATTTATAATTACAAAATTATTAAATCAGTATATCTAACCAATCTTAAAAACACTTATTCCACATTCTCACGTGTGAGATTTCCAGAGTTTGTAATTATTTGGCCAGGGTGCTTTTTCTCCCTGACGACGCCATGAGAATTCTATGACTCATCCGTGCCTTGTTTGCAGGAGATATGAGTCGGCACGGTTTGTGTTGTTTCATTAAACAATTTGAAAAGCGGACCCAATGTCAATCACTGACATGCAAAGAAAAAACTGCTCTCAAGAGATCAGTCTGACTTTCATCCTTCTAAAACCACTCTGACATTAGATGGTGATGGTTTAGCAGAAATCCCGGGGCCCAAGGCTGTTTTACAGAACCTGCATTATTGATCCGAATCACATTCGGCTATGTGCCATGGTCCCTCCTCAGAGCCTAACTTGCCTGTGCTCGGAGCTGGGACGGAGGAGCAACAGAGCTTGCTGATGCCTCCTAGCAAAACCGATGCAAAGCTCGGCCCTTATCCACTTTCACCATCTTCAATTCAAATATTTCAGGAACACACAGGTTTTCAAAATTGCTAAGTGGATAATTGCTACAGTATATTGCATTGGCTAATGATATGGGCTCTAGATTCATACAGACAAAATTCCTTATTAGCTATGTTATCTTGGGCATATCCCTTATTGTCTATAAGCTTTAATTTCCTCGTTTGTAAAACTAGGATACAATAAGAGCTTAGCAATAAAATTATTCTGAGGTGTGTATTACCATGGCTGACTCATAACAAGTATTTGTTAAACGTTAGCTACTATTATCTACATTATTGATATAGACAGTTATGTAAATAGTGGTACCTCGTTCCCATATAAACTTGTTTCACTGGCTTGTACTGTTTCACAGAAATACATTTTCAAAATTTATTAGTTGTTGATTAAAACTGAAACCAAAGAAAGAGAGGGAGCGACAATGTGTCTGCTGTAATAAATGGCATCTTAGCAAGTTTCCTTATTATCGAATTTAATTGTCCCGAAAACTCTGAGGTAGCTATTAACTGTTCAAGGTCACACATCAGTCCCCCTTTCGTAGTCAAGTTGCAAGAAAGGGAATAATGTCCTGAGAAGAGATCGTACATATATATTCTCAACCTCGTGACTGCCTTATACATGTAATTATCATTAATGCGATTGAAGTCCCAGCTCAACCCACACATTTCTTTAATGAAAATACCCTCTTTAAGTAAAGCAAATGTGTTTCCTTTTCATATTCTAGAGAGAAGAGCAATCAACAGATACTTGTTTTCCCTATGACAAAAGAAAAACAGAAACCCTGACACCATTCTAACTCCACTCTTTAACTATAAGGAAATACAGAAATTATACGTACACATATACACACAGATGTATGGATGTATTTAGTGCACATGCTTGTCTTGAATGCAAATGCTTCTCTAATAAAAAACTGCTACTGACTCCTGGTATGAGCCCCCCAGCATTGGGTAGACGGATGTAAAGGACATGCTCCCCCCAGGAGACTCTTGCCTGGAGATGAGCAATGCAATTCGGAGATAGCTCATGGCTAAAACCCTCCAAGATTTATAGCATAAACCTGAACTGAGGTTACTTCAGAGATATATCAAACTAAGGTATTTAATAAAGGGTAAATGTTGTAGATACCGAAATATCACCTAAGTACACTTTGAAGAAGCTAGAAAAACTAGAGGCGAGTGACAGGCAAGAACTGGCAATCTTGAAATCGATTGTGTGAAGACTTGCTTCAAATCCCTGCCAGGCCTAAGTTAAGACTCCTGCTGTGGTTGTTGGCTTTTCCATGCACAGATTCATACTGTGTGGCATTTATTTTGTATAGTTTTTGAAGATGCATACACACACACACACACACACACACACACACACCTCCCCCAAGGATACATACAGAATATTCTTCTTCACGTATTTTATAGGATAGGCTGTGGTGGGCAAACTTTTTGACTCGAGGGCCACAATGGGTTCTTAAACTGAACCGGAGGGCTAGAACAAAAGCATGGATGGAGTGTCTGTGTGAACTAATATAAATTCAAAGTAAACATCATTACATGAAAGGGTACGGCCTTTTTTTTTTCAATAGTGTTATTCATTTCAAACAATCCGGATCTGGCCCACAGGCCGTAGTTTGCCCATGGCTGATATAGGCCCTTAATCTTCAAGGTCTTTATCAGAACATAATAACAATAGCTCACACCAGGCTGAGAGTTGATCAGCTTTTACTGAAAGTTGGTAGGCAGGCCAGGGGAGTTGTGCTCGATGGGGCTTTCTGGGAACCCCGATTCCAGCGGCTGTTTTTGTTATTCCCCCCATCGTTGACCATAAGGCCTTTCACTTCACGTTCGGGGCCAGTTCACTTGGACCGTGTCCACATTCAGGCCAGTAGGGAGGGGCGAGGAGGAAGTGCACATAGTGCAGGTCACTTCCTTTAACGCTTTGGTGACAGGCTGCAGGAACCCCACAGCACTCAGAGCCTATCGGGCAAAATGTCATTCCGTGGGCACACCTCGCTGCACGTGCTCATCTGCCATGGGTCTCTGCCACCTCATAGTATGAACAAACAACCTAATTTTCACAGAAGTAAAGACAACCTATCTTCCAAGAATTACCTGGTCAAAACCATGATGGCTTTGTATCTATTATGATGCTGAACGTTTTGAGGGTCCTGACAATGAGCCTACTATGTGTTTCCATTCTCCAAATCCATCTACCTGCTCTGAGACTCCCTTAGCTACACAAATGAGTCTGTGCCGGGGGGCACATGATAAAACAGACACAAAGTCCTTGTGGGGTACTGGGTCTGAACACAGCCAGGCTTCACAAACACCAATATTTTCCAAGAAGTTAGGCCCCAAATACTGAGACCAGTATGTGAGGGAAGGAGAATGGAGAAACAGGAGATTGTATGAGAATAGTTCTCATGAGATGAGACTGAGGATCCTACCTGTCATTTCATTATTATGGCTCTCATTTTCTTTAAAATGTATGACTGGATTCATTGAATTCTAAAATTTCTCCCAGCTCTCCTGTTCTATTAAATAATACTTTGATGTCTTTAAGGAGTTACTGGACTACGAGAAAGGTCAATTGCTGAAATCCAGTAACTTATATTTTCTTTTATTTTGCTAAAGCTTTTGAATATCTACACTTTAATTCAAACTTCCTACTTTAAAATGAAATGCTCATGTGACATTAAATTCAGTGGTATTAAGATGCCATAGATGAACACACTTCTAGTTTTGAACTGAATCCTTACACTAGGTTTAATTCCTTTTTGGTGATATTCTATAAAGCAAAAGGTGGTGAAAATAATTACATTGGCCACATATAATAGCTCCATAATTTGGTTTTCACTCAGAGGCTATTAGAATACCTGACCTCCAAGATGCTGTTAACGTGGTTTTGAAATTTAATTCTGATGTATTGATTTTTTCCTGGGGGATAAGAACGCTCCCAAATGGAAAATATGATTTGTAGTTTATTCTTTACTAGTCGGAAAAGGCCTACAGGAAATTTTAATACAATAACATTTAGTTATAAAATAAAATGAAAATCAGAATTAGCCTTTGTTTATAATCATGGCAATTGATTAAAGCAAGCCCGTTGCGGGCACGTTGGGCAGTAGCTTGTTGCCGGTGGAGGAGAGCTAATGATCCGCTGCGTTTGAGATATGGTCTACGGGAAGAAAATTAGCCAACTCTATAACATTAATTACCTCATCCACAAAATAGAGTTACTCAGCAAATCTGCAATATTGTTAGAGAAGTAGAGAAGATTTGTAAAAAATCTGTCTTTATAGAGACCAACAAAACCAATCTGTCATTTTTTATAAATTTTTGTTTCAATGAGCAAGATTAGGAAGAAAATCTCCAAGCACTCGGAGATCAGTCACCTCTTTTGCCTTAACACCCAACGTTCCGATACATCTCATTGCAGTACAGTCCTATCTGTGTTTCTGTTACTCTCTTTGGTGCCCAACACGCTGTATGAAACAAGGTAGGCGCTCAACAGATATGTGTCAGATTAGTTTCAACAGAAATAGTTCAAAATAGAACTCAGCATTATATTTACTAAAACAGATTTTAAAACTTCGCCTATCTCTTACATTTGTATATATCTTGTATGTCTACTTTTGCTTCTATTTTTCCAGAGCTTTATTAAAACCTAATACTCAGTTCTCTTATAAGCCAGGTGCAGACTGCTTTATGAAAGTGTCTTTTAGCAAATCTAGACTTTTATACTATAATTCATACTGGTTTTTCTTTTCCTTTTTCTTTTAAAATAATTTTCTCAGTATCATCCCAGCATCCTCCCTTTTTCATAACATGCTTGTAGTTTCTTATTTAATGCATCTCATCCCTACGTCCTGTCCTGAGAGCAATGAGACTAGCCCCAGTACCCTGCACTTAATAACAGTTCTTAAAATGACAATAATTCTAATTACACCATCGCAATACTTATACAATGCGTAACAAAGGAGAAAGCATAACCTCCTGAGCTTGGCCACGGAAGTTGAACTCCAAATTCACCTTGGCCCTGGGCCCAATGGGGACTTCACTGGAAGCCTGGCCAGAGCCTATTCTGCTCTTCCCACCTGTGCCGCTCCCAGGAGCACAGCACACTTGCTGTGCGCTGAGGACAACATATAATTTTGGGACTTTATTAAAGCCATTCCCGGGCTCAACATCCTTGAACCCTTCTGGGAGCCAGAAAGAGCTGTGCACGGCACTCTTTTCATAAGGGGCTAACAACAAAAGGAAAAAATTCTGAGTTTCTGATTTTTTAGGGCCGCAGAGTGAACTTGCCTATGTCCATTGTTTATAAAATGTCATTATGACATTTGTGTGCAAAAGGTCGGAAGCAACCATCTATACACATTCCAAGCAAACGAACCCTAAAATGTCATTGTTTTACAAGTCCAAAGAAACACGCTGAATTTTGATTCGATATAAACGTATTTTAATTTGCTTAATCTATTTAAGACACAGGGTTTAATGTAAGTCACCCCGTTAAGAGTTGGGTGGGCCTCATTTCGATGACACCACTTTCATATGAAGCTTGCTTCCCCCTCTTGTCCACAGGCCTGTGCTCCATCACTGCAACCCCTTTAATGATCCCATTGATTTGGTGACCCCATTCCCATTTCCAAATTTCACATCTGAAGACCCTTCATCACGTTTCCGCCCTCGTCATCTCCTTCACGCAAAACCCACCGACTGATGCAACGCTTTAAAGAATTCTTGGTTATTCTGGCCACTGGTCTGCTTGTAAAAATTGCGATTCATCTTCATTTAGAGCTTTGCCCCATTGTGTCTTCCTCTCTTGTGAGCAATCCCTTTAATTTCTTCTCTAAAATATTTCCGCAAACTATTATAGATACCAAGGGTACCTTGGGAAGCCACTAATTCTTTAAAAGTAAACCAGAATGTGCACATTGTCTTTCGAAAGCAGTTTCTTCCCATTCTAGTGTTAAGTGCTGTGTAAAGACGCAGAATTGACTTCATCACAGTGTAAAACAGCTCAGATGCAATAAGTCAGAGAGGACGTGGGTGAGGAAAGGAAGCTCATGCCTCTCACGTTCACCTTAATTTCAAATGTCCACTTGGAAGAGGACATGGTTGTCCGTGAATCAGCCTTCTCAGCCACGACAGAAGGTGTAGCAGAAGCGAGGGATGAAGGCCACCCTTGAAAGTCAGTCTTTTCTAGATTCGAGTGGGAGGTCTTGAAACTAAAGTGATGCAGCCACTATATCAGTGATGGCGAACCTATGACACGCGTGTCAGAGGTGACAAGCGAACTCATTTTTTTGGTTGATTCTTCTTTGTTAAATGGCATTTAAATATATAAATATCAAAAATATAAGTCTTTGTTTTACTATGGTTGCAAATATCAAAAAATTTCTATATGTGACACGGCACCAGAGTTAAGTTAGGGTTTTTCAAAATGCTGACACACCAAGCTCCAAAGGTTCGCCATCACTGCACTATGTCCTATCTCGTAATAACAGCAACAAGCCAGGGTCTTCTCCATCACAGACAGCATACGCCTGAGTTGGACTAAGTGAGGACATTCAGTTCAGCATGGTCACCATTAGCCCCTGGAAGCCACGGAGCTCAAAGCCATCAGCTGGAACCGGTAATTATCACCTGCCACCTCTGCCTTGTTCAGGGGGCTGCCACTGGGTCCAGGGCTGTCTATGTTAGCACCGGCCATACTAGGAAGGGATGTCCTCAGGAAAAAGCCGGTAGATGTGCCTCCTTCTAGTGACTTGTCTATGTGGGACTATTATGACATCTCAATAAAAAAAAATGGTTCGTTCTTGTCCCTTAGACCAGTATTTCTCAAAGTGGAGTTTTCTAAGGTCCCAACTCTCAATTTTTATTGCATCTGTGTATACAGCTTGAGCCACAATTCAGTTCCTAAAGTCAGCAAATTAGCTCATCCTTTTATTTTTTAAAAATTAAAAAATACTTTAGACCACTAAAACAAATGGGAAACAAGTAAACCTGTCATACATAAAAACTGTGAAAATAATTAAAATGAAAACGAAAGTATTCAACTGGAAAATAGGTTGTCAGCCTGCTGTCTGTCTATGGGTCTGTCTCTATTTTGCTTGTTAGTTCATTTTGTTCATTAGATTCCACATATAAGTGAAATAAGACAAGTACCATATGGTCACAAAAATTTTAAAGAAACTGTAGCCTGTTATCCTTTGGGATTCAGTGCGCTGCCCTGGAGGGTTTGATGGCAATGTTTTAAGGATAATCGAGTGTGTTAGCTATTTTTCTCTATATTTTAGCAAGGTTCTTCGAGAGAACAATGCACTTACTTTGAAACTAAAAACAGAGAAGATAAGGACATATGCACTTGCTAAGAGAGTTCCTTTCTGCCTCAGAGCTGTAATTCCAGGGTATCGAGGGTCCATTAGTTTGGAGATAGAAAAGCAAAGTTCTCCAAACAAACCTGAGATTTGTGTGAGAGATTCGGCAGGAGACAGAAAACTGACCCTTTAGGCCTCTGTCGAGCTTTTAAAGCATTATTTGTCTGATAAAATAAATAGAATCACTCCAGTTGCTGGGTAGACTGAAGGCTAGTTACCTGTAGCCCTCCCACCCAAAGCCTTACTTCTAAAGCAGAAGCTATGTATTTGTTAGATACTATAAATAGTTACTAAAATGTTCTACAAAATTAAACTTCCAATCAAATGAACTTCAAATATCTTTGTACTTGATGCTTTATTATGATATCAACATTATTATTTACTTTGGATATTCAAAGTGCTCTTTCTATTTTTAACTCACATAATTGCAACTAAATTAGGCTCTATTAATTATATGCAAAAAAACCCCAGTCTATCCTCATTCCTCAATAAAGGATCAGAGTATTCAAATATTAACTGTTCTGCATATTTATTTATGAAACACCCAAGTCATTTATTTAGCTGTAATCTATTATGGGAGGAAAGTATATAATCTGCTTGATGATTGGCTTGATAAATGTATTTGTCTTTTTAATGAGCTTCTTTGTGAAGGTGGTTAGAATGATTAATGTGCCAGAGCACATCATCAGGAACCTGGGAAACCAAAAGTCAATATTTGGGGAAAACCCTTATTCAGGGAAAGGCGGTGCTTATAACTGCAGAAATCTCCACGGGGAAGCCAGCCAGTGATCAGCAGACACGTCTGACATGCTGCTATTTAAGCTGGATGAAGTGTACTGGGTAAGTGACAGCGGAGAGGAAGGGGGGTGGGGGGGCTCAGAAAAGCAATTATGACACCCGAATTGATAAGCCCCATTATCTCAAATACATTTGATGGTTCAGATTACTAATTGCCCTGTCAGGAGGCCTGGAAAACATGGCAAAAGAGCTATAATTTGCTCCAAGAAAAAAGGAATACTTAGAAGTAAATAGCCTATTGGTAATTACCTTTCATTTTAATCAATTGCTTGACCCCTCAAGACTGCACATGTGTTTTCTATGGAAGAAAGACATTTATTCCAGGATGTAATCATTTCACATCATAAAAATGTTACAGGAAATAAAATTCATAAAATATAAGGCACTGAAGCAGAAGAAGTTTACGGTAAATGTGAAGATAAACACTTCTTGTCATGTGTTTAAGCAGATTTCTCCTGAGCCCACAATAACTCTGTGTAGCCCTGGAAAAGGGACTAACACCATCATGTTCACTTCTGCCAACCTCTCCTGTCCGTTTCTACCTTTTCTGCTCTCCTATTACTAAATTAGAATATAAAAGTTTCCATAAATAACATTGTCCTATGAAGATAAAAGAGAAAAGGATTACAACGATAAAATGTATTTGTACTTTTGTATAGCGCTTTTCCTTTATGTTTACAGCTTTATTTAGACCTCGGGCAAAAGGAGGAGTTGTAGTTTCATGAATAAGATACAGAATCATGAATGTTTAAATAAATGGCTAGACTCTTCTGAACTGAGGAGCTGCTGGATTATCTATTTATACAGTTTCAGGGGTGTTTTGTGTGTGTGTATGTGCATGTTTTAGTTAAATGTGTCCAAACATTTTTCTTTATGTGTTCAGTAGTGTCAGCTCGAATAGAACTGTGCTGTCAGTAGCCTCTGCTCACATCCCATCACCTGAGCGTAGCATATACTTGAACAAACTGCCTGTGTTTGAATCTTGGTTTTGCCCCTCCTTGGCTGTGTGACATAGAAAAAGTGAGTTAGTGCTCCTGCCTGACTTCTGTGCCTAGAACAATATCTGGCCCTTATCAAAGCCAATGACCAATAGGAAGTACACCTTAGATTAAAAAAAAATAATGAGTTAGGTGTATTAAGTATTCTGTAGCAAGTGAGGCAACATGCTGCACCAGGTGAAAATCTCAAGGTACTTCCATAATAGGAGTTAGAAGAGACTTGTTATTATGATTTAATATGAAAAGATGTCAAAGAAAGCAGCAGGGGTCTGTTCTGGATTGAGTGCTGTGAAATACTGGTGTCATTTGGCATCTGGGTATCTTTTCTCTAAGAGCCAAGAATGACAAAGAGAGGCCGGGGTTGTTACTGAAGTAGCAATAGTCACTTGTATCAACTGGAAATAGTAGATATTCAGCAATATTTTGGGGGCATATAGTCTCTTTTTTTTTTTTTTTTTTTTTTTCTCTCCAGGTCCCTCCATGCTGTCTCAAAAGGTAAGAGATTTTTATTTTTTACTGCTGCATAGTATTCCATGGTATAAATGTACCACAGCTTTTTTATCCACCCACCTACTGATGGGCACTTGGGCTGTTGTAAATTGTGCTGCTATGAACATAGGAGTGCGTATATTCTTTCTGATTGGTATTTCGGGTTTTTAGGATATATTTCTAGAAGTGGGATCACTGGGTCAAATGGCAATTCCATTTTTAAATTTTTGGGGAAACTCCATACTGTTTTCCATAATGGTTTCATTTCCACCAGCAGTGTACCAGGGTTCCCTTTTCTCCACATCCTCACCAGCTCTTGTCATTTGTTGATTTGTTGATGGTAGCCATTCTGACGGTATAGGGTGATACCTCCTTGTCATTTTAATTTGCATCTCTCTGATGATCAGTGACTTTGAGCATTTTTTCATATGTCTCATGGCCTTTTGTATGTCCTCTTTGAAAAGGTGTCTATTTAGGTTGTTTGCCCATTTTTTAATTGGATTGTTTGTCTTGCTTTTGTTAAGTTCTATGAGTTCCTGATATATTTTGGATATTAACCCCTATCGGACGTATCATTGCCAAATATGTTCTCTCATACAGTGGGCTCCCTTTTGGTTTTGTTGATGGTTTCTTTTGCTGTGCAGAAGCTTTTTATTTTGATGTAGTCCCATTTGTTTATTTTTTACTTAGTTTCCTTTGTCCTAGGACAGTGATGGCGAACCTTTTGAGCTCGGCGTGTCAGCATTTTGAAAAACCCTAACTTAACTCTGGTGCCGTGTCACATATAGAAATTTTTTGATATTTGCAACCATAGTAAAGCAAAGACATATTTTTGATATTTATTTTATGTATTTAAATGCCATTTAACAAAGAAAAATCAACCAAAAAAAAATGAGTTCGCGTGTCACCTCTGACACGCGTGTCATAGGTTCGCCATCACTGCCCTAGGAGATGTATCCATAAACATATTGCTATGAGACATGTCTGAGATTTTGCTGCCTATGGTTTCTTTTAGAATTTTTATGGTTTTATGACTTACATTTAAGTCTTTTATCCATTTTGAGTTTTTCTTGTGTATGGTATAAGTTGGTGGTCTAGTTTCATTTTTTTCATGTAACTGTCCAATTTTCCCAACACCATTTATTGAAGAGCCTGTCTTAACTCCATTGTGTGATCTTGCCTCCTTTGTCAAATATTGAGTATAATGGCTTGGGCCGATTTCTGGGGTCTCTGTTCTGTTCCATTGATCTATATGCCTGTTTGTGTGCCAGTACCAGGCTATTGATTACAGTGGCTTTGTAGTGTAACTTGAAATCTGGTATTGTGATTTCTCTAACTTCATTTTTCTTCCTCAAGATTGCTGTAGCTATTTGGGTCTTTTTTGATTCCATATACATTTTTGGAGTATTTGTTCTAGATCTGTGAAATATGCTGTTAGTATTTTAATAGGGATTGCATTGAATCTGTAGATTGCCTTGAGTAGTAGGGATTTATAAATTTATAATAAACTTATCTATAAGTTATAGATACAGTTAAAGGTCTATATTATCTATTTTTAAATATGTAGATACCATATTTATTTTCTATTTAAGTGTTAATCATAATTTAAAAAATGTATTATGCTATATAATAAAGAGGAAATATGCATACTGTCACAGTATGGCTGAGCCCACAGTGGAGGCAGAGTTCCCATAATGAGCTGTAATGAGCAGTCAACGGGGACCTGAGGCTGCATGGTGCTGGGCCACGGTAGGAGGCCTAAGGCTGCGCCCCCTCCCCAGTGGGGCTTGATGAGGGGACCTCAGGCCATGTCCTCTGCCCCAGCACTGGGCTAGGGGACCTGAGGCTGCACCCCCCCCCCCCCCACCGCCTGGCGGGGCTTGACAGGTGTGGGGCTGATCAGGTCTGGATCTTGTCCAATGGGGTTGGGGCTGGCTGGGTCTGGGTCTCGCGTGATTTTGAGGTGCATGTGGGTGGGTGGGGACTTGACTCTGGGTCCTGCAGCCCCAGACTCTGACAGGAGGGAGATTTTCATATACATTTTACTAATTTTCTTTCATCTCTGACACTTCTATTATAGAGAAAGGGCAAATAGTAATATTAAAATATTTCCTCTAATTAATCCCCTTTTAATGTGCATGAATTTCATGCACTGGGCCACTAGTTTCTATATAAAAAGTACTGATTCAGTGGAAATTTCTCAAAAGAAGATATATTGATTGCCAAAAGGTATGTGAAAAGGTGTTTAACACCACTAATCATCATTACAGAAATGCAAATCAAAACACAATGGGATGCTACTTCAAATCTATTAGGATGGCTATTATGAAAAGAAACAGAAAATAGCAAGTGTTGTCAAGGATACGGAGAAATTGGACATATTGTGCATTGCTGGTGATATATAAAATGGTGCATACACTGTAAAAGATAGTATGACAGTTCCACAAAAAATTAAACATAGAATTATTCTATAATCCAACAATTTTACTTGCAGTTTGAGATATATACCCAAAAGAGTCAAAACCAGGGACTTGAACAAATATTTGCATACGAATATTCATAGCAGCATTATTCATAATAGCCAAAAGGTAGAAACCACCCAAATGGGATAAACAAAATATAGTATATATAAGGTGGGGCAAATGTAGGTTTACAGTTGTGAGTACATGAAACACACAGTTTATTCTTGTATTATTATTTATTAATTACTGTATTATTTTCCATACAAAACAGCTGTAAACCTACTTTTGCCCCACCCTGTACATACAATAGAATATTATTCAGCCTTAACAAAGGAAGTAAATTCTGATGCATGTCACAACATGAATGAATCTTAAAGACCTGCTAAGTGAAATAAACCGAACACAAAAAGAACTAGAATAGTCAAATTCATAGAGACAGAAAGTAGAAGTGGTTAGCAGGGGCTAGGGGTGGAAGGGATGGGGAGTTTGTGTTTAATGAATATAGTCTCAGTGTTGGATAATGAAAAAGTTCTGGAGATGGATGGTGGTATTGTTGCACAAGAGTGTGAATATATTTAATGACACTTAACTGTACATTTAAAAATGGTTAAAGTGGTAAATGTTATTTTCTATATTTTGCCACAATTAAGAAAAACTTATGAAGAGGAGTTTGACCAATGCCCATCTCTATTTTTTTATTTATTTAAAAAATTTTTAATTGAATTTATTGGGGTGACATTGATTCACAAAACCATGCAGGTTTCAAGTGTACAACTCGTGCCTCTTCTCACTGTAAAATTTATGCTAAGAAGAGAACATTATTTATATTACTTTGTGAAAGGTCATACTGCTTTCCAAGTTTGGATCTGCTTCCAACATTTTGTCCTTTGTGTTTTCAATGTCATGAAAAACCTCGGAAAGTTCCTTTAATGTGAAGTTTTTCACTAGTGTGGCTTCCTTTAGGCCGTCTTCATCCTTTTCATTGTATGTCATAATAACTTTCTGCATTATGCCTATAAATTTGCCTTTATTAAGTTCCTCTGGCTTCAAATCTAGAGCCCCTCAAGCAGCAACAGTGTGTTAACATTCCCACTGTCAGCTATTTCTTCTATATCTCCATTTACCTTTGATTGGAAATCTGTCAGGTTACTTACACAGTGCAATAAAAGTTCTGTGTACATACTACTTGCTGGATGCCTGAATATTCTTTTTTTTTTTTTATTGCTTAAAGTATTACAAAGGGTATTACATATGTGTCCATTTTATCCCCCCGCCCTAGACAGTCCCCTAGCCTCCCCTATCCCCCAATGTCTTATGTCCACTGGTTATGCTTATATGCATGCATACAAGTCCTTTAGTTGATCTCTTACCCCCCTCCCTCCTGCCCCCCAACCCTCCCCGGCCTTCCTGCTGCAGTTTGACAATCTGTTTGAGGCAGCTCTGCCTCTATATCTATTATTGTTCAAAAGTTTATAATGGTCTCTATTATCCATGAATGAGTGAGATCATGTGGTATTTTTCCTTCATTGACTGGCTTATTTCACTTAGCATAATGCTCTCCAGTTCCATCCATGACGTTGCAAATGGTAAGAGTTCCTTCCTTTTTAGAGCAGCATAGTATTCCATCGTGTAGATGTACCACAGTTTTCTAATCCATTCATCTACTGATGGGCACTTAGGCTGTTTCCAGATCTTAGCTATGGTGAATTGTGCTGCTATGAACATGGGGGTGCATATATCCTTTCTGATTGGTGTTTCTGGTTTCTTGGGATATATTCCTAGAAGTGGGATCACAGGGTCAAATGGGAGTTCCATTTTCAGTTTTTTAAGGAAACTCCATACTGTCTTCCATAGTGGCTGCACCAGTCTGCATTCCCACCAACAGTGCACAAGTGTTCCTTTTTCTCCACATCCTCTCCAGCACTTGTCGTTTGTTGATTTGTTGATGATAGCCAGTCTGACAGGTGTGAGATGGTACCTCATTGTTGTTTTGATTTGCATCTCTCGGATGATTAGTGACTTTGAGCATGTTTTCATATGTCTCTTGGCTTTCTGAATGTCCTCTTTTGAAAGGTGTCTATTTAGGTCCTTTGCCCATTTTTTGATTGGATTGTTTATCTTCCTTTTGTTAAGTTGTATGAGTTCCCTATAAATTTTGGAGATTAGGCCCTTATCAGATATGACATTGGCAAATATGTTTTCCCACACAGTGGGTTTTCTCGTTGTTTTGTTGATGGTTTCTTTTGCTGTGCAGAAGCTTTTTATTTTGATGTAGTCCCATTTGTTCATTTTCTCTTTCGTTTCAACTGCCCTAGGAGCTGTATCAGTGAAGAAATTGCTTCGGCATATGTCTGAGATTTTGTTGCCTTTGGATTCTTCTAAAATTTTTATGGTTTCCTGTCGTACGTTTAAGTCCTTTATCCATTTTGAGTTTATTTTTGTGTATGGTGTAAGTTGGTGGTCTAGTTTCATTTTCTTGCATATATCTGTCCAATTTTCCCAGCACCATTTATTGAAGAGACTATCTTGGCTCCATTGTATGTTCTTGCCTCCTTTGTCAAATATTAATTGAGCATATTGGTTCGGGCCGATTTCTGGGCTCTCTATTCTATTCCATTGATCTATATGCCTATTCTTGTGCCAGTACCAGGCAGTTTTGAGAACAGTGGCTTTGTAATACAACTTGATATCTGGTATTGAGATCCCACCTACTTTGGTCTTTTTCAGGATTGCTGCAGCTATTCGGGGTCTTTTTTTATTCCAGATGAATTTTTGGAGAGTTCGTTCTAGATCTCTGAAGTATGCCGTTGGTATTTTAATGGGAAGTGCGTTGAATTTATAGATTGCTTTGGGTAGTATGGACATTTTAATGATGTTGATTCTACCAATCCATGAACACGGTATGTTCTTCCATCTGTTTATGTCTTCCTCTATATCTTTTTTCAACGTCCTGTAGTTTTCTGAGTAGAGGTCTTTTACATATAGTCTCTTTGTTTTTGTTTTTTCCAGGTATGGGAATGGAAGGATCTTCACAGTCCTGGAGAACCTCACAGGGTGTTGATATGGCACGACACTGATCATACCCACCGGGGAACACCATCAAGTTTCCCTTTTAAGTGAATCTACCACTCGTTTATTTTTTTCTTTTTCTCAATACTATGTCTTTGCCTAGTTCCTTTGCTCGTACGAAAAGAACTAAAATGTAGGTTCAGACATAAAATGATTCCTACATCATACGTTCTTCAGACACAGTAAAGACTCAGCCAGATGCACAAGCAACGTAATTACAAAGGTAGTGGCAGACAGGCTGCATTGGTGGGTAGCATCTTGGCTCTCAGTGGTATGGTAACATCTCCTGCTGGGCGAAATAAACTTTGAGAAAACAACCAGGTGGGTGGGCACCGTGAGAATTCAAAGCCAGCCGGACTCCTCTGTGTTCTGGTACCCAAGCCAACAGTCTGTCCAAAGCAGAACTCCACCTTGGGAGAAAAGTTCCACATTCTGCAAGTCAGTTTCCAAAAATGAAAACTAAGAAAAGGTTGTTTTCGAATCTGTGTTAGTTTTCACTGTTACTGACAAAGAATGTTCTCCTGGCGGGAATAATTTTGCAAAGAAATGTGATAGTTGACTTAAGAAAACAAATCGCTCCTAACTATCTTTCTGTCTCTGGTGTTTTTAACAACCTTGGTCCACTGGCCATTTCTGTACCTTGCTCGTTTGAAGACTGGCAGGAAGACCATCGCTTCTGATTCTTATTTTTTTCCTTTCTTTCTTTATAAAATATATTACCGGAGGCCTGGCCAGGTACCTCAGTTGATTAGAGCACCCTGCTGATACGCCAAGGTTGCCTGGGTTTGATCCCAGGTCAGGACACATGCAAGAATCAACAAATGAATGCATAAATAATTGGGACAACAAATTGATGTTTCTCTGAAGGAAGATAATGCTTACGGCTTGCTTTTTCAGAATAGACTTTTTTCTACCTAAAACCCTGCCTTTGTCTATATACTCATTCATATGACCAGAGCCACTTTCGTTTCATCCTGCAAGTTGAATTTTTGAGAAAAAAATTTTTGTCAAATTTACTTAATTTGCCCTGACCGGTTTGGCTCAGTGGATAGAGCGTCGGCCTGCGGATTGAAAGGTCCCAGGTTCGATTCCGGCCAAGGGCATGTACCTTGGTTGCGGGCACATCCCCAGTAGGAGGTGTGCAAGAGGCAGCTGATCGATGTTTCTCTCTCATCGATGTTTCTAACTCTCTATCCCTCTCTCTTCCTCTCTGTGAAAAACCAATAAAATATATTTTAAAAAAAATTTACTTAATTTGTCAGAATGGCCCTTTAGCAAAATTAAATGACCTAGGCAATAACATATTCAGTATAGAGGAACAGAGCAAGGTTTAAAAAAAAAAAAAAAGGAAGTTTCAAACCCACATGAAATTTTTGAGTAGGATGAACTTTTACATGAATAGACTTTGCATATGCATACACCAATTTAGGAAGTGGTTTATTATATTCTTCACATTGGGCTCCCCAAAAACTTAAGTGGAGGGCCTGCTCATTTGGGAATTGGGGGAATTCAGGGGACAGATGAGCTCTTTCCCATGGTCAGTCTCCTACCTCCCTTTCCTTTCCTGGTGCCTGGGGCCACTCACCTCCACACACTTTGGAATCAGAACTCATTCACATCTGGGAAATGTTTATTTTTTTCTTATTTTTCTTTTTTTGTTCTTTCTTTTAAAAATATATTTGCATTGTCTTCAAAGAGAGGAGACAGAGAAATAGGAACATCAATGATGAGAGAGAATCATTGATTGGCTGCCTCCTGCATGCCCTACACTGGGGTTTGAGCCTGCAACCTGGGCATGTGTCCAGACCATGACCTCCTGGTTCATGGACTGATGCTCAACCACTGAGCCACACAGACAGGCTCAGGAAATGTTTTTATTGTGCCTCCATCTGCTCCTGTATGTCTTCCCATTTTTAGGAGTTGCATATAAAAACACTGACTTTTGTTCTCATTAATCCACTTCAGCCTTAAGGCTGGTTTGATTGCTTAGTTCTTTTGTAGTCTCCCTTCTCTACTCTCTGAATTCTGCCCTACACTTTTCCCCCATAGCTCTCACTTACTACAGAACTGAGTACTGAACAGCGGGAAAGAAACTGTCTATGATCTCATAAGAAGCCTATTTTTTTCAATATCCTCGAAAACTCGTGTACACAAAGCTGGTATACCTCCTTTTTGTTTTCTTTATTGACCCTGGAAATGGTTTTCCTCCACCCATAAAAGGGACCGAAATCTGAAAAGGCTCAAGTTCAATTTAATACCCAGGACCTAAGCAGTTCGAAAGGATATTAAATGGAACAAAACAAAACCAAAAAAAAAAGCCTTCTCTCATCTCTCTTGAATTTGTTTTTATTTTTATTCTAGTGAAAAGGTGTGATTGATCTCTCCCCTGGACCACAATAATCAAATATTGCCGCAGTCAGCAGGTGAAAAAGGGAACAGTTTTTACAAAATGGCTTTATGACCAGTTCTATAAAGACTTGTAGTTTATCTTCCCTGAAACTGTGTCATGTCACACCGCCTGACAATTGCCGGCCGGCTCGGGCCAATTTCTGCATCTATGGCATAGGCACCTACATTAACTGTTAGGAGAACCATATTCTCTCCACAATGTCCCCAAATTAAACTGAGTCACACACTTTGCCTCTTTGCAATGCCCTGGACTATACGAGCTACTGAGACGGAGTGAGATATAAACAGATTGAGGCAAGTAAGACTTCAGAATTCATTGTATTTTTTAGAATAAACGAGCTTTTCAGTTAATTATTACAGTCGTTGTTGATCAATTCTAACTAATAGGCTTATATCTCTATTTCTTGGTTAATCAAGGTTAAACAGTAAATATTGAATCTCTACTGAGAAAAATAATTAGCTCATTTACATTTCTCTTAAATAGAGTTCTTCCTCTAAATTTGTAAGACTTACGTGATTATTTTATCTTACATCAATATCTTAAATATCTTAATTATGTACTTAAGCTTTTGATGTCTGACCAGTGTTAGACAATATTCTCTAATTCTCCAGGATATCAAACAAAAAAATCATCAACTTGGATTCCCTTCCTCTATTTCCCTTTCAAACCCCAACTTCTGCCAAATCTAACATGATTTTCATGCTGACAAGGGTTAGAACACTCACATTCTATTTTATAACTGTAATTAAGTTTTATGACTTGATTTAAAATTTTATGAGTTGATTTTAATTTAAAAAAAATCAATAAATGGCCTTTAATATATCATGATTATATAAATAAAGTTCCATTGACAAGCCAAGTTCTTCCAGACCTTGGCCTCCTCAGTTCTAACAGTATGTCGACCCCCCTCCATTTCCCCAAATCCAAAGGCAGCTTTGACAAACAGGATGACAAATGGGATATCTCATTTGTTTCCCTTCACTACTGTGTGTTTCAACCCCTTGCACTTGTCACTGCCATTTCAACAGGGTTTTAGTGGAGAGCAAAGAAACAGTCTGCCTCAAACTATATTGGTAGTTAAGAATGATATTACTAGTTGGGGGGGGGACTCCTTTTGTAAAAAACAAAAAAAACAAAAAAATGTTTTATGCTCAAAAAAATTGTGAAATGCCATGTTCAAGAAATCCAGGAGGCTGTTGACTGCAGGGCTCCTTGGTCTCTAACAAACCATTTCCATGGTCACTTTCTAAGGACAAGATAATTCAAAACCTCTGATATGTTTCTTAGGGACAAAGAAATAATTCTGTGCAAAGAGCCAGAGATATCAGATTAACAAACAAAAACACAGCAGGAACGCTAATGGAAGTAGAATTTCTCAAATAGGAAGAATACAGGACTAGATGTTAGTAGCCAACAATAAAAATCTTTGAGAAATCTGGCATTTTGCACTAAGTTCCAACACAATTACATTTTCTGAATCTCTTTACTAGTTATACCAATGTATTATGGCTTATAAAATCAGTATTTTACCAACTACACACAGTTATAGAAATGTTTTATATTAATTCCTTTTGCTACAGTTTTTTTTTTTTTTTTAAGAAGAGCTAAATGACAATATAGATAACCTCAGCTGACTCTGGGGGTTGTTTGAAATAATAATGCAAACTTTGGGATTCTATTTCAACGCCCCGCACCTTCTTTGAGATACCGTGAAAATATGTTCCTCATGAGATTTCTGTTGAGATTGGCAGCTCAATGAGAATACCTGGTTGACAGTATTTCAACATTCCTAGCTCCCGCTTTGCTTATTATCTGAAAGCACCGAGGAGTCAACAATTGTAAAAAAGAAGTGAAAATGGAATTTTGCTTTAACTTTTTTGAAGTTCTAAAAGGTTTTGACTCAAGACACATTTGGAGGAAAGGCTGAAATCTACTGTGGCTTCATGCTCGTCCACTTGACCCAAAACAAACAGAACAGCAACAAATGCAGCAAGTTGCCTATTTTCAATTTAAACTTAATAAGTTAAATCAAATGTAACTGTGATCATAAAATCTTAAGGTATATGTCGAATCATTTGAAAACATCATAGTTGAATTTGATGGATATCTGTTTGAAAGCAGATCATATTGCTGGATTGAATTTAGTCAAAGTGACAAACGTCTCTGTCCATAAAGTTATTGGCAGCATCGTTATTCTTGATAAAAAAAAAAAAATACAACCAAACGACTACAAACAGGGACCTCACCCTGTGCCAGGCCCTGTTCCAAGCAGTGAACACACATTATATTACATCCTTGAGTCCCAGAAGATCCCTCTCAGTGTGTATTATTTCCTATCCTCTTTTATGGGTGAAAAGCTCACACTTAGAGGAGTTAACTATATCCCTTGAGTGGTCTCGGCATCCTGACTTCAAACTCCATACTCTTGGGTTACGTTTCATGTGTAAGTATAAACAAAGAAATACCATTTTCCACTGCTCAGCTAGAACAGTGGTTCTCAACCTTCCTAATGCCGCGACCCTTTAATACAGTTCCTCATGTTGTGGTCAGCCCCAACCATAAAATTATTTTCACTGCTACTTCATAACTGTAATTTTGCTACAGTTATGAATCTTAATGTAAATATCTGATATGCAGGATGTATTTTCATTGTTACAAATTGAACATAATTAAAGTATAGTGATTAATCACAAAAGCAATATGTAATTATATATGCATTTTCTAATGGTCTTAGGCGACCCCTGTGAAAGGGTCGTTCGACCCCCAAAGGGGTCGTGACCCACAGGTTGAGAACCGCTGAGCTAGAGCAACACACAGTTGCTCCCAGTGCCGGCATTCTAATGTACCTTCAACAGGGATATAAATTGATCTGAGATTTCTAGAGGGCAATTTAGCCATTTATATCAGGCCCTTCTTTTAATCTCTTAGACAAGAAATAATGCAAGGACAAGGATATCTATCACAGTGCTATGAATAACAACAATGTGACACAATGTAAATATTGTTCAAAGGAGAATTAGTAAAATAATTTATGACATGCACATTTAAAGGAACCCCTGTATCTATTAAACACAATGTAATTGATCTATATTGACAAGAAAAAACATGCATGACTTACTATTCTATGTAGTCTTTGCTTCTTCATATTTTTCTTCAACTGTAGGCATTGCACTTTTTCCTTTTACCAAATCACTGAGGAAGATTTTAGAAAGAATAAAAATTGGGGTTTTCTTAAAAGATAGTTTTCATTCATTCAAAAACTATTTACTGCATCCTCACTATGTGCAAACCCTTTTCTAGTTTTAAAAATAAAATCCCTCATGGAACTTTCATCATCAAGGATATTCAAATACAGTTGACCCTTGAGGTCAGGAGGTCAGGGTGCCAACACCCTGGATGGCCTAAAATTCACATGTAACTTTTGACTTTCCAAAAACTTTACTACTAATTTACTACTGTCCGGAGCCTTACTGATAACATTTAACAGTTGATTAACATATATTTTGTATGTGTATTACATACTGATTTCTTACAATAAAGTAAGCTACAGAAAATAAAATATTAAGAAGATCATAAAGAGATAATACATTCATAGTGCTGTTCATATTTATTGAAAAGTATCCGCATATAAGTGGACTCGTGAATGCAGGTACTAAACCTGATTGTTCATATATACCCCCCTGAGCACAGTACCAGACACAGAGAGTCAAATTATTGTGAAAAAGTCAGGCCTAGAAATTATGCTTTTAGAGCCATCCCTCCAATACAGAAAATACTGCAATTGGGTGAGCTCATTTAGATATATAATACAATTTCAATAAATACAGAGGACTGAAGATCATTGTGGCAAGAGCTAATAAGGTTAAAATTGCATGTACATCAATCAATATTTACTTAAAAATCATTTATTCTATTTTATCCTGATAAGTAAATATGTGAGAACTGTTATTTGGAATAAGTCAAAAATTAACAAAATTTGTTGAGCATTCATCTTTCAAATTATTGCTCAATGAACTAATGGCTAATGCACAAACATTTTAGCATACTACCTGATATATTAATGAACTATTTGCTAGCTATACAAGTTAGAATCAAGTTTAGTTACTAAATGACTAAACAAGAAACTTAATAATGCAGCTCTTTTAAAAAATGTTCTTACATAACATAAGTCTGGAGGTGATTCCAAGGTCATTAGACATCATTGTTCTCCAATATCTTCAATGTAATGCAGGATCTAGGTTAGATGCCAGGCATTTGAGAATTCCTAAAATAAAAAGACAAAAAGCAGAGTAAAAACACTCTTCTTCCAGGTAAAGGAGGTTTACTTGGAAGTGTATTGAATAATTTCTTACATTTCAATGTTGACTCCTGGCTATCAAGAATAAAACAATTGTTTGGTGTCTACAAAGAATTTTATTTATAATCTTGTATTTTTTGACCATTGTCTATTTAAAACTGATGTTTTTTCTAGCAACTACATTATTAAATTTATTTTACTCTGACTTTGATCTGATGGGATTGTGTTTAATGATGCTGGAAGAAACATTTACATTTCCAATAATTCCTCCATTAGCAATGGTTAAGAACCCAGTACTTCCTGATCTGTTTTAGAATATCATTAAGGCTCAGTAAGGCACTGACTCAGTATGGTTTACTTGGCATCACTGGGTACCAAGTAGTACATTTATTTAACTTCTCAGCAGTTCATTGGCATTTTGGTGAAAAGAGGTGATGGAGGCTCTTTAATTAACCTCAACTATTGCACTGGCATAAGAAACTGAATCATCTGCCAGAATCATTAGGAATTTATAAGCTGAGTTCAGCAGCAAACGTTCATAAATTCAATCACGTGTAACCTTTCCAGTAAGTGACACCAGTCAATTGAAATTTATTAGGGGGGAAATCACTGGCTTTGACATTCACACTAAATACCCAGAGCATTAAGATTCAGCGTGCCAGAACCCGAGAAATCACTTTGTAGAAAGTGTGCAGAATTTTAAGGTGGAGAAATGATGAATAAGAACTGAGTCGCTCCTCTTGAGTGTTATCAAGAAATATGAGAGGTTTAATACTTAATCACGCCTCATTTTCTTCAACAGGACAAACTCCTACTGTGGGACCTGGAACGAGGACCCTGACTATTGAACAGTGGGTGTCATAAAGCATTGGTGAGTCGCTTGGTGTGGTGTAGAGACAGTCTGGTGAGGAAGCTTGCTTGACAAGTTCCCGAAAGGTACTCATGACAGATAACCTGAGAAAGCAATCAAATTTCATTTTCTGCATCTTTAGTGATAACATGAGGTTATAGTTATATAGAGTGTAATGTAATAGATTTTAGAAATTTGATTAAATTATTAAAAGCATGATATAAGTATAGATTGAATGATTTTAAAATAAGAGTATGGCCCTAGCCAGTTTGGCTCAGTAGATAGAGTGTCGGCCCTCAGATTGAAAGGTCCCGGGTTCGATTCCGGTCAAGGGCACGTACCTCGGTTGCAGGCTTGATCCTCGGCCCTGGTGGGGTGTGTGCGGGAAGCAACCAATTGATGAGTCTCTCACATCTATGTTTTCCTCTCTTTCTCTCTCTCCCTCCTCCCTTTCTTCCACTCTCTAAAAATCAATGAAAAATGTATCCTAACTTCTTATAGGAACACTTTTCTGATACTATGTCACATATCATAACTCTCCTAGAGTTATACATTTTAGTTGCAGATTTATTTTCATGATTATATTTTTGAAAATATTAGAGAGATCTAATCAGGCAGCATAATTTTTCCAGTATTCATAATGAAACTCTGCATCTTTCTTCAAATAATCTTCATACCTAAATGTATCATTTTTACAAGATTTAAAATTTTTATCAATTATAATATTACTAAGAGGCCTGATGCAGAAAATTCGTGCAAGAGTAGGCTTTCCTTCCCCCAGCTGCCAACACCAGCTTCCCTCTAGCACCCGGGACCTGGGCTTCCCTCGCAGCCCTGGCTTTGTCTGGAAGGATCTCTGGTCTAATTAGCATTTGATGCTTTTATTATTATAGATATTTAATATTATATTAATTGAATTGATGAAAAAATATTCCCCTGTGGTCACCTCAAAAGCTTTCTACATATAAATATATATCTTACCATAAAATATCAACTATGATTAGCTAAAACAGTGGTTCTCAACCTTCCTAATGCCGTGACCCTTTAATACAGTTCCTCATGTTGTGGTGACCCCCAACCATAAAATTATTTTTGTTGCTACTTCATAACTGTAATTTGGCTACTGTTATGAATCGTCATGTAAATATCTGATATGCAGGATGTATTTTCATTGTTACAAATTGAACATAATGAAAGCATAGTGATTAATCACAAAAACAATATGTAATTATATATGTGTTTTCTAATGGTCTTAGGCGACCCCTGTGAAAAGGTCGTTCGACCCCCAAAGGGGTCGTGACCAACAGGTTGAGAACCACTAGAATATTATGAATTTCATGACTGAAATTCTGGACAATGCCTAGGTAGAAAATACTGACTATAAACTCAGTCCTTGATCTGAATGCCCTTGTTTTAAAGATTTAAATCCTTAAAACGATAAAAATTTCATTTTGGATATTTAATTTCTTTTTCTTAAGTAATAAAATATGCATAAGTAATGTGGCAAAGATGGTGATGAATGTCTTGAAAGAGATTAATTCTGGAGAATAAGGATAGTTTATAATACTAATGCTGTGAGCAGTGAAGAGCAAAGGAAGGTAGGAAATATAGCTTATGTCTTGTGACTTTCCCTGATATTTTTAAATATAAACGTGATAGCTGTTCTCAGAGTTTGAAAATGGTTGGCTGTCAATCATATATTAATAACTATATTTCATACTGGTGGTTACTAAATAAAACTTATTTTATGAGCTTCTAAAACCCAGATTTTGTTACAACCACTAGAACCATCAATTAGTTGTCTCCAGACCCAGGACCAAACCCACAACCTGGGCATGTTCCTCAACTGGGAATCGAACCTGCAACCTTTTGGTGCATGGGATGACACCCAACCAACTGAGCCACATCAGCCTGGGCTTCATTCCCTTATTTGTAAAATATGTATTACTACATAAAACTATTAAATTTATTCAGTGGCTTACTTACCTATTGTTCCATAAAAGTTTAAATCTCATAGGGAAGTTTAATTTGGGCTGTTTATTATTTTGGTTTACACATTTTTGTTCACTCTAGTATTTTCAACAACTCTAATCAATCTCACATATTTCAGCCAAAAAATATATTTGTGGAAGGAATGACCTAGCCACCTAGAGAGAGGGTGACCACAGCTCTCCTCCCCCCACGTTAGGAGCGGATACTATATTAGGTCTCTTAAGGAAGATTATTTACTGGTTAAGTGACCCGTCAGTTGCATTTTAATGTTAGGTAGCCTGTCTCATGTCAATGTAGGTTCAGATGAAGGAATTTTCAAGGCATCCAAATGGAAATGTTGATATGAGTGAGGGTTCAAAGAAAGGTTCTAATAAAAGATACATATCCGGTGATTGTTGGTATGTTCAAGGTTATTAAAGCACTGGTTTAAATAGCATGACCTGTTTATGAAGAAAGGAGACAATGGCCCAGACATGAGCCTCACAGAAACTTAAGCTTTTTATGGTGGAGATGGATAAGGCCATAATGGCAAGTAAAGATGGCCAGAGAGCTAAAGGGAAAAATAGAAAAAGCCAAAAGTAGTTTCAATTGAGAGAACATGGCTCAGGGTGTCCAACTGAGCTCAGGGCTCTTTTACAATGAGGACTAAAACACGTTCTTGACCTCTGGCCCAATTCTAAGAAAAGAGTTCATCCTATTGCTGGAGATAGTCTATTACCAGTCAAATGCAACACGTACTTAGAACTGGAAAATGCAGAGTTAAACAGACATAAAGATGACTAGTTTCCTTAAGAAAGTCAGAATACTATTGTGTCTAAAATTTCACAATTTTCAATAGCTCACTTCAGCAAACTTAGTGCCTGCAGTAGACACACACAAATTCATATGTCTAGCATTTTCATTTTCATTAAAAAGGAAAATCGTTAGGAGAGCTATTAACTTATTAATAAAAACGGTTGATTAGTAATCAGAAGCATTTTCATGGAAATGACAACAGATGCATATTAGATTCCAAGACAGATGAAATAGGGCAAAGCAAATCAGTTTGGGTGGATTATTCTCTCATCAAGGTCTGTTTTTAATGCAGAAGTTGCATCATTTTCTTCTCAGAAACAGACTAAACTTATAAAACTTAAAGGTGAGTTGCAAGAGAAATAATAAAGTAAGTTATTATAGTTTCTTCTTTGTGGGCACCTTCAGCTTTATTATAGGTCAAACATAAAGCAATAGTGGAATTGTTGGGGGGGGGGGGAGGTAAAGAGACCTTCTGTGTATGTAGCATTCCTGCATCAATATTTGAGAATGATAAAATATCCTATTACACAAGTGAATAGGAAATAATCCTCTAATATATCAATACCATCCTCCTGTCATTAACTGCAAGTAGAACATATTGCATTTGTTCTTGTGAGTATAGTAATTTTCATACGATAACACTGAAATTTCAGAGATTGGGTTTCTTATCTTTGATGGGTTTTGCAATCAGAGCTTAAAATCACTATATTAGAGGTTTCGTCTAATTTAGGGAACGAAAGTTGTCTGGGTGATCCAGCCAAAATGTTTTATTGAATTACATGTTGTGTCTATAAAAGAGAAAATTAAAAATAAAATAAATCACAACTCTACAAGAGGCAAGAAACTAGAGATGTCTAAGGATATGACTTTTCCCATAATTGAGAAATCAAATCTTCTGATAGTCAAAGCTTTACTCACCTTTTATGTATATTTTTAAATGTCCCCCATCTCACACCCACATTGTGTCTTCCTCCTGAAACCTACACCTTATATCCGAGGGTTGGGAAAGAGGAGTGTGTTTTGGTAGGGCTGTGAATGACCCCTCATGGCCTTCTAAGAGGAGACATACTCCAGTGCAGGCCTCCTGGTAGCGCATGTCTCCGGTGTGGTTTCAAGCATTGTTTTTTTCAAATCCTAATTTCCTTGATTGGAATTTGTGACCTTTGAACCTTGCTCTCTATTGTCTACACACACACACACACACACACACACACACACACACACACGTACACACACACACACTAGTTGCCCAGATTGTTGTTTTTTTCTCTCTCTTGTATACACACTGCTCAATGAAGAACATTAATTTTCAAAAGCAGTATAATCCAGTCCCATAGGCAGAAGTCAGGAAATGATTTTCTGACTATTTCTGACTTTCTACTTCAAGGAGTCAAAACAATAGATACGGTGGTTCACCTGATTTCCCTAGTTTTCAAAGAGGCACTTCAAACTCTGTGAGAAATAAGAACAAGACACATTGCTGGACATGGGTGGCTACTTCTTTCACTACAAATGCAATTAGTTCTCATAATACCAGGTCCAGGTTCTGGAGAGAGAGGAGATTTTACTGCTGTAGTGACACATGCCTTCTTCACACGTAAGTCAAATTGAAGCTCCACATTCCCCAACATTTAAAAATGTCGTCTAGAGTCAGTAGGGCAGAACAATATTTGGTAAAGAGCACAAAAGGTAACTGGGAATTTAACTTGGAATTCCCTTCTGTCACTATAGTGCTTGATGTGACATTTCACATCTGTAGCAGGATTGACTCCTCATTCTCATTTAGTCATTGATTGATTCAAATTGTTATTTTCCTCATTCAGGAAAACGTTTGCCTACTATTCATAAATTATTTATAAATGAGTGATGTAGAGTGTCTGCAAGCTCTGTTTACCTTTTCATTCTATACTAGAGGCCCGGTGCACAAAATTCGCACACTCAGAGGGGTCCCTCAGCCTGGCCTACACTCTCTCACAGCCCTCTCACAGTCTGGGAGCCCTCGGGGGATGTGTGACTTATGGCTTAGGCCCGCTCCCCGCCGGGAGAAGGCCTAAGAAGGCAGTTGGACATCCTTAACGCTGCCGTGGAGGCAGGAGAAGCTCCCACCACCACCGCTGTGCTCTCACCAGCCATGAGCCCAGCTTCTGGCTGAGAGGCACTCCCCCTGTGGGAGTGCACTGACCACCAAGGGGCAGCTCCTGCATTGAGCGTCTGCCCCCTGGTGGTCAGTGTGCTTTTTCAGCAACCAGTCTTTCCACTGTTCGGTCTATTTGCATATTACCCTTTTATTATATAAAATAATTAGCACAAATTTACATGCTCAAGTACTTCAGGTCTTCTTGCTATAGGGGTTTAGGTTCTACATTTCTTTAATGCTTTTCTTTAATTTCCCAATGGCAATAATGTTCGCCAGTCCAGCAAACCAAGCCCTACAAATCCCCAAAGGGTTTCTTCTCTGGTCAAATAATTGCAATTCTCATTGGAATTTGATAGTTGGGACAGCAGATAACAGCGGCAAGGATATGTTTCTAAGCACTTTCTGCTCATTTCACGCACTAGCACAAATGAGAAAGCTTAGTGTTTATGAGTCACAAACTATTTTGCTTAGGCAGATGTCAGCTTGACTGCCTACAAAATCACCCAAGATGATTTTAAAAACACCAGTTCTCAGTATTTGAGGAGATCTGGGGTGTAGTCCAAGAATCTGTATTTTTCAAAGCTCTTCCAAGTAACTCTGATGCCAAGCCAAATGTGTGAACCTAGGCTACATTCTGTTTGCCATACTGTTCTCAATTGCTTCAACATTTAATGTATATGCACTTGGGTTCCAAGGTTTATTGCCCACTATCGATGTAATTTTGACCAAATAGTATTTCAGTGTTCCAGTGTCTTCATTAATAGGTGTTTTGCGAAGATTAAATGAGTTAAATTCATATAAAATTCTGAGACTTATAATTGAGATAGATATTATTTTCATTTTTTTTACTTATCACTCTTAATTTTTCAGTCATCAACCTTTCTCAAAGGCAAAGAGAGTGCTAGAGAAATATCTAGTAGGGGAAGTTTACCCTGTTTTCAGAGAAAAAAAAGACTCGGATGTGTTTATAGACTTAGATAAAAAGTCATTGTTGCCCATCCAGCGTAGTTCAACAGTTGAGTGTTGACCTATTAGCCAGGAGGTCATAGATCAATTCCTGGTCAGGGCACATGGGTTGTGGGCTTGGTCCCCAGTAGTGGGTGTGCAGGAGGAGCTGATCAATGATTCCCTCATTGATGTTTGTATCTCTTTCCCTCTCCCTTCCTCTCTGAAATCAATCAATCAATGACTTATAGGTATATAAGTCATTGTCCAGGGAGATCTGGGAGAAAGGAAAGGGTGTGGATCTCTGGTAGAGCCAAGTTCGCAGAGAAGAGGACCAGAAGATCCCCGCAGGTTCAGACATTAGCCTTGAATAGGTGAAACAGGTTTCCCTGAGTGCACACGTCCTTGTGCACATGTGGACCTGCATATAGATGAGATTATTAATTTCTAATGGACTCTATCATCTTTATGCCATGGATTAAAGGCATATAATGAGAATTTAAACACTGAGGAGGGCTGTCTAAAGATCACATTGAGTGGCAGTCAAGGCATAGCAGAATGAGACAATATGTGCTCTGTCCTCTTTACTTTGTGCCTCATTCAGATGCACTGAACTGCCGGTCTACATGGATCTCGTATCATATGATGTGATATTGTGCCTTATTTCACTTCCTTCACAGGACATTTGGGATAACCTCTATCACCTAAAAGACAAGTTAACACAAAGATACTTTTAGAAGAAAGGAAACGAAGGTCGGTCAGGAAATCTTAGATGTAAAATAAGTATTAGATGCATTGAACTGTGGTTCCTCCGCACGTGAATGGCTATACTGTCTGAATGACAACAGTGATGATTCCAGCTGAAGTAAAATTCAGAACTACCAGGACAGGAAAGCAATTTTCTGATTGTCCTGCAAAAAGAGAAATAGCTCTAACTGGTTTAGCTCAGTGGATAGAGCGTCAGCATGCAAACAGAAGGGTCCCAGGTTCGCTTCCGGTCAAGGGCATGTACCTTGGTTGCGAGCATATACCCAGTAGGGAGTGTGCAGGAGTCAGCTGATGGATGTTTCTCTCTCATAAGTGTTTCTAACTCTCTATCCCTTTCCCTTCCTCTCTGTAAAAAATCAATAATATATATATTTTTTTAAAAAAGAAAGAATAAATTACACAATATAAGACGATTGCTTTCCCATTATCCAGGGCCACATTATCCCACAGCGGGTCTGTGTTATTCCATTCCTACGTAGCCTTTAATAATAAAACCGACAAGTTTGTGGAGTTAAGTGGAGAATCTATCACGATCATTTCAGGCAGTGGTATTACACGTTACGAGAAATGCCTGCGAGCCTCCCACTCGGGCCCCTTCAGAGACGGCTTACTTCCCACCGCAAAGGCCATAAAACAGAAATGAACATAACAAATGTTTCTGCTTGTTCCCTAGACATCATTTAAAACAAAGGTAATCCATAACCGTAAGATAAAACATGGCAAGCTCCTCCTTCAGGTACTCCTAGCTACCAATATTTTTGAAGTTCCATGCATTAGGCAAATGTGAGAAACAGTCCATTCTTTCTCGCGTAAACATCTTATTCTAGCAGAGAAAGGTAGAAATCCACGCTATCACGTGCTCTTATGCTCCCTTTTTAGGGAAGGCAAGTGCAAATGCTCCTATTGCCTTAGCCTAGCTGACTATTAACTAAAACCATAAGAATCTACCCAGGGTTTTTATCTGAATGTAGAAAGGGCACATACTCAGATTTTTTGGCTGATCCCCAAATCTCTGCATTCTGATGTGGTGTGTGTTACTTGGCATTTCCTGAATGACAACAATATTGAGAGTCTTTCTGTATGTTTACTTGCCATCTGCTTCTCTTCCTTTGTGAGGTACCTGTTCACATCTTTTGCCCATTTTAATTGGATAATTGCCATGTCATTTAATTTTAAGAACTCTTTGTATGTTTTGGGTACAAATTCTTTATGAAAAAAATATTTTGAAAATATTTCTCCTAGTCTGTGGCTTGTCTTTTCATTTTCTTATCATTTATATTACACAGTACAGGTGTTTCTGATTTTAATAAAATCCAACGCATCCATTTCTTCTTTTTCAGATTACAATATTGGTGTTATAGCTAAAAACTCATGGCCAAGCCAAGGTCATCTATAATAATAAAAGTGTAATATGCTAATTAGCTGGACGTCCTTCCAGATGACCTTCTTGACAAAGCTGGGGCTGCGAGGGAAGCCTGGGTCCCGGGTGCCTGCTGGTGCCAGGAGGGAAGCCCGGGTCCCGGGTGCCAGGGGGAAGCTGGTGCTGGCAGCCAGGAGAAGGAAGGCCTACTCTTGCACGAATTTCGTGCATCGAGCCTCTAGTGTGATAATAACTATTCATATACTACGTGAAACATACTGCTCAAGGCACACAGATGTAAATGTTGATATATGCAGAGATAGATTAGGGGCAGGTCTGTCTGCAGTTAAAAATAAAATAGAATTTGTATCCTGCCTTTAGGAAGAGAAAACTGAGCTTTTCCTGGGTTTACTGCTTCTTAATTTATTGATTCTCTACTAAGCATAATGCCTTGCTAGACTGCCATAGGGCAGTGGTGCATAGACAAATGTTTGACAATTGGCTTTCTGGGAGAAGAGAAGCCCTCATATGAAGTACTTGCAGTTTTCCGTGGAATAAATACTTTCAATCTGATTGATTTCAAGCTATCAGCTTGATGTTCACTGAATGCCAAGTTTAAGGGGGATGTGCACTGTCAGCTCTGGAAAGCTGGTGCAGAATCGGTCCCCAGCACACCCTTGGAGGAATGACAAACCCATAAGAAGAAATAAGATACTGAAAAGACACTACCCTGGCAGACCCCATAAAGGAGGGTATGCTACACAATAGGAGAGGATTGTGGAAAACCATTCCAGCATTTCCAAAAAGAGATGCATCCACTCTTTAGCTGTCTTCCTGACTTTGCACAGATGAAAGGCAGCTTACTATTTTTTCTTAATTCTTTCTTCTTTTCTAATTTCTAGCACATAGCTGACTTGTCACCACTTAGGGGTTGTTTTTTTTCCCCTCCTTTTCACTTGGACAATATTTTAACTTTAAAATTGCTTTTCTTATTTTTATCTTCACTTGTCCATAGAGAGTTATGAATTGGTACTTCACCGCTGGTCACCATGAGGACTATGAACCAGTCCAATACCAGGAAGGCTATGGGAGTGAGGCCCGAGATTGATTCTAATTAGTATTTAGTTAGAATAATCACCAAAAATATGTTTTGACCAGAAGCCCATTTTTTAAAAAGTGAAACATGTCCAAGTCTTTTCTACCTAAAACTAGCTGCCAATTTTCAAAGAATATCAGCAATGTCACCCAATGGTTTTCTGTGGCAGAGGAGCCATAATATTTATCCTGTCTAACATGACCCAGTTTGACCCATCTGCCTCCCTACCTAAATCTCTTCCAGAAATTCTCTGTATAACTGACAGCTTCCTTGGATTCACATTGAATTATACATAAGAATATTTTCCCTCTACATATCTGCTCAGGGTGGCAAGACTAAAAAAAAACCAAATGTTTTCAGCAGTGTTTAACGTGAGCCAATTTCATTTTAGATCTCCTAAACATTTTTATTGGCTAGACTTACATATGGAACACTGAGCTCTTGTTCTTGTCCTCCTTGGTTGTCGCTATTTTAAGAGGTTGTAGCTCAATCTCACAAAACAAGGAAAATAAACAGCGATTTTTCCCCCCACATGGTCGTCTGTTCTAGCTGGAAAAACACACAATATATTTTTAAATTTGCTGTTTGCCACTACACAGTTTCAGAGATAAATGCCTGTGCATGAGCGAGTTTTCATATCCTATTTGGTGTGCATATAATTCAGGGTATCTGCTTTATCATCACTTTAACTTGTCTCGGCCCCCGAAGATCAATGGGAACTTGAAATTAACTGCAGGTAGCTATTCAGAAAGAATATTGCTGCAGATGTAAAACTGTGCATGTGGTCATAAAAAAGAAAAGTCAATTTCACTGAATTATATCATGCATACGTCTCCAAAATTGCTTTATCAATACGTGATATGTGGCAAAAATAAGTAAAATAAACAAGAAGCATTCTCCTTTCCTCTACTCTCTGTCATTTCCTATTAGTTTTAATGAAAATACTTTGATTCAGTACTTCCTGTGGAGAATAGGGATAATATGTCCCTGTAGGCTTCGCCATTCCGTGGTTGTTAGAGAGACACTGGGTAGATGCATTCTTTTTCTAAGACACTGATTTCACTATCATTATTCTTTAGTAAGTGGACACGGAGAGCTGTGTTTTCATCTAGCAGTTCAAAGCGGGGGGAAGCTTGATGAAAGATTTAATTATTTATCAGGAAACTCTAACAAGGCATTTTACAGTTTGTTAAGAAAAAACAATGTCTTAATAGAATAAAATACTTATTTCTGAGATGCCAGTGAAAACAGAAATGTTGTAGAGTATATTTTAACCTTGCAAGGAATATTTTGTGATATTTCTTATATAGATCAGAACAGAGCGTGCTGCTTGCTCATGTTTGAGCTGCACAAGATAAAAAAAAACAAAACAAAAAAACTATAAACCAGCAAACTAATGTAAACCCCACATAGAGTTAGAACTGCAGGAAAACAATGGTAATACTCAATGGATCTAGAGAGAAACACACACATATGTATGTGTGTGTATAGTACAACAGAGCAGAGTAAAAGATAAATACATTTCATGTGAATATAAGAAAGGGTCAAAAATGCAGTATCTGGCACCCACCCAGGAATTACTGAGACCTGCACTTTCTAAAGTCCATGCTAGTAAACTTGATAGCTTGTACATAACTAGCAATAGCAGTGATAATTTAATTTGCAAAACAAATATTACATGTTTGATAAATAAGGATATGAAACGGGTGGTATCTCTTAACAGTCAAGTAAGCCCTTGTGCAGATCAAGAAGTAGATGAATTAACCTTTCACAACAATCCAATCACGTGTTCAGAAATATTAGCAGTACAAGCATATAAACTGGCTTCAAAGTTCAAGCATATTTAAACTACTTTAGACATAAGAGAATTAAATGAATAAGAAAAACCATTTCAAATCCTCTGTGGAATGATATGGGTAAAAAGAAGAAGAAAAATATGAATGTGGGGAGCTCTTATTCCATCCTCGTGCTAAGAAAACTTGAATTCCTTTGACCTTCCTGTCTAGTTCCTTCTAAAGAAACTGGGGTAGTTTACAGACTGCCTGCATGTTCAAATTTGAGGACACTATTTATAACTGGAAGTGCTCTCTGTGTATTAAAAGGCATGCGTGTGTGTGTGTGTGTCCTAGTGTGTTTATCGCAAATTTGGATGTCTGCCTATTCATTCAGCCAAATAATGGCAAGCTTCCAAAAACAGGATTTGAGATCCTGTATTATCACCACTTAGAAATGAGGAAAATTATGTTCTCCAACCAATCTCTACCAGAACTTTGACTGAAGGATGTTAGCAAATAGCCCAGTAACAACCAAGCAGCACCATATCCCTTGTTATGGCTCCATTTACAAAGTTGGAGAGGCTGGGGCACCACGATTATCAGGTCAGCTGGCCAGCTCCCTCAAATGGAAGCCACATTCTCTCTCTTCCCACTTCAAGTGCTAATTTATACATGTGTCATCCCCGGCAGCTTGCTCATTAGCACTCGCGTGACTCAGACTCCATTACACTGAGTGATCGTCAGGGGCCAGGTTTCAGAAAATGCTCCAAGACAAAGAGGCGTGTGAGTCCTCATTGTAGCATCACCTTAGAAGTGGACAATGAACGTGCATGCAGGTTGGACTGCGGCAGCCTGACACCTCATTAAAATGAAGACAAAACCAAGGTGAAGAGCGCATGGTCGCATAATGAAGGACCCAATCGTTGGGATTTTGTTGACAAGGTGTTAGCATCTCCTCAGGAAGCCGGGTGCCCTGGTGGTGGTGGTGAGAATTTGGGGGAGCCTAGAAATCATCTGTGGCTCATCTTACGTGGATACAAAATGCCTCTCATCTCCTCCTTTTCCAGGAAACAAATGGCAAAAGGGACAGAGCAGCATATGGTAGAGTCAGTCTGCTAGATGGTGGCGGCCTTGATGGGTCCTTCTGTGAAAACATATGCAACTGATCGACACAGCAGAGGGTACACAGGGTGGCCAACAGAAAAGAGGAACTGACTGTATGCTGATAACTTCCCCGGTACAGCTACAGAGCTGGGATTCTGCTTATGGGGAAAGACTGAGGGAGGGGCATAGACTTCTGACTTCCTGTCTGCTAGGGGTCAACAGAGACTCAAAGCAAGCTAGTCCAACCCTGTTTGGGCCAGAGAGAGTAATGGGAAACTACTCTCTTGCAGAGCCTCTGAAGGGAAATGGTCATTTCTATCTCAAAATTTTACAGAGAAAAATGAACATTTTATTAAACTCGCATATCTCAAATATTATTAGACACACACCTAATTATTTTACTGTAATAAGAATAGAAGATCAACATAGGGCATATTGGTCTTATCCTATATAATAAAGAGGTAATATGCAAATGGTTGTTATGGGGTGACGTGTAAAGACCGATCAGCAGGAAGGCGGGGCAACAAGGTACAAGCAGCGAAGAGCTATGAGTTGCAGAGAGCGACAAGCAGCAGTGAGCGGGCTGCCAGCTGAGACAAGCGGCAGTGAGCTACTCGCACACAGATTCGTGCACAGGGCCACTAGTCTACATACAAAAATACCTATTAAAGAGAAATATCTACATGAGTCACAATCAAAACTAAAATTTATTTTCCCTCTATTTTCAATTTATTTGAAAAGTTTTTGAATCTGCAATCAGTTTCAACTTCTCCCTAAAATGCTAATCAAGCTCTGACATCAATATATTCCTTCTATTAGCAAAAAGTTACTTATTTGAAATACCAGGTAAAAAAAACAATTCCTGCCAGAATATTTTACCCTATCAGCATTTATTTCAATGTGATCTACTTTAAACATATTTGGTATACTTACTGAAAGCTTTCTCTACTTGTGTTTACCCCACTGTCCATAATATCACCTTTACACCCTGAGTTGGTTCTTAGGAAATGTCTGTTCGATAAAGGAGGCACAGCCCTAGCCAGTCTGGCTCTGTGGATAGAATGTTAGCCTGTGGACTCAAGAGTCCCAGGTTTGATTCCGGTCAAGGGCACATACCTGGGTTGTGGGCTCAATCCCTAGTGGGGGACATGAAGGAGGCAGCCAATCAATGATTCTCTCTCGTCATTGGTGTTTCTATCTCTTTCTCCCTCTCCCTTCCTCTCTGAAATCAATAAAAACATATTAAATAAAATAAAAAGGAGGTACAGCAATTCAACTTCTCTGTTGCTTGGCATTTTATGGAGGTCACTAGTTATATCAGAGGGTTTTCTAGCCAAGAACAAGGGGGAGCTAAAACTTCCAGCTGGAAAGGATGATGTTAAAGACCCAGGAACCTGGTGTAGTACAGAACAAAAGTAATGGACATGCTTGAGAGCAGTAATTCAGTTAGCTCTCTATTATCTGTGCTAATGAAGAGGGGCAATGAAGCAGATGATCCGTAACCACGGATAATGAAAATCTATTTGCATTTAGCTCTGGGGTGCATTATCCAGAGCCCCTCACTTGTAAACAGGTGATGTTGCAAAAGGTCATTTGTAAATAGGTTATTTTGGACACAGAATACATTTTCCCAAGAAACAATGCAGCTGATTTATAGTGCTTATGCTATTTAGAAACTAAAACGTAGTCTCGGCATGCTTCCTACCATTTCAATAGAGAAGACTGCTTCCAATATTCAAGTAGAGAAGTCTGGAATCGGCCCTCCCTGGCCACAGACCTGTGTCCTCCCCTCTACCTTAAGGATATAAGACCAGAGGGAGCAAAAGCTCCCCCACCCCCCACTACCTTACCTTCAGACCCAAAGCAAAGTCTCTGGGAACACCAACTCCAAAGGCGGCTATGGTGGGGCAGATTAGGGCAGGGGACACTGGGAAGAGCTTCTCTGGCAGCTTTTCGGGGGCCCCTTTGGAATGAGTCCTTTGGGACGGACAGCATCCTGAAAATCAAGAGCCCAGCATGGGCAGGAGAGCTCTGTGGCAACTAACTTGACATTGCTCAGTACACCAAATTTCAGACTAGTTGCAGAACTTGTAGATTAAGCTCAGCAGATCGCAAAGTGTGGGCATTTTGTGAATATAGGGCACGTGTAAAAGGATACTTAAACAATAATGACATCATTGATAATTTTTTTAAAAGCACAAAACTCAAAGTCTGATCACCAGGAGAATAGTTATCTAAACTGTGGAATATACACGCTTTTTGAACAAACAAACTATCACAACAGGCAATATTTTAGCGATATAATATTAAGTGATAAGATACATTCAAAAGTACATAGACTACAATAATCTTTCTATAAAGTTGAATACAATTAAAATAACTATAATAGAGAAAATATGTATATATATGTACATGCAATGTAACTCTATAAAAGAAACTGAGGGAATGATGAATCTGGAAATCTGGGCACCAACTATGTTAGGTGTAGCATGTGAGACAAAAAGAATTAACATGAAGCCAATGTTTTGGGCCTCAGCAATAGAACAAAGTGTCTACTGAAATGGGGAAGACTAACAGGGACAGATTTTAGGGGGAAATGATCAGGAATTCTGTCTGGACATATTAAAGATTTTTTTAAATCAGATAGTCACCTGACATTTTAAAGGAGACAACATAATATATGTGTCTGAAGTTTAAGAGAGAGAGAAAACTAGGATAAAGAGATAACCTTGGGGACCTTCAGCATTATAGATGCTATTTACAGCCTTGGGCTTAAATGAGATCACCATGTTATCATCCATCATTTAAAGTGATTGCTGGGGATTGGAAGGAAATTTTTGCTTTTATATCCATTATTCAGATGGGGGGGTGGGGGAATTCTTCACAATAAAGTTTAGTTTCAATAATCCCTGCCCATTCTTCCCCATTAAGTGTCAAAAGTTAGAACACATATATATATATATATACTCAGATTAAGTATCTCTTCACCAATGCTGCTCAGAGTGAATGAAACACTGTTGACCTTGAACACCACAACGGGGTGGGGGTGTTAGGGGTGCCAACCTCCACACAGTCAAAACCCACATATAATATTTGACTCCCCCAAACAGTAACATAAACAGTTGATTTACACATATATATTTTTTTAAATATATTTTATTGATTTTTTACAGAGAGGAAGGGAGAGAGATAGTTAGAAACATCGATGAGAGAGAAACATCGATCAGCCGCCTCCTGCACATCCCCCACTGGGGATGTGCCCGCAACCCAGGTACATGCCCTTGACCGGAATAGAACCTGGGACCTTTCAGTCCGCAGGCCGATGCTCTATCCACTGAGCCAAACCGGTTTCGGCGATTTACACATATTTTGTATTTCAAATATGTTGAATTCTACATTCTTACAATAAATTAACCTAGAGTAAAAAAAAAAAAGGTTTTTTAAAAAGAGAAAATACACTTGCAGTATGTATTTGTTTTAAATCCGAATATAAGTGGACCCTGTGCTGTTCAAACTTGTATTGTTCAAGGGTCAACTATATTTCATGTCTGGGTTTTTATGTGGTTTATGTATTTTATTGCTGTGATTTACATTACTTTTCAAAATCTAAGCCTCATTGCCTATGGCCCTTTGAATGCTATCAAAGATTCACCCTGGTAAAATAAAACTTTATTTTTAGAAGCCGCTTCTGTTATCTGTTATTTTATTGTCTAATTCAAATTCCTTTCTCACTGGGAAGAAAATTGCTTCATCTCTATTTAGAGTTGTAATTTGAACTCTAGAAGAAACAAATCCCTCAAAGCCATTAGGGTGTTGACACAGCATCTTACCAGTAAAGAGAACAGCCGAGCTGCCGATGGACTGGCTTCTATTTACTTAGTTTATTGACACCGTGTCAGTGTCTGAGGGACTGTCATGGCATTTGATAGAGGGGACTTGTCTTACTGGTCTTATATCCTACACAGATCTCCAGAGTATTAACTATTGTTTATCTCCCCTCCTCGGGACCTAAATGCACAAAGAGGAAGAATCTTAAAAATAACAGTATGTTCTAACAAACTGTAAAATTCCTAGTAGGTAAAGATCTGTTAAGATTCTTTTTGTATCAAACTTGTGAATTTTCCAATGATCCTTTTTTCGTGTGTGTGACCTTAGGTTATTTATTTTTCTTTTAATGTAGATTGTTATTGATATTTGAGAGAGGAAGGGAAAGGGATAGAGAGGTAAATGAGAGATAAATGATGAGAAAGACAGAGATAGGCTGCCACCTGCACACCCCCTCCTGGGGATCCAGCCTGCAACACAGGCATGTGCCCTGACTCGGAATCAAACAATGACCTCCTGGGTCAGGGGTTGATGCTCAACCACTGAGCCACACCAGCTAGGTGGATAATGATTTTTTTAAAACCATAATTTGGAAACATAGTAAATGCATAAAGAAGAAATTATAATTTTGAGAGGACGAAGACAATCAAAAATGCCTAACTGTGCCCTTTCTTCACTAGAGAAGGAGAGCTCCCACCTCATGTGGTCGCTGTGAGGAGGTGGAGGACCCGGACAAGGGAAGAACGTATAGGAGGGCACCCTAGGGTTGCCAGCACTGCTTCCCACCAGGTGCAGGCACACACCCTCTTTATTCAGTGCAGCAATACCACGAGGTGATGAGCTGTGACTGTGGTACTGGTGAGGAAGCTGAGGCTTGAAATAAGCAGTAACTGGGTCAAGGAATACAGCGAGTCAGTGGTGTGGTGGGGATTTCTCTCTGTGCCTGTTTCCACCGGGCCCCTGTGTGACTAGACAAGCCACAGCCAGAGGGACAGAGCAGAAGTGTGATCATCTCAAAGGGAGTGAACTCACCCTGTAAATTAAAAACCGAATACTCGGGACTCTATGGGACATAGGCAAGCCACCTAGAACACAGCTCTTGTGATCTATTTTTTTCAAGAAATTAAAACAATTGTGGAAGATCAAAGGAAGATGTTTTCATGAGTCTCCCTCTCCGAGTTGATCAATCTTGACTTACCCTTGAAGCTCTTGCTTAGAGATATACAACTAACTCAGTAGCTTATGGGGCGCAGTTGTAACTTGTATGCTAGTCTTTCCAATTCGAACGGCCACCCCATGTACCTTGTTGCCCACGAAGATAAGCTCTTCCGTCTTAGCCCGGAGTCTGTGTCAGCAATCCCTTCGATTCCTCAAATATAACACTTGCTGATGGGAGCGAATTCAAAGCTGGTTAATTGCCTCCAATTTTTAAGTGAAAAGCCTCCTCTTTCTAACCCTCCAGTGCAATCAGGGAGGGGCTCTGTGCAGCCTGAACGCTCTTTCTATGGCTCTTTGGTGACAAAACTGCTGACCTGGGTGTTCTTTCACCAGGGCATGCGGAGCCCAAAAGGAAGAAAATAAAAGACAAGTTTTGAATCTTTAGGTAAACACCCAGGTGACTTGTTCTGCAAGGAAGGCAGTTTTGAATATACAAGACTTTGTGCAGACCCGCTTTTCATCGTGTACAAAAGCTTCCTTCAAACCTTATGCAGAAGGAGGGGGGGTGTTTTTTCCCAGATGGAGCAAATCGTTCGCCGACCCAGCCCTGAAATCTCCTCGGATAAATGAATGGGGCAGGAGTTTTCAGGGCATAGGTTTTTCTTCCAGAAAAATAAAATTTACCAATGTATTTATTAGTGATTATGCTATGTCTACATTTCCCTGACCACCCTAAAATAAAGTAGCAAAATCTTTTTGTCTCCATATATGAAACAAATAAACAAATGGGTCCATTTTAAATGCTAGTAAGATACTTTTTAAAAAATCAGAATTTATACATTATGTGAAACTCCATCGTCCTTATTTCCATGGATAAATGACATCTAATTTAAAGTCATCCAAAAGTCCTTCTCTATAACCCCGAATTAACATTTCTCTTGTTCTTGAAGTTAGTAGCATCACCGGCTCTCTCAAATGTTTAAATCCCAGCTACATAAACACCCTTTCTTTTTTTCTGGTGTCCCTCCAAATATGTGGAAACAGTACTCTCTTCTCTTCCTTTATCTCTTTGAGTTCATTTCTCATCCCATTACATTCTAGCTCCCATCTTACTACAGTCACCAAAGTTCATCGATTTTTGAATCCAAGGGCTTCTCATTGGACTTCAGCCGATCTCTGTAATACCACCATTCAGTCAGAGTTTTCTCCTGGATTTCCCGAGTACCTTTGGTGATTTCTCCTCTTTGCACTCACTCAAAAACCACTATTTATTACCTAACAACTCTATCAGTCATTGTCCTAGAAACCAGAGAAAAAAAGTGAGAATAGTCCCAACTGGTATAAGTGCTCAAAAGGCATTTTAGTTGACTAATCTTTTTGTTTTTGTTTTGTTCTTTTCTCTTGAATCCTATTGTGTTTTTGCTCGGTTAACTACGATTGAATATTTTTTAAATTACCTAATTATAGTAAGTTTCCTCCTACACATTCTTGATTGACAGGAGCTGTACTAAGTAGGTTCCACATCTTCCTCCCTGGTGCTCATTCAAACAGCTCCTTAGTACTTGCAGTTTTGGGGACAGGTGATTTTTTTATGCTTATCTTTCTGTTTATCAAGGTGATCTGTGGAGGGCAGGGCTGTGAGGCACAGATAATGTGTTTATAGACTTGTGGGGCCACAACTCTAGAGCCAGGTCTCAGCAGCGCAACAAGAAAAAGAGTGCAGGGCAGAGTTCATGGCTGGATCAGTCCAAATCCAAGGTCCAAAAGGAAGCCACCCTGGTAGAGTGGAAGGCCGTGGGAAAGTGAGCCTACTACATCAGTTCATGTGGAAGAGAACTATTGGGACATGGTGACAAGCAAAGACAAGGTAAGTAGATGGGTAGAAAATGAAAGTGCAAGACTGTAAAGATGGGTTTAGATTATGAGTATAAAGATGACGAAGCTAGAAAAGCTTCTACAACCAAGGGAACACTAAAAATGAGCAAGGCTTAGCAAATTAAAGAAATCTCTTTCTCTTCAGACTTAACCAACTCTTTTGAAAAAATAAGGAATAGGTATTGACCTTTAACAAATCCCTTTCAGATTTGGAGGAGGTGTTGTGGGTTTTCTTCTTTGTGTGAGAGATGTGATTCATCACATTAACAAAGGGACTGATACTGAATCAGGCTTAGTATTATGGGAATAAACCCCACATATCCTTGGCTGACTTTAATTTGTCTCATATACATTGTCAGAGCCATCATTTAAGCTAGGCATCTTTAATGGTGACACCTGTAACATGACGCTCCCTTCTCACATCACACACATTTATTTTCCTGATAATTTGTCAATAATTTCATATAAAAATGTTACTTGTGAAACCATGTTTTACCACCATATCAAAAATGATTTAAAAATGCAATTAAGAGACTTATGAAGACATATGTCTCCAGGTGCCCTATCATACACAAAATTAGCAAAACTTGATTTTTAATATTCCTACAGAAGGAATAGAATATAGAGTAATATCTTTTAATGTTGTGTTGGTGCTTTTTCTCTTTCTAAAACTATAATTTTGACTCCCTGGCTCTTTTCAGCTCTCAGAAAACATCTGACTCTGAAGGCTGGCGTAGCCTGAGAATTTTATGTGATTGAGTCTGTTCTTACATGTCCATATATACACACATATCTGCAGGCCATCTATGAATATATGGTGAGGCTATGCAATCGCAGTTATCACCTGCCAGCATCCCTAGGTCTCCTCCCTGGTAAAGTGACAGAAAGTGCCCTTACACTTAGTGTCCCTCGGCAACACACAGACATCACGGATACAGAGACAGGCTTGCCCATGTGCCTTTGTCCAACGGAGAAGTTAGTTTGGAAAGTTGTGCTATGAAGTAGTGAGCCCTGCTCCTCTCCAACTTGTTATAACTTTCAATGGCCTTTCTTCATTGCAAACTTGCAGGTCTTCTCCATACAGAGACAACACCCCAGGGGTTCAATGCAAAGCTATTGCCCTAAGTCAGCAATTTTCCACCAGTGTGCTGCAAGATACACACATACAGACACACACACACACGCATATACACACATATAAACACATACAGTGGGGCCTTGACTTACGAGTTTAATTCGTTCCATGGCGGAGCTCGTAACTCAAATTACTCGTATGTCAAATCATAAAATGAACAAGTGAGACACGTGATGCTGGGCTGATGTTGTGGCGTTCACTGTGACATTCGCTGCGCCAACTAGCAGTGGGGTATCTGAAGTTGGCTCGTAACCCGCATTTTAGCTTGCAACTCAAAGCAAAAAATCGGCTGAGAGATGGCTCGTATCTAGAAAAACTCGTTAGTCGAGACACTCGTAAGTCAAGGCCCCACTATACATACTTTTTTTTTTAATTTTAATTTTGAAAGCATGAAGTACCTGATTATCTACTCAAGATCACTGAATTCTCTTCTCTTAGATTGTCAAATTAAAAAATGATAATAGCCAACACAATAATAGCCATCTGGTGTGAATGAATCAATATTATACCTCCTTTTTTTGTCAGATCAGCAACAAAATAATATTCCTTTTGGTGTGCTTCAGAATTCTAGTAATTTGTTTATCATGTGCGCCACGAGGTGAAAAAGGCTGAAAATCACTGCTCTAAATAAATGGGGAAGGAAGTGGGCTATTGCAGGATCTGAGGCCCCACCACAAGACTCGATCCTGTGACTTTGCCAGAACGCAGCACCTTCCAGAAGAAGCCTGAGAAGGTATTTAAGTCAGAGGGCAAGACTCACACCTCTATCTGCAATGGCACTGGAATCCAAAAGGACACGCCCACTCAAATAGCCCGGTACCTCCGAGAGGCTGAAAATTCAATCAGGTGCCCCGCCAAAGCTTTACACTTACCCATTACTCCCCTAATTCCAAGCCCGTGGCCTGTTTCAGAACACACGTGTGCTCAGCATCATCTCCGCTGGGCAGTTCCACATGATATTCTTGTGGCTTAAATGACAAAAGCTCATTCAGATAGAAAACACACAATGGGTTCTCTCATCATTTGGAACACGGGCCCCATTGGAGTGATGCAATAGGTTTCAGATGCATTCCTGAGCACTGCCAGGTGAATTTCCATTGCCGCATCACACAATTTTTGTCTAGTTTTCTGCCATCGCCTCTCACATGGAGCATTATTGATTCCATGACAAATCAGTCACTCAGCTTGTAACTACTGTGTTATTTGAAATTTCTATTCAAGGCTTCCTAGACCATTTTCCTTTACAAATAGAGTCACTTTCTTATTATTTATTCTACAGAATATCACAAAAGCGGATACAGAGGAAGTGATATTAGCTTTCCCAGGTGAGAAATAAAACTGACTTATGTTCTAGCCCTGGTTCAGTTAGAAAAGAAAATTTCCGCACACTCAAGATTTGTGTATCTTGCTCCCCTTTCCTACTGAAAACTTAAAACCATATCATATTATGGATGTGAAAATGATTACATAATGAATAAGAAAGTAATATGCATCTGTGCATAACTATAATTTTTTTGAAAAGCTTGGTCACAAAGTAATTCAAATGTAATTGTATTACATTATCTGACATTTATAAAATGTTGACCTACATTACTGGCCATGTCTGCAAACTATCCAAAAATCTTTTTAACCAATGAAAAGGGTTGGTTAGAAATTGAGCAACTGATATTAAAAGGGTTCATGGATAAATTAAAACACACACACACACACACACACACACACACACACACACACAGCCATGGATGGATGCGTATACAGTAGAAGACACAGGAAGAGAAGCCTGGGCATTGAGGGAGCGTTCTCTGTAAAAAATTCACTCTGCACCTCAAAGAACCAGGAACTGCAGTGGGTCTGAGGTTGACTAAGGCTCTGCTACTGACCCCAAGGAGCTCGTGGAGTCATGCTTGTGTTTGCGGTCAAGGGTGGGGGCAGCTATTATCTCTTGTCATGTTAGGATGCCGTGTGGTTTAAGCTCCCCAGAGTTCAGAGGAGCGGATAGACGCTGAGTACCGGGGAATGCCCGCATGCACAATGGAAACAGACCCCAGATGTCAGGAGCAGCAGGCCACAGTTTCTCAGCTGTGAAGACAGCTAGGCCAGGAGAGCCAGAACATGTCCCAGAGAATGTAGTTCTTGTGGCGAATTCAGAAGGAAAACTAGGAATTCACCGAACTGTCCCAACGTTGTGCCCACAGGGAGTGTGGTCAGGAATATAGGTCAACAAAACCAATTTTTAATGGCAGCAGCATGTAGAAAGTTATGGTCCTAAGTTGGGAAATGACATATTCTGGGAACAGCACTGTCTGTGATGCACCTGGAGCTCTGCTGGGCATGTGGAAGAGATGAGGGTCAGGAATCTATCTGCCCCTGGGAAATGCTTGTTCACAGTTGGCGGGAGCATCTGACTGATGAGCACAAAGTGGCAGGTTCAATTCCTATAGACTAGACATCTCTGTTCTACTTTAGGGCTATAACCTACAGCTATAGCCCGGATGTGGTTAGCTGCATTCAAAACCGATGGCTCTGGTCACAAGTACGGCTGAAAGAGGCCAGCCCAGTACATCAGTTTAATTCTATCATAAAATTAAAACAATGGGACACTGCTGTCCTCTAGATAAACAGGGCAGACTGCACATACAAATAGACACTCACAATCAGAAAAGACCTTAGGAATTATATGTCCCAACTCCTTTACTTTTCCAAACGAAAATTGCATTAATATTCACAGTATTGAAATGACTTGTCCACTGTGACACAGTGGTTATTTATAGCAAGACTTCTTAGATATGCAAAAAAAAATGTGATTGCTTCTTCTGTATAACTTATCTGTCTTCAAGAATCCTGCCCTCCCTCCCGCAAATTCAATTCCATCCTTTGGAGAACATTTACAATGTACTGATTTGGTTTAACACTTCATTTGAACAATTAGATTTTTTCTAGTGTCGTTAGAGATTAGCTTAGACTTGCAGGTTTCTTTGAGCTTTCTCTTAAGCACATAGTACAAGTTAACATGGCCTTGTGCCCACTGGTTGGAGTCATTCTGGAATCCATACGGTGTCCTCTCTCTCGTGTGGTCCTCACTCAATGTCCTTGTCCTTCTGGTCATCGCTAACATATGGGCAGGGGGGCTTAATTTGGAGGCGGGTTTCACCCCCTGGCTAGTCTCCCCTGACTGACTTGGTCAGGGTCTAGCAGTAGTGGATGGCTGAGCTGACCTCATCTTGCCTCCTGCTTGCGTTACCGGTCTCTCTGCGTCTCTGTAACTCCCTCCCTTGAGGCCTTGATCTAGAGTGCCCACCTGCAGAATGACCAACCTCTCAATGAAGTGGGCACGTGGCAGAGCTGCCCACTCGCTGCTAAGCTACCTGCGAAGTCCCACCTTAGAACACAGGGCTCGCTGGATGCTGCACAGCAAGGTGGGGGGACTCAGGTGCTGAACGTCGGCTCCCTCTGCTACCACACTGTGATCTGTGCTCTCCTTCAGAGCCACCCTCCAGCTGTCACAGGGGACAGCCTGCAGGCACACCCTTTCAGCGTCCCAAACACAATTCCAGCCAAGAGCGCCTATCGTTGGTATTCCCACATTGCCAGTCGAACACATGTGACTTGGGAAGGAGAGAGAGGGACCCATGTGTCTGATCTTCTGCCTCCCCCTCTCCTGGCTCATTCTTCCCCAAATCTGCCAGCTCCATCAAGAGAGTTTCGGACTTGATCTACTAAATCCCTTTCATCCAACAAATCCATTCCAAGGCTTAGCCCTCACTGATCAGAGGGGGGAAAATCTCTACATTAAAGGAGAAAAAGCTTCATTGGAGACCTGTGGGTTTTAGCTCATAACATTCTTTAGTAAAATCTGTCATAGTCGACTCACTCCAAAATTCTACTTAGAAAATAACTTGTTCTCTGTGCATTTCTTTTATAAAAGTCTTCATTTCCTACCTGACCTCCCTGCTGGAGAGATGAATGCCTCAGGCTCGCTAGGAAGAAAATGCGGGGCAATATGATGTAATAGGAGGCACATCCCTGCAGTGCACTGAGAAAATGAATGAACTAATTAATACATAAAGTCAAACTGAGAATCGGTACATTTCTGGGATCGCAATCACAACCTGTGCTCTAATTTTAAATGCCACTGGAAATATGACAAATCTGTCATTTCATACAAGAAGAAACGTTATGTCCTAGGAAAATATAATGGCTGTCATCTTCAATAACGTTCCTTCTGAGCTTCGTGGAAAGCTGCTTGGTGGGAAAAACAAGTAGATGTATGATAGCCTGAAAATACAATTTATTTCGGGGGGGGGGGGGCTGAGAGGAAAGAGATGGAATAAAGGTAAAAAGGTAAAATATGAGGCCAAGAGAAACCTGGGTCAACATTAATAAGTGAAAATGAGTAGAAAGGCAGGAATGATTTTTAAGGAGCTTCAGAAAATTGGACATGCTAGGATGGATACGTAAAAAAAAAAAAAAAAAATTGTAAGAACTCCGGGGAACAGCAAGAAAACAGCTAGAAATTATTTCTCTACAAAGTAATAATGCAATCCACACAGGAAGTTGGATTTCAGAAGCTCTGTTTTTCATGGAGAGTCTATATTCATCTCTTAAGGGGAATCAATGATAGACCAGTCAGGGAATTATGCAAATCTATCAAAGTACGGGATCACTTTTATTACTATGTGATTTGAAACACAGCACATGTGGCTTATCTCACAGACTTAGTAGAACATATTATTTGGAGTTCAGAGTCATTGAAATGCAAATGGAATTTGTAATGCAAAGAAGACAGGGTTGGTGTTATTGTTCTACCCTCTGAGATAGCGTGTGTTCCTATGTGATATCTTTACCTTGTTTATAAACCACTCAGCACAGCTCATCCCTCCCCGAATTCCCTGTTATCACTCCCGGGTGGTACATCTTAGATTTTAACTTCTTTCCTTTTTCCTGGTTTCCTCTTTCTGATAAATATTCACCAAGGTCCATTGAAAGAGGACACCTTAGCTTCGTATGTATGATTATGGGGTATGTAGTCATGTGAAATATTTTGTGCTTGTATATTTAGTAAAAAATATTCAGACAGCACTTGCTACCTGCAGATGGAACAAAAACACAAAGTCTTTGCCTTTATGGGGTGTGTGGTCCACATAGGAGACAGGTAATAATCAACCACCAAGTGTCTTTGGAGCAAAAGTACACCAGTGTGGTACCTGAGTAATAGCACGGTGAGATGGAGAGTTTTTATTGAGCACTTTAATTCTGCCTAAGCTAACAGGGGGAGACTTCTTGGTCAACCATTAGCCTATAGGCACCCTAGGACAAATTTTATAAATATGTGGGTTTTTCTTGAAAGATTAGTTTAAAATAAAGTGTCCTTTCTGGGGTGGCCCCAAATCAGAACACATGGATGGGGCAAGGGTTTTGCACAGATCACACGGGGCTCTGGACACAGTTTCATCTATAACAAAAGGAAACTGAGTAATGATTCCCCAACACACCCACATGTTGAAATGCCATTTTGTATGTTACATTCTTAAGATTTCAAAGGTAATTAAATACACCTTAAATATATATTAAAAGGCAAAGATTTACTGTCAATGAAAAGAAAAAAGTACATGTTTAAAAAAAAATCATAATGTGCTGCCACCCAGTGGAGGTTTTAATTTGAGAGCCTGTTACTTTCTACTTAGCCACACATGCCTTTGGCCTGGGACTACCCCTAAGGTCCCTGTAGAAATTCAAAGTGATAACCATGAAATAACTCTCATTAAGTAGGCAGCCCTCGCTGTGCTATTTCTGCAGATTCTATTCCCAACAAAGTCTCTTTCGACCTTGTTCATAAATGTTCACTTTATTACCCCAAGTGGCAAAACAAATAGACCAAAAAAAGAAAAAGAAAAGAAAACCCTTCCATTTGAACCATAACATCTAAAACAGACATAAGCCCTGACCGGTTTGGCTCAGTGGATAGAGCATTGGCCTGAGGGGTCCCAGGTTCGATTCCGGTCATGGGCATGTACCTTGGTTGTGGACACATCCCCAGTAGGGGGTGTGCAGGAGGCAGCTGATCGATGTTTTTCTCTCATCGATGTTTCTGACTCTCTATCCCTCTCCCTTCGTCTCTGTGAAAAATCAATAAAATATATTTTAAAAAAATAATAACAAAATAAAACAGACATAATGCTCTGCCTGTGCCTGACACTGTGTTTGGGTTTCAATACAGCTTCCGCTAGAATTTTGCTTCCATCAACCATGGCTCAACAGCCTTTCCCTTCCATTGCACACCCTACTTGTACCAGAGTCAAAATCCTCATCCCCGGGCCCTGCCAATCTCCAACGTCTTCTTCCCTCTCAATGATTTTCTGAATGAAACAGCAAGGCACTCTGCACCCATGCCTCTGACCCATCGTTCTCACAGCCTTTAGAAAGAATACACTGATGTGGGTAGAAGCTGACAGCATTGCACCATCATTTTTTTCTATTAGATCTTGCCATCTCTCAGAATTGATGCATTTTCAAGTTCTAATATTCTAAACTTCCTCTTTCTGACCACAGCCTTCTATGATTCGATTTCTGAAACTGTGGTTTTACCTAGTGATGGTCTTCTTACAAAGAGCATACTCAAGGATGACTCAGAAAAAAAAGAAAAAAGAAAAAAGTGAGTGGTCATTTTTTAGGTGGCTAATTTTGTTCAGACAAGAATAGAACTCGCCGCTGGGACCTGAAAGATATCACTAATCAAGACAGGACATGCTAAAGATAGAAATAGAGATCCTATCTCCATTTGTTTCTCATTCCTGCGTGTTTTTGATTCTCTTTGAAGGTCGATCTTTCTCTTCTACTGCAAGTAAGCTAGCTCCACAGTGACCAATAAAAATTACCACCAGCATCTCAACTCAGCAACTCCCAGAGGGGAAAAAAGGTATTTCTTCTTGTCAATATCTAAATAACGATCCTAGAAGTAAAAAATCTGATTGGCTATGCTAGGGTCACATGCCTAGCTAGTCCTTGAACCAATCATTGTTGCCAGGCAGATGGAATGATGTGATTGGTTAGGCTTAGGTCACAGACTTCTATCTGTGGCTAGGGTTCAGCTATTACTAAAAGAAGGTTAAAGAACAGAAAAGTTTACCATAATGGTTGGACAACTTAACTCATTTCGCCAACATAACCAATTTCTATCAGTCTTAGGGGTTGCTTGGTCTCTCCTCATGGAATTTCTACTCTAGACTCTTCTCTCCTCTGGGAGGAATTCTTTTTTTACTCAAAAGTTAGGCAATTTCATTACTTCTCTTTTAAATGTTGCTTTAGTTCCTATTCCTAGATAACTCAATAGCACATGCTCCCAATCCTCAAGCGGTATTTAATTTGCCAGATCTTCTTCTTGAGGGTAGGAATTGGCCAACCTTTGCATCACATGCCCCATACCGACCCCAGTCCGAGGAGGAAGAGTAACTTGATAAAGAACACACCGTGATTGCGGGTGGCAGGGCCTTTGGATGAAATAGATTCCATCGGTTTCATTATGACGGCAGGCCCCTTCTGGTTCTGATCAAACCGTGCTTTCTCCCCAACTTTGTTCCAGAAGGCATTTCCATGAGGCTATTGTGAGAACTGGCAATTTCTGAACCCTTAGGGGCTTCTTCATTCCCCCCGCCCTTGGTTAGTTTTTGGAAAATTAAAATTGAAATGGTTTGAATAAACCAAAAATAGAATAAGGGTTTCATTTTATTAGCCTCTTCTGCAGCAGACTTATGCAAAAGATTAGCCCACAATACATCTATTAGGGAATAGTTAGGTTCACATTCATTTATTAAAATTAAATCACTAGGACAAATTAGAAAACAATATTGTCAACCTCCAGTCTTCTCCTCTCCGGGTCCTAAATTTATCACCTTTTAGGTTGAATTGGCTGCTTCCTTTTGGACTCTTCCCAAAGCTCTCTTGCTATGTGGACATTTCATTTGCATACAAAAAGGCGCACAGCATGGCTGGATAAACCCACCATCTGGCCCAGGCAATTTATCTGGATTATTACTGAACTGTACAAAACTATGTAAATATATATTCCTCAAATTCCAACTGCTTCCTTCTCCATCTGCCTCGCCGCATTTCCCTTCAGTAACCCCGAACAGACAGGAACATTTGTTTCCCCAACCCCTGACACACAGGCGCACCGATACACACACATCTTCCTGCTCTACTGACTATTGTTAGTGAAAGTCAAGTCATAAAGCCAGACCAGCTGGGCCACTGCCAGTGAAGGCTATTCAGACCCAGCCAGGCTCTGGAGCTGATTATCGTGCCTTTACTGGTCCCCAGCTGAATCCCCATCTCGTGGTCTCATTTTTCATAATGCCCCTTCCAAAACGTTTGCATTCTCTTCTTAGAGGTCTCATTCTTGAATGGGATCCATTTTTGGAGACTCGAGGCTAATGATTTCAGTGAATAAATATCAGTATCACTGCACCTGTATTTTGAACAGTACAGATAGATTGGTGTGGAAACTTCCTCAATAATACGAGTCCCGCTTTTCATATTAAACTATTGTATGCCTAAAAGTCTGAATTAAAGAACTTTAGTTCTTACTGACCAAGATTGAATCCAGAAGATCTTAAATGATATCGTTAAATCACTGCTGTATGTCCTTATTGGTAAATCCAAGAAACCATGCAACAGAGTATATTAGGAGCATGGAAGAACACACACTCTAAAGCCAGACTTCCCGGGTTCAAATCCTGGCCCTCCCTTCTACCCACAGTGTGACCTTAGATGATTTACTTAACTTTTTGTTCCTATTTATTCATCTATAAGAGTTTTTTTACCTCATTAGATTGCATAAACACTTAAATAGTTCACATTTTAAAGAACTTACACGGTATTATGTTTGCTACATTAAATAAACATGATTTAACCCACCCACCCCGTGAAAAGACCACCTGCTTGGATCTATTCTACTGATATGACTCTGTTCCACTTTTATTCGTTGATGCTAACCCCTCAACCCCAAGTCACTAAGCCAGCTGGTTTTACAAGCCAGTCTGCACTTAAAGAATATGCCTTATTCATTAGAATAATAATACCCTGGAGTTTGTGGGGAAGGCTGTAGCCAATAATGATAAATAACCAGTGGACTCCTTTTTGTGCTTTGTGTATATATTCACTGGCAACATTGGCCATGGTCAATGGCAAGTTGAAGATCCAGAGAATTTGAAATCTAGGCTTTACTCTCTCAGACACACAACTATTCACATGTCACCTCCACTTCCTTGACTCCCAACTCCACCCACGACTGTCCTCTGAAAGTGGGTTCTACCTGTCATCTTCCACTGACCCTGCTCTCCCAAAGTCCCTGATGACCTCATAGTCAAGGCCATCTCTCTTATTCCCACCACATCACGAGGATTCTGTCAGTCACTTGGTCCTGGAGTTTTTATGGCAGCACTCTAATTCTCCAAGTGTTTCCCCCTCACTGTCTCTTTGTTGTCTTTATGGACTCCTCTCTGTGCCTCTGTAACCCTCATTTCTCTGAAATACCCGTTTATGATGCCTTGAATTCTAAGCTTCTGAAAAAGCAAGTTTATGCTGAACTGTCCCATTCCCTCTCAAGTTTCAGCCCTAGCCCACTGGTAGCCACACCTTTATCTTCTCTTCCCCAGATGACATCAACGGAATCCTAACTGGGTTCTCTGAAAACATGTAGCCTCATCCCTTTCAAAATCCCAAGGTTATCTACCCAATGGTGTTCCCATGACTTCATCATCTACAGAATGAGGACTAAATAATTGACCTCATTCTAGCATCTTCCTAGCCCTCCAGTCTCACTCTGCCATGCTCTGCTCCTTGCCTTGCACATTACTCACTAGAAACGCAGCATATTCTCACATTACACAGCTCTGCTTGGTCTGGTTTGTAAAACTCATGTCATCTTCTCTGTCTATAATAACTTTTCATAGACTTTACATCCATCCTTTAAGTAACATGCAGTTTTAAGTAAATTGAAATTTAAGTAAGACACATGCCAATTCCTCCAGCATATCTCAAGTCTGGGTTAAATGCCCTCTCTCTCATTGTTCCTGTAGTATCCATTTCATGAATGCCTTAGTATATTAATTGTATTTCACTTAAACTCTCTCTTAATGCTTTAGATGTTCTTTGCTGGCAGAAATAATGTAATAAGTATACACATGCCCAGTCTCTCCCAAAGCACTTGTCCTTTAAAAGACACTCCATGATATTTATTGACTGGATGAATAAATGATTGGACGAATGAGTAGTTTTGCATCGGGGCAGCAAAACTCTCAAGAAATTGACCCTTGAAATATGCTCAGTAACCTCTTTCATGAAATTCTGAAACCTCATTCATCCCAAAGACACCAAGCTGGTTATGCTGTCCTCGTCTTTCTTTCATACGGAGACAATGGATCACTCCAAATTACAGCTCTTAAGACCTTACAGCAAATGCAAAATGCCCCACAGGACATCCATCTTTCACAGGGCATTATATTTTTAAATGATAATTGTTGTCATAAATGTTCTTACCCACATTTTGCCTAGTTAAAAATTTCTGCCTGCCTCCATAAAATGAAAGATGCCAGATTGTTTACAGATGAATTAATCATGACATTATCCCTGGAACTTTTAAATTACATCAATTACATTGCATTTAGCATCACAAAATAACCTGCATCTTAAACAAATGGAATACTTTCTCCTATTAATAAAGATTAAATCATTAGCTACCACTATTGAATAGCAATGTGTCTGCAGTCTATGGCTCCCAGGATACATAAGAAATCTTGCTCTGTCGCAAAATAGATGCCATCCTTTCAGGGGCATCGTCAATCTTTATGGAATTGGGGCACATTCGTTTTCTCTAGGCGTTCATGTATGGATTGATGATAACGTTTCGATGTGGTAGACTGCCTAACACTGGGAGCTCAAGAGAGCCATCTGAAATAATTCCACGTTAAAGAGCCCAGAGCCCGGCTTCCTTGTGAAACGCAGGGCAAGCCTGGCTTTTCAGTTTCCAACTGAACTTTTCAGATACTTAAACTGTTTGGATTTGGTTAGTGAATGTCATTCAAACAGTAGCATGACTATGTCTGAGGCAAGCCAGGCAGAGACATAAAGACATTATTTCCAGCGTCTTCTGTGAATTATGCATAACTATACAATAAAGACAGCAATATGTAATCAAATAAAAAATCTGTTTAAGTATACCAGGCTCAAAACATCTGCAAAAGAAGTAGCCTTTAATTCATTATGCTAACTTAAATTTCCAGCCCTTTATATATCATGTGGCTCAGTGGTTGAGCATGGACCCATGAACCAAGAGGTCGCCAGTTCAACTCCTGGCCAGGGCACGTGCTAGGGTTGTGGGTTCGATCCCCAGCAAAGGGTGTACAGGAGGCAGCTGATCGATGTTCCCCTCTCATCGATGTTTGTATCTACCCTCTCCCTTCCTCTTTCTCAAAAATAATCAATGAAAACATACTATAGAAAATACAAAAACCCTTCCAAAACCAAATTTACTCTTATCTATGATCCATAAACATAAGGCTAAACAACAAAAAAGACAATTACACTCTATAGCCAAAGCATCCCTCACCACACCTCTCCTTAAATGTCAGCTTTGTCTGATATGTAATAGAAAACCAGAGATGTGAGTGTAGACCCTGAGAAGTCACTCCCGCCCACTCTGGGATGCTCTGTGCAGCATCCAGCTTCACTCTGCAACCTCAGTGAGCTCCTTAGCAGGAAAAGTGGGAAAATGCTACAGCCATCGGGAACTGGCAACACCAGAGGATCACAATGAAGACTCTAGCAAAAGATGCGCAAGGCCAGCATTTGGTAATTTGTTTCTACCATTACTAACAATGGCACCTGGATTTTTTCACAGCAATCCACACGGAGCACATAGCACACATGGAACTAAAGCAACCTTTTCATGAAAAATGCTTAACAATCTACACTATCTTCTTTGTAATTCTTTTCTTGTCTATATTTTCCCTTTCTATTTTTTTTTCTGTTAGGTCTGATCAAATAATCAAATTGATATCCCCTCCCCTGGGAAACTGACCTTTTTAGATCATTTTGCAACAGACATTCCCTTTCGCTTAGACAACATTCCATTTGCTAAGACCAGTAACTTTCCCCTCCAGACTTGCCCAGGATCCGGTCTGCCCAGAGAATTCCCCAGCGAAAGAGCCCACCCAGAGTCCTTTAAAATCTCTGACTGCCTATTCCTGGGTGCTGGCACCTATTTGGGGCTCAGCCCATCTGGTTTCCAGGTGATCCAATAAATTTAAAATTCTTTACCATTCTCAGCCTCGTGTGTTCCTGCTTCAGTGACCCTAACAAGTTCACTTTTAAGAATGCTGATCCACTAAATCAACCTATCATGAAGGATGGCTTTGGGGGTGAGCATGCAAGATTCTTTGGTTTCAAATCGGGGTGTGCCACAGGTGTCCAGCCCTTGTCAGTGTCAAAAACTGACTTGGGTTGGGTTCCGCACTCCGCTGTACTAATATTTTCTTCCCCATTCATAGGTGAACTTTTTCTGAAATCTTTAAGAAGGGAGGCTGTAAGCACTCAAGGAAATAAACCTTACATGGATGAGCAGAGAGCCCTGCTATCATAAGGTGATCACAGGTGCCAGTTGGTTTAAGCAATTTATGCCATTGTCCCAATGTAGTTATTAGTAGCATCCGCTTTGGCTCAAAGCTGTGCCATTTTCGATGACATTGCATGAGGAAGCCATAGTTTTGAGCTCCTCACCCTGTGGCCCTGGGGAGTTGGCTGTCCTTGAAGAAAGAGGCCACAGGGAGAACAGGGCATTTCTGTGGTTCTTCAGCAGCATATAGGTCACCATCGCAACCAAGTGCCATCTGAATGCCTACTTCAGATCATTTTCAAATGCATTTGTGCAGCACGACCATCAGCAATTAGTGAAGTACAATTGAGTCATCAATGGCCACATTGCTGGTTATGTCAAAGATGGAAGAAATCCATCTTTTAAATGAAATGGGGAAAAAAATCATTTAAAAAGATGATTCTGAGAGGAAAAAAATTACTTTCTCCTGTTTGGCTTTCCAACATCAAAACCAGGGATTGGAAGCCCAGCTATGATTGGGAAATGCTGCAGAAGCAAAACTGCGGGTCAATTAGAAAACAATCAGTTCCTCCCTAAGAAAAACAACCTCTTTGACACCTCCCTTTGTTGTGACAAATTATTTGCCTTGGTTTTAGGAGAAATGATGCTTACAGGGTAAAAAATTAATTACATTCAGGTGTGCTGGGTGAGTGGACCAAGGAAACATTTTCTTTTTTTTCCTGAATCACCATTGTATTTTGATGAGCAAATAGGAAGACATATAGAGATATAAATATTAGATATTGAGGAAGTTTTTGTCTCTAATTAATTTAGATTGTATTTAATATATATATAAATTTTATATATAATATATATATATTATATATATATATATGGCAAGGACCTTAAAGACCCCAGTGGACTGTTTGTGTTCATCAAAGCAGAGTCTAGAAATAGCTAAACCAACATTAATAATGTTGCCATGATTGATTAACTTAATGCACTAATTATTCATTAAAACTCTTCTACCCAGCCTCTGTCATCAATCAACAAATATTTACAAAACAGCTATTAGGTATGGGCATGTTCCCATGCTGTGGTAAAATGCTAGAGAAAGGAAAATAGAACAAACCCATTTCATCCTAGATAGGAAACTAAATGTAAAATGTTAAGTTATTTGGCTCTGTGTGTAGACAATCTGTAAAGTTAGAAACAAAAAATTAAAAATCCAAGTTGATTTACAGTGTATTTCAGTTACGTCAGAGAATCACAAAGTTGGTGATTAATGCAGTAGTGGTATAACAAATAAAAGGGATTGGATAGGGGAGTAAAGATGGAATAAACAAGGATTCCTTAATTCTTAAGAAAACCTCACTTTCTCAAGAAATCTACCATTGTTCTCATTCTATTTTTGCTCTGACTAAAGTGATGACATTTCCCTCCTAATTTCGGTTTTACGTTTACAGACTAATTCAAACTAACTTTTGTCACAAATGACCTGAAGTATTTAAAGACATAAAAATATCCAAAACTGTGATGAAAATTCCCCCCTACAAAATGTTTTTATACTGATTTCTCCTCCAAAACTGTCTTTAATTGAAATATGCCAGCAAAACATTTCTTTTCTTTGTAGCTACACCATATCCTTCTATTCAAAAGTATTATAGTATTTGTGGTATACATTCTGCCTCTAAAGATGGAGCTTCTAGCTTAGCTTGAAAGTTTGAAACTGTTCAAGGAGAAAGAATAGCATAAGATGAAAAAAATAGTCTAGGTAATGTGTAATAATTTTTCAATGTTATCTTGAGTAGAGAGGGGGGAAAAAGGAACTTCTCTGAAAAATTTTTCTGACTGATGTCTCTATAGAGATCTGGACCTTGTACTCACTCATTTATAAAAAATATCACCTATTCATTTATGTGGGGCCTGGCAAGGAGAAAGGCAATTCTCTTGAGCTTAGGTCAATAAATCCTTGAAAAAAAATCTTTCCATTTTATAAAACGTAGGTGACCTCACACATTAAAAAGGAATTTATTTTCTATACAGATTATTGATATTCAATCATTAAATATCTTTTTTTCAATCATTAAATGTCTTTGAATAAACTCTATTACAATCTTCACGTAGACTTGGAATTGGTTTTTCACACACACATATATCTATGTAAATATACATATGGTTATGCAATTTGGCAAATATGTATATTTGAGAAATCAGGCTAGGGCTGAGGATTGTGTGTTTTATCATGATTGTGCACTCTATAATAAAAGTCATGACCAAGGTATGGAAAATAAACTGATTTATACGTATGAAAATATTCAAAATCTCATTGCACCTGTCTCATAATATCCCTTTCTCGGGACTAATGATGTAAAAATTCAGGATTAAAGATCAAAACCCATAAATCATAAACAAAATGACACCTGTTTTTCTTCTTATAAATCATTTTTCTGAAACCGCAATGTATAACAGGCATGATAGGTCAATCCATCATGCCCGGAGCTAAATTCAACATTCGTTTCCAAGGATATGCACATTTAGGGAGCTGCAAACGCTCATTAATTTCTTCACAGATATTTGAGAACACAATCAGTAATGGGGTAAGAAGCAAAAGGAATTTTCTAGAAGATGCTGGTTTTTATTTTAATGAGGAGAAAGAACAGATAGGTAGTTCACTGATCTGAGATATATGAGCAGCCTCCATCCTAGGAATTTTGTTGGTGTTGCTATTATTTTTTTTTTTTTAAAGTTTGTAACTAAGCAACATTTCCCAAGAAAACTATGATGATTAGGGTCTGAAGTCCCTTGAGCTATATTTTCCTCTAACATATTTTAAATAAACAATAAATTCAGTTTGAGTTTGTAGCCTGAAAAATAAGGATCTGGAAATTCGGAAAGGATGAAGAAGAGAAAAAGAAAAGGGAGGTTAAGAGGAAAAAGGAAAAGGAGATGGAGAATGAAGCCAAAGATAAATTTATTGCTAGCCCCTAAAAGTTGGTCTCACTTTAAAAAAAACATTTTTTTAATTCTTTTTATTTCAATTCCCTTCCTCTTCTCTGTCCCCTTTGCTCATTTTTCTAAGCATCCAGGATTCACCAGCTCTAATCAAACTGTCTAATAGCCACTAACACACTGAGCTTCCTACATCACACAGATCACACAACTTGAAAAGACAAGACCTGTCGAAATCTTAAAATCAGTGATTTTAAAACAGGCATGAATTTTTTTTTAAATGTTAAAACAGAGAAAGACATCCCCCAAGGAAGTTGGTACAGCCCATAAGCCATTTATTTCTTCATTTAATTTTTTCAGTACTGATTTAAGTGTTTCTGTCCTTAAAAGGTACCATTATGTCAGTTTTACCATCATTTCCCTTCTCCTTCCAGTGGTGTTTTGACTTCTATTGTAGAACCTTAGAGGTGTCTAAAATCTCCCAGTGACTGTGTTTGCTCATTTTGTTTATTTGTTCCCACAATCTCTCTTATGTTAGGAAAAACAGCTCCTTCTGGGAGAAGCAGATTAGGGGCCTGATTTTACAGGGGGGTCAAGAAGAGCCTCATCTGTTATCTCCACTAATGCATACTCCTGCCAGACTAACTAGGTCAGAAGACATCCATAAAAATTTAATTAGCTGGTTAATCAGGTGGACAAAAGATCAAGTTGGATATATACAATTCTTGAAGGAAACGCTAATGAATTACCTCGGTGTGCTCCTTATCAAACAACAACCAATTCCTAGAACCGGAGCAAGTTCATTGCACCCCAATATTTCTGCCACCCAAGAGACAGAGACCCCCGCATCCCATGAGTGGTGTGTTTTTGGAAGAGCATTTTTCTGCAAAGCAAACTGCATTTATTAATTAATGATGACTTTATCACTTTTATAAATCGACACATCTACAACTACTAATCAGACTTTCCGATAGGCTATTTGCAGTTAGATCTTATGTGGCCAAAATTACTAGAAATTGCCTTAGTCCCAGGTTCTTCTTACAAAAAAAAAATAACTTCACTGATTGTGAAAGAATAAAAGAATGTTACAAAATGCACAGGCCCAGCTGCCAGGCCTAATTGCCTGTTTTAGCTCAACTCCCCAGGCTCCCCCCCCCCCCACTAGAGATAGGAGCAGAGGGAAAGACGCCCTCCCTGAGGAGGTTCCAGGAGATAGCCCCAACAAAGGGCAGGCTTCAATCAACCATTGAGATAAACAGGTTGTAAAAACACCAAGCGGGAGTGCCTTATCCCTATCAAGACACAAACCAGACCCCTTTGGAATTCCTTTGTTCTCCTCTTACCCTCCTGCATGCCACCCCTCCCTGATGTGTGATTTTTGCATATAAAAAGATGAAAAACCCCTGACTGGGCGCCCATCTCCTCTGCTCCTGCGTGAGTATGAGCTGAGCCCCAGCGCGCGCTGGAATAAAACCTCTTGCAGTTTGCATCAAGGGACGTCTCCTGCGGTTGATTGGGGTCGCCGTCGGTCGGTGGGACGGAGTGGGATCCCTCTGCGGGGTTCTCACAATTGCTATAGTAACATATTAGAAGATGTTCATTATTCAAGAAAGTCAAGTTACACACACTTTTGAGAAATTATTTGAGGAAATTTAAAGTCTTACTTTACAATTATTATTTTATCACAAGCACTACATTGATAAATTTAACCTCAAACTATGTTGTTCAGCTGACAGGAGAAAGAATAAATGAAAAATATAAAAGAAAAACAAATTTAGCTTTGCAAAATTTCCTCCAGGCTTTCTGATTAGGTGTTCTTTCCTCCTTGTTGCTGTGCAGAAAATTCAAGGGCGGTAAAAACAGCCTCATCAGGCGCCTGATTGGAGGAACTAATTTAGACAGAACATGAATGTGCTCACTCAGAAAAGGAGGAAGGCCTTGCACAGCATGATATGTACATATATACGTATCATTTCCTTTGAAGAGCTTGTAAGTAATTTTCAATCATAACATGCTCACTCCTTATACAAAATGCTATGTTTCTGTCTCATCCAATCACAATGATTCACAGGACTGACATTATGAAGGATGAGTACATTTTACACAAATTTTCCAAATGTGATAGTGTATTATACAAAATGTTTGACAACTTGAAAATAAGTAGCTTCATGTATTAGCATATATTCATTCTACAAGTTCCTTTAGATCTCCATCAGACGGCAGACACTCTTTGGTCTGTGTCTACTGTTTCTGTTTCTACTACGCAACAGACACTGGAAAAACAAGAGCCAGAAAGACACACACGTCCCTGCCCTCGTAAGGTTTAAGAATTAGGTTAATTACACACACAAAGGCTACACATACCAAATGGCTCCAACTATATGACAATCTGGAAAAGGCAAAATCATGCAGACAGTAAGAAGATCAGTGGTTCCCAGGGAAGGGGAGGGGGGAGATGAGTGGAACACAGAGAATTTTTAGGGCAGTGACAGTACGCTGAATGACATCATAATGATGGGTAAATGTCATTGTGCATTTGGCCTCATGCACAGAATGTCCAACACGAAGAGTGAACTGCTTGTGAAAAATGAACCAATCTGTTGGGAGACACGTTGATAGGGGAGGCTGCTCAAGTGAGGGGGGGGGAAAGGGTATATGAGAAAAGTCTGAACCTTCCTTTTAGTTTTGCTATGAAAACTGCTCTAAAAAGAAAAAGGCCAAAAAACAAAACAAAAACAAAAAACAACACTGTATAACTTAAGTATATATAATTTTTATTTTTAAATTATACCTCAATAAAGCTGAAAACATTATCACAAAAGTTTAACAGCAAAGAACTTCCTGACTATAACTTATGCTAAACATGGGTCTAAAAGGGATTAAAATGTTAATACCGACAGTATCATTTCTGGAAAATAAAAAGAGTAATATTCAGTGGTTGGGAATTGTATAGACATCATTATATAAACATTCAGTGGGCAAGAAACCCTGTGTGCATGTGCCCATGTGTACTCACATATACAGGAAACTATATTTAACACATCCAAAAAGAAGCTGAACACATTAAGTAATTAATGCTTGTCAGTTACTTTGAGTGAATGCCGTTTCGTCAAATGCTCTATCTGTGGTAAGTAATAATAATAATCAAGATAATGGGCTGTCCAATTAGGTGGGTTGTTTGCTAGCAGTTCTACAGCACAGCATATGTTTGCCCAGAGCGCAGATATTTAAGTTTTTCTGAAAAAGGGAGACAAGCACTCATTAATTTTAGAGAAAACGTCTCCAATGAGACAGACACACTGATTTCTATAATGACTCTAAAAGTGGCTAATACCTACAGCACAGTCAGGATTGCTAACAAGGAAGAGTGGAGCTCACTTCCCCCCTCAATGACTTCTCTCAGGACTGAAATTCCTGGTACTTCACCCCCACCCGAGGAAGCCATCGGATTTCCCAGGTCGCTTAGCTCTTCCCAAGGTCTTCCCTGCCTCATGTCAGGCTGCCATGGCTGCAGGAAGTTACCTGATCATAAACTCATTTTATTTCATTAATAATCCTGCATGGTTCGGAGATATTTGGGGGAGCAGGTGTGAGAACAGGCCAATGATATGTTAATTTCCTTGTCAATAGGACTTTCTCAAGAAAGGACACTAATGGGATTTGGGAGGAGAAATATTTGTTTATCTTTAAAATGCCCTCAGAAAGATGGCTCTGGTTAAGGATTACCTGGAGTAAATAAAACCTCAGGTCAGCGATTCAAGGCTCCCTGGAGAAGGCCACCTAAGCTACACAGCTCTGGCCTGAAGTAGAGGCGGTAAAAGGCTCCCCAGCCTCAGAGGAACCCCACAAATCCTACCTACAGACTTCATCGACTCGGACTCAAAGACCACATCCAGTGTGAGGAAGCAAGGCCTGGTAAAATGTCCTTGGCCTCAAAGACCTCGTTCTGCCTCCGTGTGCTTCTTGACTGCCTGTGACCTTGGTCATCATGGACTGCTGGCACCACAACCTAAACCCTTACCTCCCATCTCTTCTTCAGACAGACCAGCCAAGACCAGACCAGCCTTAGACCTCATCTCCCCCAGTACCTGATCACTGGCTGCAAGCGTGAGGCACCCCACACCTGCTTCCCACCATTACACAACCAATCAGTATCCAGACAGACAACAGGTATCAGCCTAAGTCAATTCTCTGCTCCTTATTAAAAAAAGATTGTTGCCAGGCCAACATGGCTTAGTGGTTGATCCTCGACCTATGAACCAGGAGGACACAGTTCAATTCCCAGTCAGGGCATTTACCTGGGCTGTGGTTTGATTCCCAGTAGAGGGCGTGCGGGAGGTAGCTAATCAGTGATCCTCTCTCATTGATGTTTCTATCTCTCTCTCCCTCTCCGTCTGAAATCAATAAAAAATATGTTCGTTTGTTTTTAAAGATTATTAACTTGCCAATTGGAGAGACAGATGCTCCCCTGCCCTCCCCTGTGCCTGGACTCCACCAATTCCACATGTTGGAGTCTTTCAATTGAAAAACATACCCTCTCACTACCAATGTCTCTGTTTTTCAACACGTTTTATTTGCAAGTGTCAGAAACCACCTCGCGCTAGTTTTAGCAAAGGTAGTGAATTTAATAATTCCTATAACTGGGAAGACAGGCAACAGAATCTGGCTTCAGGCCCCAGAATCACATGAACCAGGAGCCCAGGTGGCTGCTCGTCTCCCTCCAGCCATGGCCTTGTCTCCCTCTCCTCTCTCCCTATGCTCAATCCTGCCTCCATCTCCAGGCAGTTGCTCTGGTTACAGAAGAATGCAAACTTTGCATTGTATATATTTAGGTTTACGGATTGCCCGGAGCATGTGATTAACCAGCCACTGCAGTAGGGAGAGACGGCTGAATCGGATTATCAAAAACACTGACTTTTTTTTTTTTAATAGGATCTGGGACAATGGACCCACAGTGAGACAGAAAGGAAGAAAAATAACCTGTGGGCCCTTGTACGTCTTAAGAGGTAAACAACCAAAGCTTTCTGTGAGTTGTCAAGAATCCTCACATTATTTTATGACAAGGTTTCAAATACATTAAAAACTTACTTTAACATAGTAAATATACAGGAAGTACATATTCAAAAAAAAAGGAAAAGAAAAATCTCTAGGGCATGGCTGCTGTTCTGTCTTCTCTAGATTTTCAAGGCATTTATACAGAAACATCAGGAAAAAACTCCACCCACAGGAAAAGAAGAAAAGGTGAGATTATGTAGTAAAATACCACTTATGTTAAAAATTTGACATAGCAAAACCAAAGCGATACAAATTTAGTACTTTAGAATGGTCTTTTGTAGACATATTTTATATATATATATATATGGCTTAAATCTATTGGTATATGTATCTATCTATCTATTACACCTATACATATCTATATCTACATGTAGATATATATCTACACACATATCTATCTATATGCTAGAGCAAAGTTTTGGCAGTGTGTCGGAGGGGAGCAGGAAGGTCAGGAATTACGGAGAATTGGAAATTTGATTTAAGGCAGTTCTTTCAAAGCAGGAGCTTGATTAGGAAATGGCAAAGACTCAAGATACACTAGTTGAGGGCTGGTGGGAGTCTTCAAAGAATCGAAGGGCTCAACCTCAAATTGCAATTTCAAATTAACCTGTCTTTTCTCTTCAGGGACAACATAATGAAAGCAATTTGGCAGAAACATGACCTTTGATCCTTGAGGCCTATTAATACTTCCCTTTGAGGAGTAGATGAGTCTTTTGAGAAAAGACTATAATGAACAATCAAACCATTTGTCTAGGCAGAACGGCCCCTGAAAAGCAAAGGGATGCTAATGAACGAAGACAGTGAAATGGTGAAGAAGTCTGGGGATTGCCCACAGAAAGGCCTGGCTTCCCCTCTCAGTGCCCAGGCTGAGTGTGGAGATAGTGTTCATTCTGGAACTCTGAGCTGTGTCACGCCACCGTGCAGACCAAGTAACTGTGCTGTTGACTGGGTCAAGGTCACATGTCCTTCCTAGCTCAGAAGCGATGCTGCATGGCAGCCTGGTTAGGGCTGATCCCCTGTGACAGGCTTGGAGTCTGGATCAGCAGCAGTGTGACCACATGCAGGAAGCCCTGGTGGCCCAGGCCAGCAGGTGTGACCTGGGAAAAAACTGTCTGGGGAGGGGGGGCGTGCATGAGCCCAGGAGCACACATGGGGATCCTGACAGACCTAAGCACAAGCCTTTCTGTAACTCCATGTAGTGCCTTTGTGATTTGGGCAAATCACTGAATCTCTCTGAGCTCCTGTTTCTATTCTTATCATGGAAACAACACACACGAGACGTTAGCACAGAACAGACCTCACAAATATTTTTCTCCTTTTCCTGTAAATCTACCTAGTATGGGAAAAAAGTTACCTAAAACATAATATTACAGAAGCATTTATTTAACGGCAAATTATGGATTAAAATGTGAGGTGCAGTTCTACTGAGTAATCAATAAGAAGAGTGTTTCCACTGTAAACATAGCTGTCTGCTGACTAAAAAATAGACATTATGTTTCATTATATTTATCTGCCATCAATCGGAACTATTTCTCAACAAGTATAAAGTTTTAGTTACGCAAGACAAATTATGTTCTACATCAGCTGCACAACAGTGTCTGAAGTTAACAACACGGTATTGTGTGCTTTGAAATATATGTTAACAGTATAGATCTCATAATAAGAATTCTTACCACCAAAAGCAAAAACAGCTAAAACCATAAAAAGAAACCAGGAAACTGTTGGAGGTGAGAGACCGGTTTAGTAGCTTGATTGTCATGATGCGTATGTCCAAACTCATCACAAAGCATGCATTTAATCTGTGCAATGTTGTATATTTCAAGTATATCTCCATAAAGCTTAACAAGTATCTCATTGAATTTCTAAGTTTCCACTAAAATCAGTTATGAAATTCAGAGCTCTCTCACAGGTATTATAACTTCATATAACCAAGTTCCTGCTGGATATTTACTTATAATAAAGACAGCCTTAATGACATTTAAGTTAATTTCACTTATTGAAAGTTTTAACTAAAAAAAAAAAAAGCTTCCTTGTTATTTTTAATCCAGATATATTTGGTATGAAGATGTAATTGCAATTTTAAATTAACTTGTCTTGTTCCTTCAGGGACAACATAATGAAAGTAATTTTGTAAAAAACTGACCTTTTCTCTTATTCTAGGTTCTTTTTTTTCTGGGGGAAAAGGTATATGTTCCACCCACTACAATTTCACAGCACTTCTCCTGAGCTGATTTCTAATCTTAATTCAAATATATGCATCATTTACATTTAAAATCAAAACATCAGACTAAGCACCAAGTGTAGGGACACTTCTTCCTAAGCAGGGTTCACCTTTTCACCAAGGCCTGACTAGAAGCACAGCCCTGAGCCCTTAACAATGGCGTCCATGTGTGCTGTTGTAGAAGTTATTCTGGGTGACCTCTTCTGAGTCCGTATTTCCATTCACCTCAGGTCACTGTTATGGCTGACTAGAACGTAGCAGGATAGAGGTTGGGATTTGAACCCCAAGATTCTGAATTTCAGGGTTTATGCTTCCCTCGGGGCACAGACCTAGGCTGCGGGTTTGATACCTGGTCAGGTAGTGTACAGGAGGCAAAAAAACTGATGGATGTTTCTCTTGCATCTCTCTCTCTTTCTCTCTCTCTCTCTCTCATCAATAAAAAACATATTCTCAAGCGAGGATTTTTTAAAAAGTGATTAAGCCGAATTCATTATTCTTTTTTATATTATATATATATTTTTTTTTTTGGTTAATCCTCCCTGGAGGATATTTTTCCCATTGATTTTTTAGAGAGAGTGGAAGGGAGGGGGCAGGGGGAGAGAGGAGAGGGAGGGAGGGAGGGAAAAAGAGAGAGAGAAATATTGATGTGAGAGAGCCACATCAATTGGTTGCCTCCCCAATGTGCCCCAACAGGGGTGGGGAACCTGCAACCCAGGTACATGCCCTTGACCAGAATCGAACCCTGGACCCTTCAGTTGCGGCCAGGGCCACAATTCACTGTTCTTAGATGCTACATTTGCGTGACCTTAGTAATCAAGGGAAACAAAAGCATCCACACAACAATATGTTTTGCACTTGGCAACAGGAGCTGTGTGGAGAATCTAAAGGAGGAAGCAGTGGGTGTTGGAAGCGAGCTGGCTGGCTCCCTCTATGCACCACCTAAAGTGTCGCATGGCAGCATCAGTGCCAAACACTCAGTCACACGGCACTGCATCAGGGTAGCCTGTCACTCAAATTAAAAGCCTGCCTCGTCTTCCAGGGGAAGCACACACATTCTGGGAAAAGCTGAAGCAGAAATTCAGCTCACGTTTTAGCAGAAGATGGTGAAATGGGTTTTCTGTGTTGCGTGTGCATCTCTGCTCACGACAGAAATCAACATGTTTCTTGAGCAAGATCCTCTCCCTGTTTTGTTGCTCAGTGTATGCTAATTACAGGTGGCGGTCATTCACAACACGTTTAGTTAGAGCAGGGATCTGAAACCTTTCCCCCCAAACCACGTGTGTGTGTCTGTGCCCGTGTCCATGTGTGTGTGTGTGACAGCTCATGATACTGTTATGTTAATTTTGTTCCTCATAATAGAACATGCCCTGATTTGGTAATGGCATTTTACAGCAGATTTATCTGATAAGAAAGCAGACATACATTTTTGACGTGCATTGATTTTTATCATTTGCATAATTGCTGGTAGACCAAATATTGGAATTGCAGTTGAAACCTAAAAGGGTGGCATTTTAAATTCATCTGCATAGACAGTCACTTCAGAACCGAGAGATAAATTGTCTTTCCTAAGAAAAGAGAGAACATCTTCTGGTAAATATCTACGGAAAGCATTTTCCAAAACCTAACCCTCCTTGTTGAAAAAGGGCCATTCCTCCATAGGCAGGTCCCTGGTTACAGGTTTGAATCTGATTAACAGTCACATACAAAGGGGTGTGTTTTCTATTCCATGGAACTGATTTCAGATAAAATTCACATATTTTCCCGTTTTGTCTTTGAAATAAAATGAAACCACTTAAGCGACTAAGGTGGAATCATGTTAAACAGACAAGAAAAGGACTGCAAGGCTTTTAGGAAACTGCCTGCCCATGGTCTCTGGTCCATTTGGAAAGGACTGTGACAGCTAAAAGGGCCCTCAGCTCGTTTCTAAAACCAGCTTTAGGCCCGGTTGGCCTGGCTCAATGGTTGAGCCTTGACTCCTGAACCAGGAGGTCATGGTTTGATTCCTGGTCAGGGCACAGGCCCAGGCTGCAACGCCATCCCCAGTGGGGGGCGTGTAGGAGGCAGCCAATCCATGATTCTCTCTCATCATTGATGTTTCTCTCTCTCTCTCCCTTCCTCTCTGAAATCAATAAAATATATTAAATTTTTTTAAATAAAATGAGCTTCAGGCCCTGCATTGCTCTGCAGTGATGTGTCCTGGACAGCATGATTTTGTTTTTCTAAGTTGGTTCTTTCTAATAGAAGGGAATAGTGGAGGCTGTTACAGGAAGAGGAAAAAAGGAAGAGGACTAAATGTTGTAATGGGATCGACGGGGCAGCCTCCTGTCACCCGAGGAAGAAGGCCCCACGTCCTAACCGAGAATGCAAACTGGGAGTCCCAGGAAGCTCAGCTGATGAACAGATTGTAACTACGGGTGTGCCTGTTCCATGGAACTTCGCTTTACTGCACGTCACAGGTGCGGTGGGGTTTGTTGCTGTTGGTTTTTTTTGTTTGCTTTTTACAAACTACAGGCAAGATGCTTCACCAGCAAAAAGATTACAACACACTTTACTGCAACACTGGCTGTACTACCTGGCCTGGAAACGAACCCACAGTCACACATGGGGTGTGCCTCCTAGAAACATCTAAAGGATCCGTGTCTGTCACCGATACGTGGTATTCCTCATTGATGAATAAACAAGGATGCTGCTAAAGAAAACATAACTACAACGCTCTAGCGTGACTCCTCCACTGCTCTCCTAAGGCGTGACCACAGGCTGCAAGGCCAACCCCACAAGTGTCTCTCTTACCTGCTGCAGGTTGAAGGTGTGACGTGGGTCTCCCGGGCCTGATTCAGGTGGTCTGCTGGGCTGGTTACGCTCTGGAGGGTCTGGGGAGAATGTTCTGTGGCCTTTCCAGACTCTTCCAGACCACCCACGTTGCTTGGTTTTTGACCCCCACCCCTTCTTCTGGCCTCAAGACCAGCAACTGTGCATCTCCCTGACCAGCCGTTTTCTCCTCTTCCTCTCTGATCTGAGCGGTGGGAGGTGCTGGGCTTTTAATGAGTCACATGACCAGATGGGGCTCACCTGGATAGTTCAAGCTACTCTCCCCACCTGAAAGCGTTTATCTCTAACAGTATCTGCAAAGCCCCTTTCACCGTGGAAGGAAATTTATTCACAGGTAGATGTTTAGGCAGCTGTTATCCTCTGTTTCAAAGACGTTAATGTTTGTTGCTTTTTTCCCCCGTGAATTTAAATTCTCTTCAAAAGAATATTTTAAAAGTCCTGTTCAGTTGCTGTCTACCGCAAACCAGCCTATATAGACATCGATTTGCTTACCATTAAAAACAAACATAATAAAACATGTTATTTTACATTACAGGTTAATAGTAACTAATTTCCAACACATTTGGAATGTCTAGTCGTGACTAGTTTTATACAATCGAGATGGTGGATGATCGTTTCACTTCTGGTAAAATAATAAGCCAGACTTTCTAAGAAATCACTAAATAGGGAATCAAATTCAGTGACAATCGCCATTTGTTCCATCTGCTTTTGTGTGAAATTCTTTTGAGAGACAAAGCCAGAAGCATAAAACTAATATAATTGACCAATGTTAAAAATGTAACAAAAAGATAACCTGATATAGCTAGCCAACATTTTCAATAAACAAGACACTTACACAGGGCCGATTCCTGGCAAAAGTCCTCAGAAGTCAAGGCCGAGAATCCTGCCCACACCAATGTTCTCATATAAGGTCTTTGAGGCCCATAATGAACCATTCAAAGCAGCATCACTCCTGCCTCCTAGGACATAAGAAGAGAACGTCCTTAAGTAACACCAGATCATGGCATGGGGTTGGTTCTTACATTTGTTCTGTATTTACACAAACTCTGAGTAGGAAGCTAGGATTTAACCCAGTTCTGTGATGGTCCAACTTGGCCCTCCAGTGACTGTTGAATTCGTACATTCCTAGTTGGGTGTCCAGATCCACATTGTGACTTGACATTGTAATAGTTAGTAAACAGCATAAAGGAAATAAGGTGCTAGAGAAAAAATCCAACTGCCTGGACACTGTGTTTCTTGAGCAAGGACAGCCAAGCTTTTGGAGAGTGGAGAAAATGGAAAACTCGTCTAGTCCTCGACATGGTTACTTTGTAAATCAAAGCAGGCCTTGACAGTGCAGAACGTTCCGTTGTTCGACATTATCCCCAAACCATGGATTCAATAGGATTGTCGTCAACAGGAATGCAACGTATTTGTCAGCTTGGCCTTTTAAACTGTGGTCCAACAGTACACTGATGTAAAAGCAATGCTTATTCTGGTGGTGTTTGAAGAGCAGTAAGTAGAAATCTTTATGCTGGCATACACTTTGTTGGAGTTGTTGACCCTTCATTTGTTTTATCCCCTAAAGTTATGACGTAGCCAGGATTCATACAACTCAGCTCATCAATACAAAGCGAAGAATCTAAACCTGTGCCAAAAGATTTGGAGATCTGAGGTAAGGTTTCTTAGGAATGGAGACCTGGGACTTTTAGTAATTTATTTACTTGTCAGAGAAATCTTTCTGAATTTCTTGATGGCTATCACCTAAATCACCACACCAAGGGAATTACCTAGATCCTAGCCATCTGTTATTTTATTTACAAGGTATTGATTCCAAGAATAAATAATGTCATATTGCTTCCCATGTTCAAAGTAACCTTGAATAAGCCCTCAAAAATCAACAATGGAAAACCAAGCCTGAAGTTGGAAAATTATGATCAAACCTATTTATGTGCCCATTTATATCACAGGAATTATTAGATGTTTCTAAGACTGAATCTGCCAAAACAGACCTTCCTGATAGGAATGGGTACTAAACAGAGTTTGACAAACTTTGATATACTTCTCTTTATCCCTTTTAGTTTGTTTTTCAAGATGTATGTATTAATAAGCATCCATTTTCTCATGTCTTACATAGTAAATAATACTGAAAGGTCATATTATAAAACATCCATATTTCAAGAGCTACATAAAAGACATGCCAATTAATGTCATTCTATCCCCACTCAATTAAAAGAATGAGTTGAATTAAAAAAAGAAAAACTAATAAAACCACAAAAACAGACTCCTACATCTTAATGCAACCTACCTCAATCTTCAGAATAATGCTACTGAGATATGGGAAGTAAAATTATATGTGCAGGACTTGGTCATTTGTGCACACTTCCCTGGGCTAACAACCACTCTAGGCACTAACCTTCTGTTTTATCTTCCTCTGAAGGGGAACATTTCTTCTCTGTAAGACCAGTTTGTGTTTTAATGATCACAGGATACTTGCTTAAGCTCTCCCTGGCGCTCAAGACCCATGCCAGTCAATACATGACTTCTGGCTTAGCTCACTACACTCAGTGTAAACAACTGCATTTGTGTGGCAAGACATCTTAAATTTCTTTGTTTTCTGAGACACATCTAGACTCACTGTGCAATCTCTTACTCTGAAAAAGTATCTATAGTGTATTCATTACCTAAACAGGTAGATACAGTCAAACACCCAGATGTATCATGTCCCATTTCTCAAATCTAATTTTAAAAGGTTTTTGATTATGTAATTTTTAAAGCAATTGAATATAACTTAAAAAAATCCTACATAATAAAAGCCCAGCAACCAAATGGCAGAACAAGCAGAATGACCAGTTGCTATGATGCACACTGACCACCAGGGGGCACACGCTCAATGCAGGAGCTGACCCCTGGTGGTCAGTGTGCTCCCATAGTGGGAGTGCTGCTTGGCTGACTGGGATGAGTGGTGCTCCCACAGCCAGCCAATCCCTGCGGGCCACGCCCCTCGCCAGTGCACAAATCCTGTGCACTGGGCCTCTAGTAATAAAATTAAATAAAAGAAAGACCATTGAGCCCTGACCAGTTTGGCTCAGTGGATAGAGCGTCGGCCTGCAGACTGAATGGTCCCAGGTTCGATTCCAGTCAAGGGCATGTACCTTGGTTGTGGGCACATCCCCAGTGGGGGGGTGTGCAGGAGGCAGCTGATCGATGTTTCTCTCTCATCGATGTCTCTAACTATCTATCCCTCTCCCTTCTTCTCTGTAAGAAATCAATAAAAAATATATATATTAAAAAAAAAAGGCCATTGATTTCCCAGTCCTATGGCACTCAATTCCCACCAAATATTCCCATGAAAATAAATTAGATCATCAATGGAAAATGAGTGTTCAGTATAACATGATAGTTTAACTCATGGGTGCTGTGTGGTGATACCATTGTAAGGATCTTGGTAACTCATGAGAATGCTCAGCTCACAAGACTAACCAATGTATTAGGGGATACCAAAAAGTTTAATGTAAACCCTGTAATTGCTTGCATATCAGAGAATATGCAATAAGTAACAGGGAGGGAAGGAGTGATTAATATTAATATAAATATGTCTGATTGCACTTATAAAAATATAAAAAACATCAAATTTTGAAATATTTTAATTCATGTCTGAGTTGTAATAAGTTGTCAGAGAGCCCTGCTGGTGTGGTGCAGTGGTTGCCCGTCGACCTATGAACCAGGAGGTCACAGTTTGATTTCTGGTTGGGAAACATGCCCAGGTTGCAGGCTTGATCCCCAGTGGGGGGCACACAGGAGGCAGCCTATCAATGATTATCTCTCATCATTGATGTTTCTATCTCTCCCTCTTCCTTCCTCTGAAATCAATTATCTATCTATCTATATATGTGTGTGTGTGTGAGTGTGTGTATCTGTATATATATATATGCCAGAAAAGAACAAAAATATAATTCATTTTATTAGCCTACCAATATCAAACTTCAATTCAAATGTGTACTTTAAAAGACAAACTTAAACAGAACTTCATGTGATCTAGAATGGACCTTGCTCATCAATCTGCATCACCCCATCAGAGTACATTTCAAGAAGTTTGTCAAGGGGACCCTTGGGAGACACTGGGCACGTGTGTGTAGAATAAAATGTAACCCATCCTAGGACCCTACCTAGATCCAATTTACAAAAAATGAACCAAACAAAGAATTATTTTTCACTAGGATTTTAGGTTTCTTTGATGAGCTTTTAAATGTTTGTTTATGAATCATTAACCACTTAACAAAAAGGCTGAAGGATTGTAGGACTTAATACTTCGTATGTTACCACTGAGGAATAATCAAAAATGAATGTAAAATGCCCTGTTGCATGGGTCAAACGTAAAAGTTAGGACACAAAAAGTTCAGTTTATGCAGCACTTTTTGATAAACACAAAGTAAGTTATACCAAAATTATGGGGAAATTATTAAATCTGATTTTGCTTCTTTAAAAATGTCTGTCCTCTCTTAATCTTAAAATAAAGTTCATTTGGTTTTTAAAGGACTTTAAATGCAGTACTTTAAATATCACCTATTAAGCAAGAAAAAGGATAAAAATAATTATAATTGTGTTTAGTGATTCTATTTTGGTGCATCTATTCCTGGTTTTCTCTTCCAGATTATTTCTTCTCTTGAATGGAGTATAGATAGATCACTGTTGGCCAAAGGAAGCTCCGAGTGATGAAAGCATTCCACCATAATGCAACGATGGGACACTTCAGATTATAATGCATTTGCACCAGACTCCAACCGCTATCCTTTTCTTTCTTTGAGAAAATGTTGAAATTGGTTTCTTCCAAGAATTTATGAGTCAGGATGGTAATAAAACAAGCAGATATTTTTCATAGTAAAACTCTGACTTTATGACTCTTACAAACAAAACAAAAAAACTTTCTCTATTTCCAACTCTATATATCTGGTTCCCATTCCAGACATCAAAATTTCCCTCTTAAAAAAAAAAAAAAAAAAAAAAAAAAAAAAAAAAAAAAGATGGGAAAGAAGAGAAAAAGGGGGGAAGAGAGGGAGAGAGGGAAGAAGAGAGGATGGCAGAGATAGGAAAGGTGATGCTGACGATCATGAGCCTCAGTACTAGGAAAGACCGTCTTAGGCAGAAGCATCTTATTTAATCCGCAGCCAAAAGAAAAACCAAGCCAGCACGTTCTGTAAACGGTTTGATCTAAATAAAGTAAAACCCCAATTGTTATTTCGTAATTGTTTGTAATGTGTTCCTTAATAGTACAATTATCGTGTAGTAATCCCATCAAGGGTTTGCGGGAAATTTACCCTGCTGGCCAGGTTCTTTACCTAAAGATGCTAATGCAAACCTCAGGCTGAGAATTGTGACATATTGATCTATGGGCTGGCAAACTGCAGGTTAGCAGAATTGCACATTCTGCAGGTCAAACAATTCTCCCTATTCCAAAGCAATATTCAGGTGTGCACAGCTGCTCTACACGTGAAGTGTCAGCCTGTGGTTTCATCCACTCCATAAATATGTATTGAGCCCACTCTGTGTGGCAAGGATTGCTTTGGGGACCTGGGACACTGTGGTAAACAAGGCGTAGCTTTTGTAGGCAGAGCATTTATTCAAGGAAATACTTTGTCTTCTGAATTAAGGGGGTGATTCTTTTTTTAAAAAGATATTTTTATTGTTTTAAATCTTTATTGTTGAAAGTATTACATATGTCCCCTTTTCCTCCCATCAACCCCCTCCAGCCCACCCCGTGCCCCGCCCCAGGCCCTCATCACCCACTGTCTGCATCCATGGGTTATGCATACCAGGTCTTTGGTTGATTACCTCCCACCCACCCACCCTACCCCGCCTTTCTTCCGAGATTCCACACCCTGTTCCATGCTTCCTTGTCTGGATCCACTCCGTTTGTTTTGTTCATTAGACTCCATATATGAGTGAGATCATGTGATACTTGTCTTTCTCTGACTGACTTATTTCACTTAGCATGACACTCTCCAGGTCTAAGGGGGTGATTCTTCAATGGCACAAATAAGTGCATGTTAGGTTAACAACCAAACTTTTTCTAATGGTTTCCCATAGCATGTCGTTCTTTTCAATTAAAGCTTGCAATGACTAATCCTTTTGCCTAATAACCTTTCCCTGTAACTACCAACGTCTCATCTGAGGCAGAGAGGAAATAATTTAAACAAACGTTTCCTGCCGAAACCGGTTTGGCTCAGTGGATAGAGCGTCGGCCTGCGGACTGAAGGGTCCCAGGTTCGATTCCGGTCGGGGGCATGTACCTGGGTTGCGGGCATATCCCCAGTGGGAGATGTGCAGGAGGCAGCTGATCGATGTTTCTCTCTCATCGATGTTTCTAGCTCTCTATCTCTCTCCCTTTCTCTCTGTAAAAAAATCAATAAAATATATATTAAAAAAAACAAACAACAACAACAACAAAAAAAAAACGTTTCCTAACATCCTACTCAGAACTTGGAAAGTACAGTGTATGACGTATAAATATTTCAGTTAGGAAGAAGCAAGAATGGCATTACCTAATTGAACTCTCCCTCTGAATGCTCTGGAACGTGAACTCTTTTATTGGGATGTGTTTCTTTAACATTCCATTTCCCTTTTACTACCCCCAAAGGAGTGAACACAAGGCTTCATGAGGCAAGCCAATGTAATTATGTTACCCAGAAATAAATGTACTTTATAGCAGATGGGTAAATATGGGTTAAGATATAATGTTATATTTCTCTTGATTTGTCATTCTGAAGCTCCCAAGAATAAAATTCAGTAGAATTATGGCATCCTTGTCTTGCACCCTGGGCTGCAGCCATCCAAATACAATGTATTAAGTTTTTTCTGCTCTGGCTTTATTACTTTATTTGCTTTTAGTGTTCCAGAGTGTTGAGTCAGCAGGTTGTTGGCTCTACTCTCTCTTGCAGGTTGGTAGCTGTCCCCCTGGAGTAAGTAAACAATTCAACTCATTCATCACTAAGTGCGCTCAGTTTTGTATTAAATGTGCTAATCGTTTTCACAAATTTTCCACACCCGGGACACTTGCAAATACTAAGAGCGTCAGTAAATGCAAATTGTTGTTCATCACTGCCTTGACATTAGTTGATTGGGCCATTACTAATCATGGATAGCTGTAATTATTTTATTTCTTGACACGTTGAACTTTAAAACAATTATATAGCATCATGCTTAGATTGTTGAATCTGAGTACCTAGGAACTGGCCCTGGAGGCTCACTCTCGTTGACCTGGTTTTCTGTTAGTCCCACCACACATTCAAATCGTCTTTGGCTTCTCAATGCCTGGCAAGACTTGAGCACTTCGAAATGAACAGTTCATCTTGGATAATGCATTGGGGCTGTCGGGCTTCGGTTGCTACAAAGAAGCTTTTCGAAGTGCCTTATGTGTCTACCCCGAGCAATTCAGTCTGCAGATCACTGTAATATGGGAAAATATCAAAGGGGAATGTTTTACAGAAATAATACCCTATTTCTGAACAAGTCAAATTGCCTGTACTTGAGGCTCTTTGTTTGGATGGCATGTCAAAACGCTTCCACAATACCCTGACCTTTCAGTTTGTGGTTCTGGCCCTTGTAGGAAGCTTTTGAAATTATGTAATAGTCTGTACCACATTTTCCCTTTTGTACCTGTAATTCATGTGACTCATGTTCTGCCCCCTTTAATTTTCCTCTTATCTGTTTCCAAGTAATAGACTGTGATATTTCTAAATGTTAACCATTTGAGGAAAAACTTACATTAGTTATTGAAAAGGAAAAAAAAACATGATGTTTGGTTCTCATTTTACCTGTCACTTTTCTCTAACTTCTCACTTTACTGGTCAATGGAAAATTGGATCTATTGATAAGAAGGGTGTTATCTGCGACTTCTGGCAACACTGCCTGAAAAAAAAGCTTTATTGCTGTCGAGGAGCTCAGGTGTAAGACATGCTGCTATGTTTAGGGTATGCAAATGAATGCACACCAATTATTCTGTGGTTTGCAGAAATCATTATTCGATACAGCACAGTGCTGCAACAATGAGAAGAATATGTGTGTGACATTTGCTGTCTGCATATCTCAGCAAGGATATGCATCATCGTATATCTGGCAGCATGGGAGAGAAATAACACACCCTGAAGCAGTTCTATAACTTGGCATTCTGAAGGTCTGCAGGTGTTGGTCTGGAAATAATACCTATTACTGAGGCTCATTTCTTTGAATAGGGCGCCCCCTGCCTTCAGTAAACAAAAAGCATAGGTGCAAAAGAACCTAGGCAGCTTCATGTCACAGTCGTGACTCTTAAAAGACTTCTTTTATGTCTTCTGTGTAAAACAGCAGCTAAAAGACATACAGAGTTAAAAATAATGGAGCGCAGGACAAATAGAGAAAAAAGAGGAGACAAGAGTGTGCTCGCTGAGTGCATTGCCCACATACTAAGCTGGTGGGCTCGTAGCTGGACAGCTAGGTCTGATATCAGTTCTCATCTCCGGAAAAACTGGCTGGACACAGAGTTCAAATCACCGCTTTGATGCTTTGCATACCACCAAATTCACTCACTGACACGAGAGCCTTTGTTCCACAGTCCACGCCAGCGTGACAGACAGTTGCAATTAGTAGCCGCGGGTGGAAGAATAAGGGATTTAAAAAAATCAATGATTCCAGAAGAAGAGATGGATGCTAACACATTCTTTAATGTCAGGGGACCTGCAACAGGGGAGGGATATGCGAGAACGCTAGGCTCTTACTGTGATTTTTCTTTAAAGGCACATTTTATGATTTTCTAAAAGGGAGGAAAAGAAAAACGTACGAGGGAGAAGAGTTGGATATATGGTGGGGCGGGGAAGGAAGCACTGGGATGATTGTATCTTCACCTGAATGATAAAGGCAAAATTCTATCTCTCTTCTCTCCATCAACAACGTGTTATTAATTGTTGCCTTAGTGTCTTTCCCAAAATTAGGGGGCGCTAGAGGGCGAGAACAGTAAAGATGGAGATCTAGTTGGGTGTAAGCAGAACACAGTATGTTTTTTTTATTCACTGCCTCTTGGAGACAAGAAACAGGTGGTATGCAATAGCAAGAGAGAGAAGTGTAGCAAAGAAAGAAAAAATAGTGGGGAAAAAGCAACAGAGAAGGGGCGCAGGCAGTAAGTGTTTGATGCAGGGAGGAGAGGCAGACTTGAAGGAAACACGGCAGGCATCTGCTCAGCACAGTGTTTTCACTGCCTGCAAGGCTCTCTCGATGACACCCAGTCATTAGCTCTGTTCTGCAGCCCTGGATAAAACGACGAGTCCAAACAGAAACTCCATTTCTGTTGGGCATTACCTCCAGCAAGAAGCAGTCCAATGGAAATCAATAAAAGTACACACACTCACCATCGCGGAGTTCTTTTCTGTAGGGTTGTTTGCTTACCGGGTTCAAAGCAATTCAAACTGATAATCTTTTAAACATATATTTCACTGCCTCTTATGTTTTTGGCATTAGTTTTCTACCAGATTCGTGGATTGAATTGCTTTCTTCAACGCTGCTCTCCCAGGATCCTGAAGGAACCCTCCCTGCAGGCTGGGCCTGTCCTGTGCCCTTTCATTCCCCAAAGCACCTGGAAATCACCTCAACTATTACACCTGTCGTCCTGCACTTTGATCATTTGTTTCACTGAAAAGTGAGGTTTTGAGGATGAACTGTGAGTCTTACTCTGCTTCCTATCCCCGTGAACGAGATATAGCAAATATTCAAGCTTCCTTGGGGTTTCTTTAGCAAGATTAGTCAATATGCTTGGTTATTAAACTCCTAAAAAACGCATAAGGAAATGTTGAGTATAATATCCTAAGGCGCCTACTTGGTCCTCTGACTTTTTTGCTTCCCATTTTATAGGTCTTTATGTTACAATATCACCATGGATGAGTAAGAAGTGAATTTTAACAGTGATGGGCCCCTAGGGACAGAATGAAAGGTCATTTTAAAGTTAAATGCTAATATTATCGTTTCTCATTACTGGGCACATTAGGATGTCTAAATTTTCGTCTAGAATGTTTATCATTTTTAGCCATAAAGAAACAATGCGCAGCGATCCACTCTACCACCGAGGAGACAGTGCATCCCTTAATGAAAAGGCATGGAGCCTGACCATTAAAAAGGTACTTACTCTGAGCTCCATTAGCAGTAATAAATGTGTTCTCTGACACATGTAACTTTCACAACTACCCTCATATTTCATAAACTACATAATGCCCTCTCGCAATCCGGGACCCCTTGGGGGATGTCGGAGAGCCAATTTCGGCCTGATCCCACAGGCCAGGCAGAGGGACCCCACCGGTGCACAAATCTGTGCACCAGGCCTCTAGTATGCATGTAAGATATTTGGTTAATCTCTTCCCAACCTCACCCCTCCCTCCTTCCCTCTGAAATTCATCAGTCTGTGCCATGTTTCCATGCCTGTGTTTTCCACTCCTGCATTGAGCATCTGCCCCCTGGTGGTCAGTGCACATCATAGCTACTTGTTGGATGGTCGGACGGTCACTTAGGCTTTTATATATATATATATATATATATATATATATATATATATATATATATATATATATATATACTAGAGTCCCCGGTGCACAAAAATTTGTGCACTGGCGGGGGAGGGGGGTGGGGGGGTGTCCCTCAGCCCCACTTGTGCGCTCTCACAGTCTGGGACCCCTTGGGAGATAACCACCTGCTGGCTTAGGCCCGCTCCCTGGGTGGCAGATGGCAGGCCCGGATGGCAGCAGGGCAGGCGGGATGGCGCTGTCCTGCCCCACCACCCCGGGTCGCAAATAGCAGGCCCAGATGGCGGCAGGGCAGGCAGGATGGCGCTGTCCCACCCTGCCTGCAGTATGCAAATTAGCCGCCATCTTTGTTGGCGGTTAATTTGCATGTCACGCTGATTAGCCCATGGGAGGCGTAGCGAAGGTACGGTCAATTACCATGTTTGTCTATTATTAGATAGGATACATTCTCCATTGGTAACAGCATTCATAAATGTGAATATGAGCTGCTATTCATTGGCCATCCATGTTTACTAGGCCAAGAGCTTCCTGTTGTACAAATATTCTTACTAAATCTCGAAACCTCTGTGAAGGGAAGTATCATACCCCTTCACAGACTGAGAAACTGAGGTTTAGGAGAAGGGAGGGACTTGTTCAAGGGCATTCACTCATCAGGCTTCCTTTGTCTGGACAGAATTACAACCTTGCCTTGAAAGCCAGTAGTTCTCCCTTTGCATCCCCAGGTCCGGTTTCTTCCTTGTGATCTTCTATGACAGGGGTTGGGGATGCCCGTGGGTCCATACCCATAGGACCTGCTGGGGCTAAGACAAGGAGGAGCCCATGGAGGGAAAGGGCGAGAGATGTGAATTTGTCTCGAGTGAGAGAAACTGTAAGTGCTCAGATTGTGCGGAGCATGATGACGGGGCCGGGACCCCGAGCACCTCCACGCTTTAGACCAGGGGTGGGCAAACTTTTTGACTCGAGGACCACAATGGGTTCTTAAACTGGACCGGAGGGCCGGAACAAAAGCATGGATGGAGTGTTTGTGTGAACTAATATAAATTCAAAGTAAACATCATTACATAAAAGGGCACGGTCTTTTTTTTTTTTTAGTTTTATTCATTTCAAATGGGCCGGATCCGGCCCACGGGCCATAGTTTGCCCACGGCTGCTTTAGGGCGTGAAGAGGAACAGCTGACTTTGACTAGACACAGATGAATGGGCTGAGACAATAGATTATTAAAAACTAAAGTTGCAATTCTATAGGATTACGGTTCATATAGGCATGACCACAACATAGAGAGTATGGTCTTCATTCTCTTATTCCTACACAGAAAATAAAGGAGGACTGTTTTACAAATGTCTCCCCAGGATACAACACTGTTTCTTTTCTTTAGGAAGGATGGACAAGGCGAGGAGAAATATGAAGAGTCTCCTGAGAGTAGTAACTCTTGGTGTAGTGACTTGGCAGGAAGGAGGCACCTGCAGAGGCCACAGTGGGGTTTCCCTGGACCTCCCTGGCTCACACCACTGAGAAGGACTGGAGCAAGGGACGTGCGCTTTGCGATTAAATAAAATGTTTGTGGGTCGTTTTTCTCTTCTGGGGAACAAGGAAATGATGTTCTGTGCATTTCCTAGTCTTCAGAACGAGGGGAGAATTTGTGGAACCATATATGTAGTTCACGATTCTGATCAGAGAGAAGCATCTTTTGAGATTAAGCCCTGAAAAAACACATTAGCTAGCATTTACCAGCACAGTTCTTGATGGCTGTGGGAGTTCCTGACCCTTGCTGTAACCAGGACCACTGTGCTGTTCCTCACCGCTCCCACCCAACCTCCACTGCCTTCTCTTCAGGATGGAGCCTCTGCCCAGAAGGGGAGACATATTTTTGCACAAGAATCCTCTGACTTTCTTCTTATTTCATCTCTCTGGAGCTTGAGTGAGTAACAAGGGGAACTGTAACCATGGATACGATGACAAGCAAATGCAGAGAACTGCCTGGGTGAAGTGGAAATGACAGGAACTCTGGGGCGTGATATACAAGTTCTCGTGGGGTCTCTGATCATCAGATGGGAGACCTGGATCTCCCCAGAAATGTGCTCTCTGCTTAGAAAAGCAGGTTTCAAAATCCTCAGAGAAAGGCCTTCCGAATGCAGGTGGCAGACTGAATGGTGCATATGATCTGTTTCCTCCACAGACACCCCCCCCCCAAGCTACAATAATGGGTTTTGTTTTATTAGACACAAACCCACACGGATAGAGGGAATAGAGAGGAGACAACAGCAACAAACATTTAGAAGCTGAAAGGGAGATGATCAAGCTCTAACTGACCTGGCAGGTATAATGAAACAAAGCAAAATGAGACTAAAAAGCCAGACCCTACATCAGCAATGGGAAAGCCAAGAGTCAACCCCATCTGTACACACAGTTCCCAGGTGCCTCAGGAACTCACAGCTCAGGTGTCCCAGGATACCTGGGAGGAAGAGTTGAACAACTGAGGATCGACTGAAATCTTTGGGGAAACTAGGCTTAGAAGCCCTTCCAACACCTGACTGACTGACCAGCTGCCCATATCGCAGCAGACAGGGAAGCTGCACCCTTTCGTCAGTTTAAAACTGAGGCCCCGCAGGCTGTAACAGCCCCCCATGACGGAGGGTGGGAACAGCAGACCAAAGCAGAAAAATAAAATACACACATGCAGACAAGACGCTGGATGCTAGAGCCTCTTCTACTCCCACACCACCTGCCTGATTCCCTGTGGGCTCCACAAACATGGGCTGGCCATTACTCTGAAAGCAAAAAATTGGAAGATTATTTTCTGAGAAGAAGTATTTAATCATCCTTACCTTAGGGTTTTGTTTTTTTTCAACAAATAGCCCACCCAACTTAACAAATGGCCTACTTTTCATTTCAGGAAAAGAAAAGTAATAAGAGGATGCCACAAGATGTGGATTATGTATTCATAAGCATAATAAACTTAACACTGAATTAAACAAAACCTGCATGCAACAACACTGAGAGGAAGGAGGGAAAAAAGCAAAAGACATGCACTTTTAGGGAATTAAATTCTACTGTAATCAGAAGTCAATGGATCATATCTAAAATAGGTAAACCAAAATAGCTGTATAACCTTATTAATAAAAAATACCTAGTGATTCCTAAATGCCAGATGAAACAATTAAAAATGGCACTCCTGGAGAGAGGACTCAGGGGACTGGGTTGGGGGTGGTACCGGGCATGAAACCACTGTTAAGAGAATCAGAGGAACGCTGGAGCCCCTCACACCAGATCCCCCAAGTCCGCTGTCATCTTTCCTGCTCCCTGTTCTGCAGCTTGAAACAGGGAGCTGGCATCTTGACATTGGCCATGGGGTGGAGCTTACACCAGAGATTTCAGAAAAGTCTACTCATCTTCGCCCTCCCATACACACACACCCCCTTTGGAGAAATGATTGTTAAACATTCACCAATAGTCCATTAACTATATGCCTACTTGACTTTTATTCTCAAAATCACAAAAAGTGTTACTACGCCAATAATAACTAATAAATAGACGTATAATAACACATTAAAACATTCCAGGAAAATAGTTTTATGACCGTATGTTCTAAGAGTCTTAAGAATATTGATAACTCAAGAAGACCTGAGGACTATAAAAGTTATGCTAATATAATCACACATTATTCCAGCAAGAAAGAAGAAAAAAGAAGGCAGTTAAATTCATGCAAATGACGGGGAGCTTTACGACACACTCGGAATCTCTAATGATCTAGACGAAAGTTGGGAAGAGGGCTGTGAGAACAAGAATGATTATAGGAAAGAGACACAATGTCAAGTGAACAAAACAAGGTTAAAATAAAAAGCTGGGGCTTCTTCAAAACTTAAACACCAACCTTTTCCAAGCTATTTGTGAACCAGGAACATGAGCGGAAGAAGAGCAGGTGTCTGCTTGGAGATCTAAGTATTAACACGAAGGGGAGGACACGACGCCCAGCTCCCCGGTCACTCCAGGGCAGCTTCTACCCACCACAGGTCAGACATCACTCTGGGACTGTTCTGTGCGTCTCATAGAGGCTAAGGAGATGAGAGTGACTCTGTGGTCTCATGCCTTGTCACCCGGGAACCAGGCATAGCTACCTCCATCCCCACTCCACAAGGACCACACTGACTAAGAGATACAATGTCAGAGAAAATCTCCTTTTTTTCCACTGACCTTTTCCCTTACTCAGTTCCCTCCTTCTAAGTCCCAAATTACCTGGATGTCATTAGACAGACTCTCCTGTGGGTCAACCCCCTGAGACAGCATCAACGTTTTGGCAAGTACCCCAAAATTCTGGATGCTTAGCAAGAAAAAGGAGAAAATGATGGAATGATCCAAGAGTAAATAAGTGTGATTCTGTTCTTGTCTAATGAATAAGCACCAAATATAGTAGTCTGCGACAAGAGTAGAGATTAATTATTAATTACAACTCTTTTGCCTGGCCAGCGTGGTTCAGTGGTTCAGTGTTCATCTATGAGCCAGGAGGTCATGGTTTGATTCCCATCAGGGCACATGCCCAGGTTGCATGTTCAATCCCCAGTAGGGGATGTGCAGGAGGCAGCCAATTAATGATTCTCTCTCATCGATGTTTCTCTTTCTCTCTCTCTCCTCTCTCTCCTCTCTCTCTCTCTCTCTCTCTCTCTCTCTCTCTCTCTCTGCCCCCCCCTTCCTCTCTGAAATCAACAAAAAAATTTTTTTTAATTACTATTAAAAAGTAACTAAACCTACCTGGTTTGGCTCATAGAACGTCAGCCTGTGGACTGAAGGGTCCCGGGTTCGATTCCGGTCAAGGGCACATGCCCAGTTGCAGCTCGATCCCCAGTGGGGGAGGGGGGGAGGGCGTGCAGAAGGCAGCCAGTCAATGATTCTCTCTCATCATTGATGTTTCTATCTCTCTCTCTCCTCCCTTCCTCTCTGAAATCAATAAAAATATTTTTTAAAAGTAAATAAATAAAAATAATAAAAGCTCTTTGATTCAAGAATTCCAATGCTTAATGAATAAACCTCAAATATATCCCCAATTCTGACTTTTTGTAGATGAAGAATTTCTGTTCATAACTTTTAACAGCAGAACTTTGGCCTGTTGAGGACGGCATACAAATACTACCAAGATACTGGGTCCCTGTCTCCTTAACTCTTAACTCAAGGATAACAACTATTCTTTGGGGGACAGAAAGAAAGAAAAAACAAACAAAAAAAAAAAACTAGTGCCTACATCGGCCTAACTGGATTTCCCCATTATTTTCCTAGGCTGAAAACCCCAAAGCATAGCACAGAAACAATTCTCAAAGGTTGCTTAATCCTAACACATTGACAAGCCATCAAATGCTGATACTGCCTTTTACCAACTTTCAGCAGAACACACTGCTACGTGCTAGAGACCGAGAGCTCAGAAGCCAATTGATGTCACAGACAGTGCTGAAGTGGTCCATGAATTCGAAATGACAACAGATGCTTTGAACAGGGGAAGCCGGCTGGATTTTGATTGAACATGCTAATTTTCAAAAGAATCGTTTGCTAGCTCAGCTTTATACCGTGTAACCTGTTGAGGTGATTTGGAAATCACAGGGCCTGGTGATAAAATAATATGGAGCTCAATTAGCCATTATTAGAGGACAAGGCACCGGCGTCCCTGTTGTCCCTCCGCAGGTGTGTTTGAGCACACAGTAAGAGGGGAACGGCGAGATAACTCAGGGGACAAGTGGCTGTGTGCTCAGGGAGCGATGGAGTAAGTGACAGAATTTGGGGACACATTCCTGACGGTGTGGGTCTGCATCGAGATTAAAGCTTTAATTTCTACCGCTTGAGAAAAGAGAGTTAAACAAACAGCCACTGTCCGGGAGGCAAGATTAAATTGAATCCTTTATCACGGGGATCCACAGAGGGTGAGATTAAGAATTCTCATCAGTCAGTTCACTTTGGAAAGTAGTTAAGCATGGGGTTCTCGGGCGGAGGACCCAGTTGCCAGGTTGCCGTGGGCGGCAGGGAATGAACTGGAGAAATGCCGGACTTTGGGGATGGATTAACACACTGATGGCAGTCCTTGACCTCTCCCTCTGCTGACTCTCCTGTTTAAATCCCCAGTGGGAGGATGGCCCTGTGGCACCAACATTAGTGATGAGTGCCTGCCCTAAATCGGGTCTCGGGTGGCCTGCTATCTCCTCCCCCGGCTTCTTTAAGGCGCCTCGAGGGATGCAAGTTTGGCTTGAGATTTAGCCTTCGTCAGGGCTGGTTTGGGGGGTAAAGTGAATGCACCACTCACCTCAGGAATCCAATGACAGGAGTTGCCAGAACATTGAGTAATCAAGATAAACGGTACTTAACACAACACTTCAAACAAAGCAGAATAAATGCAAAGACTTCCATGAGAAAGAAAAATGTCACAATTTTAAAGAGAGTCTGTTTGTTTCTGGAGCCTGGCTCGCCATGAGTTCTGGCCATTCCTTGCCCATCCCCTCCCCATCCCTAACCCCCCGTCCCCCACCAGGTGGATTTAGGAGGGTTGACAATGACCTGCCAACAGATCGAGCAATCATAGAGTTTATATATGATGTTTTTGTTATCCACTTTATTTATTTTCACCACTTGGTTCAAAATATGATGTCTATTTGAATAAGTGAAAACAGGGGTGCACATTTTTTCCCCTTTGCCTCAGGTATGACACTGTATTTTAAACTACTGAATATACAGCTCATGTAAGCTATCTCATTAGACACATCTAAATGTCAGAATAAAGACACATGAAATTTCAATATACTTTTCCTACTTATGCTTTTAAAAATCTATAGTCCTGCCAGTGAATGGATTCTCCCTTGCCCCAGTATCTAATTTGTCTTATGTTCTTTGAAATACGATTAACCAACCTTTTCACAAATCCAAAAATGTGGACTTTGTGTTTTATACTTAGGAATGTTATATCCTGATTGACAAGCAGTCAGAAAGGTTAGAAATAACTAAAGAGTTTCATCCTTACTCTGGGCCAAAAGATCAGCTCAGAACGCTGCCTGGGGAGAAGCTTAAGAGAGATTTACTGGAAACATTTTTTTTGGCTTTTAAAGCTCTTTTTAATGGGTAACCCAAATGCCATTTTATGTGGTCTGCAGACATCTCACAGCAAGAGAAGTGCCCTTTCTTTTTAAAAATATTTCATTTTATTTTTATTAACTTGAGAGAGAGAGAGAGAGAGGAGAGAGACAGATTGAGAGATACCAATTGGTTGCCTCCCCCAGCACCCCGACCAGGGATCTAACCTGCAATCCAGGGATAAAGTGTTTCTTTGGGGTATAACTTTGGTCAGAGCATGAGGGAGGGGGGAGTTCCAGACCCTTTTTTAAGTTGGCCTTTTTAAAAATAATAGTGCTAGAAGAAACATAATCATTGATGTTTCTATCTCCCTCTCCCTTCATCTCTGAAATCAATAAAGAAATATATTTTTAAAATATATTTTATTGATTTTTTACAGAGAGGAAGGGAAAGGGATAGTTAGAAACATCAATGAGAACGAAACATCGATGAGCTGTCTCCTGCACACCTCCTACTGGGGATATGCCCGCAACCAAGGTACATGCCCTTGACCAGAATCGAACCTAAGACCCTTCAGCCCGCAGGCCGATGCTCTATCCACTCAGCCAAACTAGTTAGGGCAAAGAAATATATTTTTGAAAAATTTAAAAAGATGAGAATTATAAGGATAAATTTAAAAATACTCCCTCTCTAAAGTCTAGACTTGGAAAACAGCTGCAGAATGGACCTCCAACCCTACTGGACTCACCTTGAGATTGATGTGGGCCAAGACCCCCTTTATGTCCTGGCTTGCATGAGCCCCACTCGGACCCGTGCCCCAGGGAGGTGCTCGTGTCAGTCCAGAGCTGGTATTTAATAGCTCCCGAAGCAACGGGACATTTCCATTTCCCTTGTGCACAGTAACCCTGGCAAATGGTTCCGAGTCCCTCCACTAATGTCTTGCAGGGAGATTTATTCGTGGCAATTTTCAGGGACCTTTCTTAACAGGGCTTGGCCTCCCTGTCAATCAAGGGTCTCTGGGACCTGGGTCAGAGGCAGCAAATCCCGACTCTAGTTACCCAGATCCAGTCTTACAACAGTGCCTGACCTAGTACAGGCCCAATGAATATTTGTGAAATAAAGAAGCAAATGAACAAATAAGCAGGGCAGAGAGTTACGAGATGGTGAAATTCTTCAAGTAGGAGAACTGGCCAATGTCAGAAAGCCCCCATATGTTTAAACAGGAAAAGAAATTGAAAGCCCAATTATAGGGTTTGACCAAAATATTATAGAAAGCAATTATCAGTCCTATTGATATAGTTTTCTAACACTGCTTATCACTCACTGATTCCTTCCCTCTAATCTTAGTGTTTGTAATAACACTACTATACAGACTGTTTTGAGTATTTATGTAGGAAAGGGTTTACTATAATTTTGGATAATTTATACATCTTTGGTAACTGAACTTGGAGAATATTTAACTCAAGATTATTATTCTTTCCAGGCAAATAAGCCCTGAAAGGACAATAAAAAACAGTAATTTCAATAAAGTATCTGAAAGCAGTCATTCAGGATATTTTTCTGGTGAACAGCTGAGAATCATCTAAACTTAGATATGTTTGTGAAGACACATTAAAGAATGGCTCATTTGAACCAAGCTAACACATGCAGATATTTATAGGGTTGTTTTTTTAATGCAAAGAAGAATGCTGTGCCTCTATTAATATTAGTTGAACAAAAGAGCAGGATATATTTTGTGTCAACTTGACCAGTTAAAAGGACTCAGCAATGAATGATTATCAGTTTGCTAAGATAAAGTTTACTTAGGGGTGATAAAATAAGCTTCGATATTGATTTACTAGGAGGCTTTGAAAAGGGAAGTTCTCTGTAAACATGCATACTCAATGGACCATCAATAACAGTGGCCTTCTTGCTTCGTTTATCCTGATTTTATCCTAAGTAAAGAGGCTAAAAATAAATACCAGCTGCCTAGAGGAAATTGCAAACAACATGTCATTCTAATAAAACTCTTTAGAGGTCTCATTTTTAAAATCAAAACCACCTATTCGCCACTTACTTTCTGTCTCAAGTAAATCTATATTTGGAATGCATCTCTAAGCAATTTTCTCAGGAATGTATTTTTAGATTGTTGACAAAAATCTCTATTTCTTATACTAAGTACAATTCAATATTCAAATGATGAAAAAAATGTACCTAAGATTTATTTTAGATTAATCGGTTGCATCCAAAATTGTCTGAAGAAAATTTAAATTAATATTGATTAGATTACAGTGCTAATTTTATTATGTAGTTTTCTTAGACTGACATAAAGTACTTTGAAGTTTTGTTTAGTTTGAATAAAAATGTAAGCATAATATAATACCTTTAAGTGATATTCTGCCCATAATCACTTGAAAATTTATTTTAAAATGATATATTTATGAAATAATATAAAAATGTTGAGAATTTTGCACATAAGGTTAAATGTAAATTATTACACATATGGATGAACACTTAAACATTTTAAGTGAAAATGTTTTTAGTATATTTTAAAAAATAAATTATATAACAAAAAATCCATATATATGTTAATCAATACAATATTTTTTGAAACATTTTAGTGCATTAAGTTAGACAAATGCACTAAACATTGTAAAACATCAAGCTAGACAAATGGAATTCTTTGAAATTCAAAAAGAAAAATAGAGAAGAACAAATCAAATATATAATTAATGTAGATGTGAAAATGTCAGGGTACCTTAGATATGAAACCTTGAAAATGAAGAGAAATGTTGTAGTTAAAATGAAATATTAACTAAAAAATTGTAAAGTATACAAACACAGTTACTAAATGTACAGAAAAATGAAAGGACCATCTACACAAAACATAATCAAAGATGTGAAAGCACCTACTGTAATGTGTGTCTGACCTAGGATAGTTCATTCTTCCTTTCCTTCTAGAACAGGGGTGGGCAAACTTTTTGACTCCAGGGCCACAATGGGTTCTTAAACTGGACCGGAGGGCCGGAACAAAAGCATGGATGGAGTGTTTGTATGAACTAATATAAATTCAAAGTAAACATCATTACATAAAAGGGTACGGTCTTTTTTTTTTTTAGTTTTATTCATTTTAAACGGGCCATAGTTTGCCCACGGCTGTTCTAGAATTTACAGACCTAATGACAGGAAGAAAAGGAAAGGAAAATGTGAAATGAAAATGCGGGTCTGACAGCTTGGATAACTTGGTAGATGCTGGTACTGGCACTCACACATACAGGAAAATGGAGACGCTTGCGTGGCTGTGAGGACTTCATTGGGGATCCCAGCTGATCTGAGAAGTCAGGTGGGAAGAGGTGTGGTAATGAGGAAACAGGCCCAGGACACCCACAGGGCCCTGGCTGGACACTGGATCCTGCCCCAAACACCACGAAGACATTTGGTTGCCTTTTCTACTGAGCCCAGACAAACCCTAGAATCATTCTCCACTCAGTGAGCGGTGCAGGCAGCGTGTCTATCAAAGGCAATTTGCCCACAAAATAAAGCCTCATTGCATCTGGGGCTTTGACTGGGAAGAAGGGTAAAATAACACACTAAAAAGAGGAGGATAGATTGTTAATGTGGATATTGACATCAGGAAAGTTGCAGCGGGGTAGATGTTCAGAGACCCAAGTTCAGATGCTGACATAATAGGGAAGGTAGGAAATTCATAGAGGTTGGAGGAAAGCAATATATGTAAGGATCTAAATATTCTTACCTTCCAGGTATAAATTAACTAGCATTGGCTTAAAGAAAATTAGTGTTTAGGGTTAGATCGGTAATTAAGAATTGCTAAATTTATTAAATTATGATGTTCCTTTTGCAATGGGACAGTATTATCTAAGCAATTCCTTGGGTTTATGCTCACTCTCTGTTCTATATACAAATATTAGGAATGTTATCTTAACAACACTTCAAAATTTCAAGCAACTTGTAACTCAAAGGTGTGCTGGCCTTTGCCACAAGAACATAAAGCTAAAATTGGCCACGGAAAAGGTACATCTCAAGGTCCCTTGTAACAGGATCAGGAGGAAAATAAAATGAAATCTCCTAAATCTCCCTTTTTAAACCTAAGCGGTTTTGTTTATATGTTTAAGCTTGTTAATTGCATATCTAAGCCTTTCCCCCTGAAGTCCTTAATTATAATACAGGCTTTAGCTCAATTTCATCTCACAGGGATTTTTCTGAGACAATCGCCATACGATAATTTGGTTTATTATTAAAATAATTACAGCAATATATCAAACACTATCAAACTGCATAAGAAAAGTGCAAGGACTACTTGCCGATGATTAAAAAGAAAGCTGGTTTCTAGAACAAAAACATGATTATAAATAACCTTGAAAAAATAAAAACAATATCCTAGCCACATGGTGCCCAATCATGGTTTATCACTTATATGTGAGAACTAGAGAAAAAGGAATGACGTAATTAGTTAATGAAGAAAAATATGTAAGTCAGCTTCAAAAATCTAAACATTAAAGCCCAGTGTTTTACTCATGATAACATACAAGGAAGGTAATTCTGTATGCAATTTTATTACTGTATCATTTTAGAATAAAAAGAAAAGTGACTGAATGTATTACTGTATTTAAACTGGACCCGAGTTGCACTTTTCTATGAATAAGACATAGAAAGTGGTTGGCCGGGGGGTTGCGGGGGGGGGGGGGTGGACAGAAGTTGTATTTCTCAGGTAAGTAAACTTTCCTAAACCCCAAACACAATATCCATCACTAGAGGCAACGGGGATGCTGTTGGACAACATGACCCAAGACCCGTAAATTTTCTAAAATTCCAAGAATTTCTTCTAAATCATTCTGCCTGAGAAAATCCCCAAGTAATGTTATAGATTTATGGGGAGGAAATCAGTTGCTAAGAAACAGAAGAGGGAGAAACTAATGCTAGAAAAACTATGATACCTCTTCTTCAAGATTTCCTGTGAAAATTCTAGTTTCTTACAGCTTTAACCACATATATATTTGAATCCAGATACGATTTAGTGCAAAATATCCATAACATTTCATGATAATGTCAAAATTGGGATTGCATTTCTTTCCAATTCACAGTTGAGCCTTGGATAACACAGGTTTGAACTGTGCAGGCAACTCATTCAATTATGACATGTCCCATTTTGCTCATCTATGAAGTGAGGATATGAATGGTACCCATATTGTAGGCTTACTGGCAGCTAATCTAATTAATCTGTGTACAATGCAAAGAAAAGGTCTCAGCCTTATAAAGAAATGTTAGTTGCTGTTGCAGTTATTATCCAAATTATGGTGCAAGCTCATGGCCTGTCTCTGTTCCACAGTGGAGTCGACCCCCTGGTGCTAAAGAAGAAGTCTTCTACGGTTGCTTTAATACATGTCCTCTTAAAAGTGCACGTACAGAGAAATCCTCTTCTGTGATACAAAACAGCATTGAGCAGGCTTAGGTTTTATTCGGGCAGTTAAAATGCCATAAGGTTTCAGGGCCCTACCAAGCTCTTCCTCCCAGGACCAGACATTCTGACGGAGACAGACAGGGTAACTAGCCAAACCCATCCACTCTGTCTTGACTTCTTGCAGGACCCTTCACACTCTCTCTCTCTCTCTCTCTCTGACAGAGAGAGAGAGAGAGAGAGAGAGAGAGAGAGAGAGAGAGAGAGAGATCTCCAAACTGATGATGAATCCAGCTGTACTTCAATCCAGCAAGTGTCAATTTATTCAACATTAATTCAATTGTATCCTAATTCTCAATTCTATAAAAATGTTGTGCAAGGGAAACAAAGCAAAACAAAACAAATAGGGAGGAAAAAAAGAATCTGGCTAAATCCTTCTATCCCAAGGTGGAAATGTATTCCACAAATACAACAAGTATAATTAAAGTGTCGTATCTTATACAAGGACTCCCACACGCTATCTAAATAGAGAAAGAAACAATATAGAAAATGGAAACAAAAATAAAAATTACATCCCAAACCAGTTTGGCTCAGTGGATAGAGCGTTGGACTGTGGACTGAAGGGTCCTGGGTTCAATTCCAGTCAAGGGCATGTACCTTGGTTGCGGGCACATCCCCAGTGGGGGGCGTGCGGGAGGCAGCCGATCGATGTTTCCAACTCTCTATCCTTCTCCCTTCCTCTCTGTAAAAAATCAAAAATATATTTTTAAAAAATTAAAAAATAAATAAAATTTACAATGTAAAAAATCCAAGTGCAGCTCTTTGAAGGACTATATAGAATGTTGTGTCATGCAGGTCCCTATACTTCTCTATGTGAATTTAGAGAATGGCATGTTAATAATATGAAAACGTCAGATTTCCAATAGGTTATTAACATAATTTTTAGTATTGCAGCAATCTAGATTTGTTAAAGGGAAAATAGCAAAAAATTGTTTCACCCACTGATTCAGTATACTTTATTTCTCTTATATGTATAAATTATCTGTGCATAAATTTGTGCCTTCTCAGAGCATGACTTTCGCTATTCTAAATATGTCATGTATACATGATACGCCAATATTCCAAACAGAGCAAAACTGGTCTAAGATCTAAAAGCAAATTGCAAAGATCCAAATGAATGTACATACACTGGATGCTCCTCCTGTATATTTCTGGTAAAGAAATGGAGAAAACCACCTTCAATAACCTCTACCCAAGAGAAGGCATTATGGTTGCTTCGAAAACTTCACTCACCACGTATCCTGTTCACACACAAAACTATTGTTGCTTACACTGGAAGAGTTCTGTGAGCAAAGATTGTAAAATCAAGTCATGTTCTGTGAACAATACTTTTAGAGCTTTTTTTAAATCTCTGAGTCATAAAATTGCACCAGCATTTGAAATGGATTTCCCCCATCATCCCTCAGTTAAGTCAATGTGTACGTAATTTTATCCGCAAATGCAACACTGGAGCAATAGAGTTAATGTTTTTAAATCTGTCAGGGTTGTAATGAAAAACAACTGGCAGAAGTATGCTGTATTTTCTTTAAAGTACTTGTTTGTACAACCTAGTATTTTATTTCCCACCAAAAATCAACCCATTATGGAATCTTAGGGCATTTTCTCATACGAGTATGTGGTTTGAACACTGTAACATACATTTTCATAAAATGTAAGAGTTTGCACTTTTGTTTTGAACACAGCAACAATAAAACAGAAGTCTAATTCATAGGATAGTATTGCTATACATCTAGGACCCTCTAGCAATCACCTAAAAATATACATAATTGATTTAAGGGCTTCAAAATCCACATTTTAATCAGACACATCCTCCTTTTATGGAACTGGCGCCAAAGCCTGAGAGGATATTCCAATTAAGAAAAAGTTCAGCCGAAACCGGTTTGGCTCAGTGGATAGAGCGTCGGCCTGCGGACTGAAGGGTCCCGGGTTCGATTCCGGTCAAGGGCATGTACCTGGGTTGCGGGCACATCCCCAGGGGGTGTGCAGGAGGCAGTTGATCGATGTTTCTCTCTCATTGATGTTTCTAACTCTCTGTCTCTCTCCCTTCCTCTCTGTAAGAAATTAATAAAATATATCTTAAAAAAAAAAGAAAAAGAAAAAGTTCAAGCCAATGTCTTCCATTTGCATAAATGCTGAAATCCTAAACAAAATGTTAATAAAATGAATCCAATTATATTAATTTAAAAAGTGTATCAAAATCAAGTTGGGTTTATTCCAGGAATTTAATCTTAAGTTACCATTCAAAAAGGAACCGTTGTAATTCATCATATGAACTGGATATGGAAGAAAGATAGAGCAATCATCTCCCACAGACAGTTGATACAATACAACACAACATCTTTAAGGTAAAAATGTTTCAGTGAAAAGGAGCAGACTTTTGCTTTTATCTGCTTCAGAGCCCACCCATTTAACGCCTTACAGAATGGCTGAGACCAGAGGGAACAGGTTCATGCCAAGGGGCTGATGTCTATGTTCCTAATTAAAGATCTATAGGTCTTGTGAACTGAGTTATTCCCAGAATGCCCTGTGTTCTAATCCCCTCTACACAGCAGGCTGGCTACTTGTCCAGCCTCTGACATCCCAAACAGAAATCCCATTCCTCTCTCTTTGTCTGGACACACAGAGCATCCCACACCTGATTCACACCAATCCACGTGCTCACCCCAGTAGGAACTGGTCCAGAGAGGAAAGTGTGTTGCCGTGGTGAGTGGAATAGAAACCCCATCATTTTTCTCTTATCAAGTTTCACAAAGCAGAGCATCACTTCCTAGTTTATTAGGAATAAAAGTTTCTTACACAACCACAACTTAAATAACTTTAAAACAAGAAATGCATTAGCATCTTTATTACAAATGTAATTGGTTTTCTTTTCTTTTACTCTGTGGGGATAGGGTCACTAGTTAAAATACACCACTGTAAAATCTGCAATTTAAATTTCATTTCATGCTGCATTGTAGAAAGAGTTTACATAAATAGCATCCATTAATCATTTAAAACAAAGGTTAAATGTAAATTAGGATCCTGCTATTTATTTCTATGATTATTTATGGTTTTCTGGTAAAGTTTTTTGGGGGGGTGAAGGAAATTGTTTTTGAAAGTAAATATATTTAAACTAAAATTGATAATTTCCAGAAATCAATCGACCTAGAGTATCATAGCTTCATAAATAGCATTCCAAGTTAAAAAGCATGTTAACCCATGCTTAACATCTAAAATTTTAATTATGTCGTGATTTAATTATTAAATGTCTTTCTTCTGGAGTCCTATCTACTCATATTAAATAACTATATTGAACACAATTTTGAGAAAGAATAATATTTTTCTAGTGGCTGTAATTTTTTGAAGAAGGTTAGAATATTGGTTTATCTTTTAGTTTATTCAACACAGGAAGGTAGTAAAAGGAATAACCTTAGTATAAGTTGGTAAAGATGATCTAATTTAAGCTGCATCGACAAGGGGACAATATCTGTATAAACACTTTGTTTCAGTGGTTTGTATAAATCCTTATTTATCCCTTTATTAGGAAATACTTTAGGAATTGAACTACTTTTTCTCATGCTCTTAGGTAATCCACAGTCCATTTCTTTTAAGTATTTGTATTGTTTAATTTCTTTCTGATGTTTTCACTTTTTTATCACAGCTTTACTATGATGTTAATGTCAAGAATGACAGTCTAAATTTCAGGAACCAGGGTGAAATAAATAATCACATATTTTACCATCTTACTAAAGTTCAAAACGAAAGCATAAAAGGTGTTAGCTGAATTAAAGTTACTGAGAAGGATTAGTAACTTTGATGTATGAGGACCCAGAAATAGTAAAAATTACATTACAAGATTAAGAACAATTTGCTGTAACGAAAGTTGTGTGAATGTGGCCTCTTTTTCAGCCTCAAAATACCTCCTGTACAGAGGGTACAGTGTGGATGTGCTGGACAAAAGGGTGACTCACATTTCAGATGGGACAGAGCCGGAGGGCAAGAGTTTTCATCCTGCTATTCAGAAACAGCACACAATTTAAAACTTAAGAATTGTCTGTTCTGGAACTTACCACTTAATATTTTCAGACCGTGGTTGACCTCAGGTAATTGCGACCAGGGAAAGTGAGACCTCGGATAAGGGGGCACTCTGGATTTATTATGCTCTAAACATAATTTTAGTTGCTCTTGACTAGTCCAAGTATACTTTAACTGTCTTTCTGATGAAATAAAAATCAGAGTGCATTACTATGCTAAAAAGGATAGGTTACTAAGTTCAATGTCATTTGGAGAGGGAGAAGAAAGGAGTCAGGTTCAGGAGATTATTTTCAGGACTTGGAGAGGAGTAAATCCTACAGTGAAGCCAATCTACAGAAGTTTCCATCTGAAATCTAGATCTCCATTTCTACTTCTTTATTTTCTTTTTTTAAGTATCTTGGCATATTTTTTCTTTTTAAAAAAATCTTTATTCTTGAAAGTATTGCATATGTCCCCATTCCCCACTCCCCCACTGACCTCTACTTCTAAACACAATGCAGCTTGAATGTGATCCTTCACCATCAAACCTTTAAAATAAGGAGAGTCTGTATTTTCATGTCTCCTGTGAGCACGAAGCAATACAGATACCAAGTGCACAAGGGGCAACTTTACAAATTAATTTACACTGAGAACAACTGTCACGCAAAGTGCAGTCTGATGCTCTCCTGTAAGGACGGGCACCAGCCCGTGAACACCCCGTGAGGCTGCATCATGGCTCCCTGCCCCACTCCGCGGTCTATTTCCAGCAGCCACCCTTTCAAAAATGTATGAGGACCTGGGAAGCACAGCCAGGCTGGAGAAGCCACTCGAGGTCTGCTTATGAGGATACTCGTTAAGCCTAATCAATAATTGATGAACCATTTGTGAAAACCATATGGGTTAAATTACATCTTGGCCTAGAGCAGTGGTTCTCAACCTGTGGGTCGCGGCCCCTTTGGCGGTCGAACGACCCTTTCACAGGGGTCGCCTAAGACCATCCTGCATATCAGATATTTACATGACGATTCATAACAGTAGCAACATGACAGTGATGAAGTAGCAACGAAAATAATTTCATGGTTGGGTCACAACATGAGAAACTGTATTTAAAGGGCCAGAAGGTTGAGAACCACTGGCCTAGAGCTTTCAGAAAAGGGGCCCAAGTGTTTGCCCCACTGTTTGCTATGTAAACATGAGGTGGAAACTGATTATGTAACAAATGATGGAAAAACGCAGGCTTTCTTTTCTCAGCAGACCAAAATTCTAAATACTACGCCGTCTTTTGTTAAACGTTTAAGAGAATCTACTATGGAAACAATTAGGATGTAAGATTAGTGGAATAAAATGAGAATGTTTAAAAAAATTTTCAAATAGTCCCTAAGAAGTGCTAGACAGAGAAAAAAGAAATTGAATGGGCCCTATGAGAAAAGTGTTGTGTTGTAAAGACTTAAAAACACTACGTTATGTCTTCACACATTAAGTATATTCTTATGCTACTGGTGTTGGGGTAGTTTCAGCTAATAAAAATCCATATGTTTGTGGCTATGTGACTATAAAAATCAAAGTACACTGAAAACATTTAAATATAGAAGTTTTAAATTTACAGAAACATTGCTAAGATAGTAGTTTCCACATACCTTCCACCCAGTTTCCCATAGTCACTTGTCATATCAATGAACCATTACTGATACATTAATAACTGAAGTTCACATTACGTTCTGGTTCCTTTAACTTTTCCCTAAGGCCCTTCTGTACTCCAGGCTCCCATCTGGGACCCCACATCACATTGAGTTGCCCTGTCTCCTTAGTCTGTGCTGGGGTGTGACCATTTCTCAGACTTCTCTTGCTTGGGACCACCACTGATAGTTTGGAGGGGGACTGGTCTTGTGCATAATGTCTCTCCTTTGGGATTTGTCTGGTATGTTTCTTAGGATTCAGTCAGGTTTGGAGGATGTCTAGTACATGCCTCATCACACTGTATCTAAGATGCATACTGTCTCCGTGACTTATTGGTGTTGATATTAACCGTGATCACCTGGCTGAAGTAGTGTTTGTCAGGTCCTCTACTCCAAAGTTCTTCTCTCCACCCCACCCCCCTTAACAAATGATCTCTCAGGAAGAAAGCCACCAAGTGGAGTCAACACTTGAACCGTGCAGAGTATGCTGCCCCTCCTTGAGCGTGGACTCTCTGTGTAAAATATTTGGAATTTCTATGCGTGAGAGATTTGTCTATTCTGCCCCCTTCAGCCATTTCTTCAATCATCTGTTTCTATCAGTACACACTTGTGGGTATTTATTTCAGACTTTGAGCTATAATCCAATACAATTTTATTTCTTTTATTGCTCAAATTGTTATAGCTTTGGCCACTGGGAGATCTTTCAAAAAATAATTGCATTAAGTGTGAGTGTGTGTGTATATTTGTGCGCACACACTACCACTTTCATTCAGTGTGAGTATGTGTGTTTGTATATGAAAGAACTCCTTTACTTTGTAGCACTATGATGCTCAATGTTCACTCATTTTGTATTTTCTCCATACAGAGAATATGATTCTAAAAAAATAATGCATGTAAATAGACCTTGAAAGACATTTTTCCTTTGAATATGTCTGTTTATGTATTATGATGAGCCTTGGAGTGAATTGCAAATTATCCTTAAAAATTGGGCCATTAATATGTTATAAAGTATAATAGTGGAAAGACAAAGGCTAAAATGAAATTAAATGTTACTAAAAGGATGAGAATATCTTTCATTTCATTTCTTGTTCATGGTGACCCATCCACTCTTCTTGCCTTTACAAACAAAAAAATTGTTCTTTAACAGTTTCTACCTTCAACTGAAGCTCACATTATACATTGTGAATGGCCTTTTGCTACTTAATCACAATACTGCAAATGACTTTGAAAGAAAAGCAGATTTCAAATGCAGAATCAAATTGTCATACACAAGATGAAGGATCATAAAGAAAATTATATAATAGGATCTGACTGTTATTCTGAAAATTCATTTGCACTGAATTATTAGCGCCAAGGAATGAAATGTTTCTGAGAGATGATTTAATTTCCCCAAGAGTTATTGGCCCATATCTGAAAAGGAATAGTTGGTTCCTTCCGCGGTGATTAATTAGAATGTGATGCATAGCGTCGGATAAAGAAGTAGCACTGGCACATATTAACGATATTGGAATTTGGGTGTCTGCTCTCAGTACAAACAGCTCTGGCATCTAAACAAAGAGAACAGAATGTAAATGCACACTATACGTCCTATTTATGATACAAAAAGGTAAGTATATTCTGTCTTAGTAGGGCTACTAAATATTTTAATTATAAATATATGGCTTATTTTCTACAATTTTTTTGCTTGGTTTTTCTGTCACTGCCCATGTCCTTTTGCTTTTGTGCCTTTAAGTTATCATTAGACATCCAAATTCATGCACCAGAATGTTTAATATTGAAACCAAAATAACTCTCAAATATTGAAAAAAAACACTTGTAAACTATTTTTAAAACATCAAAACCTGTACAAGGACAAGTAAAAGGTCTTTAAAGATATTCCTATATATTTACATATATGAGTAGCTATAACTTTCAATCAGCCTCTGCCACAAACACAATTAGAACAGCTTCCACCAAACTTTATCACCATGCAGATAAATTACACAGATGAGTATATGGTACTTTTTATATACTTTGAGGGGTGGGGTGAGGAAATGATAATAGAATATTTATTTTAAAAAGTCAAGTCTATTATTCTTTTTACTTCAAACCACATAATATTAGTCTCAAGTACTTTACAGTCTAGTTAAGTGAGAAAAATAGGAAGTATAAGTTGAAGAAATTTTAAAAAGATGGAAAGTATTGCTCTCAGGATTCTCCAAATGTATGTGATTTATGACAAAGCAGGAACATCACAAAGAAGTTAACTATATGAATGATATGAGAATATTTTTCAAAATTTACTGGTGGATAGTTTAAGCCATTATGATTTGCAGTTTAGCATTTTAAGTACCATTAATTATAGAATAAAGTCATGCTTCATTTTTGACAATCAAATACAATTTTACCAGAAGGGATCAAGAACTCTGAATGGGGCTCAAAGGAGAAATCTTCCTTAAAGGTCACCCTTACTAAACGGCATGGCAATTTGATTATGCCATTCATACTCAGTACCCCAGTCTATTCCCAACACAGTGGCTAACATGATGCCTTCAAAAATGAAAGTCAGATCATATTACTTCTATACTGGACACCCCACTATTCCAACACATAGCCCTCTGAATTAAAGCCAAAGTCATCACAATGGCCTGCCATACAGATCATAAAGGACCCGTACCCCACCCTATTGAAAATATGAGCGCCCAAATCCTAATGATATTGTTTTACACACTTCTGCCTCCCTAACAGTACCTTCCACATACTCGTGCTCAGTAAACATTTGTTGAATGAACAAATGCTTATTAAATCTTAACCTTAAGGACAGATTTTTAAACTGTTTCTAGGGTAAACATTCAGAAGGAAACGATGTACTACGGACTTCAACATGGGCGGAAGAAAGTTGGAAAGAGTACTGATCTTAGACTTATAAGAAAACACCGGAAAAATCTGAAAATTCACAACTTTTTTTAATGCAGCAGAGGTCAACAAAGTAACCTTGAATCTAAGGAAAAACAGGCATGTGTAAAGAGACACCTTTCTAAAAAATAAAACTACCAAATCACACTCAAGAACAGATAGATAACGTGCATCAACCACCATTTTCAAAAGAAACTGAATTCATAGTGAAACACCTCCCCCACATGTTTGACCCTGTGAAAAAAATATACTTTATTTCACTCCACAATGTATCATTTTATATAGCCTACATAAAGTTCATATAAAAACAGTAACTTAAAGGTTAAGTTTGAGTACTATGCTTCATAAAAAAGAAACCACTAATATATTCTTTGAATTAGCACTGTATTCATATAGCAATTTTTGAGTAGTATTGTTTTAATAAGTTAAGTCTGTCTGAATCAAGACTACACAGTAATTAGATATTATGTTTGAATTAGTTAATGGAATATCCAAAACTAAACTTTAATGGAGAACTTTGCAATTGTAAGATAATTCTATGCAGAGTATATAATGTTATCAGTTTTCCCTTCTAACTTCTATTTCCTCTTGCCTGAGAAACTCTTCCTAAAACTCTCATATCTTATTTAGAAGCTATGGAAGAATATGGTGAGAAAAGTGGATTATGAGACATCAAAAATACAACGGAAATATGAAGGTATTTTGAAAGTCAAGGAAATCTGAATATTTAACTTTTAACGGAACTTCGAAGCTTCAATTATATGAAATAGCTATCAGTTCTAACTTTAGGCAAAATCAATAATCATTTTCAAAATAACTTTACCTAAATATACAAATGAACCACATAGCACTCATCCAAACGTTTATAAAGATAGAAGGTAACTACAATGCACTGCCAACTCCTAAACAAAGCAAATGTCCCTATAATTTCTGAGAAAAACACCTGGACCTCAGCTTGCACTAAAAAGAAATGACAGCGTAGTTTGTCATTACAAGAATATCACTGTCTACTGTTCATTACGCCTTACTCTCCATTATTGAGTAGAGCTGGATGATCCTTATTTCATTTACTTTCATCAGAAAGCTCTTCTGAAATGCTGCTGGTTCATATTTGGTTTGAATGAAGCACTTTATTAAAAATGCTGGCTTGGTTTCCACTTAACATAGCTTGAATAGCTGAAAGGGAAATAATGGCACAGCATAAAATGGCCTAATAAATCAAAGGACACTTTTTTCCCTCTAAACATTTCCAAGGTTAGTTTTCATCTTAATAGAACTGCTGATCTGTCAACTGATCAACTGTAGATACGCCTGTGACTTGTGCCAGGGGAGAGAGGGACGTCAGAAATAATGAGAAATAACCCTCAGAGCCTCGTCTAAAAGCATTTTTGTTTTGCTGCACATGCTTTGTGTGCGCTGAAAAAATCTTCTCCCTTCCTCAAAGTAGAATTTCAGTTGATTAAAAATAAAAAGGATTTAGCTGGTTCCTATTTCTAAGTGGCCTGGAACAACAGATCACTGAGGTAAACATCATTTTGGGGATTGGCTTTATAGTGATACGGTGGTAGCAGCACTAGAAGTCTCCGGCTCCATCTGGGAAATAAAGTGCAACTATCCTTTGGAAGATTAGAAAGTTATATAATCTGAAGTAACAACAACCTTCAAGTTGCATCAATAATAAGTAGAGGCCTCAAGGTCACCTCTGCAAAGGAGAGAGAGGCCGAGAGAAAAGTAAAGAGGGGGGGAGTGAGGGAGGGAGAAAGGGAGAGAGAGAGAGACATTTTTGGAGAATGAATTAATATATATATATATATATATTCCAGACTATGAATTACACATTCACAGATAACAAGAATACTGAAATCCCTTCAGACACACAGTGACAGTTACATGACAATTCTTACTTAATTCCAAGAAAGATAAAGGTTCTCTGAGGATAAGAAACCCAGGTTGTACCATAGCTTATCGGCCCAGAATAAAACCTTTAATCAGGAAGCGGGCACAAAGGAAACGTATTTCAATCGATTTTGAAATTAGGTCTGCACAAAGTAGGCAGAGAAAATAGCTACAATGCACACCCTTTAAGGGAAGCCGCCCCCAACGCCCCCTGCTGACACTGGGTAGAAGTGTGTGCTTGGCCTCATTGGCTCTGTCCTGGCAGGTAGGGCACTCTCTCTGAAGGCTTGCTGAATATACTCCTAAATGATCTGCTTAAACTTCTCTAAGTGGAAACCAAGTTTTGTTCATGATACAACCCCCATGTCTGTCACATAGTGAGCATTCGATAAATCTTGTTGAACCCCTGTGAAAGTATACAGTTCATTTCATCAGCCATCAATTTCAACTTCCTCTCAGGAAAAGTCAAAGTGAGAATTTTGCCCCCTTCCAATCAAGGATTATACAAGAGGAGCTAAGCATTCCAATGCTTCCAAGGACAGCGGGAAGAGCGTTAACTCATCTGCGAATCCTTACAATCATAGAGCCCCTGCATTTGCCCTAAAAGAAGGTGCTTTCAACCAGGGTGAATCATTTAGAAGTCTTAGCCAGTATTTCGTTGGATCATATATCTCAATGCTCTTCAAGCTCCATAGGACTATTTGGAACTTTAACTTGGATAGTACACAAGAGCAACTTTTAGGTTACCATATTTTAAGTCATTAGTCTGATTGTTTTTATCTGAGCTTTATCAAAAGCATTATCTTAAGAGAAAATAATGCATTTAATATACAAGTCACATATCAAGGAAACACATACACCTGTACACATAAATCACCCTGGAAAGCCTTCCAAATACCTACTACAATCTATATTCCTATCAGCTTCAGAAAAATAGCTATCCCACCCTCTTGTTGGTGACTCTGGGAGCACATAATAGAATGAATGAAATGGGACAGCTGAAATAGGTCTTCGCTTTTCATTTACCTCTATTATCAATGCCATTCGCAGACTTCCTGGGCATTTCACTTTCAAACTAATCACTTGGTGGCACGATTTGTACCTGCATTGCCAACGTTCAGCTTCTCAGATTCATCACTGCATTTTACAAAATACAAACACAGAAAGTTGTCTGTCACACAGGGGAATGTGAGAAACGGAAATGAGAAACTAGAGAGAAATTGTCGCATTCTACAAATAAAGAAACATAATCAATCTATTTTATTAAAAACGGTGGAAGTGTGATATAATACTGTATTAATATAATTTTATTCTCTTTTATACTTACCTAATTTTCCCTTATAGAGTAGCAAAATGATTTTTAATATTTATTTAAGCCCAACTAATCTTTTTAGGAATAAAGCAGGTTCATATTTGTTAATTAAATTGTACCTCTACTATAAAAATAAAATTCACCAAAAATTTTTTTAAACAACAGTTAGAAAAATATTATCATTTACTTAATGTAATGCTACATTAACATTTTGCGCATTTTCTGTTTAATATAACCCTGTCTGTGCTATAGTATTAGCTGTATTTTTTATTCTTATAATTTTTCCAGATAAAACAGCAGTTTGAAACTACAATATTAATATTATAATAAACTATATATAATAAACTAATATTATAATAAACTATAATATTATTATAATCATATTCATTTATATCATACTCAATGTATTATTAAAAAATACAGCTCAGCAAACTTATATGAAAACATACATCCTATGCATTTAAGAGCCTCAAAACTGTTAATGTTAAGACTATATTGTGTGTCTATAAGGTCAATGAAGAGACAAAATAAAAAATGATTCAAAAAATGGGCACAAATCATAAAAGTAATATTTTAAACATTTGTTTTCAATACATGTGAATTTGAAGTTTACAGCATTTATTTTAAAAGTTAGGGTGCAGTAGCAGATATACTAATAGGTCAACACATCTGTAGTTAACCACTGTTATACAGTTTGGTAGATTCAATAGAATAAACAAAAAAAGGAGTAAAACAACTGAAAAATCAAAATGATAAGGAATGGTGAGTCCTCTAAAGACATTTTTTCCATGAAGTATCTCTCTTGAAGTTATTTCTTTTCAAAATTAGAAGTGCACAAGGAGGGAGGAAACTAAGCATCTACTCCTGAAAGTGCAGCACAAGTTGCTGAAAATAATTACCCAGTGACAAAAATAAATGCATCTGCGAGCACGTGAGTGCAACTGTGTACCACAGGTAGTAAATGCCAGGTTATGTTTCGATGATTTTATGGATATCAGACTCATCTGTATGCTCTTTCTAACAGCAATTTTATGACTAAAACTAATAAATATAGGAAACTTCTGATTTTTAATAATATGAGCTTTCTTGTGGCAGTAACTTAATTTGGGCCAATGCAACATGAAGGCTAAGGTGAAAGCCAGCCCCGAAACGTAACTTCAAATAGGAAATGCATTTCTTGTCCTATATCTTCCTGAAGTCATTACTGCATTTTTTGAAAGTAGGCTTTAGGGGCTTCTTTTCCACTTCAAAGTTAAACCCATTAAATGTACTGTTCCATGTAATAAATTAATAAACAAGAATAGATGAACCACATGGCATGGGGCATTACTTCCCTCCAGTGTCTCTCGTTCTCATCTAGTCCATTGTTGTTTCTCTCCTGGGAAGGGGTGGAAAGTTCTATTTAAATTGAGATTGAAGAAAGTGCTTGGTAAGATCTTTCAGACTCCCAGAAGTGTGGGATGTGCCAGAGAGAGAAAAATAGAGGTTTTTTTAATGGAGCTTTTCTATATGTTGGCCCGGGAGCAGCTCTGTTGCTTGGCTGCCAAAACAGCCCTAGCAGGCTTTCAACTCCCACCAGAGCTGAGAAAGCAACCCAGAAACAGGTTCCTTATGTACCAACTATCTTGTGTGGCTGCTGAACTTGAATATTGACCTTCCCCATGAGCTTTTGCCTGTAACGTGCAAAAGTCCTGCAGACTTTGCTAGATGCCAAGGGGAACAAGACCAACACCAGCAACCAACAAGCAGCTGCTCTTTGGGGTTGAAGCTCTTCCTGGGAAGATTGCTATCATTGTGACTTCCACCCAAAGGGTGGTGCATGCTGCCTACCACTGGGGAGAGATGTACCTTATCAACCTGGAGCAGCTTTGAGAAGGAAAGAAGGTCTGATGAACAATCACATCAGGACAATGCATGTCCCAGGAACACCATACACACAGTATAGCAGCTAGGTAGCTCTTTAACTTACTTCCATAACATTTCCATTAATCTAGGTGAAAAAATCCAATCATGCCACTTCCTTCCCTATAAGCAGATGTGGGCGCTGAGCTAGTGAACTTTGGACAACCTGTTAACATTAGGAACATTTGGTTTATTTGTTAAATTCGTTCATTTAGAATAAAATGTCAACAATGCCCTTTGACCGATGAGTAATGACCTTGATCTACAATTCGAACTGCCATCTCTATGCTATGTATCTTCAACCTGATTCTTCTTTCCTGCCTCTCAACCCATGTCCATGAGCACTCAAACTCTCCTAAACCAGGTTTCCTGTCCCTTTGTGAGAATCACCGAGTTACATCATAACTAAGGAGCAAAATCACACTAATGCCCAGAGGGGAACAGAGTGTAACTACTCAATGAACAGTGATGAGGGCATTGTCAAGAAAGAAGTCTTTGCTTTCAGCAAATAAGAATGTTAAGTCTTCTTACATTTTAGAAATACATTCTGAAAAGAAAAGTTAATCATGTAATAAGGTCTCACCTATGTCAAAGACATAATCTTGACTTTCTTTAAAAAAAAAAAAAAAAAAGTCCATTTTAAGTACTGTTGGAAAAGCTTGAAATGGGCACTGATTTGAAAGCTAGAGAAGTTGCCCTGGCTAATGTCATACTAGAAGACGGTTTGAACCTATGTAGAAAGATCTCTGAGTATCCACTGTGATGTGAGGGATATGTAAATACGCTGCTTCTAGTTGGGTCGCTCAGTATGAGATCCCAACCTCAAAGAGATCTAAAGCATTACATTATCAAAAGTGTCACGCTGCCCAGTCCGTGTGGCTTAGGGGTTGAGCATGGACCTATGAACCGGGAGGTCACAATTCAATTCCCAGTCAGGGCACATGCCCAGATCCCCAAGTGGGGGCGTGCAGAAGGCAGCTGATCAATGATTCTCATCATTGATGTTTCAGTCTCTCTCTCTCCCTCCCTTCTTCTCTGAAATCAATGAAAATATATTTTTTTAAAAGTGTCACACTGACAATGCCACCGCCACTCATTTATAAGCATCCTGCACCCCTGGGATAGATGACTTCCCTCTCATGCTGATAAACATTGCTTTATCATCCCTTCAAGGTTAAAAATCAATGGTTTGTCTGTCAAAACATCTGTTTGTAAGCTTGTCTTTGCTTTTCTCAGGGGTCACATTTACATGCTGGGCTTTAAGCATGCCAAAAATGAGATGCGTAAGATTCATTTGGCCTATTTTCTCTTCAAATATGCCAGGATGCCTCTAGGAGAGAAAGAAAGAAGGAAAAAAAAAGAGCAATGTAAGCCTACACTCATCCATTTGTAATGAGAACAAGTTAGATTTCACCTGTTAAAACTTAATGAATAGCATCTCCGAACAGGTGACTAGAGAAGTGAGCATCGATTTTAAACCAAGTGATGGATGTAGAATAAATGCCAGCCCAGGGGATTCAAATAAGGGCAACTGTGTTGTGCTGCTGTTGGTGTTAGACAAGCCTATGGAAAAATAAATTAGATCATCTCATAGAGAAACTAGATAGATTTTTATATTTTATTTAATTCATCTTCACATGCAAAAAAAAACAAAAACACCCTTTAGACAATAGTCTATTTAACAGCTTAGCACTTTTCATTCAAAAATCTTTGACACAGATAAGAGAACTGGGGTTTAGTTTTAAAAGCAACATTGCCACCAGGGTCAAGATGTCTGCAACAGCCAGTTGATGTAGTTGAGGAAAATGTTCTAGAATTTCTTTTTTTTTTTTTAAATATATTTTATTGATTTTTTACAGAGAGGAAGGGAGAGAGAGAGTCAGAAACATCGATGAGAGAGGAACATCGATCAGCTGCCTCCTGCACATCTCCCACTGGGGATGTGCCCGCAACCCAGGTACATGCCCTTGACCGGAATCGAACCTGGGACCCTTCAGTCCGCAAGCCGACGCTCTATCCACTGAGCCAAACTGGTTTCGGCTAGAATTTCTTATGATTCTATAGAAAGCACCTCAAATCCAACATAGCTAAAAACCCAAGCTCCTCTATTTTCTCCCCAAATCAACTCTTTCCCGGAACATTTATTTGGTCCCTGGCAGCTCCCTTCTCCCAGTCTCCTCAAGCCCCAAACCTTGGTGTCATCCTTGACTCCTCTTTGTCCCCCATCCTATATCCACGTTGTCTGCAAATCCTATTAGATCCAGCCACAAAATATGTCCAGATATCAGCTTCCTCTCACCACCCCTACTGCCGTGAGCCTAGTCCAAGCCACCTTAACTCTCATGTGGACTATTCTGCAGCCTCCCAACTCTGTCTTACACCTTCTAGTCTGCTCCCAAACTAGCCCCAAGAAGCATTCTATTAAAAAGCAACTGAAGTCAATTCATATTTTTGCTCATATTCATCCAGCAGCTTCCCATCTCACTCAGAGAAAAGATCTTACTATGACCCTTAAGACTATAACCTTTGACTCCTTTGCAATATTTCTGAGCAAAAACTTATAGGAGATCTTTGATTTTTTGCTTTTCAGAGGGTTTTTGTTTGTTTATTCTAACCAAGCAAAACCTCCTAACTTCCATTTCAAATGTGTTCTGTTGTTTATGAGAGAGAATCGTTGATTGATTGCCTCCTGCACATCCCCTACTGGGGATGGAGCCTGCAACTCCAGCATGTGCCCTGTCTGGGAATTGAACCATGACCTCTTGGTTCATAGATTGACGCTCAATCACTGAGCCAAGCCAGCCAGGCTCTTGTTTGTGGTTTTACACAACATCTACAGGCAGCCTCAATTCTACTTTCAGGTCTTCTCTTAGCTTTAGGGCTTACATGTGTTAGAGCCAGCAGACTATATTTAATGAATTAGCCATGTTTATAACGATAATTTTCTCATAAATAAGACTGTATTACATGGGAGAATTACATATCTATACAATGTTTACCAGATAAAGCTTAGGTGAATGTGTGTTTGCTTTTAACGTATGTGATCTTGAAGCTTAAATGGCATCACTAAATAAGACTTCAACATCCAAAAGCCCCCAAAGATAACTATACAAAGTTCTATTATTGATGGTCTTGAACTGTGGGTAGCCATGAAAGCCTGAGGATCATTTCCATTTAGGATAAGAAACAGAGGGCAAATGTTACATATACATTCTTTAGATGATTGAAGAACCCTGGCTGTTCTCATTGATCAGATCAAATCAATGGCATGCAGAGAATATTTCTAAGACTAGATGTTAGTCTCAGGGAAAAACAACAACAGCTTTACTTCAATCATGCAAAGCATGGGGTTTAGGATTGCAGCCTCTGGCTGGGTCTGCTTGGACATTAGCCCATCTGGAACCTTCACAGGCTTGAAACTTAGACAAGTTATTTAACCATTCATTCCCCATCTCTTCGTTGAACATGCTGATAATAAGAGCTCCAATCTAATAGGGGTGTTGTGAGGTATTTTACAAATGAAATATACATTTTGTAACAGTGCCATTGCATTATCTGTTATCTTTTTACTAATAGCTGTGACTCCCACTCTAAGAGACAAATTTAAATAACTTAGACAAGCATTTAGTAAACTTACTTTCTGTTAGATTTTCTTAGAAAACATGTGAGTTTGAATATTTATGAACTCTCTAATGATTCAGGAAAGCTGAAGGTAAGGTCTGCATTACATCACCTTGCTTCAGTTAACCAGTGCTTTTCCCAAACTTATGTGGGTTTTCAGGGAGGAGCAAGGGATGGGTGTTTATTTAGGTTCCCCAAGTGGCTGACCCTTTTTTAAGGACTTAGGTACACGCAGCTTATTTGGAGGTGATCCCGGGAGATTTCAGGAGAGAAACAGAAAAGTGAGAAAGAGAAAGGAAGGAAGCCAAAAATGGGTCTGTTACCAAGCAAGTTACCACCACGGTGAAAGCTGGAAGCCAGTGTGGAACACCAACCTCAGGTATGCTGCCTACGGAGTAAGAGGGCGGGAGCATTTATATCTACTGAAATCCATCCGTGATTTAGTGCTAATTCTGAGTGCTAGAAATCCCTGGGCATTTGCAGCCTGGTTCGAGAAAGAGTGAGCTCACAGGGCCAGTGAGCATCTTCAGACAGAGTCGCGGATGCTAGCATTTGGAAGTAGCACCAGTGGGCATGGAAATGTAACTGCCAGGAGGCTGCAGACAGGGCACGGGCAGGCAGCACGTGGTACGGCATCCACAGAGAAAAACTGAAGGTCTGAACCAGGAAAGCCTTCGTGCATTTCTGCACAATGTCAAAACCAAGTACAATGTGTAGGCAATCCTACCGGGAAGAAGAAAAATAACCTTAAAATTTAATCCTGGAGTCATTTTAGAGAAAAGGGGGATTTGGGGGCAGTTTTGATTTTAAAATCCCCCAAAGAAATATATCTAAAGAATTCATTATAATGGTGGAATGGAATGGAAACAGAAAGAGCAAAAGAATAATATGAGTTTCCAAAGACATTTAGTGTTATCCCAATTCCTCATGTAATGATAAATTTTACTGCCCCATAATTCTTATTTATTAAAATTTCTTGTATTTCAACAGCTCCAATGAGATGCAACTTTTTGTTTTTATGTTGGTCCAGGGAGCTCTAGAGGACACCGTACTCATATAACATATTAAGCACACCATCACTTGCCCATCAAACTCTAATAAATTTTCGCATCTTGTGATTTAAAAGGAATGTGAGGTCCTGAAAGGTTAGGACACATTACAGTCTTCAATTTTCAAGTGTGCAGCCCCGTTTCTGTACGACTTGTGAAGAGTGTGAACATTAAGCTTTAACGAGGCTTGCTAGAGAAAGCATTATTCATGCTTACTTCTTGCAGATTCTAGTTTTGAATTGACCCTTATAAGAATAATGTGTAGATTTATGAATAAAAAAATACTGAATGGTATGGTGGGTGGAATGTGGCATTACAGCAGAAAAATAAGGTAGTCATGGTATCATAGTGGCAGGTCAGCTATGAGTCCTGGCCTGGGAGTTAGGTAAGATGGTTTCCTTTCTGGAATGAAGAAAACAAAGAATATACTAGATAAATATATTTTTTTCGTGAATAATAAGATAGAGAAGAACTGAAAAGATACTGGAAAGTTCTGAGGAATAAAACCTAAATCCAGAGCAGGAGATGCTATGTCAGAGTGCCAAAGTATTTTTTGTCCTGAGGGTATCAATTGGTCCATTTGGCGAAATCAGGCTCTGGTCTGTGGCCTCCTCGGGCCAGTCCAGTAAAGAAGCCACAGAGAAATACACCTCACTAGTAAGTGAGGGTCCCCCAAGGTCGACACCAATCAGAAAAGAAAACGGGAATTGGTGTTCCCACAAGACCACCATTCTGGTGCGTGGTAGGTAGACATTTGACTAGCTCTAAAAACAGTTATTTTATAAAAAGCAAAACTGCATATAGAGGGATTATAATAGTTTAACCTATGCACAGAAAAATATGAGAATATACCCAAATGTTAGTGACTGTTATCAATGATGATTATTATAACCTATAATTGGAATTTTCCCAATTTTTATATTCCTATTTAACTTTAAGATGTTCTCAAACTAATATGCATTGCTTCTGTATTAGAAAAATAAGAAGATATGCAAATAGAGATATGATCTCACCCACACACTTTCTAGTGCATGATACAATACCTGCTACATCTCATCACGGAACCCAACATCACATCTGGCACTGATATATGCATACATCTCAGTTTCATGTCAAGATAAATCCATTTTGGTTAGCTACACACCAATTCAGACAAGTGCAAATGGGATTCTTTTGTTCGTAGAACTTTTTGTGGGTCAAAACTGTCCCATAGTCTTTATGTCTCTTGTCTATGACACTACTGGACAATAAATTGTGCATAGAGTAAACAGTGATGACTTACTTGATCAGCGACTTAAAGAAAATGTACCCTGGCTAGTGTGGCTCAGTGGTTGAGTGTCAACCTATGAACCAGGAGGTCACGGTTTGATTCTGGGGTAGGGCACATGCCTGGGTTTCGGGCTCAATCCCCAGTAGGGGACATGCAGGAGGCAGCCGCCCAAGGATTCTCTCTCATCATTGATGTTTCTATCTCTCTCTCCCTCTCCCTTCCTCTCTGAAATCAATAAAAATATATTTTTTAAAAATTAAATGTAACATTTAGGTTTGGGAGATGAAAAATAAGGCATTTCTCCAGGAAGAGGGTGGTATTTTCAACCAATAGATGTGAAAGTAAGCATAGAGCATGTGAAAGGTAGTTGGTATTAAAGACGATACTGTAAGCTGAGGAAATTTCTTTCTAAACATTCTTTGTGGGCAGCTCCCATTTGTTTTATGACTCTAGTGGGCGAGAGGGAGCAACCTTCAAAAGTTATTTTGCAATGCCATTTAGTATCCCCTGAATTAGCTACCCAGTCACGAGACAAAGGGAGAGGATTACCCGTGCTGTTTATTATAAGCTTAATTATTTCACTTTATTAGGTCCTGTTTTTAGAAATAGGACACTTATCCTAATTCTGACATTGAATACGCGTCTATCCATCAGACTCTGCTTGTAGGTGACACCAAATTCCAACTGTGCTCTAACATTTGTGGAAAGATGTTTTACTTAGTGCATTCTGTGTGATTATGCCGCCCACACAGGGCTGAACAGAAAGGCCCCGGGATACACATGGCAGGTTATTTACACAAAGAGAAAAACAAAGGAGCCCAAGAACACTCTTGGATTTACAAAACCCATCTGTGTTTGAAATTCGATTAGCATTCCCAAATGGCCACTATTGGTTCCTTTCACACAGGTTATTTTTAAATTCCTTTGAGAACCACTAGGCATTTTAATATGTAAAGTTTACTTAGGAAAAAACACACACCCATAATTAACTAGTTCAAGCCCCTAGTGAGGTATAGTTATCTTCATCAACTGTGTCTGATGTTTATCTAGTGACCTTATTGTGTCATTGATATCTCTCAGAGACAAACAGCAATAAATGGTGTCATCTCTTGGACAAAAACAGCGGGGGTGGGAGGGCAATAGAAGTGTCATTTCCTATGACAGAAACCGGGGTACCCATGCATTCTTCAGAAATCCTGGTACATAAATATTAAATTCCTTTAGTCTAGTTTGTAATTAAGAACAAAACAAAACAAGAACAACTAAATCACAAATCTTGCATTTGCTAATGATTTTAGCATTTTTGGCTGACTGAGTTGTGAAATCTTTCTTGGAACTTAGTCCATTCAATTCTGGAGGCACATTCTTAATTGTTGGAGTAGAAATATAACTATGGACAATATTAGCAAGAGTATTTTGTAATGGTAATAACCAAACTGCATATTAGAAATAGGTAGTTAAGCCTTGCCGGCATGGCTCAGTGGTTGAGCATCCACCTATGAACCAGAAGGTCAAGGTTCAATTCCTGGTCAGGACACATGCCCGGGTTGTGGGCTCAATTATCAGTAGGGGGCGTGCAGGCGGCAGCCGATCAAGGATTCTCTTTCATCATGGACGTTTCTTTCTCTCTCTCTCTCGCTCGCTCTCTCCCCCCCCCCTTCCTCTCTGAAATCAATAAAAATACGTTTTTGTGGGGGTTTTTTTAAAAAAAAAAGGTAGGTAAAAGCAGGAAGGGCTCTTTATAACCTATTCTCTTTCAACATTAAGCAGTTAATTTTTAAACTTTTTTCTTAGTGTTTTCTGAGAAAGTTTCTTTCACTGCAATTAGAAATATTGAGAGTACAGCACGTTATATTAGATACATTTGCTCGTGATTCACCAAACACCCTCTGAGTCTGACAAAGGAGGGATTAGGATTGCTGTTTTGCCTTTTTTTTTTTTAATGGATGAGACTATCAAAAAGGAATTCTGAGATTTTTAGCAAAGTGTCATGTGTTATTAAAATAATGTTTTAAGCCATTAAGTTCAGGAGAACAAACTGCACAGTTCATGCCTCGATACAAACCCTTAACAAGATTAGAGAAAGTCCCTTATGTCTTTTGAAGATTCGTTTATGACTGAGATAATAATAAGTCATTAGTTTTGAGTCAAGGTTGAAAAGTAGACACACATAAGAGTGAACTCTGTCTAAAACCCAACTCCCAGGTGAAGCATTAAATATGACAAGAATGTTAACAGCCAATAATAAAAGAAAAAGCTCTTGTCATGCCTCAGTTCAATAAAGTGTTTATGACGTCGTTCCTGGGTCCACTCAAACACTGCAAGAACCAGAAATATAGTTATGATTTCAAGTGGATACTGACATTGAATTCTCCTTTTCAAAAACTAAAAAGAGCCCAGCCTCGGTGGCTCAATGGTTGAGCACTGACCTATGAGCCAGAAGGTCACTGTTCAATACCTGGTAACAGCATATGTGCAGATTGCTGGCTTAATCCCCAGTAGGGGGCATGCAGGAGGAAGCCAATCAATGTTTATCTCTCTTCATTGACGTTTGATTTCTCTCTCCCTTCTTCTCCGAAATCTATTTTTTTAAAAGTAAAAAGAAGAGATACAAAGGATATCAAACCAAGAAACCAAACTATTTCATTATATTAACATAGTAATTATATAAGAAATTTTCCAATTGTAGTTAGATAAAATTAAGAGCAATTGCATATTAAAAGAGAGAAAATTCTAGTGTACTTTCCGGTGCAGATGAGCCTTTCAAAATTAATCATTGCATTAAAAACAAAGAATCTACCAAAAAGTGACCATCATAGAAGCATGTAGTCTTCTTAATGTCTCTTATGACAAAATGTGACTCTTCCTATCACCACTCCTAACATACTTCGCTATTTCTTTGCTTTGAATTGTGTGTGTGTGTGTGTGTGTGTGTGTGTGTGTGTGTGTAATTAATGTAGAAGGACTTGCATCATAATGCAAATAAGTCAGACCCCAATAGTACTCCCATCCTAGGAATCCACAAGTTAAACTGACCTTGGTCTTCATCCAATCAAACCCCCAGGTGATCATATCACTGGGGATGTGGGGGAGAGAGGTGGGAATAGGAATGACGAAGTTACAAGTTCCCTCTTATGTGTGTCTACTTTTCAACCAAGAGTCATTGCCTTGGTTTGCCAGGGCTCGGGGGCAGAGCAGTTGAGATATTTTCCCACGGGAGAAGAAACCTGATCCCCTGTACTTACCAGACTTCATCCTCGAGAAAGTTACTGTACTAACAGATCTTTCACCCTCTAGCATGATAAAATTAATTCACAGATCTGTTGTGAGAACCACAGAATGAATGAATGATAGGGAGACAGGTAGACAAAATCCTGGGTACATAAACACAATGATAGGTAGGTACATAGTAACATGAAGAGGGAAATCAATAGATGTAGGTAGGGCCTAGATATGGGTCATGGAAGAGTGCAAACTTCCAAAGATGACTGGACATTTGGAGCCAGGATAGAGAGAGAATGGTAGCTCAATTACTGTGGCTCTTTTGAGCCCCTCTGAAGAGATTAACTCTACCCATTCAAGCACATTCTGCCCCGCTCTGCTGCTATGGTATACGCCATACCACACGGTGTGAGGTTGGTTTTCTGTGACTCACAGTTTAAGTCATATTCTGCCCTGACTGCATTTGATAACCCACTTTATCTGATGCACAACAAAGAAGCCTGCTGTTGTTTTGTTCAAGCTGAAATCAGTACAATCAATGTACCTGTACATCTCTTTAGTGAAGTGAGGGTAAATGGGCTGCATGCTAGGACCTTCCTGAGGTGCTTTTCACCTTTGCTCTCCTGATTCGTAGAAGAGCTCCTAGGGGGTGTGGGTCTCAGAAATTCAGACAGTGTCTCCATCACAGGTCAACCGTCATGGCTTAGGAAGCTGGGGTGTTTCGGTTTAAAGCTACCTATCTCTGTGACACAATCCTCTCAGTCTGCTAAAGAACATACCGGACACATGTTGATTTATGCCCTACTCCTTTCTGACTATCCTTAATAAAGAATGACTCTAATTGAGCACAGCTCTTTGATCTCATGTAGCATATTGCTTTGAAAGAGTTGATTTGAGCTGTTAAACAGAAGCTATAAAGATACAGATCCTAATAAAACATACCATTTTATTCAAAATCAGGGCAAGAGTTGCTCGATAGCTGTTAATACTATTTTTGCACATCGAGTTATTTTTGGGTCTCAGATTTCACACGACGTAGCCAGTTACCTAAAAGATAGACAATGGTTAGTGAGGCATTGGGCACCATCCTTAGAACTGGGATAAGCAATGAGAGAAATACCCCAGCTGAAATAGTTGATAATAAATGTTCACATACAGTGTCCCCCAAACCATAGCCAATTCCAACTTTATTCAAGCAAATAGTTGAAAACGGGGCAGAACCAAGTACAATATCAAAGTGTTGTAATGGGCAAACAGAACCTATGTCCAAGGGGTTCAAAGTGGATGCGAGTGGACAGCAGGCATTTGGAGGTGTATGTAATGCTGGCGGGTATCTATCATTGGATTGGATTTTAAGGAAAGGACTATAGCCCTCAGGAAAGGGATAAAAAAGTTAATGTCTTTAAGGAACGGTGGTACTAGATGGCTTGCTTAGAAATTTAAGAAACGGAACTTTTAAAGTTCTGAAGCATATGAATGAGCAGCCTGGATGAGAAAATAATCAAGTCAGGGACTTGGGAAAGAAACAGAGCCCATGGGAATGGCTGTATCATCTCCCTAGAGATATTTTCTCTCACCTCCTCGCAACTATCTCTGGGTTGGAAACAAAATGACATGAATGCTGCCCCTCCCGCCCCCCTCAGGACAACAGACAGTATTCATCAGTGTTCTTTCCTGTTGATCCTGGATCCTCTTGCAATTCTTCCCTAAAAGTTACTCCAAAAATCTACAACCAATAGCTTTCCAAGGCGAAGCCTTTTTCTCTACTTCTGATACTTATACACATACATACATCTAGATAGATGGATGGGTAATTCAGATAATAGATATACATATGCCTATATCTGCAGTTCCATATATATTTTTAATATATAATTTTAAGTTAATTTTATTGATTTCTAGAGAGAGAGAAGGGAGAGGGAGAGAGAGAAAACATTGATGAGAGTGCAAAACATTCATCAGCTGCCTCCTGCATGCCACCCCCTGGGGATCGAGCCTGCAACCTGGGCACATGCCTGGACCAGGAATCGAACTGGCAACCCTTCAGTACATGGGGCGACACCCAATCAACTGAGCCACACTGGCCAGGGTAAAATATATATATGTTTTTTAATGTATTAAAAATATAGTAAAAGGCTTTTTGAAAATAAGCAGTTCTTTTTATATTCAATTTCTAGGTTAGTAATTATTTTCCATATAACCAGACACTAAAATAACTACAGAGACATAATGATTCATTTTTCTCCTTATCCCACAATCCTATTACTAACCCAAGGTCTACTAACTACCCTTTAGAAGGCTCTGACCCCTGCATCTGCCTTATTATAAGAGCTCTTGAACTTGTCTGTACCCTTTCTACCAGGTTCAATGCCCAGTTTCCTAATTTATATTCCAGCCAAAGTTACTTACAAGTCAATTTTAAGCAATTTCCTCCTATCTTTAAAGTCTTCATTGATTCTCATTATCAATGGATTAAAATTTAAACTCAGCATCATAAAACTTTCATAAGATAACCCGACCTCCATTTCTGCTGAAGCAAAATCTCTACTTATCTATATATGTATATATTCACATGTATTCACATACAGTATATAACATAATATATAACATATATGGGTATGTAATACTATAGATATATATTCATCATTAAACGCAGTAATTGATACTTAGTTGTAAATTGTGTATTGATAACTCAATCCACTTGTAAAATGATATGGAACTAATATTCACACAACTCCAATGAGCTCTAGACCATGACTGCCTTAGGTGATTCTCAATGGTCTTTGCATCACTGGGCCTGAGAGAGCACCGGCCCATAAGTAATGACCCGTAAAAGTGACTATACAAACGCAAAGGAAGGCTTTATGAGAGGCACCTGTTATTGAGCAGCCTGTGTGTATGAAACAAAACAAGAGTAACTGGACAGTGTGTTTCCAAAAGCAGAACAGAAATTGCTTAATTCTTCCATTCTTCAAACCAGTGATGATTCTACAGACTTGGAGCAGAGAATCCCCTGGGGAAGAGCACAGATGGCCCATTCTCACTCATTTTACATTATTCAGGAAATTAGCATATTTCCCTCTATTCTCTACCTACTACCTAAAAAATTCAATCACCTCAACTTCAAAGCATGATCATGTCTAAACCTTCTTTTGGCTATATTGTCAGTTTGCTCCAATCAGTTCATTCAAACAAAATTAGGCTGTTTTTTCTGTCCTTTACTTCACAAATATTGATTAATGGCCACAAGTGGGCTAGGCGCTGGGGGTAGAATGGTGAACACAACAGGACAGGCACGGCCCTTGCTCTCCTGAATCTTCCATTTCACTGGACATATCAGGTGATGCGTTTTACAGCCAGAGAGACTGATGGTCAAATGCTTAACCTACATCACCTTTGCTAGTTCTGGAATGATGGGGAAGCCCTTCATCTCTACCAACTGCTTTTCTGAAAGACTAAATAAATGTCGTGCTTGCATTCCAATAACAGTTTTATTATCTTGAAAACTATATTAAGTTACTTTCAGACAAATAAAGAAAAGATATATTGTAACAAAGACACTATTTTCCCTTGTGGCATTCATCATTTTTCCAAAGAGCAAGATACAGAGCAGAACAGAGCGCATTCAGTTCTCTATTTATGTAGGAAAACATACATATGTATAGAATAAAATTAAAACATTTTAATAATTAATATATGTAATGCTAGAGCTTACCAGGTTTTTCAAAACTCTTGTAATATTGATTTGTGATAGCTTATGATATTTACTATGTCAATCCCAAGAAATGTTGCGTCCATGTACCTCCCTTATACTTCAAAAAATAAATATGTGAATTTAACACTTATTTATCAAGATAGCTACCACATTTGGAAGCATCCCCAAGTAAATCCAAGCAGGGTAATGGTTATCATTGCAGCTAAGATGTGAAGCTACTCTGGCCTTAATTCTTCCCTTCAGGACAAAATAGACAAAACAAAACCACCACCAACAACAACCAAAAATTTCACTTTGCAGACAAAATAAAATTACCTGCCACATGATACAATAACTCAACCCATAAATATGTGCTTTTTAATTTGACCATAGATAATTCTATATTCCACAAAATGGCTAAAATATCTATTCTTACTATACCCAATTCCCCACCCCTAACTTCCAATTGATATCATTGTCACACTACCATTTCACTGAAGAGATAGAATATCCTATCTAATAAAGACAAAATATGCAAATTGACCATCACTTTGCAACAAAGATAGCAGCGCCCACAGCCAATAAGGAGGGAATATGCAAATTAACACAACAAAGATGGTGGTGGCCAGCCAGGAGCAAAGGCGGGAGGTGGCTCCTGGCCCTGCAACAAAGGTGGGCGGTGGCGGCCAGAGCGAAGACCCGGGTCCTGGGTGCCAGAGAGAAACCGGTGCCAGCAGCCAGGGGAAGGTAGGCCAATTCTTGCACAAATCTTCGTGCATCGGGCCTCTAGTTACCTAATAAAAGTCCCTTCTAAATTTTTCCTTTTGCACTGTCTTCTGTTTACAATGTCCTTTGCAAATATTTGTGGAGGTTACTATGTTTAATGTACTCTCCACTCCAGTGACCAAAGCATGTGGTAGAAGAAACAGGTCATGGAAATGATGTTTGAACATACCACACTGAAGAGAGTTTCAATGTCTTTTTGAAACTCTTGTCATCAGAAATGTAATTCCACCCACACCTCAGTCAACATCTACCAAGGAAATTCCATCCATCCAAAGGGACCTACAGCCCTTAACTTGACTCATATGCTTAAGCATCTACTGTCTTAAGAGACAATGCAGCTTGAAAAGTTCGAGGCACTGTTGATACAGATAAGTTATCACCGCTCTGTGACAGGTAAGGTGTTATGCCCAGATTTTCCCCAGATGTACGGCATGAAATTGACATTTTGAAGTTTCTTCAGCAGGATATAAAGATTTTATATAAATGCAAATTTTTCATTTCATAAGTGACATTCTAAATGCTAGAACTGGCTGATACAGGTACCAGACAAGAAGGTTTTCATTCTGAAATATGCAAGGAATTATGTGGTGATAAAATCCCCAGTTTTAGTGGTTTCTTGTCTATTCTTTAAAAGTAATCCTCCCTTGATCAAATATAAACAAACCTAAATTGTAAATAATTTCCTCTTTGTTTACTGTTCCTCATTCCAAACCATCACTAAATTGTGAAACAGGTCAGTTTCTCTAGATGAATCATAGCATTTTGGTTTCAATTTCCAAAACGTTAGCATTTCTTCATGAGCCCTCTTTCACGTCTTAGATACTAAGACATTTACTAAAACATGCAATTTAAAAGGCAAATGAGTACACCTTTCCTATTACTGAAGTTTAAAATATTAAGCCTGGGGTTGGGTGGAAGAATTTAGGATTTGGGATTTATGTCTGCCTGGCTTTGGAGTCTGGGGTGTCTCATTTACTTTATTGGTCGCCAATAAGTTCTGGTTTTATATAGACCAAAGTAACCTGTCAAGCATCACACTGAAATAAGTAGGAAAGTGTGCTCTGTAGCTGCAGCATTCCCTGTGCAACCTTTTGTTTCTTTTTTATGGGCAGCGCTCGCAGTACTGACCTCTGGAAAAATCACGGTGCCAGCTGAGTTTGTTTTGGACACCCCAGCAACCTCTCTCTCTGCCCTGTTCTTATTTCCCCTTTAGCCTTGGGCCTCACAGTCTGTTCCGTCTGTCTGCAAAGCCTGCTCTCCAGAAACGATCAGAAGTACACTCTCGCTAAAGCATCCTTGACAAACAGCAGTCTGGCATGGGAGGTACTGCAAGTTGCTCTGCATTTGAATGCGCCCAAGTCAAAAACTCTTAGTGTGTGTTGAAACCCCTACAGTAGAATTCTGGTTTTCAGCCAATCTCATCTGTTACTCTTCCAAGTCCACTATCCCCTGCTCCTCCTCTTAAGTTAGGAGCATCATGTGTCTGTGTTTGGAGCGTGTGAGGATGTGGTGTCTCTGGATATGCAAGTCTGTGTGGATGATGTGTGTTGGGAGGGGTGGCAGGTGAGAGCCGTGTGTGTGTGTGTGTGTGCGTGTGTGTGTGTGCGTGTGTGTGTGTGTGCGTGTGTGAGTGTGTGTGTGCGCGTGCGTGCGTGTGTGTGTGTGTGTGTGTGATGTTCCTGTGAATGTGAAGGGAGGGGGCTTCTTGAATACCTATGATCATGCCATGTAGAGTGATGACCTTTATATTATAAAGCCCTTTCCGTTTCCATAAACACCCTAAAATGTATATTTTTAAATAGTTGAGTAACATTCCACATTCGGAAAGATACTGAAAGGCAATGACGAGTAAATACTTATAATTCTTGAAGAGTATAATGTTTAACTCTCCCTTCGACTCCTTTCCTACCTCTCATACCTCTGCTTTATTTTAATGTCATGTCAGCAGGCCTATATCTTGCTTTAGACACAACAAAACAAGACCATTTTCTTACCTAACATTTCCATTTGCCATTTAAAATTCACTTCTTTCCATAACAAATTATTGGGAATACTAGCTGGCCGCACACATGTGGGGGGAGTCACCCCTAGGCCTCTAGAGCCATCTCTGAGTTTCCCTCTTGACCCGCTGGGTAGTGGGGGAGCCTTTCACATGAGGAGGGCATCCTGCAGACATGTCACCATGTGCTTTCTATTTGGTGTGTGGGTCCAGAGGCTGTAGCATCAGGAGCAGCAGCAGGTGCACCTGCCAGAGGGGAGGGGACTGTCACAGAAACGGCAAGAAGATAGGTGAGGGGCTGGCAGCTCTGTGGGCTCCGCATCCACCTCAGAGTCAGCAGCGGCTCAGTCTGCAGACATGTTTATGATTTTCTTATTAGGTGTCACAGGAAACCTAACCCCTTCCAGAATATAAGAAATAATACTGAGGAGGTGAGATTAAATTTTTAACCAGTAACAGCTGAGATGGAAAATACAGGCAGATGGCAGAGCAGAAAGCGGGCGCTCAGGAGAAAGAGCTCTGGAATGAAACCAGCCTGAACTGAAATCCCTGTCCTTCCACATACAGGATGAAGGGCCTCAAGCAGATTCTCTCACTTCTGTTAGGCTCAATTTCCTTATCTGGAAAATGGGCATGAAATATGCATTTCATGTAGCAGCTGTGAAAGACATGTGCGGTAGAATTTGTAAAGAACAAACCCAGCCTGGCAGGCATGGCCCAATGACTGAGAGTTCACCTATGAACCAGGAGGTCACGGTTCCATTCCTGGTCAGGGCACATGTCCGGGTTGCAGGCTCGATCCCCAGCGTGGAGTGTGCAGAAGGCAGTTGATCAATGATACTCTCTCATCATTGATGCCTCTCTCTCGCTCTCTCTCTCTCTCTCTCTCTCTCTCCCCCCTCCCTTCCTCTCTGAAAGCAATAAATATATCTATAATAATAAAAGGGCAATATGCTAATTAGACTGAACGTCCTTCCGGACATCATTCTGGACGTCTTTCCTGACAAAGCTGGGGCTGGAGGGAAGCCAGCCTGGGTCCCGGGTGTCTGCGGGAGGCCCGACGGAAGCCAGCCCAGGTCCAGGGTGCCTGAGGGAAGCTGGTGTCAGCAGCCAGGGAAAGAAGGCCTACCCTTGCATGAATTTTCATGCATTGGGCTTCTAGTATATGTATATTTTTAAAAAGGACAAACCCAGACACAGTCCGCTACATTCAACTTACAGTCTTCATGGCACTGATCCTTACCTGTGCCATCAGCACAGTCTCTATCCAGCCTTTTTTGCTTGTGTTACCTGGTTTTTGACTATTCCTTAAATTCTGTGACATACTCATTTTTGTACTCCTAGTTTATGCTGTACTACCCTGAATATGGTAATAAAATAGCAGATACATTTTATTGGATAGTTCTTCTTTGCCAGGTTCTTTTCTAAATACTTGGACTTTTGAAGATTTCACTGGGCTCCTATATAAGGGAGTTACTACTGTTATCTTCATTTTAATGAAAAGTTGTTATCTAGGTGTCCTTTGTCACAGAGCCTAATACATTCCAAAGTCAGGATCCCCAACCTGGGCATCTGGGTCCAGACCCTGGCTTTGAACATCCTGCAATCACACTGAAGGAGAGAGAAGAAAGGGAAGGAAATTCAAATAAGGTGGCAGGATGCCACCTAGTGATGAAGCCTTGGAATAGCAGTGAATGAACCAGAAATCATACTAAGCATCCCAGGAAGAATTCTGGATAGAGAACCATGTCAGAGGTTGAATGTACTTGATGCCACTAAGAAATGGAACCATCGATGGAGGTTGCACATTTTCAAGAAAGATCTGATTTCTTTCACTTGGTTACTTGGAATCCACACCTAGACCACTGATTTAAAAATATATATATAGCCATCTGAAATAATACTTCCAACGTTAACAAAAATACATTTCAAAGCGCTGACAACTACACGTTCCATCTGGGTATCGAGGAAGGACCATGCCGCCGAGCCTCATTTATTTCCACGGCTGCAGGAGGCGCATTCAGGAAGAGGAGAGCTCATTTTCCGATCAAAAGATTCGAGAATGCTCTTTGGCATTAAACTCTGGGGGACTTTAATATATATTGATTAATAATTAATGGGCGGAAGCGCGGGTGGATCAATGAGGACGAGGCCCAGCTGACAATGCGGGGAAGTGATTAAACACAGAAAACCCCAGCTTCTGCAGCGATCAAAGAGGCATGGAACCATCCTCGGATGAGCAGGCGATTCTCTGCTCAGGAAGTTATTCCTGCAGGGTCTTGGCAGAAACTTCCCAAAGTGCACCTGGAGTGCAGGCAAGAGAGAGGATAAACAGCATCAAAACATCAAAACAAAAACCGGAGGAGCCCTTCCCAAACATGATGTAATTAAATAAGGGCAGGCATTTAAGACAATGCAGTGCCTTTGAGAAATACGGTAAACTAGAAACGTTCAGAGACCTTATTGCATATAAACATCCATTTAAGTACAATGGGCCAAGGATCAAGACATCATGGAATGCCCTGGAGGGGACAGGCAAACCCTAAAAACCCCAACCCTATATAATAAAAGGCTGATATGCAAATTGACCAAATGGCAGAACGATTGTTTACTATGATGCTCACGAACCACCAGGGGGCAGACGCTCAACACAGGAGCTGCCCCCTGGTGGTCAGTGTGCTCCCACAGGGGGAGTGCTGCTCAGTCAGAAGCCGGGCTCATGGCTGATGAGCAGCAGCGGTGGCGGGAGCCTCTCCTGCCTCCGCAGCAGCACTAAGGATGTCCAACTGACGGCTTAGGCCTGCTCCTGGCGGGTGTAATCCTTCTATTTATTTATTCTCATAGCACCATGCACCTCCATTTAGCACAGAGGTGGCATGACATTTACTTGTAAGATTAACTAACTAATAACCACATTTTCTATTTTACTGAACATTCCAGGGGTATGCGAACAGGTAGTTTTTGTTGTTTTTTTGTTGTTGTTACTTTTGAAAGTCATTGCACCCAGTACCCATAATTGTGCCTGACACATAGCTGAGACTTGACATTATTTACTGAACTAATGAATAAAGGAGCTACACAACATTTTAATGAAAGAACATACACAACTGACTTTAGTACACCTACTTCAAAGGTGAGTTGTACATATTCATCCAAAGGTTTGTGATGTTGGTTGGATTCTTTTTGTGTGTGAGGTTATCAGCTAATAGTAGTCATTTCCTACAACCATTAATTCAAAACTGCTTTTGAAAATAGATAATATTCTATCCTTTGTCTTTTTTTAGTAACTAGAATATGTTGAAAAGGCACTTGGCAAGCTTATTCTCTACCTTATTACTCCCCCTCTCCCCTTCAATATGTCACTTCGGTAAAGAATACAGCCTTTATATATTACACTGTCTCCATTAGAAACCATTGTACCTTAGCTCTATAGATATATATTTAATCTATATATATATAAAAGCCTAAGCGACCATTACAACCAAACGACCGAATGGCCAGTCGACTGGTTGCTATAATGCACACTGACCACCAGGGGGCAGATGCTCAACACAGGAGCTGCCCCCTGGTATTCAGGTGCACTCCCACAGCCAACCTCCCATGGCCGGCCAACCTCCTGCGGTCCCTCCAGCCGGCCAGCCCTGGATCAGCCCCGATAGGGACTCGGCAAGATGGCCCCGCTTGCCAGCCAGGCCAAGGGACTCCGCCTGTGCATGAATTCATGCACCAGGCCTCTAGTATTTAATAATCACCCAGTCTTTATGTTGATGTCTCCCCAGATGCTTCTGCCAACTGGTTTTTTTTTAAATGGTAATCTGTGGGGTCTTGCTATCTTTGTGTTCCCTGTGCATGGGAAGATTCTAGAAAAGTCAAGTGTTGCTTGCTGCACTCACCATCTTCTCATATCCCTTATATTTGTTTACATTCTGGTGTGAATTTCCAGTGTCTACTTCCCCATATATCCTATGTCATATATCCCATCTTTTATAGGTCCTTTACAAACTAGTTGGTGAAAAAAATTTGAAATAATAATTGCTGTTATTTTAATAGCAATAGCATACATGTATTAAGTGCTTACCATGTGACAAAAAGTTTTCTAAGTGCATTCCGTGTATCAACTCAGGTCTACATCAAGAGGGTGATAAAAATGCAAAATGGAATAGAGCATTTCTAAAGCAATTAGCTTGAAACAAAGAAAGTCATTATGAAAACACAGATACTGTGCCTTGGGGAAAGAGTGCCAAGTCCTTGGTTCAGAGAGAGAAATAAGCAAGTGGGGGATTTTCAGTTCCAGGCTGCACTTCAATTTCATGCTAGGTTTCAGGATGGTCAACGTTTGGCCTCTAACATTAACATGCTTTAATGGACACTTTGGAGACAGGTCTTGGACAATGACCATAAACAGATATTTCCCCGACTCCACTGTCTTTCGAACAAAGCTCCCATAACTAAAATTTGCACCAACTACATTCAAAAGTATTGTTCAAAGACAGTCTACCCACACTGATGGGGACCCGAGGTTGGACCAAAGCTCTCTCCACTAGAAATTGAAAGCCTCCTCCAGGACCTTAAAGTGCTCACTTTATTATTAAATTTTCAAAAAAATATTTTGTATTGATTTCAGAGAGGAAAGGAGAGGGAGAGAGAAACATCAATGATCAGAGAGAATCACTGATTGGCTGCCTCCTGCACGCCCCCTACTGGGGATCAAGCCCGAAATCTTGGCATGTGCCCTGACTGGGAATCAAAATGTGACCTCCTGGTTCATAGGCTCAGCCACTGAGCCACGCCGGCTGGGCTAAAGTGCTCACTTTAAATATGACAATCCCTCACCTGAATGAGAGGAAGATGTAATATATATACTCCTGAGAAGGATACCTGACCATAGTATGAACACACTAAAAATGATTGTAACACTACGCATGTGCAAACACTATTATGAAATAATGGATTATCTTACTTGTGACAAATTGTTAAGGGATATAAAATTGATATAACTCGAATAACTTGGGTTATCATATAATCTTCTTCGCTTTACATAGCCATTAGGGAACACTCAGTTTTACTAACTCAACCACCTTTTCTTTCTCCATGGGAGTCTCAGGAACTACTGAGGTTCCGGTCAGATAAGTTTTACTCCAAAACATAACTGCTTTTATTGGTCTGGTGCTGGCAGACAGATATAAAAAGTGAAGTCAGCATTAGGTATTGATCTCACAGTTAATTAACTTCTATCCTGAAGTTAGTGGCTTCCTAATTAATGATGTGCATACTAATAAAAAAATGTCCTCCATAATAGATGTGTATCTGATTCTTCTTCCACATTTTTACACATAGGGAAGAAACTAGTAAATGTGAGATTCCTTTTCTCTTGCTTTCCAAAAATCAACCCTAATCTCATTCCTTGTTTCACTCCTAAAGGCAAACTTCTTTCTTCATTTAAGTCTGTATATATTCAGTGGGTGACATATCACAATATGTAGAGACTCAGTTCTTTCAGCCTTTATGTGACAAATCCTTTATTCTTCTCTGGGGAACCTGGGTGTCTACCTTATTTTTCTGAAACTTAATCATCATTCCTGAAAACACATTATAATGGACTTTTCTCTATAATCTCAAGAGCTTAAGTTATCAATGTTTCAAATATGTTACACATAGATTTAATTTAAATTTTAATGAGAAAATAAATCAGTAATTTTCTGAATAAATGTATTATTTATGAAAGCCCCCAAACTATTTGCATTTCTGAGACCTGCAACAAGACATTAGCTGAATATTCCACTAATTTTAACTGGTGACTCATGATGGACCATAAGTGTTATTCACTGCTTTTAACAGCCAAAAAATAGGTCAAGATTGTTCAAATATACTTGTTCTTGTCTTGCTCAGACAAATTTTGGAGTTCAGCAGGCAATGAAATCCTCAAATCAGTTCCAAGCTAAGGGATCTTGTCACCTGGGTTTCTCTAATAATGAAGATCTTTGTTGTGGACAACAGGTGTGTTCACCGGTAGTGTTGAGAAACAATATAAAAAACATTTTACAGATGTCTCCATCTGTATAATGCCAAGGACATTCCTCATTTCAAAATTTCATGTGTTGACTTTCTGGAATGAGTTGACTGTATACATAATTTAAAGCACACACAGATAAGGAATGATTTCTAGTCAAACAAAATTATTTAGGGATTTTACTCACCAAGTTTCAATTACTTAGAAAGGAGAATCTTGATAATCTTGTAGGCTACATCAGTTTACAAAAATTCCTGAATGGGTTCTGCACCAACACAATGAAAATTAGTCGGAGAGCATGTTGCCTGAGAGTTTAGATGGCTCGGTTTCAGGACTACGGATACCACACAGGAGTTAACAATCTGAATTTTTATGCTGTCATTTGGTGGAAACTCTTGGCCAAAAGGGACTGTGAAAATGTCTTTATCTTCGCCCAGAGCAGACTCCTCTTACCCGATGGTCCAGGTTTGCCCACGTTCCTCGTTGGAGGCTGACAAAAGTCCCTGCCCTTCTGGGTGATTTAGAAATTCTCAGTATCGGGTACCCGAGTCACTCTGCTCTATTCTCAAAGTTTAGTTTTTAAGCAGAGCTTGTCTTTAGATAGAGGCATTAGATTACATTTTAAAGAGAGGCGATATATTGAAGTGCACGCATTGTATCAGTCAGCTAAATTGGTAAGTAGCTACTTTCCCCAATGCTGTGGTCGATGCCAGATGACAGCCACTTATCCACTTGCCTTCACCTTCCATTTGTAAATCCCTCTGTCTGTCCCTTCTCTAGGACATATGACACTGTCCAGGTTCCCAGATGACGGCCTTATTATCATACAGTCGACTCACCACATACGGCTAAGCATTTTACGCTTATGTTCTTTCTTTTTTTCATGATTACAACAAGCCCAGGAAATAGCTGTGATCATTCACTCTTTATAGATCAGGAAACTCAGGTTCTGGGGAGTCACTGAACTCGTCCAAGTTTTCAGAGATTGGGGACACAGCAGAAACGAAATAAAATCACGATATAAAAGGGAAATAAGCCCATAGATTCTGGTGTCAAATTCTCGGCACTCAGGTCCCGGCTCCACTCATTTGCGAACTCCTGTAAATTATTTAACCCCTCTGGGCTTCAGTGTTTTCACCAATTATAAGAGACACAATGATCACCCTGGATTTTCTGAGATGATTGTGAGGATTTGATGAGATAATGCACATAAGGGAGCTTGGCAGAGCATCTGGCATGTGACAGATTCCCAAAAACTTCAGTCCTTGGTCAGGAAGACAGCGAATCCCCCCACGATTGGACGGGAGAGGGTTACTTGCTCCTGCGTGTACATTCCAGGTTGAATCTGGGTGCAAACGCTTCCTCTTTCAGAAACACCAGCAGAGCCACGCCAAGCTCCTCCTTGGGTCGGAACCACCTACATAAGCACCTGCGTCGCTCACAGGGGGCACAGGCCCAGCAGGAATCAAGTGAAACAGTAAAAAAAAAAAAAAAAAAAAAAAAAAAAGCTAACAATTCCTGACCTTTACTTGTGGCAAATACATAATAAAAAACATAAAGCACATAGGTACATACATCGAAACGACGGAACCTTTTTTTTTTTTAATAAGTAAGTGGGAGATGGCGACATAACCATGACGGAACCGGAAGACTGACGCCCCTCGAGGTGGGGTGAAGGGTACGAGAAGAAACAAACCGAAGAACTTACACATTTATATGCATGTGCAATAGGGTAACGAAGACCTGGGGGGTGGGGGGAGGGGTAAAGGCTGGGAGAAGGGGTGCAAGGGGGAGGGGGCAAATGGGAGATACGTCTAATACTATCAACAATAAAAAATATTTTTTTTTTAAAAAAAAAGACAATTGCCACCATATTATGTAAAAGACACAAACACAGTCGCCCCCCCTCATTCCTGGGGCTATGTCCCAACACCCCCCGCGGGTGCCTGACATTGCGGACAGCACCACGCCCTGTACAGTTTGTTTTTCCTACATTTAATACGCATGGTGGGGTTTAATGTATGAATTAGGCCCAGTAAGAGGCCAGCAACAGCCACAAACAGTAAAACAGAACAATTATAACAACGGGCTGAGGTAAAAGGCGCGTGGCTGCTCTCCCCCAACACCTTACTGTCCAGCACCCACCTTCTCGCTTAGAAAAGCTCTTCCGGCTTCTCGCGGGCGCGGCCGGGTGGGCAGCCGCCACGCCTGCACTTCTGGCCATTACTAAGGAAAACGGGGGGGGGGGGGGGGGGCGGGGGGGGGGGCTGAACGCAGGCACCGTGGCCCCAGCGCTGCTCAAGCTGCTCCGGGCGAAGACGGCTACCACGTGACTTACGTGACATGCGTGGGGGCGCGTGCCCAGCGTGGCGACGCCGGATGCAGGGATGCCCCGTCCAGACGGCGCAAGACAACGCGAGAGTTCATCGCTACTCAGCATGTCCACGATTTAACACTTAGGAATTGTTTATGTCTGGAATATTCCATTTAATGTTTCTGGACCCCGGTTGTTGGCAGGTAACTGAAATTTTGGAAAGCAAACTCCTGTACAAGAAAAAGTAATCACGGAAACCCAATCATAGTTAAATAAAAATTTGCTTTTAGATACTAGCTGTGTTGCCCTAACCAGTTGGGCTCAGTGGATAGAGCCTGGGCCTGCGGACTGAAGGGTCCCGGGTTCGATTCCGGTCAAGGGCATGTACCTTGGTTGCAGGCACATCCCCAGTAGGGAGTGTGCAGGAGGCAGCTGATCGATGTTTCTAACTATCCCTCTCCCTTCTTCTCTATAAAAAAAATCAATAAAATATATTTAAAAAAAATAAATACTAGCTGTGTTAAAAAAAAAAACAAACCTGATTCTTTTCTTAATTTGTTTTAAAACTGCTAATTATTGTGAAGCATAAGCACTGATAAGCAGAGGAAGATACAGCCAAGTCTATATTTGAGTTTCCTGTTGCGTTCAATAGTTCTTCCAAATCTACTCATAAGAGACAGAGCTTGTCCCGTAAGTGATTTTCCTACGTAGAGCAATTTCCAATATGAAGAAAGGGCACACACAGATAAACTCACTTAGCTATGACTGAGAATGTCGCCAGAGTTCTGGATCCATATAAAGGACATTATAACCAAGAGTAGAAATGATACGCAAAGAAACAAAAAAAAAGATCTGGCATGAAGTATGCATCCTATGTCTACGGACACCTTGACATACAAAGTAAAAGAGTTGGTTGAAGTTGGAAAGACGACGAAGAATGGCCCTGAATAAGGGACGGGTCCGCATGCGTGGGCCACCTGTAAGGAAGCAGGTTGGTTAGAGCTCTCTGGCTAACGTGGAGGAGGCCACAGCTCCCCCCAAATCTAACGACTGGCACAGAGCAGAGGCCTCCTCCCTCCCCCCTTCAATATGTACCTATTGGCTTTCTCTTAAGATTTAGGAGGGGGAAAGCTAAGGTGGTAACTTTCTGGCAACGCAACGAATAATTTGTAGCCGCACAATTATTGGAACCGATGGACAAGGAGCATTAAATGTCTCTGTTAACGTTAAACGTGTAAAAATATGAAGAAAATGTCATCCTGGAGCAGATCCATCACTGAAGCCTTCCAGTAAGTGGTTTTTCAAGATGTTACACTGAGGGCCTCTAACTCCCTTTGACGGCCCCACATGCATCCCTCCCACCCCCCACCCCCCATCGATTAAAGTATCTGAACTATTCTTGAATCTCTCCCAACAAGATCCCCTTTCTGGGAAAACACTTTCATATGTTTATAATCCCTTTCAAGTGTAAAAGGTGACCCTTATTCTGGTCATTAGAGATCAGATCAGGGATCTGAAGTTACTGTGCACACAGCCTTCAAAACGTTTTCAGAGTTCAATCTCTCTCACTCAGCTTTTATCTTCTAAGGTTGGATTTCTCCTTCCCTTGTCCTTTTTTTTGGGGGGGGGGGGTACATCCTTATGTGGAAACCGGCCAATCTCATTTCATCTGCAACACTATTAAAATGTTCAATAATTTTCAAAAAATGTGGACATTTACTGGAAATCTACTAAAAATCTATGAAAATTCCTTTGGGGGCAAAAGCACCTACAAACGTTCAAGTAAAAACATGTTCAGGAAGCCGAACCGGTTTGGCTCAGTGGATAGAGCGTCGGCCTGTGGACTCAAGGGTCCCAGGTTCGATTCCGGTCAAGGGCATGTACCTTTGTTGTGGGCACATCCCCACTGGGGGGCGTGCAGGAGGCAGCTGATCGATCTCTCTCATCGATGTTTCTAACTCTATCCCTCTCCCTTCTTCTCTGTAAAAAATCAATAAAACATATTTAAAAAAAAAAAAAAGGAAAACCTTGTACAGGTTTCCACTATTTAAATATTTAAAAAAAACAAAAAAACAAAAACATGTTCAGGAAGACCCAAAGTACTTTTCATGTTTTCCCGGGGGGGGGGGGGGGGGGTGTTTGCTCGATTCTTTTTATACTGTATAGGCAGCTGACAAGTTAGAGTAGAGTAAGTCATGCTAAAGTAGGGCCATCTGCTCATATGAATGAATGAATGGTCTCTCCCCCAAAGAATCATTCTGTCCACACCTAATGCAAATCACTCTCCAATACTGGTGACCATTTCTCCTAGTCTTTTAAGGCTTCCTAACTAAAAATTTGTTTTGAAAAATTAAGAGGCAACTATTATGATGAACATGATACTGATGAGATTAATATGCACTATAATATCAATGAACGTAAAATGACTGTCAGGCATGCTAATGGTATGTCTCTTTTTTATGATTGCAATAGAGCATTGATACTATCTAAATGTTTCAGGGGATACGTATGGAGTCAGCAGGCCAGTGCTGATGGCCCGGCACATTGTAGGTGTTTCCTAAACATGTCTGAATGAGTAAAGGAGCAGTTTTAGGCAAGCACAACACCTAGTCAGTCCAAACATAATAAATACAATTTTATGTGAATAATTAAACCATTAAGTGCTTTAAACACTAATCCATTTCTCAGTGAATAAACTCAGTGAAACGCTTTTATTGCTTTCATTGTTTTTGTATATATTCTAGATTTTCAACAGTATTTACTTGGCATTTAGTCTATGTCCATAACTAAGCAAGAATTGAAGCCATAATGGTGATCAGGTTACCAAAGGCCCCAAAGGCTTAGGTCTTAGGAATAAATGTCCTAACAGCCGGTTTCCTTAGGATTTGATGAGATGGACATAAGCAGAGGGTGTGTAGAGATGGACCCTGAAACCGTGTCTTAGGGAAAGGTTTTTCTTAGGACACAGATAGCATTTGGTCAAGAATGACGATCCACCATGCATATATTCAGAAAACATTCTAATGAAGGCTGGTCTGTTTGGGTGGTGGGCACACGGTGCAATATATAGTTCTTGGAACATAGAAACCCACACCTGCAACCTATATGATCATATTAACCAATGTCACCCAAATCATTTTAGTAAATATTTTTTTAAAAAAATAAAGAAAAAAATGAGAGTTTATATTCTACTAGAAAAGTCTGGATTATTTACGAGAACCAAGATGGTGGCATAGGTTAACGCCGGAGTTTGCTGCCTTGAACAACTACTTCAAAAGTGAAACTAAAAAACGGAACGGACATCACCCAGAACCACAGGAACGCTGGCTGAGTGGAAGTCCTACAACTAGGAGGAAAGAGAAACGCATACGGACACTCAGAGGAGGCGCAGTGCTGAAGTCAAATTCTGAGGTGCGGAGCGGGCTGGCGGCGGAGGGCGCGGTTGGCATTTTCAATCGGGAGGGAGTCGCAGACTCTGAGCTCCAGATACAGGCGAGTCTTTAGGGACCCAGACTCAAACGGGAGAAGCGGGACTGTCTGGCTTCGGTCAGAGCGAGTGCAGCTTTCTCTCCGAGGTTTGCAGCGGGTGCTGGGACTCAGAGAGGCAGAGCCCCTGGGGACAGGACTGAGAGCCGCCATAACTGCTCTCTCCGGCCCACCCTGTTGATCCTGTGCGACCCGCCCCGCCCAAGCCCTGCACACAGGCATTTGCCGGATAGCCTCAGGCAAAGGCTAGATTAGCACCTCCCTAAAGGACAAAAGTTCTCTCACTGCAGACACAGCTGATTCTCATAGCCACTTGGCCTGGAGGTCAAACCCTCCCTGGTATTAGCTACAACAATCAAGGCTTAACTACAAGACTGCGCACAAAGACCACTAGGGGATGCACCAAGGAAGCATAACAAAATGCGGAGACAAAGAAACAGGACAAAATTGTCAATGGAAGATATAGAGTTCAGAACCACACTTTTAAGGTCTCTCAAGAACTGTTTAGAAGCCGCCGATAAACTTAATGAGATCTACAAGAAAACTAATGAGACCCTCGATCTTATATTGGGGAACCAACTAGAAATTAAGCATACACGGACTGAAATAACGAATATTATACAGACTCCGACAGCAGACCAGAGGAGCGCAAGAATCAAGTCAATGATTTGAAATGCGAGGAAGCAAAAAACACCCAATCGGAAAAGCAAAATGAAAAAAGAATCCAAAAATGCGAGGATAGTGTAAGGAGCCTCTGGGACAGCTTCAAGCGTACCAACATCAGAATTATAGGGGTGCCAGAAGGTGAGAGAGAGCAAGATATTGAAAACCTATTTGAAGAAATAATGACAGAAAACTTCCCCCACCTGGTGAAAGAAATGGACTTACAGGTCCAAGAAGCGCAGAGAACCCCAAACAAAAGGAATCCAAAGAGGACCACACCAAGACACATCATAATTAAAATGCCAAGAGCAAAAGATAAAGAGAGAATCTTAAAAACAGCAAGAGAAAGAAAATCAGTTACCTACAAGGGAATACCCATATGACTGTCAGCTGATTTCTCAACAGAAACTTTGCAGGCCAGAAGGGAGTGGCAAGAAATATTCAAAGTGATGAATACCAAGAACCTACAACCAAGATTACTTTATCCAGCAAAGCTATCATTCAGAATTGAAGGTCAGATAAAGAGCTTCACAGATAAGGAAAAGCTAAAGGAGTTCATCACCACCAAACCAGGATTATATGAAATGCTGAAAGGTATCCTTTAAGAAGAGGAAGAGGAAGAAAAAGGTAAAGATACAAATTATGAACAACAAATATGCATCTATCAACAAGTGAATCTAAGAATCAAGTGAATAAATAATCTGATGAACAGAATGAACTGGTGATTATAATAGAATCAGGGACACAGAAAGGGAATGGACTGACTATTCTTGCGGGGGAAAGGGGTGTGGGAGATGCGGGAAGAGACTGGACAAAAATCGTGCACCTATGGATGAGGACAGTTGGTGGGGAGTGAGGGCAGAGGGTGGGGTGGGAACTGGGAGGAGGGGAGTTATGGGGGGAAAAAGGAACAAATGTAATAATCTGAACAATAAATATTTAATTAAAAAAAAAAAAGAAAAGTCTGGCAGGTGGATCCAAGGATCTGCTAAACAACCCATATTCAGCAAATGGCTTATAATGAGTCATTTAATTTAAAATAAACTTTAAAATAAGAGATAGAGAAGATTTCTTAATGATTACCCAGTGAGCTGAATCCCATTCTCAGCTCTGCACAGGGACTTCCTTCTGTCACATTAAATGAATCACTTAATCTTTCCAAACTGCCATCTATCAAAATATCTTGACAGAAATTATATGTTAAGTCCCAGAGGAAATTCATGAGAATGAACTTAAATTCCTTTCTTTGCCAAAATGAGCAGAAGGAACCAGAAAATGTCTGTAATTATTATTTAATGTGAGTAAACAAGAAATGGAAATGTTCTTTTCCAAGAACACTGTCGTTCAAAAATAAAATTCAATGTTTTAGCATTTCCAAAGTTCACATAAGCTGCCATGTATCTGAATCTTTTACTGATTAGTTTTTGTGTTGAGAATACGACATGCTTTTCTGATAAATGTATGGCCAATCTTTAAGAGTATTCTAAGGACAAATCAAAGAAGGGCTTTAATTTTTGTCCTTTTAATGTTAATTTGACATTTCTAACATACTGATTTTTTTTAAAAAAATGGGGGGAAATATTGTGAGTAGGTAATTCCTCCGAGTTAAAGCATTCCTCCAAGGTTAAACTAATATTTTAAAAGTTCAGTTAAACTAATATTATAATAAACTAGAGGCCCGGTGCACAATAATTCATGCACTTGGGGGGATCCCTCAGCCCAGCCTGTGCCCTCTCGCACTCTGGGGGCGCTCGTGGGATGTCTGACTAATGGCTTAAGCCAGCAGTTGGACATCCTTAGCACTGCCTGGTGCGGAGGCGGGAGAGGCTCCCATCACCGCCGCTGCGCTTGCCCGTCGTGAACCCTGCTTCTGGCTGAGCGGCACTCCCCTGTGGGAGTGCACTGACCATGGGGGAGGGGGGGGCAGGGGGGGCAGCTCCTGCATTGAGCCTCTGCCCCCTGGTGGTCAGTATGCATCATAGTGACCGGTTGTTCCACTGTTAGGTTGATTTGCATATTAGCTTTTTATTATATAGGATGTTAAAATGCAGATCATTAAAAAAGAAAGAAACCATCACGGACTAGTGTGCTTTAGGCTTATATGAATCAATTGGAATTGTAATATGAAATGTGCATACATGTACACTCTTACACAGACGCTTAACCTTTTTGGACAGGGTGGTGCACTATTTTATAGGTACTTACATTTACTTCATTTTCTTAGAGAAGAACCTGAAGTCTCTAGAGCTTAAATGTCTTGCCAAAGACCATATTGCTGTCAGATTCGTGGTATCTTGTAAGAGATCCCTTAAGACAGGTGTCATATACGGCACCTGATTTAGGTGAATAAAATGCCCAGGACTCTTAGGAGACCCCTCTGGGAGCGTGATTGTCTTCACCTGAGAATGTCTCTGGGGTCCTACTCATTGGCATCTTTGGGAGGAAGGCAAATAGGTTAGGGTAATATTTTGCCTGCTCGATAAATATGGCATATGTGAATTCACAGGCATAGGCGATTGTCATAGCAGAGTCTATATATTTAGGTATCCATGGTCTTCTGTGCTAAGTACTTTTCTGTGTTAAACCCCGATTAAATGGAAAAGAAAAAATAAAACCCTACACCCGTCTTCAACTCAATGTTTCATTTCTGAACTTCTGAAACACTATTCATTTATGAAGGTCATCATCTCGGAAAGGAAATGAGAGATTCAGATGGTGGAGAAATCCCCAGAAAAAGAGGGAAAATGGTAACTTATGTATGTGAACCATTATGCCATGCCCGTGAATACATGAAGAAATGCTTCAATATACCTTGAAGATCCATTAGTCTATGTTAAAATGTGTCTTTCAATTTAGGAATTTCTGTACTTAGAAAGAAATCAAGGGGAACATTCTCCTTTGAGAAGTTTGTTCTGCCTGGCCCATAATTCCCTCTCCAGCTCACGCTTTACCCCTCCCCTATTCAGGCCCTGTTTACATACAATAGCTCACAGCTCTACACACACCTTGGTTTCTTTTTCTGTTAATGCTCTTCCTTCTCTTTAACTAGCATCTCCTTCCCCTTTCCTACCTCCTCCTTCTTTCTCTTGCATATTTTTATGTCAACGTGTACTTCAAGATAATCAGTACAACTCATACTTGGATAACTTAGATATTAGGCCACTCAGAAGTTCTTTCTCAATTTCCTACTGATGCCTAACCCACTGTTTCCTGTGTTAAGTACCTTTTTTAAAGCCCCTGAAATCCCTGTGCTTATCTCTGCCACTGTATTTTGATAGCCTTTTAAATGTTGTCCATCTCCCCTATTAGTCTTGACCTCCTTGAGTGCAGGGACTGTCTTATTTATTTGCGCTACTCTGACGCCAAGCTTAATACCTGACATCTAGCAGATAGAGAATGCGTATCTGCTAAATGAACGCTTCCAGTGTCGATAGATTTGTCTCCAGAAGCCCTAGATTGAGTAATAGAGGCAGTGGCTACTTTTCGGGAAGAGACTTGAACAAACACGACCAGAATGATATGGTTTGAGGGGAAAATGTTCTCTCACAACCGTCTTTCCTTGTAATGTCAGGGTTACAAGTTTCTTCTATGGAGCCAGGCATTCAAAAGGCGCCAGTTAAAATGCAAATGGATTGCCCATAAGGCATAATATATCAATGCAGTAACATCCGCTCTCAAATAACAGAGAGCTCCAGTCTAAGGAAATGGGACTCAAAATAGCTTCAATGGTATCATTTACCCAAGCATAGGCCATTGCCCCAGGGGGGAGGGAAATAGTAGTGGGAACCAGAGTGAAAACTAAATATGAGAAAGTTGAAGAGAGCCAGGAAAATGTCATCAATTTCAAGAGAGTGTCTATCTAACGGTGGCTGCAGAGAAAGCCACAGGAATCTTGCAATCATGAACAGAAGGTGAGGAATACTATCCTAGAGGGACAAAGGTGGTATCAGGAAAAAAAAAAAAAATTAAAGAATACGATAAAAAGGATAAAATCATCACGGCCCTGAAGCTCCCTGTAGCAAAGCTTTTGATGTTCCCTCCAGTCCTTTCTTGTCATCGTTTCACATGGATGACCCTGCTGCGATATAAGTGATCGCAGGACCACCATCGCCCACTGTCACTGAGCAGTCTGCACCCTCTGCTTACCTGCTGGGGGCCTCTCGTTCGCGTCAGCACTTTCGGCTTGCTATGAAATAAGGCGACGGCGTCAGCCCCCGCTGCCTGGGCTTCCTGCCAGCTACTCACTTGTCCTTCTTTCTCTCTCTCGGTAACAGCACCAAAGATACATCTGCTAACCCTGACCTTGTTATTTTACTTTCCTTCATTTTCTTCTTCTAGCTTGAGACATGTCCCCAGGGCCCCCCCCGCCCCCCAAATATATATATATTAATCAGTGGGTATACAGTGTCTTCTACAACAGAAATTACATTCTAAACTCTTTGGATTATGACTTCCCTTTACCCTAGTAACCATTTCCATAGACGCTGTGTTGAATATCAACATATAACAACTTTGCCTGGCTGGTGTGGCTCAGTGGTTGAGCATCAACCTATGAACCAGGAGGTCACAGTTCTATTCCTGGTCAGGGCACATGCCTGGGTTGTGGGCTTGATCCCCAGTAGGAGGCGTGCAAGGGGCCGCCGTCCCATGATCCTCTCTCATCGTTGATGTTTCTCTCTCTCTTTCCCTCTCCCTTCCTCTCTGACACATATTTACATATATAAGAGAGACTTCATTCTGCTCTAGGAGATCATGCCCAATATGAAAGATTTATTTTAAAGACGGATAAGCACAGGTAACATGGCCAGTGAGCAGCACGGCCCTGGGACCCTGTCTGAAATGCAGGGGGTCAAATCCCAGCTTCACCATTGACCAGCTCGGTGACCTTGGAAACATCCCTAGCCCTCTCTCTGCCTCTGTTTTCTCATCTGTGAAAGGGGGATAATGAAAATATACCAATCGATGGGTTATAAAAGGTTAAATAAGTTGATATTTTTGAAAGTCTTAGAAGAATGAATGCAGATAATAAGTCTTATACACGTAGTTAAATAACTTATAACATGAGTAAAAGCCAGCATCTGAAAAGTGCTGCGGCAGAAATAATGGAAAAGGAAAAAATGGGGACCGAAGATGAGAATATGTTATTATGAAAGAAAACACGGGAAAGAAAGATAGGATGGATCCTTTGAGGCCCCGAAATTGAAACAAATTTTTATACCAAGTATGTTATTAATATTTAAATAGTACAAAGGGAAGTATAAATTTAAAAGTACTGGAACCTTGTATTTTATTTAGGATGAGTTCTGAAATCCAATGAGTCTGGAGCTAAACCACTTCCCGCTTTCTACTTGTGTGACTTTGACCAAGTTACTAAACTCTGTTTTTCTGTTTCCTTGGTTGAAAAAAAAAAACGAAAAAAAAAAAAGGCATAATAATACCTGTCTGCAAGGGAGGTTGAGAGGGTTAGGTACATTACTTCATGCCAAGTGCTCAGAAGAAGACCTGGTGCATGGAAAATATTCAGCGGATGTTATGGAAAGCTATGTTTCCTTTTTTAAAAAAATATATTTATATTGATTTCAGAGAGGAAGGGAAAGGGAGAGAGAGAGAGAGAGAGAGAGAAGCATCAATGATGAGAAAGAATCATTGATCGGCTGCCTCCTGCACCCCCGCTACAGGGGATCAACCGGAATGGAACCCGGGACCCTTCAGTCCACAGGCCCATACTCTATCCGCTGAGCCAAACCAGTGAGGGCTGGGAGGGTATGTTGTCATGCGCTGTTACGGAATTGTGTAGGAATCACCATAGCCACAGCTTTCGGTTCAATTACTTAGCATCTGTCAACCCATAACCTGATCTAGTTAGTATTAACTCGCCTAACACTAATCAGTGATCTAATGAGTATTAACTCGCTATCCTGCCATTACCTATTCTCTTTCCAGGGAAAACCTGACAAGGTAAGCTACGATTTACAAGGGAAGAAATCTGGAGAAGTTTTACTGCAAAAACTAAAATGTATACTGGAAAGAATCGTATTAGAACCTTCCTTGACCTGCCCTTCAGCAACAGAGTGAAGGCGTCCATGTTTTCTCGTTAAATTAGCTCTGGCTGGGATTGAAGCAGTCGGATCATTTTTAAATACTGCAGAAATAACAAGATACAGTGTGCTTTCTGACAGAATGTGGATGTCCTTATCCCACAAATATTTGTCAGCTTAGGAAAGGTTTCAAAAGGTTCCTTACCAAACCCAGCTACGTTATATATCTTCCCAACCTACAGAGAAAATAAAAGCATCTGTATAATAACATCCCAAATTTTCATTTTTCATTCCCCCCCACACACACTTTTCCAAATTAGTATCTCAGTAATTTAAAAGAATAACAATTATATTTTTTCAGGTAGACCACATACTAATATTTCATAGCTCTATCATTCTTTTATTTTTTAAGTGTATTTTTATTATTTTCAGAGAGGAAGGGAGAGGGAAGACGAGATAGAAACATCAACAATGACAGAGAATCATCGATCAGCTGCCTGCTGCACTGATCACAACTAGGGAGTGAGCCCACAACCCAGGCATGTGCCCCGACCGGGAATCGAAATGTTACCTCCTGGTTCATAGGTTGGCGATCAACCACTGAGCGATACTGGCCGGGGTTAATTTAAACTTACCAAGGCCCTGCATGTGTCAGACACTGAGTAAACTCCCATCAAGTGTGGAGGGGCCCTGGTCTAAATTTCCCAGTGGAGGTAACAGCTGAGATGATGGAAACATTAAGGTCATCTTGGTCGATCTGCGGATAAAGTCTTTATTGAATAAAGATGGAAAACACTGAGATCAGGGTTGAGGATGGAGCTGGTGAAAGTAAAAGGCACAAAACACATCCCCACCCCCATCAGCTGAACATGGAGAATTGGAGGTAAGCCTGGTAGATATAAATCTTTCATGGCGGGGCAGGTGGGAGAGAGGATTCAGCCTGGAGTTCTGTACTTTCTTAACAAATAGGTCAGAGAAACACAATAATTTGAGAATAAATGGTGAGCAAGTGGGGTGCATGGCTGGGAAACAGGGGAAGCAAAGTTCAGGAAGATTTACTGGGGGCATAGAGGATGGAGCTCATCAAACCATCCCCTTTGAAATATAGAAAAACAGTTCTAGCCCAGCTGGTTTGGGCGGGGCTCGGTGGTTGAGTGTCAACCTATGAACCGGGAGGCCAAGGTTTGATTCCCAGCGAGCTTGATCCCCAGTAAGGGGCATGTAGGAGGCAGCCGATCAATGATTCTCTGTCATCATTGATGTTCCTCTCACTTTCTCCCTCTCCCTTCCTCTCTGAAATCAATAAAAAATAAGAGAAAAACACTTCTTAAAACGTATGTTTCAAAAAAAGGCATTGCTCACGCCTGCCCCAGCATTAAGGGCCATGCTATGCTTCCAAGTTTTCATTTTTTTTTTTTCTCCTCCCATTTAGAAAGATGAGTCTTCCCTGTGATTAATTATATTTTCTTTCCTTTTGTTGCTAATGATGTTTTTCCAGTTCAGCTGATTTTTAAAGTCGTCTGTGTCAAACCTACTAGAACGATTTCTGGGCAGATTGCTTCCTCTGTGTATAGAAGAGGAGAAAGAGGCAGTGAATTCTCTTACCCACTTTCCTGAACTTTGGTTGATACAGCCGAGCTGGGTCTGTTTATCTCTCCGCTCCTTTCCACAGCGCATTAACTTCACAATAACATCTAAGACCCTCTCTCGCTGTTTCCACATTTGATTTTCTTCTATTGCCAGCCAATGAATTGTTCAGCTTTGCAGGCTCTCTTCTGGGATTCTGCTCGCATCGACAAGAAGCGTTATTAAGATCTGTGTAGTTCATATTTATCCTCACTTAGATCTGTTTATATCTCGTGGGTAACTTTTTCTGTGCACAACTCCAATTACTTTACCGCACTGCCCTCTCTTTGTACCCAAATTTGATTGGTCTCATTCTCACCTAATGGATGCTCAGACTCCTTGTTATTTTCTCGTCATGGTTACTCACTGACGTTTTTATAAGGTTTTTACGACCTGAGATTAAAATCTATGTGCAAGCTTTGAATACGGAGTCCATTTCTGGAGAAATTTTTTATTTTTTCTTTTACCTTGGAAATTACCATGGCAGCTTTTCTTTGAAGAATACTCTTATTCATCTGTAAGACTGTATCCCACAAATATATTTAGAATTCCATTGTCTGGTTTATGTGAATATTATAATGATAATTTCTACATATGTCTTCTCTCAGTTACGTTTACTTATGTGAGGAAAAGTTGGAGTAGGTAACTCACAAGCTCCTTTGAATCTTAAACAATTCTATATGTTATAAAAATGTTTTTAAACCTTATCTTGACATTTAGATTAAGATTCTCTTCCTGAGTTAACTACAACTATAAAAAAGGGCAGGCAATTCCCAACCAACTGTGATTTGAAGACTCCCACAGACTCAACCATGTCCCCTATCGACCAGCCTGGATACCTTCCCCTCCCATAACCGGCATAAAATTCTAATTATGACTGTGAGTCTTTGTTAATAAGATGTCACTTTATCTCTCTGGGACTCCAAGAGGCACATAAATAAGTGTGGTTGGTAGGCCAGGCGGGATGTCTCCCGGGTACCATGTGGGAGGGTGGAGAGGAGATAGAAGATAGCAAAGAAAAAGCTACCCAAAAGGTAAGTCTAGAGTTAGCCCCACTCTCACAGATATGAATATTTATTATAACGTTAAGTTCGGTATGCTTTTGGTTGCTAATTTATGGACCTAAGGTTATGAGGTCTGTCTCCTTCTGGAGGTTAAACTGTTTTCCATCAAGAACGAAAGACAAGTCTATTTAGCCTTTCTACTTAAGTAACACTTGAACAGATTAGTTCTTTTATTTTTTAATATATTTTATTGATTTTTTTATAGAGAGGAAGGGAGAGGGATAGAGAGTTAGAAACATCAATGAGAGAGAAACATCGATCAGCTGCCTCCTGCACACCCCCTACTGGGGATGTGCCCGAAACCAAGGTACATACATGCTCTTGGCCGGAATAGAAACTGAGACCCTTCAGTCTGCAGGCCGACGCTCTATCTACTGAGCCAAACCGGTTAGGGCCAGATTAGTTCTTTTTTTTTTTTTTTTTTTTTTAAATATATTTTATTGATTTTTTTACAGAGAGGAAGGGAGAGAGATAGAGAGCCAGAAACATCGATGTGAGAGATACACCGATCAGCTGCCTCCTGCACATCTCCCACCGGGGATGTGCCCGCAACCCAGGCACATGCCCTTGACCGGAATCGAACCCGGGACCCTTCAGTCCGCAGGCCGACGCTCTATCCACTGAGCCAAACCGGTTTCGGCCAGATTAGTTCTTTTAATTGTGCTAAGTTTTTATTTTAAATGTTCCCCTCACATTTTTAATATATATTTTTTATTGAGAGAGAGGAAGGGGAAGGGATAGAGATAGAAACATCTATGAGAGAGGAGCATCATCAATCAGCTGCCTCCTGTGCACTGCCCCTACTGGGGACGGAACCCACAACCCGGGCATGCGCTCTGACCGAGAATCAAACCAGCAGCCTCTTGGTTCTGACCAGCTACCATTCTAAGTATGAGAGATAATGAAAGTCATTATTTTAAACGTATCATTGTGTGAAATAATAGCCTTTGGTGGCAATGTTGCTACACATGCAGTAGTCACATAAAGATTGGTGGGCCTTTCACGTGATGGTCGCCTCCCGAATGCAAATATCTGTGTGCATAACGCTCATCTTAGGAGAGGCGGCTCTGTTTGCTGGAATGCTATCACAGACTGTGGCATGCCATGAATGTCCTCCGGTGAAATACACACGCTTCCCACGGTGCTCGCCCACCTAGAGGTGGCATTCCAAAGCCAGTGCAGAAGGTAAAAACGGTGTCTGGACAAAGTGTCCCTTGAAAATAGCTTATTAAGGGGTAAAATAAGAGAATGGCATGCCATGTCAGGCACCTTATTTTCCCAGCATTGGGTGACACCATTTAAAGTTACTGGCATATTTTCAGGAGAGATGTTGTTAAAAAAAAAAAGAAGAAAAAAAGTGTATTTCTTTGAATTGTAAGAGCATGGTAGGTTTAGGGAGATGGAGAGGATCTATTTCCCAGTGACAGGCCCCCAAAAAGAACATCATCCCTGGCAGGCCAGCATGACTCAGTGGTTGAGCATCAATCTGTAAATCAGGAGGTCACGGTTCGATTCCTGGTCAGGGCACATGCCCGGGTTGTGGGCTTGATTCCCAGTAGGGGGCATGCAGGAGGCAGTGATCAATGATTCTCTCTCATCATTGATGTCTCTCCCTCCCTCCCTCCCTCCCTCTCCCTTCCTCTCTGAAGTCAATAGAAATATATTTAAAAAAAAAAAAAAAAAAAGCACATCATCCTGACTCTGAAGTCATGTCCACTCTGGGATATAGACTCATCAAATAATCTGTACTCCTGAAAACCTTGGGTCTTCATTCTCTCTTTCCTTCTCCCCTCATAGGAACCCTTGTGTTTTTGTCATTTAAATTTCTGTGTGACACTCCCTGTGTGGGACCTTGGTGTGCCCTTACCGCTGTGAGCTCCAAGACGAGACATTTCCAAAAATAGCTTCAGTTGCAGAGCCTCTCGCTCGCATGGATGACACCCTATCTGGGCTCAAAGGAGAGGGACCCTCCGGCCTGTGACATGCTGTGTGTTCGCTCAGCTGCTGTGCTGCGTGGGGAAGCTTTGGGGGTTGCACTGCAATGGGGTTTCCTTCCCTCATCTTGCCCCTCTCTCCCTTCCACTTGTCAGGCAGCAGCCATGACAATGCCTGCTGTCATTCCTGAGAATTCGGGGCTGGCAGGAACCAGACAGCTTGCCAACAGTGAGCCAAACACTCTCGAGGCTCCGTATCTGGGCACTCACGGGGGGAACTAATCTGCTTTGCCTTTCGGTGCCTCTGCAAAAACGGTTCTATCTTGAGCTTCTTGCAGGTCATGGCAATATACTCTTAAATCATGCATCCCCGCCCATCACCCCCGCCCTGAACACACAGAGAAAGGATGCATTTAAGTGGCATTGTGCCCGAGAAGATAAAAACGTAAGGCTTTTAAATTGGCAGTGTGAATAAAGCACAGAGTGGAGACGAAGTCATTTTATACTTCAATTTCACTTTTCCATTTCTCTGAATGGCACCATTCCCTAGCCGTCCCAGTATTAGGGCCGGTACTGGTATAGTCAGCAGCAACTGGACTCGACCCACGTAGACTGCCAATTCCAGGCAAGTTAATATCATCCTTAACCTGGACCCAAAACAATTCGTGATTGCAGAGAATGAAATTTTCTTTGTTATGAGAGCTGCTTGATATTGCTCTTGGTGGAATTCTAAGCCAGCATCTGTTCCCTTAGCACAGTGGTTCTCAACCTGTGGGTCGCGACCCCTTTGGCGGTCAAAGGACCCTTTCACAGGGGTCGCCTAAGACCATCCTGCATATCAGATATTTACATTATGATTCATAACAGTAGCAACATGACAGTTATGACGTAGCAACGAAAATAATTTTATGGTTGGGTCACAACATGAGGGACTGTATTTAAAGGGCCAGAAGGTTGAGAACCACTGCCTTAACACATAAAAGATTCCATGGATATTCTTTCTCCCTCCCGGCAGGAAAAGATAGCTCAGAGCACAAGGGGCAAACACTAGTGTTTGCTTAAAGAAAATGTCTGATGAGGCGGGTTCCATTCAAAATGCAAAATTGAGATGAGCAAAACGTCTGTAAAAATTATTCATTTACATCTCTGGTTTCTCCTAGCTTTCTCATCTCTGAAATATTGCACTCATCTTAAGAAGAAAGTGTGCTGTATAGAAGAGCCTGACATAGCACTAACTACTTTAAGATCAAAAGGTTATAGAGCTCTGAGGTTGGAGGAAGCACACACATTTTTGTTTTCATTTAATGCCATGTTTGAAATTTCCTCTCGTATAGGTTTGACTCCTCCATCCTCACAAAATATATTCTGCACTGGGTACATTAAAATGTCATGTCATGTTATTCAATAGTCTATACCATACAATTCAGTATGGATATGCATAAACAAATGCAACAGAATGATTGGACAATTTTACCTACGGATCTAATAGAAAAACTCCAGAATGGTGGGACCCCACTAGCCATCATTTGCATAACTTTTCCTCTTCCAAAGGAGGATATTATTACAAAATCAACTGATCTGATGAGGCTGCTTTTGTTGCAAAAACCAATCAAGCAAACAAACAAAAAGAGTCCTAGCTGGCTTGGCTCAGTGGATAGAGTGTCGGCCTGCAGACTGAAGGGTCTCAGGGCATGTACCTCAGTTGCAGGTTCTATCCTCGGCCTTGGTCGGGTGCATGCCGGAAGCAACCCATCAATGTGTCTCTCTCATATTGATGTTTTTCTCTCTCTGTCTCTCCCATCCTTCCACGCTCTCTAAAAACGAATGGAAAAATATCCTCCGGTGAGGATTAACAACAACAACAAAAAAAGGAAGGAAATGGCTAGTTTAGATAGAGGTGCTTGAAGTAAGCTTAAACATAGGATGATAAGGGAACCAAGACTTCCTCTGTCATTTCAAGGCCAGAAGTCCTAACATGGCCAGTCCTAACATGGCCAGGAGTCCTAACACGGGAGTTAGAGGGAAGAGTATGGGTTTAGGGAGGGTGGGCAAACTTTTTGACTCGAGGGCCACAATGGGTTCTTAAACTGGACCGGAGGGCCGGAACAAAAGCATGGATGGAGTGTTTGTGTGAACTAATATAAATTCAAAGTAAACATCATTACATAAAAGGGTACGGCCTTTTTTTTTTTTTTTTAGTTTTATTCATTTCAAACGGGCCGGATCCGGCCAGCGGGCCGTAGTTTGCCCACAGCTGGTTTAGGGTCATGTCATAATCTTAGCAAAGAAGAAAGTCATGGATTTTATTCTGATACCTCACCATTAAGTTGATCAAACTATATTCTGATTGTTTTCATTATTCCCATGACCAGTAACTCTTTCCTGTAAGCCCCTGTTCCACAGCAACTTCAATTTATGCATGATATGCTATCGGTTTTTAGGAGTCAACTAGCTATTCTGACCTTTTTGTTGCAACTCCTAAAACTTACTGTCAAGTTCCTACCTGGTTTTAGTCATACTCTCAATGGGGAATATCTGATTACCCCCCACATCATGGGCTTAATTAAGTCATTGGTTTGTGAACAACCTATATAGAACTGTCTTAGACAATGCTTGTAAGACTATAAAGAATCCAACACTTTTCTATTAATAAAACAATCTTATTGCTAAGGGAGAAAAATAATTTTTCCCCTTTATGACTTTTGGAAAAACAAATGTTCTACTTCACAATAACATATACATCATTTTCTTACAGGCGTGACATGCATACATTCTTCTTAGAAAATATATGGGAGAGATAGTTGAGTGGGAACTAAAAGAGTCCATTTATGTTTTGAAAGTGATTGATGAAAATGATAATTCAAAGAAAAAAATGGGTAACCAATGTTTCTGCTCCTCACCGTTTCATATTTCTAAATTGAAGGATTTCGAACATGGACATTTATCATTTGAACACATCACTCTTCTACTTAAGTGCAATTTTCTCTTCCACAGGGCTAATGTGAATTACTAGGCCCACCGCTGGGATAAACTAGCTAAAGTCAGCTAGCAAAATCTTCTAAATTGGAGAGGCAGTGTGAAATTTGCTGATGTGGCCATAATTAAAGTTAGATCAGAATAAGGTGTATTCTAACAATGTGGACTAATGCATCTCCTAACAGGTATATAAAGAACTTATATGTGCCTTCAGTTTATCACTTAAACCCATAGTGCATATTGTCAGAAATCCCCTTCACCTTCCACCACTGTTCACACATTTCACCTGTACATCCCTACACTCAATCACCAATGGGGTACCTGTGACAGACACTGAATCACCCTCTTTAAGGGCCCAATACCTTCCCCTCGTTAGGGTAAATAACATGCAATTTTATATTTTTGTCTTTCAAAGCTATTTCACTATAGCATTCTAACAATTCACACTCAGAGGCTGAATATACAAATGAAACTCTGACCCAAAACCTCTGCCGCATTGAGTCCAAAAAGCCAAACCACAACCTCTATGGTGATTGGCCCAAAATGGTCAGGACCTGGTCAATGATCGCCAGCTTCCTTCATTGTTGCCCCTGCTCCATCTCAGGACCAATCTCAGAAAGCCAAATAGGTTCCCCAGTGGTCGGCAAACTGCGGCTCACGAGCCACATGCGGCTCTTTGGCCCCTTGAGTGTGGCTCTTCCACAAAATACCACATGTGGGCGCGCACATACAGTACAAAGTTGACTAAAAACTTTAAGTAAAGTTTATTAAGTTAATTTTAGGGAACGTTGTGGAGTGAAAGAGGATGTAGTGTCGAGGATTGAGAAAGGTATGTTGAGACGGTTTGGACATATAGAGAGGATGAACGAAAGGAGGTAGACGAAACAAGTCTACAAGACGAGTGTGGATGGGAGAGTTGGAAGGGGTCGACCTCAGCAAACATACCTCAATCAGATTGAGGACGTTTATAGCAAAGGCCAGCTTAGGAGTACCCTAATTAAATTAACAACAATGTACCTACCTATAGAGTTTAAGTTTAAAAAATTTAGCTCTCAAAAGAAATTTCAGCCCTAACCGGTTTGGCTCAGTGGATAGGGCATCAGCCTGCGGACTCAAAGGTCCCAGGTTCGATTCCGGTCAGGGGCATGTACCTTGGTTGCGGGCACATCCCCAGTAGGGAGTGTGCAGGAAGTGGCTGATCGATGTTTCTAACTCTCTATCCCTCTCCCTTCCTGTCTGTAAAAAATCAATAAACTATATATGAAAAATAAATAAATAAATAAATAAATTATTTTTTTTAAAAAAGAAATTTCAATTGTTATACTGTTGATATTTGGCTCTGTTGACTAATGAGTTTGCTGACCACTGCCCAGAGCAATACGAGATGATGCCCTGCTTTCTAGTGAGCCCGCCTCCAGCTTCACCATGGCAACCACCTCCCCTCAGAGCACACCTGGAGCCCTCGCTCCACACACCATGAAGCTTCCCCACTCCACTGCCTGCGTTCCAGTCATCGCCAACCGCTAGTGATGGTGGCTGACTCTGAGAAAACAGCCTCTCTTGGTTCGCATCCTGGCAGTCTTTATTTCTGCAAAACCACAGAATGTTATTGGCCAGCAAGCATTATTCATGCTGCAAAATATCGAATACACTGAGACATTTGCTTCCTTTGAAATGCTATTTGAAAGGGGGTGGAAAAGCAAGATTTAAAGACCTTACTGAGATGTACACTACACATTGCTTTTAATAATTCAACTTGTGTTTGCTACCAATTAACTGTCAGGCATCTATGAAATGTGTCTGGAATATTCCAACAAAGATAAGTTAATTGCTCCCTGTTCTAGAGATGAGTTGCAAGTGAGGAAATATAATGAAGTAAACAAATAATTTAATGTGGTCTTATATATGCACATCCTATGTAATAAAAGCATAGTACGCAAATTGTCCCCTCGACCAGAAGATCATCTGGGAGTTTGACCAGGGCATGGGGTTGGCCGGGGGAAGGGAGGGAGGCCCCGGCCGGCGGCCGGCAGCCACTAGGGACCTCAGCAGTGCACGAATTTCATGCACTAGGCCTCTAGTGTTAACATATGCTAGAAAGAAAATGTGAGGAGAGAACATGACTCCCTACCTCATAGGGACCCTATGGATTTGAAGGAACGATTAAGCTATATAATAATCTTTTGAGCCTGGCCAGAATGTCTCAGTGGTTGAGCGTGGACCCATGAACCAGGAGGTCACCTATGAACCAATGAATGCATATATAAGTGAAACAACAAATTGATGTTTCTCTCTCTCTCTCTCTCAAATCAATAAATATTAAAATATTGAATATCTTGAATGAATACATATATGAATTAGTTATCTCAAATCTATTTTTTTCAGAGCATGGGCTCTTAATAACTTTTATCTAATGTAGGATTGAATAAGTTTTAAAAATGCAAAGATTAAATAGTTCCGACAGAGTAATTGTTGGAGATGATAAATATATAGAAATAAATGGATGAATAATTTTCTGAGCCTGAAGAAATATTTTGTTGCCTTGACGTGCATTAAAATACCATCCTGAATATCAATAGTGTTTAGAAGCTGTTTAAGTTGATATTAAGCTTAAAATGTAAATTTATGCAGCAATTAGAGAACTGTTTGTGTAAAAATGCAGCAAATTTGAGATAATATAAAACCGAATCAAGCTTTTCAACAGGGTGAGAACCTGACTGACTCATTATAAGCTGTCAGATGAAGTGTTGTGTTGTTATGGACACTCTCTATTATGCTGATGGGATAAGAAACTATTTATTATCCTGGCTAAGTACATCAAGATCATCCTTTCTTAATCAGATGCCCCCCTGGTTATAATTAAAAGTTGGTCTCCCCAAACTGTAAGCCACAATGTACTATCATCATACAAATTAGTTCATAAATGTAAGTTATAAAAGAAGGTATTTAATTGATCTTTGTCGCATAACACAGTTACCTAAATAGCATGGCACTCCTAACAATGTCAGATCATACTATTTGGGTATGCCAACAAAGTGATCAAAAATGCATACCCTCATATAAAGTGAATAATTAGGTGCTCTAAGATGTTAGAAACTTTTCTTTAGCATTCACCCTGTTTTTATACAAGTAAAGCTCCAACACAGGAAAAACCTTAGCCCCCCAAAATATTTTCTAAGGCAGTGCTTCTTAAAGTCTGGTCTGCCGGCCAGTGCCAGACTGCAAACTAATACAATTTATGACAAGAGCAACACGAATTTGAAAGAACCTGCTTAGAAACTTTTATTGCTCTATGGCATTGCCAAGACATCCAAGAACATCATTTTCCCCTGAGGGTTCATTTTTATTTTGCTTTTTAAAAAGTCTTGGTCCCTTGGGGGGGGAGGGGGGGCGGTGGAATACAGATAATTTGAGAAGTACAAGGGTGCTCCTTGCCCTTGCTCAGGCAAATAATTTAATGGCAAAAATAAATAAATAAATAAATAAATAAATAAATAAATACTTAAGATGTTCAAGGCATGATGTAGTGATGAATACCAGATAATTTTTCAGCTATAGAAAAGCCGAAGGACATACACATTAATTTTTATGTGACCTTGGAAGGCATTGATCACATAATTTCATCGGCCCAATTCTATGTTAGTGGACCTATATTAGTGGGTCCAGTCTTTTTTGGTTTTTGTTTTTTCACTTTTCTCAAATCTTCATATTTTTTTTCCTCCTCTTTTTTTTTTCTTTCTTCCTTTGTTTTTATTTTCTTGGAATATCCTAAAAGTAACTGAGTTGACCTCTGACCTTTTGGCTTTCCATGGGTATCCACAGTTCACATTTATTAGTAACTAGAGGCCCTATTCATGAAATACATGCAAGGGGCTCGGCTTCCTCTGCCGCGGCTTCATCCTGAAGGTGGTCCAGAAGGACATCAGGTCTAATTAGCATATTATGATTTTATTGTTATAGGATGCATTTAACTTCAAATAAACTATTTTTATGTAATGGGTCTAATAAAATTCTTGATTTTTCAGCGGTGACTCCACATTGATGAGTGCCCTGACCCCTGACTGGGGGTCATAATTCTAGGGCCATTTCTTCAAGTAGTTGGTTGTTCCTGGTGGTCCCATAAGTATCGGTTAAACATAAAACAATGTAATGGATATTTATGAATGAATTTCTCAAGGCTTAACGATGAAGAAACACTCCATGTCTTAGTCCTTTGGGATGCTATAATAACACCCCATAAACTGGATAACTTATAAACAACAAACATGTACTTAGAATCTGGAGGCTGAGAGGTTTAAGATCAAGGTGAGAGCCTACTTCCTCACAGATAGCCATCTTCTCCCTGTAACTTCATGTGGCTAACGGGGCAAAGGAGCTCTCTTGGGCCTCTACACCCTTGACCTAATCACCTCCCAAGACCCTACACCTCCTAATACCATCACCTGGAGGGTTGGGATTTCAACACGTGAATTCTGGGAGGGCACACATATCCAGAGGACACAAATAAACACCTTCTCTCATTAAAGTAACACATGGTTGAGATTGCAATTTTGTTCTCAGCATTCCCATGAAGAGGATCATGGGCCAACAAGGCCTGGAGGGGCGCTAAGTAATTTCAGCACCAAAGTCTTTCTGGTGTTTGTTGCAAGTGGTAAGGAAGAGGCTGGAACAGAAATTCCCACCAGGGGCCACAAATGGACATTGCAAGTCAGTATACTGCTTTGCAAAAATATAGACTGGACTAGAGTTGACCTATTCATGTCTATAATCCTATAGAGAGGTTGCCTGGGTGCAAACAATTGAACAATGATAATGCTATAAGAGAATATAGGCGGAATGCATAAACTCAAGATAAAGAAAGGCATCCAAGTGAAATCTTTCAGAGAGGAAATTCTTGGATGGGGTTTTAAAGAAATTGGGCCAAGAGAAGGGGATGAATGTAGGAGCCAGTGTGGGAGCTTGAATGATAGGGACCATCTGGGAGGCATGGCAGGTAGTTTGGCATTTTGACATTCATTTCTGGAACAGAGATTGAGTCTGGAGGATTTGAGTTTGGAGAGAGGGACTGGGTCCAAATCCCAAGAAATCTTCAGTGCCAAGTTAAGAAATTTGACATTATCTTTTTATAACCGGGAGACGTGATTAGATTTGCATTCTTGAAGACATTTTTAGTAATGCTTTTGACAATAAGTTGTAGGAAGATTATGATCTAAGGCAAGAGCAATTGGGTATGAAGATGATGAAGGTCTGAATGAAGTCAGCAAAAAGGGAAAATAAAGAGGAGACTTAGTGATTAATTGAATAATGGATATAAGGAAAGAATTGAAGCTATGTTCAACTCCCTTGGGAATTTGAATAGATAGTAATGCCAGTTATCAATAATGAAAATATAAGAGAAAGGCCAGGATAAAGTGGGGAGAGAGGAAATAATAATTTGGTTGGGTGCACGTTGCATTTGAAGAAAAGATTCATGTTTGACTGAAGATTTGAGTCATCATGCCATTCTCCTACTTAAGCTAAAGGCTGAAAACTCTGCTGAATCTTTAATTAGATGCCAATTTAGCTTTTGAGTCCTCTCTAGTTGGTGTGTTTCATATGATCCTCATATAATGACTTCCTGTTTGCATTTTAAGCATTTTCTCAAAATTGGATTTTAACACATGTACTTTTATCTCCTCACAATCATTACTTTGTTGTCTCTCTTCTATATTAGGCTTCAAAAATTTCTCTTGAAATATAATAAAATTAATGAAAACACCTTACAAATATATTTAAATATAAAGTTATTCACCCTAGGGATGTAAATCTTTTAGTATTCACCTTTTACTCTTCAAGAAATGTAATGCCATCGGAAGCAGAAAGAGAATTAAGTTGCTTTGTAGCTAAGAAGATTAAAATAATAAGAATGGACTATAACTTTAAAAATCGAATGATGGCGTTCTTTTCTTTGTTGTTAACTCCATTGATCTACCCATTATGCTGTTCTTCTTCCAAGAAGCTGGGATAAAAAGAACATTTGTGTCGCTATTTGGAAGATAAATAAAGCAAAGCTTGTTATTTGTAATCAGGGCCCTTGTTGGCTTTCAGATCTACTTCAATAGCTTGTACAATTCAGGAGCTGTGAGGGATGCCAGTAGAATGTTTAATAAAGATGGGCATAGTCAGAATGCTCTATAGTCTCTTTCTTCCTGAAGCATAAATCGGATTATCCTGAGCAATTAGATGTTTGCACAAAAGGAAGGCATGAATTCCTTTGACAAGAAAGTTAAAGATTATGATAGTTAAAACCTGCAATGGTGACACGAGTTATTATTCTCTTGGCTGTCATTTGTTCAGGAGCTTTTATCAGGCAAGGGCATCTAAAATATACTGTACATTGAAGAATTAGCAAAGTGTGCAAACGATAGCATTGTAGAACTCCATGAAGATGAGAACTAAAAATGCATATTACTGCCAGGCTGGTGTGGCTCAGTGGTTGAGCATCGGCCTATGAATCAGGAGGTCATGGTTCGATTTCTGGTCAGGGTATGTACGTGGGTTGCAGACTCAACCTCCAATATAGAGGGCGTGCAGGAGGCAGCCAATTAGTGATTCTCTCTCATCATTGATGTTTCTCTCTCTCTCCCTCGCCCTTCATCTCTGAAATCAATAAAAAATATAGTTTTTAAGATGCATTTTACTAGGATATAGGAATACATAAATATAGTAAGAGATAAGTGAAATATATTTCATTTGTTGATATTCACATTATATGATCATTTTCTGTAAGATTTGAACTGAATATAATCACTGAGTTAAGATGTTGGTTTTTGAGACCGATATAACAAATGATCACACTGAATCAATCTTTCTGAAAACTTTATCATTTTTGGTCTCAAGAATATGCAAAGTCTGTAGATCTTAATGAAAGAATTCCAACTAAAGACACTGCCTTCACAGCACACACACAAAAGTAAAATTTGGTTTGCTAAGAAATGCAGTAGTCAGGGTAATTAGATTGTTTTAAACTCCAGCATACATTTCATCTTGAAATCTTCTCTCTGAATTAGTATTTGCACTTCTGCTGAATATAAATGATCCTGCCAGTGCTTTTTACGGTGTATCAATTTATTTTCATCACGCCTCACTCCATCTGAACCCACACCTGCAAGGGTTGGCCGTGATTTCAAAGATGTTTTTTCAGAAATGCTTTGTTAAAGCTGCCCTGCTTCTTCAGAGCACTTCAACCTTCCCAGTGATGAAAATCACCAAACAGAAACCAGTGTAAGTGTTTCCGCAGTTCCCTTCTCTAATCGGTGAAAAATAGAAATACTATGTGAACACAGCATTCTCTTCTTTTTTTGTAAGCATCTTAATTTCGTCATCTAATCAATCTTGCTTAGCTCTTTTACTGCTCTTAGAATAGCCCGTTGAGACTTCAAAAGAGGTCGACATGAAGAATTCATCATGACACACTAAGATAATGAACAAGTACCGCTCAACGTAAGCTCCCGATATTGACCTAGACTTCTGCATTACATACATGCAAGTATTTGTCACTCTGAGAATTAATATTTAATATAATTAAAATTCGTTCTCAAGAAAGTCGGTTATGTGGAGTGGTGGGTTCATTTATTTAAAGTCATTTCTAATCAACTCCAAATTTCTGTCACCTAGCCCCTGAAGAGGATGATGCTAACTTCTTCCAGGGTTCCACACCAGTGAAAAGGTTGGTGACACCCACTGACTAAGCCAAGCACTAAACTGACCCGTCTCCCACACAATGCTCATTGGTCAGGAGCATTTTCCTGGTCGTCCATGGTATACTCTGTAGCTGCTCATCTAGACCCTGCCCAGTCCAGGCACAAACACTGAGAAATTACAGAAAATTACACACGCCTCCAGACTCAAGGAGGAAATTGGGGAGGGGCTACAAGAGGTGGAGAGCCCAGATGAACGAACAGGCTGCCATGATTTGGACTTCATCGTTAACAAGCTGGATGCCCTCTTAAAGCTTTAGCCTCCTTGCCTGTCAAATGGAGGTAATAGGAGTAGCCACTTCCTAGCCTATGTCATCCTCTGAGGAGTAAATAAGACAATGTGTCTTTCCTGGAGGACAAGCTCCATGAATGCCATTGTCTGGTGTTGAAATTGTTAGTTTCCCCAAAAAAGTCTCAGAGTGTTAATAGAATATCCTTGTTCACTTTGTTACATATCGTGTTCATTACAATATGCTCTGATACGGTTAAGTTTTTGAGTCATTCTTTCATTGCTCATAAAGGAGGTATGACCCAGCATCAGAAATAAAAGCAGAGACATTACTACTGATTTTACAGAAAGAAAGAGGAATTTTTCTTTAGTGAATGCCAAGGTTCAGTTTTGTAAGGTGAAGAGTTCTAGAGATGGGGGATGGTGACGGTTGCACAACAATGTGAATGTATTTAACATCCATTTACAAAAAAAAAAAAAAAAAAAGGTAAATTTTGTGTTATTTGTATTTGACCACAATTGAAAAGACACACAAAATTAGTTATTAAGTCATGACAAACCATGGATGAATCTAAAGTCATATTGCTAAGTGAAAGAAGCCAACTGTATACTCTATAATTCCAGTTACATGACATTCTGTAAAAAAAGAAAGATCTATAGTGACGATTAAGAATAAACAAAACCAAAACAGTGGTTGCCAGGAAATTGGGTGGACAGGAAGGTGGTTGTAAAGGTGAAGTATAGCAGATATATTGGGACAATGAACTATTCTGTATGATACTGGATATACCCCAGAAAGTCCTGTCCACTGGGAGGAGTTCCCTCCACCACTATTTTTAGGGCTTCTCCTGAGTGGGGTTAAGTGGAATGGCCCTCCACGTTATTTTTCAATAATAGTCGATTTTCCATATTATTTTATATTAGCTTCAAGTGAATAGCGTAGTGGTTAGACAATTATATAATTTACAAAGTGGGCCGCCAAATGTTTCCAGTACCCACCTGGCACTATACGTAGTTATTACAATATTATTTACAGCATCCCCTATGCTGTATTTTATATCCCCATGACTGTTTTGTAAGTGCCAGTCTGTACTTCTTTATCCATCCCTTCACTTTTCTCCTCTGCCTCCCCATCCATCCCCTCCGGCAACCACCATCAGTCTGTTCTCAGTGTCCATGAGTCTGTTTCTATTTTACTTGCTTGTTTATTTTGTTCTTTGGATTCTGCATAGAAGTGAAATCATATGGTATTTGTCCTTCTCCGTCTCACTTATTTCACCAAGCAATAGTGCCCTCTAGGTCCATCCATGCTGTTGCAAATGGTGAGGTTTCATTCATTTTGTATGAATGGCCAACCACTTTTAGCTCATGCCAGCGTATCACGCAGACACCTCCATAAATCAGGTCTGGGTTTCTTCTTCTTCTTCTTCTGTTAATTAGTCAGAGGTAACTCCCCATGGATCAAAACCACGATTTAAGGAAGAATCCACAATACAGAGGCAGCAGATATGATGAAGTCTGAGCTGCCCCCCGGGGCTGTGCGCTCATTCCTCGGGTCCCGCTTGGCCCCAGGCTTTTACATACCATTTCCATTTTACAGGCGAATGCTGCTGTGCACATCCAATTTTATGGTTGGGTAGACTGGATAATATTCACTTCATAATTGGCAATTGGGGGGTGCGTAGTCACTCTGTGTTCCAATAGCAAACCTAGAGCTGATTTTCCGTGAACACAATTTGTTATTGGAAGAGGATATGTCCTTCCTGAAAATCTGCAGGAGTAACCTTGGCGGCACAATGTGTGGCACCTGAGTGTTTATCCAAAGGCTGGGGGGGTGGGGGGATAGGGGACTCAGCTTAGCGGACTCCCCTGAGATTCTCCAGACGTGAACAGCACCTGGCGGGTCTATCCATGGAAGGTGGGACATGGAGATGAGGGGACATGTTGGCTGGGTCACTACCATGAGGGGAACGTAGTTTCCATTCAAGACGGCAACCGAATCTCAGAGGGTCGGAGAACCAGCGAGAGCCAAGGAAGGGCTGCAAGGAAACCACTAGCTGGGCCTTCACCTTTCTGAGAGAGAACAGGTCACAAGGTACATCAGCCCAGGCTCATGGTGAGGGTAAGCTGGGCGCTCTGCACTGGGACCTTCAGATGCACAGGGGACATCAGTACCAGAGGGAATCCAGGGAATTAAGTGATCATCCGTATACTGAATACTGAATACTGAATGCTGACGCTCCAGCCCTCTTCTCTCATTACATCATCAGAATCCTTCAGGCAGAAGCATCCAGGCAGGAATAGAAAAACACTTTCTAGCCCAGCTGGCATGGCTCAGTGGCTGAGCATCCACCTATGAACCAAGAGGTCACGGTTCAATTCCCAATCAGGGTACATGCCCAGGATGTGGGCTCCATCCCCAGAAGGGGGCTTGCAGGAGGCAGCCACAGCTAATCAATGATTCTCTCTCTCATTGTTGATGTTTCTATCTATCTCTCCCTCTCCCTTCCTTTCTGACATCCATAAAAATATGTTTTTAAAATAAGAAAAACACTTTCTTAGAAATTATAACCAGAGAAAGATTTAATTCCTAAATATATTGATATTGGTTGTTACCACACAAACAAACAAAAACCAGCCTATTCAGAATACTGTGTAAGAAGGTCACACTGAAAACACCCCCTCCACACCTACACATACGTACATACGTATACTTTCCAGGCTGCTTTCCCCATTCTCAAACATAAGAAGATAACAGAGTAGGAAAAAACATCTTAAGAAAGCCTGTAAGTATCATGTAAAATACAGACAACTCCGATCAAACAAGTAAACAAACAAAAAAAGAGATGCATCTTAGAGGAAAAAATGCATTATCTTCAAAAGGAAGGATATTATTATTAGCACTGTCCATGAAATAAGGGGTGATAAGGACTGGGGGTATAAAGAAAGAAACCTTAAGGGAACAAGAAAAAGCTCTTGCAATTTAAAATCATCAGAGTAGAATGACAAATTCTGATAGGACACTAGAGAGATAACATTGAGGCAACCTCCCAGAAAGAAGTGCAAAACATCAAAGACACAGAAAAAAGGGGGGAGCGGGGACCCCATGTAGAACTGTACAAGAAAATTCTGGAAAGACAGGAAGGGGGAATAAAAGGGAAGACCTTGTCAGAGAAATAGTTTGAGAAACTTTGGCCAACACCAGTTGCCAGATTGAATGCTTAGCACAATGGATGGGCATAGACCTCTATATTGTGAGTTTTCTGAATCCTGGGGTAAAAAGAGACTCTATAAGTTATGGGGAGAGAGGAAAAAACCACAGGGGTCATATATATCTATATATCTATATATCTATATATCTATATCTATATCTATATCTATATCTATATCTATATCTATATCTATATCTATATCTATATCTATATCTATCAAGTATCAAGAATCGGAATGACTCTAATTGCAGCCTCAGAATTGAGACGAAAACAAAGCTTCAAATTATGAAGAAATTCTATGCCCAACAAATAGGCAATAGTCAAACAATACTTTCAAATATGCAGGACCTTGAAAAGGGGAGGAACAGAGGAGGGAGGGAGGGAGGGAAGGAGGGAGGGAGGGAGGGAGGGAGGGAGGGAGGGAGGGAGGAGGAGAGAGGGGGAGGGAAGGGGAAGGAGGGGAGGAGAGAGGGAGGGAAGGAGGAGGAGAGAGAGGGAGGGAAGGGAAGGAGGGAGAGGGAGGGAGGAGGAAGGGGAGGAAAGATGAAAAGAGGGAGAGAGGGAGGGAGGCAGTCCAGGAAGCAGACAGGGAGGCAGGGGATGTAATTATTATCATTCATTCGTTTCTGTTTAGTAATAGATATCCATTCACTATGTACTATTTGCAAATAGATTTTTTAAACTTTATCTTTATTATTGAAAAGTATTACAGATGCCCCCCCCCTTTTTCCTCCCTAATCACCCTGTGTATTTCTTTCTATATAAACCCAATTGTCTAATGACCCGACACCCCTGCAGCCCCCTGGAAGCATTACCCTGCTGTATTTTAGTTCTGCTATTGCAATTTATCGAAGTTGACGGAATGAAGAGTAAAAGCATCTGTTAACATTGTGGTGGAGAACAGACTACACAATCTTGCCGTACGGTTTTATGTTTTCAAGGATGTGAATATATATGGAGAGAGTTTATCAACTAGAGTTTCCATTTACATAAATTCAGGGTATCTACCACATTTAATTTTAAAATATCTCTCAGTGGAGTCTTTTACACTTGTTTCTGAGAGAGGAAGAGAGAGAACTCTAACCAGAGCCAGATTTACCATGAACTATATTAGATGCTTAGAATTTATCTACATTAAAAGTAGTTGGGCCGAAACCGGTTTGGCTCAGTGGATAGAGCGTCGGCTTGCGGACTGAAGGGTCCCAGGTTCGATTCCGGTCAGGGGCATGTACCTGGGTTGTGGGCACATCCCCAGTGGGGGGTGTACAGGAGGCAGCTGATCGATGTTTCTCTCTCATCGATGTTTCTGACTCTCTATCTCTCTCCCTTCCTCTCTGTAAAAAATCAATAAAATATATATATAAAAAAAAAACAAATAAAAGTAGTTGGAACCTACGTAGTATTACTTTGCTTTTGTCCAGATGTTAAAACACTCCTCCTACATGTTCTGAAAAATACATGGAATTAATCTTTTTCATTCTTTAAGTACAAAACCCGCTTGGAAATGAATCATTAACAGTTCAGTATCAATTTGCACAACTGGTTTATGTTCCTTCTAAAATGGAATCAGCAGAATTGTGGGCAAATCTTATCATCATCATTGTCTAATATTAACGGACACCCTAATATGTTCCATACCTTGTGCTAAGCTTTTGATCTATAGCAGGGGTGGGCAAACTTTTTGACTCGAGGGCCACAATGGGTTCTTAAACTGGACCGGAGGGCCGGAACAAAAGCATGGATGGAGTGTTTGTGTGAACCAATATAAATTCAAAGTAAACATCATTACATAAAAGGGTACTTTTTTTTTTTTTTTAATTTTATTCATTTCAAATGGGCCGGATCCGGCCCGCGGGCCGTAGTTTGCCCACGGCTGATCTATAGTCTAACTAACTCCCAAAATAAACTTCAAAGGTAGGAACTATTATTTTAGCTCTCAGAGAAAAAATGAAAGCCCAGAGACATTCATTACATTACTTGCTCAAATCATAAGTATAGGTCGATAGGAGAGCATGTATTTCTAACCAGATCTGGTTGATTTTGAAGCGGTGAAAAACTGGTATGAGTGGAGTCGTTTTAAAATAGGGCAGTCGCTGGCCGGGTAGCTTCGTTGGTTACAGCACCATCCTGGTATGTCAAGGTTGCAAGTTCAGTCCCTGGTCAGGGCACATACAAGAATCAAACAATGAATGCATAAATAAGTAGAACAAGAAACCTCTCTCTTTCTCTCTCTCTCTTCCTCTCTCTCTCAAATCAATTTCTAAAAAAAAATGTTAAATATTGCCAGGGTACACATTCCAGAGGAACCACATTGAATATCTTACTGCTTGAACCTTAAATATTTGAACTGGGCAAAATATCCTCTGGGCTGGGCCAGAGCAACACTGTCTTCCAAACAATTGTTTGTTAAGCTGATAGGAAAGCAGACCTCCGGACCAGAAGGACCCATCATTAAAGATACTCTTCAGAATCAGTAACAGGCATGTGTAGCTCAAGCAAGACTTAGCTTACTACCACCAACAGAAATCCCTTTCTTCCATTCACGTATTATTCCCCTTCCTTTCCTCATAAAAACCCCTTGCCTTCGCCCCCTAATCAGAGCACTCTTTGGGCTTCTGCCTGAATCCTTGCTTCCCGAATAGCTATGTTTGGTCTGGAATAAACACTTGTTGCCTCTCACTCAAAGCCCAAGCTCCCAGGGGAGGCAGAGAAGCAGGAAGAAGTCATTTCAGATGGGTATGGGCGGGGCTAAGGAGCCAGAATGAAAAACTCAGATACCATCAGAGCCCTGTGCCTGGGAAATTTGAGTGGGCTGTGGAGGTGGGGGGTGGAGGGGAGCCTTGAGAAGTAGGGAGGGTAGAAAAGCAATTTAAAATAAATAAATAAAAAAATATATATATATATATATATATATATATATATATATATTTATTTATTTTTAAGAGAGGAAGAGAAAGGGATAGAGAGTTAGAAACATCAGTGAGAGAGAAACATTGATCAGCTGCCTCCTGCACACCCCCTACTGGGGATGTGCCCGCAACCAAGGTACATGCCCTTGACTGGAATTGAACCTGGGACCCTCCAGCCCACAGGCTGACGCTCTATCCACTGAGCTAAACCAGTCAGGGCAGAAAAGCAATTTTAAAAATGACACAGCTTTGCCTGCAATCACCCCTAACTATGAAAATGGCAAGGTGCTTCCATCATATTTTTCCCCCCAAATACTAATCAGTTCTGAACTATTACCCTTTTAACACAGGCTCTTGCTAGCATGGCCCTGTTTTGATAACGCAATTTTCACGAATGTCTCTCATTTTACACCCACAGGTAGACTTTCAACTCCCCCCCGCCCCGCCCCCCAATCTTCATCAGAGCTTCAAAAAAACGGACAATAACTTAATCATGTAAATAAAATAAGCTGTTCTGAAAAATCACCACCTCCCCTGGCCCCCTGTATGGGTCTATTCAGGGATACGAGTCCTAGCAGTGAATGACCTACTTGAGCAAACCTTGGACACTCTATGTTCCCCTTCAGTGGCAATTGAATGACAGGGTTTTGATTTCAGACTTGACTGCTTGCTTTGTGCCACGGAGTGGCTCCACTTTAAATTTCTCGCCGCTGCCGGTTCAAAGCTCCGTGAGGATTTCAGTGGAGTCATTTGGGGGCTTGTGTTGTCCACCCTCCTCGGGGAGCCGAGTGCTGCCAGATCTCCTGAGAGCTTTCTAATCCTCGCGTTTAGTTCCCTAACATTCCTGCCAGTTGACCAGTCCCCGTGTCAGCGGCGGAGGTGGGGTGCCTATTAGCCGCAGGCCTGGCTCTGCGTGATGCAATTCCTCTTCTGCTATTGGAAGTGAAACACAATGTCTGGAAAATAAGGCCGGTAACAAAAGGTGACGTGTGCTTTCATGTTGCACTGTCCCGAAGTTCCTGAGAGCTGTTTCCTGCAATATCACACAATTCCCTCCATCCGGGGTGGAACACACTGCAGACGGGGGTCACGCAGGCACTTTCTGCAAAAGGCTTTGTTTTGGGGACACAGTGATATCTTTGAGCTTAATCTGTCCTTCACAGACATCCCGGAAGGCTCAGTCACAGGGCATGAGCCCACAACGATCAATTGCAAAATACAGAGAGAGCCCTCTCATCCAAAGTGTCGAGCAAGTTACCCAGCCTCTCTCTACACCTGAGATTAATTGTCAATAAAATGGCAATAGTAACCGACCTGAATGCAAACCGCTGTTGTGAAATTAATCGAGATACATTTATCTGCATTCGTTTAAATTGTATTTTTAAAGAGGAATGGTCATAGGGACTAACCTAACAAAATATTTGTGAAGTGCTATGTTTTTAATAAAACTGCAAAGAATCAAAAGACTTAACATTTTACAGAAATAGTTCTATTGAAGGCTTTGGAAAAGTATTATTTTTTTAAGCAGGTAGAAATTATTTCTGACATTCCACCCACCAGCTACAACCTTCTTAACTTCTATAGCTTTATGGTAAGGAGTGCAGTTTCTGGAGTTAAATTGCCTGAGTTCAAACCCTGGTTTGGGTCTATACTGGCTGGGACTTCAGACAAGTTTCCTAGTCTTTGCCTGAAGTAAGCTCATTGCTACTGGGGTGGCAGAGCTAAAAATGTGTATGTATTTGCCCGGCCGGTGTTGCTCAGTGGTTGAGCCTTGACCCATGAACCAGGAGGTCATGGTTCGATTCCCGGTTAGGGCACATGCCTGTGTTGTGGGTGTAATTTCCAGTAGGGAGCGTGCAGAAGGCAGCTGATCAATGAATCTTTCTCATCATTGATGTTTCTATCTCTCCCCCCTCCTCTCAGAAATCAATTTAAAATATATTTAAAATATATATGTATTTATATACATATATCTCTATTCATTTCTATGTCTATTTGCATATTCACATCTATGGGTTTACACCAACACCACACATTCCACTCCTACACCATGAATTTCATCCTAGTTTTCACCTTTTCATGTTTGTACCCCCTTCTCCAATGGTGAGAAGCATTCCTCCCATTATTGTCAATGCCTTTACTTATTTCTTCAATGCACCTCTAGGTAGACCATCTCCAGACACTACCAGGGAACCAAGTCACACATCCAGCTAGACCAGCATGCCTGCCTATTCCAGTGCCCTCCTGGAGGCATCACGGTGATTTTTTTTTAATTGTTTAAGGCATTACATATGTCTCCATTTTCCCTGATTGACCCCACCCCTGCCAATCCCGCCCCCCCAGGACAAGTCCCCACTGCCACAGTGTCCCTGTCCATTGGTTATGCTAATATGCATGCATACAAGTCCGTTGGTTGATCTCTTACTCCCCTCTACCCCTCTGCCTTCTATCTGAGGTTGGATGGTCTGATCAGTGTTTCTTTGTCTCTGGATCTATTTTTGTTCATCAGTTTATGTTGTTCATTATATCCCACATATGAATGAGATCATGTGATATTTATCTTTCTCCGACTGGCTTATTTCGCTTAGCATAATACTCTCTAGTTCCATCCATGCTGTTGCAAATGGTAAAAGTTCCTTCTTTTTTACAGCAGCGTAGTAACACAGTGATTCTTAACTTCTTTTTACATCATGAACTTCCTTTGAGAAGTTGATGCAAGCTACCCACCCTTTCCCCAGAATATGCATATAAGCAAATCTGCAAAAAAAAAAATGTATTACAGTTTCAAAAAGTTCACACTAATAGCTTTCTGACACTGAGCAATTTAATTTTCTCTGAGACTCACTCTTTGTTTTTTACGTGTACATCAGTGGTGATAATCACAGTCCCCTCAAAAGAAATGGTTTAAGTAAGAAAGTCTATCTACCATGCTCAGCATCCTGAGAGCAAAGTAATTATGATAATTATTAGAATTCTCTGCCCCAGTCAGCTCCACATTACCATGGCCTATCAGTTCCTATGAACTTTCACGTTCTGATAATTCATTACTTCCTTCTGGATTTACTTACTTGATATTTCTGAGTCTCTGTTTCCTCTTCTCTAAAATGGTGGTAATGCCCTAACCGGTTTGGCTCAGTGGATAGAGCATCAGCCTGCGGACTGAAAGGTCCCAGGTTCGATTCCGGCCAAGGGCATATACCTTGGTTGCGGGCACATCCCCAATAGGAGGTGTTACAGGAGGCAGCTGATCGATGTTTCTCTCTCATCGATGCTTCTAACTCTCTATCCCTATCCCTTCCTCTCTGTAAAAAATCAATAATAAATATATATATATATATATATATATTAAAATGGTGGTAATGATACTTTGTCATTCAGCAAAGTTGTGAGAATTAGAGATCACGTATATAAGTAAATGATAGATAATAAGTATGTTCAAAAGTGGTAATAACCATTGACATTTCTGCATTATGCCAACATTTTCTTACCCCTTCAGCTCTGTTTATTCCTTTTCTCTAGCTAGCTGGTCATTTAAGTCTCACCCACCCTTCGACATCCAGACCCTCAATGCTCCTCTGGTCATTCCATATGAATTTTACTCTTTATGGTTTCCCCACATTCCTTTGTCCTACACTAACCCCTCTGGCAGATGTTTCTTGACTCAGTAATTTAATTTAAGGGCGTGTATAAGGGTGAGATATAAGAATCATCCATTTTGATTGTCACGTAATAGTTTTTACAGAAGATGAGCCAAAGGCATTGTCCGCTTTTATATCCATCACAACTTACACAAAGATCAATGAGATAAATCTCCTGGTGAATTTAGTTCCCCAAAAGACGTTATCTCTGGTAATGAAGTTACAAGGATGTTGTCTTTATATTGGAGGTGATGTGGATGGAACAATTATGGGCTGTGTCAAGCAGATTCAAATCCTGGCTTTGTCACGGATGATACATTTCATCTCCCTGCCGCTCATGTTCGCTATTTTGTAAACAGAATGCTACACTTTCTTTAAAAGATTTTATCAAAGATTAAATCAAAATGTACGTACAAAGAACTTGACAAATACAAGATAATAAGATATGTTAGTTCCCTGCCTCTGACCTTGAATTTTTCTCCTAATTCCTTCATTATTTTCTTCTTAACTATTTTAATCTTGAAAGCTATGATAGATATCTCTTTTTAGGTAACTGATAATATCTAATCTACATGGTTTTATTTTATTTTTTTTTTCAAAAATGACCTTTTGGGATCTAACTTTTAGGATTAAAAGAATTTCTAAATAAATAAAAGTAAAATATATCTTTGTTTATTTAAATGGCTTACTTTTAAATTTTTAGAAAGGTGACAGCCAAGTAATACATTTAATGTAACTTTTCTGCCTATAAACAAAAATCTAAGAATAAACTGAGAACTATTTTTAGGATAACAATAGGATTTATTAGGGTTATGTATTTTTGTTTTTTAATGAGATAAGACCACTTAACATGAGATCTTAACAAATTTGTAAGTGCAAAGTATAGTATCATTAACAATAGGTACCATCTATATATATAAAAGCCTAAGTGACTGTTCAACCGTTTAACTGTTCAACCGGTAGCTATGATGCGCACTGATTATCTGGGGCAGACGATTGCTCAATGCATAGGGATGAAAACATGGAACAGGCCGATGAATCTCAGAGGGAAGGGGGAGGGGGAGGAAGAGATTAACCAAAGATCTTATATGCATACTAGAGGCCCGGTGCATGGATTTGTATACCAGTGGGGTCCCTCGGCCTGGCCTGCGGGTACCGGGCCAAAACCAGCATCCTGACATCCTCGCAGAGGTCCTGGATTACGAGAGAGCACAAGCCAGGCCAAGGGACCCCACTGGTGCACGAATCCGTGCACTAGGCCTCTAGTGTTGTATAAGAGAATTCCAGAACTTATTCATCTTGTGTAACAAACTTTACATTCTTTGAATAGGCTCCCGTTTCATTCTCCCCACACCCCTGGTAAGCACCATTCTATGCTCTGTTTCATGCATTGGACTATTTTAGAAACCTCATATAAGTGCAATTATGCACATTTTGTCCTGCTGTGAGCATGTTTGTTTATTGATGCTTCCATACCAAAACCATCCCTAGTAAACCAGGAGTCACACTGTCTAGGTTAGAATCCTGGTGTCAGCAGTTAATAAAGGGCAAAGTAGCCACTCTGTACCTTGGTTTCCTCATTCATAAGATTAAAAAAAATAATAATAATAGCTTCTACCTATTCTGGTTTTGTGAGAATACAGTTCACTTTGCAAAGTGTTTCAGATAGACTTAAATAAGCAAGATGTACATTTTAGTAATTTTTTAAAAGAAAATGCCAAACGCTTCTTCACAATTAGCCCATTGAAATAATATGCATGAAATGAAATTCTGTAACCATTTAGCGAAACCGTGTCTCTACAAAGAATAGTAGAGACATTCTAAGGACAGCCTGATCCTGTATTGAGCCAAAACACCAGTCTTGCACTTATCCATACAGGGGACCAGCATGACCGACTTGCCCTGTCTCTACCTAGTCCTCTCCGGTGTGGCTATTGGTATTAAAGGTCAGCCAAGTTCTCAAATGGCAGCGTCACATGAATACGGCCACCAACTAAAACCTCAACTTCAAACCTAAAGTCAGTTCAGTCAAACCTAGGACACTAAATATAAGAAGTGAAATCATCTGCATTCACCGTGTGGCCGATGGGCACCCCTTTTGACGGATCCCTCTCATCTTTTCAATCGGCCGCCTCCGTGTTCTGTCGCAGCTTTGGCGTAAGCACTTAGCAAGTGAATATAGTACTTATCTACCTCACCATTCAGACTGGAGATCACAGTTTAACAATGTGAGGCGGAAGACAATGTATTCTGAGTACAAACAGTCATTACTATGGGATGTGAGCATTTTCAAAGATGAACACAACTGTAGGGCCTAAACTAGTTTCAATTGCTACTCTACCCATGTGAGGGTTTATGTTTCATAAGTGTCTTGATCACAGAATATAATTTTATATATATATATATATATGTGTGTGTGTGTGTGTGTATATATATACACACACACATATATATATAAATATGTTATATATATATATATATATACACACACACATATATATATAAATATGTTATATATATATATATATATATATATATATATATATATATACACACACACACATATATCTCAAGGCTATTGATGTTCCTTTGCATTATTTCCGAAGCTTCAGATGCAGTGTTTATCCAAATTGTTTGTCTTGTAAAGGTGAGAGCGACATTTCAACTACCGGCTACGTATTTAGAAATGGGCTATCAGATACCCAAGCCTATAAATGAGCCCTGAAAGCAGCAGGAACAGAATGAATCCCTCTGGATAACTGGCGGATGTATGTCACCTGGGGAGGAAGAAACACTGTCTGAAATAATGTTGACATGTCTTCCCTCACAGACCACAAATTTTCACAGGGAACAACCAAAGCATTGTCCAGAGACATTTCAAATTTCATGAGAATGGCCTGCTGGCATGGCTCAGTGGTTCTGTTGACCTATGAGCCAGGAGGTCACAGTTCAATTCCCGGTCAGGGCACATGCCCAGGTTGTAGGCTCAATCCCCAGTGTGGGCTCGATCCCCAGGATGCAGCCAATCAATGATTCTCTCTCATCATTGATGTTTTCATTTCTCTCTCCCTCTCCCTTCTCCTCTGAAATCAATCTATAATAATAAAAGCATAAAAGCATAATATGCTAATTAGACCGGACAGCCGAACAACCTTCTGGACAAAGCCATGGCTGTGAGGGCCAAGCCCCTTGCATGAATTTTGTGCACTGGGCCTCTAGTAAAAATATATTTTAAAAAAAGTTTCATGAGAATGTGTTTTAATATCAAATGGACCCGTTTCTGGAAATCTTAGTCAAAGGAGGAAAGACGTCAAGCTTTTTTGGAAACCGATCCCATGGTTCATGTTTAGGAGACTGCATGTTCCAGGAAGTACAACAGAATAGAAAATAAAGAGTTCAAGTAGAAAGGGCTCTGTTTAGCACATTGATAAAATGTCTGCCTGTGAGCTAATTACACAGCGCTGCTCAGTTGTAGCCATGGGAAAACACCCTGCTGGTTTCTATGGGACATCTTTTCACATCAAGGAAAATAATGAGTATATTAAGAAAGTGCTTTGCAAAGTAGTAGAGAATGTGACAGTTAATCAGAATTTTCTATAAAGCGGCCTTAGTTGACACTCATCTTTATAAAAATCAACCGTAAAGTTAAATGTCATCATGAAATCAATGTTTGGTGCTCATATGTTAGAGTAGAGACTCAATCACTTTCTCTCATACACACAGAAAAAGATAAAATGTTATAACAGGAAATAATCCCCTCGTTGAGGGAATATACCCTGTCTGAAAAAATCTGTTTGCTATATTTTAAAATGATTCCTTTCTCTTTGCCCTTGGAATTACAAGTAACCACAACTAATTTACCATTATTTTCTGTGAGTCTGAGATGCTAACTCATAAGCCAAGCTGATTTAAAAGAGTAAGTGGAATTAGTAAAGCTACAACATGGTACTAAGAGAAAAAAAAATACCAAGAACAGAAATTTGGGGACATAAAGTTTAAAATTATGATTTTTGACTAAGAAATGCTGTGTTTAGCAATTTTGTTTTACTAATTCCATGTGGAATGTGGAGCTTAACATATAATCTGAATTGTTTTCATTCTTTTATTCAGAAAATAATTATTGAGCCCCTAAATTTTTAAACATATTTTTATTGATCTCAGAGAGGAAGGGGGGAGGGAAAGATGGATAGAAACATCAATGATGAGAGAGACTCATTGATCAGCTTCCTACACACCCCCTATTGCGGATCAAGCCTGCAACCCAGGTATGTACCCTGACCTGGAATCTAACCATGACCTCCTGGTTCACAGGTCGATGCTCAACCATCGAGCCACACTGGCTGGGCTTGAGCACCTAAATCAAATCATTCATTGCATGGACACTTTCATGTGGAGAATTTTTTTCTTATTTCATCTGTCTTCTGAATCACATTGGATCCTGTTAGCCTTCTAACGTTCAATCTGATGTTCATCTGAGAGACCCAGCCTTATAATGACTATTCCTGCAGTCCTTCAGATTTAAAAATATATTCATTTCTAAAGCTCTAACAGAACAGTTTCCTGTGATTAGAACCAAAAAAAAAAGTAAAAGCTAAAACCATTCTGATCTTCTTTAATTTTGGTAGAGCTGCATTCTACGTGACAGGCGAATCATCTCCTTCCCTGCATTTTTGACCAAATGAAAACAAAGGGCAGGTATTACCCATCTGAGTGATAGTTATTTTACATCACATTTTTACTCAGAGTAGCCCTGATGAATTCTTGTTACTGAATTGATAGATGACCCATTCTTGAGTCAGAGAAACAGTTCAAAACTAGTTCTTTTACTTGCAAATTGTTCCCTAAATCTCCATTATGATCATCTAGACCAGCGGTTCTCAACCTGTGGGTCGCGACCCCTTTGGGGGTCAAACGACCCTTTCACAGGGGTCGCCTAAGACCATCGGAAAACACATATATAATTACATATAGTTTTTGTGATTAATCGCTATGCTTTAATTATGTTCAATTTGTAACAATGAAATTGGGGGCCACCACAACATGAGGAACTGTATTAAAGGGTCGCAGCATTAGGAAAGTTGAGAACCACTGACCTAGACTTTCTCTTTCCTTCCCCCTTCTCCTGGAGAGAAATGAGTTTTGGGGCACATGAAAAATAATGGCGTGCTTTAGCCTGAGAAGAAGAAGTTTGCATTTTGGAGGCACAGGTATGATCATGATGGGGACTTGATGAAATAGCTCCTACCTGGGTAGATGGCTAGCATGTCTGCTATAGTCTCCTAATGCCACAAGCTGAGCATCCACCAAGACTGGGTGTCTCTTGACGCTGACAGTGACCGTGAGCAGTAGAAACTGGAGCAGCTCAAACAGCCAAACAGCAGAGGCGCTTTACACACTGCGAGTATGTTAAGATTAAAAATGTAGCTTTATCTCAGTGTGAGGCCGGCACTAATAACTAGTCCTGTGCGAGGAAGGCTTCGAGAATTCTATAATTGAAAGTTGCCCAATTGTGCATGGACAGACCTAACTTCGGAGGAGCACAATTCATCTTAGTCAGTATTTCACTTCAATGACAAAGTCTCAGTAAAGAAGCAAGTGCCTTTACTTTCTCTATTATCAACGTTGATGTGTTACTGCTTCATGCTAATGATGGTGCATGTAGATAGCATTCTGGCAGATTCTGATTACAAAACCAGGCAGGCAGAAAAAGTCATTTGTGGTTAAAAGAACAGCAAATGTTACAATACTCCGTCTTCAGAAAAACAATAATCATTTCACCTACAGCGAACGTATCCATTGACATGGCACACATTTTCTACAAGTTCATTTTTTATGCTCCCTTTGATTGATTTTTTTTTTTTCACCATGGCAATGCTTTCTCAGCTATCTTCGTTTACGTTCTATTTTCTGATTCTTGAAATCTTGCCTGTTCAAGTAATTATATTGGAACAGTGAGTTCACTTTAAAAAATGAGAAATACAACTTTCATAATTTTTTTGGGGGGGGACTTTGGATAGATGTCCCAGAGGAAAAGCAATAATAAACTAGGACTTCCTTCATTGTTTCTCACAATGGGATCCAGCTTTGTATCTGCTTCTCTTTGATTTACTTGGGGAGGGCGGGGGGCAGGAATCTGAACTTGAAGCCAATTTAGGCTCAACTTGCAAATGTCCATCAAGAAGCAGTTAAGAGCCTGACGGGTGTGGCTCAGTGTTTGAGCGTCGACCTATGAACCAGGAGGTCTCTGTTCCATTCCAGGTCTGAGCACATGCCCAGGTTATGGGCTCAATCCCCACTGTGGGGCGTGCAGGAGGCAGCCGATCAGTGATTCTCTCTCATCACTGATGTTTCTAATTCTCTTTCCCTATCTCTTCCTCTCTGAAATATATATATATATATATATATATATATATATATATATATATATATATATTTAAAGAAGTTAAGAAATGTCTGTGTTCGTGGCATCACTGAATGTCTCTCCTTCAATTATTGAGATTATTCTAAAGCTATTATTTGTCTGACAAATTTACATTTATTATACATGCATGTCCAGAATTTGCCAACTTAATAAATATATTTTAAGTTCACTGGGATAAGACTACTCAAACATACAGGCTAGTGTCCAACATTGTCACATGCATTTCTTGAGCAAAAATAAATGCCTATTAGCTATTCAAGTGCAGGGTTCGGGCTGGAATCCTGGCATGATTGTCCTCCTGCCCATCTGTCATCATTAGTTTGCCCATTCACATTGGGATCTGCCAGGATAAACTAGAGGCAGAAGCCAGCGAAGGTCTAAATGAGGGACATAGCCTTCAGGGCATACATCCAAACTCACTTTCCCACTGTAAAATGTTTTTAACCAAAAGAAAATCGGTGAGAATCATTACTTCGTGTTTTGTTTTGTTTTGTTCTTTAAAGGATTCTCCTAATGGTTGTCTCCCAAGAGTAAAAAAATAAAAGCAACACAAATTTGCTTGAATTTTTACTTCAGTGAGGTTCATCTCACATAACCAGGTTTTTAACTTCTACTTTCAAGTCCCGGATTGCAGTCTACAAAAAGTTTTTTTGTTTCCTGTTATTCATTGGAAATAGTGTCCAAGGACAACTTGGGTTAGCACCTAGGGATACCCAGTTTAAGAGAATGAGTAGACTCTGAAACAACTTTGTTAGTACCAGGAGTTCATATAACAAAGGTGCAAGACCCGTGGAAAAATAAGAAGGTGGTGGGAAGAGTGAAAAACCTAAAGTCTAGGGTTGGAACCAAAGTAGGAGCAAGACGTGAATCCAGGCGCCTCGTTTCAGAGCAGGAAGACAACCTAGGAGTAACCTAGGTGAGTGTTTCCTAAATGCACTTCCACTTGGTGCTTTCAACGCACAATGTTAAATAATCTGGCATTAGCACTCCCAGTCAATAGGGTGGTTATCGATCAAATCTACCAAAGCCTTGGGCACTGATTATAAAATTCCAGAAGCAAGGCTGCCTTGGGCACTGATTATGATGTTGACTCAACAGCTGGATAATCTGGAGAAAAGTTCTTTCAAGGCACTGCTCCCATTAGCTTGACGCAATCTACCTGACAAACCGACTGCTGAGAATATGCAGAGTAGAATGATGAAACATCCACTGCTTTCCCCCTGTTTTTGTACTTTGAAGGCCAATTAAATCGCATTAAACTATGAGAAATTGCTCTCCAGGAGATGGACAAAACAACAAGGATTCAAGAGGAATGTGCTCCACCTTCAAGAGTCAAAATGATGATTCCACAGAGAAAAGTGATGTCCTCGTTGACATCATCCATCATGTCCCATCCCTAGGTGTATGCTGAAACACTCAAATCTCCTCTGGACCTTACAGGAAACGTATACCAGGATTGGTTAGTCTCAGCAAGGGAGAGAAACTGGAGACATAAATAAAAGTGTTTTCTCTGGTGACCTCTTACCCTCCAATTTAATGGCCGGCTGGCTCTAATTTCTTCCGAATAGATTGCTAAAGAGGGTGTTAGGGACTACATGCTTGTTTGTGTCCCCCGCAAAATTGATACATGAAAATCCTACCCCCTTCAATGTGATGCTATCAGAAGGTGAGGCCTTTGAGAGAGGATTAGGTCTGAGGGTGGGGACCTCATGTGTGAATTAGTGCCCTTACAGAAGGCTGAATCCATGAAGAAGGAAGCAGGTTCCCAACAGACACCCAATCTGCTGGCACCTTTATCTTGGACTTTGCAGCCTCCAGAACTGTGAGAAATAAGTTGCTGTTGTCTATGAATCATTCCGACTAAAGTACTCTGTTATAGCAGCCTGGACAGAATAAGCCAGTAGATGATTTTCACGTGGGGTCCCAAAGGGTCTGTTTTTGGGTATTTATCCTATACATTTATGGAAAAATTATTCTGAAAAGGAGTCCATAGCCTCCATGAGCTTGCCAAAGGGCTCTAAGAGACATCAAAGGTTAAGAAGACAAGTTCTAGGGGCTAGAGGAGTGGTTCTCAATCTTTCTAAGGCTGCGACCCTTTAATACAGTTCCTCATGTTGTGGTGACCCCCAACCATAACATTATTTTCGTTGCTACTTCATCACTGTCATTTTGCTACTGTTATGAATCGTCATGTAAATATCTGATATGCAGGATGTATTTTCATTGTTACAAATTGAACATAATTAAAGCATAGCGATTCATCACAAAAACTACATGTAATTACATATGTGTTTTTCCGATGGTCTTAGGCGACCCCTGTGAAAGGGTTGTTCGACCCCCAAAGGGGTCGCGATCCACAGGTTGAGAACCGCTAGGCAAGAGAGAACACAGGCTGTATTGGTGAATGCCAGAGACTTGGCTCCGAGGATGTTTACTTGATGCTGAAACAATAAGACAGACAAATGGAAACAAGCAATCTGTTGTGTTGGCATCGACAGACACCTGTCACTCAAAACTAACATGGACTGAGGCCCATAACTGAATTCAGTTTTTAACACACTGAAAACAAAACAAAAATAAAACACAACAAAAGAAGCAGGTGAACCAATAAACTGCCATCTAGTCTCCAGGGTCACAATTGAATCAAGTCATAAATAATCTCACTGGGGATCTGAACTGTCTGCTTATAAAGACCCTAAACGAGATTAACTGATAATTTTCACACACTTGTAGTCATCAAACATGTTAAGTAGGGAATATTTAAAAATATATATATATATTTACACAACAATTGAATTCATGTGCTAGAGATAAATTATAAGAAAGTTTCCTTTGCATAAGTTATGTGGATGGGGTTCATTCACCATTCTGTGGCTCTGTGTTTCATAGGTTATAGGTCTTTCATTTTTTTTATTTTATTGTTACTGAAAATCCCATCCCAGGAAACAGTTGGCCACTATTTGAAGAAAGAATCTGTGTATGGTTTGGTTTCTCTCGGGCTACAATGCAGGCTTTCACACCTTTAAAAATGCATCATTCTACTTCACTGTCTCAAGAGCTGGAATTCATCTTTATCTTCCATTGCAGGCACTGGCTTCAGTTTACAAGGTGTCTGATAGAAATTCTTTTTCATTTTTCAGAACACAGAAGATTCAGCCTTGCTGTGTAAGTTTTAAATCCCTGGGAAACTTCACCAAGGTCAACAGTCTTCTATATAAGTGGTATGTCTAGTCTTTTAAGAGTTAAAACAAGTCTAAATAAGCCACACTAAAATAGTGGTGAACTCGTTTTATAACAAAAAGCTCTACTGGACCTTATTCAATTAATTATCTTTCTGATGGCTAGAACCTCTTCAGTGTCATGGCCTTAATCCAATATAGTATTTTATGTGGATAATAATGAGGAGGGAATAAAACTACACATCTAATCTCTCCTTAGAGGCAATTATGCTGTCAAATTTATAGGCAATGAGAATTTTTTCTGAACTCTGAACACATTATGACATGGATTAGTGAGGTTTCTGTCTTTTGCTCTTTTTTTTTTTTTTTTTTTGCCAACTTTCTCAACAAACATTATTTTTACAAGCGAAGTTCCACACCATCAACAAATCACAAAGTTGATCCGGGGATGTGTTCGGAAACATAAAATTAAAGAGCCAGGGCGCAAGGATTGATTGCCATACTCAGAAGAATAAAACATTCTGTCCGCCGGGCTTAAGAGAAATATATGTCTAATATTACAGGGCAAAATCGGCAACTGAAGTTAGCAGTCAGCAAAGTTTCCGAGTGCGTGCAATGAGAAGCCCGTGAAAATGTGTCTTTTTCCATAAATTAACCTCAAAATATGTGATTGCGTCTGTGAATTCTTGGAGTCTCTACTGACATGACCCCTCTACCCCAAGAATCTGGAAATGAGGATGGGCATAGCTTAGCACTCTCGAAACGATGTCGTAGCTCCAGTTTAAATTCCGTCTGGGTCTTTTTCTAGGACGTCTGCCCATGAGAATAGATGATCAATTGAAACAAACAAATTTTCCCATTGAATATGTACCTCTCACCCTTCCTGCCTTTGGGGAGGTAGATGAAATCAGCCCTTTTCTGATTTTTCCGAGTCGCCAACCAAAGGGTCCAATTTCTCTAACTTTAGATGCAATCACAGACTTCTGGCTGCAACCCTTTGTTCAGAGAGAAAGAGGACATTATTTTTACTACACACGTGACAGAGGTGAGCCACCCACAGAGCGACCACCCATGCAGCGCGGTCCCAGACAGACATCAGAAGGGCTGCCTCTTTGCCTGTGTGGTTATCTGGGGCCTGTGCTGTGGGCGATTTGAGATGCTCTCTTGCAGCGGTTCTCAACCTGTGGGTCGTGACCCCTTTGGCGGTGGAACGACCCTTTCACAGGGGTCGCCCAAGACCATCCTGCATATCAGATATTTACATTATGATTCATCACAGTAGCAACATGACAGTGATGAAGTAGCAACGAAAATAATTTTATGGTTGGGTCACAGCATGAGGAACTGAATTTAAAGGGCCAGAAGGTTGAGAACCACTGCTCTATTGCTACCGGGAGTTCTGACTGGCCTTTGATGAACAGCATCTTTGTTCAGCTGCATTACTTTCCCATTATCTTTCGGTGAGGCCTGCGAGTTAAGGTCCAAGCAAAACAGCAAGACGATCCCACGTCCTTATGTATCCCAGCCTTTAAGGACCTGAAACTGCCTCCCTAGGCAACAGCCCTTCACCAGCAGGCTCCAGGTAGGAGCAGGGCTTCTCTTTAGATCTAGAGACAGATGCTAATGCTGACTTCTGGGGGGCATTCTTCATCCTACACATCACTCGCGGCGACCTGTGGACCACAGTCTTTAAAGCTCGGCCACTAGTCACTGTCCCAGGATCATTACCTCCACATCTCTTTCAGTTGCCCCTTCAAAGACAGCCTCCCCAGTGGTGGCCATCACCGATGCCAAGCCTTGGACAAGGTTGCAGGCAGCAAATGTGGGGGCTTGTCGCCATGGTGATGCTAATGTGTGACACGGCTTAATTTACAACTCCGGTTGGAAATGGGGTAGAGAGATAGCGAAAGAGAAAGCACTTTGAGAAGAAGGAAGAATTGCTAACATTTATGTTCAGATGAGCCCCCCCAAACACACACGACTGTCCCGAGGGGTGAACAAGCTTTATTTATTTGTTTTTTATTTTTTTTTTTTAAAATATATTTTATTGATTTTTTACAGCGAGGAAGGGAGAGGGATAGAGAGTCAGAAACATCGATGAGAGAGAAGCATCGATCAGCTGCCTCCTGCACACCCCCTACTGGGGATGTGCCCGCAACCAAGGTACATGCCCTTGACCAGAGTTGAACCTGGGACCCTTCAGTCCGCAGGCTGACGCTCTATCCACTGAGCCAAACCGGCTAGGTCTATTTATTTGTTTTTTAAAGGTATGAGTTTACTTTAGTACTTTGTTTGTTGTTGTTAATCCTCGCCTGAGGATATTTTTCCATTGATTTCCCGAGAGAGCGGAAGGGAGGGGGAGAGACAGAGAGAAACATAGATGAGAGAGAGGCACATCAACTGGTTGCACCCTGAGCCTGCAACTGAGGTGGGTGCCTTTGACCAAAATCAAACCCGGGACCCTTTACTTCACAGGCCATCACTCTAGGGCTGATCAAACTTTAAACCAACGCCTCCTTCTGGATATCCCAAAATTCATTAAGGTCAACATACTGCAAACACAAGTCATCTTTCCTCTCCCCACCCCCCCACCCCCATAACCTGATGCTTTTCCTGCATTCCCACGTCATTCTAACTCAGCGGTTCTCAACCTGGGGGTCCAATCTGTGGGTCGCGACCCCTTTGGGGGTCGAACGACCCTTTCACAGGGGTCGCCTAAGACCATCGGAAAACACATATATAATTACATATTGTTTTTGGGATCAATCACTATGCTTTAATTATGTTCAATTTGTAACAATGAAAATACATCCTGCATATCAGATATTTACATTATGATTCATAACAGTAGCAAAATGACAGTTATGAAGTAGCAACGAAAATAATTTTATGGCTGGGGGTCACCACAACATGAGGAACTGTATTAAATTAGGAAGGTTGAGAACCACTGTTCTAACTAATGGAGCCACAGGTCACCTGGACCAGGGACCTGGGAGTTATTACCAGTCCTATCTTCCTCACCACTTCGACGCAAATACTCACCGGTGAACTCAGCCAGCCAATCCACAAAGATTGGGGAGACTGTCTGCTCAAACGGAGCTTAAGTTTACTTTCATTTCACTTTATTAAACAAGCAATGAGCAATGAGCGGTGCAAAGGTTACACACAATTCAATACAGGTGTCTTTTCCTTATACACAGAGTCGCCCAGCACAGAAAGGGGGCCCCCTCGGCATAGAAACCAGAGTGTGGAAAGGAGGTTAGTGATGTCAGCAAGTTCATTTGCTCCTCCGTACATTTAAAAACATAAAGCCGAAACCGGTTTGGCTCAGTGGATAGAGCGTCGGCCTGCGGACTGAGAGGTCCCAGGTTTGATTCCGGTCAAGGGCATGTACCTGGGTTGCGGGCATATCCCCAGTAGGAGATGTGCAGGAGGCAGCTGATCGATGATTCTCTCTCATCGATGTTTCTAACTCTCTATCTCTCTCCCTTCCTCTCTGTAAAAAATCAATAAAATATATTTAAAAAAAAAAAAAAAAAAAAAAACATATATATTTTTATTGATTTCCCAAAGGAGGGAGAGAGAAAGATAGAAACACCAATGATGAGAGAGAATCATTGATCGGCCACGTCCTGCACACCCCACACTGGGTATCCAGCCCACAACCTGGGCATGTGCCCTCCTGGTTCACAGGTCAACGTTCAACCACTGAGCCACACCGGCCAGGCTCATCTGTTCATTTTTAATGAGCTCACACACTGGCCAGACCTACTAAAATATAATAGCCCTGTAGAAACCAACTCGATCTAATCCAAATCCCCTCTTTAATTGAAACCCATTTATTCTTCTTTTAATCTCAAGAGAAAAAGGAAATATCTGATAATCTCCTTTCTTTTAATAAAACAGCCACACTTTTGAAAAATTATAATTCACTGAGTGGCTCATACAGTAGGGAAAAAAAAAAAAAAGGCTAGCATTGGCCAGCCTTATTATTTATGTATTCTTTCTTTATTGGATTTCTACAGCATCTTTCCCCTGAGGAGCTCAAGGTTCTATGTGACAACTTTTAAGCAGCAGATATTATTTCAACATAATGAGCCTGCCTTGTCTCCTACAGAAAGAAGGAAGAATATCATGTGCTTAGCCAAATGATCATTCATCCTCAGCAAGCCACGCCCACTTTATAAATACAAAACACCCAGAGAGGGTCATTGCTGCTAGGAACAGGAGCAGGACCAGGAGCTGAGCCAGAGGGGAGGGTTTTTCCCAAAAGGCATTTGTTGTTCCACCTTCTTCATGCATTCATTGATTGAGTCTTGTAAGTGCCCTGACGAGGGATCGAACCCGCAACCTTGGCGTATTGGGACGACGCTCTAACGGACTGAACTACCCGGCCAGGGCCCCTTATTGTTCATCCTGAATCACCATCTCAGCCGGGAACATCGCAGATACCAGCGCAAGACTGATGAATGAGAGAAACAGGCTTGGCATATAGCGAATACTCCATAAATCTTTAATTAGATAGATAGGAATGTAAACAAATGTGTGGGCCCAAGAGTAATTGGAAAGAACTCCGCAGTATGTGTCCCGGGAGTTCTTCTGTAGGGGACCGTTGCTTATACAGCAGGGAATAGTGAGTGGCAGCGGGTTTATTAATGATTGAAAACTGGTTGATGAATTATGACTGCTTAGCATAACAGAGAGGTGAGGAAATTGGAAGAGGGCCCGGTTGATCAGCGGAGTGGTTTAAATGCTAGAAAATAGAACTTAGGAGGAGAAGATAAGTGGTTCAGCCTACAGAAGAGTAGGGAAGGATATTACAGCAGGCGAAGGCAGCTGTGCTTCATTTTTCTAATTTTTTTTTTAATTTTTATTGATTCAGAGAGGAAGGGAGAGAAATAGAGAAACAGAAACATCAATGATGGAAGAGAATCACTGATCAGCTGCCTCCTACACACCCCACACTGGGGATCGAGCCTGCAACCCGGGCATGTGCCCTGATTAGGAATCGAACCATGACCTCCTGGTTCCTGGGTCGATGCTCAACTACTGAGCCACGCTGGCTGGGCTGTTCTTCATTTTTAAAGACTAATCCATGTAATGAAATACAGGAGGTGATGTGTTACATTCACCAAGGGACTGAGCATTTGTCAACATACATTTGTGTTATGGGAAACTCTCAAATTTAAATGATACTAGAAAATCACAGTTGAAAAGAAATCACAGTGAAAATACCTATCATTAGGTATTTGGAAATGTATATATGGGTTTAATTTAAATCTAATATCCGTCAAAATACAAAATATGCAAACAGACCTGAATGCTTTAATTGTATATGTAGTCCTCACTTGTAAGTTTATTGTAAACTCAATATTCCCAAGGTAAGTCTTTAAATTTAGTAAAATTTTAATTCAGATATCACCTATCACTGTTGTTGTTGTTGTTGTTGTTGTTGTTTTCAGGAAATAAACTAATCTAGAACTTTGTGGGTGAAGAAATATGCAAAATAATTTAATACCATAAAGTTTTACATACTCTTGACGCAGTAGTAAAAGTACTAGCATTGGATGACTTGGAATAATCATTTTAACTTTCATTTTATATTATGTAATGTACTTCACAACACATCTCAATGATACCACATTATGAATGCATTAAAACAAATTGTAACTTCCCAGTATATCACTTTATGAATCTCAAAGCAAAGAATTACTTTGCAACTTAGAAAACAATTTTCAGAGGGACAATTCTGAAGCTATGTCTTTAGTGAATATTTTAGAGTTGACCAGACCTACTAGAAACATGGGTTCTAAAACATAGGTTTTCACAGGACTGACTTTCCTCACTGATGATTTGGAGTTTGCCTGTAGAATGAAAGCATATTTTGTGAGATATTTTCTGAAAATAGTTATTCCCGTGTGCTGAGTGCGTACTAAATGCAAACATTACACTTGTATCATTTTTATTTCTCACACTAGTCCTTTTGTAAGCCCTAAACAATTATTTTCTGGATAAAGAAACGAGTCTTAAATGATACCACAGTTGGGTGGCATTGTTGGCATTTGGCTGAAGATGTAGGTCCCTAGAACAGCGGTTCTCAACCTGTGGGTCGCGACCCCTTTGGCGGTCCAACAACCCTTTCACAGGGATTGCCTAAGACCACCCTGCATATCAGATCTTTACATTACAATTCATAACAGTAGTAAAATTACAGTTATGAAGTAGCAACGAAAATAATTTTATGGTTGGGTCACAACATGAGGAACTGTATTTAAAGGGCCTGAAGGTTGAGAACCACTGCCCTAGAACATATGCCGACCACCTTTCAATGTGTTCATGCCAAATATGAACTACACATATGAGTCACAGAGATCTGGGAAACTAAATAATATAGTCTATAAACCAGGGAAGCAAATGCTAAGAAACATATGCACAGAGCTGGGATGGCACAGTGGTTAAGACTGAGCTTTGAAGTCAGATGGCTTGGGTTCAAACACTGACTCCAAAGGTTTGCCCTCCATGAATTAGCTTCACCTTCCCCCTCTGTAAGATGGACGTGATGAGACTAATATCTACATATGAAAGCTGTTTTCGGGATGAAGTGAAATCCTGAATGTAAATTACTAATCACAGTGCCCAGTATACAGTAGGTGCTCAATCATTGTCACTGGGGATGCTAAGTGACACATCTGATGCAGTCACAGAAAGCCCGATCTTCCTCCTTATGCAGCAAAACAATAAGATTCTGAGTCTCCAACTGAGACATATGCCTTTAATATGTTATTTTAGTATTTCCTTTCTCGTGTCATTCTCAAGCTTTCATTCCAATTTTGTGGTTGGAAGGAACGGCAATAAAATGGTTGCAGAATCCTGCATCTTTCCCAAGTATTTTAATTTGGAATGTTAACTCTCTGTGGGAGGCCGCTCTTTAAAAATAGATTTTCAGGAAAGCATATCTTTTAAATCAAGTTGTTTACATTTCAGATGCAATATGGTAAACATCAACTGTCTTCTCATTATTCCACAGCTTTAGGTTTCATAACTTCAGATTCTTTGAAAGAATGTTGTTTTTCTCTGCATAGCTGCCGAGACGGTCTTAACAGACACATGAGCACCATCTTTTGGCGAAAATGAGTTATGGATTTAATTTTATTTTCATAATGGCTATCTCTCAATTACTATTATGTATGTGGTATTTCTAAAAATGACATTGAAAATGGAGACAAAGCCTGGCTCATGTAAGTCATTGTTTGAGTATCAAAGCATGAATCGGTTCGATTCCCAATCAGGGCACAGGCCCAGGTTGCAGGCTCCATCCCCAGTAGTAGACATGCAGGAGGCAGCCAGTCAATGATTCTCTCTCATCATTGATGTTTCTATCTCTCTCTCCCTCTCCCTTGTTCTCTGAAATCAGTAAGAACATATATATTTTAAAAGAAAATGGAAAAGAAAACCAGCAAGTTAAAGAGATAACAATAAAAGAGCAAATTTCAAGAGGAAGTTTTCACCATTATCATCAAATGCTGCTGATGAAGTCTGAAAACTATCCCTTCTTGAGTTGCAGCTAAAGAGTTATCCAGCCTTGGGTTGAGTTTGGGGTGATTTGGGTGTCTAAGAAGAGGAAGGTTACCAAAAATGGGGAAGAAGCTCGGAAGAGGAGAGTGAGGGTGTTGTAATGTACCCCGCGAATCACACAAGGATGCCTCAAGAAGTCGAATTAAGGAGTCACATTTATTTCAAAGCCAGGACTACGAGGGGACAATTTGCTCTCCAAATCTCATAGTGCTTAAATGACCAAAACCCCAGATTTATATAGGCAAAAATCACAAAGGTATTGATTACATCTCCAGGTTAGGAATGAGGAACCTGGTTTGCAAAAAAGCAGTTTGTTACAGAAGCTAGATTGAGCCGATTAGTTATCTACAAAGATTAATTATAGTTTCAGGTCTTAGGGCCACTGAGTCAATGGAAATACATTATCTGGAGCCACTGGGGCAATTTTGAGTGATTGTGCAGTCCTGGTCTCCAGGTACAGAGGAATGTGTTTTCTAAAACCAGTATGACCACAACCAATGGGGTATTCAAATGACAATCCAGAGGGTATTCAATCGAATGGGATGATTCATATCATTCAGAAAATCAAAATAAATTTTCTATTATTTTAGCAAGCAACTAATGACAGAAGCCAAGTCAGCAGGGTTAAAATATTAAACAGCAATTCCCACCAAGCATGGTTGCCACCATGCTTCAAGGGCAACCTCACATGGAAACTTGGCCGATATCGACGCTGGATCTCATAATGATCCTAAGAACAGGTGAGCTTCATTTTCCCCCCAGCTTTTTCAGACATAACTGACATATAACAGTGTGTAAGTTTAAGGTCTACAATGATATGTATATATGTATGTGTGTGTATATATATATGGTGAAATGATAACCACAGTAAGGTTAACAAGTCTACCATCTCACATAGTTACAATTCTGTGTGTGTGTGGTGAAAAATTTAAGATCTACTCTCTTAGCAACTTTCCAACATGCACACAATAAACTGTTAACTACAGTCGCCGTGCTGTACGTCACCTCCCCAGAACTTATTCATCTCATAACTGGAAGTTTGTACCCTTTTACCACCTTCACTCAACAAGGTATCACCTCAGTTCATTTTTTGATTTTTGTATCTCTTTACGTCACCCTTCTCACTGAAAACAAATGGGACTTCTTATGCTGGTGACTGTGAGTGTCTAAATGCCTTCGAATCACTTTTGTTTGATCTCTCTTCAAAACTAGGCATTGTTCTGTCTACACCATAAAAGAAAAACTGTGGTGCTTGGGGCCCTGGCTGGGTAGTCCAGTTGGTTAGAGCATTATCCTGAGATGCCAAGCTTGCGGGTTTGATCCCTGGTCAGGGCACACATAAGACTCAACCAGTGAATGCATAGATAAGTGGAACAACAAATCTCTCTCTCTCTCTCTCTCTCTCTCTCTCTCTCTCTCTTCCTCTTCTCTCTCAAATCAATCAAATAATGATGATGATATGATAATAATAATAATAATAATAATAACACACAACAAAGCTCTGGTGTTTGGCATCCCCTCCTCTCTTTAAACTACCGCAAACCTGCCTATCTAAGATTTGCTCAAATTCTTTCTCCTCCTAAAGTCTGTCCTGGCTGATCCAGTCCATCTTCTCCCAACAATCCTTATCGGTCCCTCTCAGTCCCTGGCATATTGCTACGTTGGCAAGTGTTCTGCAAGTATCCATTGAGTAAATTATATTTTTCAATCACTAAGGCAATTGAGTACTGAAGGAGCAGGAAAATCATATACTCTGAATCTCCTAGAAAACCAATATGTTTCAAGCATTTAAAAGGGGAAAACACAGACCCCGTAAATCATTGAGGAATTCAAAAGATGACACTTGTCAGAAACTCAACTTGAAGCAAAGTGAAAGGATACAGGGTCCAAAACGAAGACTGGGTGCATCACTTTCAACAAGGCTTTTAAACGTAAGAGGACTTCCTGTCATTTCTTTAAAGAGAAAAGTGGATCATTTGTCGAAAGCGAAGATGATTCAACTTGCCTGCAACGACATGCGGAGGATTAAAGAACAGCACAGCGCTCCCCAGACACCAAGGTGACAAGAGACACTGGATAAAAGGAAAAGCGAGATGTGAAATACAAGCGAGTTCGCAACACAGACAAAGAGTAAATGAAGAAGAAAACGGGAAACCAAGTAGAGGCGAAAACAAACCGTTTACTGAAGGGCGAGCTAGAAAACGAGGACAATTGTATAAAGAAGGAAAACATCCGTCCCTCTCCAGAGGGTAAAGAATAAAAGCAGACTTTCCTGGTGGGAGGCTCAAAGGAAGTGTCTGAAGTCAGGCGAACTTTCTGGGACAAAAGAACAAAATAATATTATTGACAGATGCAGCGGGGAGGTGGAGAGAAAGGGAAAGTAGCCAAGACACAGGAAGGGGATTATAGATGACCTTGGAGTTAGACTCAAAGGTAAAAGCTCTCATCCGTAGGGAGAAACACAGTGTGTGTGTGTGTGTGTGTGTGTGTGTGTGTACTGCCCCAAATGAGAAAGCTTAGTTACTAGAAAGCCCACATCCAAGCAAATCCTTTGCATATGGAGCTAGGAGAGATCGCAGGCCATGTAATGTCGATGAGACAGGAACTTGAACCTACAGGGGAGTCACAGGGGGCTCACAATGCACTGGACTCAAAGACAGTGAAGAAGACACACATGCCAGAGGCAGAGAAACGGCAATCAAGGCCCTAGCTGGGGCACGTGCGGAAGGCAACCAATCAATGTGTCTCTCTCACACTCGCACACTGATGTTTCTCTCTGTCTCTACTCCCTTACACTCTCTTTAAAAATCAATGGAGCCCTGACCGGTTTGGCTCAGTGGATAGAGTGTCAGCCTGCAGACTCAAGGGTCCCAGGTTCGATTCTGGTCAAGGGCATGTACCTTGGTTGTGGGCACATCCCCAGTAGGGGGTGTGCAGGAGGAAGCTCATCAATGTTTCTCTCCCATCGATGTTTCTAACTCTCTATCCCTCTCCCTTCCTCTCTGTAAAAAATTCAATAAAATATATATTTTTTAAAATCAATGGAAAAAATATCCTCGGGTGAGGATCAACAATAACAGCAAAAAAAAAAGCAAAGAAAAGGCAAATAACGACCTCAGACCCTGTGTCAAAAGAAAGGCACGATATCACACATGCCTACTGGGATGGTGGAGGGTATGAGAAATACTTGCTGTGCCCAAGAGTCAAATCCACAGGCTGTGATTGGACTAAAGTCACATCTACCTGAACTGGGGGAAACAGACACGCCTCTTGCTCTCCCAACGCAAGGGATGCCATAGACACTTGCATGAGAGAAGCTAACACAGGGTGGCGCTGTGGGGGGGGTGAAAGGTGTTCCAGAGCCCAGAGGACAGCAGTGATCAGACGACAGGAGACAAAGGCATTATACACCTGTGCCGGGAGAGAGCGGAGCCATATGCACCTGTGTGGCACGTTGGGGACAAATACAACAGACTTGGACACAGAGGCAGAAAGATGGCTCACAGGGGATGGCTCATAGAGATCCCGCATCTCCTTGCAAGGAAATATAAGCCATCTGGGTCACGTTGGGAATGGAGGAAACATATGGGGAGGGGGAGCCTCTGGAGTCCACAGGGGTGTTTGTGGTGGGAGGAGTGAAGGATGAGTCGGAGGAAATGATGCAGCTGATGTGCCAGGAGGAGGAATGATGCCCGTGGGAACATGGGAGGGAAGGTGTATATTCCCGAGCTCCCCCCGGGGGGAAGGGAGGTGCGTGGTGCTCACCGACAGAGGTAAACACTGTTCGGGAGGCATGGTTACAAATGAAGCCTCGAGGAGTACGGCAAGACTGGAAATCATAATTAGAAAGCAAAGGGAAGCTGGCACGCACTGTGCATGGGTGGCGAGTGTGTGGTAGGGACTCCATCTGGCTGAGTGTTTCGAGGACATGGAAGGGAAGATGAGAGTGATAACCACAGGGAACAGAGTTTTAAAACGAATATCTACCCAGAAGAAGCCCTGAAAATAAAACTCTGGAATGCACAAGAAGAATGTTTAAGATCCCTGCACGACTTTGGCACAAAAGTAAAAGTATTTTCAGGGTTTAGGTAGACAAAACAATACCCATTGGTTAGTTTAAGCATTAGCCTTCCCTCTTTTAAAACAACAACAACAACATATTTTTATTGTTTTCAGAGAGGAAAGGAGAAGGAGAGAGAGATAGAAACATCAGTGATGAAAGAGGATTATGGATGGGCTGCCTCCTGCACGCCCCCTACTGGGGATCGAGCCAGCAACCCAGGCATGTGCCCTGACCAGGAATTGAACGCTGACCTCCTGGGTCATAGGTCGATGCCCACCACTGAGCCACGCCAGCCGGGCAGCATAAGCCTTCCCTTCTGGATTGTGAATTTTTTTTATGTGAATCTTTCCAGTGTCAACTTTTTGAAAAATGCTATGCATTGTCAGTTTATAGCATTTGTTATTGCATTGATACAGCACAGACTAATTGAATAAAATAATCTGGAGTAATGGGCATGCACTGAAAATACAAAGGAATAAAAATACAGAGAACAGATATTAAAATAAAAACTAAATGATAGAAGCTAATGTATCATGAGATTTAAAAAAAACAGCAAAATGCAATAATTACCTAGTAAATCTATTGTGCCCAAATAATAATCCATTTAGATTTTGACAATGAGTCAAAAAAGTATCTAAAAATTATGCCCCAAAAGCATGAACACTGTGTGTGAGAAAATGATAGCTAGATACATTTAGGTTCAGTGCAATATAATATCTCTGTGTTATGGAAGAAAAAACAGAGATATACTGCCAAGATAATAGAGAATAGCAAAGTGATTACTGACGTCTTGAATGGGAGAATATAATGCATTCTGCCTACTGTTCCAAATGAAAAAGAATTTTTCTAAGGCAGCAGAAGAAATGAAATGCTTAGAAATTCTTAACCCGCAAGGGCAAGCACAAATTCATATTTTATATTAAGTCTACGGTTTGGGACTCTTACATGTATTATTATTATTATATCGAAGGGATGATAAACTTTATCTAGCACAAGAAGATAAATGGCAAGTCATCCACTGTGCGTGGGAAAAAGACCATACATCTTGGGATGAGAAGAAGCCAAAGTGATGGTTTCAAACACTGAGAACAGAAAGGAATTTTTTCTGAACTTGAATGGGCTTCCTGGAGAATCCTCTGCTGAAAGATGAAGGGAAGAATCTGCCTGTGGGGCCATAGCACTAATACAAGCATTGCTGTGGCCTCATAGAGGAAAGGGTGCACTACTGGGGAGTCGGAGTCCTCGAAGGATGGTCAGGAAGAAAGAATGGACAATCTACCATGAAACAGGCCCAAGAGAGAGAAACAGAGAGAGTAGAGAAGTTCTGCCCTCGTTCAAACATCAAGATCATGGTGTGTTGGTAAAAATGTTTGAAAGACAGCAAGGTACAAGGAACAAAGAAAATACTCGGTGGATAAAGGGAAACACTTTGATCTGAAGACACTGCATGAGAAATCCAATGATAAGGGCATGAGGGAGGGGATGCACCAGACTTACGAAAAGAAGAAAGGAAGTATCCTTCTTCTGGGATCTCCTTGAGAAGGAGGAAAGATAACTTTGTAGGCGTGGGAAACTCAATGCTTCTTGTAGAAAGAGGAGTACAACTTTTAACAGTGAGTTCTGAGAGCATGTTGGGGAGTTGAAAATATAAGCCAATGAAGGAATAAAAGAGTATAAAAGTACATTTAGTATGAAATATAATAGAGTAAAATAGGGGGGGAAAGTAATGAGTATAGGAAGAGACCTATAGTGTTACCTAAATGCAATGATTCTTAAGACCAGGTTTTCTTGTGAGGGATGGGAAATGAGAGAGAATGATGCTGGGCGAAGGCATGATAGACAGGTAAATAGAGAGAAAGCCAGCCAGCCCCAGATTAGTAGCCAGGCTACTGTGAGTGCTAACTGGAAGACCAGGAAGACCTGTCATACTTAATGGAGATTGAGGCAGATTAATATACTGGGATAAGCTCTAGCTGGTGTGGCTCAGTGGATAGAGAGTCCGCCTGAGGACAGAAGGGTCCCAGGTTTGATTCCAGTCAAGGGCACATGCCCCGGTTGTGGGCTCCATCCCCAGTAGGGGGCGTTCAGGAGGCACCCCATCAATGATTCTCTCTCATTATTAATATTTTTATCTCTCTCGCTATATATAAAAATATATTTTTATTTTTTTTATATATTTTATTGATTTTTTACAGAGAGGACAGGAGAGAGATAGAGAGTTAGAAACATCGATGAGATAGAAACATCCATCAGCTGCCTCCTGCACGTCCCCCACTGGGGAAGTGCCCGCAACCCAGGTACATGCCCTTGACCGGAATCGAACCTGGGACCTTTCAGTCCGCAGGCCGACGCTCTATCCACTGAGCCAAACCGGTTTTGGCTAAAAATATATTTTTAAATGGGTGCAATTATTATTTCACGCCTATATAAGGAGTAATAGCAGCTAAAGATTCTACAACTAATGCCAGGTACGAGTGGACCAAAAATTAAAACAAATTAAAACAAAACTATTATATTTTGCTTTGTTTGAACTCCACAACCAACACCTTGTGCAACTAATGATGCTTACATCTCACAAATGAGGAAATTGGATTACAGAGAAGTGAAGTCCTCCAGGTTATACGGCTGGTAAATGGTGAAGCTGGGAAACTCATGCCCACATTTCAACTTCAGAGTCCTTGCTTTTTATCTATTACACTACACTGAGGAATAATGGAATGATCATTCACATACAAAAGCACATATTAGCATGTTTATCACAAAGGAGGCATTAAACAAATCTGTCCTTCTTCTTCTAACAGGCCTAAACAAATTTCTTCTGATAGGCCCTAAACAACTTACACACACACACACACACACACACACACACACACTCCCCCCCCCCCCCCCCCCCCCCGTCATAGGGTTATTTATAGTAAATAGTAGTTTTCCAGAGGATAATATTGAGGCAGAGATTGGAAAGGCAATGAGGGAAAATGCTTTTGGCATGGGTAGGAACCTAAAATCTCTACCTAAGGTGAAAAGGTAATATCCCAGTTTCCCCCACCATTCTCCATCAGCTCCCCAAAGTACGATAAAATTCAGCATGTAGACGTGAAATAAAATGTCACCGGTGATACTCAGAACAGTAAGAGAGCACACAAACTTTTGTGTGGATACACAAAGGTTAAAAATAATATTCACAACAAAAGTACTCAGTCCTGGAAAAAGAATTTAAATGTGGGTGCCCTGAAGGACCTGAAAATGTCACACATGGAATGCAGGCCGACAAGAGAGGTCCCTCCCTCAACACATGAAAGGGGAAGACTGTCACATACCAGATACCCAGGCAGGATAAAACATCCTGGCGGGGGAGAGAGGAGAGGACACCCCTGGAACATATGCTAATAAAGAATGAGGAGCTTGTGCACAAAGGAGGGGTCTGACTGACCCACATGTCATGAGAGATGACACGCTAGGGAGGCCGTGGGGGGAAGATGAGTTCTCAGACAAGTTAGTAGGTAAAATATGGAATGTTTCACTATCACCGAGACAGATGTTGCCTTGTGAAGAGCTCTTTGGAGCCTGTTTACCGTGCTTCTTTGGTTCCTTTCGGGTTGCGGGGTGGGGCAGAGGAGCTATGAGAAAGCTTCCTGAGGCCTTCCCATCTTGCTAGTATTCCCCTTGCTCTGACTGAATGCGTTCACTAACTCAAAGCAATGTGCTTTTCAAATCTGTGAAGAGCAGCAGTATCACTGTTATTCCAAGAAGCAATAAACAAAGCCAGGAGTATGGGAGTTTGCCAGTAGGTTCAGGAAACACAAACAAAGGAATTTTCCAACAACTGGGACTGAGAAAGCCCTACCATTTTGGCTTTACGATGTGGTTGAGCTGTCTCCTTCTTCATCCACGTATTCCATGTTCACTGCAAGTAAGGCCGTCTTTATAACTCTATCCTTAGCAGGTAGTTGGCTCAGATCGTCTGTGAAGCGAGGACAAAACAAAATCCATGAATGACCACACTAATAATGGTTCCGAGGGAGCATGAACACTTCAAAATCCCCAGCCCAGGTGACTTTCAAAACTGATGTTATTAATCTGCAACATAACAAAGGTCGGCCTGACAAAATGCTTCCAAGGAAATTTTAAATAAACTCAACTTCTCTAGAAAGCTGGCAAGGAACTACCACAGATCTGAGCTTTTTCAAGTCCTGCCTGTGCCCAAACTGTGACGAGAAGTCAATGCTCGAAAGATCGTATTCACGAGATAACGCAGATTTTCAAAGTGTGTTGAGAGGTGCTCATTAGCATTGAAAAGGGGGAGGGTTTTAATTATCTGTGCCTCTTTGTAGTCTGTGATTGGAGGCAAAGGACCTAACAATTTGGCATCTCAGTTTCATCCTCTATAACATCAGGATCATAATAATACATACATCACAGGGTCTTTATAAGGATTGAGTGAACTGGCCCAGCTGTGGTGGCTCAGTGGTTGAATGTCGACCTATGAACCAGGAGGTCACGGTTCGACTCCCAGATTGTGGGCTCAATCCCCATTAGGAGGAGTGTAGGAGGCAGCTGATTGATAATTCTCTCTCATCATTGATGTTTCTATCTCTCACTCCCTCTCCCTTCCTCTATGAAATCAATATATACATATATATATGTATATATGTGTGTGTGTGTGTATTTAAAAATCTATAAAGTGCTTAGGCTAACACTTGGTATGCACATATTTGATATTACTATTATTATCATATGACCCATGACAACTATGCCCTTAGCCTATTGCTGGGAAGAGCCAAAACCTAACTAAATATGACACTTGTTCTTTTTAAAAATTCAAAATATAAAGATATCATATCTTTCCTATCAAATTAGCCAGAATTAAACAGCAACGAAAATACTTAGTGCTGTTAAAGGAATAGCTGAATCAGGTGCACAGCTGAATTGATACAACCACTTTAGACCCTAAAAAATTATTTTGCCATATGTTCATGGAGAAGGATGGAAGAAAACACACCATATGAAAGCAGTGGCTGCTGCTATGTAGCTTGCATTCTGGAAACTTCACTGTGTTCGTACAAAAGTTAGAATATGACCCTAAAGCTCATAGGCACCTACATATGACACAAGGCACACAGTTAGAGGTAGAAGAGGGACAAAGGACATGCCCTAAGGATCCAGCGTTGGGAACGGTGCCTCTGACTGACCGTTTCAGGGGATGGTGGCAGGTGTGCGGGCTGGAGTGTAGCCACCAGAGCATGAAAGCAGGAAAGCATGTGGTGTCAGGAGAAAAGATGCACAGATGCACAGATGCACAGAATCTCTGACCAGCTGCCTCCTGCACACCCCCTACTGGGGAAACCCTTTTACGTAGAAAAAGAAACTAGATTCATTAAGGAAACTATATCATGTCTCTGGGGCCCAACTCCTAGGTCAGCTCCTTCCACAAAAAGACTCAGAGAGTATAGGGGTTACAAAGGGAAATGGGGGGGAGGGGGAAATCCCAAAAGAGCTGGAGACCATGAAGGAATGAAAGACACAATAGAACACAGAGAGGCGTGCTAATCCCATGCATGTATGAGGGTATAGGAATCACACGACAGATTCAGGACAGGGTTGTGCATGAGTGCGAAACAGCAAGGCCTGCAGGTGCCGGCCAAGTATACAGACGGGCATTCCTGGTGATGTCCCAAGTCCAACAGGAAGGTCACATGCATGAAGTCAGGTCTCATGGGGGCCAGTTGTAGGAAGAAAAAAAAACACCAACATTCAGGCCAAATGGTGTTTCATTCTTTTTATGTCTTTTCTGACGAAAGCTTCAAAATCATAAAATTCCAAATGAAAATCCCACCTACTTACAGGCACCTCTGATTCCCACTCCCTGGTGGGCCAGGAAGACAGGGGAAGCCTGGTGAGCGCAGGGCCGAGTTATATTCCAGTTATTTCTTGAACAACACGGGTTTGAAATGTGCAGGACGTGTCTAAATTGATTTTTCCCCCCAATAACTACAGGCTGCCCTTCCTATCCGTGGTTTCGCATCAGCAGATTCAACCAACTACAGATTTAAAAAAAAAAACACAACAACACACACGCAATATTTTTGCATCACCAGCTGCACATTCCCAGCCTCAAAGGCCCAAAAGCAAACCCAAAGAATATTTTTGCTTTCCCAACCGCAGATTCCGCCCCTGAACAGGCACCGAAAATGCTGCTGCTTTCAGGTCGCGATTGGTTGAATCTGCCGATGCGAACCGCCGACTTGTCGGAAGCGACTGGCGGGTTGCGAGGTCGCACCCGGACGCCTGGCCTGGGTCGAGGGTCAGCTGTGTCGTCGCGGTGTCGTCGCGGTAAGTGGAAAAGAAATGTGATTTATTCGTTGGGCAGTTTCTGTCCGTCCAAAGGGAGCGGCGGTGGTCGCCATGGGGGGGTGTGGTCCGAGGGAGCCGTGTGGCCGCTGGTTCTGTTTGCAGGGATTTTCTTTTCCATTTGGACCCTTCAAAACGGGCTCACAGGCTTCCTTTCTCTCCTCTCTCCTCCAGGCCAGCACTTTCCTCCCTTTCCTTCTTCTAAACCACACGGAACCGAAACAGGCCCCTTCTTCCGTGTGCACACGGGCTGGGGGTTGCATTGGTTCCCACGTTCTTCGCTGGGCCTCTCCCTGCGCCGTGATTCCGATGCCCTGGTACATGCATGGGATTAGCATGTCTCTGTGTTCTGTCATGTGATTCCAATGTCCTCATACATGCATGGGATTAGCATGTCTCCCTGTGTTCTGTCGTGTGATTCTGATGCCCCGGTACATGCATGGGATTGGCATGTCTCCCTGAGTTCTGTCGTGTGATTCCGATGCCCTCGTACATGCATGGGATTAGCATGTCTCTGTGTTCTCTCGTGTGATCCCGATGCCCTCGTACATGCATGGAATTAGCATGTCTCTGTGTTCCGTCGTGTGATTCCGATGTCCTCGTACATGCATGGAATTAGCATGTCTCCCTGTGTTCCGTCGTGTGATTCTGATGTCCTCGTACATGCATGGGATTAGCATGTCTCCCTGTGTTCCGTCGTGTGATTCCGATGTCCTCGTACATGCATGGAATTAGCATGTCTCCCTGTGTTCCGTCGTGTGATTCCGATGTCCTCGTACATGCATGGGATTAGCACGTCTCTCTGTGTTCTATTGTGTCTTTCATTCCTTCATGGTCTCCAGCTCTTTTGGGATTTCCCTCTCCCCCCCATTTCCCTTTGTAATCCCTATACACTCTGAGTCTTTTTGTGGAAGGAGCTGACCTAGGAGTTGGGCCCCAGAGACGTGATATAGTTTCCTTAATGAATCTAGTTTCTTTTTCTACGTAAAAGGGTTTCCCCAGTAGGGGGTGTGCAGGAGGCAGCTGGTCAGAGATTCTCTCTCATCATTGACGTTTCTATCTCTCTCCCCGTTCCCTTACTCTCTGAAATCAATAAAAATATATGTATTGCCCTAGCTGGTTTGGCTCAGTGAATAGAGTGTAGCCCTGTGGACTGAAGGATCCTGGGTTCGATTCCGGCCAAGGGCAAATGCCCAGGTGCCCGGCTCAATCCCCAGTGCAGGAGGCAGTCAGTCAATGGTTCTCTCTCATCATTGATGTTTCTATCTCTCCCTCTCTGAAATGAATAAAAATATAAAATATCTATAATAATAAAAGTGCAATATGCTAATTAGACCGGACATCCTTCCAGACATCCTTCCGGACAACCTTCCTGATGAAACTGGGGATGTGAGCGAAGCTCGGGTCCTGGGTGCTTGCTGGTGGCCAGAGGGAAACCCGGGTCCCGGGTGCCAGAGGGAAGCCGGTGCCGGCAGCTGGGGGAAGGAAGGCCTATTCTGGCAAGAATTTCGTGCATTGGGCCTCTAGTATGTGTGTGTGTGTGTGTGTGTGTGTGTGTGTGTGTGTATTTAAAAAAAGAAAAGGTAGCTACTCTGTTTCCTTCCACATTGTACAGGTGAGGAACATGAGGTCACCTTGCATCACACACAGCTTCATGGGAGTAGAGCCTGGCTTCGAAGGCAGGCAGGTGGGCTCCCCCTGTACCCACCAGGCCATCGGCTCCCACCTGTCCCAGCCCCATGGCCCAGGCACAGCCCAGCCTCCAGGGCAACATGCCCGTGAGCACTCCCTGGCTTCAATTCAATTTCATTTTAAAGTGCTGAGATAAGGATAAAGGTCAGAGGGGGGAAATGGAAACTGTGAATGTTTAGCTCTCGTTAACACGGCCAAACACATGATAAGATGCTATATTATGGCCTCCTCTGTGGTTTTTTTTTTTTTTTGCGCAGCCTGTCATTTTTTACACTCCCACGTGACCCTTCAAAGTGTAGGTGTACAATGTGAGATTCTTCTATCACAAGTCTCTTTTAATCAACTACACATTCTTTTTTTTTTTTAAGTTGTAAAGAGAGAAACGTACAGAATGTAATATCACAAATGTCCATTTTTCCATCACGCCAGATTGGCTATGATTCACAGGTTTTTCTTTCATGGTAGAATTAATAAAACAATGAAGATAAAGTTGCAGTGCCCTTTAGGGAACACAATTTTTTTTTTCTTGGCAAGATCTAGTTTTCATTGATCTAAGAGCTGGTGCGTTGCCAAGAGAACATCCCTCTCCAGCCATCGATGAATCTTCCTTCCCTCGTAACTCACCGCCCACCCTAAGTCACGCATAGAAAGAGGCCTGGTGTCTCTAAACCTTGCTAAGGTCAGCTCAGAAAGCTGAGTTGCCTTTCAACATGTTCGTTTATAACGGCTTCAGTTTTCCCCACTATCCATTAGGATAACTCAATCGTAATCTCTTTTCAACCTGGCAAATACTCCATCTGAAATATTATTTATAAACCAGTATCTCCAGAGCCACATTGCCGACGCCCTTGACACCCCCCCTTGTTTTTGTTCCAGAAATGTGTTTAGATTTCAAGATAGTTCCCAAGGAAATTCCCCACACAAAACCCAAGAGCCAATGAGTGTGCTTTAAGCCGCAGACCAGTCGACAAAGTCCTTCACTCCTGTCCGCTGAATGAGCACATCTGTGAGGAGGCGAGCGTAATCTTTTCACTCCCCTTTATATTGTCTGCTTCTGCGAAAAGATGTCTAAAGTGTAGAACCCTCATCCTTCCATCCCTTTTTTGTTGTTTCCAAAAGAATGCACCAAATATCCCACTCCCTGCATTTTCTCCTGCTATTTAGCCTCTGAAAACTCTCTCCTGAGTGTGTAACTACTTCTTCACTCACAAAAATATAGCAGGTCCTCAAATAGGGTACTTTTGTTCAACCTCATTTTATTATAAGGTTGGTGAGAAGGAAAAAAATCTATCTGTGGTGGGACCACTGTCGGTGTGGAGTTTGCACAGAGAAGCTCTTAGTTGTTTTTTTGTTTGTTTAATTTTTATTGATTGGAGAGGAGAGGAGAGGAGAGGGGGAGAGAGAGAAACATCAATGATGAGAGAGAATCATTGATCGGCTGCCTCTTGCACACCCCACATTAGAGCTCAAGCCCACAACCCAGGCATGTGCCCTGACCAGGAATCAACCCTTGACTTCCTGGCTCACAGGTCAATGCTCAACCACTGAGCCAAGCTGGCTGGGCCAAAGGAGCTCTTTGAATCAGAGGAGCCAACAGTCCGTGGGTTTAACTGCCAGGTGTTTCTGTGAAGTTGGAAGCCACAGCAAGAAAAAGGGAAGGTGTTTTTGCTGTCCTTCCACTTCCGGGTTCTGATTTCCTCCACGCTGGCCGGCACTCATGTGCCCACCAGGTGTGTCGCTGTTCCTGCTGACATGCCTGCCCTGTGCTCTCCTCCCTGCAAAGTCTCTTGTACCCTTGACATGGTCCCCGGCGGGAATTACTGCTTGGCTGGAGGGTGAGATTTTGCGTCTGAGTCAGTGATTTGCAGGACACGGTTAAAAAGACTCTCTCTGAAGATGGCGGCATAGGTTAACGCCGGAGATCGCTGCCTCAAACAACCACTTCAGAGATATAACTAAAGGACAGAACGGACATCACCCAGAACCACGGGAAGGCTGGCTGAGTGGAAATTCTACAACTAGGAGGAAAGAGAATATCATACCCAGACTCAGAGGAGGCGCAGTGCTGAAGTGAAATACTCAGGTGCGGAGTGCGCGCGCGGAGCGGGCTGGCGGCGGAGGGCGCGGTTGTTGTTTTCAATCGGGAGGGAGTTTCAGACTCTGAGCTCCAGATCCGGGCGAGTCTCTGGGGACCAAGACTCAAACGGGAGAAACGGGACTGTCTGGCTTCGGTCGGAACTCGAAGGCAGCTTTCTCTCCGAGGTTTGCAGCCATTGCTGGGGCTCTGAGAGGCAGAGCCCCTGGGGAAGGAACTGAGAGTCGCCATAACTGCTTGTTCCGCCTGCCCTGTAGATCCCCAGGGACCCGCCCCGCCCAAGCCCTGCACAGAACCATTTGCCGGATAGCCTCAGGCAAATGCTAGATTAGCACCGCCCTAGAGATCCAGCACAGAAGCCCTCCCACTGTAGACACAGCAGACTCTCATAGCCAGTTAGCCTGGAGGTCAAATCACCCCGGTATTGCCGACATCAATCAAGGCTTAAAGGCAACAAGACTGCAGACAAAGACCACTAGGGGTTGCACCAAGAAAGCATAAAAAATGCGGAGACAAAGAAACAGGACAAAACTGTCAATGGAGGATATTGAGTTCAGAACCACACTTTTAAGGTCTCTTAAGAACTGTCTAGAAGCTGCCGATAAACTTAGTAAGGCCCTCGAAAAGACTGGTGAGACCGCCGATAAATGTAGTGAGATCCTCAAGAAATCTAATGAGACCCTCGATGTTGTGATAAAGAACCAACTAGAAATTAAGCATACACTGACTGAAATAAAGAATATTATACAGACACCCAACAGCAGACCAGAGGAGCGCAAGAATCAAGTCAAAGATTCGAAATGCAAGGAAGCAAAAAACACCCAACCGGAAAAGCAAAATGAAAAAAGAATCCAAAAATATGAAGATAGTATAAGGAGCCTCTGGGACAGCTTCAAGCGCATCAACATCAGAATTATAGGGGTGCCAGAGGATGAGAGAGAGCAAGATATTGAAAACCTATTTAAAGAAATAATGACAGAAAACTTCCCCTACCTGGTGAAAGAAATAGACCTACAGGTCCAGGAAGCGCAGAGAACCCCAAACAAAAGGAATCCAAAGAGGACCACACCAAGACACATCATAATTAAAATGCCAAGAGCAAAAGACAAAGAGAGAATCTTAAAAGCAGCAAGAGGAAGAAACCCAGTTACCTACAAGGGAATACCCATACGACTGTCAGCTGATTTCTCAACAGAAACTTTGCAGGCCAGAAGGGAATGGCAAGAAATATTCAAAGTGATGAATACCAAGAACCTACAACCAAGATTACTTTATCCAGCAAAGCTATCATTCAGAATTGAAGGTCAGATAAAGAGCTTCACAGATAAGGAAAAGCTAAAGGAGTTCATCACCACCAAACCAGTATTATATGAAATGCTGAAAGGTATCCTTTAAGAAGAGGAAGAAGAAAAAAAAAAGGTAAAGATACAAATTATGAACAACAAATATGCATCTATCAACAAGTGAATCTAAGAATCAAGTGAATAAATAATCTGGTGATCATAATAGAATCAGGGACATAGAAAGGGAATGGACTGACTATTCTTGGGGGGGAAAGGGGTGTGGGAGATGCAGGAAGAGACTGGACAAAAATCGTGCACCTATGGATGAGGACAGTGGGTGGGGAGTGAGGGCGGAGGGTGGGGTGGGAGCTGGGAGGAGGGGAGTTATGGGGGGAAAAAAAAGAGGAACAAATGTAATAATCTGAACAATAAAGATTTAATTAAAAAAAAAAAAAGACTCTCTCTGGTCTCTACCACGTCACCTCCTCAGGTTTGCAACTTCCCATGTTGGGGAGCAGGAGAGTCTGGGGAGCAGGACACTCTTGGGGAGATGTCTTTGCTGCCCCACGTCCAGGTCAATCACCTCATGCAGTCTGACCTTTGCCAGGAGTCCCCTCCAAGTACGTGCCCGGATTCTTCCTGAAAGTGTCTCTTCTCCAGGAATCAAACCTTCAGGCCTCCGGTCACCTTCACAGAAGCCTAAGGGCACGGATCTGTCTCCTTGGGACTTCTCTGTCCATGAGCTGGGAAAGCCGTTCACCCCGCAGTGCTTCTCACACACTCCCATTCAGCTCCGTGGTCCTTCCGGGGTTATTCACTCACGCGTCACATTATTAAAGGCTAACTCCTACATTAGTGGTGAGTCAAACCCCATTTTTCACTTGATTATGCTTCCTAATGGGTAAACTCCACGGGCCCTCATCTGCCTCCCTGCTCACGAGCCCTTTCTAATTTATCTCCATTTTTCTGGTGCTGAGAACTCGGCCCTAAGTTTAGTGGGCCATGCCAAATATCTTTGCAGCCCTATGAAAGGAAACAAACTCACTACGTGCAACTGTAAAATACCGTTGCAGGTTGAGTTTGTTTTCTGTAATTCTGATACACATTTAGTTTTGTGCATCCCTTAGGATGTTCTGCTTCAGGATCCACTTCCCCCTGTAAGACAGCATTCTGGTTTTTCACTTTATTTCACAGTCTGCTGTGTTGTCCCATTATATGTTTGACAGGGCAGTCGCCCTGCTTGCCATAGCCAAGATGTCCTAATTGTAACTGTTGGTTTCTACTATATGACGTCTGGGGAATTGCACTTTCACTAGTGAAAGCCTATATCCCTCCAGGAACCTCCCCTGTCTGCAGAACAAAGTCCAAACCTTAGAAATCTCTTAGGTGCCTGACCTCATCTCATCATAACCTCAGATCCAGCGGTTCTCAACCTGTGGGTCGCGACCCCTTTGGGGGCCGAATGACCCTTTCACAGGGGTCGCCTAAGACCATCGGAAAACACATATATAATTACATACTGTTTTTGTGATTAATCACTAGGCTTTGATTATGTTCAATTTGTAACAATGAAAATACATCCTGCATATCAGATATTTACATGACGATTCATAACAGTAGCAAAATGACAGTGATGAAGTAGCAACGAAAATAATGTTATGGTTGGGGGTCACCACAACATGAGGAACTGTATTAAAGGGTCGCGGCATCAGGAAGGTTGAGAACCGCTGCTCAGCTCCATCCCACTTGGCTGCGATGAACTACACCTGTTTCTCTGTACCCGCCAGTCGCTTCCATGTTCTCACTTCATTTCACTTCCATTTCTTTGAATGTCCAGTTTCCTCCTCTGAAAAGATCACTACTTTTCCCCTTTGTGCTCCTAGAACATGTAGTCTACATGGTTTTATTTTGTGGTTTCTTTAGAGTTGTGTGGGTTTGTTTGTTTGTTGTACTGACTAGAGCAGGGGTGGGCAAACTTTCTGACTCGAGGGCCACAATGGGTTCTTAAACTGGACCGGAGGGCCGGAACAAAAGCATGGATGGAGTGTTTGTGTGAACTAATATAAATTCAAAGTAAACATCATGACATAAAAGGGTACGGTCTTTTTATTTTTTATTTTTATTCATTTCAAATGGGCCGGATCTGGCCCGCGGGCCGTAGTTTGCCCACGGCTGGACTAGAGAATATGCATGTTGAGGTCCGTGATGTAAAGGTCTGGCATGTGTGTATGTATCTATGTATGTGAGTAATGAATGACTCCTGTGTGAAGAAATCATCTTTTTAAATCTCAATTACTCAAAGTTAAAGGAAGTCATCCATTATGGCTAATAAAAATACATTGAATATTTATTCCATTCACAATCCTAGGCTGGGCAAATTGTAAAGAAGATAAATTTACAGCATTTATTCTCTTTAAGTTAAAATCTCTCCAGCTTTTTCCTAAGTGGACTCTGTGCTCCCCCAGCTGCCAAGAATTCTCTAAATTTATCCAGCCTCTCAGAAGAGTCTCATTTTCTAGACTCAGCTCTTCCCTGAAACTCAGCAAACCAAAACAATTACCTCAGACCTCACGCCTAGGAGAGTGGGTGTCAGAAAGCCTGTTTCCTGGGGCTGCGGAGGACAGTGGGAGACCAGACTTGTAGGCGACTCCGGCCAAAGGTACTTGGGGGTCCTTTATGATGAGAAGAAAACCACTGCCATGGCCTGCCTCCTACAGAGACGAGGAGCAAAGCAAAAAAAGACAAATATCCCCTCTATTTTCAACATGTCTTTTATGTTAGTTATTTTGTTCATTTAAAATATACTAGAGCTGTGTTTTATTTTGATGACATTCGAACAAAAATGTTCCAATTATAAAAAGATACAAACTGATGTCGTGGCCACTACAATTTCCTAGCAATGAATATACAGGAAGAGATTTCCTTCCCTTCAAAATGAACAGGTTAGCGGCCCATATTTCATTTTGAGCAAAACTCAGTCTATCTTAGAGGACATGACGGCTTTTCTCCACACTTCTATCCTGTAGAAAGTAAGTGGGGACTCTTCTGTAAATTCTCCTTCAAACTCTCAGTAGATCAGTGAAGATCAAAGTAGAGAGAATTTAGAAAATCCTTGCCTGGTATTGAAGTCATGTTTCAGGAAAGGGTAAAAATAGACAATGTGAGGTTTACCAAAAAAGTAACTTTTTTTTCTAAATGCAAAGTGGTGAATACAGACTCTGTGTGATCCGTTAAGAAAATGGAACCAGCTCGGTTGGCGAGGCTCACTGGTTGAGCATCGACCTATGAACCAGGAGGTCACAGTTTGATTCCCAGCCAGGGCACATGCCGAGGTTGCGGGCTCCATCCCCAGTAGGGGGCGTGCAGGAGGCAGCCGATCGATTAATGATTCTCATCATTGATGCTTCTATATCCCTCTCCCTTCCTCTCTGAAATCAATAAAAAACATACTGGAAGGAAGGCAGGAAAATATATTGGAGGGAGAAAGGACAAGGAATCAGAAAAGAACTAAATTGCAGATACAGCTTTGGCAGTTCCACGCTGCAGGACCCTGGAGCTCGGTTTCTTCCTTTATATATTACAGGGACAGGGGAAGCTCCGAATGCATTACCTTCTGGATCAGAAAGCAAGGGCAAGTCGGATGCACTAAAACGTCACTGTTCTGAAAAATCATTCAAGAGCTGAGGCTGCAAAGAATCCGAAGTCCACTACCGGTAAATTCTAGAAAGTGATGAGCCTTCCCGGCTCATCACTCAGTCAGACGTCTCACAGTGTTTAATAACTTCCCGCAGGCTACCTGGTCAGGTGACCATGGCCAGGGTCGCCAGTCACAGAAGGCTCCGCCCACCTGCCGAGCCTTTTCCACAGTCACCACGTGTACGGGGCAGTGTGCCTGCCAGAGGCTGAGGGAGGCCACATGAGAGGTTTCCTGCTCAGGAACGGGAGGCCTTCTTTGACTGCAGGGCAAAACTCTGCTGGCAAATGCTGACACCAGCCATACAAAGAAATGAAATCCTAGTTGAATAGCCCTCGTGAGCATGGACATAGAAACCTCTAAGGAAATTAGCAAATTAAACCCAGCAATTTGTAAACAGGATAAACTCCCAAGTATTGTTTGTCTCAGAAATGTAGGAGCTGTTTTAAGATACGGGAAGTCAGTGTATGTCATGTATGCTAATGCATGCCATGCCATGTTAACATATAACAATAATATGTCGACAAAATAAAGGAGATAAATCATATGAATATTTCAAGCTATGTGTTAAAAATTACTAGCCGTATCCATTCCAGATTGTTTTTTTAAATCAGATCTACAAGAAGACAATGGAAATTCAGTCTAGTAAAAGGCATCTATGAAAAACCTATAGGTAACATTACACTTAGCAGTCAATATAGATGCATGTAGCATTCAATATGTAATCTATATTAGCAATATAGAAAATAATCATGTTTCAATATGCTAGCAACAAATAGGAAAATGAAATCTAATAATGTATATAATTCACCATAACATTAAAAAAACAACTTCTACACTAAAATCTTGGAAACACGCCGAGAGAAATTGAATAAGACAAATCGACATATTCAATGCTTATGTATTGGAGAACATTATACGGTTAAGATATTCATTCTTTGCCACAGTTGTCTATAGAATTAACACAACCAAGATATCATCATGATTTCCATAGAAAACGACAAGTTGTTTCTAAAATTTATATGAAAACCCAAAGGATCTAGAATCACAAAAGCCATTCTGCAAAACAGGAACAGAGTCAAGTCCTACAGAAACGTTTGGAATCATGAAGATCCGCGACCCCAAATGGGACATCCCTTGTGATTTGGTTTCTTCCTACACCAGCGTTAAGAGTCCTGAAGAAGTAGGAGTTACAACAGTGCCTTCCAAAGAGACCGCTGAGCTTGCCGTCGGGCCGGACACACTTTATCGGGGCCTGGACACCTTCAATTTGCTCCTGGGATCCGAGCAAGACAAGCCATGGAGAGACCCCTAGCTCGGCTCGCAGCCAGCCTCGTGAACATGCAGGGAAATTCCGTCTGGACCAGGGAGAGGAGCTGGGGGAGTCAACAGGCCCCGCAAGCTTGCCGATGGTTCAGGCTGTGGCCTCTCCACTGAGCACAGCTGGGGAAATTGTGCCTTTTGTTTGTTGTTTGTTTTGTTTTGGTGAACGTGCCCTTTTCGGTTTGTATCGCATTCCTCATCCCCAGTGAGCTATATGCAGCTTCTCTATTTGGGGCCTGGGTGACTTGTACAAGCACACAGCGCAAATTAAATTCCCTCATTTATTTTCTTGAATAAATCAAGAAAAGTAAACATTTGTAGAGGTTCATCCTGAAAACACTTGAGCCAAAGCGACCTGGAGACTTTATTTAACGGTCCTTTGATTGGCTGCTATTCTGAAATGCATCAAACTGAGATGACTTGTTAGGAAGAATGATGCTGAGAAAAGGTATTGGAGACATCACAGAACTCCTTTTTCTCACATAGCTTTCCATGCGGAATGATCTAGGGGAAAAAAAACAGCTCTGAATGAAGTTCTGTGGGAAAATAAGTTACAGAAATAGAAATGATACAACTCCTTAATCTCATAAGCAAGGAGTGTACAAATGTGAGATGCCAGTGCAGGTCCCTTCACAAAGGCCTAAGGCTAAATTGAACATGGAGTTTTTTTAAAAAAAAATACTCATTAATATCACACTTGGGGAAGTGCTTAATTATCACCTCACGCGGATTTGGGAGACTCTGTGTAGCTCCGTGAATAATGATCCTGCGCTCCTATTTAAAGAAGGGACTTGGATGTCAGGCTCAAAGTCCCATCACGAATTGCACTATTCATTTTGCAGAAACAACTAATTCATCATTTGATTCTAACTTCCCCTGGAGCTTGCTTCTCGGGGCAGATGGAAGAAAAGACAGAGCAAGAAGAGATACGGCAGGGAAAACAATGACAGCTCTAACTAGTCAACAAGGAAGCGAAGGTTATGCTGAGGGACAGGCAGTAGCAGTAGCTGCCTGCATTTGAACACTCCTTAGCCTTGCACAGAGGAAATGTGAGTTTTCTCCGAGTTCCCCGTGACCTTGAACAAGAACTTTTACTTTTTGTTTTTTTATCCTGGATTCCCATGTGCAAAAATACGGCTGATAATAACTGTCCTCGCAATCTAGGTCTGAGGCAGTGTTATGCCCAGATTTCAAGATCCCCCAAGACAGACCACCAGGGAGCCGAGTCCGATGCAAAAGCATAGAGTCTTTTATTCAAGCCCAGGCTTGGTCCCCCTCTGCCTCCATTACTGGATGCGAGAGAGAGTCCCGAGTCCCAAGAGAACAAATCATTTATAGGGCTTGGGGAGAAGGGTGGAGGCACTTGGTCGATTCCGGTTGGTTGAGCGAGGGCCGGGGGCTAGTTTCCCTTGCTTTCCCTTTGGCTGAGATAAGGGCAGGCTGAGTAACTGATACATTCTGTGGCTTTCCTGGGAGAGGCGTTAGGGACACAGCTATCAGTTCTGTCCTTTCGTAAGGGACACAGCTATCAGTTCCGTTCTGTCCCTTCAGCGGGGGAAAGACCCAAGGGCAAGGATGCATTGAAAAGTGTTTTGGAAAACTCGAAGCGCTGGCTGTCACATGTGAAGTGTGATTAAGGTATCCATGTCCAAGGCAGAGTTGCTGAGTATCTTGTAGAGAGGGTCAGAGGCCAGGAATGACTGGCCACGTTCCCCGGTGAGGATGTAATTGCTGCTCAGTTCCTAGCAGGGGCTTTCTCTTAACCCTTTGGGAGAGGGGCGGAGATGGTCGGTTTGGAGGCTGCAACATGGCAACTAGCTGAGAAATTCTCTGTTTTACTTCCTTTCAGGCTGAAAACAATCAGAGAAGTAAGTGCCCCTGGCTTTCCCAGGTTGCCAAGAAATTCAATACAGAGAAAAGTAAGTGACTCACAGAAAAGCTCAAAGAACATGAATCTCCTAGAGAGTGAAAGGCTTTGATTAGGAAACCTTACCATCTGTGGGCGTGAACCTGAAGACACTCTGATATTTCTGATAAATGCATGTTATATTTCTGTATGGATGTAACTTAGATATCAGCTCTCTGGGTATATCTCGAATCTTTCAGCATCATGAGGATAGGCTTTTCAGTAATATTTAAATTCAAACAGCTCACAAAACTACCTCAAATATAGTGAGATCTGGGAGCTGATGTTTTTCTCTTCCTTTCAAACTCAGATTCCCTTTTTGTCTAAATGCTCTAGCTCTGTTCTGTGCCTTGCTCTCTCCCCTGCTGGTTTGGTCCCTTCAATCCCCAAAATAGTACTAGCTCCACACAATGTGGGCCTCTCTTGAAAGTTTATGTGCAGAAGAAGAATAAAATTAAGTGACTTTATAGCAGATAGGTTCAAATGCTATACAGTATTCCCCCTTATCTGCAGGGGATATGCCCCAACACCCCCCGTGGATGCCTGAAACCACCAGTGGATGCCTGAAACCGCAGATAGGACTGAAACCGTATATGTTCTGTGCTTTTGCTTATACATACATACCTGTGATAAAGTTTCACTTATGATCTAGGTACATTAAGAGATTGGCAATAACTAACAATGAGATAGAACACGTATGACAATACACTGTAATAAAAGTTATGTGAATGTCGTCTCTCTCTCCCAGTATCTTATTGTCCTGTGCGCACCCTTCTTGTTGGGATGATATACGATGACAAGAGAACTTTCACCTTTTCATTAAAGGAAGCTCTACATGGCTTCTCTTCGGCACTTTCTGAACTGCCAGCATCACTACTCCTGAGCCCTGGGACCTTTATTAAGTAAAATAAGGGTGGCGACCACAGCACTGCACTGAGGCCACCATTGATCTGATAACAGAGAGGAGGCAGCTAGTAAGTGGCTTATTTGGGGAGAGGATGTACAGTGTGGAGGTGCTGGACCAAGGGACGATCCACATTCTGGGAAGGACAGAGCAAGACACTGCACGATGTCATCACACTACCCAAAACGCTGTGGAGTTTAAAACTTGTGAATTGTTTCTGGAATTTTCCATTTACTATCTTCAGACCTCAGTTGACGTGGAAAGTGAAACCATGAATAAGGGCAGGATGACTGTCTGGAGACATTCCAGCTTCAGGAATTTCCCTGAAAATATTCACCTTCTTAGAAAACTTCCACGGACTCTTTCTCCTCTCTGGGCCACTGTGAACCCAAGCTCTTCTCTTCTCGCTCTTCTCTCTTCCCCAAAGCTCCCCCAAAACGAAGTAAATACTTTATATTTTAGCATTAGTGAAAATTACAATCTACTATAAAATAAATGCAGACTACAGGCAGGAAGAAAGGACAGTTTAAGTGTGAGCTTGATTATGCTTTCTCAGAAGAGGGCCATGTGGAGATGGGAGCCTAAGGGGACATACTGTTGTCCACCTTCCAAAGCTTACGGGTGAGCCAAGAGTAAGAAGCTGCTGAAGGGTAAAATCCTGAAAGAAATGACCTTTTGTTTGTAGAAAATATTTTTTTTTAATTAGGTCTTGATATAATTTTTATGTGCACCAGAAAGGACTAAAGAACTAGATTTCTTTGTGTAAGAAAGCAGGAAAAAATGTTCTGTTTTGTAAAGCTGGATGGTAGATAAATATGTGTTGATTTTATTATTCATATATATGCATACATATTATGTTTTGATTTATAAAAAGTTCATTTTAAAAAAGCCAAGCCATTTTTTCCAAACATTTAAAAAAGCTGAAAGCCAAAAGAATGGTATTTTAATAAACATTATCTGGTTTCATTTATTATTATTATTATTATTATTATTATTATTGTAAGTGTTAAGAATATAGAATGCAGCCAGTGGTTAAGCATCGACCTATGAACCAGGAGGTCACGGTTCGATTCCCCAGGTTACAGTATGGGTTCAATACCCAGTAGGGGGCATGCAGGAGGCAGCCGATCAGTGATTCTCTCATTATTGATGCTTCTCTCTCTCTCTCTCTCTCCCTTTCCCTTCCTCTCTCTGAAATCAGTAAAAAACATATTTAAAAATAAAAATAAAAGAATGTAGAAAGAAAAATGGCTGCAGAAAGTAGTTGGCTCCGGGGGTCTTTTGTTCATGCAGGAAGGAGCAGCTCAGGAACGCTTCGGCCTTAGAGGAACCCGGGGCGAGGAAGGGCCCGAGTTCTGGTACAGACTCCTGAGCCAAGAAGTTGTGACCTTGAGAAAGACATTCCTCTGAAATGCATTTGTGCGGCAGGAACTGTATTTTCAAACTGGGAGGGATTACAGCGTTCAAATTCTTATTTTATATATAAAGAAGCGGAAGCGTAGGTTGGTTAAGGAACCTGACCAGACGGTGATGTTCTGATCACCAAGCCTTGGGTAGAATCCCAGTCCCCAGCTTCGGGGCTCTAGCCACTGAATAGACTTGACCGGAAGTATCTGTGCTATCTCCCTACAGTGTTTTGGGGGTAAAATGTCAGTAAAATGTAAAAGTAACTGAAGAAGTATCATTCCTTAACTTGGCAGGAAAAGTTATTACTTCCTGCCTAAATTGGGTTGCATTGTAGATCTACTTTTTTTTCCTGACATTTCCCCCCTTCTATTTTTTGGAATTAAGTCAGTAGTAACACTCTCTCAGGCCTGAAGCAAGTTACATTTCTCTGGTCAACACTGCCATCTGGTGGGCACGTAAGAAAAATCTCTGCAGTTAATAATGCAAAGGTCTAGGATTACCAAAACCTTCAAAAAAGCATCACACAGCAAGTGCAGGTAAAACATTATAGAGAGAACTCACCATGGGATGGGAGATGGAGAAAACAGAGAGAGGATTATTAAATAACTTTCGGCAGTGATCGCAACACCTTCCACGTAGCTAGGAACCAGCCAAGGAAGTGAGTATTGAATGCATTCTCGCCACCTCTCTGGTAGCTCACTCATTCCTAAGACAGTGTGTGTAATTTATGGAATAAATGAATGAAAAGCACATTTTATCCCTTTCCTTCCCTTTACTCTTGCCGCTCCTGAAAGCAGACAGCCAACGAAGGGGCACCTCTGGGGGAAGGAAAAACACACACCAAAAACACAGCAACAGTAATCACAAAAGAAATCCCTGTAAGATCTAGTTTTGAGGTTCAAAAATTCTAAACTCTTGTGGCAATGGAGAGGATTTAAGCAAAAAGATGAAAGAATGACACAGATTCAGACAGGGAAAGCGTTTCCCAGGTGGGCAGGCTGGGTGGGGGGTGTTCTGGGACTGCAGAGGGAGAGAGTGGAGGGGATGGAGGGTGACCTCTTCAGGTTCGGGGTCTCCAGTTGTCACAGCTTCGGGGAGGCCGAGCTGACCTGGGAATGACCCTTCCGCTGGGCAGCAGATGGAGCCACAGATTGTTTTGTATCAGGAGTTAAGGGGCAGATTTCTCCTGCGCTCACAGGAGCACATGAGACCACACACCTGAAGGTCAGGGAGGCAGGACAAGGAGGACAGTGGCCTCAGCTGTCACAGCAGATGTCCACACGGACAGATGACGTGGGTCCACCCCTCTTCCCACTTCCCCATCACGATAAATAAACTGTGATGGTTCATTTTCCGGGTCAACTTGGTGAAGTCACAGTGCCCAGTTATTTGTTTAAAGATTATTCTAGACATTTCTGTAAAGATGCTTTTTAGATGAAGGCATTTAAATCAGTAAACTCTGAGCAAGCCAGAGTTCCTTCTATCATGTGGGTGGGCCCCGTCTAATCGGTTGACGGCTTTAATAGAAAAAGACTTAAGATTGCAATTGAGAGGAAATTCCACCAGCAAACTACCTTCCCACCTGAACTACAACTGTTCCCTGTGTCTTCAGCCCTTAGTAACTCTGCAGATTTTGAACTTGCACCTCGACAATCACATGAGCCAATTCCTAAAAGTAAATACCTCTCCATATAGAGATGAGTGAGGCATAGAGTGAAAGGGAGAGATAGACACACACACACACACTTCCATTTCTCTGGAAAACCCTAATACATCAACCCCCAGAGATTAGACTCAACTCAGGATACAGGAAGTATACATTTACATCAGGGGAAAGAGGCTCATTGATAGTAAGATCCTCTTATTCCTAGTGAAACGGAAGATCAAAATAGGAACCCGGTCGTCATGCAAAAATAACCGAATGTCTTTGGTGCATTTAGGTTTATGCTCTGAGGTGCAGATCTGCTGTGGGGTGAGGGGTCACGTGACCCGCTGCTGGGACACCTGGGTCCAGGCAGAATGGGCAGGTGCTTGGGGCACCCCCTTGCTCTTCTCATGTAGAAGCACGGACTTGTCCGATTCCCTGCAGCGCGGTTTTCCAAAACCGCCTTCAAATGTCACTTCCCATTAGAGGAGATCCGCAGCGCAACACTGATCCATGCATTTCCAACGCTGGGACCAGAAGTTATCTTTAACTGCATGTCACAGTCACTACATACATCCTGATTTGTCTCAAAATATGAACCTTGAGGTTGTGTTCTTACCACATATAGGAGATCTGCATTTTTAATGAGGGGCTAAGCTAGTTATTACTTTGATGTGAAACATTCTCATTTGACAAGTTGCTTTATTTTTCTCACATGGCTGTTGACTCGTGAGAAAAAAAAATAATATTTTGACTTTTTTTTTTTGCTTTATTTTTAGACTGTATGTTATGAAATCTTCTTGCTGGCTTTACTTTGATTTGTTACTGTGGTGTTTTTCCCCCCCTAATTAATTTTTGACACAACTGAGGATATTTTTTCTAAGTAAAATGTTTTTAACTTATTTAAAAAATATATCCTTGGTAGGGGCTCGATGAAGGAGGGGTACAGGGGGGTGGAAATGGGAGACATCTGTAATACTGTCAACAATAAAAAATATATATTAAATATAAATCTCCTTTCACTAACTCAAAGACGTTCACCCTAAATGCATATTTCATTTATACATGGATGGGTCAGGCATTTATCAGAGAACAGCTTATATTAGCTTTTTAAAAAATATATTTTTTTGCCGTAACCGGTTTGGCTCAGTGGATAGAGCATCGGCCTGCAGACTGAAAGATCCCAAATATGAAAAATAGACTGAGTTGAGGGCATGTACCTTGGTTGTGGGCACATCCCCGGTAGGGGGTGTGCAGGAGGCGGCTGATCGATGCTTCTCTCTCATCGATATTTCTGACTCTCTATCCGTCTCCCTTCCTCTCTGTAAAAAATCAATAAAAATATATTTAAAATATATATATATATATATTATTGATTCCAGAGAGGAATGGAGAGATAGAGAGAGATAGAATCATCAATATGAGAGAGAATCATTGATTGGCTGCCTCCTGCACACCCCCCACTGGGGATAGAGCCCACAACCTGGGCATGTGCCCTTGACCAGAATCAAACCTGGGTCCCTTCAGTCCGCAGGCTGACTCTCTATCCACTGAGCCAAACTGACTAGGGCTATATTCGCTTTTAAAAGAGAAAATATTAGTATCAGCAAGATATAGTAGCCCATGAGAGGCATACGGCCGTTTGGATATGCTGTGCCTGGTTACGGCATCTATCTGGGAATAAACCGAGAGAAGAGATTTGGCATGTGGAGTGTTTGCGGAGTGAGTTACCTAAAGGAACAGGTGAGGAGCAATACTTGAGCTACTGGGACAAAATGAAAATTAGGAGCTGGCCTGAGAGACCTAGTAGATGGAGGGTCTCAGGTTGCTCTCTGCCCGGGGTAATGTAAGATATCTTACCAGGGCAGAAATGTTGGATGCGATCCTTTTGAAAGATTCTATTAGAGAAAACTTGAGGCATTTAATGAGAAAGGTGACAAGATACTACATCACCTTGGGGGATGAATAACAGTAAAGCTTTCACCCTGGATGGTGTGGCTCGGTTGGGTGTTGTCCCATGCACCCAGGGGTTGCTGGTTCGATTTCTGGTGGGGGCACATGCCCAGGTTGTGGGCTCCATTCCCAGAGGGGGAGGGAGGGGAAGAGGGGAGTGTGCAGGAGGCAACCAATTGATGTTCCACTCTCACATTGATGTTTCTCTCTCCCTTTGCCTTTCTCTCTCCCTCAAAATCAATTTTAAAAATAGTTTAAAAATAAATAAAATATAATAATAATAATAAATCAAAAAGAGCAGCATGGTGCTCAGCTGAGTAAAGTTGGCCCTATATTTACACTTCCTTTTTCCCATCAGCCATAGAAGTTGGGTTTGCAGATATATCCAAAGGTTAGTTTTTGTCAGATCCAGGGTTTTGTTTAATTTGGAAAAATAAATAATCAGAGGTTGACAGAACTGAGCGATGCTGGATTCAAAAATTGAATCTTTTGGCCTTTGTTAAAGAAACATCAGGGGAAACTGATGACCATAAAGATTTATGTTTATTAATCGAGGGCGGTTTCTTTCTAACTCCGGCGTGATAATAGTTATTTGAGTTATGGCCGAATAATGGAGACTATTGAAGCAGGGAGTCCCCTTATGGTTCACCCTCATTCATCATTTTTATAATTAAAAATATATTTCTCAACTCAGTCTATTTTTCATATTTGAAGAATTTCTATCAGAATAAAACTTTCCAGATACCCAGTATGGGAAGTTCTTTGTAAAGCGTGATGGAGATAAGAATAAGATCAGTCAACTGCATCCTCACGTCCATCATATATAGATAGAAAATGTACGCTTTTTATGTATGGAACTCTTTATCTTAATAACACTAAACCTAGTGATAAACTGCTTTGTTAACTGCAATGGCTTTCTTTCTATGCACACAAACTGCGTGTGTACTCATTGAAAAAAATTCAAATGCAAAACGCTATCAAGTCAAATAGCCCAAAGTCTCACTTCCCAGCGATAAGGCAGTTTAACATCTCCGTGAGGAGCGCTCAGGTATCCCCGCATTCAGAAACACATCTTGCTCACAGGATCACCCACAACATTCAAGCTACAGTGGAACTAGCCAAAGGCTACCCAATGGGAGCTAACAAGGGTTATGTATCCAGAGCTTGCGTTAGCAAGGGGGGCGGCCACCATCACTCTATTAGGTAGAGACTCAAAGACAGGCAGAGTGTGGAATACCTTATGTGGGGAAGAGAAAGTTTCAGGTGTGCTCTGATGGGGGGTGATTGGCACAGGAAGTGGAGGTGGGCTCATTAGAAGCAGGGCGTCTTAGGGGAACACATCTGGCTTTCTCTGGATGGTTCAGAGTTGGAAATGAGGGTAAAAAATAGGGAATATGGCCATCGTTGACCAAGCCTTCACTATTTGCTGAGGAATTTCTGGGTTGGCTTCTTCACCTGAGGTCAAAGGTCAGAGTTCTATTCTCACGTGGGGCCTGGCCATTGTATATCCAGGTTCTCACTACACATGAGTTGGATATAACTTGGATTTTTTTTACTAATAGATTCAGTTAATATTCACTGGTTAATTAATTTTAATAGCCGAGTATTATTTCATTTTATAGATGTGCTATACTGTCATACCTATCTTATATAGACATGCAATAATATAGTGCTAATCCTCTTTTTAATGCCATTTTAAGCATTTCAAATTGTGGTTTAACAATGATGAAATAAGCTTCCTTGGAGATATATTTAGATTTACTCATTTATATTTTAAATATAAATTTCCAGAGTAGAATTTCATGGTTAAATACATCGGTAAATATCGAATTTGAATACAAAAATGCTACACTTTTCTTCAGTTGAAACACTTAACTCCCCAAGTGGATGGATGCCAGTTATTAATATAGTCATTTAAAAAACTTGTGAATTCTACAGTTGGCCAACTTTTATTTATTTATGAGATTGAACATCTCATGTATTTATTGTATATTTTTCTTTTCTCAATCGCCAGCTCATGTTATTTGCCCATATCTTTGTTGGTATAATCTACTTTCCTTTTGATTTATGAGCTCATTATGTTTATGCTGTGAAATTCTTCCAACTCATTAGTTGCTTTGTTTTGTTTTGCTCTTTCATTTTAAATGGTGTGGTGCTTTGTTTTGGTATTTGGAAAGTTGCTAAACTGTTTTGCCTACGTGTTAAGGGTTCTGGCCAGATGGTGCTGCTGTCTTAAGATAGCGAGGACCATCAGATAGTAAAAAGCTGAGCTCTACCTTTGTTGTGGTGATTTGAAAACAAACTCATTTAATCAAACAAGAAGAATATTTTCTAAATTACTCCCTAAGAGCAGAACAAATATTCTATTTTTATTTTAATAATAGATATCTCAGTACACAGCAATGCTCTGTCACCTACCCACATAAGTTACAGATTCTTTTATACATGGCACTTCTGGCATTTCCTCAGCTTAATTTACAATCCTCAACGTATGATTATGGAAGCCTGGTGAGCACTAACCCCTCAGGCCTTCTACCCCCCTCCTGCTGAGAGGGTCTTAATTAGGTATTGGACTTATCCAGGTGCCTATCGGGAGTTGAACTGCCTTCTGTTCATGAGCTCAGAGTGACCGGGACAGTGGGGAGGTCCCAGCAGCTTCTGTGTGTCCTTATTCTCTATCCACAAAAGACACTCAGCCTCCCTTCAATCCGGTCACCACGCCCCACCAGCGGCTCAGCAGTTCTCAGTATCAGCTATCAATGATTCATGGAGTGCGTAAAGATTTTCCTGCTCTCCATCTTCCATTGCCAGAAATTCTGATTTCATGGGTCGAAAATGTGGGGCCCCAGAAGCAGCGTGTTTAAAAAAGCTCTCCAGGATGGACATGCAAATGTTCAGAGTGAAGAACCATATCTTAATGTTAACTCATTTCCCCTGACCTGTTATCCCCGGACCGCATGCAGGAGTGGGCAGCAGTAGGTTTACAGTTGCCTTGTGACATTCTTTTGAGTTAATAAAGTTATTGTAATAATCCTAACCTGCATGTCTTTTTCCATACGAACAACTGTAAGCCTGTTTTTTGCTCACACCTGTATATTATCTTCTACAACGGACCTGTTCGTTAAAAAATGATTTTAGCCTGGCCAGTGTGGCTCAGTGGTTGAACGTCAGCCCATGAACCAAAAGGTCACTGGATGGATTCCTGGTCAGCGCACAGGACTGGGTTGTAGGCTCCATCCCCAGTAGGGGGTGTGCGGGAGGCAGCCGATCAATGTTTCTCTCTCATCCATGTTTCTCTCTATCCCTCTTCCTTTCTCTCTCTCTAAAATCAATAAAAAACATTTAAAAAAAGAAAATAATTTCAGCATGACTTAGCTTTCTAAGTCTACTTTTAAAAATGTTCTATTATGTTTGCATTGGTTTAAACATAAAATGGAAAAAAAAGCTTATAATGACTACACAAATAGTTTCCCCTCAATATCCAAGTCAGATCACTGGACTTGATTAACCCAGCATCTTTTATGCCCTGTGGGAGAAGAGTACCAAGAAGGGAGAACGCACCGGAGACCATCTTAGAGCCTGCAAACCACAGGTATTGTGACCCAGCGTCCCTCAATTTTTAGCTCCTAAGTAAATCCTAAATGTTAGGTCTTTGGCAGCCCCTTGCCATTCACTTCACATGACAGTTCACGTCTGATTATCACTGGCTAGTTCATTATTTGACAATGTGTCATGTCGTAATGAGTTGAAAAAATAGGGCCTAAAAATATTGTTTCCCTAGTTTGTGATGCTTAAATGAAATCTGCGTGAATCTCACTTGACATTTTTGGCACTTGACTTAAATAATCATTTTTTTTCAGTGACCTGAGAATTCTAAATTAAGAAATTGTAGTTTTCTGTTTTAAAAGCATAAAAAGGGTTGCCTCCTCTGAAGAGATAGCAATCGTATCTATCTACAATAAGTAAGATTATTTTTCTCAATGGTCCTAATAGGTGACCTGTATCAGTACATTACCAATATCTTAGAGATCAATCGACTCTAACATTTGAGATTGTCATGATCTTTAACAATGAAGCAAGATGTGAGTTAACAGAGGTTTTCATTTATGTTTAAGGGAATGTTAGCATTTTTAAGATTTTTTGTCTAGAAAAACAGTATCACTGTTAAAAATTACTTTTAAAGAAAAAAAGACGATAGTTAAAGTCAGCCCTTACATAATATATAACTTTAAGAAATGTGACATTTATAATCATGGATAAAATTATTCATTTCTCGTATCCACTAAAAATATTTGTTGTACCAAAGTGCTCAAAAATAAATTCATCGTGTGGATGTGTTATTGCTCATACAATCATTAATGGCCTATTGAAACAGGACCTTAATAACTACACTTGCAATTTTAGGTTGTATTAAACTACTGGAGTAATTGTGAGTTAATGGCAATAGACATTATGTTATTACTAAACATAAGCCAAAAGTAAGGGCTCTTCAGTTCTTGAGCCAAAATCTACCCTCCAATGAGTTTAATGTAGTTTACTGGGCAAATGCCAAGAGCCAGTATTTTCACATAATACTTTTTAAAAGCATAATTTTAAATGGCTTTCAATGGTGGAAATTCTTTCTTATAAGGACAGGTTAGGTATGTCTCATATGTCTGCCTGTCTATGAGATGTGTCTCCAGGAATTTTAATCCAAGTTTCTGAGTCCCTCTTAGCCTTGGCATGTCTCTCTTATGGAATACGTATGTTATTTATTAATGAATAGCCCACTCCATCCCTGAAACTGCCTCAAGTGAGTCCTTCTGCATTCGTGCATATGGTTTGTATGGCTGACCATATGCACAAATAGGGTTTGGGGCATCTATCCGTTTACCTGTCTCAAATAGACATACCTGTTCATCTTAGTCCACATTTTTCTAGGTCTGTCTGTGTCCTTGTAAGTTAAACAACTTATTTTTACTCATCATAAACGTATACCTCATCCCATTCCAAAGAGGAGTTGAGGCAGCTAGCTGCATTACCTGGAATGCACAACTTCCTATGTACCATGCCTGCCTCTACTTCTGTTTCTCCTCCTTCGTCTTTCCCCCCTTTTCCTGCCTCATTCTAGGACACCAATAACCCTCTATTTAACCATCTGTTCTGCTTTTTATAATCATCATTAAAAACCATCTAATTGCTCATCATGTGAACTTCCATGTCATCTTATCATGGGTTCTGCCATCTGTTCCCAAAAATTTGACTATCCTTTCACGAACTGTGGGGTGGTTGGCACCCCCACTGAGTCTCAAATTTCACACAACTAAGCTCTGCAGAAGAATGCTGCTGAAACTTCAGACCATGGCCTCTATCCAGCCAGGGCACATTTAGCCTTTTTAAAACTCAATATTCATAATGGTCTTTCTATTTGCACTATAACAATTTGTGCATATTTTTTTGTTGTTGAATCTTTAAAATCCAAAAAAGGAAGTATCTGTTTACACCTCTGTTATTTATTTGTTGAAATATATTTTTATTGATTTCAGAGAGGGAGAGAGAGAGAGAGAGAGAGAGAGAGAAACATCAATGATGAGAGAGAATCAGTGATGAGAGGGCCCACAAACTGGCATGTGCCCTGACCAGAACTGAACCATGACCTCCTGGTTCATAGGTCAGTGCTCAACCACTGAGCCATGCTAGCTGGGCTACAACTCCTTTAATATGGCAACTTATTCTTAGAAAACTTCAAATGCATGAGCTGCTGTTAGCAACATCCTCTCGTTAACCTCATCTCCCCCAATAAGAGCTAAAACGAGCATGTAACTGTCAGGCCTGTGTCTGCTGGGACAGGGACACTGGGTACCTATCCCTGGCACCAGGAGTTGCTTTCCTTTTCCATTTTTAGAAGAACAAACGGTAAACTTTGAATACCCTTATATACCTGACCTCAGAAGTGGGCTTTAAATGGGGGCAGCAGTAATTTAGCCAAAAAAGTGTGATGTCGTTGCTGGCATGACTATGTAGTTAGGCCTACAATGGTTGTGTCTGTACCGAACACATACAGACTTTTTTCCTTGTCCTCGTTCCCTAAACAGTATAGTATATCAACTATTTACATAGCATTTGCACTGTATCCGGTATTATAAATAATCTAGAGGTGACCGAAAGTACACAGGAGGATATGCACAGGTTATATGCAAATACTAGGCCATTTTATAGATGGGACTTGAGCATCCACGGAGTTTAGTAGCCTTGGGGGGGTCCTGACACCAATCCTTTGGGGATACTGAGGGAAGACAGCATCTGTATATATAAAAGCCAAGCGACCAGAATGACTGGAACGACTGGAACGACCAGAATGACCAGTCCCTATGACGTGCACTGCGGCCGGCCAACTGGCCCGATGGGGGTGGGGCTGGCTGGCCAACCTCCCATGGCCCCTCTTCCCAGCTGGCCCCACCCCCAATCACCCCCCCCACCCCAATCAGGAGTGGGTCCGGCCGGCCAACCTCCCGTTGCCCCTCCCCGGCCGACCGGCCAACCCCATCGGCCCCAGTCAGGCGGGCCAGCTGGCCCCACTGGTGCATGAATTCGTGCACCAGGCCTCTAGTATTATAATTGTTCCATTTTTATGATTAGTCGTTGTTAATCTCTTACAGTGCCCAGTGAATAAATGAAGCTTTATCATAAGTATGTACGTATACAAAAAAAACATGGCATGTATAAGGTTCAGCACCACCCTCAGTTTCAGGCACACACTGGGCGCCTTGGAACGTATCCTTTGTGGGTAAGGGGGGACTTCTCTATCCCATTTTTAGGAACGTATCCTTTGTGAGTAAGGGGGGACTTCTCTATCCCATTCCATTTGAATGTATATAGTTATCCCTGAGATAGTTGCTGGAGTCTAAGGATTATTTCCTGCCTCATTATTGTACTCTTTTACATGCCTTATTCAACACCTCCTCTCCTGCCTTACTATTTCTAGCTTCCAAATAATTATAGATCACTAGCTCTCCCAACTCACCCGAAGGTACTGCTTAGCTCTGAGCTAATATCCTCCAGTGGTTATAGGTAAATCACCTTCTTTGTTCATTAACTTTGAGTGGATTTAGAAAACGACGAATTCACCTAAGACATGAAAATGAAGGAAAGAGTCTGACGTACCTGATGGGCCAAACATCTGTCTTTCCTTTTCCGTCTCTTTGCTTCTGGTGAAACTGAGGAGATCCTGGGCCTCCCACACAAGGAAGGAGGGCTTGGGTTTCATCAGTCGGCTCTCGAAAGCCGTGTAGGTACTGACACGCTAGTGACGCGGTCCCCCTTTGACATGCTATCTCTTTGGTCTCCTAAGGATCATGCAGAACTCTCCTTGCCAACAGGACAGCTGCAGGTTCAAAGTGACACCGTCCCACTTCCCGTGGTCGCAGCGGGGACTCTCGCAGAAGCTGTCAGAGTGGCCAGGTGTCAAGGTGGTTGTAGAAGTTCCCTGCTATTGCCCGCGCTCTTCTGCTCTAGTTTCCAAGCACAAGGGACGCGCCAGCAACTCCCGTCACTCCCGAGATAATCGGTTTGAGGGTCTTCTTTGCTGTTTTTGATTTCCTATCCATCAGTATGGCAAAGACCTGTCCTAGCAGGTTTGGCTCAGTGGATGGAGCCATGGCCTGCGGACTGAAGGGTCCCAGGTTCGATTCCAGTCAAGGGCACATGCCTGGATTGCAGGCTCGATCCCCAGTGGGGGGCGTGCAGGAGGCAGCGGCCAATAACTCTCTCATCATTGATGTTTCTATCTCTCCCTTCCTTTCTGACATCAATAAGAAATATATATAAAAAAATAATCAAAAGTAAAAATAAAAAGACTGTCCCTCATAAAATGTATCAACAAAACACTGTGTGATAAAATCGTAGGGAACCGAATCACTACTCTGATATTTTGATAGCATGGACCTAAACATCATTGAGTATTTTTTAAATGTCTCACGTGGATATAAAGTTTCCCTAGAATAATGAACTTTAGAGTTTGAAAGTATGGGAAATAATGGTCTGATTAGGACCTCACTTCAATAGCTATAAAAACTTATCTCCTTGTAAACACTTGCATTGCTAATAAATTCCCTACTTAAAACGCGAATTAAATATATAAAGGTGACATGTTCCTGCTGATAAATAATTTCCTAATGAGCGACGAAGTCATACCAGCAATTTAGCAGAGTCATTATGGTTATTACTAATAAAATCGGCCTCTCATTTAAATATGGAGACGCCGCAATGCTTCCAATACCAATTATCCATTATCCCCAAATTACATATTGAAACTTGGGGGAATTATGCCAAGATGTAATCAGGAGGTGAGCAATTTTCAGAGCTCCATTTAATTCAACATCTCTTTAACTGTATCTTCCCAGATGATAATTACATTCAGCCGTTGGTTTGATTGAAGGGGAGGAAAATCATGTTGCTCCATTGGCCACCATTTCCCATACCTGTTGAATGGTGCTGCGAATGACCCGGTTTGTAGCGAGTCCAGTTCGGTGGGGAGGAGCCACCCGGATATGTCTCTGGTTCTCCTGGAAGGAATATAGAGTCAAGGAACCCTCTTTCCTGAGCTTGGGGTCATGGGATGCATATAGTTTCCCCCTCTGTTTCATAGCATATTGGTTGACCAGAAAGATTATGGAAAAAAGAATGGAATTTCTAAAATGGTCCCCTACAATCTCAGTGACATTGGGCAACATTCTGTTTTTTAAAAAATATTTTATTGATTTTTTACAGAGAGGAAGGGAGAAGGAGAGGGAGAGAAGAGAGCTAGAAACATCGATGAGAATCAGCTGCCTCCTGCACACTCCCCACCGGGGATGCGTCCGCCACCAAGGTGCATGCCCTTGACCAGAATCGAACCTGGGACCCCTGAGTCTGCCGGCCAACGCTCTACCTACTGAGCCAAACCGGTTAAGGCTGGGCAACATTCTTAGCTGATGTTGCTTCTGTACATCGCCAACAAGAATGACGAACTGTCTTTATAGAACTGCTGGGAGAACTAAGTAGAGATTCCTACAGAGGGAGGAGAAACGTAGGTTTACAGTGGTTCATATGGAAAAGACGGTAACACAATAAATAATACAAAAATACACTCCGTGGCTCACGTACTCACAACTGTAAGCCTGCGTTTGCCACCACCTGTCTATGTACTAGTATATAATACACACACCTATATGCATGCGCCCCATATAAAAAATATACGTGTATGATACATAGTGCTGGGAGATAGCCCTCCGTGGGCCTGTCACATTTTTACGCACCTTGTGACAGATTTGATCTCAGACTATCTTTTCCAGAGTGTTTGGAGAGCAAACAGCCTTGAACAAGAGCGAGAGTTTCCCTCTGGGGCGGAGGGCCCATTTGTCTTCCGATGAGCATCATAAAGATACAGCCTTCCTCTGGGGGAGGGACAGATGGTTTGCTAGCAGCCCCCTTTCAATATGGGGAGTCTCCCAGGCTCTGTTCTTCATGTGACACACGCAGTGTGTACAGCATCCACCAGGCCCGTTCAATGTCACCCCTTCCATGAATGGGGCGGGGGGCAGGAGGGGGGGAGCCCAGGGGAGCATGCAGCTCAGCTCGCTGGCCGTGCCATGAGGAATGACGACCTTGGGCTCTCCCCAGCGGTCTGTGTGTTCTGTCCCCATCTATGCAACACTGACAGGCTCACTGGTTTGCCTGTAAGAAGGGTAACATGTAGCCCCTTTGCAGTTCTTGGCACCGAACATGAACTTGGGACTTCACACAGGAAGGCCTTATTGCATGACCCTCTGAAATGTAATTTTTTTAAAAAATATTTTGTATTGATATCAGAGAGGGAGAGAGAGAGGGAGACATCAATGATGAGAGAGAATCATCGATTGGCTGCCTCCTGCACGCCCCCTGCTGGGGATCGAGCCCATAACCCGGGCACATGCCCTGACCAGGAATCATACTGCGACCTCCCGGTTCATAGGTTGAGGGCTCAACCACTGAGCTACACTGGCTGGGCTGAAAGGTGATTTTTAAAACACTGGCTTGGGTTTGGAGCAGTAGTAGCATTGCACGGCGATTCTAGACAGAAGTTACAAGAATTCAAACCTAGAAAGTTACATTATTTCTCCTTACTCTTGGTGGCATTAGGCTAGGGTGTGGGCATCCGATGTAAGGTTTTTTGTTCTGACCTGGAATATTCCTGTCTCAACACACAACCCATTGGCTTCTCCACTTGGTTTCCATCCTGGGACTGGAGCTGAGGAGCTAGCAAACATGTACTGATCTCTGCTGTCAAGTCACGAGGGAAGAAACGTATCCGCCCTCCAACAGTCATTACTGCACAGTGTTACTGCCGTTTCCGGGGGGTGAAGGGATAGCAGCCAGATCCCCCCCCCCCCCCCCCCGTCACCTTCGGCCAAGGCCACAAAATGGGTAAGTAAGGCTTCGAATACGACCTAAAACCCGGGGGGGAGTTAGAGCATGAAAGAAAAAAAGTTAGAGCCAATCAAATGCGGCCTTCGGTGCTGACTTCTGTGATTACTCTCACCAGCCTACTGGGGAGGATGGAATCTAAATATCAGTCAGTTCACCGAGGATTTCTGTGAAATGGAGTTTCCATATGTTACACGATGCGGTAACTTCTCCATGGAGCTACAAAAATAGAAGGACACGCTAATTATTCAGAGTTATAAGGGGGAAAGACAGGCATTAAAAACTGCTGTAAGCACTTGTGTTAAAGCTTTCCCACGTGCTCAGGTGCCTCTTTATAGGTTATGATTATTTTATTTGTAAAAAGCATTTCAAAGGAAGCGCTTATTTAAAGGGACATATAACTCAAGTGTGTTAGCTGCTGGAAGGCTCTGTTTCCATTCATTTTTAAGGGATATTAAATACAGTACAAGCCCCCCTTTTATCTAATAAACCCAAATATTAACTATTAACAACCCCAAACAAAAGATTGATTTGGTCTTTATAAATTTTTGGAAACTCTAAGATCCAATTCCATGTACTTTTATGAAAGGCTGCCACCTGGTGGACACTTTTGCAAAGGCAGCGTCTTGCTCAACCCCGGACGAATGAGATGTTTAAAATGGTTGTTTCTAACCCACCTTAACAATTATATTTTAAATGGCAATCTCGTAACCCAATAGCCAGTGAAAGACAAAGTGGTAGAAATTTTAGTCTTAAAATTCGAATGTAAAAGAACTCTGTGATCCTAAATGTTTATCTATTTTACAATTTGCTAGCCTGTTCAGTCTTCATTCTATTACTAGTATAAGCAAAAATGTCTAGTTAAGTACAATCTATGTGTCACTTTCCTTATTCATAAAGCCCAGGTGCTATCAGTAGTATCAGATGAGCCAATATAAACAGCTCTTAGAACAGCAGTCAGCACAGACTTCAGTGGTCACTAGTCCTGTTATTAGTTGGATGATTTTCAACTGGCTGAGATAAGCCCCTCCTAGGTCTTTAACAGAATTGCCTGTTATCCAGTTATAAAATAAGTCATGGGGATGCCACATACAGCATAGAGAGCGTAGTCATTAATATCGTAGTAACTATGTCTGGTGAAAGGTGGTTACGAGGCTTATTCTGGTGATCCCATCGTCAGGTAGATACTAGTGAATGTTGAATCACTGTGTCGTACACCTGAAACTCATACCACGTTGTATGTCAACTATAACTAATGTGTATGTAAATAAGAATTGCATCGCGGCAGGACCCTTCTCGTACTAAGACTATTGATTCATAGGTAGGGTACACAGAACTGATTTCAAAGGGAAAGTTAGAGTGAAGTGGAAGGTAATACAACCTCAGAAAGTGCCTGAAATCGCTTTGTCTATCATGAGCAGCCGAGAGAGTGTGTGTCACATAAATCCACTGCCTGCCTACTCCACTTTCCAGTAGAATTTTTTTTTCAAACCCTTTAAAATTTTTGCAGGCAGAAGCCCCAAAGGCAGGACATATGACCCTCCAAATATATCTCCCCACCCACTTGCTGAAATCTGAAATCCCTTTAGCAGAAAAAAAAAAAAAAGCCTTTTGTTCCTATAAATTGTAAGTATCCTGAAAGAGGCAAACTATGGACTGACAAGGATACTAAGTTATAAGCGACTAACACTGGCTTCTTTGGGGGTCCACATATTTTGAGGGGGAAAGAACAACAGTAAAAGGGCCCTAGGGGTTACTGGAGGGAGATGCCAGTGGGCAAGAGGGTAAAGCCGAAAAAAAGCCAAAATGGAGAAAATGGCGATAAGTAAATGTCACTTACTGCTCATTTTTCCCCCCAAGCCAGATTCCCTCCGAGAAAAATACTGATTCCCATTCATCAGGTGAAAAACATATGCAGGGTATGCTATGTGGGCAAGAACTTGAATTATGATTCAGAACACCTGGACTTAAAAGCCTGCTCTGCTATCAGCCAGGTGTGTGAGCTGGAGGGCAGGTTCCTTCTTGGTTCCCACTCCCTCATCTGTAAAGTAGGTTAATAATGGCAGCACTTCATAGGGTTGTTTAAAAGGATTAAAATAAATAAATACATAAAGCACCTAGAAAAGTGTCTGACTTACAGTCATCACTTGATAAGGGTTAGCTAATTACTATTGTCATCATTAGTGAACACCACAGTACGTATTTAGAGAGTATTATCTCTACTTTGTAAGCATAACTGATGGATTAAAGGAACAGCTTCTCATTGGTAACATTTCTCTAGGTATTTCTGTTAGTCTCATTAAATAAAATAGCACTAGTAACAATAGTCACTAACTAGAAAACGTATTGTGGTGGTGGTGTTTTTTTTAAATATTTTTCCTACTGCCTGCCAAGGTTACGTCAACTACACTCAGAGGCTGTTTACTGATCAGAAAGATGCTAATTTAATCACAGATTGCTCTGAAGCTAGAAAATAAATAATGACACTATGTCACTAGGCATTTTAAAAAATATTTAATAGGATTTACACGAATTGACACAGGAGGCATTGAAGAATAAAACTTTTATCTTTCCTAGGTAAGGTTATTTATAATGTCCCTCTCTAATTTGGCTAATATGAATTGGTGAGCCTACAATTCAATTTTGTCCTGCTGGCATCATTCATTCTGACATTATTGAATGTTAAAGGAAAATATGAAAATGAATTACCTCCAGAATGAATTCAGAGTCACCCAATTTAGAACTGAAAGGGACCTTGGAAACCATGTATACTTCAGCCCAGAGAAGTCAAGGCGCTAGTACATCCCCAGGGAGAGGACACGGTACTTATACAGGACACTGTCTTTCCATCCCCCCGACCCTACTTGCCTGGGAGGCTTCTTGGGAAGTGTATTCCTGAGGCCCAGGAGGCAAAGTCCCTCTGTGGTTTTCTTCTACAGTAAAAACAACCTCACAACACAGTACGTGGAGCCTCGCTCTGCTGCTACTCAGATGTTACCTCTTTTAAAAATATATATATTTTTATTAATTTCAGAGAGGAAGAGAGAGAGATGGAAACATCAATGATGAGAGAGAATCATCGATTGGCTGCCTCGGCACACCCCCCACGGGGAATTGAACGCAACCAAGGGCACCTGACCTGACCGGGAATCAACCACTGAACTACACCAGCTGGGCAGATGTTACCTTTTACAAACTTCTTTCTTCACCCCCCACAACTCTCTAAAATCAGCCACTGACACCACCATCGCCACCCCACATTCGCTTCCACCCTTTTAACCTGCTTTTTATTTATGATATAAAGTGATTGTTGTTGTTATTGGAGATTGGTTGACTTGACAGTCAGTTTATTTCCCGTCACCCCCAGCAGTAAGCCTCAGGAAGGTGGGGGCTTCGTTTCCCTCGTTCACGCACACACACACCACACACACACACACACACACACACACACACACACACACAGCTGTTCCGAGGACAGTGCCTGGCATACTTTAGATCAGGGATGGGGAACCTTTTTCCTTGGATATTTATCACATCATTCACGGGCCATACAACATTATCAACTTAAACGTGAGCCTGCTGTATTCGGTCAAACATTTCATTAACTCACCCCCAGTGTCTTGGCAGGGCCAGAGCAAATGATTTCAGGGGCTGTAGATGGCCCAAGGGCCAGACGTTCCCCACCCCTGCTTGAGATGATCAGAATACGAACGCCACCTTGGCCTGCATCCTACAGGGCAATGTACCACCTACGGACACCTCAGAGCCCAGCCCTGGGGGTTCACATGTGGAATACAGGAGAGGGAGCAGGTCTCTGGGTCCGCAGTTATAGGAGATGATGTGGCCAAGGGCTATCTGTGGCCAGCTCTTCACCAGCTAGAGCAGTGGTTCTCCACCTCCCTAAGGCCGCGACCCTTTAATACAGTTCCTCATGTTGTGGGGACCCCCAACCATAAAATTATGTTCGTTGCTACTTCATAACTGTCATTTTGCTACTGTTTTGAGTCGTCATGTAAATATCTGATATGCAGGATGTATTTTCATTGTTACAAATTGAACATAATGAAAGCATAGTGATCAATCACAAAAACAATGTGTAATTATACATGTGTTTTGCGATGGTCTTAGGGCGACCCCTGTGGAAGGGTCGTTCGACCCCCAAAGGGGCCACAACCCACAGGTTGAGAACCGCTCTGCTAGAGGGAGAACGCGAGGAAGATTCCAAGGAAAGACAAACATGGGGAGGCAAAAGGGGAGAAAGTATGGATGTCCGGTTTCATGGGTAGGGGAGGCAAATGTTTACCTCTGCCCTCTTAGGTTTCAGCTGGCTCTCTGTAACAAAAGGACGGATTGTAACAAGAGAACAACAGGCAGTTGGCTCACCTGTTCAATGCACATCACTTGGGAGAACTGGTAAACAAAAAGTAACTCTACGTAGCAGCTTAGATTTCAGCTTAGGCAGCATCTCCAACACAGAACAAGGTGTACATTTTAGAGAAACAACGGGACAAAGCACAGAGGTTTCAGGCTCCCAGGGTGGCCTACACTGCGGAGAGGTTACATTGGAGGCAACTAGTGGAGGAAGGTTTGTTTGTAGATTCTTCTGGAAGGGTCTCTGGGCTGGTAAGAGTGCCTCCAGGAAAAGGAGAATCTATTTCCTGCCTTTTTGCAGAAAAGGGGGGGCGGGGGGCTTTTTCTGAGTTTGCAGCTCCATTGCCTTCAGCTCAAAATAATTTGTATGTCCAAGAGGCATCTTTTGGGATGACGTATTTTGGTTTCCTTCACATATCTCTGATCCTGTGAGCCAACCAAACCTGAAACTAAATTCATTCCCAGTGGTACAAGCCCTAACATTTATTCATTTATCTAAATTCTGTCATTTGCAACAGGAAGAGTTTTAAGTGTGGAAATCACAGTGAGAACCATTGTGATGCCTCAGCCGAGTTTTGGATTTCTCTTGATTGTCTTTTTTTTTTTTAATTACAAGGGCACAAAGTCAGAAGAAGGAGCACTTATTAATCACCACAACGACTTATTTATTATTACTGAGGCAATGTCTGGAAGAATCAATTTATTGTAAATGTTTCCCGCAAGTTTGCAGGTTTTAGGCAATTAACAAAAGCTGCTATGGTTCAGACAAGAAGAGCATGCATCGCCGTGCCAATAACTCACTTTGATGAATTCGGCCCAAGTTGCTTGAATTGTGTGAGCAGTGTGAGCTGAAAACTGCAGAGTAGCACAGGAACCACTTACCATGACCCATGGATACGGAAGCTGACAAAATATAGCATCTAGGAGGCTGCCAGGGCACCTTGAAGAGAGACAGATGTTTGGGGGTTGGGCTCTTCCTATTTAAACATGCTCCTATAAATACTGGGAAACAGAAACAGTACATCTTGCAGGGAATAGAAAAAATAAATAAACTCACCAGTCCCGAAGTGAGTCCTGGCCTGTTCCCCGTACACAGGAGAGCTGCACTGGCCCACACGCACAGTCGGATCTCCAGCACCCACCCGGGGCAGGCTCAGCTTTTCCAGAAAGCCGGGCTCCCAGCTGTCTCTCCTAGGAGGCCCTCTAGCCCAGCCAGGAACCTGCCCCTTCACCTTGCAGCGCCTCTCCAGCGCCCTCTGTTGATAAAATAAAACATAGCTGCCCTGGCTGGTTTGGCTCAGTGGATAGAGCGTCGGACTGCGGACTGAAGGGTCCCAGGTTCAATTCCAGTCAAGGGCACATGCCTTGGGGTTGCGGGCTCGATCCCAGGTTGGGGGTGTGCAAGAGGCAGCCAATCAATGATTCTCTCTTATAATTGATGTTTCTATCTCTCCCTCTCCCTTCTTCTCTGAAATCAATAAAAATATATTAAAAACAAAACAAAACATAGCTTTATGTCAGTTGGCAAAGAAAAAATAGATTAAGGACTCAGATATATATATGTGTGTGTGTGTGTGTATATATATATATATATATATATATATATATATATATAGGCTTAACCCTTTAAGTGCCAACCAAAATCCTAGGAACTATGCTAAAATTGCCAAGGCATTTTTGTTGATTTTACAGCAGTTTAGGGAAAAAATTATGAATCGCAAGTAAATGAAGTTACATATTCAAAAACTTAAGGAAACCTTTACTACATTGACATATTTAGCAATATCATCATCACTAATAAAAGCAGACTTAGAACTGGACGCCATTTCGAAGCTTTGATAGCGCTCCCGGCACTTTTGGCGAAGGTCAGGAGGAGCGGGATCTCGCTCCCCGATACTCTAGGGGTTAATATGCAAATTATCCCCTCAGGAGTTTGACCCAGGGACCAGGAGTTCCATCGCTCGCTATGACATACACTGACCACCAGGGGGCGGCGCAGAACAAAGGAAGGCCCCGATTGTTCCTGATCGCTGGCCAGGCCTAGGGACCCTATGTAAGAATTTCATGCACCGGCCCTCTAGTATTTTCATAAATGAGCCAATGAAGTGTACATGTGGGGCTGAGAGGCATAAATTAATAACTGGCACACATGGAATGTCCTTTTCCACCTTTTATTTTCATCTTATCTATGTATTTTTATTTAAGTGGGTTTCTTACAGATAGCATATACTTAGCTCTTGATTTTTTTTTCTAATACAGTCTGTCAATCTCTGCCTCTTAATTGAGCTATTTGCACCATTTTTAGTTAATGTAGTTATTGAGATGGCTATTTTGCTAGTTATTTTCTTGCCAATTGTTTTTTATTTGTTGTTTGTCTTATTTTTTGTTTGTTTGTTTCCTCTTCCCCCTTTCTTCCTGCCCTTTTTTTTTTTTAGATTAAAATTTATATGATTCAGTTTGTGTCAATTTAAAGATCTTAACTGGGTGACTGCTGCTGAAGCCTTTTATAACAATTCAATCAAAATTATTACAATTCTCACACTTTACCCTCCTAAGAATGATGAGAAAATATTATTCAGATAAAAGTCTACCACTTTCTAACAAGCATAAAATTTTTTTTTTTTAGGTATTAACTGAAAAGTGACTTTTTAGTGGCTTTCAGAAACCTCAGAAAAAAAGGAAGCTTTACTCTCACATTCTAATAAGTTGTTATAAAATGATATTTAGCCTGAGCAGTTTGGTCAACCAAAAAATAACCATGAGGATTTACTGGATGGAGAAGGGATTAAGGTAACACTCTTCTGTATACATAATGATTCTCGAAAATGGCTGTAAAATAGGATGAGATTTTCCTAAACCGTCCTTTCAGATTCTATGAAACTGTTGATATTCAAATTGTACTTAAGATTGATAGACTTACTCATTTAAGTCGTCTAATACTTTGGTTGAAATATTGACAAAAATCTTACTTGTTTTATTCACTTGGTCTGTTTATCATGTGAACCCAAGTCTGGGACTTGAAGAAATATTACCAAAAAAGATCACAGTTTCAAACTACCATGATATTATTTCTTATTTAAATCATAGAGTTAGGAAGTACTTTCTCAAAATTCCATGTAAAAGACAATTGTACAGATTTCTTGGTCCACAGACTTTCTCCTAAATTAAGGATAATAAAGGTGGTACTTTTTTTTTTAAGTGGTCCTCATTGCAGAAACCAATTTTGGTTTAAAATCTTAGTGAAATGACGTTCCCCAAGTTACTCTGCCTTCCTTTTAGTAAGACAACTACCACACGAAGACTCTCAGATGTCTAGGCAAACATATTAGGAAAATGTAAAAAAAAAAAAAAAAAATTAGGAAAATGTGGCGCCCGTGAAATAATTAAATTTGTTAATATATCTTCTAAGAGTGTGAGACAGAGCCAAGGTCCTATTCAATCAGTGGTTCTCAACCTTCCTAATGCCGCGACCCTTTAATACAGTTCCTCATGTTGTGTTGACCCCCAATTTCATTGTTACAAATTGAACATAATTAAAGCATAGTGATTAGTCACAAAAACAATATGTAATTATATATGTGTCTTCCAATGGTCTTAGGCGACCCCTGTGAAAGGGTCGTTCAACCCCCAAAGGAGTCGCGACCCACAGGTTGAGAACCGCTGTATTAAATGCTAAACAGGGAAGAATATCAATTATAGGGAAATGTTTATATGTTTTGTTATTTTGCAGGGACGTACTAGATCATGGGGCAGAATGTTACAATTTGAACACTTGAGGAATGATGCTGAATCCTTCCCTTTTCTCTCCAAACCCTGTGACGATAGGATGGGGACTTGGCTTTATCGTTTTCAAAGCACTTTTATATCAGCATGTATTAGCCTTTAATGAAAATCCAATATATATTGACTAATGGTCATGAGAGGCTTTTACTCATTAATTATAGAAGATATTTCAAAGTACTCTACCCGCATAGATTAATCAATATCATCATCAGAGAAACCGTTCCAGAACAGAAATGGTATTGCTGTCAGCCAAAGTAGCCTTAAGTTTTCATTGTCCCTGTACCGTATAGCACTGTTGGCACCCAGTTCTGTATGAATAGGAACCACATGTTTACATCTGGTGGCACTGAAGGTTTCAACTTGGTGAGATGCCCCAGTCTACCCTATTTCAATAACTGACCCATGTTCTCGTGTCTCATTTAAGGTTGCACCACATGGCAGGCCAATAGGAAGACAGCCAGCCCAACCCTGGGAGCTGCCTCTGGACCAGGGGAGAGAACGAGGTGGCATATTACTTCCCTTCTGCCTGTGGTGAACGAAAGACTAAGTCAGTGGTGCGCGATAGGCTAAACAGCCATCTCAGATGGTGATGACAGAACAGGGAGTTTATTTAAGGAAGAGGGGGTGGGAGATGGGGCTACCCAAAGGCAAGGGCTACAGGGAGGAAAGGGGGCCTTGGAGTCAGGTTCAGGGGGTCCTGAACCCAAGATGAGCTGCCGCTGCCCACTGCTCCCCTGGTTGTAAGTCTCCTGGGGTCCCTTAGAGCAGTGGTTCTCAACCTTCCTAATGCCGCAACCCTTTAATACAGTTCCTCATGTTGTGGTGACCCCCAGTTTCATTGTTACAAATTGAACATAACGAAAGCATAGTGATTCATCACAAAACAATATGTAATTATAGATGTGTTTTCCGATGGTCTTAGGCGACCCCTGTGAAAGGGTCGGTCAACCCCCAAAGGGGTCGCGACCCACAGGTTGAGAACCGCTGCCTTAGCAGTTAAGGGATATGATAGGTGCGTGTTGGGGAAGGGAAGGAGAAGGGAATGGCGTGGGTGTGCTCCTGGGAGGGAGGCAGGCATAATTAACACACGCTCCTTTGTCAGGAGTGTAGTTCTCTCTCCTGCAGGTGGAAGTCTCAGTGTCTCAGTAGATTATTCGTCAGCTTTCCAGGTGTGCTCTTTCAGGGTCCTGGTCTCCACTGATTGGCCGGTTCCAGGGCAGGGGTCATTAGTCAATGCAGCTGGTCCCAAGGCAGCCACAGCGCCCCCCACTTGTTTGTTGTTGCTGCTTTTCTGGGTCTGGAGCTGAAATACAACTGAGGCATGGATGCTATCCTTAGGGAGGAAAAGGTCAGGGGGCCAGGGATATGCGAGGGGAAGATAGGTTGCCCTGGGGCGAGGTTCCAGTGTTGCCCTTGGTAGGCATGCGGAGCTTTCTGCCCTGGTGAGTCTCTGTACCTGGCCCATTGTCCTTGCTCTGGAGGGATCTAACAGTGACAAGGTGGGGAGAAAGTCCTGCCTAAGAATGTGATTGAAAGTGTTAAATAATTTTAATTTCAAAGCTTCTGCCAGTTGTTTGCCTAAAGGCCATAATAGCTCTGTTCTTTGGAAACTTACCTTAATGGGTCTGCAATATTAAGCATCCATAGGCACTGGCCATGGCCTAGCTGACAAACGTTTTCTAGAACAGTCCAGGTAAGCAAATATTTCAGGCTCAGGAGGTCTCCATCCTGACCACTCACCTCTGTCATTGTCATGCAAAAAGCAGCCCCAAACAACTTTTTGTTCCCATAAAACTTTACAAAGGCAGAGGGCCAGATTTGGCCTGGGGGCCAGATTTTACCAATGACTGGTCTAGAAATAAGAAAAGAGCCCTAACTGGATTGGCTCAGTGGATAGAGCATTAGCCTGCGGACTGAAGGGTCCCAGGTTTGATTCTGGTCAAGGGCATGCATCTTGATTGGGGGCCCATCCCCAGTAGAAGGTGTGTAGGTGGCAGCTGATCGCTGATCGATGTTTCTAACTCTGTCCCTCTCCCTTCCTCTTTTTAAAAAATCAATAAAATATATTTTTTTAAAAAAAGAAGAGAAAGAAAGGAGAATTGATAATAGCTCTGCTTAATAATGCAAAGTGGATCTCCCTGTGTTTCTGGGGCATCTTAGCAGGTTACAGTATCATTATGATGAGTATCCCTGCTGAGAATGTCTTATTTTACTTTAGGAGGCATGGAGGTGAGGAAGAAGAGATATTAGCAGAAGGAAGTTCAAGGAAGGCATTGTTTGGAGAAGTGAGGGAAGACTTAAGGGGTCCATCAAGGGATGGTAAACTACAGGAGGGCCAGGAACACCAGAAAGTAGCTATCCCTTCATTAGGGGAAGATGGTCTGCAGGAGCCTAATCAGCACTAGACTCTGGAAGAGGGGATCACTGGGGTGGCCATTGAAGAACACAGGCACTTAGGGAGCAGTGAGAAACAGGGTCAGTAAATGCCCTGTCTCCCTGAGTCCCCACTCTCTTGCCGGTGCCTCCCCCTGGCTGACACCAATTGGAAGACAGCAGGTGCAATCCCTAGCGATCAGTTTCCCAGGCACCGAGGAAAGAAAAAGCCAGGATATAAGCGAGGAGAGAGAGACAGCTGGTCTATGCTCAGGACCCGCCACAGGTGACTAGGGCATTGCCCGATGCACGAGGCAGCATGCATGGCTTTTGAGTTTATTAAGGCATAATTAAAATACACCGCTCTTGCTTAAAGTGTGCAACTTGGTAAGTGTGGGCATACGTATGCATCCTGACAACATCGCCACAGCCACGATAACAAACAAGGGACATATCCCTCACCTGGAAAGTGTCCTGGGGCCCCATCGTAACTCCCTTCCATACTGTGCCATCTTTCACCTACAGAAAACCACCCATCTATCTGCTTTCTGTGACTAAGGCCTAGGTTACATTTGCTAGAATTTTATATAAAGAGAATTGCACACTATATACTTTTTAAAAAAAATACATTTTTATTGATTTCAGAGCAGAAGGGAGAGGGAGAGAGATAGAAACATCAATGATGAGAGAAAATCATTGATTGGTTGCCTTCTGTACACGCCTCACTGGGGAACGAGCCGAAACCCAGCATGTACCCTGACCAGGAATCGAACTGTGACCTCCTGGTTCGTAGGTGGACGCTCAACCACTGAGCCAGGCCGGCTGGGCCACACTATACACTTTTTTTTGTGGTTGTTTGTTTGTCTGGCTGCTTATACTTAGCATAATTACTTTGATACTCATCCAGATTCTTGTGCATAGACGTAATTCATTCCTTTTTATGGCTGAGAAGGGTTCCACTGTAAGGAACACATTTGTTTATTCATTCACCTGGTGGTGAACACTCGGGTTGTGTCTGCTTCTCCGCTATTACAAAGGAAGCTGCTATACATCTGCGTGCGAACGTTTGTATAGGGACGGATAGTGGGTTGAATGGCAGTCCCCAAAGGTATGTCCAAATCCTCATGCCTGCAGCCTGCGACTGCGACCTTATTTGGAAATAGACGTGTGGCAGGTGTAATTAAGTTGGGGATCTTGATATGAGATCTTCGTGGACGTGGGGTGGACCCTACACTCCAGGGACTGGCGTCCTTATAAGGAAAGGACGATTTGATGCACAGAGAAGGGGAAGGCCACCTGAAGACTGAGTCAGAGATTCCAGCGATGAGCCTACAAGCGAAGATCATCTCGTCATGATAAAGGAGCCACATCATTAAGACAGCGTCACCATCCAACACAAGGATGCCCCGGAGAGCTGATCCTAAAACGCCAGTGTTTAAAAAACAGAACTGCAAGAAGACGGCAAATCCATGATTACAGACAGATGTTTCCATACCCCTCTTCCGGTAACTGCTGACCAAGTAGATGGGAAAATCCCGAGAGAGAGAGGATTTGAGCCACACTGTCAGCCAGCATCGCTGGTCCATCTCAACATCCCACACAACCAGAGCCAAGGGCACATTCCTTCCCAGGGCTCCCAGGGCGTCTGCCCAGAGAGAGGGCATTCCGGGCCTTCCCGCAGCCTCCTTACGTTTTTTAAAAACCAAGTTAAACGGACTGTGCTCTCTGTCCGCAATGCCTCGGGCTTGGGGTTGGCTTCTGTCTTTTTAATTCCCTGCTTAACATAAAAAGCCTGCCCCGGAGGGTGGGGAGGCGGCTGTGAGCGGCACCTGGTCCCATCCTCTTCCTAACTAGCCCCCTCCTCCCCGCCAGTTTAACCTGGACACGCCCGTGAGGACTCGCACGTGTGGGCCCTTAAACGCTGCCCTTAAACCCGCCCGGGATCGTGCACCAGGCGGCGGCCCTGGGCCCTGCCTCGCTCCCAGGGCACGTACAGCTCCTCTTCCCCCAAAGCCGAGCCCGCGCCCTAGACCTGCTCCCTCCCGGGCGCTGGGACCGCGCACCCCGTTCGGGGACCGGACCGAAGGCGGCAGGTGACTGAGCCCAGGTGAGCGCTGTGCAGGTGGAAAACCCCCCGTGCCCGGCGCAGGGGCGCTGTCTGCATCCAGGCACCGACTCGGTCGCTAGGACGCGTCCTCCTTGCACCGCCCGGTGCAGGTGCGCGGCCCCGGCTCCCGGCGCTGCCCAGCGTCCCTGCCGCCGGGAAGGGGCCGGGTGGCCCGGGGGAGGGAAGGGGGGGGGAGGAGCAGCCTGGAGTCCGCCCGGGAGGAGGATTCAGCTCGCGCTGCCCCGCGGCCCGCGAAGCTCCGCCCCGGCTTTTCCTTCCAACCCTCGTGGCGGCGGCGGCGGCGGCGGCGGCGGCGCTGCTGCGCGCGGAGGAATTTTGTCCCCAGCGGCGACCCCTCCTCCCGCGGCGGCGGCGTCGGTGGCGGCGGCAGCCCAGCGCCCCGACGAGGCCCCGCCGGCCCGGCGGCCTAGTGGCCGCGAGGCGTGGAGGCCGGGCCGCCGGCGCCCAGGGAAGGTGGGCGAGGCCGGGGCCCAGCAGCCGCCGCCGCGGCCCCGCGCGGGGAGGGAGCGGCCCGACATGGCGGGCGGGCCCTGCGGCGGCGTCCCCGCGGCGGCCGGCGGCGGCGAGATCGTGCAGCTCAACGTCGGGGGCACCAGGTGGGCGGGGGCGCCCGGCGGGGGAGCGGGCCCGGCGGGGAGGCTGCCTCGGGGGCGGGAGCCCTGGTCGCGGGCGAGTGTGGGGCGCGGGCCCGCGGGGCCTCCTGGCGGGAGCGGCGGCGGGTCTGGACCTGGTGACTCCGGGGACTGGACGGGCTCCCGACCCAGGGCCGGGCCGCAGGGCTGCTGCCCCCGGAATGCCCCCCTCCCGGTCCCTTCCTGCCCCCCTGCCCTGTCCCCCCTGCTCCGCTCTGCCCCTCCCCTCTCTCTCCCCTGCCCTCCTTCTACCTTTGCCCCTCCTGTCCCCTTCTGCCCCCTCTATCCCCCAGCCCCCCTCTGCCCCCTCTCACCCTGCCCACCCCTGCCCTGCCCCCCCGCTGCCCCTTTCCAAGGACCGGCCTCCCCCTGCTCTGGAGCCTGGCCTGTGGCTTGGCTGCTGCAGGAGGTCAGCCTCCCCCTCCGGTCCCCGTGTCCGCCGCCGGGGGTGGGGGGGGTTAGGGGGGTGGCGGGCTGGGGAGCAGTGAGCCCCTGGCCCCGCTGTTGGGGGCGCGCCTGGGGCAGGCCGGGCGGGTCTGCGGGAGGCTGTCCTTACCCTTTCTCTTGGGGCTTGGCTCTGGGGGTGGGGTGCCTGGTGGGCAGTGTGTCCAGAAACCTCCCTTGGCAGAGCTGGCAGAGCTGGCCTGGGGAGCCGGTGCCTGTTGGCGCCCTGTGTGGGGCGGGGTGCGGGGCGCCCTGGTGGAAAACAGAGACACAGCTCTGCCCTCTCTCTGGCGGCCTCTCCCCTCTGCCTCTTGTTGGGGAAAACATCCAGTTTTGGGAGTGAACTGACCCTGGCTTGTGAGTCAGCCCTGCTGAGGGCGCCCGCCGGGGTGGAGGTTCGGGAAGGTGGTGTGTTTTGCTGTGCTCCAATATCTAAGGCTTTAAATACTGTGTTTTAAAATGCAAAATGGAAACTGCAAACCATAGTGATCAAAATGTAGTGTTTTAGTGCTAAACACTTGATTGTTTTTTCTCGGTGCCCTAGAGAATTTAGCACAAGCAACAGTAGTTCTTCATTCGTTCCCTGCTCCCCCCCCCGCCCCCCACCTCCAAAAACACTGTTCAGTAGTGAAGAAATTATAACAGTATTGTCGCTGTGTAGATCCCAGTCCCGAGGAAAAGATTTGCCCCCTCGTGTGAGAAATGGACGCTCTGCTGAAAGCGGTAACATGTGCAGGTGGGAAACTCAGCCGGTGAGAACGGGACCCTGCAGCACCCCAGCCTCCGGGGCTCGGACTGTCCTGAGCGACTTGGAATCAGGCTCCTGCAGCCCTTCAGAGCGAGGAGGGGTCTGGAAGGCGCCTGTGTCTTGTGCAAACACGGATCAGCACACTCGCTGAAGTCATGGGCGGATGCGCAGTAAAACAACCCCCGCTGTGCTTGTCCCTAAGCGGAGGCTGGGGCCTGGGACAGAATTGGCTCTGGAGCACAACTCCGAGCACATGCCACCGGGAAGGCCTGATTTATCTTTTAATTCCAAGAGATGTGAGATCCAAAATAAACATACTCAATGAAATGATAGAAATGATTGATTTTTTAAAAAATATATTTTATTGATTTTTTACAGAGAGGAAGGGAGAGGGATAGAGAGTTAGACCCATCGATGAGAGAGAAGCATCGATCAGCTGCCTCCTGCACGCCCCGCACTGGGGATGTGCCCGCAACCAAGATACATGCCCTTGACCGGAATTGAACCCGGGACCCATCAGTCCGCAGGCTGATGCTCTATCCACTGAGCCAAGCCGTTCAGGGCGATTTTTAAATTATTAACTTTGGGGGTGATTGGGAAAGAAGATGAGATTTCATTTAGCATGGTTATTATTTAAAAAAACAAAAAAACTAGTAAATTGAAAGAAACCCAGTATGACTCAGTTTGTGATGAATTCCATTGGAATGAGTAGGACTGGAGGCCTCCTGGGACGGCCACTGGGGGGGCGGATGGACAGAGAGCTTTGGAGTGCAGATGGGTTCCAGTTCCCAGGCCTTGCCTCTTATCTTAACTGGCTCAGCACCCCTGGGCAGATTATCTTAGTGCTTGGGTCCCTAAAACGTAAAGTGGCTGTAATAGTGCCCACCCCACAGGATCCCTAAGGGAATGTGAAGTAATAAACGGGAAATGCAAGGGCTACTGGCATTGCCAATAGTAAGGTTGCAGATTAAGTCATTTTTAGATTGCGTCCAAGTTAATTTAGTAGGAGGCAAGTGGCATGTATGAATGTGGACATGCTCATGTCTCTAATACTGTTGGGACCGGATTGCACGCCACCCCCTGCTTGGGAAGCACTTTCATGTATGTTGCAGAGAAGTATGCTTGTTGTGTACATGTAAGTGTCGCAGTTCTCATGAAGTCATATTTGGAACCAGCTTTAGAGCTATGTGGGTTTTTCTCCCTCCTCACTTTTGATTGGAAAAAAACATTTGGGTGATGTGAGGGTCCCATCCCTTGGTCCAGAAATTCCGGCTTACTGAACCCACCCCAGACTGCTGATTGTAAGTGAAATTGTTAATATGCCTTTAAGCAGACCCGTGGAATTTTGTGAGTAGCACAGAATTCGAGCTGGTTGGCAGGCATCTTGTTGAGTAAGCAGCAGTGAATGTGAAAGGTCAGGGGCCCTAATGTGGAATGAATTTGATGGCCTCCAAAACAGTGACTTGTTCGTGCTGAGGACCCGTGGACCCTTCAGTTTGCTGTTGACTGGGTTGGCTTTTATTTATTTGACCAAGTCAGTTTCCTGTGACTAGCTGCAGTCCGCTGCTCATTGTTTCCTAAGAGTCTGCTAAGAAAATGTGGGAAAATTTGCCGTGTTCTCTTGAATAAACCGTTTGGTTCCTTTCTTAAATCTGACGCGTGGGCACAGGAGCGGCTTCCACAGTTCTGTGACGCTGGGAAGTGACGCAGAATGGCAGCGGGGGCGTCGTGGGGGTGTCTGTGTGTGCCCGGGTCCCCGGGATCCTGTGGGCAGAGAGTGAAAAGGTGCTATGTCGTTCATTGTGATGAGCTTTACAGTGAAAATACTCAGGGAATAGGGGCGGGGCTGGATGAGCCCTAGATTCCTTCTTGGCCATGAAACTTTACATCCATTCCTGATCTCCCAGGCGTTACACCTGTGCTTGGGTAAAGTCCCCTCTATCGATGGCAATGAACACGCTTGGTCAAATGTCAGTTAACCTCAAAACTGATGTATTTACTGAGCGATTTTGTTAAATGAATGAATATGACAATTGTAAATAGCCTAAGACTGCAAATAAAGAATAATGTACAATGGAGTTACTGTGAGCTCAAAATGATAATCTAGGATAGACTATTTGGAAAATCCATTAAAGAGAAGGTAAACCCTTAAGGGTATTAAGAAAGATGGATGTATCAGGAGCTAATAAAGCCAAACAAAATGCTTTTAGAAGAAAAGAAAAAAGATGGATGGTACTTGGGTTATTGGACATGACAAGGGCTGTCGAGCTGGGATAAATTAAAATAAAAACCAATACCGAAATGGTGGTGGGCATGACTTTTGGGGGTAGTAAGTACTCTCTATTAGAGGGGAACACATTTGTGTTGGAGAGAGCGGAAGGTAATTTTTGAGTGCTATGATGAAGTTAGACTGTTGATTCTTCAGCAGATGGGCATGCTGGGGAGTCGTGTTTAGGGAAGCATTATGTCAGTGAGTTATTAGATTTTGTGAAGAGCTCTTTGAATGATCTTAACTCTGAATTGACAGAAATTTTAAAATATTAGGAGTGATGAATGTAATTGTTTTGGCTATAGCTTTGCAAGAACGTGTAAACCATTGGCCAGCTTATTAGAGCAAGTTAACTAATACTAAATTTCAAATTGTGTGCTCATTTATAATACCAGATAACTTTCAATTGCAGATTTAGTACCTCAAAACAGACTCTTATGTGGATTCCAGATTCCTTTTTTTCCAGGTATTTCATAATTTTCTTCATTACTGTTCTTAATATACTTAGTATTTATCAAAATAGTAAGAATTTTCTTTAATATTTTTTTCTCAAACAAAAATTCTTAACTTTTAAAATACAATTTTTTTCCATTTTTTGTTTGAATAAAGTTTCCTTCTTAACGGCAGAAAAAAAAGACAAAATAACTTTTGTTTTTATTTTGCTTTGGAGATACGATGGCTCATTTAAATTGATCATTAACATTTGATAAAGAATTAGGACATTTATTCATACTCAGATTTTAAAAACTAACTAGCTTATTGTTGTGACTTCTAGCTTGCTGAGTGGGAGAATTTCAACACTTCGAGATGAAACTGGTGCTGTAAGTATAATGTGCAGTGTTTCCAAATTAGATTAATGCTTATGTTTGATCCTTATTATATAGTGGCTCTTAGAAAGCTAACATTTTAATAACCACTAAATGAAAGTGAGATAATCTACTTAAAGTTTATTATTTTTTTGTCATGCTTAGAGTGTTTCTATTTGTATAGAACTCTAAATAGTAAATACGAAATATAGTAATTCAATGTTCATGATTAGAGAGATTGTAGGATATGAGTTTGCATTGTCAACAGAGTACTTTTAATCAGTAATTAAAATTTTAACAGTAAGTAGATTAATGTAAATACTACAATATTTTGATATTGAATTAGAATGGTATAAATTGTAAATAGGAAAGTTCTACTTTTTTTAATTTTTTTAAATATATTTTTTTATTGATTTTTTAAAGAGAGGAAGGGAGAGGGATAGAGAGTTAGAAACATTGATCAGCTGCCTCCTGCACACCCCCTACTGGGATGTGCCCGCAACCAAGGTACATGCCCTTGACCAGAATCGAACCCGGGACCCTTCAGTCCGCAGGCCGACGCTCTATCCACTGAGCCACACCGGTTAGGGCCTACTATTTTTTATTTTGGAGAATAACCTTATGAATTTGTACAGCAACAGTGGAATGAGGGAAGTAAAGAACTATTATGTTTCAGTACAAAAGGAGTCGGTTTATGCATTAAAAAAGCAGTTGGATGGTACAGCAGCATGTACAGTACATGTCTCCTCCCGGAAGCAGAAGGGCTTTCTGTTAGGAGGCAGCAGCGTGGTACAGGTGTCCATCTGCTTTGGTGATATTTGCAGCAAAAGCAGGCTTGCCTATTTGAGGTTATAAGAAAGACATCCATAATAAGATCTCCACAAATCTGTCGTGTTTCTTCAACTTCTGATTGGTTCTAATAAGAAGAAAAGCAAAAATGTATGAAGGTAGAAGAACTTCATTCATTGATATGCATAATTGACCATGGGAAAAAGAGTTTTGTTACCACTCCCCTCATTAACTTACATAAGCTTTAAAAGATGTTCAGTTTTATGGTTAGAGCTTTTGTAATTGATTGAAGAGTGTTGGTACATATTCCTGTGAAAAGTTATCAATTATGTATTTAATTCAAGTACATCATTTCAGTGATGCCCATGTAAGTCGCAAGTTAAGTAAGTTACCATCACTGTCACCAGTAATTAATAATAGAAGAAAGTATTATTTATGTATACTATTTTCAAAGTATTCACTGAATTCTAGAATATTTCAGATAAAAATGTTCCCTCCAGTGTTAATTTTACCAAAAATCTCAAAGTAAATGAGAGAACTGACTTATTAGATACCATTTTCCTACATATTAAAATGCAACAATTTAGCAATAGCTTTTTTGGAGGAGGACAGACACTGCAACCTCAGATGTATTCTAGGGAAATACAGTAGTTCAGTAATTCAGTCTTTGTTCCCTAAGTGAGACTTACAGACATTGAAGTTAGAAGTTGCAGTTATACTTGGAGCATCATTTCAGATGTTTATTAAAACAGTCCATCATTTGCAGATATTTATTGATAGAGACCCGGCAGCATTCGCACCCATTTTAAATTTTCTTCGGACAAAAGAATTAGACTTAAGGTAAGAAGTGCATCCTTTTACAATCTTATTGATGAATTTTTTTTGGTATATTTTATGAAGGTAAAGTTTTGTTCTTACAGTACTATTTCGTTTGAAAGTTTTCTCTGAATTAAACTCTCGTAGGTGGAGGCCTCCACCATCCCTGCCTCCAGCCGGCGCTAGCAGCCTCCTGGCCAGTTCCCCCCACTTCATTCTTGCATCCCTACCATTTATTTCCCACACTCTCTTCTAAAAATACAAATCTGATCTGGTTACCACTCTCCTGAAAATGTCTGGTATATGTTACTGGGTTCGTGGCTAAGGATTTCGGTATTTTATACTGTTGCTTAAGGCTCTCTCTAATCTAAAACCCCTGCTTAATTTCTCTTGCTTCAACACTTGCAACCTTTTCATCCTGATTTCTTCCCTGGTCTCTGCTGTATCCACCTAATACAGGTAGTCATAGCAATCATTACACTTACTCTGGAGTCTGTCTTCCATTAGACTTACATTCCAAAAAGGCGAGCACTGCTCGCTATATATCCCAGGATCTAGTTGTATTTGATGTGTAGTTAGTTCAGAGGTTCAGTACGTGGGGGAGAGGGAGATGGTGGATAAATGAAGGGTCATTTGAACTATTTTAACCTTGCCAGGGTCTGGATTCTTACCAGGGAGCTACGATTTCATTTGTATTGTACTGTTCTTTTATTTCCTAAATTCTTAATGAACATTCAGTAAGAATGTATTAACATTTTATAGTCACAGCCTTTGAAATCCCAGCTGTATCCTTGAGCCGCTTCTTTATATTATCTAACTTTGCTTAGGTTCACTAGAATATGAGCTCCTTGAAGGCAAGGACTGCTCTCTGTCTGGTTGGCTTCTGCTGTGTTCCCAGTGTTAAGACAGTGCCCACAGTAGCTGCTCAGTAAATATTTATGGAATGAATACAAGAGATTGTTGGGTCTGTTTGTTTGATGTTTGGCCTGGCGTTGGATGGAAGTGGGAAGAATATTACTAAGTACTTATTTCTTTATAAAAGTAAAATTATTTTGACCCATAGCACTTGATGGATTAAAGAAGCCTAACCTTACTGCTAGTCGGTGTCCTTGTGACTACTCCACAGCCAGATAACCCATGAGAGACAGAACTGGTTTAAATATCTGTATTACCGACTGCCTTCCTGTAGATTCCTGGCTTTTTATTTCCACACGACTGTACTGGGACATCTTCATCAGGCTGGCCTTTCCCCTACTTTCTATTTTGCTTGTTTTTTTTTGTTTTGTTCCTGATGAGGTCATTTATCTGACTTTATTCATTCACTGGGTATTTATTGCATAATAGTTATGTACAAGTGCTGTGCTAGGCGTTGTGCAAGATACACAAAAATAGATTCAAAATAGATCCTGCCTAGGGAGCTTACAGTATAATCAGGGAGGTTAAATATGCATAGAAATGATGGTCATAAAAAGTGAGTCCATTAATGCCATAGAGGAATGATACGGTACTAACCCTGTAAAGCCCTGATTGCTCAGTTAGTCACCCATTTCATCTGTATGTGAATGGTTTTAAAGTAAGAGAATGTTTTTGTTGGTGTGCAGTTTTTTTTATTTAGACTTTTTCAAATGGTTAAGGAATTAGAAGAAAGGAAGTTTTAAAGCCTTGTGGGTCTGTTCACACTAAGCACTACGACTTTTCCTTTTGCTTCTGATGCTAATCCGAGTTGCACTGTTGGAGGACTCATGTCCTTTGTTTCTTTGTAGGGGAGTGAGTATTAACGTTCTCAGGCACGAAGCTGAGTTTTACGGGATCACGCCGTTGGGTATGTGTTCTGATGTTCCTACTTACGGTTTGACCCTTTGTGCACAAAACTGCCCCAATACCATGTGTCCTCTGCCAGGTCCTAGTTTGGGATGGACTAGGTCAGTGTGGGTTTTCATGGCAAGAAGATGTTAGCAGCTGGTTTAACTTACACCCGCTCCTGTCCCCGTGTCCTCTCGCTGGAGAGCGTGGCAGCGGAGAGCTGCTTCTCGGGTGCGTGCATCTGACAGGTGTGTCTGGCGTTTTCAGTGAGAAGGCTCCTGCTGTGCGAGGAGCTGGAGCGCTCGTCCTGCGGCAGCGTCCTCTTCCACGGCTACCTGCCCCCACCAGGTACTTGCACTGTGCTCAGTCCTTCTAAGTGCTTGTTCTCATGAAGCAGGTATAGTTACACTCCGGTATGAATGGGGAGAAAGAAACGTATTCTTTGATTCTTTCTGACCTATGAACCTACTAGGAATGGTGAGAACTTTAATTGTGATAGAAGTTAAGTCAGCACACGTTCAGGCAGGTACATGCCAGAGTGTGTTGGTACCGACCAGCAGGCTTGTGAGCTAGAAGGTCTCTGTGGCCACCACTCAGCTCTGCCGTGCACACTGCAGAGAGGAGGGGACGTGACCGCTCTGTACAACTTCACTTCCATAAACAGCCACCGGCGGCCTGGGCCGGGGCCCTCCTGCCCACCCGATGCCAGATCACTGGCAGTCGGTCTCCTGTGAGAGCCCAGGTCTGCACAGGTGTGTCCGGTGCAAGACGGGCAGGTGTGCTGCACGTCACCTCCACCCACTTCAGGCAGAAGAGTTCTGCCTTCCCGTGGCCTCTGAGCAGGGTTCATCCAGTCGCTCCCCTGCCGAAAGGAGACGGCGAACGTCTGGGGCAGTTCAGCTCCAGAGCAGCTTGAAGTAGTGCATGGGACCCAAGGCCTAGTCACTGCGGTGGAGACACTGGCGTGGACTGAACTAGTGATGGATTTCACTGCCCTAGAGCTGGTGGAAGTGGAGTGTAATATGATAAAGCTTAATCTCATTTCTGTATACCGTCTGTTGAAAGTTTTATTTTATTTTTTTTCATTTTTTTTTTAATGGTAATTAGATTGCAGTACATTGCTGTATTGGAAAATATATGTTGACTATAATGAACTGCATGTTTTTATGTCTGGTATAATGCAAAATTTTAAATTGTTTCAGGTGAACTTAGAAATAAATTATCTTACTTCCTTTCGTAGGTATTCCTAGTCGTAAAATAAACAACACAACTAGGTCCTCGGCCGATTCTAGGAATGGACTGAACTCTGTGGAAGGTGAGGCTCGGGGCGGTGGTGCCCAACCCGTCCTCTCTGCCTCTGGCGAGGAGCCTGCCAGGCTAGGTAAGCGTGATGACGCAAATAGAGACAATGCACGTGCTCAGTTCTAGCTGATACTGAGGATTTACAGAGATGTACTTTTTGCCTCACCTTGCTTTTTAATTCAGATTTATCGTTTACATCTTAAACTGTAATTTAGCATGTAATTTTTGTATAAAAAGTATGTAAGTCCTGTTTGCTGTAAGTCTGAAGTGCAGAGGTTGGCAGACTTCTATGTGAAGGGCCAGATAGTAAATATCTCGGGCTTCGTGGGCTACCGGGCTCTGTGGGAGCCGCAGCTCTGCTGTGGTGGCGTGGAGCAGCCACAGACGGTGCGTAAACACGTGTGCACGGCTGTGCTCCCGCAGAACTGTCAGGACAGGCAGAGGACTGGGGGCGGGGGAGGCCTGTGCTGTACATAAAATATTTCCTTCTTTAAATTGGCAGGATTTCCTGTGGACCCACGCAAGGTGCTGATCGTGGCTGGCCACCACAACTGGATCGTGGCTGCCTACGCCCACTTCGCTGTCTGCTACAGGTACTGTGCAGGTCCTCATGGCTGATGTTGCTTTTAATTTGGGGGGTAGTTTCAGTGATTGTGCTTTTATATGCGTAGATTGAAGAGCTGTTTCTTCCAGCCGTCAGATTTTCCCTGTTCTCACTTCTGTATCTCTGTTAGATTCAGTTTGCTTTTATTTTCATAGCTAAGTTGGTAAGCACTGCTGGTGGCCTTATATGTTTTAGATCATTCCCAGACAGTATGAAGTTACAGTGGGGCCTTGACTTACAAGTGTCCCAACTAACGAGTGTTTTTTGAGATACGAGCCATCTCTCGGCCGATTTTTTGCTTTGAGTTGCAAGCTCAAAAAAATTCGGATTACGAGCCAGCTTCAGATACCCCACCGCTAGTTGGCGCAGCGAACGTCACAGTGATTTGTCATACGAGTAATTTGAGTTATGAGCTCCGTCACGGAACGAATTAAACTCGTAAGTCAAGGCCCCACTGTACTCCTTGCTTATTAGATACCTAGCTTCTGAGCCACTTAACTATTGTGGGACCCGACCCGAGGGATGATGACCCGAACCGCGTGCTTTTCTGTCCGCATGTTTCCGTCTCTTGTGCTTCGAGTAGCGAGGGGTAAGGCTCCACACGGGTCATGACAAACATGCCTTGGGAGTGAGGTGGTGACACAGGGCAGTCGTGGGCAGAAGTGATGTCTTTTAATGTGTGCGGTGCGTGAGACTTTCCAGAGGGAGTTTGGCTTTTACTAATTCTTTCTCAGAAAGTAAAAGGAGTGAGGAAGAATGTAGACCAGTGGATTTTATTTTTAATTGGAGAAAGGATGGGTTCTTAGTTCAAAATCACAATTGCTATGAGAAATGATGATGACAGAGAATGGTATAGAACAGTGGTCGGCAAACTGCGGCTCCCGAGCCACGTGCGGCTCTTTGGCCCCTTGAGTGTGGCCACGAAGTTTCCATCAAACTGTACGTGCGCGCCTGCACGTGGTATTTTTTGGAAGAGTCACACTCAAGGGGCTGCAGTTTGCCGACCACTGGTATAGAAGCACAAAATGGTAGAACCAGTGGTCGGCAAACTGCAGCCCCTATAGTAGTAGAACCATTTTGTAGTAAAAGTACAAAATAGTAGCTTAGGCCAGCGGTCGCCAGTCAGTGGTCTGTGAGGTCCGAAAGGTTGGCAACCGCTGGCTTAGACTATGATACCGTTTAATCTAATTGCTGAAAAATCAAAGAAAATGTATTTTGTCACTATTATGTTTAAGAGGAAATAGCCACAATAGATTAAAAAATATTTAGAATGTCTTCTGCAGATTACAGATATATTTTAAAGAATCCTTGATGTATTTTTTTAAAATCTGAGTTTATGATAGGTTTGCCATATGTGGTTAAAAAAAAAAGCCTTTTATATCAGTAACCTCCGCCTTTTATTTCATTGCAATAGAGGTTCAGTGGAAACTCCATTTTGAGAGCATTGTGTATATTTTTCATTGAAATTGAATAATATGGAAGTGATTTTGTAGATGATTTCCTTTGGGGATGACTCTCGTGGGAAGCAAGAATGATTAAAAAGAAAAAAATGAATTTGGGGGAGTGTTATTTGAACGTGTTGGCACACAGATCTGACGTGCGCAGACCATTTCATTTGTGGAGTGGCACGTGCGTCTCTGTGTTGAGGGATTCCAGGAGAGCTGTGAAGCGGGCGTGCCGAGTGCCATCTGCATTGCACAACAGCGCTACAGACGCCTGCCTGCCAGACGGACACGTGCTGTTGCGCAGTCAGTCCCTGAGTGACAGGTGGGAGGAGGGTGCAGCGGCATTTCCTGCTCTTTAATTTTGACCATAACCTTTCTGTGCCTTCACGAGTGTCAGTGATGTCAGAGCCCAGGCAGAGAGTGACAGAGGGAAAGAACCGAGAGCCCCATGGAGTTCTTAACTTACTCAGCACAGGGGCAATAAGTTTTCCAAAAGAAGAAACTCAAATTATTTTAAGAGGGTAATTTTTCCTGCAAGTTGTTTTTCCACTGCTTTATATACCAACTAGAGGCCCAGTACATAAAATTCGTGCACGGGTGAGGTGTTCCTCAGGCTGGCCTGCATCCTCTCCAATCTGGGAGCCTGCCTGCCTGATTGCCCCTAACTGCTTCTGCCTGCCAGCCTGATCGCCCCCTAACCACTCCCCTGCCAGCCTGATTGCCCTTAACCGCTTCTGCCTGCCTGCCAGCCTGATTGACGCCTAACTGCTCCCCTGCCGGCCCGATCACCACAACTGCCCTCCCATGCCAAAACCCGCCTCCACTGGGACCTGTCTCCTCCGCACGAGGCCATCTTGTGGCGACGTTGTGTGCCAGGGCGTGAGGACCACCTAGGCCCGTGGTTGGCAAACTGTGGCTCGTGAGCCACATGCGGCTCTTTGGCCCTTTGAGTGTGGCTCTTCCTAAGCCTTAGGAGTACCCTAATTAAGTTAATAACAGTGTACCTACCTATATAGTTTATTTTATTTATTTATTTATTTTTACTATTTTTTTTTATTAATGTATTACAAATGTGTCCTCATCCCCCCATTAATCCCCAACCCCCCCACCCCACACACACATACACTCATGCTCCCATCCCCCTGTTGTCCATGTCCATTGGTTTGGCTTATATACGTGTATACAAGTCCTTCGGTTGAGCTCTTCCCCTTACCCCCACCCTCCCCTACTTTCCTTCTGGGGATTGATAGCCTGATCGCTGTTTCTCAGTCTTTGGATCTGTCCCTTTTCATCAGTCTATGTTGTTCTCTATAATCCACAAATGAGTGAGATCATGTGGTATTTATCTTTCTCTGGCTGGCTTATTTCACTTAGCATAATGCTCTCCAGTCTGTTTGAGGCAGCTCTGCCTCTGTATCTATTTTTGTTCATGAGTTTATAATGGTCTTTATTATCCATGAATGAGTGAGATCATGTGGTATTTTTCCTTCATTGACTGGCTTATTTCACTTAGCATAATGCTCTCCAGTTCCATCCATGCCGTTGCAAATGGTAAGAGTTCCTTTTTTTCTTTTTTTTTTTTTACAGCAGCATAGTATTCCATCGTGTAGATGTACCACAGTTTTCTAATCCATTCATCTACTGATGGGCACTTAGGCTGTTTCCAGATCTTAGCTATGGTGAACTGTGCTGCTATGAACATATGGGTGCATATATCCTTTCTGATTGGTGTTTCTGGTTTCTTGGGATATATTCCTAGAAGTGGGATCACAGGGTCAAATGGAAGTTCCATTTTTAATTTTTTGAGGAAAACTCCATACTGTCTTCCATAGTGGCTGCACCAGTCTGCATTCCCACCAGCAGTGCATGAGTGTTCCTTTTTCTCCGCATCCTCTCCAGCACTTGTCATTTGTTGATTTGTTGATGATAGCCATTCTGACAGGTGTGAGATGGTACCTCATTGTTGTTTTGATTTGCATCTCTCGGATGATTAGTGACTTTGAGCATGTTTTCATATGTCTTTTGGCTTTCTGAATGTCCTCTTTTGAAAGGTGTAGATCCTTTGCCCATTTTTTGATTGAATTGTTTATCTTCCTTTTGTTAAGTTGTATGAGTTCCCTATAAATTTTGGAGATTAGATCCTTATCAGATATGACATTGGCAAATATGTTTTCCCACGCAGTGGGTTTTCTTCTTTTGTTGATGGTTTCCTTTGCTGTGCAGAAGCTTTATATTTTGATGTAGTCCCATTTGTTCATTTTCTCTTTAGTTTCAAGTGCCTTAGGAGCTGTATCAGTGAAGAAATTGCTTCAGCATATGTCTGAGATTTTGTTGCCTTTGGATTCTTCTAGAATTTCTATGGTTTCTCGTCGTACATTTAAGTCCTTTATCCATTTTGAGTTTATTTTTGTGTAATGTGTAAGTTGGTTGTCTAGTTTCATTTTCTTGCATGTATCTGTCCAATTTTCCCAACACCATTTATTGAAGAGACTATCTTGACTCCATTGTATGCTCTTGCCTCCTTTGTCAAATATTAATTAAGCATATTGATTCGGGCTGATTTCTGGGCTCTCTATTCTATTCCATTGATCTATATGTCTGTTCTTGTGCCAGTACCAAGCTGTTTTGAGAACAGTGGCTTTGTAATACAGCTTGATATCTGGTATTGAGATCCTACTTACTTTGTTCTTTCTCAGGATCGCAGCAATATATAGTTTAATTTTAAAAAATTTGGCTCTCAAAAGAAATTTCAATCGTTGTACTGTTTATATTTGGCTCTGTTGACTAATGAGTTTGCCGACCACTGACCTAGGCTTTTATTAGTATAGATAAATTCACACCTTAAAAGAAATGGAAGCACACAGTGCACCCTGGGTAGTCTCCCCTGGCTCGCTGGCTTCCTACGTTGCTAGGCTTCACTCCTGCTTCTTTCTCGCTGGGTTTGGAGCAGTTCCTTGCACTAATGCAGAGGAGTTGTCTAATGCCACCTTGGAGCTTCACATCGCACTTTCGAGCTTTCGTCTTTGTGGGATTTACTTCTTGTATGTGGTGTGAGATTTAGGAACCTATTTTCCTCCCAGTGGGTAGGTACTTATGTTTTGATTGTTACAGAAATCATCCTTTCACACTTAAACATGAACGCTTTTATTTTGCTACACACACACACACACAATCTAATTTTAGACTCTTATGATCTTACATGTTGCCTCTTCCCATACACTGTACGTCAGTGTGTTATAATAAGCTCCAAAACTCGTGGGCCTGGTTCCCTCCTGTGTTTCTGTGAGACCTTCCGTGGAAGGTAGCCACACTCCTTGCATAGAATCCTGTCTGCCAGGTATCGGCTCATCGGCTCACCGGAGCAGGAGGCAGGCGGGCGCCAGGATAGCAGCACTCACTCTGTAGTATTTTATATTTTAAATTCTGCATTACCTCTGTGGAAAGTGATAGAGCAAATATGTCTTCTTTGTACTTAACTTTTTAACTTACAAACTAAAGTAAATTTACACATTGGATTAAGTTCTGTGGTTGTTATAATTGTTTTCAAATACGCTATCTTGATACTTCTACTCTTTTTTTTTTTTTTTGCCTTCTCCTTATTTTGTAATACCCAAATTTCTATAGAGAAAAAAGAACTTGGAGATATGAACCCCAAAGACTAGATTGCGTATACAGGGTGTCCCCCAAAAATGTATACACACTTTAACAGCTGACAGCTCAATTGATGTTTCTTTCTTTTCAGATTTAACCTATTGGAATTAATAATGGTATTCAAAGTGTGTATACATTTTTGGGGGACACTGTAGTGTTATTATTTCTGTTCCTAATGATCACAACATCCCATCACTCATCTCGTTGCATCACTTCTGCCTCTCCTCACTGAACAGTTAGTCCCTAAGAACATCAACATTTGATTTCTCAATGTGTGTCAGTTTTCAGAGTTTGTTAGATAATTGCTTCCATTTGTTTATCTTAAAACATGAATCCCATCTGGTGGCTGAATAGGGTAATTACAGATCATTCAATGCTTGGGAAAATTTGATATATTTCTCTCTTGCTTTGAAGTTAATTAAGGCAATCTTAATTCCTGAAATTAATAAGGAGGATCATTTTTTTTTGTCTGAGTTATAGTTGTGTTATTTTAGCATACATTTAAAAAAAAAGTTTTTATTGATTTTAGGAAGAAGAAGGGAGAGGGGTAGAGAGACAGAACATCAATGATGAGAGTGCATCATTGATCAGCTGCCTCCTGCACACCCCCTACTGGGGATCGAGCCCCCAACTCGGGCATGTGTCCTGACCAGGAATCAAACAGGTGACCTCTTGGTTTGTGGGTCCTGGCTCAACCACTGTACCACACTGGCTTGGCTAGCATACATTTTAAAACAAAAATGGAACTGGAGTGATTTCATTTGGGTCTTTCAGACTGTCATATCTAAGTACCTGAGTTTGACCTTTGGACGAATGTGTTAGGTTGTACATAAAGGAACATTATTTTTTTCTTTGTTTTGTTTATCCTTTTAGCTGAGGCAAAGAGAAGCTTTATAGTTTAGTTTCATCTATTTAGTGTAACTTTGAAGATAGGTAGGTATTCTGTAGTTAAAGTCAGGTCGCCCATTGCCACGATTGCACAACTTCCCAGATGTGGGAAGGCTTGCCGTACAACCACACGGAGTACGTGTCTGAAAGACTTATGATGGGGGGAAATTATTAAAAATTTACAGGTGTGATATCAGAGATTAAATATTAAAGAAGGCATTAAATGTATGTGGTCAACTACACATCTGAATCCTGGGAAGCCTGTATGTACGGGGAATTAATAGGCCTCTTTTCCACTTAGAATGAAACCTTTCAAGTCCAGTCCTCAGAAGGGTTTCCCAGCCTCGGGTTTCCTGCGTTTGCTGGTGCCGAGGTGTTGGAGGGATGTTATATCCATCGCTCCTTCTCTCAGGTGCCTGGGGAGACTGTCCTCTCAGGTACGAGAAGCAATAGATTGAGAGTGTGTGGTCGCAGTTACTAATAATAACTGAAAAGGGTAATAATGATCCTAAAATTCCGATTTTTGTTAGCCATACCTACCCAGAATTAATGATAGTAGCAATTTTTTGTGGAGAAAAATGGAAGGTTTAGCTTAAGTTGCTAATGCCCCCTCCTTTTTTTTTTTTTTTTGAGGCCTTTCCTAAATTATTCTTGGCAGAAGTATAGAACTCTAATCTCTTTGTAAGTGGTTTCGATTTTGTATGTATGTAAGAAGACATTTCAGGACTACTTTCCTGGATTTTAGACGGTAAACACCAACAACGTTTTGTGTTTAACATAAAGGCAGGGGGTGAGCTGTGAACAGTAGACTTTGTGGGGCGTGCGCTGCGCTGTCTGCCGAGTTGCCGCGAGTCACCTGTGCCCGTTCTCACTTGACAGAATCAAAGAGTCCTCGGGGTGGCAGCAGGTGTTCACAAGCCCGTACTTGGACTGGACAGTCGAACGAGTAGCTCTGAACGCGAAGGTGGTCGGAGGTCCCCATGGGGACAAGGACAAAATGGTCGCCGTGGCCTCGGAGAGCAGCATCATCCTGTGGAGCGTCCAGGACGGAGGCAGCGGGACGGAAGTCGGTGGGAAAGCTTTGTTTCTGCTGCGTTTGCTGTGTCTGTGACATGCTGACGCTTAGCGGGTGCCCGTGAATAGCAAAGCTAATTGGTGGTAACGGGGCCGCTCAGTGGGAGAGAAAGGATCTTTAAGGAGGGGAAAAGTGACGTTTTAGTAGGAAGAGAGTCTTTGCACCACTTTACTGCACCCGAAACCTAGCGCAGAAGAATTTAAGGACCAGTACAAGTCAGTGCCGCTGCTCTGCCGCGTGCCAAGCGCCTGCTGTTTACCCAGCGTGCTCTGCACCCGCCGTGCAAATGTCAGCTGGTGCTCTAGCACAAAGCATGTCCACACCACGAGCTTGTGGCCAGACATTCACATAAAAGCTCTGCACTGACCGGTCGGTGCTGGTACCGAAGAATAGAAGCAGAGCTCCAGGCCAGCGCCAGCCCTGTGCTCAGCTGTTCGCAGGAAAGCAGTGCGGGTCTGCAGACGCCATGTGGTCCCCGTGGAGTCTCTCTGTGGCCGTGCTGGGCTCCTGGTGGCCTCTTCGTCCGCTGAGCCGCCTGTCCAGTTGTTCCTTTCCCAGTAGGTGTGGGCATTCTGTAGCCAGTAGATGCCATCACATGACCTGCGAGATGCTTCCTGCCTGTTTCACTTCCAGGATAAAAGTCCCGCAGACATTTCTGGCTTTTAAAGAGTTTTTCCCTTTTATTTAAAAAAAAAAAAAAAATATATATATATATATATATATATATATATATATATACACACACACATATACATATATATATAATATTTAATATAATATTTAATTAAAATATTTAATATATATATTTTTAATTTCCTTATTGATTAAGGTATTACATGTGTCCTTATCCCCCCATTGCCCCCCACCCCCCCCACTCATGCCCTCACCCCCCTGTTGTCTGTGTCCTTTAGGCATGCATATAAGGTCTTTGGTTGATCTCTCCCCCAACCCCCACCCTCCCCTACCTTCCCTCTGAGGTTTGAGCATCTGATCGATGCTTCTCTGTCTCTGGATCTGGTTTTGTTCATCAGTTTATGTTGTTCATTATATTCCATAAGTGAGTGAGATCATGTCATATTTATCTTTCTATGACTGGCTTATTTCGCTTAGCATACTGCTCTCTAGGTCCATCCATGCTGTTGCAAATGGTAAGAGTTCCTTCCTTTTTACAGCAGCATAGTATTCCATCGTGTAGATGTACCACAGTTTTCTAATCCATTCATCTGCTGATGGGCACTTAGGCTGTTTCCAAATCTTAGCTATGGTGAATTGTGCCACTATGAACATAGGGGGTGCATATATCCTTCTGATTGGTGTTTCTAGTTTCTTGGGATATATTCCTAGAAGTGGGATCACAGGGTCAAATGGAAGTTCCATTTTTAGTTTTTTGAGGAAACTCCATACTGTTCTCCACAGTGGCTGCACCAGTCTGCATCCCACCAGCAGTGCACGAGGGTTCCTTTTTCTCCGCATCCTCTCCAGCACTTGTCGTTTGATTTGTTGATGATAGCCATTCTGACAGGTGTGAGATGGTACCTCATTGTCCTTTTGTTTTGCATCTCTCAGGTGATTGGTGACTTTGAGCATGTTTTCGTGTGTCTCTTGGCCTTCCTTCTGTCCTCTTTCGAAAAGTATCTATTTAGGTCCGTTGCCCATTTTTTGATTGGATTGTTTATCTTCCTTTTGTTAAGTTGTATGAGTTCCCTGTAAATGTTGGAGATTAAACCCTTATCGGTGATAACATTGGCAAATACGTTCTTCCATGCAGTGGGCTTTCTTGTTTTGTTGATGGTTTCCTTTGCTGTGCAGAAGCTTTTTATTTTGATGTAGTCCCATTTGTTCATTTTCTCTTTAGTTTCCATTGCCCTAGGAGCTGTATCAGTGAAGAAATTGCTTCGGCATATGTCTGAGATTTTGCTGCCTGTGGATTCCTCTAGTATTTTTGTGTTTTTAAGTCCTTTATCCATTTTGAGTTTATTTGTGTGTATGGTGTAAGTTGGTGGTCTAGTTTCATCTTTTTGCATGTATCTGTCCAATTTTCCCAACACCATTTATTGAAGAGACTGTCTTGACTCCATTGTATGTTCTTGCCTCTTTTGTCGAATATTAATTGAGCATATTGGTTCGGGCCGATTTCTGGGCTCTCTATTCTATTCCATTGATGTATATGTCTGTTCTTGTGCCAGTACCAGGCTGTTTTGAGAACAGTGGCTTTGTAATACATCTTGATATCTGGTATTGAGATCCCACCTACTTTATTCTTTCTCAGGATCACTAGAACTATTCGGGGTCTTTTTAAAAATATATTTCTTTTACTTTAAACTCTGAACATTTGTTCTCAATGGACCCAGACATTGCATAAGAGACAATAAGGCAAGCTACTAACATCTATAAAGTTGAAGGAAAGGTCATTTTTATTTTTAAGCTTTTCCCACAGTTTGCCCAGTTCCTTTAAAGTCCCCCCCTTCCGCGGGTCAGAACGGACGGGCCGTGTTCGTGGGCATCTTCTAGCTTAGACGGTGCAGGTGCAGGCGGAGGAGCGGCTGGTGGCCCATTTTGAAGCCAGGGATCCAGCTCTAAATAGAAGGAAAACACACCTTAACATTTTATTTTAGATTATGGACAGTTTTAAGTAAACTTAATAATTTTGAAAGGTCTTCAGAACATGTTTAAAAGGAATATGCAAAACACAGCAACGAACGTATCGTTGTTTTGTGTGTTTCTCTGGAGGCGGGAGGGAAACCTGGATTTCCACACGATAATGTAGTGGACAGTGCTGAGGCTACAGCGATTGTGAGACAGAACTGAAGCTGCTAGTAGAGGGTAGTGGAAATGGTTAAAATAAACTGAGTGAATCTTGGGCAACTTAGAGTTGGTTACCCCCAACCCTACCACCAGAGATTCTAGCAAACGTAAGACCTTACCACACGTCACGTAGCCAGGACCCCGTACTCTCCTAAGATAATGAGTAAAAAAGGGAATAATGACCCAGAAGGGGAGTCGGGTGTGGGGTGTTTTCTTTCTCAAACTGCCCCTGTGGTGTACCAGTCAGCGAAGGGGCTTGCTGGCCGGGCTGTGCTTGCACCGGCTCCTGGGGGAGGAGCTGTGCTGTGAGGCCCACATAGTAATTGTTCACACTCCGTACGAGACGGTTCGTTATCCCACGTTCTCCGGGCCTGACGGCAGCATCCGGGCGGTGGTCAGGCTGGTGTGTCTGCGACGGGCTGCCCTCCCTTCCCTGTGACTGCAGGGAGCAGGGCGGTGCTGCTGGCGGGGCTGCAGGCACTGTGTCGCCCAGCGGGCCCTGCAGGACAGGCCTTGTCATTGCTGGTCTTGCCCCCCCTGCCGAGGGCGGTCAGGCTGCGGGGCCTAAGCAGCAGTGACACTGTAAATGTCTTGGTCATTCAGAACGTCCTCCTCGATTTCCCAGGCCCTCGTCTCTCTCTAGAGCAGCGGTTCTCAACCTGTGGGTCGCGACCCCATTGGCGGTCGAACCACCCTTTCACAGAGGTCGCCTAAGACCATCCTGCATATCAGATAGGTACATGACGATTCATCACAGTAGCAACATGACAGTGATGAAGTAGCAACGACAATAATGTTATGGTTGGGTCACAGCGTGAGGAACTGTATTTAAAGGGCCAGAAGGTTGAGAACCGCTGTTCTAGAGTAATCCATGTAGTTTGGTTTTCCTGGTTTTGTTTCTACCTTTAGCCGAGCCCGTGGTACTGCAGGTAGTTTCGCATGTTTCGCATGCTCCGAACAATTGTTCGACATCAAAGTGAAAGTCCTGTTCCGTAAGAATTCTTGAAATTGCACGTGAAATGATGATTTCTGCTTGAAGAGGCAAGTTTCCTTCTCAGCCAGGTCTGGCCAAAGGGCTGAGCTTTTTTGTGTGTTAATTTTATTTTGCTGGTTTTTTTGGTGTTTTTTTTTTCTTGGTTGGACTAAAATAGTATATTCAGGTACATAAATATGTATTTACACATACAAAAATATACATATGAGACATTTCTATCAATAGCAGTGTTTTTTTCTTTCTTTTCATCCAGTGTCGGTTATTTTTATTCCTGAGAGATGTCTGGCTTTAGGATCGGTTAAGACTTTTCACGGTGTTATTGATTGCTGCTGGTCTTGTGTGCAGTGCAGTTTTGCACAGAACGAGGAATACCCACTACAGGTGTACAGTTCAAAAGAAATCAGTTCTCTCTCCCAGCTTACGGTTTTAATACATGCTGCCATTGCATTTAATTGGTTGTTTCTCTCGATGACTTCTTCAATGCCTTGGTTTTCCTAAGCTAGATGCTGAGAAAATTGTTCATGTAGTCACATAATAGGTACTTTTTTAAAAAGTAAAAAACTGATACCTGACACAGCTTAAAAACCACATTAAATAGGTGAGGTATTTTCCCATTATTTTTGGATAAAAAGACATTTTCATAAAGTGTTTTTCAAATAATTAAGGTGATACTATTTGTGTCAAAATTGGACTGTGACATTTTGAAGGTGAACTAGACACCGAGACCTTCCACTGCAGCTGCTTTAGAGACGAGAGAGCAAGAACCAGGAAGGCGGTGGGCAGCCTCCCGAGAGCCAGGGCCCCCTCGCCAGCTGTCCGCGCCCAGGGCAGCTCAGGCTTCCCTGCGTCAGACGTCATGCTCCTGCTCTCAATGTGGAATGTTGGTCCTTCCAACCTCCCTCACTACTCCCCCTCCCCCTTTCCTCAGGTTCCCTGGGCTTCCCATGCCCAGTCCCCCAGTTGATGAACTCCTGTTCACCTTTTTAAAAACCCACTCACACGACTTCTTTCCTAAGAAATCTCCTCAAACCCTTCCTACCCCTTGGCCCTCTGTGGGTAGTTTATACCTGTGTATCTTCTGTTACTGTTACCTTAGGCTCTAATTGGCTGTTGGCATTTTTTCCTCTATTTATACCATAAGCTCCTGGCTTGTGTTGTCAATCCATGGCCTAACATAGTGCCTTGTGTATAAATTACCCTGACATCTACTTGCTGGGAAATGAGGGGTTTAGACAAGCAGAGTGAAGGCCTGGGTGTCTGAGTGTTGAATGACTCCTTTGTTTGTCCCCCCACCCCCACACCCCCCTTTTTTTTTATTTCCAGGTTCTAGATCATTGAGGGTCCCAAGTCTGTATTCCTCAGACCAGTGGTTCCCAGACACCTGGTCCATGAGCTGCAGCTAAATCTCCATGTACTTTCTAGCAGCGCAGTGGCTTTCTGATTGAGGGGCCTGGCATAGCTCCTGGGGCCCGTTACTTTATTTTGTTCTTTTTAAATCTACCTGGCAAATCAGAATGATCAACAGGTGCGGGAACCATGGCTTCGGATGACAGGCCGTCCTATCGGTGTGCGAGGACTTGGGGCAGGCGTCTGTCTGCTTAGGTGTAAGCTGTTGAAGAGTTGCTTCTTTCTGGTCCCCAAAGTGTTTAGCACCTAATTTGTAGACATGAGCCTCGGTTAAAAGCAGTCGCCTTTAAGATGTTTTTAAGGTTTGGGTTTGATTGATGACTGATCAGCCTCGTTATTTCTCATTACCGTTTAGGAGTGTTCAGCCTCGGCGTCCCCGTAGACGCTCTCTTCTTCATCGGTAACCAGTTGGTGGCCACGAGCCACACCGGGAAGGTGGGCGTGTGGAACGCCGTCACTCAGCACTGGCAGGTGAGTTCTACCTGGAGCAGGTGGCAGCCCTGAGAGCGTCTGAAACTCCTGCTGACTGTGCACCTGTTTGCTTGTTGTGGAGTCCATTTTGTTTCCGTTGGATTTTACAGAATAAGTGAATAAATTTAGTGGCAAATTTGCTTCTGGATAAAATTTGACTGTTTTTAAGAATTTGAAGTCATTCTGCAAAAAGCGTTTAAACTGTGATTTGCCATTTCTTAAATCCTAGACGTGGTTTGAGTTGAACCTTTTAGCTCCTTTTGCGCTTTCCTTTCCACAGGAACGGACCTGGCTCTGTGCTTTCACACTTGCTGCTCTGTCAGCACGTCCTTCCCCTCCTCTTCCTCGGTGACTGTCCAGTTCCCGAGCTTCACTTTTCTGCATGTTTCCGTGGCCTTTGCCCTCCCCCCGCGCTGGGCCGCGATGACCCCCCTCCCCCCTCTGATCGTGCTGCACCCTGATTTCCAACCGATCGCACTGCATTGTCGGTGTTTTTCTTGTTGCCCACAATGCACAAGCCTCTCATCCCTCTTCCCGAGCTGGAGTGCCTGGTACGCGGAGCGCATCGCACTGAGCGGCACCTGTGGGGCTGCACGCGCACCTCCTAGCTGTGCCAGGGGAGAGCATGGGTCTTCCTCATTGTCACTGCTCTGCTCTAGCAAACCGTACTTTCGGTTTGGTTTTGTAGTAAAAATCATGCCCCTTGCTTTTCTTTTAGCACAAATATAAGCAGCTATTAATTTGCAACTATGTTGATCTGCTTGGAAACTGAATTTTTATTCTGGTGCTTGAAAAAACAAAACATGAAGCGTATCTGCCTTAATGCCGTTTCCTAGGGAACAGGTGAAGCCTGCAGCGGGCAGAGTGAAAGTAGGGGAGCTGTCTTTTCACAGAAAGGAAGGTTACCGAGGGAAGACGTACTCTGCGGAAGTCGCTTGATCTGTGCCCTGGTCTCAGTCTGCCCTCGCTAGGTGACTGAGCAGGCCTGATCGCTGTGTGCCCTGCTCAGACCTGGCCCTCCGGTCCTCAGAGTGCTGCGGTCTCAGAACCATGTGCAGAAAGAGAGAATCCTCCTAAATTCGGATAGGAACGTGCCCCTGTGGAAATTCACATTTTTAAAAGCTGTAAATGGAATCACATACGTGGTCCTTCACCATTTGCTGTGCATGTGCGCGTGCATGTGTGTACGTACAAAACGCCCATTTCTAAGCCCCACCTACAGTGAATATTGGTGTGTGTTTTTTATTAAGAATTTTGAGAAAATGGAGCAGAAAATAAATTGTAATTAATATCTGACATCTGATGACAATCTCGCCACATCAGGTTCAAGATGTCGTCCCCATAACCAGCTATGACACCGCGGGGTCGTTCCTCCTGCTCGGCTGTAACAACGGGTCCATCTATTACATCGGTGAGTGAGCACGTCCTGCTTCCCAGGGCTCTTAAACGACAAGAACACGTCACCTTCTTTAGTGTTAAATAAACGCACTATTGGTTTCGACATGACCTGAGCGTTTCTGTTTCAGACATGCAGAAGTTCCCTTTGCGGATGAAGGACAACGACCTCCTCGTGACTGAACTCTATCACGACCCTTCCAATGACGCCATCACGGCGCTGAGCGTTTACCTCACCCCCAAAACAAGTCAGTGCCCGCAGGCGCCCTGCGTTCTTCCCCATTGCAGCGCTGGGACTCCATCCCCGTCTGCAGGAAGATTGCACTTGCTTTCATGTGGAAGTCAGGCATGGCCCAGAGACAGGCAGCAGCGGGGGCGTGACATCGAACCGGCCTCCTCCTCCAGCATCAACCCAAATTACCAAAATATTGACACATTGACCTTCCTATTGCAGCAGCTGATTTTGTTTTGAAATTAGGAGGCTTTATATTTTTTTAACCAGAGACAAAAGCTCTTAGACTGCTCATCTTTATTGGACAGAGATGAGCTTATTTCCTTTGCAGATTTCAAATTTAAGTTCTGGAAAGACATTTTACTTGGAAGTTCAGTGTCTATAACTTCCATTGCCTTTCAAAGGCCTTTGCAATGCAATTAACAAGTTCTGTAAATTACAAAGTTTTTATATTCTGGGGTGAACAATAAACATACATGGGAACTTAATAAATTATCAGTAATGAAAGGAATTTTAGGAAATTTATTAAATTTCCTAAAGGAGTTTTAAGAAATGTGCACAATAATATCGATAGGTGTGAATGTTACTGATAAAATGTCATTTTATGTAATTCACTAAAGGAAATAATTCTGTGGTCCGAAAAAAAACAATATTCTAGTGCACCAGGGGGTTTGGATTGAAACTGAGGTGAGCTTTTAACTGTATTGGGCTCAGCAAGCCAGGCCAGGCGCTCTTCATTAATGCTTACAGGCCGTCTCTGGCTCCTCCGTGGCTGTGATGGACAGGTGGGTGCACAGGTTAGAATCTCTGCTGCCCAGCCCTTCACAGCAAGCTTGCCCTCTGCAGACCGAGCGGCAGTTCCTCTGTCTGAATTAGAGGCTACGCTGCTTCTGCAGAGGCAGGAGCCGCCTACAGGCCAGAAGTGCTTTCCAGGGCCTCCAGGCATTGAGGCAAACCAGGCCAGGAGCTGGTAGAGTCAGAGGCTCCCCGTCTGAAGCTCTTGAAGAGGACAGGCCACCGAACCCCATCCTTCCTTAACCCTGGGTGGGGCCTGGGCACTTGTGTAGAAACAGAGCCACAGATGGCCTGAGGAGGAGCTGGGCAGGGTTAGAGGCAGCGCGGTGAGTGTGAGGTAACCAGGTAGGTGTGTGTTCCAGGGCGAAGGGTTTTAAAACTGTAAAATAGGATATACTAGTTCACCACTCGACTCCTCCAGGAAGATTCTGTATTGCAGCAGGGTACAAGAGATGGCCATGCTGGGCTAGAAGGAACACAGACTGTGGCTTTGCATCTGACGTGTTGCTCAATAAATGTTTAAAGAATTCCTATGAGGTCTCGGGCACTCTAGGGTGACCTGGATAAAAAGGTGATTAGGCTTCTGTCGAGGAGTAAAGGTGGGTAGACGGGAGTAGATGATCAGTGTGAGAGAGCTGCTATGAGAAGCTGACACAGTGAAGGGGAGGGTCCCCGGTTCCTGAGCTGGGCCGATGGGGCTGGTGGGGCACTGGGTCTGCTCTGCCCCACTCGCAGGGGAGCTTTGCGAGGGCAGCTTCCTTCATGGTTTATTGTGGCCTAATGTCCCCCTCCCTCCCCTGTGCCCCAGGTGTCAGTGGGAACTGGATTGAGATCGCCTACGGTACCAGCTCTGGGGCAGTGCGGGTGATCGTGCAGCACCCCGAGACAGTGGGGTCGGGCCCGCAGCTCTTCCAGACCTTCACCGTGCACCGCAGCCCCGTGACCAAGATCATGCTGTCCGAGAAGCACCTCGTGTCCGGTAAGGGGAGGGGCCCTGCTGGAGAGGAGGCCGCTGTGGAACCGTGCCTGGGGATTCCCTAGTTTCACAAACTGGAAGACCAGCAAAACAGCCTCGTGCACATTCCTAGGCATATTTTTGCCTTCAGTACAAAATACCATTTTTACAAATAGGTATTTCTTTAAACATTTTTAATGCAAGCTGAAGTACTTGCATCACTGCACTCGATGAGAAGTCTGCGGGGCCAGGGCCAGATCTGAAACCAAGTCCACGTGTCCCCTCCTCGAGTCGGCACCTCGTGTGTGAAGAACTAGCTTCTGTGGCAGAGCTGACTGCAAACCCCTACAGGAGGGAGGCAGAGGGTCCGGCCATTTGACCCTGGGAGAAAGGCTGTTTTGCAGGGTTCTTTTTACATGGCAGTGCTTAGAAATCTCAGCAGTAACTGCTCTTATTTTGATGGTGATATTGTAGCATGTGCCAAAGAACTGCATAGTAAAACTTGCATTTTAATATCCACTATTTCATATCGGTTTGAAATTTAAGTAAATTTGTCAAGAAAAATGTCCACCTTAGCCACAAATCTGGAGTACTTTATGCATGCAGTGCTCAGTTATGTTATTCTGCCACCTGGTGGACATCAATATAAGTGTAAAAAATATGTATATACTGGTATAAATGTAATGACGTTCTTTTTCCCATAGTGCAGTGGTTCTCAACCTTCCTAATGCCGCAACCCTTTAATACAGTTCCTCAGGTTGTGGTGACCCCCAATTTCATTGTTACAAATTGAACATAATTAAAGCATAGTGATTAATCACAAAAACAACATGTAATTATATATGTGTTTTCCGATGGTCTTAGGCAACCCCTGTGAAAGGATCATTCGACCCCCAAAGGGGTCGCGACCCATAGGTTGAGAACTGCTGCCATAGTGTTTGTTTTCATGTCTTAATAGTATGAAGTTTTTAATTAACAAAATTGCCATAGTTGCTCATTTGAACCAAATAACAAAATTTGCCATGATTTTACAGATTTTTAAATTTTTCTGAATCCTTGGGTTAATAGTGAAATCAGGATATTATTACCCATGAAGCTGAATAAACAGCCTAGAACTAAATGTCTTTTTAACAGAAAGCTGATATTCTGAGAATTGAGAATTTTGTTACCTAAGTAACATTTGTACATTTTTTATTCCTATTGCAATTAGCCAAAATTAAAAATTTTGAAATTTCTTTCTAAAGTTTTGTTTTAAAATGTGCAACTATGGCATTTTTCCAGTAAAAACTGTTGTATATCTACAGTTAATTTCAGATGTTTTCCTAGTATTTACTGATGAGTTCGTAACTTATTGGTAATAAGTTTTTGGTAATAACAAGTTTCTGAAATCATGTCAAATTAGTATACATTTTTATTAAGGTATGCCACAAATTTACAGTAATTTAAAAATATAAGCCAAAAAGTATCATTATGTGTTCAGACCAAAGGGGAAAAAAAGAGAGGCTATTTGTTAGGATTATCTCAGTATATGCCCACTTAATATTTGTATGAAAAAGTAAATGAAGTTAGAGTATATTTTTAAAATACATACTCTTACTTGATGTAAAAATAGTTCTCAGCTTTATAGGGAATCTTAATTTTCCTCATAACGATCAGTGGGTTCCTAATAGCTCCTGACAGATGTCATTTGTGACGCTACGTTTTCAGTGGCTCCTGGTCTAGGTTGTTCAATATCTGAGTAGCATAAGGAGAAAGTTTCTGTGGTTTAAAAAACAAACTAGGCAACTTGTTTACTATCTTTTCTCTTACAAATACTTTTCTTTACCCTTTTCTACTCTATAGGCTACTTTTATGAGGGTCCATAGATGTACTTACATACCTTACATGTGCAGAAGGAAAACCATATTCACCTCTCTCAAATTAAGTGTAATTTTAAGATAAACATGCCATTTGCCACTCCAAAAGGTGTGCTATGATCTCTTCAGTGGTGATCACAGTGAGAAGTGAGTGTGTTTGTGGAAGTGTTGGCTGGCGCTCTTACGGATCCGTGTTTACTAGCTCCGCGGTTCCTCCCTCCCAGTCTGTGCAGACAACAACCACGTCCGCACGTGGACGGTGACACGCTTCAGAGGCATGATCTCGACTCAGCCCGGCTCCACCCCTCTCGCCTCGTTCAAGATCCTGTCTCTGGAGGAGACGGAGAGCCCCGGCAGCTACTCCTCTGGGAACGACATCGGTGAGCGCTGTCGGCTTCCCCTCCCGTGTGCCCGGGGCGGAGTGTGTGAACGGCAGTAGGAACCTGGAAGTGAGATTTAAATTATGAAATCCATTTAAAACAACTTTAGTACATATCTCCAAAAGCCATGATGGTTATGCGAATTGGAGCACTTTATTTCTTTAATGATGTAATTGTTCATCTCATTAGGTATGATTCACATAAGGTAATGTGTGAATTATATTGTGTACATCATATACTTTTGTGAATAATACTTTGTTATTTTAGATATTGAGTATGACGGGGTAAGAGAATTATTAAAATATTACATTTAAGTTTTTTATGAAAACACTTTTCTTTATGCTAAGAATCTAAAATGGATGAGTCAATGATTTGCCTTGCCAAGTACAACCAAGTAAAAATAATTGAATCTTTTCCTTAATTAGATAAGAAAACTTTGCAGGGTCCAACAGGCTTCTGATTCATTAAATTCTATTTAATGGGGTTGCACTTTATTTTTAAGATTTTTGCATGTTGGCTCCCCCCACCCCCACCCACCCCCAAAAAAGGTCAATACATAAAAGGAACTGAGCACATTCTCAAAGGTGGTGAGTGAAGGTGGAGCTTATGCATTCCCGGGTTCCCACGGGCACTCACCATGGACACCCCTAAGCTTATTCCTGCCTTCAGCTTTAACAGCCTCACTGCACAACAGTTTTGAAACATGCATTTCTTAAAAATGTTTTAATGCAAGTTGAAGTCCTCGCATCATTGCATTTTGTCTGTTTGACGTGGACTGCAAGGCCACATTGACAGGCGTGAAAAATCCTTTTCCCCCCCAGTATTAATGTTAAATGAAACCATTTAAACTTGCCCTTCTTTTGGCATCGTCTGATCAAGGGCCCTTTGGTGAGCGAGATGATCAGCAGGTGTTCATCCAGAAAGTGGTCCCCATCACCAACAAGCTGTTCGTCAGGCTCTCCTCCACTGGGAAGAGGTAAGGCTTCTGGGCCGGGTCCTGCTCATGACGACTCCTCCTTAGACAACAGTGTTGAGTCGCTGATGAGCGTGCAGGCACACACACTGCCGAGAGGAGTCTGCCCACTCCCTGGCCTTGCTTCAACGTGGAACCAGGGCAGGATATCGAGTGCTTGTTCTCTAGGATTCACGTCAGGTTTCCCGATGCTGGACAGTCAGGAAGCACCAGTGACGGCAGAGCAAACAGGAGTGGGAGGGCGGGCAGCTGACCCGAACCCGGGTCTGGCGCTTCCTCTCACCAGCCGCCGACATTACCCCTCAGTTGCTTTGTTTCTCTGAGCCCCAGTTTCTTTATAAAAGAAGGTCCCAGCCTTGTAGGACGGCATAGGATCAAATGAGTAAAAAACACGACCTACCCGGTGTAGCCCTAACCAGTATAGATGCCGAGTAGAAGTTAGTGTCCTCTTCCTTGTCCGTTTGGCTGTTTTAAAATGTTATTGCTCAGACACATTGAGTTACAACATTTCTCTTCTTTAAAGACATAACACTTTTTTTGCATATCAAAATTCCCATTAGTACTTAAGAAAGTTATGGATACTCATATTAATGTTACTCTGCTTTTAATAATTTCTCACTTATCCTTCAGCATATTATTTCTAATTTCTTACTATTTTAATAAAATCTGAGATGATAAATTTTTTATCGAAGTTCATTGCATGAGTTGATTCTGGAAAATTTTATGTACTAAAGCCTATAAGGTAAAGACAAAATTATTACCTTGAGAAATGTTATAAATCACTCAGTGTTCTGTGCATATTTGAAGAAGCTGCCAAATGTTTATTAAAACTGCTGTTGTAACAGCCTCTGACAACGTAGTATTTCATGTCCTTGTTCAGGTCTAACCTCCTCCCTCCTCTCTTTTTTTTTTTTTTTTTAATATTATTGATTTTTTAGAGAGGAAGGGAGAGAGATAGAGAGTCAGAAACATCGATGAGAGAGAAACATCGATCAGCTGCCTCCTGCACATCTCCTACTGGGGATGTGCCCGCAACCCAGGTACATGCCCTTGACCGGAATCGAACCTGGGACCTTTCAGTCTGCAGGCCAACGCTCTATCCACTGAGCCAAACCGGTTTCTGCCTCCCTCCTCCTCTTTAGCTCACACAGTAGCAATGTGTTGTACCAACTACAGTTAGTTTATACCTGTTAACTTTACGATTCCAGAGGAAAAGCTACATTTATAAAAATAAGCAGAAATAGAACAGCAGCCCCTTAAGCAGCTAATGCGAAGCCTTCTGCTTACAGACAGCTCAGGCTCCGAGAGGTCAGAGTATCACCCTAATGGAGGGTGCTCGCAGGCCTCTGCCACCGCTGTACGTGTCCTCTGGTTTCAGTTGTTTATAATTTACACATAAATCTTAAATGACTTCCAACATCTTTGCTAGTGAATGTCTATAACTACTTTGAAAGAACTGCTCATGTCTTACCAAGGCTCTTAAATTATTTGCCTGGTTTCGATGACTTTTACTACATTATTTTATAAGAACCTTTTCATGAGACTCAAAGAAACAAAGTTTAACTTTGATTCCTGTGACTTGCCTTGACCCCTTTACAGCTGTTTATGTATGTGGTGTATTCACCTCTGACTCTAATTCAGATTTTGGAATTGCTTTATCTGCAATGCTGTCTGTCCCGTGGTTTACGACTGTGCGCCGTCGCTTACAGAATATGTGAGATCCAGGCCGTGGACTGCACGACCATCTCCGCCTTCACCGTGCGGGAGTGCGAGGGCTCCAGCAGGATGGGCTCCCGGCCCCGGCGCTACCTGTTCACCGGCCACACCAACGGCAGCATTCAGATGTGGGACCTGACCACCGCCATGGACATGGTCAGCAAGAGCGAGGACAAGGGTAGGTGTCGTGGGAGACCCGGGGACGGGGGGCGCGCAGGCAGCGGTGTAATCCTGTGCTTCCTCAGATGCAGGCGGCCCGACGGAGGAGGAGCTGCTGAAGCTGCTGGACCAGTGCGACCTGAGCACCTCCCGCTGCGCCACGCCCAGCATCAGCCCGGCAGCCTCCGTGGTGCAGCACAGCCGCCTCCGCGAGGCCAGCTCCAGGTGGGCGGGGCTGCTCTGGGGGAACTCGTTCAGAAAAGCCTGGTTTTTAGTGACATTGCAAAGTCACACTTTACGTTGCTGTTCAGTTCAAAAACACTTTTCTCACTAAAGGTCTCCACGGCATGCATCTGGTTCTTTGCATAGGAAGACATTTTTACCCTTGACCTTATTTTGTGAATTTCTGCTCATTTGGGTGCCTGTTTTGTGATGAGAATCATTCAAAGGAAATCAGAAAAGTCATCATCTGTGACCTTGGATAGTATGTGGCATTTTTGTTCCTGATCTTGACATTGTGCAGTTTGTTCTCCTGAGGTGTCATTGACACACAGCAAGCACTACAGTAGTTACTGGTGAACAACATAACGATTCGGAATTTGCATGCATCGTGTGCTTTTAAGACAATGGCATATTGTATCTTTTTAGTTAATGTATTTTAAAAAATCCAAATCTAAACTGAAGGCCCGATACTGAATTACGTTGGTTCTACCGTCGTTTTAAAGCCCTTTCCCCAGCTTTTCTCAGCTTTCCATCCAGAAACTTAGCTGGGGTTACAAGAATAGTCACGAGGGCGTGAGGTACAGCGTAGGGAATGCAGTGGGACCTCATTTCTCGAGCTTGGTTTGTGCTGGGGGCTGTTGGAAAAGCGAATCATTCCTTCCTATTAGAAATAATCGATTCAACCCCCCAATGATTCCTGTTTTAACCTTTCTTCTATATAGTACCTGGCTAATTAGCTGTGTAATCTATACACAAACACGTTTAAAAGGACATGAAAACTTAACAATTATAAGCAGCAACGAAAGTGAAACACAAATATTCACAGCACAATATTCTGAGATTTTAGCCGAGGGAAACTGCTAAAATGTCTATTTGTGTGTTCTCTCCTTAATCACCTGAGGGAGGCGAGGCTGATCCTACAGGCATCAGCATGGAAGGGCTGTCAGGGTGAGAAGCGAATTGTTCGAGAAACGAGGTTCCACTGTACAGTCAGTACTGTAATAACCTTATCGTGTCAGATGGGTCCTAGACCTACGGGGTATCACTGTGTACATTAAAGGTCTGATCACTGTTGTACACCTGGACCAATACATACTTTATGCCACTGTAATTGAAAACAGAATCCCGCTTCACTGACTACATCTGGGATATTTGCATGGGTAGTTTATACACACGCAATTTTACAAAGTACTTAAATGTATATTTATATACAGAAATAAGAACAAGAAGGTAGTGTCTTTACATATTTATGTCACGTGCGTACACTGTGGTTTAATTCCTGAGATGTGCCCCTGAAGAATCTCAGCAAGCTCTGACCTGTGATTTCTAAACCTGTTCCAGCCTCCAGCTGCAGCACCAGGAGACCATCCAGGAGGCAGCCACGTACGGCTCCGTGCGGCCGTACCGGGAGAGCCCGCTGTTAGCCCGGGCGCGGAGGACTGAGAGCTTCCACAGCTACCGCGACTTCCAGACCCTCAACCTGAACAGAAACCTGGAGCGCGCTGTGCCTGAAGACGCCACCTCGGGCCCCATCCAGGCAGAGGTGAAGCGGGCGGCGGGGGACTGTGCTGGGCCCGAGAGCAAGGCTCCTGGAGCCGAAACGAGAAGCGCGCGAGAGTCCGATGGTGGGTCGGAAGCGCACAGAGCAGCCGACGCTGCCCCGGAACCCAAGAAGAGGGCGCCCGAGGATGACGGTGACAAAGGGGAGCTCCGCAAGAGAGGCGGGTTCGACGGAGGAGGGCTCCTGGGCAGGAAGAAAGGGCCCCACCTGGCCTCCTCGCCCAGCACCTCCGATGGCGGCACCGACTCGCCCGGGACTGCGTCCCCCTCTCCCACCAAGACCACGCCGTCCCCTCGGCACAAGAAGAGCGACTCCTCGGGGCAGGAGTACAGCCTCTGAGCTCACCTGGCAGGTAGGGTGCTGGTCATTCAGAGCAGGGGTGGGGAGCCTTTTCCTGCCAAGGGCCCTTTGGCCATTTGACATTACGCGCAGGCCGTACGAATTACCAGCTTCAACGGGAGCCTGCTGCATGTGGCCGAACAGGTAACGGCCTCGCCACCCATGCCCAGGCAGGGCCTTGTGCAGCCTGTGGGCCGGACGTTCCCCACCCCTGCTTTAGATGGAAGTCCAACTCCTGGATCCAGTACACTAGCTTCTACACCAAAACTTGACAAAACATCTTCTTCACAGAATGAGATGGATAAAGAGAAAAAAACTAGAGCTCTTTTGACCTTTTTGAAGATTATTTTTAGGTTTACAAGCACGTTCAATTGATCATTTGTAAAGCTAGTCCAGGGAGCTCAGAAATATGTGTAGGAACCACCCCACCTTAACCAGATGGCACCGTATAGGTGAGCACCCCTGAGAGTATGGGAACCAGCCGACCACATTCCTCATGTAGATTATGCCTGAGGCCTGCCTTACAAGGTTATCGTAAATCACTCGCCTTCTCTCCGTGGAACCTAGTCTCTCAACCTAATTGTGATTGCACAGTGTTTACCTGATACTTAATGAGGTGCTATGTTTGTGGAGAATACCGTGTCATTCAAAACACTATTGATGTTGAACACCAGGCTGCCCTGGTGGCAGAGTCGCTGAGGGTACTTGTAAGTGTAGGTCTTAAACCTTAGCACGCATCACCAATAGTAAACGCCCAAAGTCCACTTCAACTTTCTTTCAAGTGGGAGCAGTTGTCCGTGTTTGAACAGATGGAATGATAAGGACAAAGCTATGAGCGCCCAGAAGGGAACACTACCAAGCGCGAGTCTGCCTCGTGTAGGAGCCACCGTGTTAATAATCCAAACTATTAAATCAGAACGTGGCTACTTTGTTACTCAGTTAATTTTCACACGTCCAAAACAGAACCATCCCCCTTTCTTCCATATGCGCTGGAATATTTACGAATTTCAGTTACCATCATTTTCTTTACAAACCAGAGACGTCACTAACAAGTCTGATTATACATTGGGCGACCAGAGTTGATATGCGAGGTTGGCGGCTCTCCATGCGCATGGCGTGTGGGGAAGGCCCGCCGCTTGCGCCTATAGATGCTCAGGAGACGACAGCTCTGAAATTTTGTCGAAGGTTTGGGCTGCTGCAAAAATGTTATTTTGAATATATTTTAAATTGTAAGAATAAAAGATAATTTTTTGTATTTTTTTTTCCATGTGATTGGAATGACTTTCAAGTATCTGCAAATAGGGTAATTGTGAAGCATTAAGCATTTATTGGTGAAAAATGTATATATTCTCATTCCAGGAAATAAGTGAGTAAAATTGAATAAATGCTTTAAAGTTTACCATATTGCCAGTGGTTTCACAACCGTTCTCCTGTATTTATTTATCAAGTCAAATAAAAATGATGAAGACTACCTGTGTTTTCAGTTGTTTTAGGAACAGCTGTTTAAAGTGTACCTACATGCGTATGAAAGTAACTTACGTGGCCAGTGACGCACAAGATGGGTGTTACTAAGGGCTGTAATTACCTGTCCCATCTTTCTCGTCAGTCACATAAAAGTTGGGTGGGAAAGAGAAAACGTAAAAAGCTGAGTACTTAACACAGCCTTTTGCAAGAGTGAAAGGCCGCTGGGAACAGACCCTAACTGTGATGCTGGGGCAGGTCGGGAATGTCCCTGATCAGTGTAACTGAGTACTAACCCTTCCCCAAGGGTGTGGCCTCTGAATGACCAGGCTGGGCTGACGTCGGGGTTGGTTCTGCGGCTGTGACCATTGGAACGGCTGTTCCTTACAGGGTCGTGGGACCCGCAGGGACATGCTCTCGGAATCACTTCGGCCTGAGACTACTGACTTCTCTTCACTGGTAACAGCCCTGCGCCCACTGATGGCTTTACCTGTGGTCTCTCTGCCAGGGCCAGGGCCAGGTCAAAGTGTAGTTTTCAGCTTCCTCACAATGAGAGTTTTCGTGTGCTCAGCACCCTTTGTTTCAGGCACCAGAACAACGACCTCTGCTAGGGGGACCGTCCTCCTGTCGTTCAAGGATGACAGAGAACGAGCAGCGGCTCTGCCTCTGTTGTGTCGGGGAGACGGCGCGGGAACGGGGCGTGCAGCCACGCCCAGGCTCACTCACGGTTTGCAGGCGGCGGCCCTACAGGTGGGTGTCGGTGAAGGTGGTGTGCTCCTTGGTCACGGAGCTGAAGCCCTTGATGGCGTTCATCAGGTCCTCCTCGTCCAGGTACTGGAAAGAAGCCGTCTAGTTAGGTGAGGCAGCCACCCAGACGCAGTTCCAATCCCCTGCGCTCCACTGAGGTGTGGCTGGAGCCCTCCTTGCCTTGGACTCACAGGAAGCATCAGGTCACACGCACAGGTGAGCTACACACTGAGCCAATGTATGTGTCCTGGAGGAGCGCATTGTGCCACACGTTCGTCTTCCTAAGCCTGTGTTCTGGTCAGCAAAGCGGAGACAATATATAAAAGTGGGGTGGGCAAGTAAGAACATTTTAAAGATGGAATACTTACGCAGCCTTTATATGTGTGTGTGTATATACTTGTTTGAGATTTAGTTCAAAATGCAAGCGGAAGAGCCGGAACACAAGCTCTATGGCTCCCTGCTCCCCACTCCCACTGCCTTTGTGTATTGAGTAGGTTCAGGAATATCAATCCTAAGGAAAGTTAATGCGCCACCTACTGGCATCTCCGGAGCAGTCCCGGCGCTGCTGGGCATGCTGCCTGCTCCTAGCCCTGGACAGCAGGCACAAATGGCCCCTCGTGGGACAGTGGAAAATGGCTCTGCAGTCACAGGATGTTTCCTAGGTCCCAGTTCATGAAAAAAGGACTCTGTGCCCTCGGGCGAGGACACCGGCACCTGAGCCCTCGCTGTGCTGCGCTGAGCCACCTGAAACCGCCATCGTGCATGTGCATCTGACATGAGACTGGTACAATGATTCCTGCCACTTAGAAACTTTAGATCTGAGATAGAACCGTGGAACTTAGTCCTGTTAACATCAAGGAAATTCTTGATTTAAAAAAGCCTATCACACACACACACAAAGCCTATCACATGCCCAGCCAACGTGGCTCAGTGGCTGAGCATCGACCTATGAACCAGGAGGTCACGGTTTGATTCCTGGTCAGGGCACATGCCAGGGTTGTGGGCTCAATCCCCAGTGGGGGGCTTGCAGGAGGTAGCCGATCAATGATTCTCATCATTGATGTTTCTCTCCCCCTTCCTCTCTGAAATGAAAAAATATATATTTTTAAATGCCTATCACACATCATCATGCCCAATAAGCCCACTGTGTGTTTCTTGTCACTGTGATTGGAACCTGGATCTGGGAACTTGCTTTAAGAGTCTCTTTCTTTGTTAAGAAGGGCTTCAAGGAAGCCAGCAGCACTTGGGGAGAAGGACAGGGGAGAGCAGGAGCAGAGGGTGGGAGAAATGCCGGTGGCGAATTCTGCCGTGGAGGGGAGTGCGGGCGAAGCCCTTGGCTGGCTCTGTTTATTACCTACTGTCCCCAAGGACAGACACCTAGGGAGTCGGCACAAGGAAGAAGTTTGCCGGGCAGTACAAGCTGGGGATTTGTTCATTCCAGTCACCGGGGGCTCATGGCAAACAACAGAGCCAATTACGTTTCCAGTCCTTTCTACCATGTATGTCTCTTCACTTACTCATGAGTGTATTTTTTGAGCTCTATTTTGTGCTAACAAAACAAGACGACTTTTCTACCCTGCTCGTCCAACAGTCACAGCGACACCAGTGAGCTGTTGGGTGAAGGGTTGGAGGGGTGCCCTGTGCCGGGTGAGGGGGGAGGCAGCCCTTAGCAGGTGCAGGAGGACATCCCTCTCGGGTGTTGAGCGAAGGCTCCGGGAGAACTCACTCACCAGGCCGCTGTCGTGGCCCATGATGGTCTCCCACAGCGCGTCGTCCACCAGGACTTTCTTGTCGTGCAGGTCCAGCAGCTGGCTGACGCTGCGGTGCAGGGAGCCCTGGGAGGCCTGGCTGAGCTGGCTCTGGCTCGGGATCCGGAGGACAGAGATGCTGTGGTTGCTCCTGAGGCTCACGCGGGCCCCAGACCGCGGGATCTTGGTGTCGGCCAATCCCTGCAGAGGAAGTTTCCGTGATCAGTGGAACGCCTCGAGCAGCCCCCTCCCATGGCCCCACTAAGGGAGCACGTTTGTACTGCACTTAAAGTGTGCAGCTTGGCCCCGGCTGGTGTGGCTCCGTGGATAGAGCGTCAGCCTGCGGACTCAAGGGTCCCAGGCTTGATTCTGGTCAAGGGCACATCCCTCAGTTGCAGGCTCCTCCCCAGCCCGGGCCCTGGTTGGGGCTCCTGCAGGAGGCAACCAATTGATGTGTTTTTCTCACATCGATGTTTCTGTCTTCCCCTCCCTTTTACATTCTCCCAAAAAATCAATGAAAAAATATCTTCGGGTGAGGATTAAAAAAAAAAAAAAAAGGTGGATTGGACTTCTCCCTCCCTTTCTTCTCATCCCGTCTCGTTCCCCTTGTTATAGGCTCCAGCCTCCAAAGTAAAACAGGTCTGGTACTAATATCAGGAACACAAAGGCCCTCGAAGACCTCGAACCTGATGAGGCCCCAGAATGCGCTCAAAGGCAGGTCTAGCTGCTCTTAAACATGGGCGGGCTCTGAGTTACCCCTCATGTCAACACGCCACCCAGGGGCCATGCACCCACGCAGCACACGGAGGGAGCTACCTCGAAGTGCATGGTATAGCTCTTGAGGGTGACATTGCTGCACGCGTCCGATACGTCAGCCACGGAGTCAAACTGGGGACAGACGGGGAGGCGGCGGTCAGCGCTGGCGGCACTTCACAGCACAATCTTAGTGCCTCTCCAGTGACAGCCGAGCACGCTCACACCCCACTGCCATCCTGGGATGCGCATGCCCTAGGACACACACACCTGCACACGCTGCATCCCCCGCCAGCCACGCAGCACCGGCCTCCCAGGGAGCCTGCCCTTCCCCGTCCCCAGCACGCCTGCTCCTTGGGCAGGGCAGCCTGGTCAGGGGCTCCCCCACTGCTCCCTGCTGTGTCCCGGGGAAAGGAGGAGACCCGGGAGGCGGACAAGGCTACCGTTTGCTCGTTTCCATCTTTTAGTGTTGAAACTCGCCCTAGCTGGTGTGGCTCGGTGGATAGAGCACCGGCCCATGGACTGAAGGGTCCCGGGCTCGATTCCAATCAGGGGCATGTACCTCGGGTGCAGGCTCAATCCCTGTTTGAGAGGCAACCTATCAATGTGTCTCTCTCACATCTATGTTTCTCTGTCTCTCTCCTCCACTCTCTAAAAATCAATGGAAAAATATCCTCGGGTGAGGATTCAACAACAAAAAGAATGCTCTAGAGCAGTGGTCGGCAAACTGGCTCGCGAGCCACATGCGGCTCTTTGGCCCCTTGAGTGAGGCTCTTCCTAAGCCTTAGGAGTACCCTAATTAAGTTCATAACAATGTACCTACCTATATAGTTTAAGTTTAAAAAATTTGGCTCTCAAAAGAAATTTCAATCGTTGTACTGTTGATATTTGGCTCTTTGACTAATGAGTTTGCCGACCACTGCTCTAGAGTTAGGCTCCCAGCCCTCACGCTCAGTCAGACACAACTACCACCCAGTCCCCGGTTACGAGGCCCCGGGAACGTGTCCCTCTATAAAGGCGAGCCTTCCGGTCTGGTGCTGGGAAGCGGGCGGCCTTCAGACAAACCATGTGGGTCTCCCCCGGGGGATAGACACTGAGCGGGGACGTCCTCTTCGGTGCGGGAACCAGGGGCGGCCTCTCCCGGATGAACGGCTCCTTGTGGATCTTCCTCTGCAGAATCAGGGACAGGAAGATGGCCAGCAAGATCAGGCCCAGGACGGCCATCAGCGCGATGAACCACAGCTCGTCGTAGAACTCGGTGCCTCTGCTCCCCGACCCCTTCTTCCCTCCGGGCGTGGCCAGCACCAGGCCTGCAGGACCGGGGAGAGGAGGGGAGGTCATTCCGGGCGCCGGGTCTGCCATCTCCTGCCCCGTGTTGGGCAGGAAATGGGGACGGAGTTTGAAGGGATGTGACTTAGTGACCTGAAGTCCACTTCTGACAGCTCCGTGGCGACGAGAGTCCCTGTGCCTCAGGGCTCTGCTCCCGCACATCTACGATGAAGAGGGGGTCACAGCACAGGTCAGAAGTCCCCTAATTAGGAACCAATGTGTGTTGTTTGATGACAATAAAACCGCCACCTTGGCTGTGCCCTCGGAGAGTCCGGTTGCCTGTCTGCGTGGCGCAGGGCTGCAGCCCCAGAAGTCGATCTGAGGGGCCCAGTGGACCCCTTGCCTGAGAGGACGCGGGGAATGCAGGGCAGCCTGCCGGAGGGAAGCCTGGGAAAGGAAAGAGCTTGGAGCAGCAGGAGGGAAGTGAGCCCGGCCTGGCCTTCCTGCTGGAAGGCTGCCTCCAGGCAAGAGGACGGCAGCAGCGAACAAGCAGCATCATGAAAACGAGACCTGACTGTTCACGCTGGTCAGACAATACATCTCGGAATTTTCTGTGACTTTGCACAGTCCTCGGAGTTCCTCTTCTCATCGGGGGAAACCTTTCTTTTCAAAGTCCCCTTTCATTTTGAGGCACTCAACCCATCAGTGGGCTGTGCTCAATGTGGGGACCTGATCCACTGGGATGGGCTTACTTACAGAGCAGGTGCCTAGCCCAGCTGGTGTGGCTCAGTGGTTGAGCACTGACCTATGAACCAGGAGGTCAGGGTTCAATTCCTGGTCAGGGCCCATGCCCAGGTTGTGGGCTCAATCCACAGTGTGGGGCGTGCAGGAGGCAGCCGATCCATGATTCTCTATCATTGATGTTTCTATCTCTCTCCCCTTCTCTTCCTTCCTCTCTGTTATCAATTTTAAAAATATATACATATACACATATACATATACATATACATATACATATACATATACATATACATATACATATACATATACATAAAGAGCAGGTACCGGGGCCCTCCGCTTCTGAGTCTGTGCCAGGGGCCCGGGAAACTATGCAACAGACAAGCACAGTGAGGTGACTCTTATGTTCACTTAAATTTGAGAACCATTGCTAAGAAAAAAAAAAATGTACGGGGCCAACGGAAAAACCAGGTTCAAGTTCTCATCTTAGGCACGAGCCTGAGGAGCACCCGGGGTGAGTTCTGGGGTCCCTCGGGCCCCCGAATGCCCACTTTAGACACTGGGTTGCTGAATATACCAGCTGAGGTCGGCTCCGGGCACTGCTGCTCCGTGAAAGGAGACAGACTATGTGGGGAACTGTGTCAGGTACTCTCGGAAGTTTACGGGGCATCCAGATGTGCAACATCTGGGAAAATGAACTAATTTTATTACTTTACATACTAAAACCACCCTTGATAACAATCTGAATGGTCACCTGAGTTTCAGAATAATAGGACATGTTTATTAAGAGAAAAGCCAACTACCAGTGTGTATGCAAATCTGACACGACAGTACTGCCTGGACTGCAGAACAGGGTATCCGTCCAAGTCCTTGCTAATAGAAAAGGTCGGGCACTTCTCTAACATGCCCTTTGAAATTGTCAAGTTTCATAGATGTTAGATTCAAAGATTGTGGGTAGAACTCAATTTAAAAGATGGTCCAGCCCTAGCTGGTTTGACTCAGTGGATAGAGAGCCTGCGGACTGAAGGGTTCTGGGTTCAATTCCAGTCAAGGGCACATGCTCTGGTTGCAGGCTCGATCCCCGGTAGTGGGTGTGCAGGAGGCAGCCGATCAATGCTTCTCTCTCATCATTGATGTTTCTATCTCTCTCTCCCTCTCCCTTCCTCTCTGAAATCAATAAAGATACACATTTAAAAATAAAAATAAATAAAAGGTGTTCGGAAATGTTGCAATTCTCTCTTTGGCTACATTACTCGGTATTGATGGTTGATCGCCATCTTTCACGGGGGATACAAGACAGAAATTTCCCCAAATCACCGGTTTAGGTTCGGAAGCTGGAACATTGCCGCGGTGATCAGCACGGATTGGCACCGGACCTTTTCTCTTCCTCTGATCTCTTCCCTGTGACTTTCTCTACAAATCACTGTCTCGGGGGAACAAGGGCGCATACGCAGCTCTTTCCCTGCAGGGTCTGCGTAAGAGGGAAGCTGATCTCTGCCTACAAGTCAACGATTGGCATCTGAAGAGTCTACCTAACTCCTTGCCTCACATCCATTCCAGGAGGACTTTTGAAGATTTCCTTCGACCCTTCACACAATTCCTTCCAAGCATCCATGGTAACGTGCCAGCACATGTGTGCAAACACCCGCATGTTTCTTTAGGAAAAGGAGCAGGTGGTGCCCTAGCCGTGACGCGAGGCAGGGCTTACCGAGGCCCGTGGAGGGGTCGTACTGGATCAGAGGCGTCTTGGCGCTTCCTTCCTCCGTGGTGCACGTGACCTGGAAAAGGAAGGCTGGACAGAAGGTAAGGGACTTGGTCATCCACACCCACCAGCAGGGGGCACACTCTTAGAAGAACAATGCATCACAGCAGGAAAATGTCTGAAAGCAGAATCCCAGGGCAATGGTGAGGTTTCACCCAATACGCAAACCTATTTCTAATTTTATAATTATGGAGCTGCAATTAGTGCACTAATAGTGTGTGTGTGTGTGTGTGTAACAGAACTAGGGAAGTTCAGAGCTTATATAGCAAAGTAAAAGAATTACCACGGTCTGGCCTATGTGGCTCAGTGATTGACCGTCGATCTACGGACCAAGAGGTCACTGTTCAGTTCCTGCTCCGGGCACATGGTTGGGTTGCAGGGTTGACCCCCAGTAGGGGGCGTGCAGGAGGCAGCCCATCAGTGTTTCTCTCATCATTGATGTTTCTATCTCTCTATCACTCTCCCTTCCTCTCTGAAATCACTAACAATTAAAAAAGAATTATCAGAGGAGAAAGGATGGTACACAGAGTGGATCTTGTTCTGCATGTGGTCTGTACCTGTTCCTTTAAAACTTACAGGTGTAAGTTCTCATGAAGGGACCCAAAGTTGAAGTGGCCGTTGAGGCCCTGCTGGCCACGGTTCAGAGTGACCATCTCGTGATGCTAGGGACCCGAGCGCCTTCCACATGAGGTATAAAAGCCCGACACTCACTGTGGTCCCCAGTCCTCGGGATGTAGAGGGTGGTGTCCAGGCCACGGTACACACGCTGGCCCCCGTCGGTCAGCACGAACTCCTTCAGCGGGCCGTGCAGGAGGAAGGAGTCGGCCCAGTTGACACACACCACTGTCAAGTTGCTGGTCACCGAGAACGGGGCTTGGTACTGAGGGGCTGTGGGAAACAAATCTGGATGTTAGCAAAATGATGACCTCCGACTGTGTGTGTACCTTTAAAAAATATATATATATATAAGCAATAAATTGCTTTTCGCGTTGCCAGAATTCTTTCTATGACCCTCAGTGTTTAATAAAACGGGTGCTGGAGGAGAAAAGACCACCAATGGGAACGTGTGTGCAATGCTTTCTCAGCAAAACTGCACCTGCTTTCCCCCCCAAAAATCAATGGAGAGTAGTGTTTTATGAAAGAAAACCATTACCATACAACGGTTCTGCTCACCAACATAACCCTGCAGCTCATCTTTTGTTGCTTTTCCCCTCTTTTAACAGGCAAAGGATCCTTAACACTATTAACTACAGTAGATAGCCATTTTCATAGCAAATCAATATTTATTGCTACAAAGCCCCAAGGACTAGATGAAATACACACACACACACACACACACCCCAACCAAACTGCTCAGATAGTGAATTATGTCCAATTGGCACCCATTTATTTTTAAAGCTTTTTCTTGAACTGTTTGTTCATTTTCTAAGAGTGTTAAAGAGCCTTGCAAACAGCAATGCGAGTGTAATAATTCATGGCCCGGCTCAGCACTCAGGAGCGCGGTACATTAAAATCTCCATGTTATTAAGTGCAAGAGGCACGCTTTTTTGTTGTTGTTAATTCTCACCCGAGGCTGTTTTCTCATTTATTTTTAGAGAGAGTGAAAGGGAGGAGGAGAGACAGAGAGAGACATCGATGTGAGAGAGACACGTGCTCGGACAGGGCCAAGAATCAAACTTGTAACCCAGGTACATGCCCTTGATCGGAATCGAACCAGGAACCCTTCAGTCCACGGGCCGATGCTCTAGCCACTGAGCAACCCGGCTAGGGGATGAGGCATGCTTTCTCACAGCCCCCTTCACTGCCGTCTCAGTAGCGGCCCATGAAACGGGACCTCCACGCAAACCCTTTCATAAAACGGGTTTTCCCTGCCCTCATGTGCACCTCGCCCACTGCCCTCTTACTGCCTCTGGTTATGGTGGCGGCCGCTGCTACTCACGCTCTCTCTGGGTGGTGAAGCGGATCCACTTGGAGGCCGTGCTGCCTGCCTGGTTGTGGGCCAGGACGCGCAGCCTGTAGGTGGTGTAAGGCTGGAGCCCCCCCAGGCTGGCGCTGGGCCCCGGGCCCCTGTACTGCGTCTCCGTCTGGCTGGGGGTGCAGGGAGCCTCTGTGTGCGGAAGGCAGGCCCTGTGCAGCTGGAGCTCGTAGCTGGAAGGAGGACGAACACGTCAGGAGAAAACGGGGCATGGAATCAGTGTAACTCTCCTGTAAACTGGTTCTGTTTTGTTTTCCTTGAACTACAAGCTGTTGAAAATTGCCATTCATGGGGAAAAGCTCACACCCACTTTATTTTGTTGTGTGTGTTTTAATTGATTTCAGAGAGAGAGGAAGGGAGAGGGAGAGAGAATCATTCATCGGCTGCCTCCTGCACGCCCCCCACTGGGGATCGAGCCCACAACTCCGGCATGTGCCCTGACCAGGAATCGAACCCTGGCCTCCTGGTTCACAGGCTCACACACTTAACCACCGAGCCACGCCGGCTGGAGGTGGACCCACTTTATTGAGCTGGTAGAGGTGAACAGCAGGGATGGTGAGGGAAGTCCCACATGGACACACCCTGCCGTCCGCCCAGCGGCTGGTCATCCTTGTTGGCCGAGTGAGACCTTTCTCTCTTTTCAGAGGAGACTGAGAACACGGCTCTCCTTCATGAAAAATGAAAAAGATCGTTTCCTCCCGACTGTTTTGAGTGAAATAACTTCTCTGTTCTTTCAAACAATGGCTCATTTCAATGTTTTAAGTAAGATTGAGGAAATTCTGAGTTAACCACAGGACTGGATGTCCCAGCAGAAGCTACAGAATGGATCACTTGAGAACCATGAGGGAGGAGGCGCAAATTCCTCCACTGAGTGCGAACACGGGCCAGGCAGCATCTCTCTTATTTATAGACAAGTTTGTGGCTCTCCTTTCGATCCTTAGTTGAATTATGACTGAAATGCTTTGCAGGGGACATGACCACAGAAACCAGCAAATCTGGCCCATTGGCTAGAGGCATCTGCTAGCAGGGAGCGGGATATGTCAGCAAGCAGGCCTTATTTGGGCTGATTCGTCCTTCTGGCTGGCCGATTACCTTTGGATGATGCCATTGGGGAAGAGGGGGGGACTCCACAGGAAGGAGGCTGTCCTGGAGGCCAGCGCCTGGATGTGGGGGGAGGCCACCCCGGCGGGCGGAGCAGGGTGCGTCCTCAGCTCCGCCGTGGGCCCCCTGCTGCAGCAGTTGAAGCAGGTGCAGGCCTCCACGCCAACGGAGTAGGTGGTGAAGGGCTGCAGGCCGCGGAGGGTCTGCTGGGCGGCCGGGCCTTCCGACAGCTGTGGACAGAGAAGCTGATGAGGCTGGGCCCAGACCTCAGTGACAGATCTGACAGATCTGCATCCCGCACCCCACCTCCTAAGACTGGGGCGTCACGCCAGGCAGCCTGGGAGGTGCACTGTGGATGTGGCTAGTACTTGCCCCCAAGGAATTACCAACCCGTTGGACAGGCATGACTGAAACAGGCCAAAAATAATGATTTCCGAGATAGAAGTTAGAGGTAACAGGACAGAAACACAAGGCATACATTGTCTATTATCATAGAAAGATATTAGAAAATGGCATAAAACGCACAAAATATGGATCAAATTCTGCAACCCTTGGAATTAATGCCTTTAAAAAAACCAACAAAATCTGTATTTGAATTATACTCCTAGTCAACACTCGCCAAGCCCATGTTCTGCCATTGCTATTTGCATGTAATTTTTGGGTTGAATAGACCCTCAAATCCATGATTGAGTTGGGTATTTAGGAGCTTGAAATATATATACTTGATATATTTGTATAGTTTTCATATTGCATATTTTATATATTACATACATATTTAAGAGTTTGATAGTCCATCTTTTTCTCTAAGGGTGGTGGGTATATGGAATATCATAGTCTTTTTCTCCATTATGCTTGCTACATTATAAACTTTTTGGCTTATTTGGAGCAATTATTTTTTACCTCATTGAGGTTTTATTAAGTACTTGTTGGAACAGAAGCCATCAGAAACTGGAAACTAGTTTTCACACTGACATACACAACATATAATTAAGAAGAGCTGTCTATTATTGCAAAAAATTGTGTACAATACACTCCAAATATAAATTATTTTACTTCATTAATATTATCATTTTATAAGTATAGATAATCAAGGGATGATTGTATTTACATCATCTATATTTATTGACTACGAAGCTCTGTAGAAAATATGCTAATTTCCCTTTAACATGCAATAGACTTCCTTGCATCTGAGAGTTACCTGGTGAATTGTGTTTCAGTATCTGCCACTCTGGCCTCTGGGGACTTCTCCACTCTTGCCCAAATTGTTCCCTAAATTGGTCTAAGTAGTTTAGGATGAGATCCTGGGATCTGCACAATTTCTCTATGGGGTCTGTGCAAACTAAACGCTATAATCTGTCCTTATTCCTGAGAAAGGAAAGAGTGACGAGAAAAGAGACTTCCTCCCAAGGGTTCAGCCTCCCCATGTGAACAATGGAGCTGGTCTTCGTTTTATTTTTGTTGCTAACCCTCACCTGAGTATATGTTTCCATTGATTTTTAGAGAGAGTGGGAGGGAGGGGGAGAGGCAGAGTGAGAGAAACGCAGATGTGAGAGAGACACGTTGATTGGCTGCCTCCCATACTCGCCCTGACAGGGGATTGGGCCTACAACCGAGGTACATGGAATCGAATGTGTGACCCTGCAGTCTGCGGCCGACGCTCTATCCATTGAGCCAGAGAAGCTTGGGCAGGAGCTGGCCTTCTTGACTGGGGTGGCCCTTCCAGCCAGTGGCTCATGGAGCACGTCTCCCAAAGGGCCCCCAGATGTGTCCATACACAGACAGTGGCTCTAGAGCTTTGTGGATTGAGCTGCTCTGCCATCCCTGCCAAGGCGCTAGAACTTTCTCGAAGTCGCTAACAGAAAGATGAGTTTCCTGGGTGCTGCCGGAGACCTTGGAGCACCACAATGAGGATTCCAAGGATGTTCTTTGCTCTAGTTTGGTTGTTTTTTTCTTATTCATAGTAACACTGACACCACCTCCAATGGCCACCTGTCTGCGCCTCACTATAGACCACTACTGCATGAAGCGCTTGACGGGCGTTTTCTAACTAAATTAATTTGATTTTAGTATCCCTGAAGTCTTAGGACTCTCACAACATCCCTGGAGTCTTGAATACCACCTTCAGCAAGTCCCTCCATGGGCATTTCTGTATTTTCTGTGTGTGTCCTAATGCTCACTGCTGTTTCTTCTCATAGGGATCACTGCGCCACTAAGCTCATCACCAGGCCGCTGAGAACAGACAGTAAGAAAGACGGAGCAAGGAGAAGATAAAGCAAGGGCATCATGGTTTATTTTTTTAAAAATAAATAGCCCGGTTGGCATGGCTCAGTGGTTGAGTGTCAACCTATGAACCAGGAGGTTTCGGTTCAATTCCCAGTCAGAGCACATGCCCTGGTTTCAGGCGTGTACCCAGTAAGGGGTGTGCAGGAGGCAGCCGGTCAATGATTCTTTCTCATCATCGATGTTTCTGTCTTTCTCTCCCTCCCTCCCTTCCTCTCTGAAATCAATAAGAAGAAAGAAAGGAAGGAAGGAAATTAGGAAGGAAGGAAGGAAGGAAGGAAGGAAGGAAGGAAGGAAGGAAGGAAGGAAGGGAGGGAGACTCCATTACTCACCACCAGCTCTGCCCCGCCAGTGCTGTTGGAGAAGAGCCTGTAGAGGCTGACAATGCCATTGGGCTTCCCAGGGGCGCTGATGTTGACTACAGCTTGGGTAGAAGACACGGCGTGGAACCTGGGGGCCCCGAGACCTTCTGGGGGGGCAGGTCCCGTTCTACACCGCGTCCAGCTACTGGGGGCTTTCCCTGCTGAATTCACTGCCCAGACCTTCAAAGAGAAATCATTGAGACCAGTCAACAGCAAGATAACCTCAGGCTGAAAGAACACAGTTGGCAACCCATAGCGACCGAACACAGCAGAACGAGATACACTTGGATCTTGCAACTCTGTGACCGCAAAGGAGTTTGGGTCCTTCCTCTTTGTTTTGTCTTTGCCCCTGAGAACACAGAAGGGCTCTCTGGGGAGCCCTGATTTCCGACTGCAGTGGCTGATTTGAGCTCGATGGAAAACTGTTCGTCTCTGGGCGGGAGGTGGCGGGATTTTTGTCAGCTTCTGCAAACTGGACAGCTCTGCAGACTCCTTAAAACTCAGCAATTCTTAAACACTGTCCCCACCAAATCTGCATGGAAATTAGATTTTCCTTTCATCAAGGAGGGAATCAACATATGGAAGGATGTATAATCTTATTTATCAAGAACTATTTGTATAATTAAGCACGAATATCCTAAAAGGTTGCCTTGGGTCATCATTTGCATGAGTAAGTAATTTGTAGAATGTCAGGTACAATAGACAGAGTAGATGGATGTGCGCGTGTATAGGGTTAAATTAGGCCCAATAACAGCCAACTACAGAGTGAGCAATCAGAATGATAGATCTAAATGACGATACGAGAAGACTGTCTGCGTGTTTAGGAGTACCAGTATTCCTTAGTAAGCTTTCATCTTGAGCAGTCTAACTTCAGGAATTTTTTTTTTCTCATTTGGTGTCTTTTTCCCCCCTTTATCTATCTATCTATCTATCTATCTATCTATCTATCTATCTATCTATCATCTACCTACCTATCCACCCATCCACCTGCCTACCCATTCATTCATTCATCCACCCACCCACTTATCCATCCAAACTTGCCCTGAGCTTTTAAAGACACATCTGGAAAGCTGGTTTGATTCTACAGTCCACACTTTCTAGGTGTGCTGTGACAAAAAACAAACAAACAAACACATGCCGAACTTTCAAAATCTGAGACATTTAGAAAAAAAAAAAAAAAACCTGTAGGAGAGCACTTTGCATGGAGAATTTAGTTTTGTTTTGCTTTGGCATCAATAATATCTTCAAGAGAATAAACATGGGAGAGGTTTTTAGGAGTTCGGCCAACTCCCATGAGTGCTTCCACACATTTTTAAGGAGGTGGATTCCTTTGCAAAAGTAAAACTCCTGATGTTGAAATGCTCTTGGGTGGCTGTCACATGCAATGCTGCAGCCCCTTGCTGACGGGATGACTAACCTACTTACATATCAGAACTTGCTCTTTTCAGAGTTCTGATACAGTCTCTCATCATTTGCATGATAATTACCTACATTTTATACACTCTACAATTTACAACACACTTGGACATACGCTAGCTGACTTAGCCCTCCCAACAGAACCATGTAGGGTGGTTGGATAATGTATCATTAGCCCATTTTACAGGTGAGGAAATTGAGGTTCTCTTGTTCAAAGTGACAGAAGTTATAAGAGCTGAAACTAGAATTCTGCTCTCCGATAAACACTTTTATCGCTCTTTCCAATATATTGTGTGTTTGATTCTGTATGTCATCCACATGCATAAGTGAATTACGTGCAATCAAGGAAGTTAAATAACTGTTCCACAGACAAACACCTGTGATTCTGGATTAAAATCTCTTAACTGGCAAGGATGGAGAGATGTGCCCAGGTTGTATTAGTGGATGGAGGTTGGCTTTGAAAGGCACAGGGAAGTACAGAGAAGGAAACCCAGCAATGGGAGAGCCAGGCCTCCTGGAAACGCAAGTCCAGGTCAAAACACCACTGTAACGCCCAGCTGGCGTGGCTCAGTGCTTGAGCTTCGACCTATGAACCAGGAGGTCACAGTTCGTGGGCTCCATCCCCAGTGGGGGGCGTGCAGGAAGCAGCCGATCAATGATTCTCTCTCATCATTGATGTTTCTATCTCTCTCCCTCTCCCTTCCTCTCTGAAATCAATAATAATAATAATATATACATTTTTTTAAAAGAAAGAAAAACCACTGTAGCTGCTTTTACAATCCCTTCTGAATGGGCCAAGGTCAGTCTGAGAGGGGAAGTTAGGGAGGAGGTCAGAGTTCAGGGCTGATAAGAAAGTCCCTGACTGCTCAGTGGGCTCCAGACCAACCCCTTTCACTGCAAATACCTTCCTATGGGTGGCGTGAGGGGCATTTTTTATTACACAAGGAGTGAAAAAAAAACCAAAACTTTTAAAGTATATATGCAAAATAAGGAGCATATACCAACTTCTTTGCTAAGAATAGGGCTTTGGCTGGTGATCGAAGGGCACACAGAACTTTAGCGGGGGTTGCAATGGCTGGGAAAACAGGAGGAGAATAGAGTAGGTGTAATAAAATAAAGCGTCAGCGAGTTGCCCATTGGTTACTGGGCACCGATAAGAGAGAGAAGTGCAGGTCTGAGGGGAAAACAGGGATGGCTCCTAGAAAGTGCCTAGCAGGGGGCTGGCCCAGGCTTCGGCTCACTCACTTTGCTTTCCTTTTTGATGAAGACTTAGGGCCACAGAAACCAGGAGGACTTTGTGATCCTGATGCTGCCAGACGGGCTAACCCTCATGGCTTCCTGAACTCTGAGCGGGTGGGGTCCTACTTCCAAATGGGATTTAACCCTTGGTATTTTAAAGCTATTTTGAGTCTCAACATGATCGTTTTGTATTTCTTCAGAAATAGTCTCTTCTAAAAACGAGGCAATAGAAAACTCCCCACCCCTAACTGGGAACGGGTGAAGGAGCTAGTGCCTTTGTCTTTCAGGAGAGACCTTCATAATACAGTGCTCTTTCCCCCCCTCCCCCTAGTCTTTCTTTTCAGTATTCAATCAATTTGAGATCAAAATAGCATTCATATAAATCAACATACTTATGCAAAGCAGGATCAGCTATTCACAGGAGCCACTCTGAAATGAAAGCAGTTACGAGGAGGGGAAAGCCGGCCGAGATAATGAGCATTACGGATTCCAGGAGACTTGAACCACAAGGCAGTGTTCCTGTACACCAAACCCCCAGAGGGAAAGGAAAGGAGAGACTGATGGTGATAGCTCCTCTGCCTTGCTCTGTTGAGGTGAAAGTCCTTCCCCCAAAAGTTGCCATGGATTTTGGTCTCTTTCCAGCTAAACAAGGGATGAAGGAAGTAGAGTGTAGTTCAGGGTTCAGAATAAAAATGCGAACAGATTATGCTTATGATTTCTAAGGGGAAACAATGGCCTCAAGATTTGGGTCCATCTTTATGGGGGGAAAGAGAAGCAGAGATCTTGCATGGGAAATTTTGAGCAATATGCCGGGATCTATTAACTTCAGTGAACCAATACAAAAATCAAGAAATAAAATATCTTATGAACAAACATAGAATTATCTACTTTATTTCTCTCTCTCTCTCTCTCTCTCTCTCTCTCTCTCTCTCTCTCTCTCTTATTCTATTCATTCTTTCTCTTAGTCTATTCAATCTATGTATGTATGTATGTATGTACCTACCTATCTACCTACCTACCTCTTCACCATTTACCTAACTGACAAGCCATTCCTTTTGATTTGTATCCCAAGACTCCCTCCCATGATCCCTGGGAACATAAACACACTGGGTATGGGCTGCTCACAGGATAAAAGGGACATGAATGGGGGAGGGAGGGTGAAATAAGGTTTACAAATTCCATGGCCAAGAGAAAAATGTACGGATGCTGCTCAGCTTTGATTACTTCAGAGTGTCCTTATACCTGCAATATCCTGCCAAACATATTTATTCTTTTAAATAAAAAAAAAGATGACTAAAGTTTCCACTAAACAACTTCCTGATTTGGGCTCAGCACACACTTGTACGCGTGAAGGTGTGCACACACACAAGCGCACAGTGACAGCTGTCAGAGGGAGGGACCTCCCCGGGAGGGACCGTAAACGTGCGCAGGTCAGCGCTGGCTGGGTCAGGTGCTTCCTTCTCTAGGGTTTTGGTTGTAAACATGAAAAGAGGTACAATGTAAGATGTCACAGAAAGCCCAGGCCAACCATAGGAATAAACAGGAAAGAGCTGAAAGCACTGAGCCACAAATTCTAGAACTGACTAGTAAAACATTAGGTTCATTTGTTTATATTTCTAGTTTTGATCTAAGTTTTAAAATGTCTAACTAGCGATTATTACCACCTTTATGCTATTGTCCATCAAAAAAAATTTTTATTGACTCTTCCCTCCCCTAAGGACCAATTAACTGCATTTTGCCTTAAAAATTTTTTTTAAAAATATTTTATTGATTTTCTACAGAGAGGAAGGGAGAGGGATAGAGAGCCAGAAACATCGATGAGAGAGAAACATCGATCAGCTGCCTCCTGCACATCTGCCACTGGGGATGTGCCCGCAACCCAGGCACATGCCCTCGACCGGAATCGAACCCGGGACCCTTCAGTCCGCAGGCCGACGCTCTATCCACTGAGCCAAACCGGTTTCGGCTGCCTTAAAATTTTTAATTACATAATGTGTCAGCATCTGCTCTCTACACTATCTGGATCCAGCGGATGTCTCTTTGATACACTATTTGCTATCATTTCCCATACAAAAATGGAATATAGGAATAACCAAATTCAATCAGTGATCCTTCACAGAGAAGCCTCTCATCAGTTAACTCCTTATGCAAGTGACAGTGACCGCCTTGCCCTTGGAGCAACTGGAGAGCTTGCTGCTTATTTTGAGTTGAATTTTAACAGTTCCTCTCAGAGGCTTGAGATACAGAGAAATGTCTGAGGTTTTTGAAACTTTGGAATATTCTATAACATACTTCCTTGTGGAATATGACAATTTTTGATAAAATAAGAAGCATTTGGACACCACCAAGAACACAGAAATTTCAAGAAGCAGTAGGAGGCCACGTCACTGTTTAGAAATACTGGAGCACGGGAATAAATTTTCCTGACAATTCACATCCAAACTAAATAAAAATCCTACACGCACAGCCATGCCCATAATTAATAACTCGAGTAAATAGGTTGCATGTTAACAGGCAAACTATTAAATTATTCGTTTCCTGGGGGCATGTAACGAGACTGTTATCACATTCCCAGGAGGGAGACAAATAGATATTAAAAAGGTCTTTCCAATACCTGTATTGGCGAAGGCCAACAGCTAATTCAATAGATTCGATCAAAATCACCATTTCTTTCACTGCTCCTGATTTATGACCTGGGCTGTGGTTAGTCATCACTCACTGCAGTTTGCTCTCCAGCGCTCATAAATTATGCCTCATAAATAAAAAGATCCAATCAACAAAATCATATCAATTCATCTGCAACCTTGCAATAGATTTTCCCAGGGCACTCATGCCAATGCCTTTTGAAAGGGGAGCTTGTCTTGGCTTTGGAATATGTTCGAGGAGCAAAATGCCAAATGGGGCTTTGGCACAATCGTGGTCAGAGGGACTCATGGCTAGCAGTAAGGCAGGGAGTCTGAACTGCCATCACTGCAAGATCGTTTTATTTCATAAACAGTCCTGCGGGTGGGCTACAGTCAAGGGGCAACTTGCTGCAAAGCTCCATGTAGCCACCTGTTTAACTGGCCACCTATCTCACAGGACTATTCTGATTTACATGCAATACATTTTCTATACATTTATGAAGAATTGGGTGGTAAAAAAAAGTACATTTATAAATATTTTATGAAGACTTTTGAAAGCCCCAGAGTTGTATGCAAATGCAATTTGGAGCTACCATTGAGTGAATTTAAGCGAACAGTCTTTGGAACCTGGATCTCAAGGTTCAAATTTGAGCTCTTACACTCACCCACTGTCTCCTTGGGTGTGTTCACTCACCTCTCGAGTGTTCTGATTTCTAAGGTGCACTATTGGTAATAACCCTATCTCAATGGCTGTCCTGAGCTCATGTAAAACTCTATCATAGTTCTCAGCACACAGCAAGCACTAGATAAGTAAAACTGGTTATTATATTCTAGAGGCCTGGTGCATGAAAATTTGTGCACTTGGGAGAGGTCTCCCCTCAACCTGGCCTGTGCCCTCTTGCAGTACGGATCCCCAGGGGATGAGGCCTAAACTGGCAGTCAGACATCCCTCTGACAGCCCAGGAGCCCTCAGGGGATGGCCCACCCCAGGCAAGGAGTGGGCCTAAGCTGTTAGTCGGACATCCTTAGCACTGCCACGGAGGTGGGAGAGGCTCCTGCCACCGCCGCTGCGCTGTCCAGCCATGAGCCGGCTCTGGCTGAGCGGTGCTCCCTCTGTGGAAGCGCACTGACCACTGGGGGCAGCTCCTGCATTGAGCGTCTGCCCCCTGGTGGTCAGTTCACATCATAGCGACCAGTCATTCCTGGTCGTTCTGCCGCTAGAGTCAATTTGCATATTACCCTTTTATTATATAGGATTATGTGTTTGGCAGAGTGTTGGAAGAGAGAGTGGGACTAAATAGCAGTTCTGTGACTCCGGCTGCTATAAATCAACAAGAGAAACCCCGCACAGCATTCTGGGTTCAGCCCACTTCTCTCTGTATACCTTCCTTGGGGGGCTCCTCCATTCTAGAACTTTGAGGATTAGGATAAACAGAAGCCTGGCTTTTCAGAAATATCGTTTCTACATTGAAATTTGCTGACTGGATGGTGTTCTCTAATTTGCCTTACTCATTAAAACTTTTCCAGACATCCAAAAGTATGAGCAGCAGCTAACTTTGGAGCAATTCAATGGCTCCTCAAAGAAAACAAAACTTATTTTCAGTTTCCATTACGGACATGGGCATCAAGGAGAGAACCGTGTCGCTTCCCAGACACTGACAGGCATCTCGGTAACGATCAGACCCATCGACAGATAGATAAATCAATTTACAAGAGAAAACCTCAGCCACTTTCTTAAAGATCTCAATTGAAGGCATCCGATTTAAAAAAATGCATCAACACTTTTTGTTTCCACCTGTAGATATGATTGCTTCATACAGACCTAGATTTTTATTGTGAACTGAATGGAAATGTACCGAGTCCCAGTACTTAAGTGCAATTCTCTTTAAGGCACCAGAGGGACCACAGGCAATAGGGGCTTAGGAACAGAGCCCTAAGGGATGCCAGGAGAGGCAGGAAAAGAGCGGAGAGGCGCACACACGTGTGAACCAGGGAGCTCACACGCACTAAGAAGAAATGATCTCCTATTGGAATGAAAGGCGTGATGGCAAAAGCATGCCGTGGTCCCTGGCCCAGGGGCAGAATTCAGATTTCTATTCATGGAAACGTCCAATGGCCTTCAGTCCAGGCGGGAGCACGGAGGCTCTGAACTTCTAGGACAAATACGCTGCCTTGTGACAGACAATATCAATCATTTAAAAGCTGGAGCCGTGGGAGCTGGGGGCGGGCGCAGCTTCCTTCTTGCGGGAGAAGCTAACCAAACAGAAGCCTCCACGCTGGTCAGAAATACGTCCATGAGACTAATCCCTCATTACATGCGTGTCCAAAGCCAAACAAAAAGCAGGCTCAGTAAGTTTTGCCTAAATGGGACACAGAGAACTCGTAGGAGAGGGGCGGGGCGAGGGGGGCAGCCTCGGAGAACCAGCCCATTGAAGCAAGTTGCTCGTCACAGAAATGCAGACACAGCCCAGGAGGATGGAGGGCACGTGGGCACGTCACTGTCTTTCCGAGAAGAGCAGTGGCCAGGAGGAGAGGGGCTGACCTGCCTCGCTGAGGGGCAGGAACGGGGAGACCCCCTTGTCCCCTTTGACCCTTTCCTCCATCCTCTCCTGTATAGGGCGCCCTTTGGGGGCGGGTGGGCCTGTGGGAAATCGGCTGTCTGGGTGGGCTCCCACAGCACCCACCCGCAGGGCAGACTCACACGAGAGCGAATCACCAGATCACTCCCCCCCCCCAAGGCTGACCTGTCACTTCTCAGCCCCCATCTCCCTCCCCCAGGCACGAGGCACCAGGAGCCTTTGGGGACCCCACATGGGCGAGGGTGCTTACGTGTCCAAGGGGGCCCGTTTCAGGAAAACTGATAAAGTCACGGTCGCCCTGATGCAATGGAAGGGGGTCCTGGCAGGTCCCCAGGAGCCCGTGGGGAGAGTGCGACTACGATGCAGGATTACTGAGCGCCCTCCCTGCAGGTAAGAACTGCAGCTGCTTAGGGAGTGGACTCACCCCCAGGCCCCCTCTGCAGCCAGGATATTATTAACTTCCCTGAGGCCCAGGTTTCTCTCAGCGGCTTTTCAAAATGTGAGTACTTTGCAAAGGCACGTGCCAATGTGCACCTACAACCTTTATTTTAATTTATTTAAAAAGTATGTTGATTGATTGATTTCATAGAGGAAGGGGCGGGGGGGGGGGAGAGAAAGAAAGACAGAGAGAGAGAGAGAGAGAGAGAGAGAGAGAGAGAGAGAGAGAAGCATCAATGATGAGAGAGAATCACGGATTGGCTGCCCCCTGCATGCCCCCTACTGGGGCCATGGGAGTGGTTGATAATATGCGTTTCTTACCTGGTACTCATACTCCGTGAAAGGCAGGAGTTCGGAATCCATAAAAGAGCTGGCGCTTCCATTATAGATGAGAACTGGGCTCCGCAGCCCAGGCTGAGTTGCTACTTGTCTCCTGTACAACTCATAGGATAAAACTTGTCCATTTGGCCGAAGCGGTCCTGCCCACCAGAGGGAGACCGTGGGCTGGAACCCCCTGGGAGCCATCCGCACCTCCAGGCGTGGGGGCGGCTGCATGGCAGGGGCCATCTCGGGGGTCAGTACAGATGCCCAGTCACTAGACGCGCACCCCAGCAGGGTGCAGGCTTGAATCCGTGCTTCGTACCTTCAGGACACAAGGCAGAAATTACCCGTTATTGGCAAAACAGAGTTTTGTTTTGGGAGAATCTTTATTAAACCAAGAGTTGCCCAGGCGCTGTGGCTCAGTGGCTGAGTGTCGACCTGGGAACCAACAGGTTACGGTTTGATTCCTGGTCAGGGCACGTGCCTGGGCTGCATACTCGATCCCGAGTAGGGGGCGTGCAGGAGGCATCTGATCAATGATTCTCTTTCATCATTGATGCTTCTCTCTCTCCCTCCCTCTCCCTCCTTCTCTAAAACAGAAAAAATCAATAAAAGTAAAAATAAATAAATAAATAAAAAATACCAAGAGTTTTCAGATACAAAGGCCAGTAAGTTTATATTTATTCTTATTGATAGCTGACCCTTTTAAAAAGTAACACAGTTGCCTGGCTGCTGTGGCTCAGGGCATCTTCCAGGGCACCAAAAGGTCATCAACTCAATCCCCAGTAGGGGGCGTGCAGGAGGCAGACTATGTTTCTCATCAATGTTTCTATCTCTTGCTCCCTCTCCCTTCCTCTCTCTCTAAAATAAAAAAAAGAGAAGTTACAAAGTCATATTTTCATAGAAATTCTAGAACAGCTGAAATCCTGCTAGCTTTCCAAAATAAAGAAGCTCACCCGTCTGGAAAGGGTGGGCACGTTCTTCCCTAAACAGGCGTGCGTGGGATAAATAAACGTTCAGGATTCTCTCAAGCACACAAACCCTTTCCGTCTGCAGAATTACTGAGCCCAGCGAAGAAGGAGGCAGACTTGGGGAATGTGAGCCAGTTTCCAGCAGCCTTGGGCTCCCCGAACTCTGCAGCTGGGCCTCACAGACTCCCCAGGAGTGTCCCCAGGCCGTGAAGGAGCACCGTGGAGGTGAGGCCTTCCTGGTCATAACCCCCCCACACACCTGATACCTGACATTTTACAACAGGCTCCCTTGCAGCACGCGGAGGCCTTTCCGGGCCAGAGGTAACCCAGCCACACACCAGATTATCCATCACGGAGACACCTTATCACCGTCCAGTTAAACTCAACCAATCAATTACGTTTTGTCTGGTCGCTGGTCTCCTGCCGCCTGCACAGGTCTATTTACATAGCAGGACTGCCCCCTTCCAACAAAAGGGGCTTCTGTGAGCAGTAGGTGTCCATGGCTGCAAATGCATGCTTTGGGCTCGGTTCCCACACCCACCGATTTCAGGGCACCCCTACTTTCCCTCCAGCACCTTTCCTTCTCCCTGATTTCCTCTGGTTACGCAGATGGGGGCTGGGTGTCACACATGTTGGGCTCACATCACAGAGGACGGTGACTTGCTCTCACAGGCCCGGGGGAGCGACCCACCTGCGGAAGGGCTGCAGCTGGTTTACCGCGAGGGCCCGGGCGCCAAACGAGTGATGACTCGCGTTGATGTGCACGATCCTGGTTTCTCCTTCAAGCAGCCCTCGGACGAAGAGGGTGTAGTTGAGGATCTGGCCGTTAGTCCTCACGGGAGGGTCCCAGGCCACGGAGATCTCCTGGGGACCCCGGGCCTGTAATGTCGGAGGCCACATCCCTGAGGGCGCCGAGGGGCTGGTTCGGTCTCTGACGAGGGGACTCACGGCGCCCCCCTGGCTGTTGCTGGCAGTCACCGTGTAGCCGTACTCCACCCCGGGGGTGAGCGTGAAGTCCTGGTAGCGCGTTTCCAGGCCGGTGTACACGATGGTCCCGTCCCTGCGAAGTTCGTAACTCCTGATCTGGCCGTTGGGGTTTCTGGGGGGCGTCCAGGTGACTTCTATGGATCCCGAGCCCGTGACTTGCAGTTCTGGAGGGTCCATGTCCTGGGGCGGGGCCTCCAGGGTCCGGGCGGAGGTGGGCGCACTAGCTGTGCAGCCTCCGCGGGTGCAGGCCACGAGGGAGAAGCTGTACTGCGTGTACGGCTGCAGGTGGGCGACCAGCAGGGACAGGCCCTGCCCGGCCGGGTGCTCCTGGCCCTCACTTCTGAGCCAATACGTGGTGACCTTGCCATTCTGCGCCGCTGGCGGTGACCAGGACGCATTGATCTGCGTGGCACTGACGGCACGGAGGCCTGGAGGGCGCACCCCCGCCGGAGCAGCCTCGGGGGTGGTGGTGTGGGCCGGCTCGCTGGACCCGCAGCCCCCGCTGGTGCAGGCGGTGACCGCGTAGCTGTAGGTGGAGAAGGGAAGCAGCTCCGCATCCGTGTAATTGAAAGTCACGGCATCGAAGCTGAAAGGACGGGGCGCCCCGCTCCTGTGGAGCCGATAGGACTGGACGACGCCGTTGGGCTGCTCCGGAGGGAGCCAGGCGATGAGCAGGGTCGGGGGACCCGCAGACACAAGGGTGATCGCAGGGGGAGAGAGGCCTTCCGGGGGCGCCGGCAGGGTCTTCACCGCGGTCCACGGGCTGCAGGCGTGGCCGGCTGAATTCCACGCGTGGATTTTATACTCGCACGGCGTCCACGGCTGCAGGCCGGCGTCGCTGCACGCAAACGCATCCCTGTCCGTCGTGTCCTCCGTGCAGACAACGTCCGCATCTGTCCGGTTCCCCCCGAAGCACCTGCGGATCACTTCGTAGCGGGTGATCTTCCCGTTCGGGTGCACGGGCTCCGACCAGGTGAGCTCCACGCTGGTGGGGCCCACGGACCGGACCGCGGGAGGCGCCTGGGAGCGCGGAGGGGCCTCGGCGGTGCGCACGGGCTGGGGTGCCGAGTGGGCGCAGCCCGCCCGGGTGCAGGCCTGCAGGGTCAGCGTGTACACAGTGGACGGGTCCAGGCGGCGGAGGAGGAACCGGCGGCTCAGGCCCGCGTACTCCAGGCTGCCTTCGCTGAAGATGCTGTAGGTCTGCAGCGAGAAGAGACGCACGGGGAGGGTGACGGGTGGCATTTGGTTTTTTGGTGCGGCTACCTCGTCCCTTTAACCTGTCCCACTGCTAGTCGTCATCCTGGTGACCCTCATCCTCATCCGGAAAGAATGGTCCCATACTAACTTTTGGAATATGATGTAAAGTCCATAGAAAGAGAAGCAATGTTTTTCTTTGCTTTTTTTTTTTTTTTAAAGGTTGGATATTCGATAAGCATATATCTACAAGCTATGGGCTGCAGAACATGAGTGCTTGTGGGGTTTCCTCCTATTTGCATTTTTATTTTTAATTTTTTTATTTGTATTTTTTAAAAAGCAGGGAATAGCCTAGGCGGCGTGGCTCAGGGGTTGAGCACTGACCTATGAACCAGGAGGTCACTGTTCAATTCCCGGTCAGGGCACATGCCTGAGGTGTTGGCTCAATCCCCAGTAGGGGGTGTGCAGGGTGCAGCCGATCAATGATTCTCTCTCTCTGCAACCCTGGGCACGTGCCCTGACCAGGAATCATTGATGTTTTTCTCCCTCTCCCTTCCTCTCTGAAATCAATAAAAATATATATATATATATATTTTTTTTTTTTTTAAAAAAGGAGGGAATAGCATTGAAATTCCCTCTTTACAGGTGCTAAGTGCCCTGGCTCATCCTGGGTAGGTTAAGTAGGTCCCATCCACATTGCCCATCTCCCATGACATTTCCTGGGAAATGGAATCACAGTGCTTCAGCATTCGTACCCGGGCGCCAGGGCTGTGTGTGTGTGTGTGTGTGTGTGTGTGTGTGTGTGTGTAGGCACACACATGTATACATTCATACATAAATTCAGATACCACCTTGGATGATGAGAAGCTGGAAATCGCCACTGTATTAATTCTCTCACAGGCCATACAAGAATTGTTCTGTGGGAGAGAAGTATTTTGTTTTGGTTCTGAGGGGACCCATCTGAACACTCCTCATACAAGCACAGAGCACGTTTCCATCCCATAGTACCCACTGCTCTTTGGGGAAAATGAGAAGTAGCTTAGCCTGAAGGCTGGTTCCATCTTTGAGGTGTTACCTGAATCACGCCGTTGGCCCGCAAGGGCTCCGACCACCGCAGCAGCAAGGCCCGGCCGCCCTCCCTCTGCTCCACCGTGAAGTTGCTCAGTCCACTCGGGGAAGATTCCGGGGTCTGGATCACGGTCCAGGGGCTGGACACCTCTCCTGCCTCGTTGGCGGCCACGACACCAACGTGATACGTTGTGAAGGGTTCTAACCCGAACAGGTGGGCCTGATGGCTTGTTCCCTGTAAGAAAATGGACAGGTGGGTTTGCTCTTACAAACGGCTACGGACAGCTGGGAAGTCATTCAATCAGACACATTGGTGACGGCAGACAAATACCACAGTAGAGGTTTGAATTATTAAGAAAACAAAGGGATGTTTTTCTTATTCTTTTTAAAAAATATATGTTTTTATTGATATTAGAGAGAGGGGAAGGGAGAGGGAGAGAGAAGTAGAAACATCGATAAGAGAGAAACAACACTGATCGGCTGCCTCCTGCTTGGCCCCTTCTGGGGATTGAGCCTGCAACCCTGGGCACGTGCCCTGACCAGGAATCGAACCTGTGACCTCTTGGTTCCTGGGTTGATGCTTAACCACTGAGCCACACCAGCCAAGTTTTTATCTTTTTCTTGACACCCTGGTTGTGTGATTTCAGACACATACAAAGTGTGGATCAGAGAGAATCCTTGCCTTTTCTGAGGTTACAACCCATGGGATGTGACACAGAATCTAAAGAAAAAATTCTATGATGCCTTAGAGATCACCGGCCCACAACGGAATGTGTGGAGACTTAACCTGAACAACCTAATCCTCTCTCCCCAGCTCCCCAGCTCCCCAGCTGCTTGTTTATACAAACGACTGCCCACCTCCCCCATCTCCTTTTCTCATTCTTTTGGTGCGTATTTATATCTTCCAATAAAGCAAACCCAAGAAAACGACAAGCCAACTGGACTATTAAATGCACAGACCCGTACAGAAGTCTACCGTTAACACAAATGTGAAAATATCAGCATTTGTTAACAACACCATAACCGAAACTATGAAACGCACCCCAAGTAACTGTAAGCTAGGCTTTGAGAATTTGGATTTTGTTGACTTAAAATAAAATGAAAGAACGCAAGAATGAGTTTTTGTGTGTGTTCTGTTTCTGCTCGGAGAGCAATATTTAACGTATTTTGCATAACTTAACTGGAGCTTAGAATCTTAATGTTTTGAAAGAGCCCAGAATGCTTTTTCTACATCTGGGCTGGATGGATATGTGTGTTTACAGATAGGAATTATGTCTGCAAGTGGACCAGTAATGTGTGTACACACACACGCACACACACACACAAATACATACTTCCTGTCCTGTACTACATCCACTGGGTGTGAGTAACCCGGAGGAAGCTCTGACTGGTTTAACGGGATGTTAATACTTCATGGTGTGTGAGGTCACCTTGGTCTACTGGATGTTTAAATGCGACAACTGTCCACTTTTCTTGGTGGGCATGGCAAGAGGGAGGTGAGATGGAGAAGAGGGAGTTAATTCTGAGAGTGGGTACCAGAAGGCATCCAAGTTTTGTGTATGGAAATGCTCTCTAATGGGGAGGCATCCAAATAGCATTATGATTAAAATCTAAAACAAGGTGGCAAAATCGAATGGAACCATTTTTCAAAAAAAAAATACACACTGGTAAACAAAACCAAAATATACCATCGAAATAATTTTTGACACCATTTCCTCACATTCTTGGTTACAAGTTTCAACTGTGCTAATGTTTCTTCACAAGCAGAGAGAATATCATTTCTTTTCCTTATTAAAAACTAGTTAAGTCAATTTTCCTGTTTCCGTAAGTGCCATTACGGTATTTACACGCTAACCTCCTGAAATCTTTTAATATTTAAACGTTTGCTAAGCGACCAGACTCTGAAACAAATTTTCCAGAAATACTAATTTCTCTTTTTTAAAATATTAAAAGTTCGGCCCATAAATATTTAAAACTGATTTCTCCACAACATCGGATTGGTCTTTTAGATAAATACCGCACAGGGCTGGAATGGCCACAATGAATATTAAATCTGAGGATGCTACAAGTCCCGGTTACAAAACACTCTTTTCTGATAAACGATTCCTTTTTGGTGGAAATAGGGCAAACACGGGCAAGATTAATAATGCAGAAAAGGAAACTTCTTTGTTCAGAATACCCAGGACTCAGGGCCAGAAGAAGCATAGCTCTAGAGCAAATAGTAATCACCTCTCACAGATTACCCATAACACAGGTAGCCTGTCGGGGGACGTTTAGAGAGAGCTTTTGTCATCAGAAGCATGAAAAGCGTGTGGGTTATAAAGCAAAAAACATATGTATATTGTCAATTGCGGCACCTGCTCAATTACAGTTTATTTCTGAGCCGAGAGTCCCATCCGGCCCCTAGATGGCAATACTCGCAAACACTTCTGGTAGCACGAGTACTTGGTGATCAACACCGGCATTCAGCCACACAACACACGCCAGGCAACCACTGCAGAAATAACACAACTGGTTTCCTTCTAGGCCCCTTTAACGCACACAGGTGTATAGCTCAGATCCTTGAGAGCAGGAGTATTTGGAATGCCCTGGCCTCCAAACCTTCCTCGTCCAAGGTAGAAATTATGCCTGCAGACCTTAAGTGGAAGTTTGTGCCCACCTGGCGCAGAAGGGGGTCACAACAGCTGTTTTGCTTAATTTGGTTACTTCTTTAAAAAAATAAAAGAAAAATGACCACACATTGGAAATGGAAAGGAGAATTTTGATGTCATAAATTTAGACTGAGGACAAGTTCCCATATGAAGTTAATGTGTTATTTCTGAATAGCAATGCACACACGCGCGCACACACACCCACACACACCCACACACACACCTTGAATAAATCTCAAAAACAGCTTTGCTTTTTGTCAATGTTTAGCAAAGGCCAGATAAAAATAAAATGAAAAGTTTAAAGTAGCAAAACCACCCTTACCAACTTATTCTTTGACATTTTAGGAAATAATTTATGTTATTTTCTCCTTGAGTAGATTTCCAACATCTAAGTTCACCATCTGAGATCCCTGCTGGAAAGTCTGGGCACAGTTCACTGTGGATGGGGCTGTGTCTTGTTTGTTCAGTTACGTGTTATTTTTCTTACAATTGAGAAATTTGCTTGAGCGCTGCCAATCTTTCATGCTTTGGATTTAATTCCTTCCTTTGGAAACGGAGCATTCTGTAGCAATGACCTGCCAAAGTCATCATCAAAATCATTTGACTGCTTTTCTCTCTTCTTTATGTATTTACTTTTGTTGTTAATCCTCACCTGAGGATATTTTTTCCCTTTGCTTTTTAGAGAGAGTGGAAGCGATGGAGGAGGAGGAGATAGAGATAAGTATCGATTGCCTCCTGCACATGTCCTGACCCGGGCCAGATCGGGTCTGCAACCCAGGTACATGCCTTTGACTGGCAATCTAACCCAAACCCTTTGGTCCTCAGGCCGTCGTTCTAACCACTGAGCAAGGGCTTTTCTCTCTTCTGTTCTGCTGTTCTTTCTTCCCATATAGAGATTGTTTTAGTTTAATATGCATTCTTTGTCATCATTTTGCTCGCTCTTCTCCCTCTCTCTTCTATCCTACTGATGGATGCTTTTGGTAGAAATAGATCTCTCTCGTCCTTCCTCCCTTCCTCCTAACGTCTGTCCCTCTCTCCCTCCCCCCACCTCCATGTTATCCCTGACCTGTGGGCTTCCCTTTTCTTTTTCCTCCTCATGTCCACATTACACAATATTCATATTTTTTATTTTAGACGTGTATTACCTCATTCTGTTAGGCAGCAGATGAAAAGATTGACTCAACCAAAGAACATTGAAATAATCCTTTCTCCACAACCCAATATTTCCAATGAGATGTGGCCCCTTTTTTCCCTTTTCAACTCACATGCATAAGGGTCAGGGTCTGGAGACAAAGGGGATCATCCTTTCATAAGGCACACAGGCAGGACGCCCTGGACCACGCTGCCAGGCGCGGCTCTGCTGGCGATTAGAACCACACCTGAAACTCCCCACTTGGCTGCTGGGGACACACGGCACCACTAGGCGCCTTCAGCAGGCTGACAATTTTACGCCAACTCCTCTGATTATTTTTGACGACTTGAAGTGCCCCAAAGGTGTCCACGGGGTCAATAGGTTTATGTAGGTTGAAAATGATCAAAAATTACCATTGATCCGTAGCTGTCAATAAAGGGCTGCGTGGGGAGACTTCCTGCACAAATGTTTAAACTGCATAAAGCAACCGAACTTAGTCATCTCTGAGGCTATCGATCTGATGAGCCAGCAGTCTGCAGGGCTCTCCCTCCGGTCTTCATGGTGCATGTTCACTGAGCCCGCTTACCGTGGCCCCCAGGCATCTTCCCACCTGCTCCCTCCTGCCCTGAACCCGAACAGTGATGCACTGGCCCTGATGAGCTCATCTGCAGAGCATCCTGGGTGCTTGCTACCCTGGCAAAGGGTTCCTCTTTCTGGTCACCAGCAACTTCACGGATCGTTAGCTTGATGGGGTTTCTTCTGTCTTTGCCCCTTTTCACTTGAAAATGACTGACTTTTGACTCTTAAATCCTTCCCCTCCTTAGTTACAGTGAATGCCAATGTCCTCTCTTTTTTTTTTTTTTTTTTTGCACAGGGGGAACTTGAAAGGAATCTCGGTTTAAATATATTAACTTCTGTCTACTTTAGTGGAACAGCTTGGTTTTATCATACGTCATAGTTTACCTTGTCATTATAAAATAAAAGAATGGTTGTGGACAGGTTTCCAGTGTAGATTAAAAATCAAGCATGAGAAGTAGGGAGCGATCTCCTTTACCATTACCTAAACATCATGCCTGGCGCAGAGTATGTCAAGTGCCCTGGCTAACTTATCTACATCTTCATCCTGACAAACCACAGAAAGTATTCCTATGATTCATGAAAGCAAGATAATCTGAGGCCTGGGTTCTATAGGGCTATCTGTCTTTCTAGTCATAAAGTTAATGTTTGAGTTCTCCAAGGGTTGGTCAACATTTGTGTATCATTTTTACTCATTTTGTAAAAATGAAATTCATCTTGATATGGAAGTGATCTCCTCATTACTCAAAGCCAAATATCAACATTGAACCCTTATTATGGTTACCTATATATGAGACCTCCAAGTCTGCAAAATGTTAACAGAAGCAGGAGGCATCCACTGATGTCACATGCACACTAATTTTACCACTAGAGGCCCAGTGCACGAAATTCATGCACACGTAGCAAGGGCCTATGGCCAGCAATAAGGGCCCATCGGGGCCTTCTGGCTGCTGGCTGGGGCCTTCCTTCCCCAGCTGCTGACCAGGGCCTTCCTTTGTTCCGCACTGCCCCCTGCGCACATCATAGCGAGAGATAGAACTCCTGGTCTCCTGAACTTCCGTGGGGACACTTTGCATATTAGCCTTTTATGTATATAGACTAGAGGCCCAATGCATGAAATTTGTGCAAGGGGCTCGGCCCTCGCAGCCCTGGATGCCTTGGCCCATCGCAGCCCCAGCTGCCTTGCAGCCCTGCCCCCTGGTCATTCTGGAAGGTTGTCGGGAGAGCTGTTCTGCCGTGCACTCTAATTAGCATATTAGCTCTTTATTATATAGAATGGTCATCTCTGCCCACATAGCTCCTGGCTGGTGGGACAAAGACACATTTTTTGATGGCACACATACATGCAGGGTTGTCCCAGAATCAAAGAACTAACCAGAAAGGTAGAAAAAAATATCCTTTAGGTTCATGGTTTATGGTCGTAGGTGCATAAACCCTGTATGCGTGCGAGGTGGCATTGCTAAGTGGCAGGGCCACTGACAAGATGGTCAGTGAAACATGCAGGATTGTTGGTCAACAGCTGCACTGAATAACTTACACAGACTCGAGCATCTGGCTTGTACCACATTCTGGAACGTTGCTATGATAGATATAAGATGGGTACCAGGCTCCTGACTTTTAGAGGACTTTATAATCTACAGTCATAAATGCTAACCTATGAATACAGATACACACAATCTGGAGTGTGGTCAGTGCTATCACTAACCGAGTGCTGGGAAAATAAGGAGGGGCTACTTCTGATGGGGAAGGGAGAGGCAGAGGACAACTTCATTGGGAGGTGGCATCTGATTAGGAAGATGTAGGGTTTGAGTGGATAAAACTATGTGAGGGGTTGGAAGGAAGAAGAGAAGAAAGAGCTGGGAGCTGAATGGAGCTGATGTGTTGTGGGTGCAGAGGAAGAGTGGGGGTCAAGGCTGGAAAGAGATGGGACAGGGCTGTGCATTTTACCCTCGAGTTTTTGGGCTACATTTGTTAAAAAGCAGTAACGTTAGGCAATAATTTCAAGGACTAATTATGTATAAAGAGCTCTCCAATGCAATTTGAAGGAATAATGGAAGAACTTAACAATTTTGCCCTATTGTGGTACAGGTCGTGGCCAGTGACTGACAAAACAAAAATCTGCCAACAATTCATTCATTCATTGGTGTGTTATTCAGCCAATAAGTGTAGACTGCCATATACAGAAGGTAGCAGAAGACTCTTAGATATAAAATATCTTTGAATGTTTGCTCGATTTCAAAACTTGTAATTACTCTTTAGACACAAGCGTTTGTCTTTTGAAACCAGTCAAAGTGGGGATTATGACAACTAAACTGAATTTAAGCCAATTACACGTCCTCCGTCTTGACCCACTATCACAATCGCATGTACCTGGTTCAAGAAAACATAAGAGCTTACCCTCCCTTTGAGTAATGACAATTGACTAGTCAGAGGCCAGTGCTCATAACATTTGTAAATTTCAAACTTCAGATGTCCGGTATGAAGTATTCTCATGTGAATTCTGTGTGTACTTTACCCTCACAAACATCTGCATTCATAAAAGAAGAGTGATATGTGAAAAGGGGAGTTATTTTTTTCTCTCATTGGATAACATCAGTGATTATATAATGGGGGGAGGGTCAATGCAAAAAGAAGATAATTCACAGGCATTTTCTTTATAGACAAATGGGCTGTATCAATTTAATCTATAAAGCAAAAGCTCAAGTCCTTGTAAAATGAATGATGATGCCTCAGCTACAGTAAAAACACTGGGTTAAAAAATTAAAAAAGGAAGGCTTCAAAATGACCCATTTTTCAATGGAGAAGAAAAAAATTAAATTTGTGATAATTAAATGTTAAAGTGGCAGACCAGTCACACTAAATATTAAAAAGCAGTACTTCCACTCTATTAAAATGAAGCATGTGCAAACTCTGTGGCCCAGCAGGTCCTCTCTGGCCATGTATTTTATGGCAACACTAGGGAGACTGTACTAAACTACATTTAAATGAATTTCATTCCAGTCTCAGTCTTGTATTTACGCAATCCTTGATTAAACATCTTTATTGAGGGCCCTGGGCTGGCTGTTTCTTCTCCCTTTAACTCACTTTTTAAATTTTTTAAAAATTTGTCTTTATTGTTGAAAGTATTACATATGTCCGCTTTGTGGTTTTGTTGTTGTTGTTGCTTTCCCATTGATCCCCTCCACCCTGCCCTCGCCCCTTCCAAGCCTTCACCATACTGTTGTCTGTGTCCGTGGGCTATGCATAAACTATATAATAAAAGCCTAATATACAAATTGATCAAATGGCAGAATGACCGGTGGGATGACAGGTCACTATGATGCGCATTGACCACCAGGGGGCAGACACTCAACACAGGAGCTGCACTCAGCCCACAGTGCCCCCCGCCCCCCGCCGATCAGCATTGATTTCTGGCCAGGCCTGGGGACTCTACCCATGCAGGAATTTCATGCATCGGGCCTCTGGTATGCATATAAATTCCCGTTAATCTCTCCTCCCTCACACCTCTCCCTCACCCTGCCTTCTCTCTGAGATCCCACAGTCTGTTCCATGCTTCTATGTCTTTGAATCTAGTTTGTTCATCAGTTTATTTTGTTCCTTAGAGTCCACCTATGAGTGAGACCACGTGATACTTATCTTTCTCTGACTGGCTTATTTGTCCTGGTGACTCACGTTAGCCACAAGTCTGCAAAGGTAACGTTAGTTCATCTCCCCACTGATTCCTATTTAACTGCAACTGCCCACTCTCCTCTTCTTCCTCCCATTTGGACACTCCTTTACCTTGCTCTAGATTTTTTTCTTTTCCAAAGTCCTCATCCGTCATTTCCAACAGATGATAGACTCTATGTGGTTATCATGATGATTATGGATTGCCTATCTCTCTTTATCAAAATGTAAGTTCCACTGGGAGGGGAGGGGACCTGTGTCTATTTCATTCTTGGCTGCATCCCAAGTGTCTCTAATCATGCCTGGTACTGATTAAGTGCTCAACAAACACTGGTGCTGTCGGTGAAGTCAGACAGGGTTAAAATAAAGGAGTGGGGTGAAGAAGAGAGTGAGGAGTGAGTCTGAGGAGAGAGAGGATGAAATGAGCCTGAGAAGTGTCTAGAAAAGAATGTATACAGGGCCTTGGACAGAATGCAAGTTACCCTTGGAAGCAGGGCAATGTGAAGAGTTTTATGGCAATAAATGTAAGAACATAGAATGGAAAATTCTAGAAAAATAGAAAAAATTAACCAATGTTCTCAGTAATAGATTGCTCAGCTTTAAAATAAAATGAAACAAAGACGCGAATCAGCCCCCTATTTTAAAGAGGCCCCAGGCCAGAGAGTTTGACCAGAGAAGCTTTCTGTTACTGCTTTTAATTAAATGTGTAACAGACGATTAAATTGTGTTTGAGAAAAATAGGTAAGTGTGCTAGATAGCAAACTCAATCTATGATGTTAGAATAATATCATAACTGAACATGAACTGAATGAGAAAAACCCCTGAAAAGCTCCCGCCATGCACTCGGATCAGGCTCCAAAGGAGTTAACGACCAATCAGGACACAGGCAGTGTGAGTAGATGTCGATGTTGGTGGCGCGCATAGCAGTTGTGATATGATATTGAGTTGTTGCTTCAAAAACATTTTAATAGAACAGGATTTAAAATTTCCCCTTTTCTTTGGATTTTTTAGTTAATATTAGAATTAAATTAAAGCATTAAGTCAACCAGCTTAGTGCAAAGCAAATTATGTCAGGTTCAGCAGTGAGGGCTTCGCTATGGAATATTTATTGACTCAAGCTTATTAACTTGTAAATCCTCTAGTTTTAGATTATGATCTATTGATTATCTGCTTTTATTTGCATTCTAAATGAATAAACAAAAGGAAATGATGGCGGTTGTTTAGTCATTACACCTTAAGAGACAATGTTCTTACGCTAAGCATACTTAATTAAAAATAAAAACACCTTTTATTTGTTCTGAGAGCCAGAACAAAGTTGTGGTTCTTATTTTCATGTAGGCAAATCAAAGCCTGTTTTCAATCCTGCATAATCATTTCTATTAGACATTTGGACAAAACTGGAAAAAAATAGTTTCTTGCGGAGGATAGAAAGTGTGCTGTGAGTTTGGCATTTTGAGTGCATTATTACAATTGTTCTACAATCTATTATTTTTCTTGGCTTGTTTTAGCCAATAATGATCTCTTTTATGTGTGAGAGAAGCCCTGTGACTTCATGTCTGGGGGATGAGGCAAACCTTTGAGAGTCCAGATGTTTTAATCAAAAAGCGATCAATTGATGCCCTTGCTGGTGTGGCTTAGTTGGTTGGGTGTCCTCCTGTGCACCAAAAGGTTGCTGGTTCCTGGTCAGGGCACATGCCCAAGTTGTGGGCTAGATCCCCAGTAGGGCGCATGCAGGAGGCAGCCAATCAATGTTCTGCTCTCACATCAATGTTTCTCTCCCTCTCCCTTCCTTTCTCTCTCAAAATCATTTTTTTTTAAAAAAAGCAAACAACTGAGAATCAGAAGACCTGAGTTCAAGTTTTACCTCTGTCACTCCGATGAGAGAGACCTTAGGCGAATTTCTGAGTATCCTATATAATAAAAGCCTAATATGCAAATTGTCCCCTTGACCGGAAGTTCAACCAGGAGTTCAACCAGGGGTTGGGGCTGGCAGCTGCGGCAGGCGGCCGGGGAAAGGGAGTCACCCCTGGCCAGCAGCCACTAGGGGCCCTACCCGTGCATGAATTTCATGCACTGGGCCTCTAGTTGGTTCATAATAGTATCTTTTTCATGGGCTTTTGTGAGGATTAAGCCCACAATTGTATATATGATGTGTTTTAAGTTTGGGGTTGCAGATTGCCGAAACTGAATTATGAAAAAACTAGAGAAAGATTGGGGACATTATCAAGAGCTCCTGGGGCTTGGAGTTGGATACGGTAACCAGAAAATGTGTCTCTATTTTGTAATGAATGAGTTCTATTCTGGTTTACCTAGAATATGGGGACATTTTGGAAGATTATATGGGAAGAAATGAATGATGTTAGATAGCCAGGGGATGGACTCGCATTCAAGGAGGGTTTATTTACTAGTATGTGAAGGTTACAGACCCAAAGAACAGACTTAAAAGCTGGGAGAATGTCTATGCTACACACTCATCTGATGGCTGAGTCTGGCATGGCCCAGCAACAGAGCATTTCTCTGTCAAAGGGGTGCTGGTGGCTGGCCGTGACCTCCAGAATGCGAAGCTGAAGGTCAGCATACATGTTGATGGGGCCTGGAAGACTCGTGAAGCCCAGAATCAGATTATATGTCTCTGTTCCTGAACTGTTTTCTCTCAAATGTCTCTCCTTCAGATTTCTGCTCTAGTGTTACCTCTTTGTGAGACCTTCCCTGACCTTCCTACATTAAATACCATCCTTCCAGTCCCAACAGCCACACCCTCCCTGAACCAACAGCCACACCCTCCCTGAAGCAACAGCCACACCCTCCCTGAACCAACAGCCACACCCTCCCTGAACCAACAGCCACACCCTTCCAGTCCCAACAGGCCACAACCTTCCTAAACCAATAGCCTATACCCTCCCTGTCCCAACAGCCACACCTTCCCTGAACCAACAGCCACACCCTTCCCGTCCCAACAGGCCACACCTTTCCTGAACCAACAGGCCACACCCTCCCTGTCCTAACCGGCCACACCTTCCAAGTCTCAACAGGCCACACCCTTTCTGTCCCAACAGACAACACCCTTCCTGTCACAACAGGCCACACCCTGCCCCCTCCCAGGTCTGGCCAACATAACACTCCCTGACTGGCTGTCACAGCACCCCTGACACCTCCTCCATGATTTATTTTTCTCCATTGTACCCCACAAATACACACACACACACACACAGTCTTTCCCCCACTAGAATAAAAGAAGGAAGGATTTTTCATCTGGATTACCCACTGCTGTATAACCAGTTGGCATATATTAGGTGCATATAAATTGGATGAGTGAATGAATGAATGAATGAATGAAGTCTGGATTAGTCCCTAGAATGGGAAGAATGGGAGTTTTACAACTGGAGAAGATGGAAATATTTACCTCCTCTATTTGCCTTTAACAGATAGTCTTGTATTATTGCAGTTTATGGTTCTGTGCAAAGTGGATTAATAGTTTGAGCTATGCTATCTTTGGAAACATGGGTAACTTTCCACATTCCTGAATTAGAAACCATGATTCAAATCTAGTTCTAACCCTCTATAATAATAAAAGCATAATATGCTAATTAGACCAGACATCCTTCCAGAGGACCTTCCGGACAAAGCTGGGGTTGTGAGGGAAGCCCGGATCCTGGGTGCCTGCTGGTGGCGGGAGGGAAGCTGGTGCTGGCAGCCAGGGGAAGGAAGGCCTACTCTTGCACGAATTTCGTGCATCGGGCCTCTAGTACATTTATAAATGAAGAACAAGGAAACGGCCAGGTTCACACTTCTTGTGATCCAAGCTCTTTGTCAGCCATAGTATGAGGTATAAACACTAACAGTCCAGTCATATTTGACCAGAAGTTGACAAAAAACAAAACTGAAATTATCAAGGGGATCATTTGGAGAATAGACTAGCACCTAATATTATTAATGATGAATCTTTTATTAAAGATTGTACTATGCCTTGAGATACTAGTTAGTAACAGTAGCTCATGATTGATCAAATATTCTATTTATGATTTACCCATATCTACTCCTTGTTAAATTACTCTTCTTTTAGTATAAATAATTTTTTCACCAGTATATATTTTATAATTTATAAATATGCATATTGTGGGGTGGTATGCTCCAGAAGTTCTTACTTATAGAGGTGCACATTCTAAAATGTTTGGAGACAACCAGCCTATATTCACATTCTTCCTTCAGCAAAGCAATTATTAAGAAGGAAAACAGAGCAAAGCTCTGAAAAATTAAAAAAAAAAAATCCCATCACTATTTTGTTATGAATGAAGTTCCAAAATAAAAACAAGTAACTCACTGGGGCCTTGTGATGGACGAAGTCCAGTAATACTTGGTGGGAAATCAATGCTTAAAGATAATTTGTGAAAAATAAATTTCATCCCCTTACTAATTTCCCAGTGAGAGGTGATGGCTATTATTGATAAAAATGACACCAATGGTCATAGCCTGGGTGACAATGAAGAACATAGTTGGAGACAAAAGCCCTATAAGATGTGCATGTCACAAAACCATACGAAAGCCGTTATGCGCATGGGCTATTTTAACCAGTCACACTGCTACATGTGTTTAGTAGTTCTTTTTGCTATTTCTCAGGTTGAATGATTTGATTTCAATTCTCGATTAACCTTAAAATCTTAGAATGAAGAAGACCAATGCAAATCGAAGTGGCGCTGGCAAGGTGTAAAACATTTACACGGCCTCGTCCCCTGTTACTTCCAAGATTGCAAGTGATCAGTTACTGCGAGAAGATCCTGTGCTGGGAGGGGAGCGCGAGGGAGTTGCGGGCGCAAGGCCTCCCCAGTCTGGGGAGTGACGCTCAGTTATCATGGTGACTGTCTTCTTAACAATCGTGCAAGTGCATCATTCACTGTGGGTGACTGCAAACAGATGAAGAGGGGCTGAAAAATGGGAGGATTTTCCTTGTCTCATGTCTCTCTGATAACTAGGCAGACTCCGGAGCATGAAAGATGAGGGAGGTCCCATTCCAACCCGAGCACGTAGCCACCATCTGGGCATTTTCAAAGCAGGACACTGACACGCTCAGATGTATCCCCCAGCAGGGTGCAATAATCCAGCAGTAAAAAGAAAACTGCAGTGAGCGATGGCCGCCTCCACACTTGCAATCAGCCCAGCCCGGGAAGAGGCAAGGATTTTCCAGAAACTTTGGCTGAGGTTGCATCCTCACTGCTCACTGGCTGGGACAGTGCCCAGAGGGCTTCTGGGACTAAGCAGACATGTGGTATATACACAGATCCAGCAGAGGGCGCTCTCCTCATGGAAAGACTGGGGTCAGACCTTTCTGAATGGAGCCCTTAGCTTAAGGGCTCAAAAGTGAAAATTCTCAGACCACACCCACTGTGACTGAAGCCATTTCCTTCAGCAACGGTCACTACTGAAACAAACATTGATTTTTAAAAGGATATCTTTGGTGTTCAAAGGTGTACCCAGTTGAGTCATTTATTTTAGATGCTACCGGAGGCAGACCCTGACTAACGAGAATTACTAGTTATTGATAATTAGAAAACCAAGAGAATCAACACTCTCTCTTTGGACCTTTCAAGGTGAGAGTTCAGAATCTGTTATTTCTGAAAGCCTCCAACAGCGTCTACAGATCCTCCGGTCACGCAAATGAGTCAACACTACATCCATTAAAAAACCCTCAAACCCTCGCTGTCTTCTAGCTGTTCTTATGAGGGACATATTGCAATGACAGAAAAAAAACCATGACTTATCAGGATAAATGTCACATTGGTAGAAGCATATAATCTTTGGCCACAAAACGCAAATAAATGCTCAAGTTAATCTGTGTACTACACATATTTTCACGGAATTTTAATTGTATAGACAGGCCATTATATAATCTTTTTTTCCAGTTCACTCACATTTGAAAAATGAGCACTTACAAGACTCAGGTAAGTTCACAGCCTTCCCCTTTGCTGGGTTGTGCCTTGATGACGAGAGAGGCTACATTGCTTCTTGTAATAAGAGGCACAGACACATCCTAATGGAACTACCGATTGCCGAAAGTTACTTAAACTGTCTTTCCACCTTAGGAAGGAAAGAAACTCTAAGGAAACACAAATGGGAGAATTAGAGAGAAGATGCTTCAGGAAGAAACCCTGTCGAAGAAAATCTCCCTAAATCTTCCCAATGAAATAATGTCCTTGCTTCCGGTTGAAACTGCAGATACATCTAAGAGGAAGATTCCTCCAGACCGTTTCTAGAATTCCCCAAAGATCTTTTGTTTTTCCTGGTCTCTCTACATGCAGCATTTTTTATTCTGCTCCCTGCTAAAAATTCTTATTAGCTAATCTAACCATTCAATTTATCCTGCCTATTTTGTAATGAATAAATAGCCAACATTGCTAATTGGCCACCTGGGGTTCAAAGAGGGGAAACACTGAGCTGATGTCTGAATGTCACTGGGACGTGCTGACAACACACTGACCACACTCTCTTTCACGGGATCTGAAACCGCGCTTCCTTGCCGTATGTGCCCCTCCCTCCTCTCCTTCCATGGCTTGACCGTCTGTGAAACTCATATAATTTTTTTAAAGTGATTTATTTCTAACAGATGTGATCATCCGCCCACGGGGACCGGGATGCATGGTGCCCCTAACAACTTTAATTTCTGGGTAGAAGCAGCACACACCCCACTAATAAATAATTATCGCTCCGTTAAGGAAAAGATGCCGAGGCGTGAGGTATGAGGACCAGGTACTTCCGGGCAGAAAGGACACGCAGATGGGGTTTCCTGTGGTCCCACCTCTTCTCAATCTAAATGTGCTAATTATTGTATTTCTAGAACATGGCAGGTCATGAAGGAAGAACATCAGTCATGGTTTAATGTATATCACACTATTTAAAAAAAAAATATATATATATATATATATATATTGATTTCAGAAAGAAAGGGAGAGGAAGAGAGAGATAGAAACATCGATGATGAGAGAGAATCATTGATTGGCTGCCTCCTGCATGCCCCACACTGGGGGTGGAGCCCACAACCCAGGCATGTGCCCGGACAAGGTATTGAACCATGATCTCCTGGTTCATAGGTTGACTCTCAAGCATGGAGCCATGCTGGCAGGGCCACCACACTATTGAGAAAGCTGGTTTTAGGTATAAAGTTTCTTGTAAACTGAATATTACACAGGGTTAGGTAAGAGAAGATGACCACAGAGGTCTGGTGTAGAGCGAAGTCATAGGCGATGTCAGGAGGGGGGCGGATGGCACATCCCTCCTAGTTCTCTAAGTGGCTCTGGGGCATCACAAGGTATGTCCTCACCCCTTTGGCTGGGGTCAGCGCTCCGTTTCTGGATGCTGGTGAGGGGGCCCCGGGCAGCGTCACCTCTGGAACACCTTGGAAGGCCAGAAGGTTGGCAGGATCATGCAGTTTTAGAGAGTAAACATCATGGTCTGATAACCTGTACAGATATTTTTTTAAAAAAATATCAAGATGTTTTGGTCTAATAGGTGCAAAAACATGAAAAATTACCAACTTCCTCAAAAAGCAACCATCTTTAGTGTTATGCTCAAAAGTTGAAGATTGTTTGGAGTAATCCACCTTTTAATATCGGTCCCCAAATAGCAGGATTGGTTTCTTCAGGAACAGAGTGGTAACTATCATCTTAATACTTACTAGTTACTCTTAAGGGAGACCATGGAGTACGGCATCCCTTCTCCCCAAGAATAGCAACACTTAAAAAGGTCAACTTCTATCATCTGGCCTAGAACTGGTTAGCTGTCTCCCACCTGGGACAAGATGTGCACCTGGGCCCACTCCTAGGACAAGAGAATTAGGATCGAGACCCGGACAGAGCTTCCCCCTGAGAACTCTGCAGAAGAGAGGGGACTGTGTTCTTGACACAACAGAGCTAAGAAAGAAGAGTTTTCAAGGCGGTTTCTAGTTCGTATGCGTTCCTTTGTATGCCGGTTGCCTGCCATGATGTTTATGTAATTCTGACAGGGTTCTTAATGACACACTAACAGATTGTAAAACACGCTGCTGGCATTGACTTGTGTGTGTTTTTTTTTATATTTTTAAAACAATGTCCTTCATGTAACAGTAGTTAAGCGCGGCAGAAGGACATCATTAGAGCCATGGTTAAAGTGTAATTTACACCATTAGGAAGGCAGGAGCAATTTTTATTGCCTGGCAATTTTCTTGCTGAAATATTTGGACCATATGGCTCCATTTGTGTAATAACCTTAATTTCTGCACCCTTCAGGTCTGCCTCCGTCTCCCACGGAATGGGAAAATGCAGTTTAGCAGAAAAGGCAACTGCCTATACTTAGAGAGTGGAGATTAATAACGTGTCGCGTCCTGTTTTTGGTGAAGGAATTGGAACAGCGGCCAGATGGTCTCTCTACAAATAACTGTCAGGGGTCTTGATCTAATCAATACAATGTATTAATACATCTCCCTCTGCAGTTCCTCCGGGGGATGGCGCACAACATCTGGAATGAATGGGGGGGGGGGGCCCGCCAAGTAGAAAGCCGATTCTTTTCAGAATCAAACTGAGCCCAATTAATTTTTCATGTATCCTTGATAACTGTTTCATAACGAGCGATGAGTCTTGACGGGTTTGGGGTTGGCAGAGCAGGCTGCCCGTGCTTCCTATCCCCATTCAGTCCACTTATAGAAACCAACCCATTAATCAAGCGATCTGGCAGGAAACCCGAATCTCAGCTCAGCAAGAGATCAATAACCATCCTAAACACACACACACACACAATACGGAAGCAGCCGCTAATGGGCCCGGGTATCCAGCCATGACATTAGTAATTGCCGGGGCAAAAATAAAACTCGGGATCATGATCACCCAATGGGAACTTGTGTGATGAAATTCATTACTTGTGTCTTGTCAAAAAGTAGCATTTACCTCCGTTGGAAATACCCTGTGATTTTACTATCTAGACATGGCCACTATCTATCAGAGATAGACAATGAAACTTTTTCGGAATGGATTAAAACTCTCTGATTCTGTAATGTGAATATTTAATAATCCAAGTAGCATGTAGTAGTAAAATGTTTAAGAATGAGTTATTACGCTTATTTTAAATTCAGAATACCTGCGGGGATCCTTAATACAAGCTTTAGCCCAACCACGTATGACCCCCGAGAGCCTCCTGGGCTAAGAACCCCGATGTGATGTCCGACTGGTGGAATTCCTTAACTCCTTGGCTGGCTTTTAATGGAAGGATGTGCACTTCAAATCATAACATCTTATCACTTTCCCAATGGTTTCATCTCAAATCTTGACTGTTCTACCAAATGCGAACCAGCCATTTTGCTTCTCAGTGAGCAAATCCGCCTGGGCTTGGCCCGGATTCCTCCCCTCCCCTTCCTCCTGAAGGAGAGGCGCTGTGACATGACCCATGGAGAAGAGTTCAGAGCAAGAGATGGGGGATGGAGGAAACCCATGACCCGTTTGCTAAAACGTTCCTTCCGGGCTCTGGGACCGCAGGTGGGAACTCCTCTGTCCTTAAGGGAGTGCGAGTCTGATTAGGAAAACAACAACGACACATCTCCTGGGAGGCCCAGCCACAAAGCTAGTCATGTCCTGGCCGATCATCAGCTCAAACGCTGCCAAGAGGACAGGAAGGTCTTAGGAACCATCCAGGAGCTGCAGGGTGAGGTCACATTCATCTTCGCTGACAGCAGGACTGAGAATCATGAACCGTGCTCGCTCCATCCCTGGTTTGTGGATCGGTGGGGGCGGTGGGAGGGGGGGGGGAACAGCTGGGCTTGGAATCGGGGCCATGAGTTAAGGTCCTCTTAGGTTCCTTTAAGTATTAATGAGTACAATCGATGCCTATGCATGACTAAGTAACTGCTTATTATATTGTCATTTGTCTCTCTCCTTATTTGCTCTAAGGATGCCACCAGGCCCAGAGAGGCCTTAATTTTCTTCTTCCTTCTTTTCATCTCTTGTAGCTTCTGGGCACAATGGATTCTCAAAAGAGAGTTATGTGACCTTGATTAATGGACGAGTCCCACAGTATTTCTTGGTCTCCATCGCCACATCAGCTTTTACGTGTCTAGGTCCTCAATAGCAAATGACGCGCAATGTTCACGTCTGCGTGGCTGCCAGAGAAGCAGTGGCCCCGGTTTTTAACTTTGATTCTGTTTGCTGCTGTCCACTATGGATACACGGGAGACACATGACCGTGGTGCGCTTGCAGGGGAAGCTGTGTAACATGAAGCAAGAAAGCTGTTTCCACGAGCGGACTGCATGACTGAATAGAATCTGAGATTTGGGATCCACAGTACACGGCATCTGGAATCGTCAATGTTTTTCAATGTCATCACTGAAATATTTAATTTTTTTTTCTCCATTTCCTTTTTGCGGCTTTGCATTCTTTTGGTGCACCATAACTTATTTAACCAGTTCCCTCTCCTTTTTTTATTTTTTTAAAATTTTGTTTTATTGCTTAAAGTATTACAAAGAGTATTATATATGTCTCCTTTTTTTTTTTTTCTCCCCTTGACCTTCCCCTAGCCTCCCATACCCCCCCGGGTCTTGTGTCCATTGGTTATGCTTATATGCATGCATACAAGTCCTTTGGTTGATCTCTTACCCCCCAAAATATTTAATTTTTACAAATTGAAATCCTCTGCTGTGACAAAGACAGCACATGATCTTACTCATACTAGTATATGGAGTTTAAGGAACCAGATAAATAGATGAACAAAAATAGACACAAAGACACAGAAGCAGACTGTGGAACCTCATAGGGAAGACAGGGGAGGGTAGGTGGGAAGAAATCAACCAAGGAACTTGCATGCACATATGCATAACCTGCGGACACAGACAATGGGGTGGTGAGGGGGGAGGGGATGGGAACAGGCTGGGAGAGTTTAATGGGGGGGAAAAAGGAGGACCTACGTAATACTTTCAACAATAAAGATAAAAAAAAGATAGTTGCTATTCCGGGACTCCCAGTCCAGAGATATAACCGACAATGCCTACAGTTTGAGCTTAGCAACACCCAGCTACAGCACAAACAAGGTGTTTCCCCTTAAAAATCACATTGAGATAAAAAAAATTCATTTGCAAACCCGTCTCATATACATTTGCAGGTGTTGGGTGTGGGTCACTGCATTTGGATTAAAAAACCAACGTCTCTCTCTACATGAGAGGTCAGTAGCTGGTGTTAAGGCAACATCTTCTCGCTGTTCGGCGTAATTAAAATATTCCGGCAGCGGTCTCCGTAATTTGAGAACCACGGTATTGTAATATTTTTCTAGGCTTCAGGAGCTCGCGATTGTTTGGCCCAATCAAACCCAGGAACACTGGAGAAGTTATCACCCATCAAGGTAATTACTTTCAAGTTGAAATAATTACTCTATCAATGTTAATGGTCTTTCAACTTCAATAAAGCACTCACCTGCCGATAATCACGGCTCACCTCTTGCTCTAATGCAATTCCCTCTCTATTTAGCAGGTTATATTACAGCCGTTACAGTGGTCACTTGTCCCGAACAGATGCTGAGTTTCACTTTGATCGGCCGTGAACCATAAAGGAATTGGTCATCTGTGTCTGGTTCTCCCTCACCCAGCAGCCCTTGCGGAGCCCAGGAGGTGATCTCCTGGCTGCAACAGGGCACTTTGGGGGCAGCCACCTTGTCTCAGGTAGGGGCTCCTTTGCACCTGCGACAAGGGCACCGCAGTTCAATTAACTCCCGCTCTTCGCTGCCGTTTGCAGCTTGCTGCCGCTGCTAAATGGCATCTATTCTGAACTCTTGGCCTGGGCCCGTTAGTGTACATATTAGTTCGTTTGACTTTCATGTATGGTTTTAATAAGACTCGGGGGACTTGGGGGGGTTCTTCAAGGGTTTCCTTATAACCCAGTCAAAGGCCAGAAAATAACAGCATACTTGAGTTAGAGGGCAGTTGCCCCACCAAGAAGTGAAATAGGGAGGTGCCAACTTGGCAGAATCTGTTCAATATGGGAAGAAAGAGAGAGAGAGAGAGAGAGAGAGAGAAAGAGAAAAAGATCGCAAGTTGTGCTGATATGATCCCAGACCTTGGGCAGTGGGCAAGGTCTTGTGAGTGCCCTGGCCGGGGAACATAGCTAGTGTGAGTGGAAAGGGCCTGGGCAGGTTCTCAGAGGGGCAGGCATCAGGTAGCAGGGGGGATGGGCAGCACTAAACACCAGGGAGACGCAAAGCACAGTCTTGCCCCAGGCCATTAAGGAATAGAACCCAATCCAGGACTTGAGAAATTACCTGGAAATTAACAGTCTGGTGTCCGAAAGCATTTACATGAGCGAGCATCCGGATTTTGGCGCGAGGTGAGGAAAGCTTAAAATATATAAAACTCAAGGCGTTTCATTGCTGACACAATGAGTAGATGCAGTTGCCTTACACAAACTAAGGTTTCTACATTTGTTCATTTCTTCCAGCCTCTGTTAATCCAAACAGTAAAACTCCTTAAACTGCACTGCCTGTTTATATTGCTGCTGAGTTTCTAGTCCTTTGCATACGTATTCACTTACTTAGCCCTCCCAACAGCCTTGGGAGGTAAGTGCTAGTAGCATCTTAGTTCAGGCTAGACCCGTGGTTGGTAAACTGCGGCTCGCGAGCCACATGTGGCTTTTTGGCCCCTTGAGTGTGGCTCTTCCACAAAATACCACATGCGGGCGCACGTACAGTGGGATTGAACCTTCGTGGCCCATGCGCAGAAGTTGGTTTTCGGCTTGGGCGAGTCTATTTTGAAGAAGTACTATTGATATTTGGCTTTGTTGACTAATGAGTTTGCCGACCACTGGGCTAGACCATTAAGAAGGAAGACGTTTGAAGTGTAAGGTCATGATCACTGGAGCAGGAGGAGGAAACAATGTGTGAGAAGATTCCAAGGTGGCTGGCCAGCAGAAGGGTTCCAGATCTTTTAGAACAGTGGTTCTCAACCTTCTGGCCCTTTAAATACAGTTCCTCATGTTGTGACCCAACCATAAAATTATTTTTGTTGCTACTTCATAACTGTAATGTTGCTACTGTTATGAATCGTAATGTAAATATCTGATATGCAGGATGATCTTAGGCGACCCCTGTGAAAGGGTCGTTCGTCCGCCAAAGGGGTTGCGACCCACAGGTTGAGAACCATTGCTTTAGAAGTAGACTCACTAGGGTGCAGTGAGGGGTTGGACTGGGAAGGAAGGAAGGGGAGGACTCTAAGATGGCCTGGCCTGAGCAACCAGGAAGATGACAGATGACGGGGCCATGGAGTGATGAGAGCAGTGGAGAGAAATTCTAGTTGATGCACATCTCTGTCAAAGCTGCTAGACACACCTCTGCAGGGCTTGACAGATGGACAGAACCAGCCTTTCACCTCAAGGACCATGTTCCGCAAAGATCTGTGTAAGACCACTCATGTAAGAAAAGATCCTGGTTCTTCACTGTCTCATCAACATTGTTCTGCTCCATCCATCATCGCTTTCTGTGGGGCACAGAGGCTTCTGCATGATACTTCAATGTTAATGGAAAACAAGTGCAAGAAGGGAATCAGGAGAGAAGCTTCTCCAGGTTGCCTCCTCACCCCCTGGGGGAGGCAGGAGGGATACCCCACCTTCTTCTCTCAGGCTGCTGAGGGAGAGCCAAGAAAACTTAAGAAGTTGGGGGGTGTCTGTATGGAAGGTGAGGTGGACATTCTACTCTACTCAAGAGGCTTGCCACTGAGGTGAAGACACTCAGTTTTGATGCAGCCACTAGGAGAGGAAGGGCTTTCTGAGGTTCTGTAAGTATATATATACATACTTTAGAGAGAGAGGAAGGGCTAGAGAGATGGAAACATCAATGACGAGAGAGAACTATTGATTGGCTGCCTCCTGAACCCCCCCAAATGGGGATTAAGCCCGTAACCCCTGGGCATGTACCCTGACTGGGTATAGAACCAGGGACCTCCTGGTTCATGGGTTGATACTCAACAACTGAGCCACACTAGCTGGGCTCAGATTCTTATGTGATCCCAAGATTTGGGGATCTGGCCTAACAGAGAAGCTGATCTCGGATTCTGTCCAATGAATTCTGAAGTGGCAAGTCTTACCCAATGTCGTAGGTCAAGCAGAGAAGTTTCTGTTGGACAAGCTGTGCTTTCCTTATTGGACTGAACAAGTTGGCCCCGGTTCTAGTGGATGCCAAGAAAGGAATGAGTCTTGTCAGTGTGACCGAGCCTGATATTGGCTGACTGCTCTGGAGAGTGGTGCCCGGAAGTACAGGAGGTTGTGGGGCGGATCTCTGGGGCAGTAGGGATCAGGGTGCGAGGAGTTAGCCAGAGAGTGTACTGCCTGCTTCAGGGACTGGGAAGCGTGGGCTTTCCCATGGGAGACTTCTACATGACCCACAGAGAAAACCCCAGGGGGCACCTGCCCCACAGGCAGCAGTGATGGATGGGTGAGAACAATATTAATGAACGAGGCTCTGCTCCTTTTATGTCTAATTCTGTCTTTTCTGCCAAGATCCTGGGGACTTCAACATGAGAAGAGGAGGAAGAAAAATGAACATGCCCTCTCTTCTCCACTGTAGACCCCTTAACACCAGTCAGGTCTTAGACTGGGTTTAGACTGGATTTTATTTTAAACACTGGCAATGAGTCCTGATTACTGAAATCCGGCTGGTTGCTTTCACTAGCAGTGACTGGAGGACCTGCCCTGGAGACTATTGATGAGTGAGCGAGAGAGGCCTGATGACCTGTTGGAATTCAGTGGCTGGAGAAAAAGAAACCTCTTTCAAAGGAGTAGTTCCATGACGTTTAAGAAGACTTACATGGATCTATTTTTCGCAGCCCCCAATGATATTGAGTTAAAAGTGGATCCCCAATATTTATTAGTGATCGATAGGGTATTATTAGAAAAAAAGGTTAAAGATAATATAAATCTAATAAGTGAAAAGTTAACGTCAAGCCAAATACATCATTACAATAAAAAAGGGTTGTGCCAACCAATATTCATGGTTTTGTGTGACCTTCACCCACCCATATTTTGTATCTTTTATATAAAAGAATGGGTGACACAGTTATCTCATATTATAAAATGTAAAAATCTCAGCTTATAGAACTGATACAGAAATATATGGAAATTATTTTTATTACCACATTTTCTTTATTTTGGAAAGATGGTTTTTCTAGATAGATAGACCTCCCAGAACATTTTTTTCTGTCTTATAAGTGGATTTGGAGAGAAAAGGCCAAGAACCACCACATTTTAAGAGCTAATTTAAGATCATGTGTAAAGAGCAATAATACTTTACATTATACTAAACCAAAACAAAAATGAAATTAAAAATAAACCAATCAATTTACTCACAAACTATCCATAATATGGCAATTACGAAGTATCTCATTTCCCCCACAACACATCTACTGAATGGTGGATTTGAGACGACCACACGAGGAAATTTTGAATACCTCCTCCATGACATTGGGCAAGGGAGTCTGGCAACTAGAATCTAGCGACTAGAGTTTGTATTTCTGGTTTTTATTTCCAGATTCTAAGCCAACTCTTAGTGACCCATCTGACTCGCTTACTCCTCAGCTCTGCATGCTTGATTCTACGCACAGGGCGAAGGACCATCTATCCTTCTGGATACTGGGCGAATGTATGATCTGGTCTTGATGTTTTACAACCCTGGGGAGGAAGGAGGTTGGCAGGGATACACTTAGAGCACAGACTGACAGGTAAACCACCTTCGCCTTTAAATCCCAAGTTATTTCTGCCAGTATAATGGCGGGAGCCAGGAAGAAAAAGCAAACCAATCGGAACGGCGGCAGCAGGGTGGCCAGCCTCGCCAGGCGTGTTCCCTGCACACACCACCACGGAAAGCTCGCGTGCCAAGCGAGGCTACGTGCAGCCTCTCTCCTGACACCGCACAATTCATCACCGAGCAACTGGGAAGGGAGTTTGAGGACTTCTGCCTAAAGCTTGTTTTCGGTGGTGATGGGCATTGGTTCAAAGAGACCCTAATAATCTAGAGCTCTCTCTTTTCCCCTTAGAAGGACCTACGTAGGCCCAAAAGGAGATGAAACTTTGGGAGGTTGGGAGAGAAGCTGGTGATACATTCAAACCCACACTCTTTCCATCTCTCCTCTCCTGCTGCCTCGGCTGCTGCTGCTGCTGCTCCTGCTCCTGCCAGCACATATGCTCTCCACCCCCGTGGAGGACCCCCACTGCCAGTTCTCCATCCACTGCCACCATCGGAGGACTCATGCATCCACCGCATCTGTCTTATGTGGCTCTCCCAGCAACGTCCACCTGTCTGTAAACAGCTCTGGGGGGACTTTGGGACAAGCTGGTGATGGCACGGCACTACCAGCAATGTACTGGTGGCACCTCGAGCAGAGATGAGACCTCAATAAGCAAGAGACTAAGGAAGGGGAATTAGCGATTCCTCTTGTAAGTCTGCGGACTGAATTGTAATCCTGAAATTGTGAGGACTGAGTCTGTGTCTCACCAATCAAAAATAGAGTTCCTTTCTTTGGACAATTTCAGCCAAAACCGTCTATGAGACAAGGACTTGAAAAATTTCCTAGGGCGGGCACAGAAATGGAAGCAGACAGGGAAGATGTTTAGTTAGTAAAGGAGTTAGAGACATAGTAAGCAGAGCCAGGAAGGCACTCAGAGAAAGATTTAAAAGGGAATCATCAAAACACGAGCAGCAGAAACTCAGAAGCAAAGAAACGTAAAGACTCAAAATGCCCAGCAGGAAGAATCTGTACCTCCGCCTGGATTATTCATCGTCTTCCCAGTGTCTGCTGTGCCCAAAAAAGGACCCAGTCTCATGGTCGACTGCACAGAGTTGAGTATAGAATTGAATATTGGCATATTGGCTATAGTGCTCAATGACTATTTGCCAAATTGGATTGAATCGTCAATAATCTGTCCCTGACCCTAAAGACCCGTTGCCCGTGTACAGAAAAGGCATGCTGTTGATGCGGGCTTGCATTACGGGGGAGAGGGATTTGTCTGGGATAAAAGGAGCAGGCTTCTCAGACGGGGAGGGACTGGAATCTAGTGGCAGAACCCCTTCTTCAGGCACCTTTAACAAAGGCTGAACACATGCTCTTGGAAAGCTCCCTGACAAGGACCGTCCTGTTTCTGTATCTCCTATAGGAGCTCAGGCTAAGCCAGGCATAAAGGGAGCCCCAAGAGATAGCTGGTGAGCTGAATTGTGTTATGGCCCGGAGGTGGGCCAACCCAGAAAATCACTGCTAAGCTACAGTGCCTGGGATAGCCATATCTACATTTACACATCTAGATAGATGTACCTAGAAGTTTAATTTTCTTCTTCCTCAAAGAGCCAATCACATCACATATCTATATCTATCCAAAGATATCCAACTCTACATCTATCTATTCTGGGTGATACTGTTCCATTCATATAATCCCTATATCTATCTATATCAATGTACCTACAGAGGTACAGATATGTGGTACAATTGGATCTTTAAGAAAACAGAAAATTAAATTTTTATCTAATTTTATCTCAGCCTCATCCCCAAGAGATATACAGAAACAACTTTAATACTTACATTTAGTGGATTTGGAAATCAGTGAAAGCTAGACTCATTTATTTGCTTGAGTTAATCATGGTCAGCAAACTAGTTGCCAATATCGCTTATATTCAGTTCAGTATATTATTCCCATGACCACATTCCCATGTGGAAGATTTTCATATATTTAACCCCAAAGTGAAAAAAATGACAAGTCAGATATAAACAGAGAATCTCAGCATATTAACCCGATAACCTAGGTATCTACTATCGTGTTCAGTACTCACCGCTACTGTGAAAGCACGCACGGGGGAGATGCTGAACGTGGGGTCCTCCGGCCTCTCCTGGTAGACCACGTGGTACCGGGAGATGATGCCATTGGGAGAGCCTGGCTCCGTCCAGTTCAGCAGCACCGAGTGAGCACCAGTGGCCTGAGCCCAGGGCGCCGGCAGGTCTTGGGGTGGGGCCTCCAGTGTCTGTGCCGAGGTCCACAGACTCTCCACAGAGCCCCCGGAGTTCTGGGCTCTGACCTGGTATTCATAGAGCGTGAACGGCCTCAGGGTGCCCGCAGCATCGGTAAATCCGAAGGCTCCTTCTGACCAGACAAACACCAGGGCCTCCTCGTCAGAGCCAGCAGGACGTCTGAAAGGGAACCCAGGCGGTCAGGGACAGCTGCACACTTCAAAGCCAGGTGGGCAGACAGAGTAGGACATGGCTTTGTAGGAAATTTTGGAATCAACTCAACTTTTCAACGGTCTCTTCCTCGTGTCATGACGGAAGGAGACCAGATGGAAGAGTTCACCGGAGGCCTGATCAAATGCCATTTTCAAAATATGGTTTAAAGATCCTATATAATAAAAGGCTAATATGCAAATTGTCCCCTTGGGAGTTCGACCAACCGCGAGTTGGACCGCTCACTATGACGTGCACTGACCACCAGGGGGTGGCGTGGAATGAAGGAAGGCCCCAGCTGGCAGCTGGCAGCCAGGGGAAGGAAGGCCCTGATCAGCCCTGATCACCAGCCAGGCCTCGGGACTCTAACCGTGCATGAATTTCATGCACCAGGCCTCTAGTATAAATATATTTGGTTAATCTTAAAAAGTGAAACATTACCCATAATCACATTTTCTTGTATTAACTTCCAGACATTTTTTTTTAAAATTACACATGCAAATACAGGGTGTCCCCCCAAAATATAAACATTACGGACACTACTTCTGTTTATAATTAAGGATTAATTATAACTCATGATTAATTCCAATGGGTTAAATCTGTGTAGGTTTGCAGGGCCTGGCCTTTGTACTTGAGGCAGATACCAGGTACCCGGGGTGTCACTGGGAGGGATCCATTCTAATGGACCACAGGGCTCCCAGCCCAGGTCTCTGCTCATCGAGTGTTTTCCAGGGTGTTTGCTAGGAACGTAATACAGCAAGCGAACATACGAGCTTCTATGGGGAGATAACATTTTCCATTTTGTCTGGCTTCAACCTTCCTAGGACAATTCAATTAATTTTTTATTAAACTCTTGTGAATTCCCATACTGAGGTGTAGCCATGGTTGTCATAAAACTGACATGCTTAAAAAAAATGGCCTGAAAGTGTGAATTTAAAAAATCTATCCTATGTAAGAGATTGAGTATTACGTTAGTCTCAAGTTTTATTCACTGATACAACGAAAGAATGCAGCCTGGTTAAGAATTTCTTATCACTACTGAATACTTAACAAATTCAAACTGTGGTGAGGTATTTTACCTGTGGTGTTAAAAACAGAATATCTTATGTCTGATAAGCTCTGAACAGAAGAGGTTGGACAGACCACAATTGCTCCTAGTTTAGTTAAGATTTGGGCTTCAACTGTTCATTTAACGGGACGTGTTTCCTCTTGAGCTCTCTATGGGGAGAGAAATCACATTTTAAGATCTCTCTGAGTAGCCAAATGGCTGTGCTATGCTTACACGCATTTGCGAGATACTTCAATAATACACTTTTCCAACTAGAGTTCATTTAATCTTGCTTAACACTAAAAGGAAAAACAAAGATAAGTTTTAATACTGAGCACTGTGTACTTGACCAGGGACTCATACCGATGCTGTCTTACTGGAACAGCCTTTAAAGAGCTCCCTCCAGCCTGTCAATCACTTAGCCTCCAGGCTATCAGGTGGACTGTCGTGGGACCACAGTGCTTGTGTTCGAGTCACCCTGACTTTATTTAATAGTGACCCCAAAGTGCAAGAGCGATGCTGCCAACTCAGATATGACCAGGAGAAGCCGTAAAGCGCTCCTGTAAGTGAAAAAGGTGAGGACAGTAAGACAGTTTAAGAGGGAGATTGAGAGAGTCCTCATTGACTAAGTTTTATTACAGTATCTATAATAATAAAAGCATAATATGCTAATTAGACCAGACATCCTTCCGGCGACCTTCCCGACGAAGCCGGGGCTGTGAGGGAAGCCCAGGTCCCAGGTGCCAGAGGGAAGCAGGTGCCGGCAGCTGGGGGAAGAAAGGCCTACTCTTGCACGAATTTTGTGTATCGGGCCTCTAGTATTGTTATAATTGCTCTACTTGATTAGTTACTGCTGTTATTGTCTTACTGTAGCAAATTTATCAATTAAACTTTACATCACTATGTATGTACATGCCCATGTAGGGAAAAATGTATCATATATAGGGCTTGTGACTATCTGTGGTTTCAGGAATCCACTGGGGGTGGGGTGTGTGTCTTGAAATATATACCCCTTCAATAAAGGGGAACTACTGTATCAAATTAACAGGAAAGCTACTAGTAAACAGAAGCAACCACAGTTATAGTCTTGTCCATACCAGGTTACTGTTCTGTTTTTGATTTTTAAAGTCATAAACATCCTATCTCTGTATTGGGGCAGATACTTAATAGGACGATATCACTAACAACAGAAGGGAATTACTGCCCTGCCAGTGTGGTGCAGTGGCTGAGCATCGACCTATGAGCCAGGAGGCCATGGTTTTATTCCTGGTCAGGGCACATGCCCAGGTTGTGGACTGGATCCCCAGTGTGGGGTGTGCAGGAGGCAGCCGATCAATGATTCTCTCTCACATATTGATGTTTCTATCTCTCTCTCCCTTCCTCTCTAAAATCAATAAAAATATACTTTTTAAAAAAGGGAATTACTGAGGAGAAATCATTGGGGGAGAGGCCTGATGCACGAAATTCGTGCAAAAGTAGGCCTTTCTTCCCCCAGCTGCCGGCACCTGCTTCCCTCTGGCACCTGAGAGGGGGAGTTTGCAGAGAACAGAGTGACACGCGTTTTTAAAATGGGATTGGCAAATTGGTTTCCTACAATTTAATGAAAATATCTGCATAGGCCAAACCCCGACTTTGGGTTGAGCTAAATGGGTTTCCTTTGGTGGGGCGAGAAGACAGAGGCGGCAAAGGATGAAGTAGAAATTGCAAGCCGTAATCTCCCCAGAAATACTGCAGGCTTGTGGCCGTAACTACATAAGAAGTGCTGCGCAGTCCCAGGATGAAAGCACGCGCTGTCTACATTCTATTTCTGTCCTTATGGATTCCTGATTCTCTCCGCAGCTGCCTAAGAAAAATGTGATACTGTTGTTGTCTAAGCACATTTAGGCTTCGGCCGGGATCACCGCCGAGTGATGCATGCCCATGGAGGTGAATATAGTGATTGTATCTGGCGGCCCGGTGCGCCATTTCCATTTCACTTTAAATAAAAAACAAAATGTATCTGTGTCAGGCAGTGCCCTTCCCCTGTACTCAGAGGCATCACACGGGCCACAATTATGATTGTGGAGTGATTGTGTCACATTGCGGGAAGGTTTATTGCTTTTGAGCCGGCGAGGCAGTAACACATTCCACTGCATATTACTCTTTAGATCATTGTTTGCCTGTGACGAGAATAATCAAATGCCATCAAACGCTGTCAAATTCAATTTACAGTATTTTTCATCGAAGCGGGGCTTTCCGCATCCCGTTCCCCGTTTTCCTGCTCGGGAGTTGCCGTGGAATAGCCGCCTGATCATGAGCTTTATTTACAAAACCGACAGATTGGAGCCGCGTCCCGGTTTAGAGCAGGCACTTTATTTCCCTCCACTCAGGACGGAACAGGACGTGGTTCTCTCGTGCAATTAGCATTAAGGGGATGAAAGCAAACCACTCCGAGAGGACGGCCAGCTTAGAGCCTCACAAAGGTGCTCAGCGTGAAAGCCTTTACAGGTGCGTGTGCATGTGAGTCAGAACTATGACTCCTCAGCCCGGCCGGCGTGGCTCAGTGGTTGAGCGTCAGCCTAGGAACCAGGAGGTCACGGTTCGATTCCTGCTCAGGGCACAAGCCCGGGTTGCGGGCTGGATCCCCAGTGGGGGGCATGCAGGAGGCAGCCGATCCATGATTCTCTCTCATCCTTGATGTTTCTCTCTCCCTCTTCCTCTCCCTCTCCCTTCCTCTCTTAAATCAATAAAAACATACTGAAAAAAGAAATATGATTCTTCAAATTAACTTCTGTTGAGAAGCAATGTGGCTTGCTCATTTTGGGCAATGTCACTTGTTCAACCGGAAATGCAGGAATACTTTTTCCCTCCTCATCATTTTCTGACAAACCCTCGGCGGGTCACTGAAGATTGCTCTGAACCAAAGGGTTTCAATGTCTGAAGGGGCAGAGGGACTCGAACCACGTTTCATGATGTGACCAGGGCACTGGCCCACACAAGGGAAGGTGTGAGGCCATTGAAAGGAGACACTGAAAGATGTTGACCTGGGCTGAGGATCTGAGAAGGAACGTGCTGTGGTCTGATGCCTGCTGTAAGGCCCTGCTTCTGGAAGGGGGATCTCATCTGCCAATGGTCTATGTCTGCCATATCTGCCCTGCACACCTCTTCCCTGTCTTAGATGGACGCTCTGCCCCTTCATCAGAGGGAGGGTATGTGGCTCTGAGGTCTCCTCTTTCAGACCTGGCTCAGGCCAAGCTGGCACATGCCGGCTGAGGCTTTTCCCCTCGGATAATGTGTCCACGTTTCCAGTCCCACGCTTAGTCCCCAGTAGGTGCAGCACAAATCATCAATTCCCACCCCTTCCCTTATGGAAACAGAAAACGTCTCGGATTCTACAGTCCTGGAATGGCACACGTTCTTAATTAAACATAACAATGATGATCGATGTTACCTGTGAATAAAGTAGTGGGTGATGACTCCATTTGGCTTTTTGGGTGGCATCCATGTAACCTCTATGCGAGTGGACCCCAGCGCCCTAAGAACAGGGGGGCTCAGATCCATTGGGGCTGCTTCTGATGTTCTGACCAACGTCCCACTGCCCACTCCACAGCTTCCTTGGAAAAAAAAATCAAGATTTTTAGTAACTTACCAAGCAGGGAAAAGATTTACATATGCATATAGAAGGGTAAGGATATCGTGAAAATCATTTTATCTGAACTTTCATATACACATATCTACACATAATTTAGATGAGTACTGTAAACCTCTACAGAATTTGAATATTGAAATACAGAATCACTTTTGGAAGATTCAGTAATTAATTAACCACATCTTTATAGAAGCATAGGCAAGAAAGCTTATGCTAGTCTGAATTGAGGTTCCTCTAGTTTAGTGGTTCTCAACCTTCCTAATGCCGCGAACCTTTAATACAGTTCCTCATGTTGTGGTGACCCCAACCATAAAATTATTTTCGTTGCTACTTCATAACTGTCATTTTGCTACTGTTATGAATCGTCATGTAAATATATGATACGCAGGATGTATTTTCATTGTTACAAATTGAACATAATTAAAGCATAGTGACTAATCACAAAACCAATATGTAATTATGTATGTGTTTTCCAATGGTCTTAGGCGACCCCTGTGAAAGGGTCGTTCGACCCCTAAAGGGGTCGCGACCCACAGGTTGAGAACCGCTGCTTTAGTTCATCATAGTCCTAGCAACAAAGCGATAATGTGTTTAATTTTTTTTTCTTTCTTATGCTTAATTTCTTAAGTTGTGACCTACACATCTTCTATGCTCTTAATCATTTTTTGCCAGTATTTTAAAAGAATGACCATCTCTCAACACACAAGAATCAAACAATTAACTTGAAGGATATTGGTTCTTCATAGCCTAGATGGAGGGACCCAGAGAGGAGAAGTTGATTTTACATGTAAATCAAGGGAACATTAACGAAAAGCTATTTCCATGTTGATTTGCTGAAGACCACATCGGGGACAGCAATACCCTTCAAACCGAAAGACCTTGGTCTGGTCTGCACAGAGAAGTGGGCAAACTGAGTCACTTTCAGAATGAAAGGAGAGCAAAATCACTGACCCCCTCGTCCTAACCAACTCTATGGGAACTAATAGTCACCTGACGAACAAAATAAACTAACAAAATAGAAACAGACTCACAGGCACAGACAACAGGCTGCCAGCTGCCAGAGGCGAGGGGGCTGGGGCTGAATGCAAAAGGGGAAGGGATTAAGCAAAGAAAAACTCAGAGACACAACAGTCTGGTGATTACCAGAGGGAAAGAGGGTGGGGGAAGTAGAAGAGGGTGAAGGGGGAATAACTGGTGATGGAAGGAGACTTGACTTGGGGTGGGGAGCACACAATGCCATATACAGGTGATGTGTCATAGAACTGTACACCTGAAACATATGATCGTATTAACCAAAGTCACTGCAGTGAATTAAAAAACAAGACAAAACAAAAATGAAAACAAAACCAAAAAACAGAAGTTCCGCCCTAACCTGTTTGGCTCAGTGACAGAGCATCGGCCTGGGGACTGAAAGGTTCCGGGTTCGATTCCGGTCAACAGCACATGCCCTGGTTGTACAAGAGGCAGCCAATCAATGAGTCTCTCTCATCATTGATGCTTCTCTCTCTCTATTCCTCTCCCTTCCTCTTTGAAATTAATAAAATATATTTAAAACAAACAAACAAAAAATCCCAGAAGTTCCTATGGGACATGCAGCACAGTCTTATATTCAACATTTCTTTAACCTAAGATGAAGTACACCAATATGAGTTACATTTTTCCTTTTCTTAGCAATTGGGTGTTATATAATATAGAACATTTAAGAGTGAGAGAGGCAGATGACTTCACTGACCACTAGTCTAAGCCACACAACTCAAGGTGACAGGTGATGTACATAAGGTAGGGGTCAGGGAAGGGCCTTAAAATATCTCCGATTCATTTGAGTGTAACTCAACTTCTAAATAATGCCCCCTTTCCCACCAGCCCCTCCCGAATAAAATTCAAACAGAACCAAGGTGACCACATTGCCCATGCGATTTTTGTAATACCCGACTTGTCTTATAACTACCAGCGATCCCCCTGTGCGGTGCAGGTGTTTTTCCTTTCAAGGGCCTGATAAAACAAGACTTTGCAAAACCACTCTTTTAATTCTATATTTAAATATTCATGACTTAATGTGCAGAAATGCATAATGCTCCACTCAATACCAGGCGCTGATTTTTCTGGGTAAATAGCTCAGGACAAATGAGAAATGAAATGTTAGCATTTGTATTTGAATTGAGAATCTATCCCTTCTTTTTTTTAAATATATAAAATCTTTTTTTTTTTTATAATAGCCCAGAACAAGTGTCTGAAAGACATTCACCATTTTGACACGCTTGTATCCTTATCTCATACGGTGTAAATGGAGCCAAATTTCCCAGCAGGACAGACTGACGCTGACCCACAGCGGAGGTGACGGGTGCCACGCTGCCAGCACCGAGTAGGACACTGTACTCCACGGGCATCTGGGGGATCAGTATCCCTTGAGAGAGAGAGAGAGATAGAAAAAAAACATGTGTACGCTGCACAGAATGGTCAACAAATGTCTATCTCTTAAGAACAATATATATTTAAACTTTCATAACATAAAGGCATATTATTGCTTAATATAGCAATTAATAATGGAATGCAACGTAAACTGGGAAATACTAGAATGCGTATTCCTAAGTAAGAAATGAGCATCGCCATTAAAAAAAACAAATGAAGTATAATAGTTCTTTTCAGAGAGATACTCTACAGGCAAATAAATACAAAGCACATTTCACCTCTTAAAAAAGTACAAGGCAATCAGAAATGGTGTCATAGGCTTTTCCTAGGCTTACTCTTAAGGTATATATATATATCTCCCCACCAGTTTCGCTTGTGACAATAATTATTCTGTAGGCATTGTGTACGCATCCAGTCTGACACGGATCTTTGACATAATAGCCCATAAAGTATCCAAATCAGAGCCTACCTAGAGAATCCCCAGTGCATTAATTATGGAGTCAGGACAGTCCACTCTGTCAGTGAGACTTACGGGTCTGAATACATATGAAATTTGGGTTTGAAAACTGTCATTTTTCACAATACATCCCCACGAAAGGAGGTCTTGTCATGTGAGCCTCTTCACAATGCAGTCATCTGACTGAATGTCTGTAAGCTTTATTTGATCACGCTCAACATACACACTGGCTTAAGGGGAGGAATGGGCCGTGAATGAGGAACAGAGTAAGTTTTCCCATGAAGTTTTCTCGCTGATCTGACGATCATAACGTTTATGGGTTTAATGATTTACCTTTGTAGCACCTAAGTTTAACGTTGTTGTAGAAACAATGAAATCTACAGCACAGGGCTCAACCCGCGAGACGAGACGGGGTCTGAAGAACGCAATGTGGTTTTGCTTCTGGAAACTATAGCCTCAGTATGCAAACGGCACAAGAGCTGCTACAAACCAGAGCTGCGAGGGGATTTGTGAAACAGATAAAAATAGGAGTCTCTGAAGGAAACACTGATCACAGGCCAAGGACTGGTCACTTGCCTCCTTTGGAAAAGTGCTGGACTGGGCTGCACGGAGACTGAGAATTTTCACTTTAAATGCAGAACCTCCTTGTTAAACCACCTTTTACATTTTAATCCTCACCCGAGGGTATTTTTCCATTGATTTTAGAGAGAGTGGAAGAGAGAGGGAAAGACAGAGAGGAACATCAATGAGAGAGAAACACATCGACTGGTTGCCTCCAGGGAGGAGCCTGCAACCGCAGCACGTGCCCTTGACCGGAATCGAACCTGGGACCCTTCGGTCCACAGGCCATCGCTCTATCCACTGAGCCAAACTGGCTAGGGCTCTTTTACATTTTACATGTAAAGCGTCCTGCTCACCCACTACTGGGGATCGAGCCTGTAACCAGGGCAGGGAATCTAACCAGCGACCTCCTGGTGTACTTGATGATGCCGAACCCACTGAGCACCACTGGCCAGGCGAGACACGGTCCTGATCTAGGTTTAAACACGGCTAGCCAAAGCATGAACCTGCAAAGACACTTTTCACGTCTTGGCTAATCAAAAGCAAATGTCCTTCGCGTCCACCAAGGAGGGGCGGAGGCAGAAAATGCCCCTGGACACTGCGAGCCTGTCAAACACTGACACGCGTGCAGGAACGAGGCCCCTCCCCTGTCACAACCTCCAGGACGGTGACATGACAGCCCCCTGTGTCCCCGCCAAGCCCGTGCCATCTGCAAGGAGTCTGAGCTGGCCCGGCCCCCTGGTATTCCGCTGGCTAACTGGGATGAAGTGGGCATGTTTGCGAGAGTCAGCTGGGAAGCCCCGAGACCGGGTTGGCCCCCGAGTTCCTACATTTATGTCAGACCGGGAGGAGCAGTGGAAACCTGAGTGAGCCAATTTCCCCTAAGTGCAAACGGCAGCTGTGTTATTCCGTGTCAAAGCTGCCCGTCGCCCGGTGACAGGCTGCCGCAGCCCATTTCCCCGCTCGCTAAAGAACAAGGGGCCCGGTGCTTAATATTCCTTGCAGGGCCCCCTTTCATAATTTACAACAACTAGATGCTGATAGGTTATTTAACATTTATGAAGTTAAGATGTAATCAGAAAAACCCTGATTACCTTTACAAATACAAAAGTTAAATTATTCCACTTTCCTCTCTCTCTGTGGTTTCATTTCAAGCAGGTGCGTACTTTACAATGGGACGAGTCAATCAATCTTTAAAAAATATATATATTTTTTAGGAGCTGGAGCAGGAACAATTCTAACAGGGAAACTATTAATTCAGCTTGAGAGCCTCATTCGCTTCAAAACGTCAGTTGCACTTAACATACTGCTTTTAAGAAATCAGCCTAAATTCTCCTTGGTCCAGGTAGGAATAGCGTGGCTATGTCCTTTTGGGGGTGTGAAAGTGAAACACACATTTATAGTTAGAATGATCGTTGTCACCTTATGCACTCTATCCTATTACATGGCAGCGTTCCTGGCAGGAGGGACAACGTCTCATTCTCTATAACCCTCACAGTGTCCAGAATCACGCCTTCCCGTGGGTGGGGCTCAGGAAAGATTCTCATGTCAGTGACAATGAATGGATGAATTAATCCATCCAAAGGCAAATGAACTGCATCCATGAAGGTGAAGCTACAGGCGCAGTGACCCTGCTGGGCTGCTGGTGAACTATCGTTGAGCTACTTTGCCCTCATTCATATGTGCGATACCTACAGCAAAGTTTGTGAGCTCTTGATCCGTATCAGAGTAGAATGCAGAAAGAATCATTTACTCCCCGCACTGTTTACACTGAAAAATAGTGAGAAAATATAGCACAGTGGCTGTGACCACAGAATTTGGAGTCAGACTCACTGTGATTCAGCTCTGACACCGATGTGACCAACCAAGAAAAATAGCTCATCACATCTACACTGACTTTCCTCATTAGTAATGTAGGGAAGAGCATAGGCCACTACAAGATGCACTAGCATTAACTGAAATATGTGTTAATCTTGTACAAAAATGCCCAGTACATATTAGAACTCAATAAAGTAAGATACATTTAGTTAAACACCCAAAGCAAAGGAAACAAAAGCAAAGTAAACAAGTGGGACTACAGCAAACTAAAAAGCTTTCATACAGTAAAGGAAACCACTAACAAAATGAAAAGGCAGACTATGAAATAGGAGAAAATACATATAAGCTACTTACATGATAAAGGGTTAAATATCCAAGTATACAAGGAACTCATACAACTCAATAGCAAAAACAGCAACAACAAAAGAAAGCAAACAAATAAAAATAATCCAATTTAAAAAATGGATAAAGGACATGGAGAAACATTTTTCAAAAAAAGAAACACAAATGGAAGGGTGCAATCCTTCAATTATAAGATGAATAAGGTCTGAGGATCTAATGCATAACATGGTCACTATATTTGAAAACACTGTGTTCTATAATTGGAATTTGCTAAAAGAGAACTTAAGTGTTCTAATAAAAATATGCAAATAAACCAAAAATCATTAATGTAAGTTCTACATTTCTCCTGAAACTCACGGTCACTTGGTGATAAGAAAAGTGAAACACTTGCCAATGTTGAATCATCCCATTTAATGCAACATGGATTCTTAGAAATCTGAATGCCCATTTTCCCTTTAAGTGGACAGTATTTGATCTAATACCTAGTACACTGCAGCCGATGATCTAACACAGTGGTCGGCAAACTCATTAGTCAACAGAGCCAAATATCAACAGTACAACGATTGAAATTTCTTTTGAGAGCCAAATTTTTTAAACTTCAACTATATAGGTGGGTACACTGTTATTAATTTAATTAGGGTACTCCTAAGGCTTAGGAAGAGACACACTCAAGGAGCCAAAGAGCCGCATGTGGCTCGCGAGCCGCAGTTTGCCGACCACGGAGAACGCCAAGTGGTCCGGTGTCTACAGAAAGGCCACAAGGTGGCTAGCTACCCTTTAATCAAATCTTGATTAATAAAAAACATTTACATTCCTAAGCAATACTAATTGAAATTTCTCAGTGGAAGAATTGTTGCCAATTCTTTTCTTTAATGGAGTCAGCTATACATGCGGAAGGAAAAACACAAGTATTGTGACATTATGCATTAAGCCTAAATAACTCACCATCTTTAGGGAGAAAAAGTGCCTGTTACATGCGATGACATTGTTAATTAGAACATGATTAGGGCTAGCAGAGTTCAAAATACAGTCATCACCTTGATAAATGAGAAAGGCTCATCACTGCATCCAGAGCTTAAATAATTTTGCATGTTTAGATTCTCAAACAGCAGGGAGATCTGTCTCCATTATTCTGAGCAAACCATTTGTGCACCATGAAGCAATTTGCTTCCTCATTTTCTATACATTTCACCCACTAAGGTAGCGTGGGTCCTCTGGTCTGTTTCATATCAATGTGCGAGTCCTGACCCCGAGGTTCAGAGCTGGTGAGAGGTGGGAGGACATGCTTGGGAATAAACCAACCTGGTCTACATCGTCTATAGATCTGAATAGTAATTAATGGCTAGCATGGACCCAGTGCCTACTAGATGTTTTGCCACGCTGTCTCGCTGACTTCAGAGAACAGCAATGCAGAGCAGGCATTTCATCTCTTTTTCACAGAAAGAAATATCAAGATATTTGTAAACTGAAAACCCACTTAACGGCCTAGGTATTTCTCTATAGCCAACCCACCACCTTGACTTTGTTCTCTGAGCATGTGTGAGGTCCCTCAGTCCATACAGACCCAAAACCAAAATACACGTAAAAAAACCTACCCAGTTAATTTTCCCACTATTTTCACTTTGGGCATTCAAAGGACACTGGTTTGATTTGTGTTTTCAGAGAATTAGTTTTACTGGGTGTGGGTGATTCATAGTCCCTAATCTTGTGGGACCTTTAAGAAAGGTTTAGCTTCCTCGATTCCATCTAAGAACTTCTTTTAAAAACTATTTTTTATTGATTTCAGAGAAGAAAGGAGAAGGAGAGATAGAAACATCAACGATGAGAGAGAATCATTGACTGGCTGCCTCCTACACACTCCCTACTGGGGATCGAGCCCACAACTCGGGCATGTGCTCTTGACCAGGAATCGAACCGTCACCTCCTGACTCATAGGTCAATGCTCAACCACTGAGCCATGCCAATTGGGCTCTCCAGGAGATTCGTGCTCAGTATTTCCAGGTGATTCTTATGCTCATTCAGGCTGAGTAACTGCAGGTAGGGATGGCTGTGCCCATCTCTCAGCTCTGCCTATGATGTAATATCTTGTAATGGCAGGGGGCTCTGATCTATACCCAGAGAGCTCCTGATTGTGAGCAAATAAACAGCTCCCAGTCATTACAGGGTTGTTTTCTTCCTGCTTAAAATATATATTTGTGACAATCCAGGAACAGAAAAATATTTTTATTATCCCAATCAAAACACAGCATGAGGTACTTCCCAATAAAATCAACCGCAGATTATACACGAGTCAAAATCACCTGCCTGTTTACTGAGTTCGAAATCCTTCTAGGCACTGGGAAAAGAGTGTAATTTAAGATTTTAATCTTTCCATATATTACAGGGTTTCTGTAATGGATTTTGTGCATCTGAAACTAAAAGACTGACAGGTCTGGATATTATAGATTTATTAACCATTGGTTACACGGGCAGAGTTAGTGTGTAAACCTTTTCTGCAATAGCTCCAGGGCTGGGTTGGGATGAGCAATTTCTGCAAAGCTTGTGGTAGACAAGAGTTAAGATTCTATTAAAGAAGCAAAAGATGTATTATATGTCACAATGATCCCTTTCTAAATGGAAACATTTTTCATTAAACGCAGATGTAGGATGTTGAACTCAAACAAAAAATGGCAAAATACGGGGAAATATGAAAGAAATCTTAAAAATGGACTAACCCACTCCTGCTGTTTTATAGTCATGATAGGGGCCTTGGGACCTAGCAAATTTTGGAGCAAATACATTTTTAAAAAGTGAGTAAGCAAAGGCAAAAATAATTATTTGAAAATCACTGTCACTAACTAGAATATTTCAAACCAGATAATGTGAATTATATATATTACCTCATTCAGTCTTTATAACGACTCTATACATGCAGGAACTGCCATTTTCTCCATTTTACAGATGGGGTGACAGACTGAGAGAGAACAAATGGCTGTTTGAGGTCAGCTAATAGGTGGCATTGCTGAGATCTGAATCCTCGTTTTCTCATCCACCACCCCCCTCTGCCACTTGGGTGTCTTAAAAGAAAGAGGTTTCCAAATCTTTACTAAGTGGGAAGTCTTCAGATGATCAATGGCCACTTATGCGTGTGATAATGTTAAAAGCGCAGGTGACGTGGTGAGCCAGGGACCTCCCTGGTCACATGGCTCTCTGAGAGTCTGGTTGGTAGAGGACCCTGGTCTGAGTCTGAGAACCAGCCAGTCAATAGGGTGGATCTGGTGCCAGACGGGCTCTGTTCGGCCTCATTTTACTCTGTGGCATGAAAACACGATTGAATTATCAAAATGCCAAGGAGCAATATGCCGAAAGTCCCGAAGGTCGCAAGCCAGCGCTACTATTCCGAGAAACTAGAAATCAGTGCAGTGATATACGTGTGATATACATTTTTAGGCTCTGGTACTTGAAATAAAGTATTGCTTTGATAGAATAACATATATCTGGGTATCTATATATCTCTCTAGCTATATGTAGGCATGCATATGTAACTTATACATGCATAGCTGCAAAAGTACGGCTTGGATTATTTTGTTTATATTAGTCAGGAAACATGATTTCCTAAATTCACATACATAAAATCCTTACTTGCAATTAATGTCCTCTAAAATGTTTCTCTCTCTCACACACACACACACACACTATTTATTTACCTGGTGGGGTCCAGGCTACGAACACGGAGTAAGGCCCAATCACAGTGATATTGTATGGAGCATGGATTTCTTCTGGTGTCAGGAGAGGTGTTTGTACAAGGTACTCGTCACTAAAACTACTGCCGCCTCCAGTTGTGGCTTCCAACTTGTAAATGTATCTAAATCAGAAAACAAAACATGCTGTAAGGCAAAGTACGAGAGGACTGAACAAGGGTTCCTGGTTTTTCTACCCACGGCTTAGTCCTAAATTTGTGGCAACCTGCAAACTCCTTGTTCCGTTTAGAAACTGTGCTACAGACTAGGTAGTTTGTCTAGCACGGGCAGGACTGCCTGCAGGTAATCACTATTTCTGTCCCTCCCCACTTTATTTTAAATAATATATTTTTATTGATTTCAGAGAGGAAGGGAGAGGGAGAGAGAAATAGAAACATCAGTAATGAGAATCATCGATCGGCTGCTTCCTGCACATCCCACACTGGGGATCAAGCCTGCAACCTGGGCATGTGCCCTGACCTGGAATGGAACTGTGTCCTCCTCGTTCATAGGTTGACACTTAACCACTGAGCCACTTTATTTTTAACCCTCTAGCAATCCATGGCTTTTCTTCAAGATTTCAGGAGCACCTTGGAGTGTGCTAGTACACTGTGGAGGATTCCAATTAATCTTCCCCATTTTTAAATGGGTTAGAGTTCAGGGAAATATGTTTAGAGGAAGATGTTTCTAAATTGATCTGCCATTCTCTACAATAAAACTAAATTGATCTTTATTCTCTGCAAGAGAACATCTGTTGATCTAAAATATATCTTGTCTCTGCTGAGAAATGAATTGCAAATAGTGGATTTCCCCCCTAAAACCACCCAGGTCTATAGAGAGTGTAGCAAGTAGAGAAAACATTGATCAGAAGAAAAGGTAGTTGACCTAAAACAAAACTCTTTAAATTTCTTTTAGTGCTAGTTTAGGAATGCATAATTTGAAGATATGATAATTTTTAAAGTTTAATACTTTGTGTTTTTTATCTACTTAAAAATTCTCATGCTTTCAAGTCATCTAGAAGATTTTTAAGGAATTTTGTGTATCCTGAAGACTAACATAATGAGCCAGCTCTTGGATCATTGACATCTGAAATGGATTCAATAATCTCATCAGCTATTCAATGGCGAATGAATGAGGAGATTAACTAATTAAATTGAATATTGTTTCAGTGGGAGATACACTCTTTTCAACACTGAAAAATCTGAAACTCTGTTTGATTGGTAAAGTCTTCTCTTAGTTTACCTGCTGTTGGGCGCCAGGTTTTGATCAGTGAAATGCTGGTCCTCGCTGCCCCCCAGGAAAACCGAGGTCCCATTACGAATCAGCTGATACCGAGAAATGAGGCCGTTGGGCCTTTCCGGCGGCCTCCAGTGTAATTCCACGGCTGTAGAATTGATGGTAATGTGTCGAGGTGTCGCCCACACGCCTGGCAAAAATAACACAATGAGGGTTCAGTGTTAGGAGACAATACACATCTCATCAATGTCATAGCATACTCGGATGCTCTTATCTGTTGATAAAACAAATCTCATGGCAAATGAGAAGGTATTTTTACTTTGGAGGTGAGATAGATAATATATATATGGCTTTATTTTATTTCTGAATTGCCCTTAAGAAGTGAATGTCATCCGAGTAGGGATGGGAAACTTCTCAGACATGGCTGTTACTCTGAATGTAATCAAGACCTGAGGGAATATGTGAAAGCAACATAACCTAGTATTTACCTGAATTACCCACGTCACCAAATAAGCCTGCTTTCCCTTTGCCTCTCTGACGACAGGTGCTGTTTCTTTTCCACCTTTCTCTCGGCCACTCCCTCCAGCCCCACAGGCTCCGTCTCCCCTGCTGAACCTCAAAGCGGCTCAGTCCTCAGAGACCTGGGTCATCGTCTTTCCTCTTCCCTCCCTTCCTCTCCTTTCCCACACTCACTTTCTACGTGATCTCCACGCAGTCTCCATTTTCTGGATCATCTGCATGCTGAACACGCCCAAGTGCCAATCACGAGGCTGAAACTCTCTCCCCAGCTTCAGTCTCATGAATCTCACTGTCTACCTGACACCTCCATTTGGATGACTAATTACACATAGAAAACTTCAAACATCCAAACGGAACTCTGGCTTTTCCTGTCTACAATCTGCTCATTTCCCGATGTTGTCCGTCTATTGGGCCAAAAAATTTATTCTAGAGGCTTTCACTTTTCCCACCCTCAAATGCAATCTATTATCAAGTCTTGCAGGTTATCTACCCTGAATGCATATCGTTCTCTGTATTTTTACTGCCATATTTCATTTTAATATTTATAAAAGTGCATTCTCCCTCTCTCTCTCTATAGGCATATATATACATATATGTAAATATATGTGTGTGTGTGTGTGTGTGTGTATATATATATATATGCATGCCAATGCAATCATTTTAAAAAATAGATTTTTATTGATTTCAAGAGTAAAGGAAGGAGATAGATAAAAACATCAATGATGAGAGAGAATCATTGATCAGCTGCCTCCTGCACAACCCTCACTGGGGATTGAGCCCACAACCCGGGCATGTGGCCTGACTGGGAGTTGAACCATGACCTCCTGGTTCATAGGTCAACACTCAACCACTGAGCCATGCCAGGCAAGCCAATGTAATCTTTATAAAATATATAACCCTTTTAAAATGATTCACATAATTTCAACTCCTTATGCTAGCCTGGGTGGCCCTACATTTTTCTGGCTCTGGCCTACCAGGCACTCTTCTCTCCATCCACAAAAGACTCCTTTATCCTCAGATATTTCCAGTTCTTTCCCACCTCTGGGCTTCTGCACTTCCATTCCCTCTGCCTGGAACACTTTGCTCATGACACCGTGATATTTTTGCATCTGAACTTCACAGTTCAACAATGTGTGTAAATATTCCCTTGTCAGGGAGGTCTTAATTAACCCCCCTTCCCTAACTCTAACTTTAATCCTATAAAATGATCCCAACCTAGTTCCTCTCTATCATATGCCCATTTCTATTTCCCTCTGAACACCCCTAGCATCATATTCCTCTTCTTTCTTTGATGTTATCATTATCTTCATGTTGTTACAATCATACAGTTTACTTCTTTCTACTGTGTCAGAACAGTTTGCTCTATGGGTCTTCCCTGTGTTATATGTCAGTCTTTGTAGATAGCACAATGCCTAATGAATGCTGAATGAATACATTTGTTGGAAATAGCTCTCCTGTAAATTACTATGCTAAGCACTCCAGGCAGTTCCAGCAATTACAGGGACGACTAAGACGTGTCTCATTCCTTTAAGGAGACTACCATTCTGTTTAAAGGGTAAAATATGTGCACAAAGAACTGTCATTCCAGGTCAAACATCCAAGTACTCTTATGGACGTATAAACATACTGGTAGAGAACCTCATGACGAGAAAGCTCAATCCCACCACTTCATGTTGTCACCTACGTATGTTCTAAGGGACACTGTCACCCTCTTCTTCAGCTTTTAAAAACCCAGTTCAATATTAGGTTCCTTTAATGAGTAGTTTTTGCTTGATTGTATCTCCTGTGTAAGTTACTCAGTTACAGGTAAGATGGTGAAACTTTTAAAGAAAAATTTTCAGGAAATTCAAATGCAATTTATTTAGAGTGATTTCAAAATGGCTCAGACGTACTGATTGTCTAAGGAACAACTTGTTCCTGAGAAGAAAGTAGTTCATTTTGTTCTGAAAGCTTGCTCTACGTTAGATACCTGGACAATTCCACAAATCACAGTGTATGTTCTTTTTTCTGAGTTTCTCTGCCAACGGCAGCTAGATGACTCAACCAACTAATTTGAGTTCTGACTTTAACATGATATGCATTAATTTGTTTATTTAAGAGAAAGTACAAAAGTTCATTCATAATCTTCTTCCCACAGTCAACTCTTAGTCACCTTGAAGGGATGTACTAAAAATCAGCAAGATATAAAAAATAATATTTCTTAGCTTCCAGTTTAACCCAATCAAGACAGCCTGTGGATATGTAGTAGTTAATGAAATAAAATATCCACATTTTGGGTTTGCGTCATGTTCTAGGTAAAAGCTGAGTTTCATATTTGTACAAGCTCTGCTCATGTTGGCCACAACCCTGTGTCCACTGGTTTGGTTTATAAGAGGAACCTGAAATATGAAAGACCAAGGGCTATGTTTTTATTTCTATAATGATATGGAGACAGTGTTATCTTGGCAGCTGCAAGGAATCATTGATAGAGTGAGACCACCTTTGGTGAGAAGTCTTAATGAGTCCCACATGGAGAATCTGTCCCTCTCTGAGCCTGAGTCTCAGGTGGCAGCAGAAAACCAATTCTACATAATAGAAGGTCTGAGATAAGCAGCTCAAGGGAAGAAAATGCATGGGCACGAGGGAAACTGCCTTGAGTGGGTAAGCTAGGTGAGAGGACAAGAGCGAAATTCCAGAAGGAAGCCTTGGTGGGTGTCTTGACATCGTAAACACCAAAAAAGGAAGATGTCTACTGGATTCCTTTGAAATTCATCTTGAGTGCCATGTAATGTTACCCACTCTCATGCCCCTAAACATCTTCATTCCGATAGAAAAATCCCATATTTGTTGTGGATTGGCTTTTTTTTTCCCCCCTGGAAGAAGGTGAGGGGAACCAGTTTTCTATTAGATGATGTCAGGGAGGCAGTGACATCTGGACTATGTACTATTTGTTAATTTGTTAATTTGGCATTCTACCCAATGTTGTGTCATTTTCAGTGTTGGGCCATTCTAAAAAGAAAGCAGCAATTTAAATTCACCCCACTATTTGACTAAAGGAATTTTCTATGAGGGCAGAATTGTAGAGAATTATGTCCAACTGATCAATGAGGTCATGCTGTACATTCACTTTTCTTCTTCTTTTTTTTAGATTGAAAATGAGAGAGAAGTGAGAGGAACTGAGGGTGGCTCTGAACAAATGCTTCTTTTATTTCTCTCCATATCCACTTAGGACACTCAAACGTTAGACCTTCAATCTACGTCTAATTCGCACCAATAGGCATTTTATAATGGTGTTTGGGTTATTAATTTAAGATGATGTGTTTGTTTCCACTTTATAGTACAACAACAGAACTTAATGCTGCTGGTGATTGGTTTCCCTACAACTCCCCAGTTAAACACGCCGACTACATTTATTTCACATACAAGTTATTCACAAATGGCACTTATGCAGCCAGAAAATGGATTCTAAATCCATTGTTTCTCCTGTGCGGGAAAGCCCATTTCGTTTATTACTCCTTTGCACAGCTATTTGTGTTCAAGGAAAGGTGCATAAAGTTAAAGAAAAAGGAAGTCAAGGATAGCATTTCTCAGCTCACACTCCCCTGCGCTGTTGAAAGCTATAATTTTTAAGTCACGAAATCTGAGTCCTTTCAAAAGAAATGCTGTTGGGTTTGTGGGAAAATAGACACTTATCTTCTAAGAATTTAAATGTATGGATTTCATAAGTAAACCGGAGGAAGAGACCCTGTTATTTTATCAGGCTTGAGTTTCAGCCAAAAGTGGCTGGTAGATCCTTCAGATATTATCCATTATCATCAGAGTATCCATTTGATAGTTTACCTTTCCAAAAAATCCACTGCTGGTTTCTTCCTTTCAAAGGAACACTAAGCTTTTTGACATGAAGCATTCTTTATATAGAAAACATCATTAGTGAATTCCTGGTGAGGAGCCATATGTCCCTACGTGGAATTTTCCATTTTATTCCCCATTTACTGGTAGGAAGTTCAGGTCTAATATTCTGAGGTACAACAATCCCTTTCATTAGCAGAGTAATGGACAGGCGGTTCAGGACTCTATGATGGTAGTTAACATCATACTTCTGTTCAGAAATTTATTTATGCCTCTATTTCCCCACGTGCAGAACAGGCAGATAATAAAGTTTAAAAAATAATTAGTTAATCACTAGCCCAAGCTTCTGAGCATGTTTTTCTCTTAAAAGTAAGTGATAACACCCACCCCAGTCCTCAATCCACAGGTAACCATTGTTATCAGATGGGTATGTATGCTCCCAGAATTTGTCTATGCATTCATCTATAGAAATAAATATTATTTTATAAGTGTGCTTCTTGTACATAAAATACAATATATTAATGTAGTTCTGTAACTTCTTTATATGTGCAAATCTTTTCATTTGTTCAAAAAAAATTTAAATGTTTTCATTGATTATTTGAGAGAGAGAAAGAAAGAGGGGGAGAGATAGAAATATTGATGAGATAGGAACATCAATTGGCTGCCTCCTCATACCCCCTACTGGGGATCAAGCCCACAACCCTGGCATGTGCCCTGACCAGAAATCGAACCAGTTTGTGGGTTGATGAAGCTACACTGGCCAGGCTCATCTCATTCTTTTAAACTGATGCATACAATTCCACAATGTAAGTATAGCCGAAATACCCGAAATTATTTAGCAACTCCTGTACTCACATTTAAGTTGCTTCTAATATTTTGCATTAGACAAACAAATTACGGTTCAATACACACCCTAGTACAGGCCTCCTTGTGCAGTTGTGGAAAAGTCATTTTCTGGCATAGATCATTAAAAGAAAACTGCTATGTCACAGGGAATTAACATTTCAAAGTGAACAGATTTTGTTAATTTGCCTTCCACAGTGACGGCCCCACTTTACATTCCCTCAAGCCATGTTTGTACAGTCCTTCCACTGTTCACTTGTCAACATCCTTATTCCTTGTGGTCCTTCTCAGACATCACCTGCTCCCTGAAATGTCACTGCATGTCCGGATAGGTTGTCATCACTCCCTCTTCAGCTTCACCTGAGCATTCTGTCACCTGTTCTTTCGGAACATCACCTTTTGGATTCTCCCTCTTCCTATAGGTTTGGGTACCTGTCCTGTACACTTCTACCTGCTTGCAAGGTCTAGAGGGCAGTGGATATTTTGGTCAATGCCAGCTGGTGCTTATTATACTAGGAACTCCAGAAATACCTAACTTTTGATTTTTGGAGGAATTTCATATCCAAGTCTAGAATAATAATAACTTCTATATAACACTAAATCGAAAAGGTTTAAAGAATGCAAAGTGAGCATTAACTTGGAAGGCTTACAGTTGACCCAAACTCGAAGAATGGAAACCAACCCAGAATTTTATTTTCTTTCTTACCTACTGGCTTTACGCCGTCTTCCTTGTTTGTTATAAAAGAGTTCAGAGAGTTTATTTAAAGCTGCCACAGGAAAAGGTCTTCTACCAAATCGTGGGTATTTTTAATTACCTTGAGGCGCTGCCTGCAGAGTCTGACCTAGAAAAGGCTCACTTGAAGTGCACCCGGCAGATGTACAAGCTGTAAGAGTGAAGCTGTAGCTGGTGTACGGCTGGAGACCTAGAAAGAGCAAACAAGCAATCAAGTTCATCTGGAGAGGACTATTTATTATCAACGAAGCACCAGAAGTGACATGCAGAGTTGCCGATACGGTATCCAAATTTTTTTTTTTTTTAAGAGCAGAAAACACCCTTTAAGGAAGATGGGAGCTTCATAAGCAGTTCAGTATTAATAGAAACTTCATTAATCACTGATGAAATAAGAAATTCTCAGCCTTCGAAGGGATTTATTCATGGAATCCAGCCATCCGCCTTTCTCTTGATTCCCCTGGACCACAGGCCATTGGTGAGGCCGCCCTGCCCAGGTGGCAGGAGCCCTCTGTCCTCAAGGAGCCACTCCCACACTTAGAGAGCTCCCCAGTTCTTGTTTTGCTTAAAAGTCCCTCCTTGCATTATGGCGAACTCTTTCGATCACTTCCAGCCCTAGGGACATACAGAACAAATCTAATTTCTTTTCCACATGACAGTTCTTCAAATATTTGTGGACAGTTCTCAAATGCCCCCTGAGTCGCCTCTTCTCTGGGCTAACCATCCCAGTTTCGGCAATTGCTTCTTACATGAATAGGGGCGGAAAAAATAATAAAAAAAAAGAATACTAGATTCAACGTTCTTTTTAGCCCCGAGCCATATTCAGCTAATATTGACACCAACTAACCCTCCTTTTTTAAGCTTTGTACTTCTTCACCATGAGATAGTTGACCATCTCACTTACTGCTGTAGTTTTTTTGGGGAATGCTCGTTTTGTCTTTACACATAAACACAATTTGATGAGGGGACAGTGCTTATTAATTTTTTTTTTTTTTGTATTTAGACTAATACAGCGCAGTAGCAGCTCAATAAGAAGATCCCAGGGAGAAAAAAAATGAGAATCCATTTGCTACACAAGTTCCAAGTTGCTAGACTTTACCACTTCCTGGCTGGTGACCTTGGAAAGTCATTTGGCTTTTCTTTACCTTGATCTACTGACCTGTAAAATGGGAAATCTACCTGGTAACATGTAGCTCCTAAGACTGTTGAGAAGGTGAAATGGGTTACCTCAACAACACTTTTTTTTCTTTTGGCAGAAGCAGCCTTAAGACGCGGAAGCATTCAACAAGAAGTATACTGAGTCTAATCTCTCCTGTTTTGATTCTTGGAAAAATTCAAATGTTGCCAAAACTTAATTTTTTAAAATAGACTTAGTTTGCACGTCAAATAATTGGGCTTAGTTATAACAGGCATCAGATGGTCACTACTTTCACATGAACTTTGAACTACATTTTCACATACTGTGTCCTTTGCATGGGGTGACTCCTCCTCCAGACATCCATGTGTCACTCTCACTTCATGCAAATTTGTTCAAATGCTACACCTTTAAAGATTTTGACCCTCTACACCCAACACTTTTTATCAAGTTACTATCTTCCTTCCTAGCCTTCAACATTACCTGTTGTTTTGTTATATTTCTGTTTATTTGGTGCTCTTCAACCCCTCTATAAGCTCTGAGAGAACAAGGACACTGGTTTACCCACCACTGCACCCTCTGAAGAGTGGCCAGCACAATGCAGGCACTCGCTACATGAAAGAAACCACTGAGTAACTGGCTCGCCGAGGATCGGAGCAGTGGTCTGCGTTCTCTGCTGAAGCAAGGACGTGCCGTAGCTGGAGCTGCTCCGGGAATCAGCATCAACGCCCTTCGCGTTTCCTTATCAGTTTAATGAAAAGATGCAGATACTTGTTTGACTGCAATCTTCCATCTGGTTGTGATGGAGGGTTTGGACAATTCTGATATTTAGCTGATTTGCAGACGGGGAATGTGATGAAAGATCCAAGTCGAACCCAAGCCATGATGTTTGATAAAAGCTGATGGGAAAATGCGAACGATGATAAAACACAGAGCTCAAGAAAGAAACATCCAAGAAGGAAGGTCAGAGACTGCAGGGGCAAAAGCTGAGTCTGCCTGATGATGTCCCCCAGGTACTGCCTTCACTGAAAAAGGGGAGTCTTGACCCTTGTAACATCGTTTCATCTGAATAGCTTACTCCTCACTTAGAACGGAAGCAGTTTGAGAGTAGAGATGGTATTTTGAGGTTTTTAAAAATAATTTTTTCCTAACCGTGCCGATTGTAAATGTTCACTATTTGTGAAATATTGTTTAAAGAAGACACGCATACAAAAGTGCTCCATAAAAACATTTGGGCTATGAGGGCATGATAGTGTAGACTTACTTATAGGGGCTACAGACCAATGGGAGAGAAGGGGATATCTGAATCTGTACCTCCCCCCATTCCATTCTTAGGCCCTGCATTTTTCATATTGCGAGGGGACCGGATGACTAACGGGCTTGGTTCAGATACTCCGTAAGGAAAGTGTCCGCTGCCATCGGACGGAGATGGTTTCCACGAATCAGACGGTCTTTTATATGGGTGCCTCTGTACAACTCAATAAAATCACACATTTCAACGGGAATTTGCTGTCATTTTTAGTAAGTCTCCATTGGTAGCCCTTAAAATGAGATATGTATGAAGTATCAGCAACAGGCGATGAAAAGGGCACACCGACTGAGAGGTACTCATGAATTGATCGGATGGGAAGACAGAAATAAAGAGAGATCTCCAAGGAACCCCTCGGACTGTAACTTCATCCTGAAGTCGAAGAGAAGGAGAAAAGAAAACATCACTCAAGCACTCAGCACTGAATCAAGACAGCAGGAAACGGCCGCTGAAGAGAAAGGCAAATGCATGGAGAAGAGCCAGGCATTTAACATTTCAGCACAGGGAGGATTACTGTGTCTGCAAATTACACGAATTTCCCCACAGGGAACCATGTGCTTTATTTTTAAAGGAAAGAGGCATAAAATAGCCAAGCTCATTACAAGTACACTTCCAAGTAATGTTCACTTTAAGAGTAAACGTGTGTCAAAAATGGGATACAGACCAATTTGAGAGAAGGTGATCTCTCTCAAATATCACACAAAAGTCTGCCTATGGATCATAAAGATATGATTTGGAAAACAAAACCCAGGCCCGTGGAAGTTACGTTTGACATACTCTATAGGGAACAGCTTGTTTCTAATGTTTAATCTCCAGATAAACTGCCAGGAAAAGGCATTTTGTCTGTTATAATTTTGGATAGCCAGCGCTACTTCAAAGCACGCATCCAGGTATGCTGCAGTGACAGCTGTCACATTCTAAATAATGACCAAATAGCCCAAAGACTATGAAATGCCACAGTGCCTCTCAACTTGGTTACTGATTAATTCACGTGCTGAGAGGCCTGGGAGGCTCCAAAAAGTTCTTGTCGGGTGGTCATCAGTGTTGTACACCTTGTGGATAAATGACCTGCCTTCGCACCTCCTGGTTTATGGGTCAATGTTCAGCCACTGAGCCATACCAGCCATGCCTATCTTTACATTTTTATTAATTTCTGAGAGGAAGGGAGAAGGAGAGAGAGAGAGAGAGAAACATCAGTGATGAGAAAGAACTGGAAACGTTACCTCCTGGTTCACAGGTCTATGCTCAACCACTGAGCCACAACAGCTGGGCTTGAAATGCTTAATGATTTTTAAACAAGGGACCCCTCATTTTGTTATGCCCTGGGCCTTGCATATTACAAGGTTCAACCTGCCTGAGATGTGTTTGATGGTCTCACTTTTATATCTAATAAAGATGAAACCCAGGCATTCAGATGCCAGTTGGCTACTCAACATGTATTCCCTCAACAAAGATTTTGAACACTTCCTGTGTGTTAAGTGGTGTGACAGGTACCCATCCTGGCCAGGTGAGACAAGGGCAGACGGGAAGCTATCGTCTCTCTCCTTCAGCAGCTTTACCTACTCACTGAGGAGCAGAAACCAGAGAAAAGGATATGGCAGCGAAGTCCAACAAACACGATGATAGCAGAATGTAAATTCTATGGAAGCATACAGACTTATCCACATGTAAAATCCCACTGTACAGAATGTCCCTATTTTGTAATACAGATGGTCAAACTATGTTCTCTTTCCCCCCAGAGCGATGTGCAGGAAATCTGTCTGTCCGGGCAGAGGTCCTCCCTGCTCTCTTTCAGCACAGGGAGCTCTCATGAACTTCCCAGAGGATGCGGGCGGAAGGCCTCTCCTTGCTAACTTAGTGCTGGCGTGTCTTCCCCTTTAAGTGAAATGCAATGCGGAGCAACTTTTAATGAACTTTTTAAAGAAAACATTTCTCCTGGAGTTAAGAGACACATAAGCCCTTATCCTGTCTGCCGCTAAAGAGGACATGATTAATTCATTTTGTCCTCCGTGGCCCTAATTATTTCGTTAATCCCCTTCCCCTGCATCCACCCCATGCAGACGTGAGGGCCCCCGTCTGAAGTGTAGGCAACCCAGAATAGAACAATGCCGATGCTGACATCCCGATCGCTGGGCGCGGGCCGGGCCGGCGGCCGTGTTTGGTAACCGGGGATATGAAGAGGCCGGTTATTGACAAGCTGCCATGTGCTGTTTGCATTAGCGAATATGAGAAGATGATGGTGCTGCTCCCTCGTCCCCGCGGAGTCCAGCTCAGTGAGATAGCAGAAAACGCGCCCGTTTACTTAGAGCATTGATAACACCTCTAAATAATTAACTGAGGACTTCCTGTCTTCAATTACTTAATGCTTTTTTTAACATCTTGAGAGGATTATAAGCAATTTATGGATCGCACGCGAGGAGTGCATTCGCCGCTATTCCCACAAAGCATTTAAGGGATCATGTTTCCAAAGCTTGGTGGTAATTAAAAATAAGCATGGAGACCATGGGGCTGGGGCACGGCACTCGCTCCCCTGCTGTCGCTTCGCAGGACCTAGATTTCAGGCTCCGGGATGACTACAGGTACAACTTCATTAGTGTTGCACTGCTACCCGGGGAATGCTGAGGCTTGGGAAATGATGAGAAAATGAAAGCATTCATCCCAGGGGGTCTGGGCAGCTCTTCGTCAAACCTTTGAGATGAACTGTGAAATACACTTGCTTATTTTGAGTTCATTCGTGACCTCAATAAAACAGTCACTAATATAAAACACGTCTGTGTTCAAAGTGGTTGGTCCGCTGTCCCTGGTGCTGAATTTTGCCTGGCAGATCAAATGCATTCGCACTCCATAGATCTCGGGGTTTAGGTCATCTAATGCCTACCGAGCACCATTCCTGTCCCCCAGGGCTACCCCCGGGTGGCTGTGAACTTGGTCAGGTTTTGCTGAATAAGTTTCATTTGCTCTTTCAACAGAGAACTCTCTCTTTAGGGCTGTGTCCCCCAAGTGACGTGTTCTTTGATTCGATCTAAAACAGCACAAATGGACCAAACGGAAGACCTGGTGGATGAGGCTCTCCTAAAGCTCATGTTCCAGCAGGAAGAGACATAAAAAGACAAAGAGAAAACCAACGAAAACATCAGGCAGGGATAAGTCGATGACAAAAATGAAAAGCAGAGGATGTGGTGGTGTGTTAGGGAAGCCACAGCTAGACTGGGGACCTCAGAAAAGCCTTCTCTCCTACAGAAGTGACATTCAAGCTCCAACGTGTTCATTATTATTATAATCACTACCAGTAATTATCTAACATGATACTGTTATATTGTGCTGTTATTATACTATCAAAGCTAATTATAAACTGTTACAATAAACAATAAAAATAATGCACTTATTAATTGAAATTAATAATAACAAGTTGTCACAACCAGACAACTGTCAACTCTTCTGTGTATTAATTACCGACTTGGTAGATAAATGTTGGCCTCTTGCTGATTTCCCCTTCCCCCTCGCGCTTTCAAGACTTTCTTGGCTACCTTCGTCCCATTACCTGTGAGTGTATCCTTGGGGAATGAAAATGCATCTTTCTGTTTGTCTGGGGGGAATAAAAAGTGAATTCTGATGCAAAACCCCTACACATAATGCACATCAAAGCCAAAGAGAAATCATTTCTGAAGCGATCTGCTGTTGTGGCTTATTGCTGCCAGTGTGGCTCCTTCTATTAGTGTGGGTAAGCGGGGTCTGACCATATGTCAAGAGAACACGTCCTTTCGGAGTGACCTCATCTGTCACACACACATACCCCTGGGATGCTCGGCCCCCCCGACCACAAGGACAGACGCCTCCGGTAGGTTTTACCTGTGACCGTATGTTCCCTCCTGTCGGTGGTCTCCGTGTGGATGAGCCCCTTCCCAACCTGCCAGAGCTGGTACTCCGTAATGATGCCATTTGGTTTCTCGGGGGCATCCCAGCTCAAGCGCAGGGCGTCGGGACTGGGAGCTGTGATCCTCGGTGGCAGGACGCTCTGCGGGACTCCTTGGGTAGTAGTGACAACCACCTGGAAAACAGAGTCAAACAGCCATTTATCACAGGTGTCCACTAAGTATTCCCACCCATGAGAATGTCCCTTTTGTTTTAAATATACGTATTTTTTTATTGATTTCAGAGAGAAAGGGAGGAGAGAGAGATGAAAGAGCAATGATGAGAGAGAATCATTGACCGGCTGCCTCCTGCACATCCCACATGGGGGATCAAGCCCACAACCCGGGCATGTGCCCTGGCCGGGAATTAAACCGTGATCTCCTGGTTCACAGGTCGACTCTCAACCACTGAGCCACACTGGCTGGGCTGTTTTAAAATGTTGTCGCCTGGCCTGGCACATCATGAGTAGGGGCTTAGAGAAGGGCACCCTCTTTCTTTGGTTCCTTCCCTCCCATCCCATCGAAACAATAAAATCCGACCTTGAACACATTCCATAAGTCTCAGGCTACCATTTGTCACAACCAGGCTCAACAGCCATTCTGACGGCAGAGAGCAGCCCTCCGTTTAAACAAGTGAGACCTGGCTGGCAGACTGTCAGCCTGGAGAACTCTTGATAACTCTCTCCCATATGGCCCAGGAGTGTCTCTGCATTTTAACAGCCTGATTTTGTACATGTTAAGCACCAGTAAACATGGAGCCAAAAGCCACATCTGAACTCGCTTGCACATGACATGCTTTGAACAGTACACACGGGCAGACCTTTGTCTTCCACGCTTCCTGTGATCCTGGGATGACACTACAGTGTCTGCCCCAATGTTCTGGGAAAGGACCAAGTGAAACGATAAAGAACAAATCAGCCCGTTTTCTGTGCAACGTTGTTGAAATATGACTTGGGGAGAAAAGGGGCTACATTTGTGTTTTGTTTTTCACAGAACTTACTCTGTTTTACCTTTTAACCATTTTTTGGGGGAAGGGGTGGGGCAGTGGTAAGCATGAGCTGTGCCTGTGCAGACGGCACGGATTTACTGATTTTGCTTGGAATGCTCAGGCCCTAATTTTTGATTGGGACGATCAGCTGCCATGCGCCCCAGGGGTGACAGGGGTGACAGGTTTCAGGGAGGGCCTGTGGACTGTAAAGCTGAAGCCAGTCTGGCTGCATGTTTGACTTGGGCAGTGCTCGTGCAGGGTCTGAGGAGGCTATACCTCTAAAGGTTGAAGGACATGTAAGGACCAGAGCTGCCGTGTGAGTCTGTGTTCTCCTGGGCGTCCTCTGTGATTATGGCTCCTTATTGTCCCCTGGAGGGCTTCTCTCTCCCAGTCCCTGGGTGGGGTTTTCTGCTTTCATTTCACAGCATTCCCCAGTGCTCATCACTGTGGTCTTCTGCTTGGACCACAGCCAAACACTCCTTGCTTCAATCTCCCTCATACATCTTTCTAGTAAACTCCAGTCATTTATATTTATATTTATATTTATATTTATATTTATATTTATATTTATATTTATATTTATATTTATATTTATATTTATATTTATATTTATATTTCAGAGAGGAAGGGAGAGGGAGAGAGAGGAGAGACGAACATCAATGATGAGAGAGAATCATTGATTGGCTGCCTCCTGCATGCCCCCTGCTGGAGATCGAACCTGCAATCAGGGAATGTGCCCTGACCAGGAACTGAACCGTGACCTCCTGGTTCATTAGTCGATGCTCAACCATTGAGCCATCCCACTCCCTTCTTAATCCTGCTTCTTACTCGTTATTTTCGCATGAAGTACCAAATAATATTTTCTCCCACCACTCTGCTGTTGGCTCCTCCTCTTAAATACGTATTTAAAAACTAGCCAAATTTTAATATTAACATTTAACTTCTCCCTCTTTTGATTTTTTTCTTTGCTTGCATGATGGCACTGTGACCCACACACTACTCCAGCAGATACCTTGAAAGTACCCAGGACTCACTGCTTTTATTCCTCTGCATACAGTTGGCCACTAAGTCCTGTCTGTCTTATCCTCTGATACCTGCTGTATCTTTCTGATAGTCGCCATTCTGACCCCTGCTGCCTGAGTTCAGGGCTTCATTATTTCTTGGCAAGGTTGTTGCAGAAACCTTACAAACATTTTATTTTCTATGCTAGGCTTCTTTTGCTCTTTTTTATTTTCCAAGAGCTTTTAAAAAATTCTATTTAAATAGAAACCCCTTTAAACTGAATATTGGTTTCGGAATTATCATAGATTTACAGAAGAACATCTAAAAATAGTTAGTGGGCCTGGCCAGCGTGGGTCAATGGTTGAGTGTTAACCTATGAACCAGGAGGTCATGGTTTGATTCCCAGTTGGGGAACATGCCCGGGTTGTGAGTTCAGTCCCCAATGTGGGGTGTACAGGAGGCAACCTATCAATAATTCTCTCTCATCATTGATGTTTCTATCTCTCACTCTCTCTCTCCCTTCCTCTCTGAAATCAATAAAAATATATTAAAAATAAATAAAAAGAGTTGGTGGAAGAAAAGTGTGATAAAAAGGACATATGGTTTCAAGTATTCTTATTTATTTATGAAACACTGATATTTGAATAAATCTTTTTTCCAGTGATCTCTAATTTGAGAGGCATAAGTATTAGTACTCAATTGAAATGCCACCTGGACACCCTCAACACGACACAGAGAGAAACACTGTACTCTATCACTGGGCAAATCACTCTTGACCTAGACATCAGATAGTCTTCTCAGGGGATAACTTCGCCCAGAGGTGAGCAAACTCCCCTTACCTCACCGCTGGGGGCACAGCCAGCAACCGTGCAAGCTTTCAGCTGGTATGAATATTCCTGAAAAGGCTCAATTCCCGTTGTATCAGATAAGGTCAATGATCTTCCCCGAAAATATTCCACTCCGTTTCGGAGAAGAATGTAGTGAATGATATGACCTAAAGGAGACAGAGAAATGCTTGCATTTGAGCATCATAACCTTGTAACCATTTGCAAACAATGTACATGTCTTAGAGTTTGGAACAAATGGGATGCTGTGGCATTATGTATTTAATTTCCATTTGCTATCACATTGCTATGTGCAAGGCGTTCTTAATTATACGCACTCTGAGGGAGGAGATGGATTCTTGACATAGCTAATCAGAGTCATTTATGCTTATTTCCCCTCACTAGCAAACAAATTTGCTTTCAATATTAAAACTATTTTGCCTTCCCGTAACCTGCTTTATTTGTCAGAGCAACCCAGGTAAAGGCTGGGACTCAAGAAAAAAAAAATTGGGGGCTCACAATGGGTGTGGGCTGTTTCACAAAAAGAATGACTAGTTGGCACAAACCTCAAGACCACTTGATCAGGAAATACTTTTTAGGGGTGAGATGCATGCCAATTACATGTAGATTACACCCATTTCAATGTGCTCATGGATTTATGGAACTACGGTATTTCCATCTTAAAAGCAGCTTAGTACCATTCGGTTGTATGGGTTTCTTCCAGGTTAGGAGTATTCCATCTTCAGGACGGTCCGTTCTGATCCACTGAGGGGGACTCACTCCCTGAGGCACGTCTTCTTTCGTGCTGGCTCTAACAGCTCCGCTGAATCCTCGTCCGTAGCCATTCCAAGCCGAAATCCTATACTCGTATGTCGTATAGGGCTCCAGGTTCGCATCTAGTGAGATAGACATTTAACGGTAGAATTTTAAAAAAAATTTAGTTTACCATCATACTGCAAATGAATAGCAAAACCTTTAAACATTTTTTTTAAAGGCTTAATGCTCTAATCCTCTCCTTGGAAATAAAACTCTAATGTCTTGATTCTATGAATCATAAAAAAATATCTTCCATGTTTCATGGATGCAGAGCTATGGAATGGCACAGAACAGAACTCACCTTTTCTGACCAGAGGAATATGGGCACAGTAAAGAAATGATGGAAAAGCCCTGGACTAATGTCCATCGGATGTCGCTGCTTCGTAAGTTCATGCTCCCTCCACTCCTGCAGGGGGCGGGTTTGCCAACTTTCTTTCATAGTTTCATCATTATAAATGTCACCAAGTCTTACAGTGTTACTATCACTCGATTAAATCATTCTATGAATTGCAATGCAGCTGTTATGAGATGCAGGACTCGAAGCTAACGTATCATGGTTAGTGAAGAAAAATGATTGTATCCGGCAATCCTCTCCCACCAAACCCAAACTGAGACAGGCCCCAAGCCAACCATCTAATTCAAACCAGCCCCCGCTCTAGCTCCACGTCTACACCAGGTTAATTTTCAGTCCATCCACATGGGCTTTTGACCACATTCTTCTTACATCTTCAACACTTAACCCTGCCTCGCCTACCTTCTAGAATGAGCACGAAAATGAAATCATATGGGAGAACTTCATAAAAGGTCAATTGCCATCAAACATAAGGGATTATCTTCCGTCCCCTTTTTCTCTGGTAAGATGGTGTCCGCCCCTAGTTACCCGTGATGACCAATGGAGGGTCTGCAGATTTCCCTTCCATTCTGGTCGGAGACCGCATTTCCCAGTGTTCTTTGCAGCTTGGTGCGGTCACACGACTGAGATCTCAACAAGGGAAGGGCATGGAAGTGATATGAGCTCCGTGTGCATCGCTTTCTAAAGAGGAAATCACTGCCTTCCACGGCTATTCTTGTCCCCTGCTTATGGGTTAAAACTAGGAAATGGTATCTCAGGGTGTAACGTGTGGACAAGGGCAGCACCCCAAGCACCATGAGCCACGAAATGAAAGGAAGCTGGATCCCTGACTAATGATGGGCCGAGATACCCACCCCATCCACTTACTCACAGATGGTCACTGCTTCTGAATCTCTTTGCTACAGCAGAGGAAACTATCTCTTGATAACGGCTGCTATTTCCCACCCTTCAAGCCCACATCACCATTTCTAATTTCAGTTCCTTATTTTTTCTTCTACTACATTTCCTTCTTCTCTTTTTTACCCTTTCATCTCTTGCCCTTGTTACTTTATTTTCCTGTGAGGTTCAGCCTTTCAGAGACGCTTCCAGCCCATAAAAGCATTCTTTATTACTTTACACAAAAGGAATCATTTGTTGAAATGTTGCTTTTCCTCAATAATCTCTTTCTCGGAGCTCTTTTTCCCTTTGTAAGAATTTCCACTTTTTAAAACTTTGTATCTCAAGATCGTTTTGTATGTTATATGGGGTCAGTCTTCTAATCACAGAGGGTTTTGTTTGGGGGGATATAGATGTTCAATATTTACTCGTTAATTGCTTAACTGCCCCAGACATGTTTGTCTTCAATCACTTCAAGCTAACACAGTAATCCTTCAAAAATGCGTGTCATTTAACATCTACATCTTGCTGCATAAAGGTGAACTGCTTATTTATTTCTTTGTTCCTTATTCTTTACAAGTTTACTTCAAAATAGCCTGCATCCTTGTTTAAAGTTAGACTTTAAAATATTTAAACTGCTAACTTTGAACAAATCCAGATTGTGCCTTTAAGGACCGTGTGACTCGCTAGCCCATAGGGTGATGGCATGAACTGCCATTAGATTGAGGAGGAAGATGATGTTAGAGTGAAGTCAGCCTGAATGTCAGCAGCTTCTCACGACCCCTCGGGTGCCTTGGGCAGTGCATCCTCTGTTACCTGTGAAGGAGAACGTGTCTGCGCTGCCCGTGTGCACCAGCTCTTCCGCAGAGGAGCACGCTTCTGCCACAGGTGTCTTCTCCGTGGAGCTGCGAGACCCGCTGACCACTGTGCAAGTGTGGCTGGTGAAGTTGAAGTCACACCGGCCGCAATGTGCTGTGGCTGCCGCAGACATTGGGCAGACAGTGCCGCATGCTTCGGGGGTGTCCTGGGCCAGGCGGTGGGGGTAGGGGAGGGGGGAGAGGGGAGAGGACTTTACTATTTCATTTAGGCAGACATAGGGTCAAGTTCTACAACTTTAATGACATTTTCTTCCATCGAGTTCATGAATGAATCTCTCAAATTGAGTAAAAAAGAGAAGTGAAGGCCGTTTGTGTGCTAGAAAGAGCATTTGTGTTGAAGTGATACAGACTTGGATTCAAGATCCAGTTGGACAAGTCCCTAGCTCTGTGACCTTGAGCAAGTGACCTAGACTTTCCAAGCCTCAGCTTGTTCAGTGAGAAAATGGAAATTAAATGTAGCAGTTTTGTTGTGTGACTCAAAGGGCACCTGGGAATGCCTTACACTCAGTAGATCCACTATCATTCAAAAAGTCGTCAGTATTTTATTATTGTTACTTTGACACTTTCCTAGTAGAGTTTTTGAGAAAATAAGAAATGTGATATTTAAGGATCTGCGCCTCCTATGCTGTTGGGAAAGTATGATCTGTAAGAAGTATCCCATCCAAGTGAAAATCTACGTAGTTCACGAACTGCCATTATACTTACTTACTAGAGGCCTGGTGCATGAAATTCATGCACTGGAGGGGGGATCCCTCAGCCCGGCCTCTGCCGTCTAACAATCTGGGAGCTTTTAGGGGATGTCCAACTGACAGCTTATATAGTTGGACATCCTTAGCACTGCCATGGTGGCGGGAGAGGTTCCCGCTACCACTGATGCGCTCACCAGCCATGAACCCGGCTTCTGGCTAGTGGCGCGCCCCCTGTGGGCACACACTGACCACCAGGGGGCAGCTCCTGCATTGAGCGTCTGCCCCCTGGTGGTCATTGTGGGTCATTGCGACTGGTCTTTTCCCGTTCGGTCCATTTGCCTATTAGCCTTTTATTATGTAGGGTACTTGTAAGCCTTGTCTCTGATGAATTGCTAGATTTTGTAATATATTTTGATAAATACTAGTATGTTTTAATCTCAGAAAAAATATTTCATCATTCCCAATTTTATAGGGATGTAACAAGTCAATACAGGGTAGGGCAAAAGTAGGTTTACAGTTGTTTGTAACTAAGTGAATTTGCTGCTGGATCTGAGGTCTCTACCAAAGAAAAGTGGTGGGTGTGGGTTGAGGGGCTAGAGCAGGGGTGGGCAAACTTTTTGACTCGAGGGCCACAATGGGTCCTTAAACTGGACCGGAGGGCCGGAACAAAGCATGGATGGAGTGTTTGTGTGAACTAATATAAATTCAAAGTAAACATCATGACATAAAAGGGTACGGTCTTTTTTTTCAATAGTTTTATTCATTTCAAAGGGGCCGAATCCGGCCCGCGGGCCGTAGTTTGCCCACGCCTGGGCTAGAGGGAAGCAGCCAGAATCCTGTGTTTCCCTCCATGACACCTACGGGCATGAGGTGGCCCCACGCCAGGCCCTGGCCCTTCCGGGCACAGAGGTGCTCTAGTCTTGCCCTGACCGGAAGCTCTGGGTAAAGCTCCCAGAGAACAACTAGCTCAGCATTACTAATTCCCTTAGAATTCGCTGCAATAACATCAATCACAGCGAGCTCATTGGGTATTAACATGGATGGAATGCGGGCATGAATAATGCACACGGCAGTTTCCACATTCCCATTCTAGAACAATAGCCATGAACAATGTATTTCTCTCTCCGTCCTCCAGCCCGTGCCTCCGAGGGGTGTTCTGCCCGTTACCGTCGCCCTGGTTCCAGGGGGAGCCTTGTCGGAGCAGACATATTCCAGGGGGTCATATCCAACTCCGTTGCAGCAGGCCTGGCTCCCTGGAATAAGCGCGGTCTCGCAGCATCTCACTGGCACCCGGCCGCTCTTCCTAACATGTGGCTGCGAGGCTCCGCTGGAGGCTGAGCAGCATCTGGTCTCTGCCACACGCACATAATCCTGCCCGCAACAGGCCATGCCTGCAACAGCAGAAGGTTAGAGAAGAAGACGAAGTTTAGAAAAGGGGAGGAAGCGGAGGGGGCTATGGAGTGTGGGATGAAACCGCAAGACCCTGGCAGTGGCTGAGAGGGTGCGACACTTACGGGGGCACGGCCCTCCCCAGGGGGTCTTTCTCACCAAAAGCACTGGGCGTTCATTAGCTAAAGGACACACAAGAGCAAGGGTTCCAGAGCACTCATCGGGGCCAACTTCTCCAAGCTCCGTCAGAAAGAGATTGGGTGTCTGCCCCTTTTCCGATGACCAAATGTGCTGGCAGAAGGAAGGGTACTGTGGCACCTCGCTTCTCGAACGTCTCCCATCCCGAACAAGTCACCCCGACAACCCTTTCCTGCTGAGGCCTGTGGGATGGGTCACGTGCCTCCCAGGCGACAAACAAAGGAGAGAAGGCGCGAATCTGAGCCAGTTTACCGCTGTGAACGTCGCAGCAACTGTGCTGTGAATATTTTCGTGGGTTTTTTTTTTTTTTTGCTTTTGTTGCTGCTTATAATTATTATTAAATTTTCATTCCTTATTATACATTTCCTTTCCCTTTTGTTGTTTTCATGTACATTTTATGCTCTTTTTGTTTTTAAAGTGTTTGTTTATAAATCAAACAGTACAATAGACATGTAAGGTATACAAGAAAGGTAAAAATGGAATCAGCTGGGGGTCTAGAACAGATTCATTCAATGTACATGATTTCTAATGGGAAATAATGATCTGGTTTGCCAACAGCCTTCTGGAATGAATGAAGTTTGAGAAATGAGGTGCCACTTACTTAAAACGGAGGGACACCGAGGACATCTCTAGAATTCCCAGGGGAGGAGAGGCCACACAAGTGCTCTGGGCAAGCGGCCAGACAGAGGGGAGAGGCAGCCGCTGCGGAACGGGAGATGTGCAGCGTGAGTCTCCTAAGCTGCTGCCTGGCTCTGCCTAGGGTCCAAGTATTTGCTTCTGGTGACTCCAGCCACGGCAGAACCGTTCTTTCTTCATGACACAGATTTGCACCCACAGAGCATGCTCACCCATTGGGCGAGCCATCTGGCCAGTTTTTGGAACCATCACTGGACCTGGGTCAGAGGATGGGGGCCATGTCAGAAGGACCTCAGAGGCAGCATTACCGACCTCGGCAGCCATGGAGGACACGTGGGCCTGCGGGACCAAACGGAATCCTCCCTCCTTCCCACCCAATCCAGTTTCACCAACTCTGACCATCTCACTGAGATCAAACCATAGAAGAGAGATGGCAGAAATGTCGACAAAAATAAAGCCTGAATAAACAAACAGCAGTCTAGAGTCAGATTAAGCTGGAAATAAAGGGGCCCATATTCCATGTCACAGCGCGATCATATTATAGAGTGACATATATCCATTTATATAGTAGCACAATGAAGGGATTTAGTTTAATTAGGGTTTTATTATTAGTCCCGACTGGTAACATACAGAACCTCAACTTCAAAGTGCCATGGGTTCCTGAAGTGTTTAATCTGGCCTTGTACAAACACACGTGCCATGAAAGATACTCCTAATAACAGACCAACAAGTCTTAAGAGGTTTTTTTGTTATTGTTTCTTAATCATTGAATCTAGACACTGGCTTGGCATGTGCCTTAAGAAAGATGCTTACCCACGCATAACTTCAAAGAACTCTCCCACTGACCTTCAACTTTAAAAATACCTCCAATTACTTGCATTTGTATTCGCAGTTAATGACATCCATTGAGCGTAACTGAGTTTTGACATGTTCTAACGTAACTGCTCAAAGTCGTGGGTTTAAAAGTTAACTGTTTTTCTCTGGGGCTTTGTTAATAATTTTGGTTGTTTTAACATTTCCAGGAAAAGTCCTCTCGAATATACACACACAGCAGGGCTATCATTGCAGTCTGAGTCTTGATTATGTTGGATAAAATCACACACACACACACACACACACACACACACACACACACACACCCCACAACTTCAGTTTTTATATTATTTGGATGTTTCTCTGATGCCTTGAGATCAGATATTTAAATGCCACCTTGGATTCTTTACTATTATTTTTTTCTCTGGCAGTTTTCTTAAAACACTTCATGTTTTCATTTTAAAGAGCCATCAAATTCTAAAAACTGGCCCCTCAGGGAGCAGAATAACCTGCCCCCTCCCCCCTTCCAGATCACTTTACGGTTTCCCCATGCTTTACGTAGAAAATCAAAATGCAGACGCTGACCCAGTTCCAAACTAGTCGGATCGCTCTGAGGGACTTTTGACAGGCCAACTAAAATCCTGCTAATGAACAGTTTTTATACCAAGAAGAGAGAGAGAGAGAGAGAGAGAGAGAGAGAGAGAGAGAGAGAGAGAGATGCTTTCTTTCACCAAGAGTTTCATGTTAGTTTCCCTGAATTAAAATTTCCAGCCAAGATTTCACCCCCATAACAAGAAGTGACTCCCTTTCTAGTTCCTTCGGTAAACCATTACTTCTTTAATTATTATCAACCTTGTTCCAGGGTGATAAATTGCTAATTACTTAATACCCTAATCAGCGTTCATTCTTTGCACAGATAAACTGTGACAGAGCCATTAATTTAAATAGTAATTTCACTTAATGGCCAGAACGGCACACCAGATTTTTATGCAGCCTTTCCCGAAGCCGGCATCCATCACCGCGCTCTCCTGACATAAAGACGTCTGACGCGCACTAACTCACTTAGGGAGAGCAGATGTTCCAGAGCGGGCTCGGGAGAAAGTCCCAGGGTGCATCACGTCAGCATGAATGAGCTCGGGTTCCGAGTGGGACCATCTCCCAGAACTGCACTGCCGTCGCTTCTGACCCCCTACCTAACTGATCACAGGTGGCACTTGGCTTTTGACCTTTGGCACACAGAATGCACGATTTTGAGTAACCCCAAAGAAAAACAAAAAGAGGCCGTGGATCACTGACTGGCTTATCTGTTTGTTTGTTTTTTATTCTAGAGGCTCTTCATTTAATTTGTACAAAGGTGGAGTGTCTCTGAGCGAGTTATTAAAATATTAGATGTTTATTTCTGAGATCAAAAAGCATATGTAGCGAATGAGTCTTTCCAAACTGCATAAATATCCAATGGAGAGCTTCCACTGTTCTGGCTACAACTGAGAACACTGGCTCTTGGTATTATAACTACTTCTAATATGTTATCAATTCTTATTCAATGGCAAGGGCTGAAAATGAAAACATGCATAAACATATAGGCCTGATGAATTTCTAAATTATTAAATCTGCAAAACAGGTGCTCATTTTCCAAAAAAAAAAAAAAAAAAAAAAAAAGACCAGCATTTATGTATCATGCTTTTGAGGTTAAATCAGAACCGTAGTTTTTTAAAAAATGAGTCTAGAACAGCTGTGGGCAAACTACGGCCCGCGGGCCGGATCCAGCCCATTTGAAATGAATAAAACTAAAAAAAAAAAAAAAAAAAGACCGTACCCTTTCATGTAATGATGTTTACTTTGAATTTATATTAGTTCACACAAACACTCCATCCATGCTTTTGTTCCGGCCCTCCGGTCCAGTTTAAGAACCCATTGTGGCCCTCGAGTCAAAAAGTTTGCCCACCCCTGGTCTAGAACATGACAAATCATTGTGGAACTCTGGAATTAATCATGAGAACCACCTTTTAGCTGAGGGATACAGCTTAGGCCTAAAGAAATGAAAAAATAAAAAAAAAGTTCGTGATTAGTCCTTAGGACAAACGAAATTGGTAGCAGCAACTGAAAGAAAATAAACGCATGCTTGCCTTCACCAGTAGGTGGCTCTATGGCTACCACCACAACAATGAGAAGAAAGGGGTGGAGTAAAAATGCTCCCCAAATAGTGGCAATTTATTTTGTAGCATTTCTACAGCACTATACTTCCAAAATGTTCATTATGTCATGGAAATCTTCCTGTGAAATATTCTTTATTTTTTTTTCTTTTTAATACTCAACCAAGGATATGCTTTGATATTTTAGAGAGAAAGGAAAAGAGAAAGAGAGAGAAACAATGATGTGAAAGACAAACATCTATCAGTTGCCTTCCATATGCTCCCTGACCAGGGATCGAACCTGCAGCCGTAGGTATGTGCCCTGACCAGGAACTGAATCCGCAACCTTTTGGTGTAAAGGTTGATACTCCCATCAACTGAGCCACCCAGGCAGGGGGAAATATTCTTTCAATACACTCTTCCAGGATGGAGTTCTGTGCTGCACATCCCTTTTTAGCAAAGTTCCCAAGATGACTCCATCTCATGTAACTAATACTGGTGCCATTCATTCTACTCAGGTCTGAGTCTAGGGCATGAAAACTCAGTGTTCTTTTCCCTGACAATAGCCTCAGAGTTTCCCAAGAAAAGCTGCAGGGACATTTATAATAGAAACAAGGCAACAGGATCCAAACGTTTTTCATGATCAGTTTCCCATGACGAACAGAAAAACCTGTCTTGTGTTGTTGTTTTTTAATGTATTTTTATTGATTTCAGAGAAGAAGGGCGAGGGAGAGAGAGATAGAAACATCAATGAGGAGAGAGAATCACTGATCTTCTGCCTCCTGCATGACCCACACTGGAGATCAAGCCTGCAGCCCAGGCATGTGCCCTGACCAGGAATCAAACCATGGCCTCCTGGTTCATAGGCCGATGCTCAAACACTGAGCCACGCCAACCGTGGCTCATTTACTCCAATATCAAATATGAAACTCATCTCCAAACCCTCTCCTCCTTTGAATAACAGAAGGGCTTTCATTCTCCTCTTTTAACACGAAAGGATATAATCAAGTTCAACCCAAGATTAATGGCAGAAATGATAAAATCGTAGAAGCAAACACTAAGAATAAAGAGAGTCATAAAGAGGCTTAAAATGTGGTCAAGGAAAATGGTTAAGAATACATATCTGCCGAAATGACAGGCACGGCTTCCATCCCAAGACGCCTGCCTGAGCCTCCTACGCCGCCCGCCCGCCCGGAGAGAGCACTAAAAGCATAAACGCTGCCCCAGCACTTCTGTTCCGACAGCATCTGTTAATTCTCTCCATTTATAAAATACATATTGACAAAGACAACTGAACTGGGACCGGGGAGATTTGATTTGGTGTGAGAAAGTCAATTCAATGTGATTTTGTTAAAGGGCTCCTGCAGGCGAATAAAAGAGTTTAAGTAATAAAGTACATAAAGAGACGTTTTACGAGCCAGCCCGGTCTCGTGGCAGGCACACAAGGCCGGGCAGGGAGAGGGGCCGGGCCTGGGCACGAAATCGTGAAATCCAGAGCCTAGTGCGGCAGGTATGGGGCTGCTACGTGGAGGGGAAATGAAGAGAGAGCCATATGGATGCCCTGGACAGTCGTTAAGGCCACAGTCATCAGGGGCGACAGGAGGAGAGGCAGCAGAGCGCGCGAAAACGACAGGGGAAACGTGTCTATTTCCAGGGGAACTTGCAGGAAGGTCAAGAGAAGAGGGATTTTTTTTTTTCCTCTTTAAAAATATCATCCCTTCGGTCTACCGTGATGGCCAGAAATGAAGACTGTCATGAGGAACTGCAGCGCTCACCTGGACCCACAGGAGGTGGGGAAGGCCACAATGTGCTTCCGAAATATCTGACTAGCACAGTGTCACAGGGAAGCAAGCGGAGAAGTGATTCTGAAATTTGGGCTCATCAACGGGCTTAAAGGGCATATGAAATTGCAGGTACATTTTGTGGGCTCCATCCCCAGTGGGGGCCGTGCAGGAGGCAGCCAATCAACGATTCTCTCTCATCATTGATGTTTCTCTCGCTCCCTCTCCCTTCCTCTCTGAAATCAATGAAATATATATTTTTAAAGAAAAGAAAAATAGTGCTTCTGCTTCCTCACCTGTAAAATGGAGATAATAACAGTACCTACCTCCTAGGCTTGCTGTGAGGATTAAAGGTGCTCATGTTTCTGAAGCTCACAGAACCCAGCTTGGGGAATAACGAACATGGGGTGTGGTTTGCTTGTGGCTGTATTTTGTCTCTCACTGTATCTGCTTCTCATTTGCTCCATTACTGAAAGGCAGGCGAGGCCCCTCACCTGGAAGGCGGCTGTACGCCACGCCTCCGTCTGCTCCCCCGCAGCACTGGGCCTCTCTGCTGACCAGCTGTCCCCCGCAGCACTGCTGGCCGTGGCCATCCCGCAGCCTCCCCGCGCAGCACACCTGTGCGCCCGCCGTGGAGTAGGGCATCCGGCCGCAGCAGGCGTCACCCAGGCCCACGGCGACCCGGTGGTGCTGGGCATCTGGACAGCACACCTCACCTGCCAGTGGAGGGCAAGAACCAGCATCGCGTGAGATAAGAACATCTGCTCTGACACAATGAAACTGTAGCGCAGTCATCCTGCAGATGCCGACTGGCTGAGAGCATTGCTAGAAAGAACACTGACGTTTTGGAGTTGCAACTTCTCAGTGCAACTCCAACATGCTTGCATTAAAGACATAGAAATACCTGTGTCTGCTCACCCACACGCATGTCAGCTTAGAGGTTATCTAGTTCCTCTGACGCCTCATAAATGAGCACTTTAGACCTGGTGATGTGGATTCAGGGACAGCACAGAAAAAGTTTGTCTACAAATACTTTCCTGTGTAGTGTAATTTTTTGGAATGTGGGTAGAGTCAGAAATTAACTCTTGATACGTTTGTAATAGCTATGATTATAATTTCACACTGTATTTATTTAACCAAACAGAAACCTTCCAGTGGGAAGGTTGATCAAATCAGAGGAGGTAAAAATACTATATTTAAACCAGCACACTAGTATTTTGGGAGCAGTGGCAGACACGGAATTCACTACTGTAGTTATACCCACACTCCCCTTTACATGATGGTCTGGGAGACTTGAGGTAAAAACCATCTTTTTCCTGGTATCTTGAAAACAAAGAGTTCAAAATACATTACTTTCCCCTAAGGATACCTTAGAGAGGACTAGGAGCAACTTGGTGGATCTAAAATTCAAACTTCACCTTTCGTTTCTATCTCATGACCCTACTCTGGGTTGACCTCCCTCCTGCCCCCTGAGCCCTGATTTCCTCCCCTCCTTTGTCTTATTCCGTTCCTCCTTCCTGTATCTCTAGCAGACCCTCTCCCCTCTCCTCCACTGGCCCTTCTCGAACACACCTTTCTCCTTGGACAGTATTCCTTCCTATTTTATAAGGGATGTGAGTCTGATGACCAACCTGGCAGGTCTTATTTAAACCATGGTCCAGCCAAGACTTGCACAATCTGGCTAATGAACTGCCAAACCTTTTTAAGGTGGGGTTGCTTTAGATATCTATAGACCTGAACTCCCTGATATGTATCAATTAGTTCATCTTTTTGTGAGGTCAAGAAATGCTAAGACTTGGTTAGTAACAGCAAGGCAAATCACTTACTAAAAGGATATAAAAATGTGGGACACTCTTTCACTCTGGATAGATATATAGAGTATAACAGGAGGGCGAGGACTCTACCCTATCCCATCCTCCCCTGGGGTTCTCTGGAAATGCTTATTCCAGGGGTACCCCAAGAACCCCACTCGCACTCGCAATGGAAACCCACGCATTTCTCCGATAACACTACTAGAGGCCAGTGAGGAAGAAATGGAGAGTACAGTCACTGTATCTCATATTCGTCTGCATAAAAGGATTCTTCACTTTGGTCTGAAATATAGTTGCCGTATTTCTTAGATCCTACAGCTCAGGAACAGAGGGCCCCTTGTTGGCGGACTTCCTTTAACACAATGTGTCATGTGGTGCAGGGGCAGCACCACTTAATTAAACAGCACTTAGGAGAAGGGTGAGCTCGGAGGAAACACAGCAGACGTGTCTATAGTGGGGAAAACCAACGATTTTTTTTTAAAAAAACACTTTTGAGTAGAACAAATAATTGGTTTGGATAGTTTAGCCATATTTCCCCGAATCCCTCAGAATCTCATTGCATTACGGAAGAATAAAAGATGTGGATTACATCAATGAGAAATAAAACTGATTTTTTCCTCTCAGAAAAGGCCTATTAGACCTAAGATTCAAAGATCAGTCACCTTCTCATTAACCTCTCAAAAACGAATCTATTCTACCACTGGCTTGAAAATGCTTTCTCTCTAAAAGCTACCCCATGGTCTCAACTGTTAATTGTTAGTCTTATCAAAGAATGACCCGCATTAACATTTAGCTTGAGGTCATTAGCATATTTATAAAAAAGAGGGGGGAGTCATGAGCATTCTTTTCTCTGTTGCTCTTTGTTGTGGGTGCTATGAAGAAAAGTTGTGAGAAAAAATAACCTAAGTATTATTAACCAATACTTCAGACTCCTCTATAAATATCAAACTCATCTATACGTATCGGAATGCATATACCCATCTCAGCCTTGAACAGGCAGACAACTGATTAAGTTTTAATTGCATTTCCATCCAAGATAGTTAGGGGGTTAGTGTTCTTTCTTTCTTGATGTAAACAGTGTTAAATTAGATAACAAAGACCAGTGGCTGAGCATAGAGGTCGCAATATAATCTCTTCATTCATTACACTGAGATTCATGACTGGAGCAAAAACACTCTGATGTTCCCATAGGACTGTATGTATTTTTTCTCTTGACATCATGGTATAGACATTCTAATACTATGAAAAAGGGACAATTTAAAAGGATGTTGGCCTTGTTCAACATCTGGTAGATGCCCAGATACTTGAGGTCTGAGTGAGCCTGTGTCAATATCTAGATCATGGAGGTTTTAAAAGATCTTGTTTTAAAAATTAAGAAGTTTTGCATAGTATTAATAAATAATCTTTGGGCTTCCAGGATGTATTCCATTCTTAGGAAAAATATGTCAAATTTTATTTGGAAACAGAACAAACCTAGACTGTTGTCTTAGCTCGAAATCTGCCTCTTTGTGTTACAAATAAGAAGTCTCCTCCGTGTGCATAGCTGTGGCAGATGCAACCAAGAATTTTTTTTATTAATTTTAAGGGATAGAGGATATTTTTCAGAGTTTGAACAGTTAATAGCAAATAACAGCATACATTTTAATGTGACTTAGAAATGAAAACACTACCATGTAGTTTTATGCTACACTTAGACCAAAGCCTACTATGGTCTTTTAGTTTGAAGACTGGGACAACAGAAAATTTCTCTCTCAACTATGTAATTACAATTTTAAGGACATGTTTTTTTCAGGGGAGGGAAGATAGGAACTATAGTTGAAAACTCCTTCAGTGTAAGGTACCCCAAAGCCTTTGGCAGTGTTGGACTAGATGCTCACACTGTGGCTTGCAGTATACGGAAGCTGACACTGAAATCTACAAAATTCTATTCCCATCACATCCGGTTTTCTTACTTGGAAAATCTAGTTAAGTTATTTAATTATGAAAGTACTTCAGTCCTGCTTCAAAGACAGATTTTTTTTGATAAACTTTAAGGGACAGTTATGAAGAACAGAGGAACTCAGCCTTAAATAAACCTGCATCGTATTTGATCATTTCACCTTCCCTTTTTGCTCCAGAGTTTCACAAAGAGATACTAGGTGAGATAATGTTTCATTTCACACACCTCAGCTGGATATATGTGCACCAAACACAAGGGACCCTGAACAACATCTAATGAACTAGATAACTGGCACACATTTTATGTTAAACTAAATGTCTCAGGGCACTCAGCATTCATTGGGCATCCAAACACGTACCTTTCTTTTCTTTCTCCCATATCTATTTCTGGTCTTTTAACGAAGACACAAGCATTAAAGTTAGGTGGTAAGGAAAAAAAAGTTGTTCTCAATGGCTTTTCCAGGACAAAAAAGGAACTGGCAATAGCAATAATAAGATTTTTAGATATACTGGAACAGTCACTTAAAAAGCTATGTTGCCCGGCCAGCATGGCTCAGTGAACCAGGATGAGCATCGACCTATGAACCAGGAGATCGTGGTTCGACTCCAGGTCAGGGCACATGCCCAGCTTGCGGGCTCCATCCCCAGAAGGGGTTATGCAGGAGGCAGCTGGTCAATGATTCCCTCTCATCATTGATGTTTCTCTCTTTCTTTTTGAAATCAACAAAAATATATTTTAAAAAAGAAAAGATGTTTCAAGCTGGCCATTGGCTATGTGTGAGTGATTGCATTTTCTGGGGGGAGGTGTTTGCTTCTTCTGGTTCCCAGGATGACCAGGTATCCCTGAGACAACCCTCACCTGGCAGAACTCTAACGTAATACCCCGCGCAGCAGTGGTGGTCTGGCTGTGCCCGTTGGATGCGGCCGCCACAACACACTCCCGTTGAATTCAGAGCCAAAGGGATATACTTCTCATCACAGCAGTGGTGTCCGGGCTGGGCCTCATAGAGCACGCCGGCACAGCAAACCTGAAGGTGGGGAGCCGGGTTTAAAGGAGTATCAGTTAATTAAGACTATTATACCACCGTATCTCCTGCGACATAATCATTTTCTAACAGACACTGCTAGGAGACCAAATACAGCGTATGTTTGATAAAAATTCAAACACTGAAACACACATTTCCCCAGCATCATTCGGGTCCTAAATGCTAGCTGATATCATGTAACTTTTAAGCCTTCAACCATGCTTTGTGCTCTATTAGAATATTCCATAAACATGAATGACATTTTGAATGTCAGTGCTTCCAATGGAAAGATGATTTAGAATCATAAATGAACAATTTCCATCATGTATATGTTTTTATTTTAGTGGCTGTTTATTTTAATTCCACATCTATGGAAACCTGACTCTCACTGATCTTTGCTTTTCTTTAGTTAAAAAAACAAATGGCATTTTTCTTATAATTATTATGACCACGTATTTATGAACCCAATATTCAGACAAGGGGATCTTAAAAGAGTTCAACATTTACATATATAGTATACGCACACACATATATGTATATATGTGTGTATATGTATGTGTCACATTAAAAAAAGAACATTTCTATGGAAATTAATTTCGACAAGCCCTTTAACCATGTGTGTTTTCTCCAGGAGCTGTGGAAGAAATTATGTGCTTGAACAATCAAATAATTATCTGCATGCACTGGAGGTCTGAGAAACGGATACTCTGTGTAGAACAGATGAAACCCTGAGCTGTTGCTGAAGTGTCGCCTCAGAATCTATACTTGGCACGTGATGTGAACTGGACAGAGCCTTCCTGTGACAGCCAAATCCACCACTATTTACAACATGTTTCTTTCTCTTTTGCTCACTGCTTCTTGTAAGCTTGCACCAACCTTTGAATCAAGCTCAATACAGGAGCAGAAGAAGGTGGGATCTCCCAGTCTCCCAAAGGGCCTCTAGATTAGTACTTCATTCATTTTGGAAAAGTTCCGAAAGAGCAAATAAATTTAAAGTCTTAAATTCATCCTATCCCTGTGGTGGTTCAGGTAGCTCTGAGAATCCAACTGCACAACTAGTAGCCTGAAATGATGTAAAACTTAGTCATGGTGACAATTTTGGAGACTGAGCATAAAAAAAGGTTAGTTTGTAACTGCTAGTTTTATAACCTTTCTTAGATGATGACTACTACTTAGCCAGTGTCAGCTTAGTAATTTGTGTTTTACCCATACTGCTGCAAAAACTCACGTTCTTAATTATTGCACCCTTTTGCAGTAAATCTTTTGGATGTAGTGGTCGCTCCCATCATTAAAGGGGCGATGCTGCTGATAAATAGGAACGCTCTTTCATTCTACCTTCAAACTGAGAATTTTCTGCATCGTTTGTCAATAAAGGCCATTTACAAACTCCTCCGTCTGGCTGTGCTATTGATCTGATTCCTAAACTGCAACTAACAGGAACATTAATCTGCAAATGGCCATAATTTTAAAATATTTCTGACAAACCTTGAAAGGCCCTGCTCACAGTGACTCATCAGTGTCATGTAAACAAACACCCACTTGTCGCTGAATGGATTTGTCGTACAAAAAAAATTCAAGTCACTCCATCAAATACACATTCAGGAGGATCCTTATTATTTCAATAAACTAATATTTCCTGCGTAGACAATGAAAAATGAGAAGGCTACAATACTCGTGAGGATGGCAGGGTTTTGATAAGCATCCTTCCTCTGCCGTGGGGTCTCCAGATAGACTGGGGGAAATACCCATCATGACAAATCATGGCTTAAGAAGCAAATGATTTCACCTGGAGTGTTCGGGGGGAAAAAGAGATTACACGGACGGGCTTGAAGAGGTTTACCTTAGCCTCAGGATCATAGCACCTGTGTCCACAGGTAGTTTCAGGCTTTTGACACATCACTGCCTTGCAGAGCTCACTGCTGTGAGCTTTCGGGGACTCAGGGCACGGGGACCATGATTTGCGTAAGACATCATATCCCAGAATGATGCCATTTGGCTTCCCTGGGGACGTCCAATCAATTTGAAGGGATCTGTAACAGAGAGAATAATTAATATTTCCTCAAAGACAACATTTACCATTGTTGCTGTCAACCTCACATACTTTTCAATTTATCTTCCAGGTTGTTCTAAAGGTTTACATCTGTTAACTTCCTAATCAAAAAGCTGCAGGAAGAGAGTATGTATATGTTAACATATATACTCATATATGCTACTGCCATATCACATTTTTGGAGAATCAATAAAAACTTTATTTTAATATACTTTTATTGACTTCAGAGAGGAAGGGAAAGGGAGAGAGAGACACAAACATCAATGATGAGAGATAGTCATTGATTGGCTGCCTCTTGCACTCCCCCCACTGGGGACCAAGCCCCCCAACCTGGGCATGTACCCTGACCAGGAATCTAATCTGTGACCTCCTGGTAACAAAAACTTTTTGTTCTTATTGTTTTCTTAAAGGGTGGAATGCTGACATTCAAAATTAACCCTATTTGTGCAGTTGTAGAATTTCCAATCATAACAATTTACTAATTCCATTGATGTTTCTATCTCTCTGTTCCTCTCTGAAATCAATAAAAAATATTTTTTAAAAAAAGAGCATATGAGTTTATTAGTCTGTATCTTTAAAGATCTTATACTAAAAATCTCACGAATAACTGTTAGCCACTTTTCTGTCATTGTGTAAAATAAATATTTTTGTCATATTTTTCATTTTAAGGAGAAATATATCATTACAGACCAAATTACTGGACCCTATCAGGAATTCAATTAAGCCCAAACATTTACATTAAAAAGCAGCAATCATGATAAACCTTGACATCTTAATAGACTGCTTTTAAAGAAAAGAAAGTTGTTATTTCATTTTTGAGGGCACAAACATAACACATTCACTAATGTCACGTGTAAGAGCACAGTTTCATAGGAGACTTGTATCGCCACCATTCTTATTCTGTGGTCTTTGTCCAACTCCCAGAATTCACTTCCCATTTGAAGATACCTCTTTTGTATTCACTGCATAATCAGTGACAGAAAAGACTATGTGTAAGTGACATTCCCGGGTCTGACTTATCCACAAAAGCCAGTGAATCAGTGAAGTCTAGAAAACACGTGTAGAACACCATGCCATCGTACTTGTCTTCCTTGTACGGCGTAACTGAAATGAGACCACCTCTATTTTTAGCAGTGCCATGAACAGTTCTGCTTTTGAGAATCTGAGTCAGGTACAGGAAGATAAATGATTGAGGAGTCATGGGTTCAACCCCTCCATGTTTCTCATTAGAAGTAATGAGAGCGATATTGAGAGATCTCTTTTTGTGACCATTTGAAATGGAGGAAGGACATCTCTGAGATTCTGTTGAGGACACCCCCAATTAAAGAGTGGATTTGGAATGGAATCAATGAAAAGAACCAATGAAAGGAACCAATGCATGTTCAGAGAGCCGGGGATCGAAGTTAATAAGAAGGGAGAACTGGATTTTGCTGAGAGTTGCACAAAGGCGACCTCAGTCATTGAGTTTCTTCTATCGGAGCCACAGAAAGCAGAGAAATCAGAAGGAGTTTGGGATGGAGGGAGAGGCAGGTGAAGAAAAGGAATTCGTGGTGCCAGAGACCCAAGAATGAGCTCAATATTCTGTTACGTCTCCTCACCAAGCAATGAGTTTGACCATCAGAACTCATTGGCTATCACAACAATAAAATTTCCTCAAAGCAATTATGACTACTGAGTTCATCTGTATAATACAAAACACCCTCCATGTTGTCTCTCTCAAGAGTTCTTCCCACACCCTTTCAAGAACTGAGCATAAAATTCCAGTCCAAATTAAAAGCCATTTGCCATTGTCCACATTGCAGAGAGAGGATATTGACAATATGGGTAAAGGAGGAGTGATTGGACATTCTACACCTACAGGCCAATATTCTGCTTATTAAGAAAAGAAAAAGAAAGAAAAGAAGAGGTGGATTAATTTTTTAACTGTAAAATTTTAAATTCAGCATTCAAGCTGCCAGTCCCTAAAAAAATCAGGGAGGAAAATTAATGATACGGGAGATTCCTTGATATCCAATGTCATGAAAATATAGAGGTTTCAAAGTTTCACCTCAAATTTGGTGAGGCAAAAAGGGGAAGAATCTTCTTCCACAAGCTATAACTCTCGTGCCTTATTCAACCCCACGCTAAGTACCTGGGACATACAGGGGGAATTTGTAAATGAGGGCAGGTGTTCAACCTTCATTTGGAGGCACCCAGGCTGAGCTGCTACCAGAAAGACTCCTGCAAAGTTGGTGTGTAACACTATCATTTATATCATTCAGTAGCTCGAGGCAAATTTTTAAACAATTATTTGTGAATGCTACAAAGACATTACACCCCAGACTTCTCATCAATAATACAGCCCCAAACTGATGTGGAACTGGGGGAGACACTGCCACGGTTCCAATTAGAGGCAGCCAGAGACGCGACCTGCCTTCTCTCTCCTCTCCCTTGAGCCTCGTGCCTGGAAATCATGCATTTTGAAACACGAGCAGTAATGTAGTAAAATCTCTTCCTTGTTTCTGCTTTTCCTTATCGGATGCATTCGTGGAGCATAAATAAGTAAACATCAGAGGCAGCCCAGTGCCCAGGGAAGCTGTCGGCTACAGCGCTTGTCATATTTCAATCAAAGCCAGAGCTGGTCAGCTCTCTTCATCCAAAGCGCTGTCTACCCTCACTGCTTTGGACCAGAATTAATGAATCAGCTATTGATTAAATTCCACCCTAACCAACCCACCAAGGCAAATAAATGAACTACCCAGGGCACGTGTAGGCCATGGCCAGACATGTCCGGGCTGTTGATCAGTAGTTAGTATTCTTTGAGGATCCAGAAGCTGCTGATGACAATATGACAAGTACGGAAAATGTGACGCAGACACAGTGTGTTCTGGAGGAGGAGGCTAGAGAATGAGTAGGGCTCATCTGATCTTTACGTGTGTGCGAAGGCATCTTTGGTTTACATGTGAGAGGAAAGCACATGTAAGTGCTTGAACTGAAGAAGCTGCTGTCAAAAGCCAGGTGTCAAAGGCCAAAGGCAAAGATCACACGCCCCGGATATTCAATCTGACAGGCTGACGTGCTATTAAAATTTCACAGAGCCGTATTCCTATCAACAGTGTAGAGTGAAGGTATATTTCGACATGAACTATGTTATCTCTTGACTGTGGTAGTATTTACACAACTCTACCCATGTGTCAAAACTCATAGAAGTTGGAGCAAAAAAAAAGAGTACATCTTACTCTGTGTAAATTAAAAATAGATTGTAAAATGCAAGAGAATAAAAAATAAGTAAGCAAATGCAGGAAACCTGGGATCTTTCCAGATGCTGCATTCACTGTTGACACTAGAGAGTTCTCCTCGCATCCTTGTCAGTTTTTAACATCTTCTCTTCACAAAGTCTCAAACTGCTTTTATTCTAAGCCCAAATGTAAGTGGCATTTGATTGAGTATGGAATGAGAAGATGAAATATATCGGTTTCTTTTTAGTTCAGAATTTGGAGGCACTGCATTTTGGCCAGGAATGCTGCTGTTTAGAAGATGGACAATGCTATTCAAACTCCAATGCTCTGTGTTATGTTGCAGGAAACTGGATCTGGAAATTTCCTGACAATGTCCCTTTATGGGGCTCTTTTAAAAAATATATATTTTATTGATTTTTTTTTTTTTTTTTTTTTTTTTTTTTTTACAGAGAATAAGGGAAAGAGAGAGTTAGAAACATCGATGAGAGAGAAACATCCATCAGCTGCCTCCTGCACACCCCCCACTGGGGATGTGCCCGCAACACAGGTACATGCCCTTGACTGGAATCGAACCTGGGACCCTTCAGTCCGCAGGCCGGCGCTCTATCCACTGAGCCAAACCGGTTAGGGTGGGGCTCTTTTTTAAGTAGCTCTTTTTTCAGCGGTTATGCTGGTATCTACAGACTTATCTGCACGCTGGTGTGTTTAGTTCTGGGATATTTTCTTATCATTTACTCCCCCCCCCCTTTCCTGCTCTCTCTTCTGGAACCCTTATTATCCACATACTAGATATTCTGGAGATTTTTTTCCTAATTTCCTCAATAATTACTTTCTTTTTCTTGACATCTTTGCTTTTTATTGCACTTTTAGAGACTTGCCTTTTTCTTCCAAAAATTTAATTTAGCTGTTACATTTTTAATTTTCCTGAGGTCCTCTCCCCAATTTTCTCTTTATTTTTTTATCCAAGTAAATTTTGTTTGTTCCATAGATAGAGAACCTTTTTTCTTATCTCTTTGAGGCTAATATAATTTTTTCTTAATTAGCATTACCTCTGCCTCTATTGAATTATTTCTCTTCTTTTATTTTGGTTCTTTTAATCTTTGAGAGCTATATTCCAAAAAAGCTGACCCAAAGCTTTATGTATGAGTGGGGATTGCTGATAGATATACTTCCCTATGAATGTCTCTTCCATTAGGGGATCCCACCTGCAAAATTCTGGAAATATTTCACTTGGGGCCATGCAAGCTTTTCTAGAGAAGAATGTCCAATTTCCTGTCAGGGCATTTATGACTAGATACTTGTTTTTAAGGACAGAGCTGGGGAAGGCAGCCATAGTCTTCCTCTTTATCAAGATTTCCCCCTTGGCCTCTCCTCCCAGCTTTCCACTAGAGAATACACTTCTGACCTTTGGGAGGTGGACTCTGCCACATGGAGGAAGAGAAACCGACACCTGGGTGCATAATATGGAGGTCAAAACCTTGAATTCTGTGATGGTTAATTTTATATATCAATTTGCCTGGGCCACAAGGTACCACGATATTTGGCTACACTGTATTGCTGGGTATTTCAGGTTGTTTCTGGTGAGATTAGCATCTGACCTGGTGGATTCCTTAAAGAAGGTAGCTCTCCTCAAGTCGGTGGGCATCACTCAATCAGCGGAGGGTCTGAACAGAACAAAAAGGTGGAGGAAGGGAGAATTCCCTCCATCTGCTCAACCCCTTGAGCTAAGCCATCAGTTCTCCACTCCCAGGCCTGGGCTAGGATTTCCACCATCAGCTCCTCTGAGTCTCAAAACCTCTGGACCTGACCTTGGTCCAAAGCTTTCCCGAGTCTTCACTTTTGGTTTTGTTTCTCTGGAGAAACCAGAGTAATTACAGTTTACAACCACCTTTTCATCAGAGTTTCAGCTAATCTCAGGATTTCCACTTTCACCCTTATCCCATCTTCCCTGTCTTCACAAGCCTCAAAGCTTGCAAGACCTCAGACACTAGGGTTCCCTGCAGTGCAAAGTAGCTTGTCGAAGTCATTATGCCCCCTGCCAACCAACACTCTGGTTGTCTATTTCTCCACTGAACAACCATTTGCCTCTCCCTGCCAAGCACTGCTTCCAGAATTGTGTCCAACTCTCTCTTCTGTTATCTGCGCTGTCATTTTCCTTGCTCGGCTGTTTAATATCCTTTCTAATGTTTTTGCCATCAATTTAATATATTTGGGGATAAGCAATCATCAACCACAACTACAAAATATTCTCCCTCAGTTATCATCTGCAAGAATCTCCTGAAAGGAAAGAAAATATTCTAGAGACAGAGACACATATGGGCATTTGTTAAATTTCCAATAAAGCTTATATACTATGTTTAGTTACACATAATATATAATCTAAGCTATATTCCCTTGTGCCATTCACCTGGGTTTGAGTCATGGGGATGCTAACTAACAGGCTAGGAATTTGACAATCTTTCCCCTCCGCCTCAATCTTCCATGATGCCTTTACTGGTGATCAGGGGTAGAGTTTGGTATTTTCTCTTTACGCATTTCTTGCACATTGTGAATTTCTGTTGCAGGTTTTCACATTGTCCTAAAAACATTTGTTTAGCACAGTGTCTCCCACAGTAGGTGGGAACTGTGAAAATTTAGAACCATGCCTTATTCTTCCTTGTATTACTTTTGCCTCTTTCATGACTGTAGCCACAGATGTGTTTGCTGAAAGAATAAAGGTCTCCGGAGTCCCTTTAACTTGACCATTTCCCCCCTGGATAGTAAGCAATCCTCTGGAAAGTTGGGGGAAATCTTCTGAGGGAGGTTATCACTTAATTAACACACCACCAATCAGATAGCTATATCTCATGTGTTTGAGAGAAGTCGTGCCTTAGGAAGGGACGATATGATTTTGCCCTGAACAGCTAAGAACCCAATTACCTGGGTTTTTCTAATTGCTTTTAATCACTTGTCCCCCAAATTAGTACAGGCATTTTTTTTTAACTTCTTTTTAAAAAGACCTAAAAATTTTAATATGCCATAAAGGAATCCTTCAGAACTGAAATATGCTAGAATAGATTGATTATTTTAGTCAGTGTATGTGTATGTGGGGTGTGTGTGTGTGTGTGTGTGTGAAGGGTGATTCATTTGGCTGGAGCAAAAGAGGTTTGTAGTTGTTCATAAGAAAAATAATACAATAACGAGCAAATAATAATACAAGAATAAACTCTGTGTTTTGCATACTCACAATTGTAAGTCTACTTTTGCCCACCCCTGTATGCTGTGAAAGGTGCCCAGGCTTCTATCTCTAGTCTCCACTTGATATAGAGCAGTGGTTCTCAACCTTGGCTGCACATTAGAATCACCTGGGAATCTTTTTAAAATCCTGATTTCTGGGCCCCATCCTCCAGAAATTCTGTTTCTTTGTTATGGGGTGGGGCCACAACAGTAGTAACAAAGAAACAGAATTTCTGGAGGATGGGGCCCAGAAATCAGGATTTTAAAAAGACTCCCAGGTGATTCTAATGTGCAGCCAAGGTTGAGAATCATCACTGATATAGAGGAATGAACAACTTCTGTCTCCCTTGAATTGGGAAATCATGTTAAATCTCCTTTTTAGTATTGTTGTTATTGCTAATTTTGAATTGAAAGGAGACGACGCACTTTCAACTTATGGCCATTTCTCAACAACAAAAGCCTACAAAAAAATAAAAGGATTCTACCCCAAACCTGATAAAATTGGTAATGGTTATCCAAACATTATCTCCCCCATTTATTTTACAGATATTTGTAGCTTTGGGGCAATCTGATAGATGGAAGTCTAATATTTTCAAAGAGATTCAGTCAGAAAGGGAGTCATTCTAATTAAAATTGCGTTCCGTGTCTCACAAAACAATTCACTGAAGGACACATTGAAATAAAGACACTCTTTCATGCTCTCGGCGTTTGTTCACAGGTTACTAAATAAAGAGAAGTGAAGCTGGGCAAACAGGGACAGGGCCATCAAAGCTTCAATGCCATGGGACATGCCCAGTGAACATCAACCAAATAATGTCAAAAATTCACTCTACACACACACTGATAGCAACTTCTCAAATGACATTGTCATGGCTGGGATAAAATCTTATATTTTGATTTTCATTGTTTATGATCAGTTCTTTAGATTGAATGACAAAAAACATGGTATACCTCGAAGTGATGCTATGAATTGTGGGTGCTGGCATATCGCTTGGGGTGTCTTCCATGGTGGTGACCTGGGTTCCATTGCTTTTCACACAGGCATATTTTGTGCAGACTTCGACCTGCAAACAGTAATTGAGAAAAGCATGGATCCAATTATTTTCAAAATCCAGACTGTCAATGACTGAATCTCACCCACCTTCATGTCATATGAATCTCTTAACAGCCTGTCGGGGTTAATTAAATATTAATTTTTGGTGTTAATTGACTCCAGTGGGACAAGTCATAGAGTGCAAGAATAGAGTGCAGAAGTGGGCTCAGGACAATTGATTTAGTGACTTAAATGGTGATGTGTAGTCCCTCCTCCCAACCATTCGGAAAGAGACAGACATATCGATCTATTCGGAGCCCAGGTAAGGGATGGAAGATGCCTAGGGGACAGTTTGCAAGCATAATAGTCATCACTGTGTACTGCTCTCAGAGCCATAACCAGGTAGTATAATAATGGTACCTTCTGGGAGTCTTGACACTTTCCAACACATGGCCTAAATGCAAATGCCTAATAAAAAATAAAAAAAAAACACACAAGACCTACAGAAGACTTCCAATATGGCTGAGTTCTTTTATATCCATTTGATCCACTATTTATACCTTAATCCCAGTAGAAACTCATCATATACTTTTTAAATTCTGCCCCCTCAGCTGAATAAAAACCGAGGAGGGTTTAAAAATTGGGTTCATCAAGCATTATTAAAACAAAGAACACGTTCAGCAACAGGAGGAGAGAGAATTGAATGTACAAAAGATCGAGCCTGGAACATCCAAGAAATGACATCATTCTGTTCTCAATTCAAGGATAAATCAAAGAGGAACTAACTGTTCCTTTCCCGATGCTAATTGACTTCCATTCATTGATGCCACCGAGTATTTTGAGGTAATATCTAGTAGATATTTAAACATTATCAGGCTGTCCAATTAAACCCCAAATCACCTCAAGGCAGATGAACTTAAAATATACCTGCTGGTAATGGAATTAATGACAATAAAACTTCATGCATATTAGGGAACATTTGACTCTGTGCATAATGAGGTAACTCAAAATCAACTCAACTGAATTTATTATGTAAATGATACGTGCCCAATGTTATGATGGGTACTTACAGCAATAACTTCACTGAGTCCTCACGATTCCATTTTCATATGTTTGCAAACTGAGGGCCAGAGAAATCAGGGAATCTGACAGAGTTGGTAAGATCGGAGATACCTTATTTGGGCTTTAATATACCCCATCCCCTTGTCATCTAAATATAAAGTATACCTTTAAGTTCTAAACAGCTTAGGGGTCTTCAAATGAATCTCTCCAGAAGTTCTTTATTTTGACTTTGGAGAAATATGTCAATATTTTTTTCTCATTCTTATGAATGCTAAGATAACTCGGGTGAAATCATGGAAGTCGTGGGGTAATTAAAAATAATGTCTGTCACTGTCCTCATCACACATTTCCCTATATTATCAACACTCTCTCCTCTCCAGGGATTCACCTGTTTGCCCACCATGCACAGGTTTAACCCTGATCAGCTTCCCTCTTTCCTCTCTCCTTCCCCACCAAACGCATCACCTGTAACCAAGATGGAAGGTAAACACTTGGAGACACACCCCGGCATGTTTTCTTTAACAGACCCATGAGCGTAACCATCGAAAAGCAAGGTTCTAACCTGAATGTCATAGACAGTGAAGGGAGTCAGGTCTGGTAGGAGGAGGGACCCGGGCACATCCATCCCAGTCTTGTGGAGCCGCTTGTTTACACAGACAGAATATTCAGTGACGACGCCATTTGGGCTGGAAGGCGACGTCCAGATGACACGTGCAGCTGTGCTGTTGATGATGACAACCTCTGGAGGAGGCATGCCCTGAGGCTCTGGAATTAAAGGGGAAAAATGGAATAAACTCCAGCTGTCTCTGCAAAAGCACTTATTAGAGCGAATGCAGATGAGTATTTGGGTTTCGCGAAGGGGGTGTTGCGTATCGGCTCTCCACTGATGAAGTTATCACAGGCTTATTATACTCTCAGTTAGAAACCATGAGAACTGGTGGTAAAAGGCTTTCCACCACCGGCGTAGTGCTAATCTTCGATGCTCTGTGACCAGTGGGGTACGATGATAAATGACTCACCCATCTGCACCACTAACATAGCTATTACTTGTCTCCTCTCCCATCCCTTCACCTCGTACCTCCCAAGAATGGGGGGTGGGGTGGGGGAGGGGAGAAAAGGAAATTCGCTCCTTAAGCAAAAAATAAAACTCAAATACATCGAGGCTGGTGGGACGTGAAAAATCATTTGCTGTGACTAGCTTGTAGCTCAAGCAATATGAAGCGATAATGCAATATTGTCATTATGCAAATGATTTCGAATGTTGATTACCATAGGTAATGATGAAATCCAGCATTAGAAAAAAAGCCTTGCTTGGCGTTAAATTACACAATTATTCGAGCATGTCAGAAATAACTATGCGGAGACCTATTTTTATCTTAAGAACCCATCTTAACTGGTTGAAAAATTGTCCTTGTGATCCATTCTATTTTATAAACAAAAGGTGCCGACCTCTGGCACCTCCGAGGGAAATGGGTTCCTCACTTAAAGTGCTCTCCTAATGACCTGGAACACTTGCTTGGGAGGTAATGATATTATAATGTTTATAATGAGACTTTATAAAGCCAAAAAGATTAGAAAGACCATTCCGAACTCATTTCAGATGCACAAGTTGCTTTTCTCTGCGTCCTCCCCCTCGCTAGCTGGCTTTGGAGTGAGTCACAGGCAATTTTTCTCAGGGGCTGAACTTCCACCCACCATTTCTGGTGACTCAGGGAGGGCCCTCGCTGGGCTTGGCTGCCACGTTGAAAAGCATCCTGTTTCTGAGAGCAAATCTTTGTGGGGGGAAAAAAGTCTCTAAATGTCACCATTTATTGATGGGAACTCGGCTCCAAACTAAGCATCCACGGAAAAGAACAGGAACAAACGGGGCTAATGTCCCATTATGAGAGCCCGGGCTGCTGTCTCAATGGGACCGCTTATTGATCCGCCACTCGATGACAGCAAGCACTTAAGATTTTAGCCCCGACCCCCTTCCCTCCAACACCGGAAATTTTATAATGGAGGGCTGACTGATCTCAGCCTCGGCAAGAATCAATCAATTTCACTCGCATCCCTGAAGCCCAGCGAGCATCTCTCGACACCTGGACTCACCCCCATCATGAGTGGTTGCATACAGGACATCGCTGGTGATGCTGTGGATGCCGTTGAAGACAGACATCAAAATCCGATACTCCGTGTTTGGACTTAAGTGGCCAATGACATGAGCGTTTACATCTGGGAGGATTTTCAGAGATTCATTTGAGGTAGCAGAACTCCAAAAAAGCGTATAATACTCAACATCACCTTGTAGGTCTTGAAAAGCTGTTAACAATAAACACACAACACCTTCAATGTGGCTGACCTAAAAGGGCCTCAGGGGGAAAAAGACAGAATAAACTCTATGATTTACTACTCCTAGAATGGGATGGAAGAAAGCATATGGAACCTTCCTTATGGTTGTAATTAAAAAATATATTTTTATTGACTTCAGAGAGAAAGGGAGAGAGGGAAAGAGAGATAAAAACAATGATGAGAGAGAATCATTGATTGGCCGCCTCCTGCTGGAGATCGAGCCCACAACCTGGGCATGTGCCCTGACCGGGAATCGAACCGTCACCTCCTGGTTCATAGGTCAATGCTCACCCACTGAGCCATGCCAGCCAGGCAAGAGAACAATTACTAACATTGCAAGAAGTAGGCGGCCTTACCCAGAGGCATGATTAGTTAATGCCCTTAGGAGAGTAGGCTGCATCGGGAGGAAAATGATTATGCAACAGTCCTTCCCATCGCTGACCCGCCTCCACGAGGTAACCTTGGTGCCCACAAACAGGTACCTGAAAAATGTCTAAGGTATGAGTGGGAATAGCGGCAGATTGCATTACCTACATCCCGAAGGGATGACCCAGGTAATGAAACCTCAGCGAGCTGCTTCAGATCTCTGAGGTCTGTCGGTTTTTATAAGCAGGCTCTCTTCAGGCATGAAGTTATAACATGAGGGGCCTACAGGCGGGAAATTCAGCAGCTGGACCTCACAGAAGCATCCAAATGTCAGCTGGGGGAGGGGATGCCTGCCTCCATGAGGAGGCACGTAGTTAAGATGGATCAGGAAGGGAAAGAATAGAGAGGAAGAGGGAGATGAGAGAAAATGTATTCTACTGTACAGAAGACTCCAGCTCCAGATGAAAACTGTGTATTTTTCCCAGAGGTGTCTCAGAGGGCATCAAAACTGTCAACTGACCGACATTCTTCCATCTAAATGGCTTAAAACCCCAACAGAAGGGACACCTAAGACCTTATAAACACCCTAGAATGATAGTCTTTTGCAAAAATGGATGACTTACTGGCACCGCAGATCAACACAACCAGTACTAATTTTAATTTACAATGAATGTCACCTGATACTGGTTTCAATTCACAACTGATACAACATTGGGGCAGATTCACACAGAGGTTCTAAAATGAAATAGGAAGTGTGTCTCCTCTTAGGCTGTAACAAAACTCAAGACTGGATCAGAATCCTAACGGGGAGTAAGTTCACACCTTTCTGTGTTACAGTAGCTGACAACCCGAGTGGGTGCAGTTTTCTTCCGTTAAACATATAGTTGAATTGGGCTTTGTAAGCTCTATATTTCTCAATATTTGGTAACATTCTAGCAAGTTTCGATTCAATTATTTGCCAGATTTGAAGTAATGCTTAGAGGAATGATTATAATACATACATCTATGATATGATAGATACAGTATTGTTTTTTTAATATATCTTTATTGATTTCAGAGAGGAAGGAAGAGGGAGAGATAGAAACATCAAAGATGAGAGAATCCTTGATCAGATGCTTTCTGCACACCCCCTACTGGGGACCAAGCCTACAACCCAGGCATGTGCTCTGACCGGTAATCAAACCATGACCTCCTGATTCATAGGTCGACACTCAACCACTGCGCCACACTGGCTGGGCGTTTTTGTTATTTTCTGATGGAGATAATGGATCACTGTGAATTAAAGGTCAGTTCTTACATGCTCCTCTACCGACCAAGCACATCTGAAATTTCAGCTACTGCAGTTTCTAAAGTTGCCGGGAAGACTGGATCTATCTGAAAATTCTCCTCACTGCCTGCACAGAGGTGATCTGCATGGGGTCAGGGTGAGCCTGTGTCACTGACGCACGTCCAGTGCTGACGGCCAGGCTCTCTTCCTGTCTCAGGCTGGAATCCTGCCTACGACCAGGGCCGAGGATGAAGGACGCACTGGGAAAACTCACATTACCGCCCACCTCCAAAACAGCTCTCACTAATAAGGCGTGAGTGACTAGACACAGGGCCGAGTTCTCTGCAGGGAAGTGCACGTACAATGGGATGCTGTTTCCAATGAATACCTGGGCATTTCCATCACAGCTGTTGGACACCACAGTCCAACCCAAAGGGGACAGAGCAAGGGAGAGAAGGCCCGGGAGGACGGAGGAGGAGAAGAGAGAGTCGGCCTCTGAAGAACAGCACAGGGACCTCGGCTTGTGTTGTTTTGGCTTTGGAACCTGTTTATTTCAAATTCACGGCAGTGCTAACGCATTAAAGGGAAATAAACACACGACAAGCAGCTTGCTTACTTGGTTTATCCCACCGCACGTCGAGGGCCGAGTGGTTGAGGACTGTCACGGAGAGCCTGGCTCCTCTCTGCGGCAGGCCAGCCCACGTGGTCACCGTCGCTTCCTGGCTCGGTGTGAAACCCACACTGTTGTGGACAAAAACTTTATACGCGTACGTGGTGAACCTACAAGGTTTGTAGAAGAGACTCATATACATTTCTCTTGTACAGGAAGCAAAACACAATTTTCTTGTCCCTCAAAAACACAGGACTTTTCTGCACAAAATGCACAATTTTCTTTTTCCTCTTAACAATATACATTATCTCCTTTTTCTACACACACACACACACACACACACACACACACACAATCCTTATTTTTTTGTAACTCTTGAGCCTTAACCAGTCTCAAGAAAGTACTTTATTAGGATCACAAAGCACAGATGGCTATTAAAAACCGGCGTGGTTTATCGTCTCCCCTTCTCACTGTTTTGGGAAGTGATGAGGATTAAGACCCATTCAAGATGCAGCTGCAAATCTCGCCAGTTTTCTATCTGCATTCCATCAGAGTTTCATGTTCCCCTTCTGGGAAACGCATCCATTTTCAAACATCAGAATCTCTCCTCTCCATCCTCTTCCTGTACCTACACTTCTTCCCCCACATCTCACGGGCAAAGAGATAAACCCTTAAATTAAATCCTAATTGGGGAAGGGAGCAATGTCCCCCGCTGGGAGTCTGGCCACAGTGAGCCATCTTCTGTCTTCCTGGGAAGATAGTTACTTGAGTTAACCCTGTGGAAACGGAATCTTGCTTTGTAGGCAGAGGAAGCATGAGGCTGTGATGGGGACTTTCCAAGTTACACATTAAATGACTGAGTCAAGCCATCGATCCTTGACTGGAATTGAACCCGGGACCCTTCAGTAAGAGGGCCGACGCTCTATCCACTGAGCCAAAGGGAACAGGGTTACCTATGGTTTTTAGCAAGTGCTAAATAGTCTACATGACTACGACACGTGAGAAGGAGTAACAATAGTATTTACTGACTATTTAACGCGTGTTAGGAAGTTTCTACATGTACTAACTCATTAGCTCCTCACAATGACTAGGAAGTGCTATGATGATACCTATTTTGAAAAGGAGGCAAGTAAGGCTCCGAGTTAAATCACTTGTTTAAGTCGTCAAGGTAGTAGGTGGGGGAGTACAAATTCAAACCTGGACAGTCAGATCCCAGAGCCTGCTCTTCTGACCACCATAGCGATGAGAGCAGTAACACCAATAATAATGAGAACCTGATCTGTCCATACTCGGATGCTGGCATATCACTGGGGCTTGAACTTGAGGTATTTTTTCTAGCGGAGCAGATGGATTTTTGCTTACACATCCAAACAGTCTCGCCAAATTTCCTGTGTCACCACTAGTAGGAATTGGAAGGATGGGGAGTTGGGGTTAAGAGGGTAGCAAGTCTGTGACAATCGAATGAAACGAAGCTAATGGCTCACATGGGAATTGAGCCTGCGACCTCAGCTTCATTAGCTTTCCCCCCTGAGTAAAATACTTCTAATTGTGTGTTACTCCACAACCTGGCTTAAAAGAAATTTAGCTAGGGTCAGGGTGCCTAATCTACAAAATTTGAATTTTTCTTCCACATATCTCATATTATATATTAAGTAATCTTTATGGCTTTAAAGTGAGTCATTTTTTTGACTCTTTTCTATAAGTGAAATTAACAGCACCAGATGGCACTAAATGGGTGAATTGTAAATAAATTCTGTAAGTCCTTATTTCTTCCAGTGATACATGAAGCTATTTCATTATAACTTAGGGATGGTGAAATGCACAATGTATGCCTGAGTAATAGAAATGTAGGTCACGGAGATATGTGTAGTTACAATGACCGTTTTCAAAGTGATATTATAATTTTAGAGACAGCTTTAGAGCTTATTTGCTTCAAATAATAAAATTAGCTGCCACATTTTACAGATAAGAAAACTGAGGGCCTGCGAAGGTAAGTGGCTTTGCCTAAGGATACACAACCAGTTAAGGTGACTGAGTCTCCAGTTTCCTCATTTCTAATATTTAATTCTCGCCACTACCCCTGGTTTTATTTAAATGAGAAATCAGTAGGCATCTTACTTGACGTCATGCATTTGTCTTCAGCATTTTCTTTAATGTCCCTGGTGAAGTTAAAATTTAAGGAAATAGCACCTTGAGATCTTAGATAAAATACTTCCTTATACTGTTTTCATTGTACCTGAAACCTAATCTTTATGCAAGTATACAGACCCATGGCTCTATATGTCAGTTTATATATATTTCACTTTACATTTACAAAGAATGTGTTAATGTGCTTACAGTGTTTTTAAAGTCACTTCGGGTATATTGATTTTTGAGATGGACTTAGATGTTGATTATTATAATCATATGGGACATTCCACTTAGCTAACAATAAAAAATACTTTTAAAAGAAAACTGCTAGATTAATGGGCTTCATATACTCATGCAAAACTTATGGATATCAACTTCTTCTCAAAATATTGTGTTCCCTACATTTGTCTTGAAAAATGTACCATTTCAAACCCTGTAGGAAAGGTTTTTTTGAAATCTGAACAGTGAACTAACTTATATTGAGTCTATACTGTAACTAGTAAAACCAATTGTTTGAAGGCCAATTTAGAAATTCCGGACTGTCACAGAGTTATTCCCTAAACGATTAATTTGTTGAGACCATCCTCAAGGCCCTCCCTTTACCAACACACAGAAAATGGTAAACTTACTGCATTATAAACATGACTATGGTGTTTTTCCTTGTAAAACATAATATATATTAAAATCTTATTTCTAGAACCATACTCCTCTCACGGTTCAGTTGCTATTATTCAAGTGAAGTAGCAAACCAGGTTCACTTGAGATGATAGTTTTTAATCTGTTTACTTACTGAGTAGGTAAGTTAGATAAATGAATGAATGGATGGATATTTCAGCTGATTCAGTCCAGGAAGAGAGAGGGCGGGGAAGCCCAATAGGAAACTTCTAGTTCAAGACTCAAAGGATGATCACTCAGACAGGGAGATGACAGCAATGGGAGCAGCTGGGAAGCAAGGGGTGCATGTGAGCTGTGCCAGGAGAAATGCTGATGTGGATCGAGCACAGAGGCCAGGTGAGGAGGTGGTGGCACACGAGGCTGGTGCTCAGTATTCAGAGTAGAGCTACTCAGTGCTGAGTCTATAGAAGTAACCTGATAGACAAGGTGTCTGCAACGTTTTCTTACAGGAATACCTGTGGTGCTTTAGAATTTAATTACGTTGCTTGGACTCATGAAGGGGTAGAAATCATCTAATCCCATTGAATCGCCTCATTTTATAAACAACTAAAGTGAAGCCAGAGAAAGTAACTTGCCTAAGGTCACCACACCAGCTCTCTCACAGGATGGACCAGCACTCACGTCTCCCCGCGAACCTGTGCCATCTCCTCCTGACATTGCCTGCTGGCTACTCATCTCCCTGAACTCTAGCCCGAATTCTTCCCAGTGCCCAGCTCGTTAACTAAATAATTTCTGCGGACGGCAGTATTGATGTATCGCAATTATTCTCCAGAAACAGTGCGCATCTGACAAGTGCCCACTGTTACCCCAGTTTCATATATGTTCAAGATTTCCAAGTTCCTCTAATCTTACATTAATCTATGTCTTGCTGGAGCTATGGCAGAGGCAGTAAGTTAACATCCCCAAGTTCGAGCTCAAAAGGCTCATTTTAAGACGGCAAACGTGAAGCAGGCTGACTGTTTCGGCCCGATGACTAACGGCGCAGATAACGACCAAACGCGTTTCACGGCGTCACTGATAACGAGCGCACACAGTGAAGACGCGACGGTACTTTGAACTATTCAACATGCTCCGAGCTCAATGCTAGCACTTGTTTTCATAGTTTCGTAATCTCACCTGCTAAGACCCTTATCTTCATAAAACCGCTGGGTTCCTGAGTAAATATTGTGCCACAGATTTAAATCTTCTGGGGGATTTGATGCAAGTGGCTGCTGGATTTTACGTCTCAGAAGCTCATATCTAAAGCAAAAGACAAGCAGGAACATTGGGATTATCTCAACTCACGTTATTACCAAAATTCCGGTGTTTCGTGGGATGAGTATGTGATGTGTGCCTGTGAATGTAAAGAACACATCTTCATTTACGATTACAGACTTTTTTTGAGATTATTATTTTTTCCTGACTCGAGTTTCAAATAGTCAACTATTTTGAACCCACCAACTCTATTCGCACTTTTCTGCTATCAGTGAGAACGGTCACATTTTAGATTTCTTGCATGTCAGGTTTGCCGAGACTTTCTTGCCAGTTTTACACAAAGTAGAAATACAAAATGCTTATAAAGTTAATGATTTTCTAAGACTTCAACCGTCATTACTTTATAAACAGTGATAATATTATCAACCCCACAGCCTTGGCTAAGGGTCAAGCCACTTCAGAACCACCCTTCTCTTACTTCTTATCTGTATCTCTGACTACATTCTCAACAGGTTTCCAGGTAATAACAACATACCAAAGGATTACGTGCTGGCTTTGGAATTTTGAAACACATTTGTGTAAATGTATCCTTTAGAACATGCATCAAGTTTTCCTGACATATAATAAAAATACACTTTGAAAATCAAGGAAGGACTAGGTCAAGAATCATTAGAGAACAATGGTTGTTGTTTCAAAGGTTTTTAGTTCTTCACAAAATTAGGATATAGCTTGGCCGGTGTGGCTCAGTGGTTGAGCATCAATCCATGAACCAAGAGGTTGCTGGTTCAATTCCCAGTCAGGGCACATGCCCGGGTTGCATGTTCGATCCCCAGTAGGAGGCGTGCAGGAGGCAGCCGATTGACATTTCTCTCTCATAGATGTTTCTAGCTCTCTATCCTTCTCTACTCCTCTCTCTTTCAAATCAATAAAAACATCTTTTAAAATTAATAGATTTCTACCTTGATGAACGTGTATGGTTCTGTATAAGCCAGGAAACATAATATGCAATTGTATGAAATTTATGAGTGGGGGATAGCTGATAAGGAATTGATTCTATGTTCATACGTGAGTTACAGCCTCCTTCCCTCCTGAAGAGATGAGCCCACAGCAAAATCCAAAGCACAGTCCCTTTTTCTTACCTCAAACCAGGTCCATTTGGCCTGGACGGTGGCTGCCAAGAAACCCCAGCATATGATTCACTGAGGGGGACCACGGACAGCGGCTGAACACCCTGAGGTGGGGAGGTGTGGGTTGTAACGTGGGTGGGCAAACTCTCTGTGCATCCTCCTAGATGCCCGCTCCCCCCTGAGCAAGCCACGATGCTGACCGAGTAATCAGTGAAAGGAGTCAGCCCAGTGATGACGTGGCTTAACACTGCGGGAGTGACATTCATGATTGTGACGTGAGGGTCGGGCATACGGATCTCGTAGCTAAGCACATCTCCATTCGGGATGAGTGGGGGTTTCCACGTGACCTGGAGGAAAAGATAAATGGAATCAGTGTGATGACACAGGAACAGAGCAACTGAAGTTCATCAGGCCTGGAATGTCCCTCTGTCTGGTTTTCAGTGAAGTTGCTTGGTAAATGCCTACTTAAAAAAATCTGTATTGATTTCAGAGAGGCAGGGAGAGACAGATAGAAACATCAATGATGAGAGAGAGTCACTGATTGCCTGCCTCCTGCACACCCCCTACTGGGAATCAAGCTCGAAACCTGTGCATGTGCCCTAACTTTGAATCAACTGTGAATAGAACTGTGACCTCCTGGTCCACAGGTCAATGGTCAACCACTGAGCCATACCAGTCAGGTGCAAATGCCTATTTTTGCATGAGACAGAGGTGAGGGTTGGGGTCAGTTAGCGACCTCCAGGAACTAAGGGAAATGCCAATCCCTGGGTTTGGCTTCCCATCTTGATACTTTCTAGGACTGTCAGACCAGTACACACCTTGGTGATTCATCGCCCTGGCGGGGGACCTGGAGCACACGGAGACAATTCACACATCCACGGGCATCCACGGGGCAGCGAGCAGCAGGGCTGATCGTTTTCCTGTTTGTAACTCAATTAAATGAAATGACAGAACCCCTTGCTTCGCATCAGGAATGTGCGCTCTAAATGTGTAACCACTTTTTTGTGTTAGATGGTGATGAGGGGATCAATACTTGCATTTTCTGAGGCTGCACAAGCGGGTTCCTATATTTCACTTGTGCATAATGAAGAAAGTGAAAAACAACATCCCCTATTTGCAAAGATAAGAGATGCACAGAGAGCTTTGACAAAGGCGAGCAAAGGATGACTGTTTAATTCATGGGCTCGAGCATCAGATGAAACAATGAGGTTTGATAATGGAACCCTATGTGCAACGGTCCTTTCGTCTTCTGGCTAAATTCTGCAGCGGCACATTAGCAACACATTCGTGCTCTTGGAGTGAAAAAGACCCTGGAAAAAAGTGCACAGGCCATGAGAAATATCACTTATGCATATGCCATCCATATTCATCTTTTATTGTTGCCTCTCGATGTCCCTGACATTTTAGAGTATATCTTTCAGATATAGACTATAAGCTTCCTGAGAGCAGGGTCCAAGTTTGGTCCCCATGTACCGCCATGCCCACAGAGTTCAGTAAGTAACTGTGATCATGGCTGATTGAAGTATATATTTTGCCTTAGCATGCAATTCTTTTTAAATTTTAAAAGACATATTTCTGCAAATGGGTATATGAATTATCTACATTTGTAATCTCATACAAAATCAAAGTCAGAAGAAAATAATAAAAAAATAAGAATAGTCCGGCTGGTGTGGCTCAGTGGTTGAGCATTGACATATGAACCAGGAGATCATGGTTCAATTCCCTGTCAGGGCACATGCCCTTAATGATGATTAAGACTCAATTCCTTTTATGTTGGTTAAAGTACACCCCATAGCAAAGCCGTGCCTGGACACGATCCAGGTGACACCACTATTCCTGGTGGCAGGGTTGCAGGCTCGAGCCCCTGTAGGAGGCATGAGTAAGGCAGGCGATCAATGATTCTCTCTCATCATTGATTTTTTTTCTCTCTCTCTTTCTTCCTCTCTAAAATCAATTTAAAATATTTTAACAAAAAAAAAATAGGTGAGAATGATGATTAAGACTCAATTCCTTTTACGTTGGTTAAAGTACACCCCATAGCAAAGCCGTGCCTGGACACGATCCAGGTGACACCACTATTCCTGGTGGCAGCCTTAGAGACTCAGCTCGCTGGCCAGGCTGATCTAAACATCCCTCGAGTGAGCGGAGAAGCCGTGGGTATTGTTTCATTCCTGGATGAGATCACAAAATCGAAGAAGAGAGGGAATTTAAAGGAAGAAAAAGCCAGGCAACTTGTTTTGGAGATTTTTATCATCACTGATGAATGAATGAAACAGAGCTGTGCACTGAGCCATCCTTCTTTTAAAAGTTTTTGTTCTTTTCTTTTTTTTTCCAGGCCTGCCTATGAAATATTTGTTGGAGAGAATCCAGATTGATGCCTATCACACAGCTCTGCCTTTGTGTAGGGGACCGTGATTACGTCACGTCATATTGATGGGGCCTGCTACCCGAGTTCTGCAAAAGTCCCCGAGGATCAAGACAGATAGTCATTTCCCCAATGATTAACAACTCCAGGCTTGTTTGGGGGTTTTCTTTTTACGTTGAGCGAAGAACAATTCTTAAGATTACCCAGTTTGTATAAGAAGCACTGTATGCTTATCATGGACTTCCAATGAACTTCCTTCTGGTGTTTTACCCACAGACTCTAGACACTTTTGATATTCCTATCAAAAACAGGTGTTGCTTTGAACAGTCTCATATGGCAACCAAGTCATCAAGGCTTTTAAACAGGGCACTGAGCTTGGAGGCTAAATCAAATGTCTTCCACAGTTTCCCCTATTGAGCATCACCCCGTGTTTGGTGTGGGTGGGAGAGAGCGCACGCGGGCACCGCGTAGATCCAAGTCATAATTTCAACAGATGAACTTTGCTGTTATGCAAATGTCCTTTGTTTTGTGCTCTGGTGAGCAAGCTACTGTACCGATGCTTTTGGCAGGAGTACAAGCCCGAAGCCATGGAAGCATGTGTGTATTTACACAAAAGAGGCTCCGCAGCTACACAACTCCCTCCTGTTTGGTTACACTAATTTCCCTTGAATGAAGTTTGTATGCCAGCCAAGACAATGGCAGTTAGCCCGTCCTCTGGAGCGTTCCCAGGAGGACGAGGCGAATAACGGAGCGCTTTCTAGATCGCCCAGTAATGCCCTATTTTAATTTCGTTCCCCATCATTTTGATTCTTTGATCATTAAGAAAATATATCAGAGTTTGGGTCATTGGGACTTCAGTTAATATGCTAATCCAGGTCTCCGAGCTTCCCCAGCCCACCTCGTTCTCTGCTCTGTTTAAATCTGACGTGGTGGTTAGGCTAAGCATCCCATCGTGGTATTCAAAGCATTTCAGGTGTGTGAGGGCCAATGCAAGCATCGCCACGAGGTAATTAAGGGGACACAGGGAGACATGAAACACGGACATCGCATTCAAGAGCGTTTGGGCCAAGGGCCAAAGCCCAGTTTCTCCAGAGCATGCGTAAAACCACCATGTGTGCGTTTTGTCAGTAGGTGGCTCTGTTCATCACAGAGTCCATCCGGGGCCGATGCCTACAGTCTGCAGACAGAACACCCAGTATCTTACCTCGGCTGCCCAGGGTCCAAGCACCCGCACCGTGGGGGGCTGCACCCCGGCGGGCCTGGAGGGCCTCGTGGTCACCTCCGCCCAGGCGCTGCTGTTGGTGCCCCCACGCAGAGTGCTCATCAGGACCCGGTATTCGTACTTCGTCCACGGGCTGAGGGCGGCAGTCTTGTCCATGTACCGCGTGGAATGGTTTCCCGGGACAGTCACCAAGGCAGTGACTTCTTCCTTCCCCTGGACCCTCCTCTCGATGGTGATGTTCTCCACCAAGCCATTGGGGTGGGCGGGGGGCTGCCATGAGAGGATCACAGATGTCGGGGTATCGGAGAACAACTCGGGGCTTGGGATGCCTTCCGGCGCGTCTGGGGGTGTCCAGACAGCCTGGGACGGGGGTGAGAGGGAACAGCCCGGTGCGGTGCAGGCTTCCACCTGGAAGGCGTAGGCGGTGTGTGGGCGCAGCCGGGTCACGGTGTGGTTCGTGGCATCGCCAGGAGCTCTCAGGAAGAGCTGGCCGCGCTGGTACAGGTTATAGTGCGTGAGAACCCCGTTGGGCTTTACAGGGTGCTGCCAGGTGACCAGCATCGCTCTCGGGTCCACAGCCAGGAGGATCGGAGGGTCCACAGGTCCGGGTCCTATAGGGGTGAATGAAACCCAAAGTGATACCGCCTGGAAACGCCCCACATCTCCTGAGAACAAAGCTACGAGGGGCACTAACGCTCCCACAAGGTCATGGAATGGGACACCCGGGGAAAGCCACGGAGTAAAGACAGGGACCGGGATGGCGCTGCTCACAAACGTGCAAGAGGGACTTGCTGAGTAGCACTGAGCTAGACTGTTGTTTTCCTTTCTAAAACGGCTTTATCCAAATCGTGTCTTTTTCTTAAAGTTCATACTAAGAAACAACCCGAGGACTTTTTTGGAAATCAAGGCGTTAGAGGAGAAATAGACACGAGGGCGGTTGTAGCCCAAGTTCTAGCTTCTGCCACGGTTTTTTCCTCTAGAGCCCCAGTCACTAATTATAATCGATAGCACTGTCCTAACAAACCCGCAGTTTACAGCCCAGTCACCCCCCCCTGCCCCCACCCCACACCATTCACTCCATATTCCACATTACGCCCAGCTCTGTTTATCATTCCCGGCCGTGTTTGGCAATTTATCTACTCCCTGTTAATATTACAGGTGATTTTTTACTCCGGCTGTGACAGAAGCTGCCGATGGAGCTCTTTCACCTACTGATAAATAAACAATGCACAGATCTGACCTTTGGGGGAACAGGTTTTACGCTCACTCCACTCAGCATTCTAACTGATTCAATTATCAGAAAGGTTCGGGAGGCCCCGTGAATACTGAAGAAGGCCCGCCATATGCCCGCGAGGTGCCGCGGAACGCCAAGTACCCTGCAGCCCTCCAGAGAAATTCCCTAATTGTAAATAATTTCGCCGCGCGCCACCATCAAGTCACCTTGAATGCAAGCCCCTCAGCCCGCGGAGGCAAAGTGTTATTTAAGCTTTACTGGGCTGCGTTAAATTCTGCCATGTGAAGGGCTGTTAAGTTTTTCAATTGAAATTTCATTTAAAATGCAGGTGCTTTTTATTATACGGAGGCTTTACTGCTCTCTAGGTACAAGCAAGAACACGGTGCAATAACACAAATCTGCTCAATCACTGATCAGTAACAGCTGTAATTCCGGAACATTTAGCATTCTTATAAACCACGGCCCGAAATCTATCAGTTGCTACCGCAGATCAAGAATATACCCTATTCTCCTTTTCCAGCCCACAGCGATGTTGACATTTATGAGATTTTTATTTTCTGTGAACATTAGATTTTTTTAAAAAAAATCTTTATGAAAAGTATACTTGGATTTAGTAATTGTTCCAAACAGCATTGATTACTTAAGTGTTTGTGCGCACGCGTGATTCAGTGTTACACTCAAGGTTTGTTTTAAATGTAACAGCTGCTTGGCAAAACCAGTGACTATAAGATAGCTGGTCATGCAAGCCCAGTGTCATGCAACGCGGTCCATGTATTTGTCACCAACTGGACTGATGCTCGAATCGAACTGGCTATTTGAGAGGAAAGATGTTGCCCAGCACTAACCCTGACATCAAGTCATTGCTGACAATTTGGTAATGCATCCCATCGGGAGAGAAAAACCCCTACACGTCCAGGCATCTTGGTAGGGGTCCCATTTGGCATTTTAGTCTGAGACTAGCTTTCATGTTAAAGCTTTCTTAAAACCACGGTGACATTTCTCACGTTTGCCCTCCGGTATACAGTAGAAGTGGCCATTATTATATCAAAATAGGAATTCCTTTCTTATTCGTACGTGTCATCCAAACTTGGCTATTTCCCAACAAAAGACCAGCATGAATCTTGTAAGGTGTCAGTGTTGTTTTGAGAAACTAAATCCTCTGAGATTGGGGTTCATAAAATTAACGCTGGATTCAAGGCTTTCATATCTAACTCCATGCCACCCTTCTCCCTTAAAAAAAAAAAAAAAAAGAGCAACATACACTTACAACTCAGAATATTTTGTATTAGGGCTGCACCAGGGTTTTGCATAATTATTTCTCGCATGTGCCCTCTCAAACTGGGGACTTTTTCAAGGGGAAGGAACAACAAGGATGCGGTTTGATGTGTTTCGATGCGATACGCTTTTCATTTCTCCCGGATAAGACGCTATGTTATAAGTGAAACAGCCATGATAATGAGATGAACTTGTACTTCAGGCCCCCACGGAACACAGGCTTTCCCTCAAGATGATCTCTTATCTTGGGAAAGAAGATGCTCCATGTCAATTTCATGATTTCGCCCCCCTTAAAAGCCAGCGCATTTTATTAGCTCTCCGCTTGGAGTCGGTTCCCTGCTCCTGTCACAAGAAGGGTCCTTAAACTTGTGTGATTCAGGAGAGGATCCGAAAGCAGCTTAATTAGCTCCTCTGGCCAGGCAAGTGTTAAAACCCGACTCCTGGCACGGGTTCAAGTGTGTGCTTTAAAAGGACAGGCCGGATCGTCTTATTCTATATACAAATCAACCGGCATGCTACTGCGTGGTGGAAAGGGTCAGCACAATTATGTAAAACATGAGTAATAACTATAATTGGGGCAGTTTGCTAATACAATAAAAAGCTCTGAACACGGGCAAAGTTATGCTCATGGCGGTAGCTATCACTTTCTAAAGAAAGAATTCATGGGTGAAATGACATGAAAAAGATGGTTATAAAATTTTAATGGAATGATAAAAGGCAAAAGTCAGCCTCTCAGCTGAATTCTTAAAATCCCAATATATCACCATCCGCCGCTTAACTGTAAAATCAATGTGGGGTGTAACATGTTGTCAATGCAGCTGTCACTGGGAAGTATGACAGCCACACAGCTCAGCCGGCCAGGGACGGAAATACACCCACACGGCCGCACCCAGGGTGCGACTGTTCGGAGAACTCCCTCCTGGAGCTGGGAACAGGGCATTCTCTGTCCAGATCCAGACTGGGAGAACAGGCCATTTCATTACTACAGCATTAATAACAGAAAGTAGTTTCATTTTGGCAAATGAAATTGTCTTTTATGGGAAAAGATTTTGCTCCACAGCTTCAGAAGTTCAACCCCAGCCTTAGACAAAGCTGTTAACGAAGGGGTCTGCTTATTTTCACACTCAGGTGTGCATGTTGGGAAGGGTGTGTGCGCGCACACGTGCACGTGTGTAATTGTGTGTATGAATGAACGGGTGGGCGCACTCACACCTTTTGTGTGTGTCTAACTTTCCGTGGTTTTCACCTCTTCTACACTCGCTTGCTATTAGTCACCTGCAACTGCTCAGTTTCCCTGTTAGGTCCTCATTGTTGGCCTGAAGCAACTTTTTACCATTTTCATTAAAAGCTCACTCAGTTTCAAAGGCCTTTTTCAGTAATATCAGCTCCACAAATAAATATTCCCAGAATTTCCCAATGAATTAAAAATCAAGGTGGCAAATATATGGATGCATAATTACACAGAACAATATGCTATATGCTAATTGTTATCGTGGCCTTTTGATATTCACTACTGATATGCTAGCAGGAGTGGAGAGTGATGGAGTCCTTCATCCCTTTAATCATGAAATCTATCAATTTATTATTTATACCCCAACTACCTGCCGACAAGATTTCTGACAGCTCATCACAAAAGACTTAAATGTAATAGGACCAATAAAATAAAGATAAAGAAATATTAATCTGATGATGATGAAAAGGGCTCAACAGCTTATCCCAAAACGAAGAGGAAGAACGGGCACCATGATTTTGCACCAAAATGAACATGCAGCTCCTTGGCAACTGATGAAATAAGAAAAGGGCTGGTAACATAAGCGTTATCGATATATATAAAAGCCTAAGCAACTGTTATGACAGGTTGACCAAATGACTGGTTGACCAGTCACTATGACATGCACTGACCACCAGGGGGCAGATGCTCAATGCAGGAGCTTCCCCCCAGTGGTCAGTGCACTCCCACAGCCAATCTCCCACAGCCAGCCAACCTCCCACAGCCAGCCAACCTCCCGTGGTCCCTCCCCGTGGCTGGTTGGCCCTGATTGTTCACCGGGTCTCTAGTTAATAAAAGGAACTGCTGAAGACCAGTATGTGTGAAAATGAAAAAGATATTACTTGGTCATCTGAGAGTAGGAGAACCAATATTGGGAAACTATTTTTCTCCTTTTCTCCTGAGATCAGGGCCAGAGAGTATACATTAGTAAGAATGCTTTTTTTTCTTCTTTTTTCCAGAATTGGAACATTTGTTCAGTAAATAGCTTAGGACCCGTCCTTGAAGGTCTGGGACAGAAAATTAAGTATGTTGATGGGAGAATTCAGGAAGGCAGGAATGCAGTCTGCAAAGAACGAGAGGTTCCACATTGGGAAGAGCAGGGTGCCTTACAGGCCCTGAAGACCAGGCAGACAGACTTTTCCATTAGCCAATCCATCCTTCCAAAGCATTCGTCCGCAAAGACATATGTACCCCTATGCTCACTGCAGCATTATTCACGGTGGCCAAGACATGGAAACAACCAAAGTGTCCCCTGATAGATGACTGGATAAAGATGTGGGACCTATATACTATGTAATAGTACTCAGCCATAAGAAAAGATAAATACTCTCAGCAATAAAGATTTAAAATAAAAAAAAGATAAACTACTACCATATGGGACACCTTGAATGGTCCTTGAGACTATTATGCTAAGCGAAATAAGTCAGACAGAAAAAGCTAAGAACCACATGATTTCACCTGTATGTGGGACATAAAACTGAAATTCACAGACAACAGTATGGTGGTTACCAGAGGGCAGGGGAGTGGGGTTAGTAAAGGGTAAAGGGGGTCAAATATATGGTGACAGAAGATGATCTGACTTTGGGTGGTGGACACACAAGGAAATATACAGATCATGTATCATAGAGATGGACACTTGAAACCTGAATAATCTTATTAACCAATGTCTCACCAATAGGTTTAATTAAAAATTCCTCAGATCACCTGGCCGAGGGGGCTCAGTGGTGAACATTGACCTATGAACCAGGAGGTCACAGTTCCATTCCAGGTCAGGACACATGCCCTGGTTGCGGGCTCAATCCCCAGGGTGGGGCGTGCAGGAGACAGCCAATCAATGATTCTCTCATCACTGATGTTTCTATCTCTCTCTCCCTCTCCCTTCCTCTCTGAAATCAATAAAAAAATATGTTAAAAAATTCCTCACGGCCCTCTTCTCTATCCACAAGAACTTCCCTTTGCAGCTGCGCATTTGCTTGGGCGGCTAGTGCTCATTTCCTGCCCTGGTGAACTTCCTGCCTGTAGATAGGAGATCATGCTCCCTTTTTAGTAATCATCGCCACCAAGGTAATTCACAGTCACCCTTTCTTGATGGGAATAGAAATGATGAGTGCCAGAAAATGGATACCATTTCTTCCCTTTTCCAGTGTGGCATTCTATGGGAATCACCTCTGCAGTGGGTTGAATAAGTATGTTCAGGTCATCTCTTTATTCAATTGTTTTAACAATTATTTCTTTAAAACTCTATTTCAAGTGTGAGCTCTCTAGACCATAAATCTGTATAGAGCTTGTGACCAGGCTGTCTGTTTCCCTGGAGTGTATGTAAGTCCCCCTGAAGGGGAGTAGGTGTGCTGAGTGGTGCATTAATGCCTCCTGGGCCTTAAGCAGTGTTTACTGCGCTGTGCTGATAATTTGCTAAATGGTACCCTCAAGACCAGAAGGACTTGGGATGTGCCCTTATAAAGGACCTAACTTGCTCCCAGGGAGAAATGGATGAAGTAGTACATATTATTGTTCATAACTGATGTTTGTAAAATTAGGTAAGCTTTGAGGAACGAAAATAGTTCTGATTCTATCTCATCTGATGTCACCTCCTCACTACAATACTGTAATTAAGGTTACTGTAGAAATAAATACTCTATTGAATAAACAACTGGTACTGTTTCAAACACTATGCCTTTGGACTAATATCTAGTCTTGAGAAAGTCACTCCAGTCCTCACTGGACATAGAGCTGGAATGGCAATTGGCCAACAGAACAACATCTTCTAAGAAGCCCCGGATTAAAAGACTTGACAAGATTAACCCTAAAAACATCAATGCTCAAAGATCCAGTGTCCTCATTCACTCTGTGTGGCTTGCATTAATTTACAACTCCTCCAAACAAAGTTATGCTCCCACTGGTATGCTTTTATAGAGGTGTTTGTATAAAACTAAATATTATGTCCATGAGTTCATTTCCTATATAACCTAGTAAAAACATATAAATGCAAACATAGCTCTTCCAGGAAAAACTACAAAATTTCTGGGTTGACAAAGGCAATCCCAATCTATTCTACATACTAGATGCAGAATCACTGTGAGTAGATTCTACTTCTCTGTTCAGAAGGCTGTTTGTCAAGTGCAAATAGAAGTACAAGGAAACCTACTTCCAGGGGAAGGTATCATGGTGCTCTGAGCATCCTCATACTGTCAGGCCCACAGTTCAGGTCTTCCACCTGCAGGAACCCCTCCAGAGCAGAGAGCCCTGCAACATTTGCTCACAGAGGACAAGCTGACAAGCTTTCTCTCGCAGGGCACCTCGAGGTACCCTGAAGGATGGAATGGGGCCACGTCTGTACGCCCAGCCCTCCAACCCTCCAGGCACACATTTTCCTTCTTTCTGGAACATTTAACCACCCTTGCCCTACAAAAAACTATTGCCACTAGATGTCCAAAGAATACAGAAGGACTATTTATTAGTTTAGGAAAAACTAAAGACATTCAAGACTCCCCCGTCTAGAGGACATTTGGCTGTGTATCGTGCAGAACACTTACTGTCCTCCGTCGTCATGAACAGAATCCAAGGGCTGAGCGCGCTGCCAAATCCATTGGAGGCAACCACCCGGAACGCGTACTCAGTGTGCGGCTGGAGGTCCCTCACTTCATGGCTTAACGATGCCGAAGGACTGGAAAATAACCTATAGGGACACATTTTAGAGAGTTTCAGACACTCAAAGAAATAAACGGGTAAGGTCAACATGCAGTTAAGCATTGCACTTTTCCGTCCTCACATGCTACCTCTTTGAAAATGAGTAGTCATTTGGCTGAGGGTTCATAATATTGCATTCATGTGAGCTGTATATGACAGTAGCACTGAGTCAATGCTAGTCTAGCATTAAGCATGTTTGCCACATGGAACTTGTAGGATATGTATTACAATTTTGTAGCCACAGTTCACCAGACAGCATTTTGGGGGTTCAAGTGCATGCTTGCTTTATGTAATAGATGTGCTGATGAAAAATGAAGTGTGAAGAAACCTTCTTGTAAAATCTTATTTTCACATGAAAAGTAGATATTTTTACAAAGCAAATCATTATCCCATAGGGCAGTGATGGTGAACCTATGACACACATGTCAGAGGTGACACGCAAACTCATTTTTTTGGTTGATTTTTCTTTGTTAAATGACATTTAAATATATGAAATAAATATCAAAAATATAAGTCTTTGTTTTACTTTGGTTGCAAATATCAAAAATTTCTATATGTGACACGGCACCAGAGTTAAGTTAGGGTTTTTCAAAACGCTAACACGCCGAGCTCAAAAGGTTCACCATCACTGCCTAGGGTGTTGCTTGTTGTTTCGTTTTGTTTGAACTTTTAAAAGGTGGCTTGGCTGGCTGGCGTGGCTCAGTACTTGAGTGTCAACCCATGAACCAAGAGGTCACTGGTATGATTTCACGTCAGGGCACATGCCCGGGTTGCAGGCTCGATCCCCAGTAGAGGGCATGCAGGAGGCAGCTGAACAATGATGTTTCTCTCTCTTCAATGTTTCTATTTCTCTATCCCTCTCTTCCCCTCTCTCTAAAAATCAATTAAAAACAAAAACAAAAGGTGGTTTTTATTTGTTACAAATAAGAACGGACCTATTGCTCAAACACCTGAAATTCACCTAAGGCTATTAACCAATGTTGCCCCAGTAAATTTCATTTCACAAATGGGAACGAAGATGAAGCTATGGCTACACCGCGCCCCAGTGCCCGCTGGGAGGATGGAAGGGGCAGAATGCTCACTCTAGCAACGCAGGGGAGGAGGGGCCCGGCCTCATCTGGAGCTGGTAGCGGGCTGAGCCGGGGGCGTTGTTCCGAGCTGGTATAGACCAGGCAACCTGAAGACTGGTCGGAGCGGTGGCCGCAAGCCTGGGAGGCAGCACGCCATCTGGAGCTGCGGGGACACATGGATGAATTAGAGCAGAGAAAACCGCGGCGAACATATGCTGGACGGACCGAAATGCCCCGTATCCTGGAAAAACTGTGGCTCGGGATCCACAGCCGTGTTAACCATGGCCCATTTAGTTTAAGATCTTCGTCCCTGAGCCGCTGTAGGTCCCTATTGTTCACTTCAGCACAATCGCATTGGGATTTCACTCCCAGAAGCCAGCCCCCGAGCACACGGCGAGGCAGACGAACGCGCAGTACATTCCCCCCTGGACTTCTGTTTGTCTAATTGAAAACACCGAGGGAATCTAGCGCAGCAAATGCTGAAGCGCCTTTTCAATGGAACTTTTGCTCAATCATCAAGCAATCGACCAGGGAAGGAGTCCAGGGTTTTATTTCTCCCATGTCGCCCGTTCGCCGCTTTAATCACAGTGCTCATGAGCACACGGGCTTGTCATTTTCGTGTTGAGGGAGGTTTATTGGAACTGTGTTTTCCTACAATGATAAATACACAGGAATGGCTGCAATGAGCACTCTCTCGCCTTGATTCTCACCTATGAAAATGTGAAAGTGCAACCGCTCTGCGCCTGGGTTTTACACAGTCCGCCGCCCCTTCTCACAGTGACTCCATCCTTATCCCAAAATGCTGCAAGGTGGGGCATGCGTGTTTTTGCTTTTCCCAGGCAGGTGGGATCTCTGGTGAATCTTCCCTGAATTCAGTGTACCTGCTTGATACAATCTACCGGGGAAACCTATTCAAACAGTTCTAGAAGGCCTGACAGGAAAGAGTAGAACTAAAGTCTATTCTACTTAAAAAGCTGACACAATTACTCTGGTTATTAAATTATTTCCCCAACAGGTATAATTTGAAGGAACCTATCATATCAAAGCCTGTTCAAAAGCCCGTCAGGCACTCAGAAGCAAACTACACAAACTTCTGTGGCTTTAGCAAAATCACCTAATTACTCTGAGGTATGTTTCTCATCTTTAAAAAGGGGACAGATTTTTTTCCTTTGCAGGATTGCCATGAAGATCGGAGATAATGTAAATAAAGCACCTAAAATTACATTGCCTCTGATCTGGCAATTTTTAATTTATTAGTCATGATTATTCCTATTGTTATTTTATTAGGCTAATTTGAACTTCCCTTAGAGTGCTACAATGTAATTTTTAGAAACATTCTTACTGTAATATAAGCTCCTTATGGTCCAAGATGAGTAGGGGCCATTGGTGAAGGAGAAGAGATCAAAACAATAAAAACTATCAGGGTTCATTTTCAACTTCTTTTATAACATTCATCTCTGTGGTGCGAGTGTTATGTGCTCTCCAACTCGGGAGAACCTGCCTGTGAACTGAGAGATAAATGAATGACCAGAGATGAAAAGGGAAGAATTAGATTACACGTCCCATCAATTCGTTGTCAGGGTTTCGAGTTCATCAATGATTTGCTAATTTATTCAATAACCAGGTATTGAGCCTCTCCTCTGTATGAAGCAGCGATTTCTTGTGTGGAGAGGGAACAGCACTGGGTGAAGGGGACGTGGCCCCTGACCCCACGGGGCGTCCCTGGGAACGGAGGCAGCAGGCCGTGCGCACACAGATGCACGAGATCACACCGCACTATGACATGTGCCCGGGAGGAAAGCAGAGCAAAGCAAGGGGAGGGAAAGTGGAAAGAAGTGTGTGATTTTCCTTATTTTATAACAGTTCGGGTTGTACAGGGAAGCCATGGGAAGAACTTGTCACCGGGTGACATTTGAGCAGAGACCTCAATGACAATAGGAAGGTGGCTGGGAGAATAAAAATCAGAACAAAATCAGCTTTGACACATCAACATGAGACATTTGAGTAATAAATATGTCCACCAAAATAATCTCTTCAAGTGTTAAAAACTACATCACCGTGCTATCAGAAAATAGAGAAATGTCCAAAAGGAGACCCCATCATGACAACAACAAAGACAATAATAATAATGATACAATATCTTGAGTTCTCTTCTGAGTGATAACAAAAAAAAAAAGTACTCCATTAAATTGGTCACACTCTGGTTATATAACATTGCAAAATATTTCCAAACAGAGTGATCATCCTCAATTATTTACGTAGCACTCTTCATTCTGCGGGCTTTCGGTAACTCTGAATCCTGGAAACCTTCCTTTCCCCTTTGGTTAACCCCTTTTATCCAAACCTATTCCTCAGAGGCCCCTTAGCCCCGAAGCAATAACTGGGAGCCGGCCATAATTCCATCCCTGGTTCCGTAGCAGGAGAGCCGCGTATCTATCAGCTTGATATATGGCCTCCAAGATGCTATGTTGCTCAAAACACTTCTCTCAAGTTTAATATGACCCTCCCGGGGCAAGCACTCCACAGACAACCTCCTGAATCAACACATCTTGCCCAGTAAATACTCATTCTACACGGCGACTAGAAAAAAACAGCCACCCCGACCTATAAATTCAAAGGAACGGTGTTCTTCATAAAATTTCAAATTTAACCTTTTTTTTTGGAAGGCAAAATGAATACAAAGCTTTAAGTAATAAATTAAATCACAGATTGGACTAGTATAGCTGGTATAATCTTTTTTTGTGGTATAATCTTTTGAATGCATGCTTTTATTAAACTTATAAATGTAGGATTTTATTAAACTTTTAGATAAATGTATACTTGTGGATCCTTCCCTACCCAAACAATGGTAATAAAACCACAACCCTTCCCCCCAAAAAAAAAACAAACAGAAGGCCCCAAACCTTTGCTCCATACAGACATACAGAACTCTGGGGGAAGGTCTATGAAGCAAAAAAAAAACAGACTTTTTTTTTTTTTTCATGTGACCAGTGACTTACTAAGGTTGTAGTGGCTGGAAGAGTAAAGTTTTGGGGAAACAATAAATTCAGTTGGGATTCTCATAGCACCAACTTGTTACCACTGTGGTGTATGTTTTGTGTGTATGTGTATGTGTATTTCAACCCACTGGAATAAAATATTGTCTTAAGATACCAAAGAAGCCCATCATAGTTTGTATTCAATGTAAACCTATAATAAAAGACGCTGGATGCCATTCTGCACAAGGCACTTTGCTGTGGGTGGAAAAGGGCAGGGCAGATAGAAAAGGGATGGGCCGATCTACTTGACATTTTAATAGAGATAAGACGTGACTCAAATAACTATAACGCTAAATGTGTACCAGCATAAAAAAGTTGAGTGCTGCCCAGCTGGCATGGCTCAGTGGTTGAGCGTCAACCCATGAACCAGGAGGTCACGGTTCCATTCCTGGTCAGGGCACATGCCCAGGTTATAGGCTCGATTCCCAATGTGGGGCATGCAGGCGGCAGCCAATCAATGATTCTCTCTCAACATTGATGTTCTCTCTCTGTCTTTCTCCCTTCTTCTCTCTGAAATCTATCTATCTATCTATCTATCTATCTATCTATCTATCTATCTATCTATCTATCTGGTGAGTGCTACATGGGTTTCAGGAATTAGGACTCCGATGTGCATGTACTTTGGACCCCGCCTTCCAGAGGAGCAGCCTTGAAGAGGCCCTGCTGCGGGGACACAGTTCATCTGGGGCGATCAGGTCCTCAGCCTAATTCCGGGGCCTGGGACACATGTCCACCTGCGTGTGTTCATTCCGAGCAGCCCTGAAGCTTCCTTCTGGCTTCGCTTGGAATCTGACCCCAGCACAGCCCTAGCTACTCGTACCTCAGAGATGCTTGGCTGGCATCCTTGTTCAGGTCTCCCTGCTCACATCACACGGGAGAAGCCATGACCTCTTATCTGTACCCATCCTGCCTGGATGGCCTGGCATGTGCTCAAATCCCTTCGATCACACATTTTCCTCTTGTTTTCTGAAACAGCGACATATGAGCGAGGATTTTAAATTCCAGTTTCCAGAATGGAACATTAGAGTTCAGACACACATATTGAGTCGTTGAGTCATAAACAAATTGAAAACAGAAGGCCAGACTCCATTTCCAGTCACTAAACCATATGTCATTAAAAAAGAAATTAATTATGAGGAATATGCAGATGTGCTAACAAATGGACAGTCAACCTTGAGCACAAGGATGTACAAATAGAGCAGCATTAAATCGTGACAAGTAGGCTAAAACAGATTTCATGTTCACAAAACAATCTCTCGCCATAGCTAATCCTTGGAACCTGTATGCTGTGGGCCAGGTTCCTTAACATAAATATTCCTAATTCTCAGAATCACACTACAGAATTGCAGTGTCAATTCTTTGTAATACAGATAACGAACCTGAGGCTCAGAGAGGTGACGTGTTTTATCTCAAATCACAAAACTGGGCTGCTGGCAGAGTGGGAATTTAAACTGGGATTGATGAAATTCAGAGACAGTGGCCCTAGTTCTATACCAGAACAGCATGCTATGGGAGGTGATTTATAATAGAAAATAAACATTAAATATATTAAATAAATGTAAAAGCAAATCACTGATACCATGAAATACATTAGTGTAGTAAAGGCTGGATTTATTTTCTGTCCAAGTCATATTCCTAAATAGTACTTTCCTGGTCTTATTTCTTCGTCAAAGCAGGGTCGCTGTCTCCTTGTAGACTAAGAATATTCACTTAACAAAGAGGCTTCTCTTGGATACAGCATGCCATTGTTTTCGGTATTATAAATAATACTAAGGATCCTGAGTATCCTAATCAATCCATCTTTGGTGTGCTTTCTAGAATCATGGGGCCAATAGGAATGAATGTTGCTGCCATTTCAGATATAATTTGACAAAGTGCTTTCCAGAAAGTTGTATTTACTTATACTCCCATTGGTACGGTATGAATGATCCATTTCTCAGTATCCCCATCAAAATGAGCCTTTGTCTACATGTATTTATGTAACTGTACACATATAATAGATAATAATGTAACTATATGTCATTAGAAATAGTACTATATAATTATGTTACATAATGTAATATGACAATATATATCATCTAAATACATACCATAAAATCTAACGAGGCAGCCATTAAGATCTACACTCTGTTAGCAAATTAAAAGTATCCTATATAATAAAAGCCTAATATGCTAAGTGTCCGGTCATCTATTCAACCAATCAAAACGTAATACTAGTATGCTAATGATATGTTAAGGCTGCTCAACCGCTCGCTATGACATGCACTGACCAGGGGGCAGATGCTCCAACCAGTAGGTTAGCTTGCTGCTGGGGTCCGGTTGATCGGGACTGAGTAAGATGGGCCAGACACGCCCTTGAGCCCTTCCATGGTCCCTCCCTGGCTGGCCAACCTCCCGCATCCCTCCCCGGCCCTTATCGTGTACTGGTGGGGTCCCTCGGCTTGGCCTGCGCCCTCTCACAATCCGGGACCCCTTGGGGGATGTTGGAGAACCGGTTTCAGCCCGATCCCACAGGCCAGGCCAAGGGACCCCATTGGTGCACGAATGAGTGCACTGGGCCTCTAGTTTCTAGTAAAAGGGCTTGAGAGTGATGACGGAGGAGACAGAGGCAACAGACTTTATGAACTCAAGCTAAAAAAAAAGATGAGATTTCCTCAAGGTTGTCACCACTTAGAGGGGTATTTAGGAGAAAAGTTCTGCTTAGGAAGGGTGTGCTTAAAATGAAAATTGTTAAAAAAAAACATTTTTTTGTTACTCAATTCAGTGACGAAATAAAATATTCTTGAACAAAACCTGTATCTTGGGTCTTTCACTGATTCCTTTTGGGTCCACATTTCTGAGGAGAACCCAAATTTCACCAATGTCAGACTGGTGTGAGGCTACGTCAATCAAAATTGGTGCAAATATCGGTCAAATGTCCTCTGAAACCCAACTGGCAGATCTCACCCGGCTCTCATGATTGTTCTTCATGGGATGAAAAATGGTCCCGTGTTCACTAAGAAAGCCCTAATTAGGACAGAAAAGCAGCGGGGGTGTCCCCAGCTATGGTGTATAATAGGAGGACTATAGCAGGAGGTGTCAGAGGTGGGCCAAGGGCACCGGCATTGAGAGACGCCACGGAATACGAATTGCTCTTGACCACTTTGAGAAATGGAAGATCCCACTGCACATTAGCATCCACGTGACCAAGGCAACATCTCTCCACCTCCACCTCCCTCTGTGGTTTAAGATGAAAGAGTTGCTTACAATTGCTCTGCAGGACAGTCTCAGTGACTTGGTTAAGCTGGAAACATCAGACAGGCTGACATCGCCCCCTGTTAATTTCCAAATACCTCAGAGCTGCGAGTGTGCAGCTCCTGGTGCTCAGAGAACAATGGGGATTTTGAATTTCATCAGGTACATTCGTTGTTTGACTAGAACACCGAACTGTCACTTTGTCAGACTAATTAGAGGCTCTGAGGTTGCTGGTCAGAATGCCTAGAAGAATTTTTTTTTGGGTTAAGCCTCAAACCACCAATCAAATTTCATTCTTTTTCCTTACAGATTTCCTCGATTTAGACACTCCATTTAAGCCTTAGCTCTTGACATTTGAATTCCTCTTAGTATTCCTAAGAGAATTTCTTATTATTCCTATTATTTTGAATACCATCATATTCATCCAAATGAGTTTCTAGGCAGCGCAGATTAAACTCCTTTTTCCTTTAGAATCTGATTACTTGAGGCCTTTGTGGAAGAATGTATTTTCAATTGGAAAAATAATTTAAAAAGTACACAACCAAAATATTAGTGGATTAAGTCTACGCCGTTTTCAGTTAAAATATTGTTCATTCACTTCATTTAAAATAACTCTCTGAAGAATTTCACCTTTGTAAAATTAAAAATAGGTATGTGTGGCAAGGTTAATACATGATTTTAAAATGAGTAAATTCAAGACAGGTCAAAGCCACTCTCTTTAGCGGGAGTGCACTAAGTCTCCCCTCGCAGAATGTGTCTAACAAGAACAATAGTTTTCTTTAAAAAGTAGTTAAGAAGATAAACTACTGTATTTGAGAACTGGACTCTTTCTTATGATGCCACTGCGCTTACTATTCTGGAATAGAATCAAGAGCCGAGCAATAAAGGTAAAGGGATCTTTGAACAACCGACGAAACTTCAGAGGGGATTGGTTATAAAAGTCACTTAGCAGTAGGACTGGATCTAATCTTCAAGTTGATTCATTACTCAACTAATAACAAAGAGATGGAGCCCTAGAACACTCAGATTATATAGGGGGCATTCCTAACCTCAACACGCCATTAATTTCACATTCTCTATTAGAGAGAATAAGACAGTAGTCATTAGCACAATCAAAGATGCTGAGTGACTGCTAAGAACTGATTTCAGCTCAGGAGTAATAGAGTTAGAATCAGAAGTTGAGAATTTTAACAAATGATGCTCATTTGACCAAATAATGAATAACTATGCAATCGAGTTTATGTGAAGAAAATGTGTAATCGGAATATTGTTTATAGTAATTTGGCCTCACAATTATGATCCAGAGTACAGCACTGGTATCAGAAAGTATGCAAGATTAACACCAAGGAATTGTGTTAGTTTTAGGTTGATGAACCTGTGGGAATTCAGAAGCAGGAAACAAATGTGTTAATATTAATACCCCTTCTACAATTTATATGCAGCACAAATTAGAACGCCTACTTTTGAAAAATAGCATGGTAATTGAAACATAGCTTGGCTTGGGTCATCCCCAATTTCTGAGAATCTTCAATTGATTTCAAAAATGATTATGGGTATATTACAGAGAATCTTCCTTCACCTTAAAAGTTTAATTCAAACGCTCTCTATGCTTAAGGAACCAGTAGCTGTTAAAAAGTGGGGGGATAATTTGTTGCTACCCAATCTTCTCACATGTAGTGGAAGGATATGATTTGGAATGTAGTACACAATTACTATGCATCCAGCAACGCATTTCACTCTTTGCATGCATGTATTAGACTTAATTCTCTGTGTCAACCTTATAAGGCAGTTCCTCTTTCTTGCCCCACCCCCCAAATGAGGCAAAGTCTGATTGTGTAACTTGGTAATTTGTTCAAGGTCACAGAGCTAATAGGAGGAGAAATTAAACCCCTCCTACTAAGCTATATGAAGTCGATCTGATTTTAGAAAAATCATTAGAATTTCACTGGCTTATGTGTGAGCCTGACTGTGTATGTATGTGTAGGAATTACAGATAAACAGAAGACATAGAGAATATGGCACATGCATGCATATCATTTTTATCCTGAATACTATTTTTTCCCCTCAAGCAACTTCTAATCTCATAGTGTGTCAGGAAGAATTTGAAAATATTATTTTTCCTGAGAAAGGCGAGGATTGACAAAAATGGTAGAAGTTAACTTCAGATTATCAAGAAGGTTTCGCTGCTCATAAAGCCTGGCTATGTGAGAAAGATCCAGGTCTAATCCTTTCTGAGAAATTGTCTCAATATATTTAAATCTTACAGGTTTCCGCGTGGCCAGCTTCCACTCACTAGAGTTCTGAGATAAGACTGTGTTTGGCCTTCCCACCATCAGACACAGTAACAGAAATTCCTCTATGTTCTAGTAAAACCTATTTCATGTCTCTCTCTCTCTGTCTCGCTCTCTTTTTAATCCCAAACTCTAATTTACTTGTTGTTCCCTTAGGTACAAAGTACACAGTTCATAATTCATTTGATATGAAATGTCAGTTTAGATTCTTGCCTGTCTTTGATAAATGAGAAAAAACATGTACATTTCAATTTCCGCGATGCCAGAGCGACCAGGAACAACCCCCTGTGGTGCTTCTCAAAGACGTTTGTGTTAAATTAAACATCAAGCTTCGGAAACGTGGGAAGGGGTTTCCAGGACAGAGAGTACACATACAGGAGACAGGGAGACGGTGGATGCGTTGCCTACCAGGCAAGTGAGAGCCCCCAAACAGCAGCTGTGATCCCCAATTAGTCCTCACTTATAATTTAACACACCGCCACCAGCCTGTTGTTTCCTTACACTTTGCTTTAGAGATAGTTGTTAGAATCCTGGAGGAGAAGAAAAATTCAGATGCGTGGGGGTTGGTTTAAGTTTCGGCCTAAATTGTGATGGTAGAGGTATAAGTTGCGCTCATTACATGTCATGCTTTCCATTCTTTAAACAAATAGTCGAGCCTCTATTGACGTATCGGCCGACCTCAGTGCACGCCCATTCCATATCCCTCACCCACCCCAGTGAGGATGGGCATGTGATGATGAAATCCCTTTTTCAGATGAGCAAACGGGGGCTGGAGAGGAGGTGCCTTTCTGGGGTCATGCAATCACAAACGACAATGAACGGCAATGCCTCAGGTGGTGGTCAAGATGGAATTCAGAGAGTCTGACAGACACTCCGTAGATTTTACACTTTGAATGCATGGGTCTTGTATTGAATGGAAGACAGCTCTCTAGGTCATTGGCGACAAGTTTTAGACACCTGATGGTTCAAGCAAGCAGTACTCTCAAGACTGTATCCTGACACAACTGCAGTGTCGGGCAACATCTTCAGACCCTCTTGACGAGTGAGACTGAGACATCTTTGTCGCCTTTGCTGAGAGAGGATGTGAGTGGTCAGTGGATGAGGCTTCAAATAAACGTTGCACGAGGTGGCTTAGAAACCGGCTTCTGAAGCCAGCCGCCAGGCTGGAGTGTGGTTTATGCCACTGACTGCTGCACGAACTAACCAGCTAGCGGCACACCAACCTCTTTCCCTCCGCTCCCTCTGTGTAAAGAGCAATAACGACAGCACTTTCCACACAGAGTCTGTGCCGATTAAATGAGTTAGTGTATCCTCAACAGTCCCTGAGCCTTGGCCGTGCTAACTGTATAATCGCTGCCTCAAAGAGATGACGGGCAGACCTTATCTGCTTGTCCTGGGCTTGATTGCGTTTCATAGATATTGTGTTTTTTACAAACCGAAGGCAAGACCCTCCACCGGGGAAAAATAGGATGACTCACTTTATTGCGACATCCAGTCTGTTGCGGTGGTCTGGAGCCCGACCCGCAATAAAACGTGGGGTGCCTGTACTGTTATCAAAGAAAAATTTGCATGATCTTAATTGTTCTCCAGGCAATGGAACACTGTCAGCCCACTCTGTGGAGCTGCATTTGTAAATTCCAAGACAGAAAAATCTTAAGTATAAGGTCAAATAGCCAGCAAACCGTGGGATCCAGAATAGAGATACAACTCACTTGAAGAGACACATTTCAAATCAAGTGCAGCCACAAGACGCTCATTACAGAAACTCTCAGAGGAAGGAGACTCGGGTCTTAGTTGCGTGGAGTCCCTCATGACAGATGCTCCAGGAATCGAAGGGCAGAGGAAATTTAGCGACAGCGTCTGCACAGCAGGCTGGCCAGTGTTCCTGGGCGCACAAAACATCAGGCCTGTTGCTTTCTGGTGCCACGGGTAGGACCCGCCACCTGCAGCTGGTGAGCCAGGGTGTCACCCCTGCCCATCCAGGGAGACTGTGAGGACCTGCTGGCTTCTCTTACGTTGGCAAGGACTCTGTCCCTGGATCAGGAACTTCTAGATTCAAAGGCAAGTGGTGTGCGGGATCCAGTCTCATCTGCTTTCCCTCAATAATCCCTCCTCTCAACTCTAAGTGGGGCACAGAGTCATAGATAGGATCAACGATCATTTTTCTCTGAAGGTATTTAGCCCATTTGGTTGTGGCTCAGTGGTTGAGCGACACTGGTTTGATTCCTGGTCAGGGCATATGCTTGGGTTGTGGACTCGATCCCCAGTATAGGGTGTGCATGAGGCAGCTGATCAATGATTCTCTCTCATCATTGGTGTTTCTCTCTATCTCTCACTCTCCTTTCCTCTCTGAAATCAATTTAAAAATAAATAAAGATGACCTAGTTGAGTACTTTGCAAACTTGGGTACACCTAATAAATTACAGGTCACTCGGCCCCGCCCTCTGGTTCACACAGTTGAACAATCTATTGTTCTTCATTAAGTTTTCTAGGTCATTAGAACGTGTAGACTCTGGGTGATCTATACCTCTTTAGAGAGGTATAAGAATTTCCTCCAAGTTCCTAATGAAAAGAGTTTAAAAATAGGGACTTTAAGTACCCAAGATGTATTAAGAATTTATCTCACTTTCATAAAACTTTACACAGACAGGAAAATGCTCACAGAAATTTCTGCAAGTCTGGCATCCAGTCTGTCTAGGATAACAAAGGACAAAGAAAAGAATAAGATTTTATTTTTAAAAAATAAAGCAAAAATTTCTTTAGGGCACTGGAAGAATTCAAATAAAACTTCAAGTTGCTTTCAAACTGCAGAGCCAGTCAGACAGACATGCTTTTTTTTAAACCTTAAAGTTATAGATAAACCTTTATTCTAAGATAAAAAAAAAGAGAAAGGGGGACTGTTCTTATTCTCTTTAAAAATAGGATTTTTAAAATATCAACGGAATGTAAAGGAATAATACTCTGCAGCCCTCTCCCCTGATAGAAATAATGTGATTTTGAAAAAAAAATATTGGGGAGGTCTCCCTCTCCTGCCCCAGGCTACACTAGAGATGGTGGTTAACTATGTGTGTGTGTGTGTGTGTGTGTGTGTGTGTGTGTGTGTGTGTGTGTGTGGCAGGAGGGAGGGTAGGGGGTTCTATTTCTATAGAAACCACAGGAGAGGATGCAAATGTGGGAAGCGAACAGCCCTTTGCTGGAGGCTTGTTGCATTCCTGGTAAGCACACTTCAAAGTTCCCTCCATCTTCTCAGAAGTCACTTCCTCTCTAAAGTGCTGTTTTTATAAGTGGGAAGTTCATTGTCAAGACAGTGAAGAAATTATAAAATAGAAATTTATCTGTCTTTGGCTTACACGTCGTATAATTTTTACACACACACACAGCAGGGTAAATTATCAATTCTGAAAAAGTAAAGGCAAGATTTTTCATAAAAGGCTCTGAGCGCATGTTTAAGACAGTTATACACACTCTAGTTCTATTCTTATAACATACTTGGGGAGAAAAGCACAGGTTACGCTGAATGGTCTGGTGTGTGTTTTCAAAGTGCACTCGGTTATTAAGGATTTAAAAGGGTTTATTCATGGAATTCATCTACCTTCCTACTTCAAGCAGGTTGATTATTCCAGGGGGAAAATAACACATTTGGGAGACATTCACAGAAGTAAAACATTATGCACAACTACCCTACAGATGCATAGGAACTGGATGCAATATAAATTGTGGAGCATTTAATACACTGAAGGCGAAGGCAAACCATCTGTTTATGTGCTGGAACATTTCAAGGAATCCTATTCCTCACAGTCCTGTGTCTTAATCGTGGCTTTTACATTACACAAGGCAGCTAAGCTCACCTTCTCTTCTACGCTCTGAGTACGGGACACCATCTCAGCATATGGCGTGCCTATTTCAATCTCTAACCTACAGCTTGTTTTTTGTCATTTCCATTCCTTTGCATTATTTTCATTTTTAAGATACCCCGCGGCCACCTGTGCATGGTGACGCAACTTGTATCTTACAAATAAGTCAAAGTGGCTTCCCAGCAGCTGACAAGCAGAAAACACAGTGGCGGGATCTATACTCTGGTTTCGAGAACTCTTAATTTCGTAAAAAAAGTAGCATCTTGACATTTTAAAAGGCATAGAAATAATGCATAGCTCTCAGTGACTGAGGAAAGGATGCGATAAAATGGAGTTTGCATTTGTAATTCTCATGTTGTTGTGTTTTGTTTTGTCTTGTCTTTAGGTCTGTCTATCCCTGCTTTTTGAACTTCTGATTGCTCCTAACTCTCTTTGGGATCCTGCTGTAAAATGGTGCTGTTCTCCCTATGGTTGGTCCATGAGCTACCACAGTTCCCTCCTCTTAAGTCTGAGAATGGGCTTATGCTCCGTACATGGGCCCGACTGAGTAGATCATTGGTCACTAGGGACTGAACTTGATCTCAAGTTCCTTTCCCCTCCCAGAGGTCACAGAGGCGAGATTAAATTTCTATCCTTCCCATCATCTGGTTGGTTTCACTGAGACCAGGACCCCTGGAACCTAAAAGCCAGGCCAGCTCCCATCACTTAGAAAATCCAAAGAGCTCTGTGTCAGAAACGGGGATGAGGATCACAGATGGATTTATTATTATAGATCACAATGTCACAAGAGGCCAAAAAGGAGCCTTCGAACAAAATAGAACAAAGAAAACAGTAAGCTCCAAATGTTGATCAAGACAGCTCAGCACATCACATGCACTCTACTACTCAATCCTGGATCACTAGGAATTTCATCAAACCGATTTTATGGAGGAACAAACTGAGGTTCACATATATTTGTGCATTTGCCATAACCACTCAGCCAGTGAGGGAAAGCAGTGGGACCAAACTAGGGTTGTCGAATCCCCAAGTCTACACGTTTACAATGTGCCTAAGTATTAATTCCAAATGGATTTCACTCTTCTTAAATTCTTGCGGAATCACCAGACTGCTTTCCATAGTGGTTGTACCAGTCCACCATACAACCCAGGAACCCCTCTCCTGGGTATAGACCCAAAAAACTCGAAATCATGTATTTGCAAAGATATATGCACCCCTATGTTCACTGCAGAATTATTCTCGATGGCCAAGACATGGAAACAACCAAAGTGCCCCTCGATAGAAGACTGGGTAAAGAAGATGTGGTGCATATACAGAATGGAATACTCCTCAGCCACGAGAAAGGATGAAATAGCGCCACTGGCAACAACATGGATGGGCCTCAAGAACATTATGCGAAGTGAAATTAAGTCGGACAGAAAAAGTTAAGAAACATATGATTTCACCCATATGTGGGATATAAAACTGAAACTCATGAACACAAGCAGCAGAGTGGTGGTTGCCAGCGGGAAGGGGGTGAGGGAGAAGGGTGTCCTAATATAAAGCGTCAGGAGAAGTTCTGACTTTGGGGGGTGGGCACACCGTGCAACATACAGATCTTGTAACATAGAAACCCACACCTGAAACCTGTATGTTCAGGTTGACCAATGTCACCCCAATACATTTAACAGATAAAATAAAAACAACAACAACAAATGAACTTTCCTACTTTTCATGGGTGTTTTAGCTGGCAAGGGAGGTCAAGGAGAGACGAACTTAAAGCAAATTGCAAGACAAACCACTCACAACCTTTTGCCTCCCCCCGTTTTGTAGTTTCTATTAACACGTGCTTGTCAAAGAAACATTCCCGAAGCTTAGTATTTTCATGAAGTTTATAGATTTTAATAATTCTCCTCCATTTGAAGCTGTAAGTGCAAAATTATTTACTGTCACAGAAAACTGGATGAAGTTCACCAACTAAGGTGGCTCTGAGTTGCTGTCCGTCTACAGAGCAGGTGGGAAAAAGACACAGATGATACAAGTATTCCTCTTGGAAAAACAGAAAACTTTCATAAAAAATATGCTTCCCACTCATCAGTATGGAATTTGTCACTAATCATTTTAAACTATGCCCTTTTATGCTTCTTCTGTCTCTCTTAGCTCTCTGAGTAGTTCTTTGATGTAACAAAGACAGTTTCAGACAACATTTCAGTTCATCTGGAAAAAAAAAAAGGTTTAAGTCTGGAGGCAACATGCAGTGTATTTAAAATTTATACACTCGATAATGCCTTTGCTCTGAACTTGAAGATCCTGCAAAACTTGGAAGCCTCCTTGCCTTCCTCCCCTAAGCTTATTTGCTCTACCTTTGCTTATTATCATGCAACGGGGGCTTTAACTGGTGGTTCCATCGTTTAACTACATGCGGAGTCATGGCTGACGCTTTCTGATCAATCCCCAATCCATACAGGTTTGACTGATAAAAGAGCCAATTAGATTTAAGCAAATTAAGGGACATCACCAATGTCAACCACTTATTAAACCGAATGCTGAATTCCATGCATGCAAAACACTAATGCACCGAGAGCCCCCATTAAGAGTTGAAATCCTAACCCCATTAGTAACTTCGGACCTTGACGGGGTAAAGGTCACAGGAAAGTTTCATATTTATGGATTAACATTTGGATTCCGTTTTTATTTTTTTAAAATTCTTTTCCTAGAACTCTTGAACCCGCGCCATAATGCTATTCAAGAGCTCAGTTTTAGTATATTCTTCATTTTTAAGAGGATCTTAGTGCTAACTAGGAACATTATATTATTACAAACAACCTAAAAATATAGCTATTGTAGAAATACCAAAACCTGAATACACAGACCTGGGGAAAGAAAACGTCTCCTCCAGCGTCCCAAAACATATTTCAAATGAATTTTTAAAAATAAACAATGTGTGCTATTTGTGATGTGCCACTCACTATATGTGTGCTGAGCTACTGGTTTCATGATTTCACTTTCCTTCATTCCCATCTTCAAAATAACCCATGATCATCAGACTGTTTAATCATGTTTCTCTCTCTCTCTCTCTCTCTCTCTCTCTCAGGGTGGGCGTGGGGGGTCCAAAGTAAAACAGGAAGATCTGATAGAATCAAATAGACTGTGACATTAGATATTGTTGAACTTTCATTTTTTTTTAAAGCCTGGATTTATTGCGGTATCACTGGTATATAAGAAATAGTACATTAATTATATTTCTTCTCATTAGAAAAATACAGAAAGCTATTATCAAATATGTTTCATAACCAACAACTGGCTAATGATATACAAGCATAAAATGTTTCCTACCATGTCCCTTTCTCTCTCCTTTTCTAAATTTCTATACAAACCAAGGTCTGTTCATCTTGTTTCACCCTATGCTAGTGTTAAGAGAAGTAACCACTATGGGGAAGGCTTCCCAGCATGAGGAGCTAATGCAATTTGAGAGTATTCTTACCTTCCATACCCCTGCCCTCCTGACAGCCTGGTCCCCTAGCATCTGATGGCTAAGCCTTCCTACACTGGATGACAGTGTGCTGAGCTGGCCATGTTTTCCGCAGCTTGATAAATATAAGGTCGCTCAGGGAGACCATGAGGCCTGGGCAGGCCTGACCAATGACACTCTTCCATCTAAATCTGGTAATTAAGCTCTCGCAACTAATTCATTTATTCATTCTCTCACCAACTGTTCGTCATACACCTACCATGTGTCAGGGTTGGTCTAGGTGCTGAAGATAAACATGCAGATAAGAAATGGCCCCTGTTGTGTAGGATCCTGTGATCTGTGACTGGCCAGACAGGTACCTCAATAACATGTGATTCGACCACGGGGCACAGACTGGCCCCATCCCTGCCTCGCTTAGTGAAAGATGACTTTCGGATGGACCCATTTCTAAGTTGACACCTAAACAAGTGAGTAGGATCTGGCCAGATCCAGGGAGTAAAGGAGGTTTTCCGGGCTATGTTTGATAGCAACCCTTTGATTAAAAAAAAAAAAATCAGCATTTTTGTTTTACCCACACCTTCTATTATGTTTTAAACTACACGGAGAAGATAGCATGGCTAAGAGTATAATCATTACAAATCATGCATAATCCAACATAGCAAGACGGTAGGAACTCAACATCACCATAAAAGAGATCTAATACTGAAACCAAGTAAATGGCAATAATGATAACAACCCGAATGTAATGAAAAGTAAATAGCATATAGAGCCTTCTCTGCCCATAAGTTGGTTCGCTTCTGTACATTTCGGTTCATTTGTTATTCATTTCGGTTTGAAACACAGTTCACTGGACAAAGGCATGGAAGATTTCTTTAATAACTCTCAGTACTAATTTAATTCTACTTACACACACATATTCTCGTGAATGCCACATGCTTTTCAGCATGATTTTATGTGTAAATCAGGATAATATGTTTTCAGGTCATTAAGTAAAAGGAAGCATGAACTAAAACCTATTTAATCAATGAGGTATCACCTTTAAACTGCCACAAGGTCATAAAAAAGATAATTTCAAAGCTATAAGTTCCCTAATTGTAATCAACAACAATCTAATAAAGGGGAAAGAAAAGTACGGGCCTAATGGCTGCCATAAACTTGAGGGAATCCCTGTCTGTCTTTGAAGATATTTCGCGTCCTCTTCTGCTGAAGGCCATCTCTCAAATCCTGGATTTCTGAGACAAAGTGAATGACCGCATCGTGCCCAGGGAGTGCGGATCTATAGTACATGGACCTACAGTGATAATGATGGAGGCAGGCATTCACAGGACAGGGGCGAAGCCAAGCCGGGAAGTTCAGTTCTATTCCACCATAAACAGTATTTTAGTTTCGTCCTGACCACAGAATATTAGCCCCTTTACTTAACCCAGACAGATATATTCACACCATGTGCACTGAGTCAGCAATAGAAGCTTGTTATGTCTAACTGAATTCTGTGTGTATTTATGAGCATGTGTGTACGTGTGTGCGTGCGCGCGCGTGTGTGTGTGTTTGTGTATGTATACAGGGTATCCCAAGAAAATGTACACACACTTTTAACTCATTATTAATTCCAATGAGTTAAATATGAAACAAAAGAAACAACAATTGAGCTATCATCTTTTAAAGTCGCAATGCATTTTTTTGGGATACCCTATATATACACATATACATGCACATAAATATTACAGGATAGATCAACCAAAAGGACTTATATGCAAGCATAGAGGCCTAACCAATGAACACAGACAATAGGGGGGTGAGGCCATGAGCGGGAGGAATGGGGAGGAATGTGGGGAATAAGGACACATATGTAATAATCAATAAAGAAATTAAAAAATATTATAGGATATTAGACCACACATTCTCAAACACATAAACAATTGATAAAATTAGCCCTATTTTGTGTATGCAATATAAACTGATGTAAATTACAAACTAAGTCTGTGTAAATGTCATAAAATGAAGATATGACATTAAATATTCCATATATCCTGTTAAGAGGATATTACTATGTAACTTAAAAATCTCTCTTAAAGCACTAACTACTCTTTAATTCCTCACTGTGAATAGAAGATATCACACACTGAGGTATAGAGTCATCACAGTTTTCTATCCTTCTCAGCACGTTGGGTTAGAGTTTAAAGAGGAAGCTATAAATACCCCAGGTTTCTTTCTTTGGTCTCACTTCTTCAAGAAGCACCTATCGAACTCCAATTTCCATTTTTATTATGGGTTCATGAAACATGAGGCTGCCTGAGTCGATCACCCCCCAAAGTCTCTTTCAAGCATTCTTTTCTTAAACAACAGGGCTTCTGCCATTTAGAGTTCCAAGTACTTCAGGAAACCTTCCTTCATCCATTCCATCATGTCATAAAAGGTGGATAGCAGTGCGCTGTTCTCATGACGCGGCGGGTAATGCATTTTTTCTACAGGGCTTCCACAGAATGGTAGGAATCCCTTATTTTCCTCTGGCGAGGAGGCCTTCCTAGCTTTTGTACTCATTGTGAGGGATGGTCCCACCCCTATACATTCCCATTAACAGGACAATGACATTGCCCCTCAGTCCAGAACACAGTGGTTCCCAGACCTGGGTTATGAGACAGACAGTGGTGTCTTGAGGCCCTTGTCCTTTAATGTTTTCAGAAACATACATTCCTGAACACACAGCTCAGATCATTCTCTTTCTATTCTGAGACACACTTTCTATTCAAAGGCTATTCCTGTCAATTGTAAGAACGAGTTTTCTTCTGAGTATAGAGCCCCCAAAATAATTAAAATAGCCCGGCCAAGGTGGCTTAGTAGTTCAGCTGATATCAACCTATGAACCAGAAGGTCACGGTTCAATTCCAGGTGAAGGCACATGCCCTTGTTGTGGGCTCAATGCCCAGTGGCAGCAGGAGGGTTGTGTGCAGGAGGAAGCCAATCAATGATTCTCTCTTATCATTGATGTTTCTATCTCTCTCTCCCTCTCCCTTACTCTCTGAAATCAATAAAAAAATATTTAAAAACAATTAATTAAAACAGGGTAGAATCTACTGCACATCAAAACAATTCTGAATAAGTTAGGTCCTTTTTCTTTAAAAAAAAAACAGATGGTGTCACATTTCACACATGAAAGTGATAATACTGAACTCTCATCATTAAGACATGACATTTAAAGGTGTTTTCCCAGTGATGCGAGTAGAGTTTTCCTATCCTAGTACCTACACACTGTCCCATTTTTGCCAAATAGAAAAGCTTTAGATATACATCTAAATTAGTTCTTCAAAAAACCGGGGACAAGAACTACTTGTGTTAGAAATTTAAAGCTCAAATGAAAAATATGAATTTTGAATAGAAATAGTCTCAAACCCCCCCAAAATTTTCCCAATCTTTTAAACATGTATAGAGCAAGAGATATGTGTGTGTGGGGGGGGGATGTGAACCTACACATACACACATACACACACACACGGTGTGAGATGAAAGCAGTTTCAACAAAACAATAAAATAATATCAATATCAGGGTCTCAATAAAACAAAACAAGCACCAATAAACCAATCAGTAATACCAGTGAGCCCCTAGTTCTAAAAGAAACCGAAATCTCACAGTAGAGATTTATACAAGGTGATCAGTGGAGACGTACACACGTCCTGACAGTCAAGGCTGTTCACGGACTTACCCCCCGGGGGCATCACAACCGCTGCAGGCTCACTTGTCAGGCTGCCCCTGGTGTTTGAGGCATTCACTTCCACCGTATAATTAGTAAAAGGAACCAGCCCGTCGACGGGCACCCATATGTTGGTCTCTTCACCATGGTGCACGAGGCGTGTGCCATTCAGAAGAGTGTAGTTATTAGCTGCTGAATAAAAAGGAAACGTATTAAAGTGAGTACGTACCTAAGGATTCTCTCCTGCTATTATTTAAGTATTTCTGGGGTTCCTAAATATCCAATACTAAACGGAACTATACTGTCACCACCGTAAGAGGCATCCCACGTGCCTTTATTCACTTTCCTGTTATGAAAAAAAAAAATGTTACCTGAGATAACATTATTTTTTCTAATTCACTCATCACAGGGATTAAAGTCTCTGGACTGACACTCTAAGATAGCAGAAAGCCACATCACAATGATCATGCATAACAGTAAATACCCTGTGCTGACATGTAAACTGACCAATTGATGAATCATTTACACTTGTTTCAGGGTTTCTCAAATACTTGAATTTTCTGTGATGCACAGACTGGGAGGAAATCACTCGTTTTCTCCCAAATAGAAGAGTTCTGGATATGAATAGCGCAGTCAAATATATGTAAGAAATGGTATTTATCAACAACGGGTGTAATTTCTGCTCATTTTGCTTGACAGACTGGTCAACGGCTTTCCATCCAATGCCTGTTTACATCACAACCGGTCAGAACATCCTGAGAAGCAGCTGGGGAAGGGAAGTCATCTGTGTCCATTTTAATCTGGGGATCCATTTCTCAGCTCCCTGAGAAAGCGGGGCTGCCTGGCTGCATCGAATGCGTCCTGATGCGTCCTCCCCGGGTCCCACCACCACCCTTCCTTCCGAGCCTTTGGCAGACCCATCCTCAAATCTCAGCGTGTCTGGGATGTAGGGCTGTCCTGCTGTCTGACACAGTGTTTCATCTCCTCGCCTATGCAGCCGGGTGATGCTCAAGGTTAAAGGAGTGAGAACTCAGACCTAAAACTGCACTATAACATTTATTTCACTTTCAATGCTGCGTACTTTCCTGAGAAGTTCACTAGAGGCCAATTTTTCTAGAGATTGCTTAATTTCAGTAAAATTTAGTTATAATTACTCTTAAACACACAACACACACAACAAATAACCATTAAGAACAGTAATATTTACTTCAAAGAACCTTCTTCCATTGCCCAATTGCTTATTATATTTACCTTCAATATTCCCCAAAGAGAATATACGGTACCGATGGGCTAAAACATGGAAATAATTCCTATTCATTTTTTGTGAAACAGGATGAAGACATATTCACAGCTTGGCAATGCTTTTAATTTCCTAATATGGAAATAGACAACTCCCAGGTACATATGCACAACATACATTAGCAGGAAGTCCTGAAACCTGCCAGGCAGCCTTTGATAACATCAGGACGCTCTAAAAAGACACTTCCAAATCGTGCTATATTATTAGCCCCCATAGGTTTCTCACAACTAGTCCACTTGCTTTGGCCAAAGATGACTGAGCTCCAAATGCATGCAGGGAAGGGACTCTACTAGGTGATTATAACAATACCAGAGGCCCAGTGCACAAAACTCGTGCACTGGGGGAGGGGAGTGTGTCCCTCAGCCAGGCCTGCACCCTACTGCTGGCAGTGGGACATCCCTCTCGCAATCTGGGATGCTGCATGCACCAGTAACCATACTTTTCATACAGGTGAAAGAAATCTTGCTGCTATAAGGGCAGCTACATTATTTTGCCCTGATTATAAAAAGTAGTTCATAACATGATCCTTCTGAGGCAGTAGTACCATTTTCCCCATCTTATGGGTGGAAAAACTGAAGCAGAGAGAAGTTAAATAATTGGATTTGTCACACAGTTATAAGTGTCAGAATCAGGGCTGACCACAAAATGTGCAAGCCAGAGTCCATGCATGTCATCGCTGCATCATCCTGTATTTTTGGTGTTAGAGTAGCCTTGACAGGTTTTATTTTTTAAATCTAAGAGACTGTTCCCAATATATAGGGTATGGTCCCTAGGACTGGCCAGTGATCAGGGCCGATCTGTCGGGTGACTGGTGGGTGGGGCGATTGGTGGCCCCCCCTGGCCAGCCCCACCCACTCACCAGTCGGCCCCGCCCCCCAACTGCCCCGCTGCTGCTGCCAGTCGCCTCCCTCTGGGGTGGAAGGCAGATGCTCAATGCAGTAAACTGCCCCCTGGTGGTCAGTGCGCATCATAGCAACCGGTTGTTCTGCTATTCGGTTTATTTGTATATTAGGGTTTTAATATATAGGCCTAGAGGCCTGGTGCACGAATTCATGCACTGGTGGGGTTCAGCTGGCCTGCCCCATGGGACCATCGGGGGCAGAGGCGGCTAGGGCGAGAAGCCGTGTTCGTTCCAGTCGTTCTGCCATTTGGTCAATTTGCATATTACCCTTTTATTATATTGGATGCTCAAAATGCATCAGACAGTTCCGGCATTCCAGAGACCTGGATAAGATTAAATGTGCATCACTTCTAAGCACTGTCTAAGAAAATGACTTAGACAATGAGCCACATCCAAAGGCCGCCTTAAGTTCCCATAGTGTCTAGTTCTGTGGAAGCCTTTTCTGTTACAGCCCAAACTACTGCTGTTGTCACATGCCTGGTTACAAAATATCAAAAAGGCCAGCTTATCCCATAAGACCCAGGCAGAAGTCCGATTGCCTCTGAAGGGTAGAACTGCGTACATCTTTCAAAGGATTGAAAATTTCAAACCAATAATGAAAATTCTGAAATTAAGCCAAGATAATACAATTTTACAAATTTTGAGCTAGGTGCAAATGAAAAATTAATGCATAAATATATTAAATATGAATAAATATAATAAATAAATATATTTCACCCCCCCCTTGCATTTTGTTGATTTTTGAAGCGGATTTCTAGCTGTAAAACAAACACTATTACTAGCTTTGGAAATGGCAGAGCAAGGGAAAATATATTAAGTACCACTTTATTCTAAGTTTCCCAGATAACATTAATATGTGGTAATTATACAATTAGTTGTAACATTAAGTTCTAGTAATAGAACAATGATTACTCAGTAATTATAAGAAGTATGTAATTACTCAATAATTATGAGAAGTATGCAATTACATAAACCATTTTGTTCAGCTCAAAAAAGAACTTGTACATATCCGGGAGCCACACAGCTGAGCGAGTGCCACATGCAGCTCAATTCACAGACCTGGAGCCACTGACCGGATTTCAACTGTCCAGGAAGCTCACACGGCCAGATTTAAAACCAAAACCGAGTATTATGCCAAGTGAAACAGGCCAAACAGAGAAAGACAAGCATCACATGATCTCACTCATATGTGGAATCTAATGAACAAAGTAAACTAACCAACCAGAGACATGAAGCATGTAACAGACTGAAGTATTTCAGAGGGAAGGGGGCGCAGGGAGAGATCAACCAAAGAACTTGGATGCATAGATGCATTGTCCACGGACACAGACAATAGGGCAGTGAGGGCCTGGAGCGGGGGAGCGAGTGGCGTGGAGGGGGCTAACGGGGGTGCGGGAGGGACGTCTGTAATACTTTCAACAATAAAGATAAATTAACACTATTGAGATGTTTTAAAGTAAACTTATGAATCCCCATTATAGAACCTAGAGACTAAAACAAACAAATCAGGATCCACAATTTTGGCTTTTCTTTCGCTTCATTCTCCCTGCCCTCTCTTTCTTCCTTTGAACTTGACCATTGTGGGCCCCTAGGTATTGGGGAAAATTCTTACAACTGAAGTCCTCTAATCCCCGCTCTATAGAGACTGTGCTTTGTCACTTTTCACTGCAACTACTGTGTCTCCAGTGGCCTGGAAAATGCAGTCCCCTTGGTTCAGCCTCAAGAATCAGGCTGGAAACGCTGAAGCGATAAGCATTTCCTATCGCAGGTGAGCCTTCCTGTCTGGTGGGCCTCGGCGCGGGCCCTATTTGTGAGTATAAGTGGATGGTGCAGGCCTGTTTAAGCTTGTGTGTTCTTGGTCCACAGTTCTCCATCACCCTGCCCCCAGGAGCTGGGCATCTTAGATGGAGTTCCTCTCTTCCAACCCTTTTAGAAAATACAGTTTTTATTGATTTCAGAGAGGAAGAGAGAGGGAGAGAGAGATAGAAACATTGGTGACAGAGGATCATTGATTGGCTGCCTCCTGCACGCCCCCTACTGGGGATTGAGCCTGCAATCTGGACATATGCCTCAATGGGAATTGAACTGTGACCTCCCGTTCATGGGTTGATGCTCAACCATTGAGCCATGCCACACCGGGCAAGCTCATTTAAAATTTTTAAATAAACTAGAAAGTGTTTCAGGGTATTCCACATTCTAAAGAATTTTCTAAAAGGTTAATTCATGCATTCCTACTTTTCTATTTTATAGTGAATGAACAAGTGTTTAATGAAGAAACAACCAAAATAAACCTTCTGTCCTGTGGATTTCACTCACAAGAACCCTTTTCCCTTTAGCTTCAAACAGGAAGCCATACTAAAATGTTAACATCAATGCCCACTTTGAAGACTGAAAACCTTACTGTTAGCATTCTCAATGATTGAACATTAGGACATACACTATTATTTTTCAGGCAAAAATCAGCATAAGTAGATATTTTCCCATGTATGAGTCAGGGATGCGTAAATGATGTGTATCCCGGGAATATAATCTTGTTGGGTCCTCTAGACTGAAATACATAAGTGGGTTTGCTTTCCCATTCTTGTTCTAATCATTGTCACAAGAATTTTAATGCACCATATATTCCGTAATTTTTTCCCTCCGTGCTGCACTGCTCTGACCTTTTCAATATTCTGTAATTTGACTGGCTGGCCATTTCCGTTCTCTATCTTTTTACAGCCTTATTAACTCGTGGGAAAGAGGTGTCATGAACAACCAATCAGAATAGGTAATACTGCAAAGGTCAGCACAGTCTTGTACAGTATCATCAGCCACGGAAGGCTGTACGCCAGGCATTAACATCCTGATATCTTATTCATGTGACAAAGATTGTAACAAGAACAGAAAATGGCACAACACGAACCCGTTCTCCTGACAAAGACGGTAATGAGAAATGACAGCGAACAAACCAAACTGATTCTTGTTACCGTGTGAAGATTTTCCATGTCAGACCTGGTCCTGCTTTAAGTTAGCCTTTTTCTGAATCCAATTACACCTGCAGGTAGAAAAGGCATTGACTAATTCCCCCACTTCTTGCCGTACAAAGAAGAAGCTGGGTTTTCCCTGCGCTGAGGTCTCAATTTTCACGGTGTTCAGCTCTACCTCCCTATCCCAAAGTCCTGCCAATACTGAAATCAAAAGACATCAAATGGCAACAGAGGCCTTTCATGTTGAGCTAAGAATTCTAGATCCTCTTAGATAGCACATTAATATTTAAGTTACTTTTATTTATTCTTTCTAAGGATATCATTTCAAATTACATTACCCAACAGGCAAGCGTGTCCTCCAAACTCCATTATTCTCACAGATCTCACTTTGGGAGAGATGTGGAAGGTGTCGGGTGTTTGCTTAAGTTAATACACAGTTAAAGGGACCTATTGCTGGCCTTCAATTTTTGCCAACGTAGAAAATATTTACAGACAGATACCTGCGTAGCTGTCATCCCCACAGCGCCTTCTGAAAGAGAAAGAAGTAACCTGTGATCCACTTAGGGCAATGGAAGGACAGTGCTCTATTAAGGCATCGTATTTCTCACCATTATGGCAATTACTCTAATGTGGTTGTTAATTAGTTGTCATCTAGTAAAAGCTGCAGTTTTTTGATTCCTCTTTAAAGTGGTCATCCTGCTGGAATGACAACTGCAGTTCAGGGGATACTAGTAAATACTTGGAATATTTCATCGCCTCAACAAGAGAGGCTTCAGAAACGCTGCTCCTCTAGGCAGGAGCAGGGTCAGCTATCAGCTCTGGGGGTCTTACGTATGGCTTTGTTCTGACTTTGTAACGTGTGAGCCACAGCATCCCGCGCGTGGCACAATCACTCTTTTTTAAAAAAATTTAAGGATCGTTTTTACAAGTCCTTTAGAGCACGTTTCTTTTCACCAACTTTGTTCCATGCACCACGGCCAGTTTGATTTTCCTAAATAAATCTCATTTTATTAACATCAGAAAAATAATTACATGGACACAGTGTACACAGAGTGAGTTCAGAGATTTATTATGCAGGGGTAAATTAGGGGAGTATCGTCCATTTTCATCAAGTATGCTATATGATGACAAGTCAGATTTGCTTTGACTTTTACTTATGTTTCCCCCCATTTCGACAAAGTGTTATTTTTCCAAATGAACAAACGACTGCCCTTACCTCAATCAGTTAAGAGCTTTTTGGGTAAATATGTCCCCAGGGTACGTGGGCTCTAGCTTCCAAACTGCACATTGGACATGAACATGACTAACAGAAGATGCTGTTTCCTGTGAGCTGTGGCTAAGTCTTGCTGAACCTACTGAATGTGCTGAGCCCTTGGCATTGCTGTGATCAAACGCATAACTCAATAACCACAAGAGACCTCAGAGCAGAGTCACCTGTTAGTATGAAATGTGCATCATTTTCACTTGACTTTCTAAAAACAGGTCCTCCATTAAAGGAGAACAGCCATGTGGGGACCCAGTATTTGGGTGACAATTACCCCATGTTTTGCTGGTGACCCTACCAGTGATCTTATACTAGTTATCTAGTCCTGTGTATTGGTACTAACACCAACTTAGCAGCTCAAAACAACATGCATTTCTTATCTCATAGTTCCTGTGAGACAGGAGTCCGAGCCTGGCTGAATTGCTCAGGGTCCCCAAGGGCGGAAACCAAGTGTGGCCTGGGACTGGGGTCAACTGGGGACAGGTCCCCGGCAGCTCACATAGTCCTTGGCTGCATTCAGTCCCAAGACACCACTTATAAATGGAGAAATGGCTGAAATAATCTTCACCGTTTGTTAACATGGGTTATTTACAGGTAGTGGGGTTTTAGTAAATATTATTTTTCTATAGGACGTGAATTTTTAAATTAGTATGCACAATTTTTTAAAAATCAAAAGAATCTTGAGAAGGTTGAGATATCCAAAGAAAATACGTACATTGTATTGAAATTTATGAATAAATTATAGTAAAAAAACAGGAATCCACTAAATACAGCCGACAGGCCCAATCTGGCCAGGTGCCTGTCCTTGTAAATAAAGTTTTATTAGAACAGACACTTACACTTTCAGGTTTTGTCATGCTACCTGGTACAACTGAGAAGTTATGGCAGAGGCCATATTGGCTGCCAAGTCTAAAATGCTTACGCTGTGGCTTTACAGAAAAAGTTTGCCAGCCTTTGAATTAAACGATTACACTGACTGCCTCTTAAAAATATTCTGCCTTCCTCAATAAAGACAGCCATTTCCAATTTCTGGATTGATTTTCTTGAGTAAACTCTTTTTAAAGAGTGGGACAGGGGCCGAAACCGGTTTGGCTCAGTGGATAGAGCGTCGGCTTGCGGACTGAGAGGTTCCAGGTTCGATTCCGGGACCTGGGTTGCGGGCACATCCCCAGTAGGAGATGTGCAGGAGGCAGCTGATCGATATTTCTCTCTCATCGATGTTTCTAACTCTCTATCTCTCTCCCTTCCTCTCTGTAAAAGATCAATAAAATATATATATATAAAAAAGAGTGGGACGGTATGTGGAAAGAACACTTTATTGATATGACCCTACCCTACCTCGCTGCCCTGTATTGTCATGAATGCTTGGAATGTCTCTCATTATTCAGGGGTTATAAATGCAAATTACTGAAAAGGAAAGAAACAGGAAGAAAACAGGCTATAGGTAGTCCCTTATTCCACAAGCCCAGGAAGTCTGCAAATGGAAGTCCATGCAGTTAGCTGCTGTCCTCTAGGCTTAGTAAAATAAACAAACAAACCAAGAAATGAAGGACTCTTTGGGTGAAAGAAGGATGTTTCAACTGTCTCAGCTGCTTCTGAAAGACTTTTTCAGACTTCCAGAGGTGATCTGCCAAAAACACAACCAACGCCCTTACTCCAGACCTTGGTGAAAATAAGCCAATGGCGAAAATATTGGCAGACAGAAGCAAACACCTCAGAATCTACTGCCTTAGGATCAATTTTAAGAAACAGAATCCATTTTAATATTGCCTCAGAATCTATTTGAAGAAAATAACCAGATAAGTATACCAAATCCTGTCTATTCTGAACAGAAGCAACATGAATTACAAGCAAGGTTTAATTGTGCCTATGGAAAAATTGAGAACCGAGAACAGGTGGCTAGAGCCAGAGGCAAGAGAATGATAATGCCGTACCAGGAGTCCCCAAATAAGCATTTGGTATATAAAGGATCATAAGATACACATTTGTGTATAAAACAAAGAGGGCTTGATATATAAATGTTGCCCTCTTGAGCAATAACTTCATCAATTTTGTGGTCTAATTTAAACTTGAACTGTTTTCTCCTCCAAATCCCTCAGATGGTACCTTTGCAGCCTGCATAATTTATATATCTAAAAGCCTAAGCAATCATTACAACTGGTCGACTGAACGATTGGTTGACCGGTCACTATGATGTGCAATGACCACCAGGGGGCAGACACTCAATGCAGGAGCTTCCCCCTGGTGGTCAGTGTGCTCCCACAGCCAACCTCCCCAGGCCAGCCAACCTCCCATGGTCCCTCCCCCCGGCCAGCCGGCCCCCACTGGCCCCGATCTCTGGCGAGGCTGAGGGACCCCACCCATGCATGAATTCGTGCGCTGGGCCTCTAGTTATAGAAATAAAAGAGCCAGCTCGAATCCCTTCAAAGGCATTTCATCCACCTTAACTGTTTTCATATAGTTAACCTAGACCAGTCAGTGTGGTTTACTATGAAATAAAAGTGTGAAAACAGAAACATCTCCGCCATGAGAAATAGTCAACCACCTACGTAATGCATCTTAAGTTTCCAGTTTATAGCCTTATAAATTTTTGAAAAGTGTAAGTTATTTAAATTTACTTCATCTTAAGAAAAATACTGAGAAATATGAATTGTTAATTAACAATGTTATGGTTACACATTTTCATCTTTATCTTTTCATTCTTGCTCATTCTTTGGGCTTCCATTGTCAGGATGCCAATGAAGATTATCTGCTTTTCTAAACATATTCATAACTCACAGAGGACAATAAGAATACTCAATTCTTCGGGGCAATGATCAGAGAGAAAACTGGCCGAGAAGCAGACCTGGGGAATCTCTAATCCATAATCAAATATCTAGATTGATTGTGTCACTTACACTTGTATTGATTTCCATTGGAGTGGCTCACTCAAGGGAATAATAAAAATGTGGAATAAAACTGATTTATGAGAACAAAATAAATCCTTTTGTGAGCACTAATGAATTGGTGGTATTTAACCCTTTCAATCACAGAGGGGAAAAACTATTTATTTTTTTAAGAATGCTGAGCTGGCCAAAAGAAGTCATATCAGAAACGCTGATAGCGCTAGGTGCCATTATACTATGTAGTGATGCTGGGAAAGAAACACGGCTCTGAATTTGATGGAAGGCACCGTTTGACATGTGACATACGTCCAGCCGTCCTGGGCCAACTCCCATGTGTCATCAGGCATGATGGACCTGTAGGTCCAGAGTGGTATGGAATCACTCAATAAATGTTTATAGTGCTTATTTACATGATTTATAAGACAGCTGAAAAGCAAGAACTAAATATGGTAGCACATTAACTCCACTTAATTTTTTCCCCTTGATATAGGTGCTTTTTATTCTACTCAAAACTTAGGGTGGAAGAGTTAAATCCAGGGTTCTCTCCAGGACAGGGGCATCCAGGGAAATAGCTTTCAGCATAATTTGTAAGGTAGATACACATATTTGCCATAAAGAAAATGAAAGGACCTAGAAAAAGATGAGATGATTTGTACATAAATCCAAAGCAATTGATCAACTCTACCAATTGAGCCAACCAGCCAATTTAATGAGGAAAAAAAATTAGTTATTTCGGGTTCCTTAAAACTGGTAGGAAAAGCATTCCCAGAAGTTTGGCACTGATTCACTGACTTTCCCACTGGTGCTGGCATCTTATCCACACGTTCGTTCTAGCCTGTGCTGTCCAGTACCATCCCCACTGTCCACTTGTGGCTTTTGAGCACTTGAAAGGGGGCTAGTGTAACTAAGGCACCAACTTCTAATTTTATTTAATTTTACTTAAAATCTGATCACTGATTTTAGTTACTGGAAAACTTTTAAATACGTTGTATGTGAATCTACTGTTTTAATTGAAAACTTTATGAAGTCTAAACATGGATTAAGCCTTTCTGATAAAAATCGTCACTGAATGGAAGTGTTCTGTAAGTGTAAAATGTACACATAGACTCATGAAGAAAAAAGTGTTGGCATCTAGTGTTAATTTAGGATTATGTTTACATGATGAAATGATAGTATTTTGGGTATGCTAGTTTATATAAGCTATAATCCCAAATTAATTTCAACTGTTCCTTTTTACTTTCTAATGTGCATATCAGGGAATTTAAATTTCTGTATACTAAAGGGAATATTAGAAGTTACACTTAAATGCAGGTTCATTTTCATCTTAAATCGGTTAAAGAAAACCATACTGTTTCAAGATGTGGCTACGTTCATTCACACAGAATGAAAGGGATGTTACTTGTAGAAGCACCGATTCTGTTGCATGCACTGCATTTGAGTCACAGTCCTGAGAAAACTCATGGCAGAACCACGTGGGAGGGACCAGCATAAGGAAGAATAAGCTGATTTGTTATCAGCCCTGTCAATTCAGCTTAGACTGGCACAGTGTTTAATGAATGTACAGGAAGGTAACTTTATTTATCCTCCCTGGCATAAAAAGGCTTTTAAAAATATTAATGCATTTTACTATTTACAATGAAACATAATTTAATTCAGTTTGAGGGCACCGTAATTACTACAGCATAATCATTTTTCTAATGTAAGTTTTCCATGTAGGCACACAGAGTAAGGCATTAATAGGAAACCGTACAGATCAAAAAGAGAATAAGAGACTCTCTTATTATAAAGAAATAAATGATTAGGAGAAAGTGAAAGTGAACCACTTTCAATGTAAGGGATTTAAGGAAAAGCAAGATGATAAACAGTAATTACAAGGGGTTGGGCTTCTGAAAGAAGTTGAGGGGCAAGATTTTTTAACACCGCATGTAAATGAAGTCAAGTCTTTTGCTACCAATTTTCCCTAGATGTTGGAGGTTTAAGGTCTGCTGTTTCCTAAAACCTTCTTAAAAGTTTTGCTGCAAGATGACACAAGTTACCAACTGCCTCCTCGTTTTGCTTTCTTTTGGCATCCTTCATTCCTTCTTTGTCTTGATTATAAAAGGAATGCTTGTTTGCGGTAGATTTTAAGACTGTATCAGAGAGGGTAAAGAAAACATCTACAATTATCTGAATTTCAAGATAATCATTATCTTATTAATATTTTGATGTATTTTAGCATGTATCCTTTCATATTTTGACAGTGTCTGTTTTTTTTTAACTGAGTAAAGTAACCCCATGATCATAAGAACTTCATAAGAAGTTAGGAGATATCAGTCATCAGCGGGCTGTTCTTGGTATATATACAGCATGGTAACGTTAGAGTCATCCAACAGTACTTTCCAAGGAGCCAAAACAGTCTGTGACCCTCATCACTCTATCCGGTGACAAAGGCCCATCTTCTGAGACCCCCCACAGGAGAAGCAGAGAATCCCGGGAAATCCCTCACTGTAGGTCTGTCTCAGAGGATGGGCCCAGAGGATAATTTTTTTTTCTATTTCTCTACAGAGTCCACCCTTCCATTTTCGTCTAATATTAACTCATAGCTGACACCTACCCACCTCCTTCTCAAAATCCAGGCATTTGGGGATGATGGTTATACTTTCAATCTAGAAACATCAAAAAAATGACTATTTACTCAGAGAGCACTGAACCCTTGTCATGACAGAGCATACAAAAACCAACGCTTGGCGGGTATGTACATGGTATGCAACTACCGGTATAAAATATGATATATCTGCTCCATGGACTGGCATCCACATGGGACCTTCATCATGCATGTAACTAGAAAACCCCAATCAGCCATGGTGTGGGTTTGAAAATGATATGAGCATATTTAAATACTTTAAATGCGTCCCATTTTGAAACAGGAATTTGATTGAAAAAATAAAAGCTATGCAAAGTCTTCCAAAGCCAAAGGTAAGACTATATTCAACAGTCTCTTTTCATAGAAAGTAGAACGGAGAGATTCCTACACAAAGATGCTCCTGCAGCATCTGAAACATGACCTTTAGCCTCAAGAACTCAGAAACTCAGCGCTCTCAAGGCTCCGTGGGCTCCACGCCCTGACTTTGGTGTGTGGCCTGGGCCAGGGGCAGGATTTGCATTTCATCATCACCTCGCTCCTTCCACGCACACAACAGCTCAGAGTTTGGGCTTGCTCATTATGTCAAGAAAAGAGCCAATTAGAAATGAGACACAAATTCAATAGCTGCTGTGTGAGTGTGGAGAACAGATGAGCTCTTAAGTAAGTTTGATAAATTAATGCCTAACTCCATTCTTGTGGAAGAATATGTCCTAATTACACATTTCTATAGCTTTATTGGCCATGGCATGATATAAAATCAGAAGTGCCAATATTCTCAGTGGGTAAATAGTCTGCAGCCAAATGTTTGCAGTGTCATATATGTTATTACTGCCCATTTGAATTTTCACCCATACAGCAATGGTTTCCAACTCGGTGTAAAATGAGTTCTTTAAATTTCCTGAGTGTTTATATGTACGTGCATTTATACCTCTAGAAACTTCATACAAAAGTAAATTAAAATGTAATTTCTTTTTAGCAGAAAAGAAATCTGCTATTTCCCAAAGAAATAGGAAAAAAGTAATTTTCCTATTTCCCCTCTATGCTTAATGCTTCTTCTCATATGAACACTTGTTCTGAACATAACTTCCCCACCAGCCGTCATTCCTAGTATCTCTTGTGTTGATTTTAAAACATCTGAAACGGTCAGGGAGAGAGGCCCAGGCCTACTGTCTAAAACCAATAGACCTTTCTAACACGACACTCACTGAGTGTCTTCTGTTTCTCTAACAGACCCCACATGGCCAATAGCTGTATAATGTGGGGAACTGCAGATACTGCCTTTACCATGGCCGTGCTTGAGGCGCATTTGTGCATGAAATACTATTATCTGCTTCTTTAGACTTTCACCAAGCGTCAATGTTCATATATAGGGTTTTGATGGAATAAAATGGGATAGGGCTGTACTTCTCTCACCTTTCCTTCTAAAAGTTTGGGAACTTGGGATAAGTGGTCCTCAAAAGAAGAGGACCAATGACAAGCCTAGGTTCTCTGCTTCTGAGGTTGCCAGGCAGACATTCCCCTCCTTCAAAAGGAAAAATGATGAATTAAACGATTCGCAGAAGACTCCACCACAACCGCTCAAGAAAAAAAAATAAATAAATAAAAAAGAGGACGCATTGCCTATTAAGAACAGAACCAGTATATAGAAGAGCCCTGGGCAAACTACGGCCCACGGGCCGGATCCGGCCCGTTTGAAATGAATAAAACTATTGAAAAAAAAGACCGTACCCTTTTATGTAATGATGTTTACTTTGAATTTCTATTAGTTCACACAAACACTCCATCCATGCTTTTGTTCCGGCCCTCCGGTCCAGTTTAAGAACCCATTGTGGCCCTCGAGTCAAAAAGTTTGCCCACCCCTGGTATAGAATCTAAAGAATTTAGTCTAATAGTATGGGGGCTGCCACTTGTGAAGACATCCTATAGGACCTCAGAATGCTTCCTTTTTCTCTTAATAATATTATTTTCTATTTCCCCTCTTGATAATTAGGTGGTTTTACAGCTGTAGCTGAAATTATTTTTGAAACTTTATAAAATGATAAAACCATAAATTCCCATATTATTTTCACCTACCCATTAAAAAATTTACGTTAAAACAGTTTCACATAAGCCGTATCTGTACTACTATACTGTCAGTTATTTTAGTGTTTATTCCTAAATGTACACATTTCAGCTATTTTAAAAAAAGAACACCCGATATGTCTCATAAGAAACATTTATTTATCTGTCCCCTTGAACTGAAAGTGTTAGCTAATTCACAGAGGTGAAGAGAAAACACTGAGGATGCTGCACACGGGTCCCCGGGAGCTGACTGCTCATCTGTGCAAGGTGAGTGACTCACCCTCGAGAGCCATTGGGCAAAGCACTTCTTACAGGTCAGTGAATGGCCCTTGCAGGCCCCACAAAAAACTAATTTGCATCACATGCTCCTCAAAATGAAAAGGATGCTCCCAATCAGGTGGAATCCCACCCAACCAAGTGCTGATGCTGACTTCTACGGCAGACATTAAGCAAAGGCGGAAACTGTAATCCAGGAGGCCCTGGTGTGTGTTGGGCGATCGGTTACTTTTTACCATTCACGTTTGTTTGTGCGGTCATTCTCTCATGATGTTTTCATATTCAAGTTATTCTAATTCATCACCGAGGCCCAGGGTTTCCCAAATCTTCCCCTGATTGGCTCTGTTCACTTCTCTCACCAACATACCTGGTTTTCTCTTGCCCCACGCCCAAGAATGACAGGACTAGGTTTACTGTGTCATCTTCTCTATTTGTTTGAAAATTATATGGGACAGAGATCCTTGAGGTACCAACTTTGGTGTCATTTTATACACCCCAGATTTAGTTTATTAAAAACTAGCTGACAGCGTAATTAATCAGGTTATCATTTTCCACCTGGTGAAATTTCTGTGCTATAGGGAAAATGATAACAAATTCTAGTAACAAAATAGCCACAGATGCTTGTTGAGGTTAGATAAATGATATCAATTATATCACCCATTAAATATCAGCATTTGAAAGTATGGCTTTCTAAAGACGGCGTTCTTTAGAGAGTGAATTCTGTGTCATTTTAAAAAGTAACTCTTTTAAGTGACTTATCAACATATATACTTTACAATTACATAAAATTATATATACTTATGCAATATCAGTGAATAAATTTAACAGAATGTATTCGATCTATATGAAGAACACTAAGATCTTGTGAGAGATAGAAAACATGTGAAGTATAATTGTCTTATTGATTCGAGTGATATTAATTCTACTTAAGTTAACCTATAAATCCAATCCCATCCTTATAAAACTAGCATCAGGACTTCTAGAGGGATGTCTCAGTTTACCAATATTGCCTCAAAGAAAATAAATACAAAAATTAGGTAGAAAAATTCTGTAAATTAAAAATAAAGAGGGGAACTTGATGTTATAGGCATTAAAATACTATGATAATATAAATAAATGCATAGATCTTTCTAGACATAAAGTAAATGTGGAAATCTGCAACTATTTAAAGATGATAACTCAAACCATTGAGAAAAATATGGATTATTTAATAACTGGTTTGAGACAATGAAATACTTTCTTCCAAAAAGAGTATGCTATGTTACATATGATATCTATAT